>NC_060130.1:705675125-706925125 GCF_021461395.2 Schistocerca americana | reverse complement strand
GTGCTGCGCCGTTTCCGAGTTACTTTGCACCAAAATTTGCCATTCAGGCTGTTGCGCGCGTAAATTCAAGCGGCCAACCAGATACAATTGGTGTCAGTCGTTCTCATAAGGTGGATGATAGCGCACAAACAGCTCTGCCCTTGGCTCGAATTCGATCCTTAACTACCGTCCCATGTCTCATTGTATCGTTCTCTTATTCGATTTCAGAAAATCAAATGAAGAACACGTTTCGAGACACCGACTCTGAGGGGCCGCTTGAACTTTCCCTCGCAACGGTCTGATTAGTTAATTTCAATGCTCATTAACTCGGAAACGGCGCAACGTATCAATTTTTCTCTTAACAATTATTTCTCAGCACAAACTACTATGCAACACCCTTACAAGCTTTCGAGACTGTTTCTGACCACCCTGAACGTCAAATCGTATTGTAAAGCTCGAATGCAGACGTCGCTGAACACAGGGAGCAGAAAACAAACAAAATGTTTCGCCATGGGAAGCGAAATTAGAGGGAAGAACGAAGAAATTTATTCCAGGCAAAAGTCAACCGCTGCAAACACTATCTTCGAGAGCCCTTGAGAATGATCTACATATAAGAACAAGGAGATAGAAGAAAACATCAGACTTACTATATTTTGCTGAAACAAAAATTCAGGATCAAATTATAGACTGCAAGAATTGTTCAGGTGCTGAGAATGACAGTGACTATAACATAGTACTAATAATCTGTCAGTTGAAATTTGCGGAATTAATGAAAAGGAATGTGATACGTTGGAAATCAGACAATCTGAAGGCAATGAGATATCAGACTGCCTTCCAAGAACTTGTCACATAACAAATAATGGCACTTCTGGGAATTACTGTTAGGGAAAATCAGTGTAATGTCCATAAATGATGAGTAGTAAATGCAACAGAAAAAGTTCTGGGACTGAAAAAACTCCGAAAATAATACCAATGGGCAAAAGTTGAGATACTGGAATTAATAGTGGTGGATGCAACGGTACTGCGCGCTGCCTTCTAGATGACAACTGGGAGATCTCTGTTGACCACACGGTAAGCAGCTGGGTAAACATTATCAATTTGCATACTAGGGTTCCATTACGAACAACAGTGCAAGTCTCTAGCACTGTGACAAGTTCGAAATGTGGCCAAGGGAAAACGTGAAACGAAGCCTGTATCAATGACATCTGTTTTCCATGTGTGCGGTCCCATACTGGGAAGTGGGTCAATCACGTTTTGAGTTTTGAGCCAATATTATATCTAACGCCATATCATAGGTCTGTATGTCGCCGTCTTGGGAAAGGTAACGATTGTAAACTGACGGAATAAAAGCCTTCCAGATACTGGTCAGCCCTATAGGCAACATTTCTGTGATGGGCTCGTCTTTCAAAACGAAAACGCTGAACCATGTCGTGTCCACTCCCTGAATACCTTCCGCCATGGGCAAGTATCAACTGAATGGAATTACATGCGATACCTGCTGAGATGAACCAGACTAAGAGGCGTTGGGACCAGATGGAGATTGTACTGTTTCGTCACAGGAACCTTAAGGTACATTCGATAACTTCAGGAGGATCGCTTCCAATCGTATAGAAGGCTTCGGCAGCAGTATCTCGACCACATTGCGGGCGATACGCCAAGGAGGATCCAAGTACGGTACAGTGCACAATGCGGAACAACACGGTATGGCATGTTACCAGGAGCAGATTTTGATTTCGCAAGTGTGGAACGATGAGCACTTCTGAAGATAAACCTTTATTTCGTCACTTCAAGTGTCCTCCTAAAAAATATTTCCTTCCCGCACTGTTGGTAACTAAAATGAAAAGACGGTCATTCAAAACCAAGTGCCGACCTACTGAATGATATACAAACGAAATGCTAAACAGTGAGACAACATTGCCTCACGCCGTGAAATCTCCAGTCACAATGATTAATTTTATTTCGTTATAAGATTTCTATTGATTATCCCTTTAAAATACACAGTCAGTTAACCAGGTTTTGCTCGAATGCAATTCGACCTTCTGTTGATCATGTCATTCCATTAATTTTTGTAGTTACGCGCAGCTCATTCGAAATTAATGAATGGTACGTTTTTACGTTTAATATTGTGTCCACTGCATGTCATTGTTCATTTGGCTTTATAGACGTTTCGTACTGATTTTGATTGCTGATACCCCTGGATGCCAGTTCTCGCACGACGTGCGTGAATGTTGCACTTGACGCTTCTGCATCTGAGTGTAAGTTGTTATTTTCTTAAAGTAAAAACGCTCTCACATCTTAATCCTCACCAGAATGTAATATATTCTCCAGAAACCTGGCTCAGTAAGTTATCTGATATAATACAAAACAGTAAGAGTCATTTACCTCTCGCATTCTCTAAGGCACATCCGAAATCACTTTGTGTGCGTGTATAATTTCTATGCAGACTAACTAGCACTGCAACAAGGAACACTGTACCTTCAGTTTACCCTAGGCATACTTTGATGAATGAGGAGAGCATGCTCAAAATGTCTTCCTCACTCCAAGTGTCCTCCTGAACAATATTTCTTTGGCAGACTGTTTGGAACTAAAATGAGAAGACGTTCATTCAAAGTGAAGAGTTCACCTGCTGAATGATCCACACACGGAACTGTAAACAGTGAGACCACTTTGCCTCACCCTGTGATATCTCTAGTCACAATGATTAATTTTATTTTGTTATATGATTTTGGAGACAATATATACTGATTCCCTCACAACCTGCATGGGGAGCGATACTGGCATCAAACCCATTACAACTGACGGCTAGGTACTTCCAGCTACCACCGAAGTCGTTGCACTCGTCGTGAAAATCGCACCCGCACTGGCGATGTATCAGTAATTTAAATGTGGATGCACTCCGCTGAGTCACCAATACTTCTACGCATTCTCATTCCCACTTTCAAGTCCGTCAGCGAATAATGAGGAGCCAATCAAGCAGTGTGGAAGCTAGCCCCCAGTTGGGTTTATCGATACATGTCGCGGATCACGCCGGACAGCCGTAGTGCCAACGAGGTGTTTATTTTCTTACTGGCGCCACCGGCTTACGGCACGCTTAGCAGATACGGTGTGCAAACATCGTGCCGAACCTGTATCAACGTTGTACTGTTCTAAGACAGATTATTTAGTTAAGGGCTTAGACTTCCTATGTACCTGATAAAATAACTAAATGTTGACCAACAATATGAGATTGTTTTCTTTACTTCCCAAACTAGTTTCAGCGGCAATATCGCCATGATCATCGAGGTCTTTAATTCTAAAACATTCAGAAAACATATTTACAAACATTCTAAAACATGACTTGGGTACTGATTGGTTCCAAAAATTTTTTCTGGGAATATTTTCTGAACGCCTTATTTACTTTAGGTCACAGCATGGTTTTTACATTTCTTGCTGCTGTTTCCAGCATATTTTCTGTGTTTCTTCGACATACAGCATGTCATCTGCAAATGTGTGAGTGGCTATTAGCAAACATATATGAAAAGTGAACTTAGGTATTGTCAGCGTTATAGTACTAGGATTGAAATAGTGTTAGAGATACGGTTGTGTTGTGTGCTAGGTTGTTACGTAGTTTCTCATGTACTCAGATTTGTTGGGCGGCTTGAAGCTGCTTTTAAATATACAAAAAACATAACTTTTGCACTTTGTTCGTAATCCGAAACATTGTGCCATCTCGCTGTTCGCGCGTGTCACGTGAATGTGTCGCATAATCCGAGAAAATTGTAGCGGGTGTTCTGACGAATTCTGTTCCTGGTTGTGGCTTTTATTTACTACCGTCCTGGAAAAGCGGAAAGTGTTGCTGTCACCCTTCAGAGCTCTCATGTTCTCTGTGTACCCTGTTCGGAAGTTTCCGCTTGTTTGCCTTATGCACTGGGCCTGACAGGCGTTACATTTGAGGTGTTGTGTTCTAGAACAGATGAATTTGTCTGAGGTTGTTTTGTCTGATCTTAGCCTTTGTTGAACTGTGTTCTTTGTACCGAATGTTGCTGGGATCCCTTGCTTTTTCAATATGTTCCCAATTCTATGTGCTATTTTATTACTGTATTAGTGTGTACCATCCGTTTCTGATCCATGGTGTGGTGCGGTCTGCTATTTTGTGAGCGTGTTCTGCCTCGGTGTTTTCAGAACTTTTGGTTGTGCTCTTGAGTGGGTGGCACTATTATTATCTTTCGCTTTTACGTTGTTGTTGAGCTTGTCTGTGGTGTCTGTTCTGTAATCATTTTCAACAGCAATATGTCTGATTACATTTGATTGGTCCGCAGCTCGTGGTCGTGCGGTAGCGTTCTCGCGTCCCGCGCCCGGGTTCCCGGGTTCGATTCCCGGCGGGGTCAGGGATTTTCTCTGCCTCGTGATGACTGGGTGTTGTGTGATGTCCTTAGGTTAGTTAGGTTTAAGTAGTTCTAAGTTCTAGGAGACTGATAACCATAGATGTTAAGTCCCATAGTGCTCAGAGCCACATTTAATTGCTGTGTGTAGTTTACTGGCTGAAGAGGTGTTCTGTTTATCCTGAGGAGCTTGTGTGTGAAACTGGCATAGTTCTGAGGTTTACAGTGGCTAGATGAGCTATGGATTACAGTACGTGTGTATGTAGATTTTGTGTACACGGAAAATTTATAATGATTGGGTGTTACTTGTAACTGTAAGATCCAGTAAATGTACTTTCTTTTTTTTTCTTTTTTTTCGGTTTCGAATGTAAAGTGGGTTTGTGGGTGTGCTGTGTTGATGTTACTGTGTAGCTCGTCTATCGTGCCTTGTGTTTCATATATGAGATAGATTATGCCGTGCGCGTACCGGTAGCAGTATATTATTTTGTAACCTTCTTGTTTTAAAATGCTGTTGAATAATGTGCTCTCTATCTGATCCAACAAAATGTTGGCTAAAGTAGCACTGATGGGGGACGCAGTGACTAGGTCCTCTCGTTGCAAATAAAAGTTACTTCACTTTCAACAATTACTTTTATTTGCAACAAGTGGGGCTACCCATCGGGTCCCCCATCTGTGGAACCTTAGCCAATACATTCTTGGATCGTATAGAGAACACAATACTCAAAAACACTGTAAAACAAGAAGGGTACTAAATAATATACTGCTACCGATATGTTGATGACATAATCTGTCTCATAGATGAAACACAAAGTAGAGTAGAGGAGCTACATAGTAATATCAACACAGTACACCCACATGCTGTATGCCAAAGAAACGGCAACAAAAAGCACAGAAAATATGACGGAAACAGCGGCAAGAAGTTAAAAACCATACTGCCAAATAAGGCATTTTCAGACTGTTCGCAGAACACAATATTTCGAGCCAAAGGGTACTCATATAATAATGATTTACAATGTTTGTAGGTATGTTAATTTTTCTTTTTTTGCATGTTTTAGAATCAAAGAACCCACTGATTATGGCGATAGATATTAATTTAGGGAGTAAATAAATAAATAAAAAGAGTTTTTTGAGTCAAAGTGACCCACAGTGCCATATTGTCGTTTTTTATGCAAATATGGACCAATGGTAGAGATTAAAGATGAAATGATTGTAACTAAATGTTTCCGGACATCAAGGGCTAAGACGCTATGATGTAAGACAAATATTTTTGTTGTAAGATAATACAATCTGAATTTATTATCACTGCTCGGGTGAAGGCTTCAAGGAGAACGAACTTTACCAGAATGTATTCATCAGCGGCATATGGGCCCAGAACCTGGCTTGGCGGTATGTGGTGCCACTGGATACACAGCACCAGTACAACTGGTTCCGTATGGCACTCTAAAAAACGATAATACATATCTTACAACAAGTTGTGTTGACTGATGTTAAAAAACAGAATCCCGCTCAGCAAGAGAACCTATGAAAAAGAAATGAGTAGAGTCATGCAAATAGCTAGGAACAATGGGTATGACACACATGGAGTACACAGGCTCAATCAAAAAAGAAAAACACTAATACAAAACAAACACAACACTTCCAGAACACAAGAGAACTCACAAGCTGCAAACCTACAAACACACACAATGACACCACCACACAGAAAAGAAGCAGATGACTTACACACATAAATTAACACACAGAGTTTCGAACATCCTAAAGAGACAGGGCTTCCAAATAGCATATAAGACTGAGCAAACCCTGCAATCACACCTAAGCCAATCAGCTACTAAGAGGTAAAATTACAACGATCAGGAATATATAAACGTGAATGTTGAAGTTGTGATGCAGTACACATAGGCATGACATGCAGGAATTTTAAAACACGATACAAAGAACATATCACGTGTTGGAAGTATGAAACAAACCATTCCACATTTGCAGAACATTTGAAACACCATAACCACCATCCTACAAACAAAGAACAAGAAATGAAAATAATGAGAATAAGCAACCATGACTAACATCTTATACAAATGCAAGAAAACTTCCACATTCAGAAAGCCATCGCTGAAAACATACATGTGATAAATAAACAAACACACATCAGTACAGGCTCCCTACTACACTTAATAAAAGAAATGAATAGATAATAATCGTCCCTCTCACACAGGCAGGAAAAAAAACCGTATCTCCCCCTTTTCGCCTTCTGGACACACACACACGAGCGCAAAAGAAAATGCATACACCAAATACAGATCACAGATACACTCGAAAGTTGGCAATAACATTCGATCTTTGGCAATAACATTCGACAGTCGGCAACACAAACCAAAATATTGCATCAAAACAAGTGCTCAGTTCCTAGCGCTGTGAGATGTGGGAAAAAAAGCGCAAGTTGCATTTCTAAGAAGGGGAACCGCACCAAAAATGGAACAGAAGCGTAATAGAAGTAAATCGTCCACTAAACATGTAAGTACAGTTCAAAATACTACTACATAATAACAAAAACAGACCACCAGGTACATTGCCAAAAATGAGAACTAAATAGTAAAAATATGTACATATTCCAGGCCAATGAAGATGACTTGCAGATAATAAAGGTGAAACGCGTATGGCACGAAAATTGTGTTTCATTCAGTTGTAGTCAGACGGTCCAAAAAGTAAAAATTATGAATATACCGTAAAATTTGGAAATTTCTGTATGCAAAAATATAAACTCTTTCCACAAAATGTTATTTGGCCTCATGAACACTATATCCCTCCCTTGAATATGTGACTGCAGGAAAGAAAGGGTCGCTCACGTATCTGCAGGTTGGATGTGAGGACATTTACCTGAGTATCACCGTTGGAGGCGCATGTGCTGCATTAACGGTGAACTGGATGCACATATTCCCTAAATTCTTAAACTGATTCAGCAGAAGACGTTACTTGAACTCCTACAAGCAGACTTAAGTGTTCATTACTGCACAACGGTAGCACGAATCCTGAGCACTTAGCCAGATGTTCCAATCACCAACAGTCAATGGATGATTTCAACTGCAAAGTAATTGTTTAAAAAAAATTAATACAACACCTTTTAAATTCGACTACAAGGTGTAAAATAATTCTCCAATACGAATGCAAATCCCCAAACCTATTCAGACAGCCCGGTTAACTCGTGTTTGTAAATTTTTAATAGCTACGAAACTGTTTCTAAGGTTTCAAATAGAAAACGTGGGGTGCATGTAGTGCAAAGCTGATGCACGAACAGTTCATTATCAACTGCATGCTCCCCACATTTTTGTTCTAAATCTTACAAGTATTTCACAGGATTATCTATGTGGGGTTAGGAATTTGTATGGACTAAGAGAAATTATTTTATAATTTTTAGTCCAATTTAAAAACGTGTTATATTAAAAATTAATATTCGTTTAAGTAATTATTTTATGCTTCTTAGTCTTGTTGGTTTGACGTTTCTAAATGGATTTTAAAAGTTTTGATGAGATTATAAGAACTAAAACTGTTAAATTTCACAGGGAGAATGACTTTTTATTTAAATTTTTATAAGATTTTAATTTCAAAGGTAGCTTTATATCTGCAGCTTCGCCATTGTAAGTGAATGTCAAATGTATGGTACACATCTCCTCCTCCCTCTCTTTCTGTCCATCTTCTCCTACTCACTCTCTCTACCAACCTCCTCCTCCCCCTCTGTCCTCTGTGTGTCTCTCTCTCTCTGTCCATCTCCTCCACCTCCTCCCACTATTTCTATCCACCTCATCCATCCCCTCTCTCATCATCCATTTCCTCCTATTCCCCTCTCTGGTCAGCCCATCTGCACATATACTCCCGGAATCAGATTCCAATACAATATGCACAACATCCCAGTTGTGCAAGGCAGTCTAGATGTGAGGTGTTACCAACTGTTAAACACGCACGTACCTTCGCCTACCAAAGAACTCAACAGATCGACCAGAAAAGGAGCTAATATTGCGTTGTCACAAAGCTGTAAGCATTGTTAAGAATATCAGGTCCCTAGCTCATAAAAAGGTTAATTTAATTTGTACCAAACAGGCAGACAAACAAGAACGCGGCCTAATAAAAATGAATTAATAACTTGTAGTATTGATTTGTGAATTCTTGTGTTCACCTGTGTTATCTGGCAGTTGTGCCTGCCTATAACATTTCACTAGCTTAATATTATGGACAGTGGATAATTAATGAATAGAATGATGAACATTATGCAGGGATTCATACTAACACCAGGTGGCAGGATTCTTGATGTTAAGGGAACAGGCTGTGATGGAAGTTATCTCTCAAAGGTTTGTGTACGGTGATGTTGAATCTGAAAATTATATTCAGTGTTGATCAAAAGGGTTATTTTGTTTCTTAGTATGTTTACATTAATTTACACATATTTGAAATTTCTTCGCATCAACTGTGAGTTAGTTTGTGACAAACTCTAATTTCACAACCTTTCTCATGCTGTGATTACAGTAAAACAGTCTTTGTAGCAGCAGTTTAATTTGAGGTTTATTTGTGTTGAGAGCGTGAAAAATACTATCGTACCTAACGTGATGCCTGTGTACACAGGGAAACATGAGATGTGATGGGGAGCAGCCTTTGTGTCCAGCGGAAGCGTTCTCTGCTCTCCAGACTTCGCAACGCCTAAGGTCGCCGTTACCCGGTACAAAGGGGCTCGGCTGCGCCGTTGGCGTGCGAGCAAGTTTGTCCGCCTGAAATCAAGCGAGAGGGCGCTGGACGAATATGACACCAATAGTTACAGCACATTGGTATTTGAAATGTTGTTATATAGTATTTATATCACAAAATAAAGCTCAATGATGAGAGATTCTTCCTAATTCATAATGACGTAGTGAGACTATGCAGCAAACGAAGTATTTAAATAACCGCGATCGGGAAACGAAAACGTACTTGCTGGCTAGCTCAACCTCTCTTCATATGGACAGCAGACTACACTGTCTACTGTCCTGCAATGTTACACCGTGTGTCTTTTCATGTAATGTGTAAGACGTTTGCTCTGCAGCTTATGGTAATAGTAATATACTTAACCAATAATGGTCTTTCTGAGTTCCTGTAGTGAAGTACATATTTATGTGAATATTTAAATGGAATGTTGATTCACTAGCTGAGTATATTTAGAGTGATCTCTAACCATCGGTGATACATTAGGTTCTAGAATATTTCAGTTACACCCATGGAACATGATACGTTCTCCTTGTTACATATTTTCAAATTTCATGAGCCCTAATGTTTGTAGTATATTCACACCGATTAATTCGTGCTTAGAAAAAACAAGTTGTTCCTGGTGCTTACGTCCACGTTTATCATGTTCGCGCTACTGAAATTTAAGGAGGAATTTGGTTGTCTGATCTTGGATGTTTTTAACTGCAGACAGGTTATGAAGGCGTTCTCATTCTTGCTGTCAGAAAAAAACCAGAAGTTATGGATCGTTTTGTGTTCAGTTCACTACAAGACTTAGGGTAATATTTTCGATATTGTGCATACAAAGGTGCGGACATGACCCTGTATCTACATCTACACCTACATCTACACTCTGCAAGCCACCCGTACAATGGGTGAAGAAAAAGGAGCAAATTTGTGGAATTCCTAAGGGACGAAACTGCTGAGGTCATCGGTCCCTTGAATTGCACACTACTTAAACTAACTTATGCTAAGAACAATACACACACCTATGCCCGAGGGAGGACTCGAACCAAGGCGGGAGTGACCGCAGAATCTGTGACATGGCGCCTCTAACTGCCCAGTCACTCCGTACGGCTAATGGATAGATAAGAGTAGTATGTATAGCACTGTCACGCTTCCCTTTCCTCACAGAGTGAGGTGACGACTGGACTCGTATTCGGAAGGACGACGGTTCAAACCAGCATCTGGCCCTCCCGATTTAGGTTTCCCGTGATTTTCCCATATCGCTGAAGGCAAATGGTGGGATGGTACCTTTGAAAGGGAACGGCCGTATTCCTTCTCCATCCTAACTAACCTAAGGACATCACACACATCCATGCCCGAGGCAGGATTCGAACCTGAGACCGTAGCAGTCCCGCGGTTCGGGACTGCAGCGCCTAGAACCGCACGACCACCGCGGGCGGCATCCCAGCTTATGATCCCTCTTTAATTACCTCATTGTCGATGGGACATTAAACACTAATCTCGTCCTCCTGTTATTCTCTCCCTGTAACACTACTACTGATGCAATCTATAACTGCCTTATTTAACTTATTTGTCTGTTTTTACTTAATGTGACTTCTGTATAACTGTGCTATTTGATGTAGCACACATGTAAATGTTTTATTCATTATTAATGATAATTTTTGTTATTGTAATTAATCTATGGAACTAATTTGAAAAGTTATGTACTGTAAAAGAATGGAAATGTTAAAACGTTGCTAGTAATATTGGTTCACGCATAGGGCAAGTACGTTTGTAATCATGTAAAACATGGAGGGAAGCCCCTCTGCAACGAAACTGGCTTGGCAGGAACAGAAAAGGTGGATTGGTAAGGTAAGGTCTTTTGGGACCAAACTACTGGGGTCATCAGTCCCTAAGATTACGTATTACTTAAGCTAACTGAAACTAACTTACGCTATGGATAACACACACACACACACACACACACACACACACACACACACACACACACCCATGCCAAAGGAAGGACTTGAACCTCCGACGGAGGGAGCCGCGCGGACCGTGACAAGGTGCTCTGGACCGTGACAAGGTGCCCCAGACCGTGCGGTTACCCCACAAGGTTGATCTGGCGGTCGAGCCGTGAGGTTCTTTTGTGGAAAGAGCTAGTCCGTGGCTAGCAGGCTAAGTGTTCGCATTTTGTGAACTGAAGAAAGCAATAAGAACAGCAAGATTATAAAAGATACATCGGATGTGGGAGTAATTTGGCTTATTGTTCATGGCGTACATTTGCTAGCTCTGTACTACGACAATCCGACGCTATGAAAAGAATTTTCAGAGCAAGAAGTAAGAGCCATGGATACTTTTGTCGCCTGTTTTGAATAGCCACAGAAGATCGACACTGCCACCACCTTCGTCTCAAATTATCAGTTGAGTACTGTACAACTGTGAGAACCAGTTATGTGGTTTCTTTTTCAATAACAAATTTATGTCCTTCCTTAGTCACTTACATAGACAGGATACAATCACAAGTGCAAAGATATTTCCGAGTATTCTAATTTATTGAACTGGAAAGTCATGTCAGAAAACTTTCACTATATTTAATATACTACAAATAACCTTATAGGTCGGTCAACCACAGCTAAAGAACTGATACATAATGAGAAAGACAATCAAACAATTTAAAAAAAGATGGTAAAATAGTCTATATTAAACTGAATGGAAGTCCAAATACGCAATAGCTCCCCGTTACAGAGCTGGCCACACACTGAATCTATTTGACGCTTGCCAATACATTGTAGAATGTTGGCAACACCCACGGATTGTGTGCCTCTTAAGTCTTTGTTTGTCCCGCGGATTTTGACGACGATTTTATGCTATGCTATCCGAGCACGTCTTTTGACAGAGTTTTAGAGATGTTTTACTGATCATGCACGGTTCGGATCGGATGTCCAGCTGCCGGTTCACCCATGGTTTTACCAAGGAGTGACATGTTTTTATACGCACTTGCACCTCGGAAGTCGTGGAACATAAAGTATTAGTTTTATATGATCTGGAGATATACCTACAGGGTATGAAACCGATCGTCATACAGAGAGAAACACATTTATACAGCTATTGCGTATTTGGACTTTCACTCAGTTGAATATAAACAAATTTAGAATCTTTTATTTTAAATTGTTTGATTGTCGTTCAGATTATGTACATTTAATATACTTTGTGGAGTTGTAAGTTTCATAATTACTCATTGCGTGTAAGTTTGGATGTACACCACGTGGTTTTCATAAAATGATAGTTAAAGTCTCACCAAGGTTCAGTTGCAGGACAATATTTATAAAATTCAACTTAAACATTGCTCTCATTGAAATCTCTGTACAGAATTACATGTACATGCAAAAACGGTGATGATCTAGAACTGTTACTGGTTAGTAGACTTTGAAGGTCCAGCATAAGAATTAATTATTATGCAGCTTTGGAAGTAATAGTGTTTATAATTTCGTGTGTGTATTGTTAACAGTTTATCTCATATTGTGTTTTGACTAAAATATTCATCCTTGATCTAAGTCTACTGATAGATTAGTTTCTGGGTCCCCTTGCCAACTGTTGAGCCGGATTTAAGTTTATTTAAGTTTTATATTACAATTACAGCATTAATGATGTTCACTTGTCAGCTCTGTAACATCTGTGTGCTATATTAAGTAGCTGGCTACGTCTACTCGAACTATACTGGATCAAGGTATCACATGTTCCATTTGAGCTAAATGGTAAATGATCCTTGAGAATACAAATAATAATAAGGATATAGAACGTAGTTACCTGACAACCATTTCAAGGACAGTCTTTTCCAATACGTAAGCTGATAAAAGAACCTCTTGTAAAAGATAATATTGCTCCACCATTAGTAGTTACCTAAAATACTCAGTATCTTTCTGCTTTAATATACAGATAGCGTCACTGAGAGCCAGTTATACTAAAAATGGTTAATATTCCTTCTGTGTTATTTATGCCAGTCATGATGCTTGATGAACTGCGCTAGTAATTGGGATCTTGTTTGCAAAACATAATTTTCCGTATGAAGTAAAGTCAGTCCAAATAGTTACATAATACGCATGATTACGGTCAAATTAAAATCCTTTGACAGGAGTAGCATTATCGGTGTGTTGCTAATTTAGCAGCAGCCGGTAATGTATAATTCCCCTCCCCCCCTACTTTTTTTTGTTCTTTCTTGTTCCAGTCGCGATGGTTCGCTGGAAGATAGATGCTAGTAACGCTCCGCGTGAACTCGAATATCTTACGTTTTACCTTAATGGTCTTTTCGCTAGATATACCCAGGAGAGTAGAGTTGTGTGATTGTGACTGACTCTAGCAGGAAAATACGCTTACGGATTTTAACGGTTAACCGCACAACGATGTACAGCACTTCTCTTGTAAGTGTGTCACTGTAGTTGACTGAGCGCCAACGTGACGCTTTTGTGTTTTTGCGAGAAGAATCTGTGTAGATATACACTTCTCTTATTTGGATCTTCTCTATTTAGTCTATCAATCCTTTCTTGTACGCGTCCCAAACTGACGACCAGTATTCGAGTTTCGGGCGGACGAGGGTTATGTAAGCTACCTCCTTCGTGAGTGAATCAAACTTCCTGAGAATTCTTCCAATGAATCCCAGTCTTTCATCTGCATGTCCTGAGATTTGTTGCATGCTATTCTTCCACTTCAAGCCACTAGTGGGCGCGTGCATTCCTCCAACATTAGTGGGTACGCGGCGTACTTTGTACTCCATACGAATACAGCACTACGGTGCAGCCGTGTTTAAGGAGTACCTCATTTATTAGTACTCTTATTATTCCGAGTTGTTTAATTCATAGTATTTGTTATAAGTGGCTTCCCTGCAGTAGAATTATGTATAGAGGTTCTCAACATTCAAACCATAAACCGGTTTTGTTTTACTATTTAACTTAAATGGCTTCTCTCGTTAAGATTCAGAGTTTCTAACCTTATTGTAATAAACCAATGTGCTTTCAGAATATTTTTTTTTGTTTACCTTTTATTGACATTGCAGCTTTTCTTTGGTTTACTCTGTCTCCTCCTATGAAATACATCTCATTTGCAAGTCCATTATATCTTCACTATAATCATCTTCAGGATAGCATTCCTGCTCAATTTGTGAATAATGTTCGTTATAGTCAATGGCTTCATCTTCTTATTCAGAACTGTATTCATCCCCATCTGAAGAGGTCTACTCTATTTCAGCATCGAGAATCGTATTGGATAGCTCATAAACTTCGTCAGCTGTTATGTTTTTACACGATCAGAACGAAAAAACACCTTTTGTACTTTATAGGACACATGCATACAAAATCAGACACAAAACACTAGCTATATTAGTGAAAGGAGAAAAAATAAGCAGTAGAAATTTTACTTACATGACCAGGCTCGTAGTGCATTTTTTACGTCAAACGTGACACAATCAACTTTAAACTTCTGACAGACGTGCTGTAGTTGGCCAACAGTGGAAAGAAACTTATCAGTACGTTATCAGAAGGAATGATGAAGGAAGAGCTGTTTGCCCAGGCCCAAAAACGATGTAAACTTGCAAAAATTAAACTTTATTAGCGTTTTTCATACGCCAGCGCGTCCGCTGGAGAGTTGAATCACTCCATACACATACCGCCAGATATTTGATGGGTCCAGTGCGTTTTTGGCAATCGTGTTGTCATAGAATAACGGGTCATTCCGCTTATTTATATGAAAAACGTCATATTGGTTTATGATGAGGTTACTCTGCAATTTCTTGTCATTGCGACTTCTCTGAAAAAAGAAAGGAAGAAAGAGTACGGTTTAACGTCCCGTCGAAATTGAGGTCATTAGAGACGGAGCACAAGCTCGGACTGTGGCGAAGATGGGGAAGGAAGGTGGCCGAGCCCTTTCTAAGGAACCATCCCAGCATCTGCCTTCAACGACTTACGGGTATCATGAAAACCACTAAATCTGGAATGCCGGACGAGGATTTGAACCATCTTCCTCCCGAATGCGAGTCCAGTGTGATAACCTTTGCGCCTCCTATCTCGGTAATTTCTCTGCAAAAACAAGCAAAATCCGCGGACTGCCTCATGCAGCTACCGTTGTTATCCACTAGGCCACTTACTTGTACTGTGAAAAGTAATAGTCCTATAACATTCCCTTGTGGAAAGCCCGAAGTTACCTTTGCATCTGAAGATTCCTCTTCGTTAAGAATGACGTGCTGTGTTGTATTTGTTAGGAATTCCTTCGTTCAGTCACAAAGCTGATTTTATATTCCGTACTTTCCCTTCTTGTTCGTAAGGCGACAGTGTGATACTGTATCGAGCGCCTTCCGGAATTCAAGAACACGGCATCAGCCTGGGCGCCGAAATACACCGCCACCTGGGTCTCGGGGAGAAACAGATCGAGCTGTGTTTCACACGATCATTGTTTGCGGACTTTATGTTGATTCCTACAGAGGATACTTTCAGCCACATGAAAAGCCGTAATAAGTGAGCATAAAACGGTTTCTACAAGTTCTGTGCACATGTTCGACGATCTTTCTTGGAACGAGAATGGCCAGTACTTTTTTCTTAGGAACGCTTCGTTTTCCTAACTATGCTAGGTTACTATGCAAACACTTTTGGATTGAAGGACACACACACACACACACACACACACACATACACGTACACACACACACACACACACACACACACACACACACACGCACACACGCCTATGCCCTTCCAGCCGACACCATGTAGGGGCGCCTGCACACGTGCGTGTGTGTGTGTGTGTGTGTGTGTGTGTGTGTGTGAGTGTGTGTCTGTTTCACTCTAGCTCGTCAACGGATAACTGCGAAGCTAGTAAGTTTTCTTTCTTTTGTGTATGCTTATCGACAATTCAACGCTTATGTTATTCGGTGAGTGGTCTCCTTTAATCCAATTGGCTGCGAGATTTAATCGTACAATGAAGCCGTCTTTGATTTTGTAGTAGCTGTTTAGCATGTCTGTCTAGCCACTCCAAATCATTCCCATCCCTTACGATTTTACTGGATAAATACTTCTTTAAGGAGTTTTGTCCAATACTCTTCATCTTTGTCCATTTATTCTCAACATTTTCGGTCTCAGAGACGAATGTTTCGTGTTGACTACTCAGGTAATTTGAACTCTGTTCTTTGGTTGGTTGATTCGGGGTAGGGGACCAAACAGCGAGGTCATCGGTCACGTCGCTTTAGGAAGGATGGGCAAGGAAGTTATTGGCGCGGTTTTAAAGGAACTATCGCGGCATTTGCCTAAACCGAGTTAGAGAAGTCACGGAAAACCTAAATCAGGATGCCTAGACGCGGGTTTGAACCGTCGTCCTCCCAGATGCGAATTCATATGCTAACCATTGCGCCACCTCTCTCGGTAACTCTGTTCTTTGTCACATTTAGTAAGCAGAAGTATTCTCCGAATTTTCCTTACATTCCTTTTGAAACCAGAAGTCAGTGACGCTATAACTATACTACGATATGTAATCACCTGCCCTACGTTAACTGAATCGAAACACTGAGACCTGTTTCTAGCCAGTAAATGTAAGATTTTACCCTCACTAGTCGGACGCTTGTTAATTCTCAAGATAATCTCCGGAAAAGGCATTCTGAACAATCCCATGCGATTTCCTGTCCCTACTACTCGTCCTAATTATTCGAATCTCCCGCTCTAGAGCTGGTGAGTTGAAGTATCGCAATAATACAATAATATGATCAGGAAATTTTCCCTGAAAGTTTCCATCCTACTGCTCCTGAAGTACGGCGTCTATAAAAGCATCTTACTACCATGTTTGACTAACCTTAAACGCTAACTACATCCAAATATTAAACTAGTCGGATTCCGTACAAATTTCACTAGTTAATATCGTATGGTTACATTAACCACCGGCCTACAACCTATCAATGCGATATATACTTCTCGACAAAATAAAAAAAAAGAAGTTACACACGGAATGGGTGGAGGAAACGAATTTTTTTATTTTATTTATCTCTTGCTGTTAATCTGACTCCGCCATCGTCTGTTCCTAAGGCAGATCGTTATAGCCTACGGGGTGTTACAAAAGGTACGGCCAAACTTGCAGGAAATATTCCTCACACACAAATAAAGAAAAGATGTTATGTGGACATGTATCCGGAAACACTTAATTTCCACGTCAGAGCTCATTTTAGTTTCGTCAGTATGTACTGTATTTCCTCGATTCACCGCCAGTTGACCCAACTGAAGGAAGGTAATGTTGACTTCGGTGCTTGTGTTGACATGCGACTCATTGCTCTACAGTACTAGCATCAAGCACATCAGTACGTAGCATCAACAGGTTAGTGTTCATCACGAACGTGGTTTTGCAGTCAGTGCAATGTTTACAAATGCGGAGTTGGCAGATGCCCATTTGATGTATGGATTAGCACGGGGCAATAGCTGTGGCGTGGTACGTTTGTATCGAGACAGATTTCCAGAACGAAGGTGTCCCGACTGGAAGACGTTCGAAGCAATTGAGCACGGAACATTCCAGCCTATGACTCGCGACTGGGGTAGACCTAGAACGACGAGGACACCTGCAATGGACGAGGCAATTCTCCGTGCAGTTGACGATAACCCCAATGTCAGCGTCAGAGAAGTGGCTGCTGTACAAGGTAACGTTGACCAAGTCACTGTATGGAGAATGCTACGGGAGAACCAGTTGTTTCCGTACCATGTGCAGCGTGTGGAGGCACTATCAGCAGCTGATTGGCCTCCACGGGTACACTTCTGCGAATGGTTCATCCAACAATGTGTCAATCCTCATTTCTACATCTACATCTACATTTATACTCCGCAAGCCACCCGTCGGTGTGTGGCGGAGGGCACTTTACGTGCCACTATCATTACCTCCCTTTCCTGTTCCAGTCGCGTATGGTTCGCGGGAAAAACGATTGTCGGAAAGCCTCCGTGCGCGCTCGAATCTCTCTAATCTTACATTCGTCATCTCCTCGGGAGGTATAAGTAGGGGGAAGCAATATATTCGATACCTCATCCAGAAACGCACCCTCTCGAAACCTGGCGAGCAAGCTACACTGCGATGCAGAGCGCCTCTCTTGCAGAGTCTGCCACTTGAGTTTGCTAAACATCTCCGTAACGCTACCACGGTTACCAAATAACGCTGTGACGAAACGCGCCGCTCTTCTTTGGATCTTCTCTATCTCCTCCGTCAACCCGATCTGGTGCGGATCCCACACTGATGAGCAATACTCAAGTATACGAGTGTTTTGTAAGCCACCTCCTTTGTTGATGGACTACATTTTCTAAGGGCTCTCCCAATGAATCTCAACCTGGTACCCACCTTAGCATCAATTAATTTTATATGATCATTCCACTTCAAATCGTTCCGAACGCATACTCCCAGATATTTTACAGAAGTAGTTAGGTTTAACTAGTTCTAAGTTCTACGGGACTAATGACCTCAGAAGTTGAGTCCCATAGTGCTCAGAGCCATTTTGAAAAGCAATGGTACCATAACACTCCCCTGTGGAACGCCAGAGGTTACTTTAACGTCTGTAGACGTCTCTCCATTGATAACAACATGCTATGTTCTGTTTGCTAAAAACTCTTCAATCCAGCCACACAGCTGGTCTGATATTCCGTAGGCTCTTACTTTGTTTATTAGGCGACAGTGCGGAACCGTATCGAACGCCTTCCGGAAGTCAAGGAAAATAGCATCTACCTGGGAGCCTGTATCTAATATTTTCTGGGTCTCATGAACAAATAAAGCGAGTTGGGTCTCACACGATCGCTGTTTCCGGAATCCATGTTGAATCCTACAGAGTAGATTCTGGGTTTCCAAAAACGACATGATACGCGAGCAAAAAACATGTTCTAAAATTCTACAACAGATCGATGTCATAGATATAGGTCTATAGTTTTGCGCATCTACTCGACGATCCTTCTTGAAGACTGGGACTACCTGTGCTCTTTTCCAATCATTTGGAACCTTCCGTTCCTCTAGAGACTTGCGGTACACGGCTGTTAGAAGGGGGGCAAGTTCTTTCGCGTACTCTGTGTAGAATCGAATTGGTATCCCGTCATGTCCAGTGGACTTTCCTCTGTTGAGTGATTCCAGTTGCCATTCTATTCCTTGGACACTTATTTCGATGTCAGCCATTTTTTCGTTTGTGCGAGGATTTAGAGAAGGAACTGCAGTGCGGTCTTCCTCTGTGAAACAGCTCTGGAAAAAGGTGTTTAGTATTTCAGCTTTACGCGTGTCATCCTGTGTTTCAATGCCATCATCATCCCGGAGTGTCTGGATATGGTGTTTCGACCCACTTACTGATTTAACGTAAGACCAGAACTTCCTAGGATTTCCTGTCAAGTCGGTACATAGAATTTTACATTCGAATTCACTGAACGCTTCACGCACAGCCCTCCTTACGCTAACTTTGACTTCGTTTAGCTTCTGTTTGTCTGAGAGGTTTTGGCTGCGGTTAAACTTGGAGTAAAGCTCTCTTTGCTTTCGCAGTAGTTTCCTAACTTTGTTGTTGAACCACGGTGGGTTTTTCCCGTCCCTCACAGTTTTACTCGGCACGTATCCGTCTAAAACGCATTTTACGATTGCTCTCTTTACAGATGAGGCTTCATTCCAACGTGATCAAATTGTAAATTTTCACAATCAACATGTGTGGGCTGACGAGAATCCGCACGCAACTGTGCAATTACGTCATCAACACAGATTTTCTGTGAAGGTTTGGGCAGACATTGTTGGTGATGTGTTGATTGTGCCCCATGTTCTTCCACCTACGCTCAATGGAGCACGTTATCATGATTTCATACGGGATACTCTACCTGTGCTGCTAGAACATGTGCCTTCACAAGTACGACACAACATGTGGTTCATACACGATGGAGC
The DNA here is from genome assembly GCF_021461395.2 of Schistocerca americana. Lineage (NCBI taxonomy): Eukaryota > Metazoa > Arthropoda > Insecta > Orthoptera > Acrididae > Schistocerca > Schistocerca americana. The sequence continues at coordinate 706,905,185 of NC_060130.1, read as the reverse complement.
TCCTGCACATTTCAGTCGAAGTGTTCGTACGCTTCTCAACAACAGATTCGGTGACCGATGGATTGGTAGAGGCGGGCCAAATCCATGGCCTCCACGCTCTTCTGACCTCAACCCTCTTGACTTTCATCTATGGGGGCATTTGAAAGCTCTTGTCTACGCAACCCCGGTACCAAATGCAGAAACTCTTCGTGCTCGTATTGTGGACGGCTGTGATACAATACGCCATTCTCCAGGGCTGCATCAGCGCATCAGGGATTCCATGCGACGGAGGGTGGATGCATGTATCCTCGCTAACGGAAGACATTTTGAACGTTTCCTGTAACAAAGTGTTTGAAGTCACGCTGGTACGTTCTGTTGCTGTGTGTTTCCAGTCCATGATTCATGTGATTTGAAGAGAAGTAATAAAATGAGCTCTAACATAAAAAGTAAGCGTTTCCGGACAGATGTCCACATAACATATTTTATTTCTTTGTGTGTGAGGAATGTTTCCTGAAAGTTTGGCCGTACCTTTTTGTAACACCCTGTATAGCACACACTTGTAAAACCAAACCCCCTTGTATTGTAGAAGCTCTTGGTCATAATTTGGAAAGTGCCGAAATAATTATATTCAAATTTGTGACTGATCATAGTTTGTCACTAACTCACACTTGTGTGACAAGTAACATCGCTGCTACGAGTACCTCATTAACAACGTGTTAATACACATTTTGAACCCAATATAGCAGCAATTCTATGTGGATTCGGCAAGTTTTCGGAAGTATGTGGTAACTGGGAACAGAAGTTCTGTTGCTGTGTGTTTCCATTCCATGATTAATGTGATTTGAAGAGAAGTAATAAAACGAACTCTAACATGGAAAGTAAGTGTTTCCGGACACATGTCCACATAACATATTTTCTTTCTTTGTGTGTGAGGAATGTTTCCTGAGAGTTTGGACGTACCTTTTTGTAACACCCTGTATACATTGCAGTTTGACAGTGAATATGCAACATTAATAGAAAACGAAATGGAACTTCTTAGGTTGAGCGGGTGTGTGATGTTAAATGGCTCTGAGCACTATGGGACTTAACTACTGTGGTCAACAGTCCCCTAGAACTTAGAACTACTTAAACCTAAGTAACCTAAGGACATCACACACATCCATGCCCGAGCCAGGATTCGAAGCTGCGACCGTATCAGTGGCGCGGTTCCGGACTGCGCGTCTAGAACCGCGAGACCACCGCGGCCGGCTGTGTGATGTTATTTCAGTGATTACAATGTCATGTCAAGATTACAAACAACTTGGCAGTATGGAATAACCCAACACGCCCAATGGCCTGGATGATGCATTCGGTTTGAAGGGAGACATAAAGCCATTGTATTCTCTCCTGAGGCCACCTGTCCCAGAAAATGGTCCTTGATATCCTCGGTATTGGTAGTGGAGTTTACGTCCGCGCTGGTTCCACACATGCTCTATCGAGGACATATCTTTGGATCATGCTGGCCATCGGAGTACCTCAGAGTCACGCAGACAGTTCACAGAGACAGGTATCACGGGGAACTAGCATTGTCCTGTAGATAAATGGCACCACGGTACTGTCGCATCGGAGGTAACACATGAGGACAGAGATTGCCCATGACTTGCATTCGGCCGTCAGTTTTGCCTCAGTCACTACCAACTGTGACCAGTAGTAACACCCTATGACTTTTCACACCATGACGCCACGCCAGCCGGCCGAAGTGGCCGTGCGGTTAAAGGCGCTGCAGTCTGGAACCGCAAGACCGCTACGGTCGCAGGTTCGAATCCTGCCTCGGGCATGGATGTTTGTGATGTCCTTAGGTTAGTTAGGTTTAACTAGTTCTAAGTTCTAGGGGACTAATGACCTCAGCAGTTGAGTCCCATAGTGCTCAGAGCCATTTGAACCATGACGCCAGTAGTAACACCGCCGTGCATCTCCGAAACAATGGAAGAGTAGACTCTCTATCCAGGTCGCTGTCATACTCGCCGACGTTGATTACCCTGGCTAGAACAGAACTGTAATTCGCCGCTGATCACAGTGCGACGCCATTCGTGAGCAGTTCATGATTTCCAGTCACGGCACCACTCTAAATCCATCCGTTTGTGTTGTGATGTTAACGGCAGCCTACCTAATGGGCGGTAAATCCCTAGTCCAGCTACATTTAGCCTCCGACCAATGGTGTAGGATGACACGGAATGTTACAGGAAATGAATTACTTGTTCTCGGATGGCAGGCGCAGATGTGAAGAGGTTACAATGTGGTTTATGCACAATATGGCTATCCTCCCTTGCGATACACAAATGTCATCGAACATGACTAGTAGACGAAAATGCCTGCACTCACCTTACCATACAGTCCAACATCTGACCACTGTCACTTTACAATGCCTCACATATCAGATACTGCACGACAATCCGGCGAAATGCAGAGTCACAGTGAGGCCCCTTAAAAACTCTGTTTGGTGCTGATAACACTGTCTCACACGATTGCGCACCGTGTCCATCTAAGTTAGCACTCTACATGTGACCCATCACAAGTTGATTATACAATGAGGTGAAAAAAGTAATTAGACAGCGATGTGCACATAGACAGATGGCGATAGTATCGCGTACACAAAGTTTAAAACGGTAGTGCATTGGGGGAGTTGTCATTTGTACTCAGGTGATTCATGCGAAAAGATTTCCGACATGATTGTAGCCGCACAATGGGAATTAACAGACTTTGAACGCAGAATGGTAGCTGCCGCTAGAGGCACGGGACATTCCTTTCGGAAATCGTTAGGGAATTTAAAATTCCGAGATGCACGGTGTCAAGAGTTTCCTGAGAAAACAAAATTGCAGGAATTAGTCTCACCACAAGCAGCTCAGTGGCCGACGGCTTTCGGTTAACAAATAAGCAACACTAAGTGAAACAACCGCAGAAATCAATGAGGGACGTACCATGAAAGTATCAGTTAGGACAGTGCGTCGAAATTTGGAGTTAATGAGCTATGGCAGCAGATGACTGACGCGATTGCTGTTGCTAACAGCACGGCATCGCCTACAGTGCCTCTCCTGGGGTCTTGACAATATTGGTTGCCACCAAGACGACTGTAAAACTGTCAGGTGAGTCCCAATTTCCATTGATAGGACGTGATACTAGGGTTACACTGTGCCACAGAACCCACGAAGCCATGGAACAAAGTTGTCCACAAGGCACTGTGCAACGAGGCGGTGTCTCCATAACGGTGTGGGCTGTGTTCGCTTGCAATGGACTGGGTTTTCCGGTCAATCTGAACCGATTATTGACTGTAAAAGATTATGTTCGGCTACTTGGAGACCATTTGCAACAATCGATGGACTTCATGTTCACAACCAAAGATGCAATTTTTATGGATGAAATTGCGCCATGTCACCGGGCCACAATTTTTGCGATTGGTTTTTTAAGAACATTCTGGATAGTTCGAGCGAATGGTTTGGCCACCCGTGTCACCCGACATGAATCCCATCGAACATTTACAGGGTATAATTGAGAGGTATGTGTGTTGACAAAATCCTGCACCGCCTACACTTTCGCAGTTATGGACGGCTAGAGAAGTAACATGTCTCAGCAGTTCTGCAGGGGACTTCCAACAACTTATAGAGTCCTTTCCACGTTGATTTGCTACTCTATGCCGGGCAAAGGGAGGTCCGACACGATATTAGGGGGTATCCCATGATTTTGTCACCTCAATGTGTACGCTACCATGCCTGATAACAACACTAAACACGAACAACACTAATGCACTCTGCTGGCCATTTTACGTACCACAGAAACTTGCACTTTTAATCATTTACATGTTCGCCGTTTGTGTATACTCATACGAAGTAAGAATGACATGTGACCATGCCTTTATGGTGCTTCACTTTTTCTTGTCAGGTAGCGTACATTCCAGTGGAAATTCAGAATTTTATTGCTATCTAGGCGCCTTACCAGGACAGCTGGTTTGTATCTTGGGTTATTCCCTGGTCTTACACTAGTAATTACTGCCCAACGCACGTCGGTGGCGGCTCGGGATAATGAAACCAATAGAAGTCTTATTTCCCCATTTGTTGCCCCTGCGTCCTCTTTTTGCGTTTACAGTGGCACGAAACCACGTGGAGGGAAAGAAATGAGTCGAAGAAAGCTCCCACCCCTCCCCCAATCATCTGTAGAACGCCAGAAACATCAGTAGTTGTGTGGTCGAAGCTGCGAGTTGATTCTGAAAATACATGTCCTTTAAAATATTGTTAACAAGTACAAGTGGATACTATTTAGTACAGATGTGCTGCACCGAGATTTTCTATCGTAGTTGGCATGTAAGAAACAAAAATTCTTCACTATAAAGTGGCTGCTGCGTATCTCGTCTGGAACAATTGAAGTCACCGAAGTAAAAGATCATAATCAATTTCAGTACAACATACTCATTGCTAAAACTGTCGAGATGGTGCGGTGGTTAAGGCATTAGATTAGCATTGGGGCGAGTGTGGCTCAAATTTAGATTTTCCGTGCTTTCCCTGACGTGCTTAAGGTAAATGACGGTATTCTTTATTCGAAATGGAAAAATATTACGTCCGATCGCCTTCTGCATCCTTGTCGTATCGAACTTGTGCTTCTTCTCTAATAACCTCAAAGTCGACAGGATGTGAAACCAGAATCGTCACTCCTTTCCTCCCTTTTCATAAGTTGTCAATGATGCTGTTCTTCTTGCGCTAACCTTTGCATTTTGGCCTGCCCAGGGATATTCCTAGAATGATATCACTACATACACTTATTCTGGCTTTAGCTCTAAGCCGGTACAGCAGTCGCACTACACGTACAAGCTTTATGAAGAAGTGCGTTTGTGGCAGGTGTGCGGCCGGCCGTGTGTGGGCCTGGGCGCGTATTTGCGTCGCGCAGCGCAGCTGGCGTTTTTGCGCCTGCCTTGCGGCGGCCGCTGCGTTATCAAAGCCCACTACCCGCGTCTGTAAACATCCCAGTAATGTTGCCACCGTACAAACATCAACACGCGTCCGAAATTTCCAGCTTGACACTCACCCTTTGCTTTCATTTTTGCTGACCGGAGGTAAAATACCACAGCACACAGATATTCATTTATTAATTGTCTTAGTAGCACCTGCATAGTCGTACGTAGTTTGGCATGTTTATTTTCAAATAAGAGCATCTTCAGTATGAAAACAGTTTGTATGAGGTTTGTGTTTATAGTTTTGAACCACGAGAGTCCGATTCATTACGAAAAGAAGAACCTCCCGACAGTAATTTATTTGTTTATACAACCAGGAAAACGAAAACTCAGCCCCTTTAATACTACACTACTGGCCATTAAAATAGATATACCACGAAGATGACGTGCTACAGACGCGAAATTTAACCGCCAGGAAGAAGATGCTGTGATATGAAAATGATTAGCTTTTCAGAGCAATCACACAACGTTGGCGCCGGTGGCGCCACATACAACGTGCTGACATGAGGAAAGTTGCCAACCGATTTCTCATACACGAACAGCACTTGTCCGGGGTTGCCTGTTGGAACGTTGTTGTGATGCCTCGTGTAAGGAGGAGAAATGCGTACCATCACGTTTCCGACTTTGACAAAATTCGGATTGAAGCCTATCGCGACTGCGGTTTATCGTATCGCGACATTGCTGCTCGCGTTGGTCGAGATATAATGACTGTTAGCAGAATATGGAATCGGTGGGTTCAGGAGGGTAATACGGAACACCGTGCTGGAGCCGAACGGCCTCGTATCACTAGCAGTCGAGATGACCGGCGTCTCATTCGCATGGCTGTAACGTATCGTGCAGCTACGTCTCGATTCCTGAGTCACCAAATGGGGACGTTGCAAGACAACAACCATCTGCACGAACAGTTCGACGACGTTTGCAGCAGCATGGACTATCAGTTCGGAGACCATAATTGTGGTTCCCCTTCACACTGCATCACAGACAGGAGCGCCTGCGATGGTGTACTCAACGACGAACCTGGGTGCACGAATAGCAAACCGTCATTTTTTCGGATGAATCCAGCTTCTTTTTACAGCATCATGATGGTCGCATCCGTGTTTGGCGACATCGCGGTGAACGCACATTGGAAGCGTGTATTCGTCTTCGCCATATTGGAATATAACCTGGCGTGATGATATGGAGTGCCATTGGTTACACGTCTCGGTCACCTCTTGCTCGCATTGACGGAACTGTGGACGTTGCATTTCAGAAGTGTTATGACCCGTGGCTCTACCCTTCATTCAGTCCCTGCGAAACCCTACATTTCAGCAGGATAATGCACGATCGCATGTTGCAGGTCCTGTACTGGCCTTTCTGGATACAGAAAATGTTCGACTGCTGCCCCGGGCAGCACATTCTCCAGATCTCTCACCAATTGAAAACGTCTGGTCAGTGGTGGCCAAGCAACTGGCTCGTCACAATTTGCCAGTCACTACTCTTGATGAACTGTGGTATCGTGTTGAAGCTGCATGGGCAGCTGTACCTGTACACACCATCCAAGCTCTGTTTGACTTAATGCCCAGGCGTATCAATGCCGTTATTACGGCCAGTGGTGGTTGTTCTGGGTACTGATTTCTCAGGATCTATGCACCCAAAGTGCGTGAAAAAATAATCGCATGTCGGTTCCAGTATACTATATTTGTTCAATTAATACCCGTTTATCATCTGCATTTCTTCTTGGTGTAGCAATTATAATGGCCAGTAGTGTATTTATCAATAGAAACCCATTAATAATTACAAATATTCAAATTCCAGGAAAAATAATCGAATTATAGAACAAATGTTACGTAACTCATTAGTTGTTTCATACATACGTTTTTAATACATATGTATTACCGCACTTAGATCTACCATAAAATAGTTTTATTTATCCGCTGCTGAATACTGAACTTCGACATACCGTTGTTGTGGTCTTCAGTCCTGAGACTGGTTCGATGCAGCTCTCCATGCTACTCTATCCTGTGCAAGCTTCTTCATCTCCCAGTACCTACTGCAACCTACATCCTTCTGAATCTGCTTGGTGTATTCATCTCTTGGTCTCCCTCTACGATTTCTACCCTCCACGCTGCCCTCCAATACTAAATTGATGATCCCTTGATGCCTCAGAACATGTCCTACCAACCGATCCCTTCTTCTAGTCAAGTTGTGCCACAAACTCCTCTTCTCCCCAATCCTATTCAACACCTCCTCATTAGTTATGTGATCTACCCATCTTACCTTCAGCATTCTTCTGTAGCACCACATTTCGAAAGATTCTATTCTCTTCTTGTCTAAACTGTTTATCGTCCATGTTTCACTTCCATACATGGCTACACAACATACAAATACTTTCAGAAACGACTTCCTAACACTTAAATCTATACTCGATGTTAACAAATTACTCTTCTTCAGAAACGCTTTCCTTCCCATTGCCAGTCTACATTTTATATCCTCTCTACTTCGACCATCATCAGTTATTTTGCTCCCCAAATAGCAAAACTCCTTTACCACTTTAAATGTCTCATTTCCTAATCTAATTCCCTCAGCATCACCCGACTTAATTCGACTACATTCCATTATCGTCGTTTTGCTTTTGTTGATGTTCATCTTATAACCTCCCTTCAAGACACCATCCATTCCGTTCAACTGCTCTTCCAAGTCCTTTGCTGTCTCTGACAGAATTACAATGTCATTGGCGAACCTCAAAGTTTTTATTTCTTCTCCATGGATTTTAATACCTACTCCGAAGTTTTCTTTTGTTTCCTTCACTGCTTGCTCAATATACAGATTGAATAACATCGGGGAGAGGCTACAACCCTGTCTCACTCCCTTCCCAACCACTGCTTCCCTTTCATGCCCCTCAACTCTTATAACTGCCATTTGGTTTCTACACAAATTGTAAATAGCCTTTCGCTCCCTATATTTTACCCCTGCCACCTTCAGAATTTGAAAGACAGTATTCCTGTCAACATTGTCTAAAGCTCTCTCTAAGTCTAAAAATGCTAGAAACGTAGGTTTGCCTTTCCTTAATCTAGTTTCTAAGATAAGCCGTAGGGTCAGTATTGCCTCACGTGACCAATATTTCTACGGAATCCAAACTGATCTTCCCCAAGGTCGGCTTCTACTAATTTTTCCATTCGTCTGTAAAGAATTCGCATTAGTATTTTGCAGCCGTGACTTATTAAACTGATAGTTCGGTAATTTTCACATCTGTCAACACCTGCTTTCTTCGGGATTGGGATTATTATATTCTTCTTGAAGTCTGAGGGTATTTCGCCTGTCTCATACATCCTGCTCACCAGATGGTAGAGTTTTGTCAGGACTGGCTCTCCCAAGGCCGTCACTAGTTCTAATGGAATGTTGTCTTCTCCCGGGGCCTTGTTTCGCCTCAGGTCTTTCAGTGCTCTGTCGAACTTTTCACGCAGTATCATATCTTCCATTTCATCTTCATCTACATCCTCTTCCATTTCCATAATATTGTCCCTTGTATAGACCCTCTATATACTGCTTCCACCTTTCTGCTTTCCCTTCTTTGCTTAGAACTGGGTTTCCATCTGAGCTCTTGATATTCATACAAGTGGTTCTCTTTTCTCCAAAGGTCTCTTTAATTTTCTTGTAGGCAGTATCTAACTTACCCCTAGTGATATATGCCTCTACATCCTTACATCTATCCTCTAGCCATCCCTGCTTAGCCATTTTGCACTTCCTGTCGATCTCATTTTTGAGACGTTTGTATTCCTTTTTGCTTGCCTCATTTACTGCATTTTTATATTTTCTCCTTTCATCAATTAAATTCAATATTTCTTCTGTTACCCAAGGATTTCTACTAGCCCTCGTCTTTTTACCTACTTGATCCTCTGCTGCCATCACTACTTCATCCCTCAAAGCTGCCCATTCTTCTTCTACTGTATTTCTTTCCCCCATCCCAGCCATTTGTTCCCTTACACTAAACTATACTATAATGATGAATTACAATTATAGGTGATAACTTTAAAAGCCACTCTCTGATACGAGCATGTCTGCATGAGAATGTAAATATTCGTAGAGGACCATTTACAGAAGAAATTAAACGCCTCACTGTATGCTAGAATTGTCGAATAGTCAAACAGCGCGGAACGAATAAATATATACGCTTTTTCTTTTGCCCTCACACCACAGCATTTGTGTAACTGCACAAGGATCATAACTGGCCACAATGACAGTTAACACTTCATCATTCACGCTTTTCAGGTGTTTCGTCAGACCTTAGTAGCATCATCCGAGACAAACTCCGTCAGGACAGGCCTTGAAAGCCCTACGGTCTCGAACAACCGCCGTGTCATCCTCAGCCCATAGCCACTTTCAAAGTAGACTATCACATTTCCACTGTTCTTGTCATGATAAACCGACGAGACAACTGCGTTATTTCCTTCTGTTGTTGGTACTGATTGGAGGAACACTCATCGTAAAGCACTACGATTAAGTCCTTCGACTGCCAAATCAACAAGGTATTGCCGGCCGCGGTGGTCTAGCGGTTCTGGCCCTGCAGTCCGGAACCGCGGGACTGCTACGGTCGCAGGTTCGAATCCTGCCTCGGGCATGGGTGTGTGTGATGTCCTTAGGTTAGTTAGGTTTAAGTAGTTCTAAGTTCTAGGGGACTTATGACCTAAGATGTCGAGTCCCATAGTGCTCAGAGCCATTTTCAACAAGGTATTCAGAAGTAGCTTTCCAGGGAGATAACATTGGAGGATACAAACGCCGCCCCACAACTACGAATATAATTTTACAAGACGTCTTGGGTTACATGGTTCTTCTCTTCAATCGAACATTCTGGTTATCTAATGACATACTCTCAGTCAAAATATTACCACCACAACATTAGGAACTGTTAAAGCGTCGATTTGAAGTAAAACTGTAAATACGTTCCAATATTTCTGTTTTGAAATTTCAGAGTAAGTTTCCTCGCTAAAGAGACAAGCTCGTATGGGCTGACAATGAAACTATCACATGATGGAGATACAATCAAGAACCACAACAACACAATTATCTGCTTAAAAGCGCGTTTGTGCGCATTTCGAACGCTGTGCAGCAATTAATCTGATTCGCATGGATGTGACAGATTCTTGGTGGGTTTCCGGATGTATATGTCACCAAAAATTCAAATACAGTTCACGCGATTCCCTTAAATTATAGTCCTGTAGTTTGTGGATGCAGAGATAACACCAGATAGCGCCCCAGATGTGCTACATGGCTTTCGGATCAGGTTTATTTAATGGGCAATGTCAACGCAAGTCCACTGTCTTGCTTTTCAATCCACTGTAGCACGATTCTGGCCTTGTGTTACGAGCAGTTATCCTGCTGGGAAATGGCATCATCGTTGAGGGAGACTTCAAGCATGGAGGGATTCAGGTGAAAAAAATAGATGATTAGGGTCTAACGCCACTTTAAGGTCTTTAGAGACAGAGCACATGCTCGAACTGTTTAAAAGGCTGGGGATGTAAATCTTCTATTCCCTTTGGAAGTAACCATCACAGCATTTCCCTGGAGCGATTTAGGGAAATCGCGGAAATACTCAATCTGCAAGGCCGCTGTCCTCCGGAATAGGTATGCAGGTGGCCAGCCATAATATTCACGTAATCTACAGCTATTATAGTGCTTTCAGTTACTACCATAGCTTCCATGGCCGACCAGATGAATGCTCCCCATAGCGTAGTACTTCTTCCACCAGCCTGCAACCGTGGCACGGTGCATGTTTCCAACAGTCATTCACCTTGATATGACGTATTCACACACGACCTCTGAAGTGGTGTAGCAAGAAACGTGATCATTCGACCAGATCATGTTTCCATTGATCCAGGGTCACACTTCGAGGGTCACGCGCCCACTGCAACTGTAACAGACGATTTCATTGGCTCAACACTGCAATACGTAAGGGTCGTTTGCTGTGGAGCCTCATATTCAACGATGTGCGTTGAATGGCGTGCCCTGAAACACTTGAGCCTACACCAGCGTTGTACTGTGTTGTCGGGTCCGTTTGACAGAGTGGGCAAACCCTCTCACCTCTACTGTCTGTAATGGGGCGTGGCCGTCCAACAACGTGTCGCCTACACGTGGTGTTACTGTCCTTCTACCACTATCCATATACGCTCTCGACAGTTGTGTACGAACAGCCATCTAGCCTTCCCATTTCAGAGATGCTCGCTTACACGTGTCTGGTCATAGCTGTGTGTTCTTTGTTAATTTCGCTTTGGCAGTGATTTTTCCCATGTGCGACCTGTATCGTTGCACGAACGATTTCTCTCTCGTCTCTTCTCAGATTAAATACTTTCGTTAATGTCACCAGGAGGCATTCAGTCTCGCGGTGGGCATCTGTCATAACACTTTGGATCACTGGTGATTTAAGTCACTAAAACTACGACATAGCATTAATCTGAAACATTGGTGGGGAAAGGAAAAATTTGTGCAGCATACCTTACCCACTCTTTGTTTGTAAGCTTTATTACGATGTGCATAAAAAATAATAACAGTATCGCAGTGCCGCTATGATACAGCTAGTTAGCTAGTTAGTTTCATGTTCCTTGGATAATTTACATGATAAATTGAGAGAGGACAAGTTACTCTCTCACTTAGTTTCCTGTTCAATGCAACACTTTAATCACTTTAATGTTGTTATTAGAACCTAGACTTCAGTTTTGTGAGATATCAGGAAGTTATCAACATTAGCAATCTTTGATGGGAGCATGTACATTGTTAATGAATGTGGGATCTTTATGGTAGCTCTCCTTCGAGTAGCATCGTCTGGAGTTAAGAACTAGTGGGTAGTTTGTTTATCCAACAGTAAATCTTACCCTGGATATTTGGGGCTGGGAAGCTACGTGCAGCTATTAGGGAGAGGAGCATCTTGAAGTACTTACTGGTGACAGAACGCTGATCCCAAGAATTTCTTCCACCAGTGGGAGGGGAATGCTTTCGGCCAAAGAGCCGAAAAATAGCCTACCTAGGTCTACCTATTACGTGTTTCTGGCCATGTCAGGGAGATGGAGGCAGGAGAGAAATTGATTGCCCATTCAAGGCATTTAAACAGTGACGTAAATGCCCATTGTGTAAAGGGATGGCCACCATAAAAAATCTACGAGTTTCCATCTTCAAACTTGGACTGGACACAGTCGATGGAGACATCAGGTGGTGTAATCCCTCTGCCAGCCGAGTTTTTAGAGAAGCCTCAGGCCTTTGGAGGAATTTTAGGATACAACGCAACATTTATAGTGGCAGTGAAATAGTCTGTGTTGGGACACAAAAGCACTTCTCTTAGTTTAGCCAAGGCCTCTGGTCGGACATGCTGTAATGTTCAGCCAGTCCAGATAATGATCTCTGGGATAAATGTGTTTTTCACTTTAGGCTTGAATGGAAACTCAAAACACGGTGCCTACGGTGGCCGTGGAAACACAATTTTGAAACGTACCGTCTTCTCCTCCCTGTGTGGGAATTTACGAGTCAGGGAATTCCTGTCTCTCCAGCAGAAAGAGGAAGTAATTAACTTTGTTTTGGATTGGCCAGAGGGTAGAGCAGACAAACGAGAGGAAAGACATGGCATTTGTGGAGCCTGGTAGCTGGCACGAAACCCTTGTGGGGACGTTTGCGTGGGTGTCTTTTCGAGTTTAGTAAGGTTTTATGGAGAGGGAGGAGAGGAGAAACGGGACTTCCGATTGAAACTCCAGCCTGGAGAGGAGATTCTGGTTCAAATGGTTCAAATGGCTCTGAGCATTATGGGACTTAACTTCTGAGTTCATCAGTCCCCTAGAACTTAGAACTACTTAAACCTAGCTAACCTAAGGACATTACACACATCCATGCCCGAGGCTGGATTCGAACCTGCGACCGTAGCGGTCGCGCGGATCCAGACTGTAGCGCTTAGAACCGCTCGGCCAATCCGGCCCGCAGGAGATTCTCGACTTGATTCTTGTTATGAGTGGGTAGCTCTTGGGACACTCGTTCTGAGCATGACTTCACACTTGCGTTGGTCTTGAACGGGCAACCTGTGGTGAAGCTTTAGCTTTACTGATAGTTAAGGCCTCAGTAATCTCGGACACCTCATGGTGCTAAGGAGTCTTATTTGTATCAGGTCTGCTACCTTGATGTTTGATCTACTTGTGTGCACCGCCATATGAGTGTGTCAAACCGGTCCATGGTATGACTTGCGAACAGGAGTGTCACACTCTGGAATCAGCCAAGATATCAGGGCTCCATCAGAGAGTAATTGCAATGCATCAAACAGATCACCAGCCCATGACTTTGCATATTTCGTGCAGGCCATAATGAATTACAGGCGACACATATCACCACTCTGCAAAGCACTATACACTGAGAAAGAGTTATAGCATTGCTGCTCCAGCTTAGTCGGGCAAACAGAATCACAGTCTTGCCACTTATTCTCAGCTGCACTAATGATGTATAACTTCTGTTTGAAAATTTCAGATTGCTTTATCTACGTTTTGAGCCAGTGTAAACAGATGAACCTTAGTCTTTGCCAACCAAACGCTATCCAGTGGAGTGCTAATTATTTGTGGTTTCTATTTGTATTGCCAACAGTTCATGATTTATTTGTCAATTCAATGATTTGTGTTGTTCATCCTATTTTATAATCAATAAACTTTTGCCACTTTTATAAAAAAAAAAATTAATGCTCCGTTGATACATTATTCAGCAATCAATAATTGACTACAATAATGACATGGCCACCATTTCATTAAATTGTTTCAGCATTCAAGGTTTATTTAAGTGATAAAAGTGATAACCTCCAATGCAGGCTAGAAACAACTACCACTGTCAGAGGGCAGAATCAGTTTAGCAGATGTATGGTCAGGTAGACACATGGAAGACTTACAAGACAAAATGATTGCCATAAGGCAACTTACAGTTGCGTGTAGCCTTCCAAGTCAAACCGCAAGACCAATGTAGTCCTCCATAATCTTAACGATGTGGAACAAATCGCTTTACATTCATACCGCAAATTAATTTTTAAATATCTCAACATGTTGATATTTATAACTTTTATTTGTTTCTTATGGTTTTGAAAAATCTTGCGTGTGTTTAAAATGATTACCCTAACAAAAAAAAAAATAATTAAAAGCTGAACACACCTTTAAGACTCAAGTTTAATCACTGTACAGAAACTGATTACCTAACATAATGAATTTTTGGCCCTAGCTGTGGATCCTGAAGTGGAGAATTGCATAACTTTAAAATGAGATTAAGTGAAGGTGTTATGAGAGACAAGTTTTAAATGAACACATGAATTTATTAAAAAAAACCAAACATGAAATGCATCTGACTATCTAGCAACTTCAGTTAATATTACATAGCTGCGCTACATGGATTACATCCCTTGAATCTACTGGTTCTCAGAGTTACTTGAAAGTCTTGAGTAATTGCCCATTAGATGCAAGTGACGTTCTAAAAATGCCCCTCCAGCTTCTAACTGAACGGACACAGTGACTGTTGGACTGACAGCCAGACTGAGCAATACAGGCATTTACCCAAAGCACCGCTAGACTTCAGACAGATATCTGCATTGATCTGACGAAATTCTGACCAAGGGTTGTCGTAATGTGCTAGTCTTTCTCATAATGCTCGCATGAATTACCAGCATGAGGCGTGCAGAGCATTTCCGGCGTGACTGTCCCTCTGAAGTATAGGGTGAGGGACATGGTTCCGCCGATACGAACTCTGAACCTTGGATGAACTCCTAGATTCACTCTTGTCTCTGCCTCTTGACAAACTCTTCGATGTCCACTCGCCCCTGTCCCAAAGCAAACTCCTAATTTTGGTCTGAATCGTACAGCTTGCTCTTTCCTCCCGCTAAAAGAACACTCATCTGCCAGTGCTTTGACTGATTCCTGTCCAAAAATCCCGCAAAAAAAAAAAAAAAAAAAAAAAAAAAAAAAAAAAAAAAAAAAAAAAAAAAAAAGAAAAAAAGAAACACGTCACGTTAAAACTCCAGTGACGTTTCTATCCACCACTCCTTTCCAAAAAATTTCTCCCTCTGATCCATCTTTCTGATGTCATAAGTTTTTTTACAATCGTGTGCTTTCACATCCAGAAGTTAGCCCCACATCAGAGACGTCCAGGAAGCAACAAATTGCGCTAAATGTTAGTCTCTTATTTTGTGGCATGCTACCGCATTCCTTTAGGAAAGTGCTAGATTGATGTCTGCTGAAGTCACTCTTCAGAACACGGTAGAGTTCCCGTCTCCCGCTGACAAAAGGGCCTCCCCTCTACACTGCTCGTCCGTCAGGCTGGGGACTAGTCATAAATGAACGATATCACTGTTCCCCCAGGGCTCGCTCGGCGCTGCTGCTTTCACAGAGACAACACCTTCTGTTACCTGCTCTGTGCGAATGCCAGAGTCCCTGTTGGCTGCTTGGGCCCACTTTTTTGTTACTTTAGACAAAGCGTTGCTTCTCTCAGATCCAGCGTACACCCTGTTTCCAAGCACTCCGAGAGAGCAAAGGAAAAGAAGACCTGCACCATATAAAATGTTGTTAAGACGTGACATTACTTGGAGGTCAGTACATACAATAACTGCAATCAAATTCGCTTTTATAAGCCTTTGTTGTTATGTTGTGCCTCCTTGTTATCCTCTTAGTACAGTGTAATTCTGATATTAAATGAAAAGGGACATGCCAAATGGCTTACTGCTTTTCAGTTTTATTATTGTTTTTATTGTTATTATTATCATTATTATTATTAAATACGGAGAAGTGAATCAGTAATTCCTAGCCACTACTTTTTACACGGTACGCTAGTAGTAATTCTTCAACGGTATAGAAGGAGTTGTCAAAGAGAAACTATTTCAGTTTGTTTTCAAATTTTACTTTGCTGTATGTAAGACATTTTATATCACTGGGTAAGTTATCAAAATTTTAGTCACAGCATTGCAAGCCCCATTTAGTGCTAAATACAATCTTAATGTGGAGTAGTGAATATCATTTTTCGTTCAGGTATTGTAATTATGTACATTATTGTTCCTTTTGACCTGCAATGGGTTATTAAAAACGAATTTCATGCTGGAATAAATGTACTGTGAAGCAGTAGTCAGAATGCCCAACACCTTGAACAGATCTCTACAAGATGATGATGGATGAGCATGACATATTAGTTTCACAGCAAGTTTTTGAGCAATGAAGTCTTTCTTCCTGACAGATGAGTTACAGAAATGGCTCCCTTTTGTTTACATTGTCTAAATATTGTACACTTTGAATACAATGATTCCAACCTGGTGACCAAATTTTTACGGCAATGGTTGTAGTGTTAACTGCGTGAAAGATTTACCTGTTTCTAAAATGTTAGAGGCATCATATCAAGAAAACTCTGGACGAATTCACCGGGGGGTATCAAAAATAAGTCGGAAAGCACTAGTTAATAGAAACCTACTGTAAGTCGCAATTTTAACCGCGAGCTTGTGTTATTCAGTTGCCATGTTAATTAATACCAATCTCTGGCTCGAAATAGATCCTTATGTTTTCAATATTACCTTCCCTTTCTGTGCATTAAAAGTAACAATTACCTGCTATAGCTGTTCCGTTTCGAACCTTCTACTAACAGACCTGTGTATGATACCAGTGAACGTTCCTGTACAGTGTAGCGTTCCCAAAGTAACGCTTTATTTTCACTTTTCGAAGTCCTATTGACATTGTGTTGCGTTAAGTTGCATCACTAAATCAACTGAGAAAAGACCGGGTAAGGAAATGTCGACAGCCTGCCGAGGCATCCATGCTGTCGTTCGCCAGTGATGATTTACGGACAGAATTGCTATAAGAAATGAGGACTCGACGATGTTACAAAAACAATAACTCCCGAGTAAACGCTCAGTGTGACATTTCACTTAATACAAGGCATTTTGAACGAGTACTCTTACTTCATTATTCACATATCAAATAGCATGTTATTCTGAAACTTCCTGGCAGATTAAAACTGTGTACCGTGCCGAGACTCGAACTCGGAAACTTAGCCTTTCGCGGACAAGTGCTCTACAATCCGAGCTACCCAAGCACGACTCATGACCCGTCCTCACAGCTTCAATTCTGCCAGTACCTCGTCTCCTACCTTCCAAACTGCTCTTCTGGCTAGCACTCCTGGAAGAAAGGATATTAAGGAGACATGGCATAGCCACAGTCTAGGGTATGTTTCAGAATGAGATTTTCACTCTGCAGCGGAGTGTGCGCTGATATGAAACTTTCTGGCAGATCAAAACTGTGTGCCGGACCGAGACTCGAATTCGGGACCTTTGCCTTTCGTGGGCAAGTTCTCTACCATCTGAGCTAGCCAAGCACGACTCACGACCCGTCCTCACTAGCAGAACTGAAGCTGTGAGGACGGGTCGTGAGTCGTACTTGGGTAGCTCAGGTGGTAGTGCACTTGCCCACGAAAGGCAAAGGTCCCGAGTTCGACTCTCGGTACGGACACAGTTTTAATCTGCCACGAAGTTTCATATCAGCGCACACTCCGCTGCAGAGTGAAAATCTAATTCTAGTATGTAATTCTCTTCATGTCCGAGTCTAATTTTGAAATCTTCACCGATGACATTGAATAACTTTTAGGGTGTATCAATAATATGCATAAATTCTTCGTCCTGCAGTGAACACCGTGTTGTAGTAAATCGTCTTGCAAGGTTAGAGTTGTGTTCGACTCTTGCAGTTCACAATTAATGATCTCACCAGAAGGAGCACTCAAATACAACCAGCAACCCGCCCATATATCAGCAGAGAAGTACCTGCAGACTGGAGCTGTGGGCGTAAGATGTGAGTAATCGTATCTGGATAATTCATCCAGTGCTGTGTCAGATGTTCTCAGTCTGTTGTTTCTTTAACCATCACGTATATAATCACTATCATAAATGTCCATTGTTGGGCGTTCCATTGTTGCGCTGTGTAAGGACATCGCTCAGCGATAAACTTTTACGCTAATTGACGATGGGTACTACTATGGCTGACAGATCTATGCTCTCGGATATTCTAAATGTGTGAATGGTTGATAAAGTCTTTTCCGTTATTACTCCGCTCGTTTATGTGAATAATGCAACCAAGTATCGATATCAGTTGCTATATATCTTAAAATAATTGGTTTCGGCTGACATATTTTTTCAGGAAAGACATAGCAACATCATTTCTGAAAATAATTATTTCGAAATTTTTCCTTATGATACTTTGTATAGTCCCAAGTAATTAACGAACGATTAGCTCGGAAACATGGACTACGTAACTACCGCAGCATGCATTAATTTATATTACGTCGCTATCACACGTTTAGTGGGCCTTTTTTTCCCCTATCATTGAAGTATTTTAGGTCAACGACGACAGACCAGTTTAGGTGTGGCCATGCGGCGTATTTTAAACTCAGTGTACAGATTCCTTAAGGTCTACCACGTCGTCATACTATTGATATTGTTTGTCATTCGTAGAACTTCACCAAATAACACTGAATTTTCAAATCCACAGGCATCTAGTAAAGTATTTTACTTTTCCGTTATCGGATGTGCAATTGGCGAAAGTATATTTGACGTCCTTATTGATAAATCAAGCAGGAAATTTCGAAATTCCATATAGATTAATGTAATGTCACCAAAACGTGCAGTTCATCGCTGTGATGCGAGCATGTGGAAGTTGCGACCAAGTTTACGCACACGTACGAACAACTTGCTGTCTTTACGTGAAACATTTCACTGCCGCAGTGGTACCAAACTTCAGTGTTTTAGGAAAGAACCCAATGAAGGCTTTGCAGAAATTCCTCTTGCCAGACCTTAATATACATGTTAACGATGTACAAAATGGAAATTTGTCTCACTTTACGCCGCTTAAGATTGAAACATTGCGGTGTTGAATTGTAAAATACCATCAATGCTCTTTTTGACTGATCGCTTTTGGCTTGTGCTTGTGAGTAAAAAATTACACAAAATTATTTGAAAACTCTCAGTTATAGAGTACATAATATTTGTGACTGTGGTAGACATGATGGCATTGATTACTTAGTTTAACTACAGGGAAAAATGGAAATTTGTGGAAGTACTATGAGACCAAACTGCTGAGGTCATCGGTCCCTAGGCTTACCCACTACTTAATCTAACTTAAACTAACTTACGCTAAGAACTACGGACAACACACACACACACACACACACACACACACACACACACACACACACACACACATGCCCAAAGGTGGACTCGAACCTCCGAAGGGAGGAGCCACGCGAATAACTACAGGAAATTCCTAGTCCTGAGAAGTAGAACTCAGCCAGTTCGATGAAATGGAGGAACCCATGTCAGTTTTTTAAAATTTTTCTCCAACTGAATGCCTTTCATTCCTTTGGAACAGATTTATTGCCAATCTCTGACGAAAATTTCGCTAAGCAAAGTTATTTTGGCTGAAAACCAACTGTCATCTCATATAATCCAGTTTTACGACCATGAAGAAGCATCAAATGCTTTTGTAAAGTGTCAGAACATTCTCATCTTTGAAGATTAGTCGGTAATAGTCAAAGTCTAACGCGCAACTAAAGGCGAAGTGTATCCCAGTATGCACAGATCTAAGACACTAGTACACAATGATTGTGTGTCTTTAACACTCAATACACACTTACGAAGCCCGTTCATTTATGTATGAGGCAGTGATGTGATTCCCCAGCCTTTCTCAACACCTTCAAAGATAGTCATACATTATTTGCACCAGCTTACTAACCTTTGTGCTCATATTATGCAACTTGACATTACTTCAGATGATATATGAGGATTATTCCACAACTGGAGTAGGTCTTCATAAATGAAGTGTTTTCACATGTGATGTCAGTCTGCCAGTCAACGACCGGTTTACTGTCCTATCGGCAAGCACTGACATACATACTTCATTTTTAAACAAGGTCGCAAAACATATTACACTGCAGTTATTAGACGCATGTGTGTTTATGTGAATATCAATTGACAAACTGGCTGTATATCCCAATGATACAAATTTTACGTTAGTTAAAAGTAAACGTATTTTCTCCGTAAGTATATAGATTCATGGGTGGAGCTGACGAAATACAGGCTGCCTGCTGTCTCCACGTTTTCATGCGAACTAACTTATGGTGCATAAATGAGTGTGGAATCTGAACTGCGCAACGAATGTAGAGGGAACATAACTTATTAAATTTTGAGGCTTACGGAACGTTACATATTAACACAGCTTTACGTCTTTTGTGGAAGTGTTGGAGCTATTCGGACACGCCCATTACGCAACACACACCCTAGAGCCTCTCCCCTATCTCATTACACATAGATTAGCGACGGATAAGAGTCTCAGCATCATGGATGTTTACTTGGTACGGGGCGGCTTACAGGGCAATCGAATCGATAAGCCGCACCTGTCTCCTGAGTCCTGCAAAATGGAAAGTACCTAAGGGAATTCGGCTACGCTTGGCATTTACGAGTTTCTGGGGGCTCCGGGCGCCGCAAGTACTCTATGCATGTTTCGGAAACTATCATGTGACGTGGTGTGTTTTTCATAGGCAATGGTTGCCTTGGCTTAAGAATGTGTAACACGAGGATGGTACAAAGTGTACAGAAAATCTCTTGGCTTCAGAACGTGCTGTAACCTAAGCACAAAAGCAAGGCTTTGCCTCGAATGATCTTTATTTCACTGGAAACACTTCGTTTTCAATTCCTCCAATGGATGGGTACACTGCCAGGAAGCATTAAATACTCGGTCAGCTACACAAACACAGATAGTTCTTGAGGGAATCTTACCAAACTAAATTAAAGTTACGTTGTTGAACTGTGGGCGACCCAATGTTACAAATGAACTCCAAAACATTCCGAAATTTGAATTTTGCACGCGCATAAACTGGTGTGCAAAACTTAAGTTTGAAAATAATTTTCGCTTGATTTCCTTTTTCCATTTCAGTGGTTCAACATGCTCCATTACAGTATTTGTAATGTTAAATGTTTAGATACCAAGATGCATTAAGAAAAAGTCTAATTATAATGAGTTACAATAGTATGGATGAAAAGTATTCGAAACAGAAAACGTACAAGATTTTCGGGTATAACATGATAAAAATATACTAATAATTACATTAAAAACAGTAAACTTCTTTATGATCGATATGAAGTTTCCAGGTAATTTTCAATTGATGTGACACTGATACCTCCTGCCGTAGGTTCGAGTCCTCCCTCGGGCATGGGTGTGTGTGTTGTTTGGCCGAACGGTTCTAGGCGCTACAGTTTGGAGCCGCGCGACCGCTACGGTCGCAGGTTCGAATCCTGCCTCGGGCATGGATGTGTGTGATGTCCTTAGATTAGTTAGGTTTGAGTAGTTCTAAGTTCTACGGGACTGATGACCTCAGACCTTAAGTCCCATAGTACTCAGAACCATTTGTGTGTTGTTCTTAGCATAATTTAGTTGAAGTGTGTAAGACTAGGGACCGATGACCTCAGCAGTTTGGTTCCTTAGGATTTCACACACATTTGAACATTTTGACACTGATAAGTAACGCAACTCGATGAAACTTGGACCATACATGGTAAGAATTGCTACAGGACAGTAAAGAAGATAAATGCAAGAAATACGCAATGACACGAACATAAATGACCCTTTAATTCAAAGACAATAATTTAACATAAATCACCGCATTTTGCGATGGTCCCCCTGACATTACAAATAGCCAGACAGGATTCTGAATAGGGAGTTTGATCACTATGGTGGAAGTGCATGCTGTGCAACGTGCTCCAACGCTGGCCACAAGATTGGAAAGGAGTTCTTTTCTTAAGGAGCCCTACTCCTCCAGCACCGTGGTTCACAACTACTGGATGGTCGTTGATGCATATCGACCTGTTACACTACGTCTTCCCAATGCATGAAGTCGGGGGAAATGGCATGCCAGTCCACTGGCTCGAAGAGCTCCTCCACCTGCGCTGCTTAATGCAGTTGCACGTTGTCATCAATAAAAAGGAAGTCAGGGCCGAATGCACCGCTCAAAAGGCACACATGGGGATGAAGTATAGGGTCACAATAACGTTGACCGATGTGTGTACTATGTTCAAAGATTTGCGATAGTGCCAAGAGCGTATGGACTGGATCAACGAGGAGTGCGGTCGTCGTCTCGGATAAGAGGAGATTCAGTCTGTGTAGTGATTCTGGCCATACCCTCATACGGCGAGAGTTGTGAAGACGTAGTCCACCCATTTATATTGCCGAACATAATAGTTTTGGTGGACCACGTGGGGAGGCATAATGTTGTATCGATATATTGACCCCCAAACACGTGAACAGAGTGCACTCATCAGTAAAAGTTATTGAGACACTGTTCTCCTTCACCATGTGCGCTTTTTGACGGGTTCATTGGGCCCTGAAGTCATTGGTAGGGTTCCGTACCTCAACAGGAAACACGGAACCGTCACACGATCACTTTGTTGTCTGTCTATCTGTCCATCTGTCCGACTGTTAAGACCCTTTTTTCTCAGGAACGGGTAGAGGTAACAAGTTGTAATTTGTGTTCGCATTGTAAAAAATTGAAGCTTTTATGTCAATGCAATGAAAAGATGCAGCTTTTATGTCATGTATTTCGATACTTACAAAGTCACCCACCAAAACCCATAGCGCATTTGCCGTTGACCTAGAATTATGAAATTTGACAAGAAACAAGATTTCACAGTACACATAAAGGAAAACAACAGAACATTGTTGATTTATAATTCTATCACATGAAAAACAGCCGGCCGCTGTGGCCGAACGTTTCTAGGCACTTCAGTCCGGAGCTACGTGGCTGCTATGGCCGCAGGTTCGAATCCTGCCTCGGGCATGGATATGTGTGATGTCTTTAGGTTAGTTCAGTTTAAGTAGTTCTAAGTGTAGGGGACTGATGATATCAGATGTTAAGCCCCATAGTGCTTAGAGGCATTTGAATTTGAAAAGCAAATTTGCCATTTGTTGTCCGTCCGTCTTTCTGTCGTCTGTTAAGACCCTTTCTTCCGAGGCACAGGTAAAGGTATCAAGCTGAAATTTGTTGCGGGTACTAACGTCTACGGACCCTTGGCAGCGTGAAAAATGTAAGCTTCTAAGTCAAAGCAGTCAAAAGATATGGCCGTGTATGGCACATATTTTGATATTCGCAAACTCACTTATAGCGCCTAGAGTGCACTATTTAAATACACGTCGTGTTTAGTAGTATAGTGGTACAGAGCGTGCCTGGGAATCGAGAGGTCATGGGATAGAACCTCCGTAGGAACATGGATTTTTCAGTCTTCGTTTTAACTTACCCTCACATCTGAACGATGTGACGTATCGCCAGAAACAAAACGTGGTTCGGATTTCACGTTAAACTCTAGGTCCCCTATCCGTAAGTGGGATCGGTCAGCAACGCGCAAGTCGCCGAAGTAGCGTCCAATAGAAAGACTTTCACCAAGCCTATTCAGAGAGTGAGCCCAACTGCAATTGTCCGGTTTTTGTGGATGACTGTACGTGACCGCATTGAACAGCGCAGGTGGAATAGCTCTTGGAACGAGAGGATAGTCGGTGAATGGACTGGCCTGCCCTTTCACAAAGACTACGTGTGGGATGCGCCAGGGATACGTAAACACGCAGCAACAATCATCCACCAGTTGTCAAAGGTGATGCTGGAGGATTGGAACGCCCTTCTGCAAGAACATCTTACCAACTTTGTGGGCACCGTGGGGGCACGTTGCAGAATATGCACTGCTGTTCTTGGAGATCATATACCCTATTAAGAACCATGTGTCGCCTTCTGAAATGTCCAGGGGATCATAATGAGCCGCGGCGAATTCAGTGTAACTATTGTCTTTTAGTAGAAATGTCATTTCTTCTCGTCTTATTGTGTATTTCTTTGAATTACCTTGTGTGTTGTACTGTAGCCGTTAAATCTATGCATAGTCCAATTTTCATGGTTCAAATGGCTCTGAGCACTATGGGACTTAACATCTGTGGTCATCAGTCCCCTAGAACTTAGAACTACTTAAACCAAACTAACCTAAGGACAGCACACAACACCCAGTCATTACGAGGCAGAGACACTTTTCATCTATCTCTGTTACTTCGCAGTCACACATCATCAGAAAGTTAACTTCGTCCTTAAATTTTGCACACCAGTGAATTTAAGAGTACACTGAAATACCACTAGGTGTCTATCGATTCAGCCATCTTGCGTCGGTGTCCCTAGTCTCTGCGAGCTAAGTGGTTTGGTTGGTTTTTGGTGAGAATATTTCCTTTGGCTGACTTGAAAGAGGAGCGGAATTGTATAAAGTTTAGTTTTAAACTCCCGTGGGAGAGGGAGGAAGGGGTGGTGATTACATAAGACGTGCTCAGAAGAGTACAATTAAGTCATCAGGACCACCTGAAGATGGTAACAAATGAGCTTGCCGGAATATCGCACAATTTGAACGACGCCTTCCGGCTAAAAAACGCCATCACTCCGATGTTAATTAAATCATCTGCGGTATAGCCCAGTCTGACGAGAAATAAAAACAGTAACACAACCACCATACTGAGGCTTAATACAAAAGCTACCGACTGATAGCACTGTTCCTATCGTAGTGATATGTAATTACGGTGGCAGAACACCAGCGTACTTGGAGACAGTCGCCAAGTGTCGTAATTGCATACACACCTTACAGGAAAAAATTTAATAAAAAATAATAATATAGGTGACAGCTATAAAACAGGGTCTGAAATGTACGGTATTAAAGATCCAGACAAATTATTAAAATGTTATATAAGGAGACATAAAGTGTTACACGAATGTAAGTTGGCAAATAACTCTTAAAATAAAAATCAGTCGTGGTGTAACGAACACTAAAATAGGTGACGTGAAGGCATAGACAGAGTATCATCACTTAAATTAACAATATACAATACAAAGTTTTAAAGCAAAGAGAATCTAATGTATGTAAAACAGAACACGAATTTCTTAGTCTTCGAGAAGAGGATAAATAACAGACTACGCTTAACTTGCCAAATAGGCGTTCTACCAAGACGCTCGCTCGTAGAAAAATATGATAGTTAATATCCAGCACTTGTTGGCACGAATCACAAAAAGGAAGCGGCAGTTATAATACAATGAGGTGACAAAGCTCGCGGACAACCTCTTAATCTCGTGTCGGATCTTATTTTTCCCGGTGTAGTGCAACAACTCGACCTGGCATGGACTCAACAAGTCCTTGGAAGCCCCGGCACAAATATTGAGCCATGCTGCTTCCATGGCCGTCCATAACTGCAGAAGTTGCAGGTACGGGATTTTCTGCACAACTGACCTATGTACTAAGATCCATAAATGTTATATGGAATTCAAGTCAGGCGATCTGAGTGGCCAAAGTCATTCGATGGCATTATCCAGAATGTTCTGATATGGCGCATTGTCATCCACAAAAATTCCAACGTTGTTTGGGAACATTAATTCCATGAATGGCTGCAAATGGTCTCCAAGTAGCCGAATATAACCATTTACAGACAATGTTCGGTTCAGTTGGACCAGAGGACTCGGTCCATGTCATATAAATACAGCTCACACCATTGTGGAGCCAACACCAGTTTGCAAGTGCTCTGTTGACAACATGGATTCATGGCTTCGTGGTGTCTCAACCACACTCGAACACTACCATCAGCTCCTACTAAGTGATATCGGGACTCACCAAACCTTGCCGGCCGCGGTGGTCTAGCAGTTCTAGGCGCGCAGTCCGGAAACGCGCGACTTCTACGGTCGCAGGTTCGAATCCTGCCTCGGGCATGGATGTGTGTGATGTCCTTAGGTTAGTTAGGTTTAAGTAGTTCTAAGTTCTAGGGGACTGATGACCACAGTAGTTAAGTCCCATAGTGCCCAGAGCCATTTGAACTCACCAAACCAGACCATGGTTTTCCAATGGTCTTGAATCCAACCGATATGGTCACTATCCCAGGAGAGGCGCTGGAGGCGATATCGTGCTGTTACGAAAGGCATTCTCGCCGGTCGTCTGTTGCCGTAACCCATTAACGCCAGATTTCGCCACACTGTCCTAACGGATACGCTCTTCGTACGTCCCACATTGACTACTGTGCTTACTTCACATAGTGTTGCTAGTCTGTTAGAACTGACAACTCTAGGCAAACGCCACTGCCCTCGATCGGTAAGTGAAGGCCGTCGGCCACTCGGTCGTCTGTAGTGAGAGGTAACACCTGAAATTTGGTTTTCTCGGCACACCCCGAATATTGAATTCGTTAATGATTTCCGAAGAGGAATGTCCCATGCATCTAGCTCCAAAAAATATTCATAGTTCAAAAGTCTGTTAATTCCCGTCTTGACTACAAATGAACTACCCTTTTATAACTTGTGAATTTGGTACTAGCGCCATCTGTATATGTGCATATCGATATCCCATGACTTTTGCCACCTCAGTGTTCATTGTCGTATGGCGAAAGACATGTACTTAGAACAATGTCACTGTGTCCAGTAAGAATCCTTTTGGTTTTTCTTGGATTTCAACGAATATCAAGAGATCTTTGTGCTATACCTTGGGTTTTGTATGACTTCACATTTGTTTTGAGAGTACATTGTTACTATTGGTTTTAGTCTTTGATTTCATGAACTTTAATGTAGCTGTCAAAGGGACATCGTATGCTAAGTCAGTAATCATTGACGTCCTGCGTCTACCGCAGTAGCCGAGAGGTTCGTCGCATCAGATGAGTGGAGCAGGGCGCTGCCAGACGCCAGGCGACACAGAAGCTCAACCCGCTGACTACGCGAGTAGCTCAGCGGATGCTGACGGTGCGCACAGAACACAAGGCACAGTCCACTGCTGTGCCATGAGTCGGCGACGCACATCCTCACGCTGATAACTGTGTCCTCGTTGTAACAGACGTAGTCCTGTGACTGATGCCAGCTGCCATTAATACACTGGTGGAAATGTAGTGTTCCACCATGAGGAACCATTTGGATACTTATCCAACTTTGAGGACATATTCATCACACACCAGGTATTATTCGATTACACATTAATTCCACTTTGAACTAACATCCGTATGAACATTGGTATGAGGCGTAATAGGGATGGTGAAGAACATACGGTTTTTTTCGTGTGGAATGGAAGTAAATAGCCTGTGAATGTCATCTTCAGGAATTTCATGACATTCATGAAACAAATGTTGCGTCAGCTCATCAAGATTGCTCGCTGAAGGCTGCTCCCTGCCGTCTCTTACAAAAATAAATATAAATCTGCGAAACAACGTCCGTTGCTGCTGATCAGTTTTGTGGAACTGCTGATTACGGGTGATATGGAAGGGATGAAACGTATGTTCACGCAGTATTCGAAGGACGCTTAATTGACAAATTTCATGTTGAGATATCTAGATATCTTTATTTCGCTTTATTTAGTATTTAGTGTTTAGATATCTTTATTTAGTAGTAGTAGTTGTTGTTGTTGTTGTTGCGCTTTCACTCCAAGGACTGGTTTAGTGGAGCTCTCAATGTTATTCTGTCCTGTGCAAGTCTCTGCAGCTCAGTAACGATTGCAATCTACATCCTTTTGAATCTGCGTATTGTATTCATCTTTTGGCTTCCCACTACTATTTTTACCCACCACATTTTACTCCAGTATTAAACTGGTCATCTCTTGATGTCACAAAATTTTTTCTATCGACCAATCTCTTCTTTTAGTCAACTGTTGCAACAAATTCCTTTTCTTCACAATTCTGTTCAGTATTTCATTAGTTTCAGGTTCTAACCAACTAACCTTCAG
This sequence comes from Schistocerca americana, assembly GCF_021461395.2. Classification (NCBI taxonomy): domain Eukaryota; kingdom Metazoa; phylum Arthropoda; class Insecta; order Orthoptera; family Acrididae; genus Schistocerca; species Schistocerca americana. Next base: position 706,877,478 of record NC_060130.1, on the reverse strand, counting down.
CATTCATTTTTAACACCAAATTTATAAATTTTTCTGTTCTTCTCTTGTCTGAACTGTTTATCGTCCACGTTCCACCTCCATATAAGACTGCAGTCCAGACAAATGCACACATCAAAAAGTTTTGCATTACCCCGGTTCCCAGAACTCCTGAAGGTAGTCGTTGACTGTGGATATTGAATCACAGACACAGTCTCTTTGACTGTTCAGAGATGCAACTAAACCCACCCAAAGATGTAAATAACCATGCATGAACAGCGCCTATTAGACGGAGGGGGTCCGACAGCCGACCAATTCCAGTCATTCCACCAGGAAGGAGGTACACGGCTCGTGTTGATTGTAGTTCAGCCATACCTAGACGGTCAATACCACGGTTCGATCGCGTCCACATTCTAACTTTGTGCCAGGAAGGGCTCTCAACAAGGGAAGTGTCCAGGCGTCTCGGAGTGAACCAAAGTGATGTTGTTCGGGAATGGAGGCGTACTGAGAGACAGAAACTGTTAATGACATCCCTCGCTCAGGCCGCCCAAGGTCTACTACTGCAAGGGATGACCACTACCTACGGATTATGGCTCGGAGGAACCCTGACAGCAACGCCACCATGTCGGATTATTCGTAGCCACAGAACGTCGTGTTACGACTCAACCTGTGCGCAATAGGCTGCATGATGCACAAATTCACTCCCGACGTCCATGGCGAGGTCCATCTTTGGAACCACGACACCATGCAGCGCGTTGCAGAATGGCCCAACAACATGCCATATGGACCACTCAGTGTTGGCATCACGTTCACTTCACTGATGAGTGTCGCATATGCGTTCAACCATACAAACATCGGAGACGTGTTTTGAGGCAACCCGGTCAGGCTGAACGCTTTAGGGACACTGTCCCGCTAGTGCAACAAAGTGGAGGTTCCCTGATGTTTTGGGGTGGCATTATGTAGGGCCGACGTACGCCTCTGGTGGTCATGGAAGGCGCCGTAAAGGCTGAACAATACGTGAATGCCATCCTCCGACCAATAGTTCAACCTTATCGGCAGCATATTGGTGAGGCGTTCGTCTTCGCGCCGACATCGTGCACATCTTATCTTTCAGGATAACGACATCGGCCGACTAAAATGGCCAGTATGTTCTCCAGACATGCACCCTATCAAACATGCCTGTGGTAGATTGAACAGGGCTGTTTGTGAACGACCAACCATTCTGAGGGATCTACGTTGAATCGCCGTTGAGGAGTGGGATAATGTGGACTGACAGTGCCTTGATGAACTTGTGGATAGTATGCCACGACGAATACAGGCATGCTTCAGTGCAAGAGGACGTGCTACTGGGTATTAGAGTTACCGATGTGTACAGCAATCTGGACCACCACCTCTGAAGGTCTCGCTGTATTGTGGTACAGCATGAAATGTGTGGTTTTCATGAACAATAAAAAGGGTGGAAATGATGTTTATGTTGATCACTATTGGCGTTTTCTGTACAGGTTCGGTGAACTCTCCGAACCAACGTGATGCAAAACTTTTTTTGATGTGTGTACCTTCAGAAAAGAATTCCTAACACTGAAATCTATATTCTGCCTTAATAAATTTCTTGTCTTCAGAAATGCTATTCTTGCCAATCTACATTTCATATTCTCTCTGCTTTGGCCACCATCAGTTATTTTACTGCCCAAATGGCGATTCTCATCTACTACTTTTACTGTATCGTTTTATAATCTATTTTCCTCAGCATTTTATAGCGATGAATTATGAAACTGATAGTCCGGTAATATACAAACCGGATTTCTTTGGAATTGGAATTACTACAGTCTTCTTGACAACAGGTTCGCTATGCCATTCGTAGCACGTAAACCGCATTCCTATTTTGTTATTCATTATGAAACCCACTCCTGCATTACCCCCACTTTGATTCTGTGACTTTTATGTGCTATAAATTGCTATTATTTGCTGTGAATTTTAAATAAAAAGGCATATAGCTACCAGTAACAAATTATTGGAAGTAATTTTCTTCTAATGTAAATGTCAAAAAAGCATTACAGTGTATAACTGTAACTAGGGCCTATACATGGCAGAAAAACTGCTAGTAATTATTTGTCTCCTGCTTTTTGTAACTTACTTATTGCCGACATAAACGTCCTCGTACGATGTATGAGGATGTGAAATGTGATCCATCTGTCTTTGCCAAAAGGACAGGGAATTAGCCTACCTACAGATCTTTGCTGAACTTGTTTTGGCATCCTGCCTTTTGGCCTCATTTCTGAGTCCCTACGTCTCATGCATATTAAAAGGTTGGAATCCTGGAGGCGGAAATAAACGTAGACTTACAGGGAACACTCCTTCGGTTACATCATTGCCAAGACGGAGACTAGATACGACATGTAGGAGAAACAGTCTTACCTTGAAGGGAGTACACGAGAGAGAAACCGCATAGTACTCCTGTTATATCCTACAGTAAATATATCGATATACGAGATTGCAAATCTGCGTAAATGTTTTGGCACTGTTCTTGACGTTAAAGAATGGAGAAGCAACAATAGAAATTTTCATTATTCTCATTTAAGGGAACATATTAAATCTAACTGATTAGTTAGAGCTGAACGGTACTGAGAATACCTAAATGCAGTATGCTACAAAACTACCTGTAGCGTGAGCGGGATTATTCATTTTGACATATCACATGTCGTCTATCCTTCACGATTGTATGTTGACGTAAATAGTTTGCGGCTATTATTTTAATGAACTCCTGATTATAAATGGAGTCGCTCTGGGGACCACAAGTCACTAAATCATCTTTCTACTTTGCCACGTACAATCCAGTGTCTTATCTTGGTCAGATCAGATGAGAAATTTCTTATCACAGCTGAACTTCACAATAACTGGAAAGAATGAACTAAAGAAATACTGGAGTACTGATTTGCAAGCTACTTAGATCGAATAGCTATTAAACCAAGATGTGAGCTCTGTATTAGCAAGCGACTATAATGGAATCCAGAACCAATGTCCAATTGCAGTTTGCCTATCTAAAGGCTTCCAGGGGCAACAAAAATTTGATTATCATATATCTCGCGTAATTACTGACCGAATTTTAAAAATTTAAAATGGCGTGTTTATCTGCTCATTAAGATGTATGATCTTATGTTGAACGTTTAACACAAGACAAGTATTACAGTTAGAAACTGTTTGTGTGTCTTTAAAAATTTAAAATGGCGTGTTTATCTGCTCATTAAGATGTATGATCTTATGTTGAACGTTTAACACAAAACAAGTATTACAGTTAGAAACTATTTGTGTGTCTTGAGGTAGCGTAATTGACAGCGTATAGATACCCGGATTATATTCATGCAGTATTTGAGAATGAGGGCATTTAGCCACTTCCGACAACTTTACACACAATTTCAAATCTTTATGAAACTTTTCATGACTGACACAGCCCCATCGCATCCCCACACAAAAAACATACACACACAAAATAATGAAAGGAAAAATATTTATCGGTTACGAAATTTTCCTTATTCACACATCAGAGATGATACTTTAATTTATTACTCATTTGCTACCAAATGTATTCGCAAAGCAGTCTACAGACATTGTCCACACACAGACCAACCATTGAATGTGAATGAAAATTATAGCACTTTGCGACACATAGTTCTGGACATATGACGTAATACACATTCAGAGGCGTGAAAAACAAGCTTCTGCTTAAAATGGCATGCCGTGAATCTACATCATCAGGCATGACTGCTTAATTTATTACACACTTACTACTAACTCCATTCGCAACACACTTTGCAGACAATGACAACGCATATCACTGAAAATACTTCAAAATTATATCATTTAACCTGACATAGTTCTGAAGATATGATATTATAAACAATGAGACGTGCGATAAACTTGCTCTTGCTGGCAGTGGAGCGCAAAGTACACAGACTTTATTCATATGGTGTTTGACAATACACTGAAGCTCCAGAGAAACTGGTATAGGTATGCTGAGCCATCAACAACTGCAGCGGGCGAACTATTTAACGAAACATCATCGATATGGGCTTTCGGAGCCGGAGACCCACTCGTGTACCCTTGATGACTGCACAAAGCTTTACGCCTCACCTGGGCCCCTCAACACCGACATACAGAGGTATGTAAAAAGTTAGAATAAGGTGCTGGGGTTGACAACGCATATATAACACAAGTATCCGGCGCAGTTGTTAGATAGGTTACTACTGCTACAATGGCAGGTTATCAAGATTTAAACGAGTTTGAACGTAGTGTCATAGCCGGCGCACGAGCGATGCTACTCAGCATCTCCGAGGTAGTGATGAAGTGAGGATCTTCCCGTACGACCATTTCAGAAGTGTACCGCGAGTATCAGGGATCTGTTAAAACATCAAATCTCCGACATTGCTGCGGCCGGAAAAAGATCCTTTAAGAGCGGGACCAACGACGACTGAAGAGAATCGTTCAACGTGACAGAAGTGCAACCCTTCCCCAAATTGCTACAGATTTCAATGCTGAGCCATCAAAAACTGCAGCGGGCGAACTATTTAACGAAACATCATCGATATGGGCTTTCGGAGCCGAAGACCCACTCGTGTACCCTTGATGACTGCAGAAAGCTTTACGCCTCAGCTGGGCCCCTCAACACCGACATTGGACTGGATACATGTCGCCTGGTCGGACGAGTCTCGTTTCAAATTGTATCGAGTGGATGGACGTGTACGGGTATGGAAACAAGCTCATGAATTAATGGAGCCTGCATATCGGCAGGGGACTGTTCAAGCTGATGGAATCTCTGCAATGGTGTGGGGCGTGTGCAGTTGGAATGATATGGAACCGCTGATGCATCTAGGTACGACTCTGACAGGTGACACGACCGTAATCATCCTGTCTGATCACCTGCATCCATTCATGTCCATTGTGCATTCCGACGGACTTGGTCAATTCCAGCAGGAGTTGCTACAGGGTGGCTCCATGAACACTCTTCTGAGTTTAAATACTTCCGCTGACCACAAAACACCCCAGACAGGAACATTACTGAACATATCTGGGATGCCTTGCAACGTTCTTTTCTAAATAGGTCTCGGCCTCCTCGTACTCTTACGGATTTATGGACAGCCCTGCAGGATTCATGATGTCAAGTCCCTCCAGCACTACTTCAGACATTACTTGCGTCTACGCCACGTCGTGTTGCTGCACTTCTGCGTGCTAAAGGAGGCCCTACACGATATTAAGGAGGTGTACCGCCGGCCGGGGTGGCCGAGCGGTTCTAGGCGCTACAGTCTGGAACCGTGTGACAGCTATGGTCGCAGGTTAGAATCCTGCCTCGGGCATGGATGTGTGTGATGTCCTTAGGTTAGTTAGGTTTAAGTAGTTAAAAGTTCTAGGGAACTGATGACCTTAGAAGTTAAGTCCCATGAAGTCCCATAGTGCTCAGAGCCATTTGGACTATTTTTTTCTTCCAGGTGTACCAGTGTCTTTGGCTCTTAAGTGTTAGAGCTCTTAGCAACTTACAAAAAAATTCATACTTAATTTTCTATACTTTTTCTCGCTTACATGTTTATCGTCAATTATTTAACCATATACATTACAAATAAGTTATTAGACGTTTTAAGCTATTTTTGCTTTCATGTTACCATCGTTAACTTATAGTTTTGGGAAGATGAGTGTACTCACTCCGCGCCACGAGAAAACACTTCTTACGAATACAGAGTTTTGTAGAGGTGGCACAGTGCCGTGTTGACGCCAGCCTCTGTGCGAATGAAAGGCCACCGGATCTGATGGGGTCCTTTCTCAACAACCTGAAGCGTTGCTCTCATGAGGCGCTGTGAGTCCCATGCAAACCGAAAGTAAACACAGATGGTTCCTGTTCTTAGGAACGGTTCAAGAAAATATGCATTAAACCTTAGACCCATATCTCTGACGTGTATTGGTGGCGCTTTCGTAAGATGACACTTATCGAAGACCAAACAACAACTATGCATGATCTATGTAAATTTCGCAACCATGGATCGTGTGAAACTCTACTGGCTTTTCTTGTCCGGTGCCTTCTTTTTTCTTAAGAAAAGTTCTTAATACAGTTCCGCATTGTTGAGCAGTAAACAAAATGTATATTTACGGAGTTTTATATCATATATTTAATTAGACTTTTAGCCTTTGAACAAACAGTACTCGCTGCGACGTTCTTCACTTAGAGATATAGTCAAAACTGAGTATTGCATCACAATTAAAAACGATTACACCTAAGTCTAACACACCACACTAGCACGCCGAAGATTGTCAGAGATAAACAAAGTAATAAGTGGAAAAAAAATATACTTATGGCCACAAACACATTTCAGTTTTCTCTGTTTCACTTGGAAGCGACTACTGTACGTCGACTGGATCAACACGCTATTACAGGGGCTGAAAGGTGAATGTGACCAGATCAACAGCTTCAGTCGTATAAAATATGAAGAAATACAAGACACGTTTTATGAATTCATCGACGCTGAGTAGGAAGTAGAAAAAGTTATACCTCATGACAGCGACTCCGTATAAAATCAAAGAACATAACTACTGGTAGCACTTATTATTTTAAGGCAAAAATCAGAGAAAGACTGAGTTTTAGAACAGATATTGATTTTATTTTTGACGTGGTTTAACTGTACGCTGATACGCTATCACCATCTTCTGTTAAATTTAGCCTCTATATTGTATATCTGGACTGTTTTCTGGAGGGTACGCAAAATAACAATCTGTTAAAAACATAATTCCATTACTGAACTCAAAACTTTCCCATGTAAAACTTTCGTCTGTTGTGGAAATCGATGGATGTGACAGAGTGCCAAATATAGTGAATATTTCGGGTTTTTCACCTTTCCTACTTCAAATATCTCAGTTTCGCGGTTGCCAAAGACCTTTCCGGGACAGATGTATTATCCTGACAAAACATGAATTTTTATTATACAGTTCAGTCCTCTTCTCACACAGATTTTCATTTACAAGATATTTTGTATTCTTCATAAACTAATCAATAAGTAGATTTCATTTCAGTAAACACTGGCCATAACAGTTCAGTTTCACTCATTTTGCAAGTCCACCAGCTTTCACCCATTCTTTTGGTTGCCGTTTCGTTCCTTACGTGGAGTAGTTCATCCACTTCATATGTACGGTAACAAATCGGTGCAAGAAGCTTAAATTATTTCTTAAATCGACCAAAACGTACGTAGAAATTTTACCAGCTTTCAACAAACGCAGCACCCAATTTTCACAAAACTTCATATTCTTTCTGATATGCCTTTGGCGTAGGCAATTCTATACGTCTATAATCTCGTATCTTCCAGTACGATATTGTGTGTTTCCTCTGTTTTCATCTGGGGATACCAGCGTCTGACGAATTGTTACAAGCGTGGGCTGGCTGAATAAACAAGGCAGACACGAGCCAAGGCAGCAGCTCTGCGACGTATACAGCATCTTATCTGGGGCTGGAAGGACAGAAGGACCGCAGCTCGTAAACAGTGCTGTCACGCAACACGGTGCGGTATCTACAGCAGGGAGCAGGGAGCACGTCTCCGTAAGCAAATACACGTGGCATCCAGGGGGCTCAGCACAGACGCACGCGGGCCTCGGACGACGGAATGGACCGGCCAGCCCCCAAGGCCTCCCCAGTGAACCGACAAAAATACAGATTCTTTGTGAAATCGTAGGAGCCAGCAGGTAGGAAATTTATACGCCTTCAATTTATAATCATCCCTAATAATCCCCTTCTGTTCTATAACATTAAATTTCGATCTGAACTGTACGAATGCTCTTAAAGATATTCTCATATCTATCGTGACATTTTGTTGTCTAATACTGAACTGTTATCGAAAGCATGGCTGTTTTCTTTCTACAGATTTATAAATACTATTACAGACACGAAACATACACTGCTGGCCATTAAAATTGCTACACCACTAATGTGACGTGCTACAGACGCGAAATTTAACCGACAGGAAGAAGATGCTGTGATATGCAAATGATTAGCTTTTCAGAGCATTCACACAAGGATGGCACCAGTGGCGACACCTACAACGTGCTGACATGAGGAAAGTTTCCAACCGATTTCTCATACACAAACAGCAGTTGACCGGCGTTACCTGGTGAAACGTTGTTGTAATGCCTCGTGTAAGGGGGAGAAATGCGTACCATCACGTTTCCGACTTTGATAAAGGTCGGATTGTAGCCTATCGCGATTGCGGTTTATCGTATCGCGATATTGCTGCTCGCGTTGGTCGAGATCCAGTGACTGTTAGCAGAATATGGAATCGGTGGGTTCAGGAGGGTGATACGGAACGCCGTTCTGGATCCCTACGGCCTCGTATCACTAGCAGTCGAGATGACAGGCATCATATCCGCACGGCTGTAACGGACCGTGCAGCCACGTCTCGATCCCTGAGTCAACAGATGGGGACGTTTGCAAGACAACAACCATCTGCACGAACAGTTTAACGACGTTTGCAGCAGCATGGACCATCAGCTCGGAGACGAAGGCTGCGGTTACCCTTGACGCTGCATCACAGACAGGAGCGCCTGCGATGGTGTACGCAACGACGAACCTGGGTGCGCGAATGGCAAAACGTCATTTTTTTCGGATGAATCCAGGTTCTATTTACAGCATCATGACGGTCGCATCCGCGTTTGGCTATATCGCGGTGAAGGCACACTGGAAGCGTGTATTCGTCATCGACATACTGGCGTGTCACCTGGCGTGATGGTATGGGGTGCCATTGGTTACACGTCTCGGTCACCTCTCGTTCGCATTGACGGCACTTTGAACAGTGGACGTTACATTTCAGATGTGTTACGACCCGTGGCTCTACCCTTCATTCGATCCCTGCGAAACCCTACATTTCAGCAGGATAATGCACGACCGCATGTTGCAGGTCCTGTACGGGCCTTTCTGGATACAGAAAATGTTCAACTGCTGCCCTGGCCAGCACATTCTCCAGATCTCTCACCAACTGAAAACGTGTGGTCAATGGTGGCCGAGCAACTGGCTCGTTACAATACGCCAGTCACTACTCTTGATGAACTGTGGTATTGTGTTGAAGCTGCGTGGGACGCTGTACCTGTACACGCCATCCAAGCTCTGTTTGACTCAATGCCCAGGCGTATCAAGGCCGTTATTACGGCCAGAGGTGGTTGTTCTGTGTGCTGATTTCTCAGGATCTATGCACCCAAATTGCGTGAAAATGTAATCACATGTCAGTTCTAGTATAATATATTTGTCCAATGAATACCCGTTTATCATCTGCATTTCTTCTTCGTGTAGCAATTTTAATGGCCAGTACTGTATCACTACCATTTCTCTCATACCCCCTCAAAATCTAATATGAAATACATAGCTACTTCTCTTTTGTTAATGCCATTGGCAAGCAGAAAAACTATAGTACTGTACAGTGATGTTTTCAATACACATTGTTTACAGTTTTCAGGTAAATGACATTTTTTGTCTTAGTCTTATTTCACTTGTGTGACTACATGCATTCCACATCCTTTAAATAACTTCTTTTAGGTTATAACGAACTTTTAAAAGATTGGTAGCTAACCACTTTAAGCTACACAGTCTAGTCACGCCATCGTTGTGCTCGTCCCAGATTACAGATGAGACCAAGAGGAATTTTTCCACTTTGAATACATAAATTTTTTACCCCTTTGAATTTCTGATGAAGCCAGTGACTGTTATAAATGAGCATATGTCCCTTTTTTTGAGTTATCAGTCTCCGAGAGATCTGATGCCGCCCGCCACGAATTCCTCTTTTGAGCCAACCTTTTCGTTTGAGAGTAGCAACTGCAACCTACGTCTTCAACTATTTGCTGGATGTATTCCTATTTCTGTCTCCCTCTACAGTTTTTACCATTTGCAGCTGTCTCTAGCACCATGGAAGTTATTCCCTGACGCCTTAACCGATGTCCTTTCATCCAGTCCCTTCCTCTCGTCAGTGTTTTCCATATGTTCCTTTCCTCGCAGACTCTGCGGAGAACCTCCTCACCCCGTACCTTATCTGTCCACCTGATTTTCAACATTTTTCTGTAACATCACATCTCATATGCTTTGATTATCTTCTGTTCCACTTTTCCCAAGGTCAATATTTCACTACCATAAAATGCTGTGCTTTAACCGTCCATTAACAGGAATTTCTTTCTCAAATTAAGGTCTATGTTTGATACTAGCAGGAATTCCCTTTTTGCAAGAGCTTTATTGTCCCCCTTGCTCATCCGTCGTGGGTTATTTTGCTCCCTAGGTTGCAGAGTCCCTTAACATCATGTAATCGTTTTCATCAATTCTGATGTTAAGTTTCTCCGTATTCTCATTTCTGCTACTTCCCATTACTTTCATTTTTCTTCGATTTACTCTCAGTCCGTATTCTTGTGCTAATGAGACTGTTTATTCCAGTCAACGAATCCTGTGGAGGGTGGCAGTGGCTTGCTGCGAACTGCGTCTCCCATTCTCCGCGCTACCACTGCCGGGAACGAACCTGACTGTACAGGTACACTTTACATTTTCTCGTTTCTGTGAAGTGTTACACACCTGACTCATTTGCTGGCCACCGTCTTTGTCAATTAGACCCCTCGTACCTTAATTTCAACTGCCTCTTTAATGACACAATCCCAGAAGTAGGAAAACTGCCAAAGTACCTTGGATCTGTTGTAATCGAAACTATGGTCGGATTTTACACTATGGTCTGCCACAGCTGATTTGGTGGTCTGGCGTATTCAGCGTCGTGTCTCTCTTCTACCGTGCGTATACACTGTCCAGTCACATCAGTGTGACCATCTGTCAAAAATCCGAAAATCACCTTTTGCAGCGCGGACACCTGTGAAAAGTGTAGAAAGAGCGTCAGAGAGGTTCTGGAAGCTACTGACAGGGATGTGGAGCCATGGAGACTCAGCACCGAGGTCAGCTGCGCTAGGTTTCCCGGTTGAGGATGCATGGCACCAGCAGCCCTATTCTCGATTGAGTTTAAATCCGTGGAGTCTGGTGACCAGGGAGTACAGTAAACTCATCCTGGTGCTTTTCGAACCACGCGTGTACACTGTGAGCTGTCTGACATCTTGCATTTTCCTGTTGGTAGATGTCATCGTGCCGCGGAAAAACAAACTCCCGGTAGGGATTGACATGGTCCCCAAGGATGGGAGGATACTCGTGTTCATCCAGTGTGACTTCCAGAATTACGAGACCTCCCAGGGACGGCCACAAAACAATTCCCCATACCGTAACGGTCCCTCGATTGTTGCAGTGTGTTTCCTCTCAGACGTTTCACGCCGTACGCGCCAAGAACCATTTGACCAATGAAGCACAAAACATGATCCATCTGAAACTGCCACCTGTCGCCACATAGCGGACATTCAGTTGCGATACTGGACTGCAAATTCTAACCTTCGTCGCCGATGAACAGCAGTCAGCGTAAGTTCATGAACCGGGCTCCTCCTGCGTAGGCTCACACTCATTAGCTGAGCGGTCAGATGCTCATCAGTTGCACGTCTATTCGCCTGTAAAAATCTCCTCAGCCACCGTTCGTCCCTCTCATCTATGGCCTGTGGAGCAACAGAGTTGTCACAGGGCCAATTTTGGATAGCGTCATAGTTTAACTACGGGGGCATCTGAACAATTTACTGATATAGCCGTTTCGGAAATGCTTCCACCTTTGGCTCGAAAGCCAATGATCATGCCCTTTTGGGCGTCCGATAAATCGCTCCGTTTCCGCATTACGACAATGCGTGTTCCTCCTGACACACTTCGTTTACCCTGCACTACTAGTGCAGCCATCTGTCGCCTGTTGGTGGTTATTTCACGATGACGTCGATTCGAGCCGGTGGTCACAGTAACGTATCTGGACAATGTAGTTACTCCAACATATGCCTTGCCGCGGGGGATTTGTAGACCTTGGTTTGATAAGGCTCATACATATTTGTCACTATGTCTCTCTAAGATTTTGCTGAATTTTCTTGCCACCGTAAATTTATATAAATGGCATGTGATTTGTGCTAATCTTTGTTTCCAGCTGCGGTATATCTAAAACCTGTCTACATGCACTTCCTATCTGCTTGCTCGCAATGTTGTGACCAGGTAGTTCAACTTAGTTGGAAGGCTGTCTTGATCTCAGATCGACTGCGCCAAGCGCATAAAATGGCATCCCGCTGGGAGCTGCAGCGACTTCTTGGGTTGCATAAATAAACATCAGTGGGAGTAGGTTTTCTGTACACACAGTGTTCCAGCTTGCCATCTGGTTTCCGTTTCACCAGGATATCAAGACACGGGAGGACAACATACTTTGCATCTCAATTGTAAACATACATGTTGCAGTGGAGCGAGTTGAGGTGATTGAAAAATTAACCTAATCTGTCTTGTTCAGATGGCCAAATGACGAATGTGTATTTCTAGTAACGGTAGATAAAGGTTGCTCTTAGATAGGTTTGCTCCAGGACCTTCTCCTCGAAATTTTTCATGGATTAATTCGCTATAACCGTCTGTGAGTTCATAATAGTTTCCATCGAACAAGAAGCAAGTTGATATGATCACACTCTCGCAGTCTGAAATATCTTGCTTGTCAGTCCCATCGGACACTGAATAGAACTACAAATATGACTGTTGGCATTCCGCCACAAATGGACGCAGGAGATCAGCAAGGTATTTGGCCTAACTTTATGTAGCTGCTCCTATATTTCCGACTATAGGCCATATCCCATACAGTCGTGGCACGCCTGCTGATCATGGTCAAGGTTTCTTGACAATATTCGCGCCGAAGTGACTGAGAAAAAGTTCGTTGGAGTTTGTTTGAAGGTTACTTGTCAGAAATCCTCCTGTTTTCGTGTACTGTATATCACCAAGACCCATATACCTTCTGTCCGTATTCTGAGTGCAAGAGCAACGCCGTAGCGCTCCCTAATGTTAGTGGGCAGGACGACCAAATTTGGATCATCATATAACTTAACTTGGGGATGGCCGTTCTTTCAGCCTTTGAAATGTTGCTCTTCGGTGGTGCGGCTCTGGTGATCGCCCGGCGTGTTTCACTGAGCGGACACAAAGCAAAGCGTTTCCGTAGAGTGAGACCCGCGTGCGGTGGCGGTAGAGTGAAGACTGGGGACCACAATTCGCTGCCCACCATCGCTATGCTCCACCGAGGCTAACGGATGGACAGCGTGAGCAGCAGAGTGGTGATGGGAGTAACGGACAAAGTATATATTGGACTCCAGCACAAACAGAGCAGCAGTCGTCTGGAACCAACTGAGGATGGCACCAATTCTGTTTCCCAAAATATCGTGCAGAACTTACGACGTGACCCGGAACGGCACCTGAGATTTTTACAAGTTAGATAGAGGTCACAGAAAAATTTCGTTTCTAGAATTAACTTTAACCATTTAAAGTTATTTTTTGCACCAAATAATATCGATATGAATAAATAATAATGACGTAGTCCAACACTACTTAACTGAGATTACTAAAAAAATGGAAGCAAAATGATACAATAAAAATATATTTCGATGTTCGTAATAAATTAATAAGCTGCAGAAGCCTCAGAATATATCGAATTATTCTGATTTACCCATCGTGCGTGTTTCCCGAGTTCTATGTTAGAGGGAGTACTGTATTTTATCTCTCTTCTTGGAATAAACATTCTAGAATTTTAAAAGTTAGTATGCCGACGATGTTATAAACTATTTCACTGTCGCGAAGACGCGCTTGCACAGAAACGAAAGTCAGTGGTGATATCCACTCGTACTTCTCTGTAACGGTCCACGAAAGACAACGGGTTCCTTAAGCCAAAATACTCAGAATGTATTCCAAACCATCCTCTGAGATACTGTGATAGAGCTCGGGTTCACTGTGTATTTTAATCCTATCTGGTAAGTGTCTTACACAGACGAACGATACTTAAGAATCTGTCAAATGTTTCGTAAGCCACCTCTTTCTTCCGTGAGTAACACTTGCTTAGGATTCATGCAGTGGGTCTCAGTTTGATTTGTGCATTTTCTACCATTAAATTTATGTGGCAGTTCCGCTTTAGGTCGCTTCGAGCAATTGCTCCCTGATATTATATGGCTGTTTCTGGTTACAGTAATTTGTCGCAAATAGCGTACTCACACAGTTGTGGAACATTGGACTTATTTATGCGTTACGTTTATACTATTTGATCAGAAGTATCCGGATACCTATTACTGGATATTAATATGGAGTTTGTCGATCTTTCACCTTTATGACGGTTAACTGTACACGGAACACTTTCAGTGAGTTGTCTCAAAGTGTGTGGAGGAATGGAAGCCCATTCCTTCTCAAGAGACGAAATCAGAGATGGTAGTCATGTTGGAAGTTGGAGTGCGGAGTGAAGTCTACGTTGTAACTCGTTCCAAAGTTGTTGAATTGGGTTCAGGTCGGTAACCTGGCCAGGCTAGTCCATTTAAGGAACGTTAGTGTCCTCAAACTGCTGCCTCACTGATACTGTTATGATAGTGAGTTATGCAATGCTGTTAAAAATAATCATCGTCTCCGAACACTTCTATTTTTATGCAGTGCTCAATGTTGTAAACTGTGTTCATATCCTTCTGGATTTAGTGTTTCCCTAAGCACAATAATTGGACCAGACCCTAACCAAGAAAATCACCCCAATGCCGTAACATCACTTCTTACGTACTTCGCTGTTGGCGTTATAATTGATGGCAGATAACGTTCTCCAGGCATTCGCCAAACTGAAACCCTTCCGTCGGACTGCGTCAGGGTACAGCGTGATTCAGTATTCCAAATCACTCGTTTACAGTCGTATAAAGTCCAGTGAAGGTGCTGTTAACACCACTTCAAGCGTTGTTAGCACTAACTACAAATATGTGTGGAGTATAAGGTGTTCCACGACCACTGCATTTAAATCTTTTTAACTCCCTCAGCACAGTCATTGTACTAGCTTGACGGCTAGTAGCACTTGGGAACTCACGAATCACTGCTTTCACAGATTTCATGCGATCTGTTACAACCACCGCCGGACGGAGTGGCCGTGCGGTTCTAGGCGCTAGAGTCTGGAACCGCGAGACCGCTACGGTCGCAGGTTCGAATCCTGCCTCGGGCATGGATGTGTGTGATGTCCTTACGTTAGTTAGGTTTAAGCAGTTCTAAGTTCTAGGGGACTGATGACCTCAGAAGTTGAGTCCCATAGTGCTCAGAGCCACTTGAACCATTTTTGTTACAACCACCCACCTCAAAGTTCGACGGTCTCTGTCCTTCAGTACATAAGGTAGGTCAGTTCTTGGTTTAACTGGGATGATTCTTCACGTTTTTACTTTACAATTACATCGTCAATAGTCGAATTGGGCAGCTTAGAAGGGTTGTGCTTACCCTGATGGATTGGTTGCTCATGTGTCATCTAATGACTAGTGCACTTTTGAAATTCCTGAGTTCTCTTGAACGACTCATTCATCTGTTACTACTACTCTGCTGATGACACAATACTGCCCACCTCCCTTAATAGTGGCGGGTCTGCGTCTGAAGGCATCTGCTGATCAATTCTGCATTACATGGAAATGTCTCTACGCTTTTAGCCCGATAGTACCTTTTCGTTGAGGGTTAAATGGGCTGGCCGGTGTGGCCGATCGGTTCTAGGCGCTTCATTCTGGAACCGCGCGACCTCTACGGTCGCAGCTTCGAATCCTGCCTCGGGGATGGATGTGTGTGATGTCCTTAGGTTAGTTAGGTTTAAGCAGTTCTAAGTTCTAGGGAACTGATGACGTCAGATGTTAAGTCCCATAGTGCTCAGAGCCATTTGAACCATTTTTAGGGTCAAATGGCATTCCCATACACTGACCTTCCGATGGTATCCAGCATTCCTGGATCCAGCCACAAAGCTAGTCCGATATTCTGTATGCTCGTATCATGTTTACTAAAGACAGTGCGGAACTCTGTCGAATGCCATACGAATGTTAAGAAAACGCCGTCAACCAAGCGCATCCCTCTATTTTCATACACAATAAAGTTGCGGGTCATGGGAGACATTTATCAATCTTAAATGAAAAGCGTATCTGTCTACTTCCAACAAGCGATGTGTTTACCTTTATCAGATCACAGGTCTAGGCGTCTGCTGTTAATAAAGTCGTAAAACAACTCCATTTTGACCTACTTCTATAGCCTCGTGTGGATCTTGGTGTCATGGAACATCAGACAGGGAGCTCTGCAGACGGTGATAATAATACTGTCCGAATCGTCGAACACAATGATTTAAGTCGACACAATGGAGTACATAATATATCACTCGAAATAATGCTAATCAGCCAGAACATTATGACCACCGACCTACTATCGATATAAACCCGTCCAGGAGAGCAGCGTAACCCGTCAAGGAGTGACTGCTAGTCAGACACGCACGGTGCGTATGGTATCTGTGAGCTTGCTGTCCGTGTGTAGAATGGGGAATGCTCGCGATCTATCTGAGTTTTACCGACGGAAAATTGTAATGTCCAGGAGACTCAGCACGAACATTTCGGAAAGTGCACGACTTATCGGGTATTCGAGGAGTGCTGTGGTGAGTGTCTTCAACACGCGGCGAAACCAAGGTGAAACTACGTCCAGGCGTCGTGGGGTTGTGCGGCCACACCTCATTACAGATGTCGGACGTCATAGGTTGGGCAGACTGGAAACACGGGACAGGCGGCGAACTGTGGCGGAACTAACATCAGGCTTTAATACTTGACAGAGTACAAGTCTGTCTGAACACACAGTGCACCGAAGACTGCTAACTATGGGCCACCGCAGCGGACAATCCATGCATGTCTCACTGTTAACACCATAACATCGGCAACTGCGGCTGAAATGTGTACGTGAACATCGGCACTGGACGTTGGAGCAGTGGCAGAACGGTTAATGATCTGATGAGTCTCGATACCTTCTTCATCATGCCGATGGAAGGGCGCGATTCCGTCGTCTTCAAGGGGAACAGCTCCTTGACACCTGTACTGCAGGAAGGAGACAAGAAGGCGGCGGCTCCATTATGCTCTGGGGAACACTCACGTGGGCATCCATGGATACAGTGAAGCTCGTGCAAGGCACTGGTTGCAGTCCACGTACACCCCTTCATGACGATCATGTTCCCGACGACACTGGCATTTTTCAATAAGATAATGCGCCATGTCACAAGACCAGGAGTGTTATAGAGTGGTGCAAGGAACACAGTGACGAGTCCCAATAGATCTGCTGGCCCTTCAACTCACCAGGTCTGAACACGATCGAACACATCTGTAATGTTATTGAACGTGGCGTCAGAGCACATCGTTCCCCCCCCCCCCCCCCCTACCACCACGTAATTTACGGGATTTAGGTAACTTGTGCGTGCGGATGTGGTACCAACTCTCTCCGGCGACCTACAAAGGCCTCATTACTTCCATGCCACTACGCGTTGCCGCTGTTATCCGTGCCGGAGGTGGACATACCGGTTATTAGGTAGGTGGACGTAATATTCTGGCTGATCGGTGTATCTCCAGAACTGTCCTTTGCAACAACGTACAGCACTTAAAATACCACAATTTCGGGCAAATCAGTAAACGCATAATTATTGTCTATGAAAAAGTGATGTTAATTTTGATGAGATCTGTCTACTGCTAGTATTTCCAAAGCACTTACTAGTAGGATGTGATCAAATTGTACATAGTACAACATATATTAACAATTGATACCAGACGATTCAAAGTGATGTTTTGTTTAACTAATCAATTCCTTATTAAAAATCCAAACATAACAGAAATAATATCCTATTGAATCAGTTCTTACTGACGCAACTAAAGTAGAACGGCATCTTATTACTCCCGCTGTTCAACATTGCCGAAAGGGGGAGGGGGGTGATATGATACAAGGCGACTTTTAGTTGGTAACCGTCATTCAGTTCCGATATGGCTTAGTGTTTGTGGATAACTCCCTCAGTCGCGTGGACAACATACCACAGTTTTCTTACTTGTTAATTAATAAGTATATACAGTATTTATTTGAATAACATTGGAAGGCTCCTTGTTTAATGCACATAATGTGTACAGTACGAAATTTAAAGACAAATATGAAAAGGAGTGAAGTTCGCAGTTCATAACTGCTACAAATGATGTTAGGATTTCTTAGTGCTAGGAGAAGAACAAGCGCCTTAAAAAGGCGTCAAATACATCATTGCGATATTTTTGCTAACTTGCAAATTCTCAACTCATTCAGGACGGCATGTGTCCCTGCTACTGGTATAGGGGTCACTTTCTTATAGCGGTCTGAGAATCGTGCTTAACCACACTTGCAGCCAAAATTAACATTTACCTATACAGCTATTTTGAGCTGGAGGTTCCGTTTCTTAGAGCACTTACTTTAAGGAAATGATTGTCGATGCGGTCTGCAACAGAACTAGTCGAGACATTTCGTTTTAACTGGAAAGTCTTACGCCTTGTAAAACCATCCTAGGATGAATTTTAAGCTATCTCGCTCCATTCGAAGGCCTTTGGACAGTTTGATATTTTGTGATTGTGTTCGGTTGCTGTTACTCAAGCTGTTTAGTGTTGGTCAGTTGTATAGTTTTCAGTCACTAACCACTAACATAACGGATCAGTTACCAAGAGTTCTGCGTCTCTGACGAGAACGTGGAAAATCCAGCGCTACAAGTCTATAATTCAACAGCATTTGACGTCGATCACACAGTCATTGTTTTATATCACGGTTCATATTAGCACAGCTTATTTTAATTATTTTATATTTTCCAAGCTAATCGACTATTTATTCACTATTTTATGAAGTTCAGAGCTTAACAATTGCATACATTTACAAATCTTATGTTGTAGTACACCGAAATAAACTGTGCAGACACAAAATTAGGGATTGTATGCAACGTATACAATTCCATTTCCTTTTCAAAAACAGAATTTTCTGTTTTGTGTACGATACACCAATGTTCGGAAAAATAAATGACCGCTTATTTCAGCAGCTGATATATTACACTAATTAAAGAAGTGTTTGACGTTAGATCTGCACGTTGTACCTAATCTAGAAAATTACGTTATTCAGACGCTTTATTAGCTTAACTTTGAAATATCGTATATTCCGCAAACTGAAACGGGACATGACCAGATGAGGAAGCATGACGTGTGCTACAATATGATGAAACACTCATTCACAAAGTACAAGAAAAATATTAATTTTAGTTACCCAGATAACGAATTATGAGACGTGAATTAACGTCACAAAAGAAACAGATTTAAATTTGCGTGTCTCATTTGGAGTATCCCCACTACTAGGAAAGCATTTTGTGTGCTGTTCTATGAAAAGACAAAACAAGATGGTCAAAAGAAGTTCAGAATAGAGGACGAATATGAAGGGGTTCAGTACTTAGGTATCTAGGCAATTGTAGGTGACGAAAAATCTTACCATAATATCAGACGGAATAAAGGTGAATTTCTAAGGAAGACCGCTATAGTGAGTTAAAATATGCATATGTATAATGTTTACTAGAATTTACAGCTTCAGTGGTATTTACCATAATATCAGACGGAATAAATGTAAATTTCTAAGGAAGACCGTTATACTGAGTTAATTTATGCTTACGTGTAATGTTTACTAGCATTTACAGCTCAGTGGTATATAGAAGGAAAGATGGGAAAGGTTTGCCTCATCCAAAAAGTTATTATTCAAATGGTTCAAATGGCTCTGAGCACTATGGGACTTAACATCTTAGGTCATCAGTCCCCTAGAACTTAGAACTACTTAAACCTAACTAACCTAAGGACATCACACAACACCCAGCCATCACGAGGCAGAGAAAATCCCTGACCCCGCCGGGAATCGAACCCGGGAACCCGGGCGTGGGAAGCGAGAACGCTACCGCACGAAAGTTATTATTGGTTAATTAATTAATTAACTGACGGATTTTGGCAAAGTAAAATAGAACACGGCGGTTTCCATCCCCATTTTTATGCAATTCGAGGCTGTACTTGGTTTTAAATGAACCTCTTGCCGACGTAACGATAAACCCTAATTTTCCCTCAGTTTTAAGTTTTACTTTTTCTTCAAGCCATGTTATGGGGCAAAGTGAACGTGTCCAAGATCTACGCAGCTTGTACAAATATCCTGCACTCTATGTATGGAACATATTCACTAGAAACTAAATAATTTGTCCAAAGTTGTCTGTAACTGGTTAAACTTTTAGGATATACAATCATAAATAGGAAAATGCCACATTCCATCGGGTAGCCGTCATAAAACAGTAATCTTGAAGTTCTTATTAAATGGGCTACTAGAATGATGATGCACTGAAGGAATTCCCTAACTTCATATTCAAAAGCAAACAGGAATAGAAAAATGGCTCTGAGCACTATGGGACTCAACATCTTAGGTCAAAAGTCCCCTAGAACTTAGAACTACTTAAACCTAACTAACCTAAGGACATCACACACACCCATGCCCGAGGCAGGATTCGAACCTGCGACCGTAGCAGTCCCGCGGTTCCGGACTGCAGCGCCAGAACCGCTAGACCACCGCGGCCGGCACAGGAATAGAATTCAGTTGGCTGTTCAGGACTAGACACACTGGATACGCTTCTATGTGCTATAATTTAAGGAAGGCTGGTTGGTCTAAGTTTATTGATATGTTGAATTTTGAGGTCTATACTAAACTCCACAACAAGATTACCACAATAAATTAGTTTCAGCCGTCAATAACTGTTCAAGAATTTCCATAAATTGCAATTGTCCCTCTTCATGTAGCCCAAGGTTCGGACACTCCACTACACGTGGTGGACGTAATGCTACTCTATTCTTTGGAAGATATATAATTAGTGACACTGTTCATCAATGGTACAGATGTATTATTTGTCAAAATTAGTAAACGAAAGGAATTTAGTACCTTTTAATGTGGTGCGATTGTGGGACTTCTAAAGTTCGGACATTTCGCCAGAAAAATTTCGCAAGTGTTAAGGGTGTTTCTTTCATTTGGATACGTTCTGGAAATACAAAACCATTCATAGTCCTGATATGCTTAGGAGGTTAACTGACAAGGACCACTAAACACTAAGGTGCGAACCATTCTTGTCAAATATTGCACATAACTTCCGTCACAGCTATGGTACTGAGGTTGTTAACTGAAGGATCTGTGGAGCTGCGGTAATACTTATTTTCACTGCAGTGTTGTTGTGAAGACGCCACAAAGCAGGACTTCCTTTATAGTGGTACAAACAACGTCTGTACCGAGTCTTCGCTGAGAAGAGAGGCTGTGACTTTAGTTTCACAATGAATGCAGTTAACAACTTGCCAGAAGTGACTCCGACTCGTGATACGTTACTAAGTCGTAACGTAACCAATTACAGCATTTTACGGCACGTCATTCCTATCATAGGCCCCGACTCGCGATACGTTACGAAGTCGCAATATAATCAATTACAGCATTTTACAGCACGTCAATTCCTATCAGACGGAGATCCGGACCAGGCTGGTGGGTTGGAACTTCTTGAAGAGTTCAGGGATATATATCACGATCTCTTTTCCCTCTCCTCGGTGACTCCGGAACATTTGGCTCTTGCTACCCCGCATGCAGCGAGATTCTCAACAATTGCTTGGTGTTGGAAACTATGTAGAGTCGCTTGCCTTTTCCTGATTGCAGAGCTCCACTCCACCGTACCAGGTACAGCCGTCGTAGCCGTTCTCAAAAAGTTGGACTGTATGAATCAGCTGGTAGGCGTATCACAGTAGTTACGTGACCCATCTGTTCTTGGATGCTGCCTAGATGTTCAAATGCAGCCATTATGCCCACGATAATGCATACCTTGATAGGTTGTGAATAGAAACCAGCAGGCAATCACCATTTTCAACATGCCGAATCAAATGTGCACGCTTGAAAAATTATGTGATTTCTTAATTATCGGCAGCAGTAATGATCAGGCAAGTAGTTCATTACGTATTTAAAATGTTATACTATGTCTTGCAAAATAATCATATTATTGAAATACACAGCGTTCATTTAAGTCGATTGAAAACTACACGGCATGAAAAAACGAGACAAAAGAGAAGAGAAACGTTCAAAATGAAAAACAATAGATTCTTTTTCTCATATTTTGTGCAGGAACATCCACAGCAGTCAGATTCATTCTCGGAGAAGACGACACCTGGCGGGACTGTTACGTGTACAGTAACATCTGCACGTTGTAAAGACCTTGTTCTGCAACACGCGTTTCCAGCTTTGCGAGAACGCAAATGTGTCCACATTATTATTTTCATGGAAGATGGGGCGACCCTACATATCGCTTGGCAGGTGAAAAATTTGCATTGAGAAACCTTCGGTAACGACCACATCGTCTCTATGCAATTACAAGACGTGTGGTCTTCCAGATCCGCCGGCCTAATTCCATGCGACTTTTCGTGAGGATATCGGAAAGAGATAGATCCGGACACATACTGATCTGAAGGATACCATGCCCACCACATATCACTCTGATTACACCGAACATGCTGCGAACAACTGTTGTCCATGCCATGTTACGGATGCAGCATGCTGCTGAGTCGGGAGATCATATTGGTACATCCTAATAAACGTGCTAGAACCATCGTAATCATGTGTTTCTCCGTACCTCCCATTTTTCTGCATCCACACGAAATTCTGACTGCTTAGAGCGCCATATTTTCACCTGATAGCAAAAAGTGGAACTATAATTCTTTCAGCCTACTCCACGAGTACGCCGATTAATGAACATACTATAAGTACTCGACTCATACAACTAAGGTTAGTGATAACTTCAATTTACCCTCGATACGTCGGCGAAAATGTATGTTTAAATCAGGAGGTAAGCATACAACATCATCAGAAATTGTGCTAAACACGTTCTTTGAAAATTATTTCGAGCAGTTAGTTTATGAGCACATTTGAATAGTAGATGTTTGTGAAAACATATTGGAACTCTTAGCAACAAATAATCCTGAGCTAAAAACGAGCTTCAAAGTGGATACAGGGATTAGAGATCGCAAGGTTGTCGTAGCGAGACTAAATATCGTAAATCCAAATTCTCCAAAAATAAACGAAAAATATACCTATTCAAGACAGTAGATAAAAATTCACTTGATACATTTCTGGCACACAATCTCCACTCCTTCCACACTAACGGTGTAAGTGTAGACCAGATATGCCTTGAATTGGAAAATTGTATCGATAGCAATTGAAAGCTTTATACCAAACAAATTCAAAAACGACGGAGTTGATACCCCATGGCACACAAAACAGGTCAGAACACTGTTACAGAAACAACGAAAAAAGCATACCAAATTTAAACGAACGCAAAATCCCCAAGGCTGACGATCTTTTCACAAACTCGAAATTTAGTGCGGACGTCAATGCGAGATGCTTATAATAGTTTCCACAACGAAATTTTGTCTCTAATCCCGGCAGAAAATCCAGAGAGATTTTGGTCGTATGTAAAGTATGCTATAGGTAAGACACAATCAAGTCTTCGCGTGACAGCAATGGAAATATTATCGATGACAGTGCAGCTAAAGCAGAGTTACTAAACACATTCTTCCGAAATTCCTTCAAGAAAGAAGACAAAGTAAACCATACAGAATTCGAATCAAAACATGTGCCTACATGAAGTACATACCCTCAGAGTAGTGAAGGAACTTAAATACCTTAATAAAAGTAAATCTTCCTGTCCAGACGGCATACCAATCAGGTTCCTTTCAGAATATGCTCATACAATATCTCGGTACTTAACTATCATACACAACAGCTCGCTCGATGAAAGATCCGTACGCAAAGGCTGGAAAGTTGCACAGGTCACACCAATATTCAAGAAAGGCAATAGGAATAATCCACTAAATTGCAGGCCTATATCATTATCGTCGATATGCAGCAGGATTTTGAAACATACATCAAAAAAGTTTTGCACTACCCCGGTTCCCTGAAAATAGACGTTGAATGAGGATATTGTATCACAGACACAGTCTCTTTGACTGTTCAGAGGTGTTCACTAAACCCGCCCAAAGATGTAAACAACAATGAATGAGCAGTTCCAGTCGTTCCACCAGGAAGGAGGTACATGGCTTGTGTTGTCTCTAGTTCAACTATGCCTAGACGGTCAACACCGCGGTTCGAACGCATCCGCATTGTTACTTTGCGCCACGAAGGGCTCTAAACGAGAGAAGTGTTCAGACGTCTCGGAGTGAACCAAAACGATGTTGTTCGGGCATAGAGAAGATGCCGAGAGATAGGAACTGGTGATGACATGCCTCGCTCAGGCCGCCCAAGGGCTACTACTCCAGTGGATGACCGCTACCTACGGATTATGGTTCAGAGGAACACTGACAGCAACGCCACTATGTTGAATAATGCTTCTCGTGCAGCTACAGGACGTCGTGTTACGACTCAAACTGGCGCGCAATACGCTGCATGATGCACAAATTCACTCCCGACGTCCATAGCGAGGTCCATCTTTGCAACCACGACACAGTGCAGAGCGGTACAGAAGGATCCAACAAGATGCCGTATTGGCCGCTCAGGATTGGCATCACGTTCTCATCACCGATGAGTGCCGCTTATGCCTTCAACCAGACAGTCGTCGGAGACGTGTTTGGTGACAACCCGGTCTGAACGCCTTAGACACACCGTTCAACCAGTGCAGCAAGGTGGAGGTTCCCTGCTGTTTTGGGGTGGCATTCTGTAGGGCCGACGTACGCAGCTGTTGGTCATGGAAGGCGCCGTAAAGGCTGTACGATACGTGAATGCCATCCTCCAACCGATAGTACAACCATATCGCCAGCATATTGGCGAGGCATTCGTCTTCATGGATGACAATTCGCGCCCCCATCGTGCACATCTTATCCTTCAGGATAACGATATCGCTCGACTAGAGGGGCCAGCATGTTATCCAGACATGAATCCTATTGAACATGCCTGGGATACACTGAAAAGAGCTGTTTATGGACCACGTGACCCACCAACCACTCTGAGGGATCTACGCCGAATCGCCATTAAGGAGTGAGACAATCTCGACCAACAGTACCTTGATGAACTTGTGGATAGTATGCCACGACGAATACAAACCTGCATCAATGCAAAAGGACGTGCTACTAGGTATTATAGGTACCAGTGTGTACAGCAACCTGGACCACTGCCTCTGAAGGTCTCGCTGTATGGTGGTCCAACATGCAAAGTGTGGTTTTCATGAGCAATAAAAATGGCGGAAATTATGTTTATGTTGATCTCTCTTCCAATTTCCTGTACAGATTCCGGAACTCTTGGAACCGAGGCAATGCAAAACTTTTTTGATGTGAGTATATTGTATTCGAACATTATGAACTACCTCGAAGAGAACGGTCTATTGACATATAACAATACGGATTTGGAAAACACCACGCTTGTGAATCACAACTAGCTGTTTACTCACACGAAGTGTTGAGTGCTGCCGGCCGGAGTGGCCGAGTGGTTCTAGGCGCTACAGTCTGGAACCGCGCGACCGCAACGGTCGCAGGTTCAAATCCTGCCTCGGGCATGGATGTGTGTGATGACCTTAGGTTAGTTAGGTTTAAGTAGCTCTAAGTTCTAGGGGGCTGATGACCTCAGCAGTTAAGTCCTATAGTGCTCAGAGCCATTTGAACCATTTGTTGAGTGCTGTTGACAGGAGACTTCAAAATGATTCCGTATTTTTTTTCCAGAAGGCTTGTGACGCCGTACCTCATAAGCGACTTGTAACAAAATTGCGTGCTTATGTAATATCACCTCGGTTATGCGACTGACTTCGTGATTTTCTGTCAGAGAGGTCACAGTTCGTAGTAACTGACGGAAAGTCATCGAGTAAAAAAGAAGTGATTTCTGGCGTTCCCCAAGGCCGTACCTCATCTATATAAACTACTTACGAGACAATCTGAGCAGCCGTCTTATGTTGTTTGCAGATGGTGCTATCATTTACCGTCTAGTAAAGTCATCAGAAGATCAAAACAAATTACGGAACTATTAAGAAAATGATATCTGTATGGTGCAAGAATTGGCAGTTGACATTAAATAATCAAATGTGTGAGATCATCCACATACGTGCTAAAAAGAATCCCTTAAACTTTGATTACACGATTAATCATACATAAGGGCCGTAAATTCAACTAAATACCTGGTAATTACAATTACGAACAACTCAAGTTGGAAAGAACATATTGTGCGGTAGGTGAAGCAAAAATGCCTTTTTAATGTCAGAACCCTTAGAAGATGCAACATGACTAGTATAGAGACTGCATACACTGCACTTGTCCGTCCTCCCATGGAGTACTGCTGCGCTGTGTGGGATCCTTATCAGATAGGATTAACAGAGCACTTAGAAAAATTTTTAGGAAAGGCATCACCTTTTGAATGATCGAGAAATAGGGGAGAGAGTGCCATGGACATGATACTGGCTTTTGGGTGGACATAATTAAAACAAAGGCGAGATATTCTCATGAAATTTCAGTGGCCAACTTTCTCCTCCTAACGAGAAAATATTTTGTTGACGCCAACCTATATAGGGGGAAGGGATCATCATAATAAAATGAGGGAAATCAGAGCTCACACGGAAGGATATATACGTTCGTTTTTCCCACGCGCTGTGGAATTACAGAGTGTTATTGTGAAGCTAGTTCGATGAACACTTTCCTAGGCACTTAAGTGTGATTTGTAGAGTATCCATGTAGATGCAGGTGTAGACGTAGATGTTTCAGAGTCCTGCAATGTATACAGCCTGCAATGTACACATTCTGCACTGCAGCATTCACAACATTGCAGTTTCAAAATGTTCAAATGTGTGTGAAATTTTATGGGACTTAACTGCTAAGGTCATCAGTCCCTAAGCTTACACACTACTTAACCTAAATTATCCTAAGGACAAACACACACACCCATGCCCGAGGGAGGCCTCGAACCTCCGCCGGGACCAGACGCACAGTCCAGGACTGCAGCGCCTAAGACCGCTCGGCTAATCCCGCGCGGCTGCAATTTCATTACAACCATTCTATATGAAGGAGTGATCAGCAGGAGGTCACTTCAGGCTCTGGCCTAAGAGCTGATGGTTTCAACTTCAGCATTACTTGATTCGCTGACGTCACCATCGTCACTCCCGGAATTTCCTCCTGCTCCCCCATTCCCGTGTATCAATCACCCCCCCCCCCCATTTCCCCATGGCCAATGGCATTATGCTTATGCAGCGTTGTCATCATGTTGCCGGCCGGTCACTATCGGTCCCCAGAGCACGAACGGCGTGCAAGCTCAGTACCGCATCCCTTAAACGATTTTAATTTTTGTAGTTCGATTGCCTGAGTGTCATCATTCGCTACCTGAACTTCGTAGTTACATGACTACTATTACGTGCCAGAAGCAATCACTTGGGAAGAAGAAGATAATCGATAATAATTTATCAGTTCTGTGTGTTTCACCAACATGGTTACTATTAACGAAGTCAATCTGTATGAGGGCAGCACCTAACGCTGTGTTGCTTCCATGCAAGACGTAGAGGAGTACAGAATTTGTTTTTGGTAGTGTATGTGTATTTTACAGACTTGATGACCTATTGTGATAAATTAATAACGTCATAGCAGTATCTGTGTGCGCTATGTATTTAATGTTTATATTTAGGTTTGGTTGTTATTGTTACAGGGACCGGTCTGGTGCTGGCAGAGCCACAACAATCTCCATAGGCAAGACTGAATTTACAAGTAATTCAAGCGAAGTGACAGTGGGCTGCGTGCCATCAGATGTACGCAATGCAATTTAATCAGCCACCATATCCAAAGAGCAGCCAATAGCATATTATTTTATTATTATTATTGTTATTATTATTAACATTATTCAAATTACGTGACACTCTAGTGAAGAGCAGAGTAAAAAAATCCGGATGTAAGATACTTTGTCAGCATAAAATTATGACCTCATAGTGAAGTGTGCAAAATGTTAGTCGAGTGGTACCAAACCTGGAAAATCGTAGTATTGGCTGCACTATTGGCAGAGTGGTAGGAGACTAAATCTGGAAACTAGATGTAAAATTGGAAAATTTGGAAGGACGCGAAATCTGGAAATTGGTAAAACTTGTAGGATAGGTCAATATGCAGATGCATCTACCAAAAGATCTCTCTCGGATACGTAAATGCGTCAGTTCCTGCAGATGCGCATTTACGTGGCATAGTCGGGTGCTATTCATTAATGATTGCTGCAGACAGACTAAACAGCTGGTGTCTCCATATTAGAGTACGACTTTCTAAAGTATTCGTTTAACACACGTGCCGCTTAGGCAGCAGCAGCAGACCTGAATTCGCATTGTTGCAAGCCTCAACCTACCCCTACACACACACATTTCTACCAAGCCGGTAACTGCTAATAATACTAAGTATTTTTGTAAGATACAGCTTGTCAGGACTAATTGCAGACTAATATTCTGTCTTCTGCAGTGTTTAAACCAGCACATTTGAAGCTATGCAAGTTTTATGTAGAAGCAGCAGGATAAAAATATTTTTTCACCACAGTGATCTCGAATGAAGATTTTACTGAATTATAACAGAGTCCTACCAGCAATATTATTTCGTAGATCAGAAAAAGAACCAGTGTATCTAATACAAACTACTATCTATGTATCTACTGTCTTATTATTTAACAAGGAAATCGAGACACTGTTATACAGGCAGCTAACACCACGACTTGTAGCATACGGTTGACCTATTTTTTGTGTTAAGCATCGGATTGCGATGTTTGCCTTTTACGTACGAAGAAGATATTAATTGAGAAATCTTATCCTTACGCCCTTTCTTAGATATTATACTACTGAAGTGCGGGTACACTGAAAATGATGTTAACATATTCACGCGTTGTCCTGTCCAAGTGTGATTAGCCATAAAAAGTAGTGGTTACCTTTAACATGAACAGGGGCCTTGCCTCCAATAGAAAGAAAGAAGAGCGTTTACTGCTTACCAAAGCGTTGACGTGATGTACCAGCCCAATGCAAGACAGTCACCGTGTGACTACTTTGAATGAGGGATGTTTCTGCGTAAGCATACCCCAACCTCTCTAGCCAGTCTAGTATTAAGATATAAGCGGAATATGTACGAAGTATGTACTTCCTACACATGGATAGCAGACTTTCTGCGCATAATTACAAATGCGTCACCACAACGTTGCGCTGAAACCGCGGACAGACACCACTGCCCCACTGGTCCGCTTCTGGCAGATGCACTGTGAGCCAACACTGAGCAGCGGTACGTGGCCATGAGAGGTATCCAGCATCCCACATGTGTCCTATATGCAGCGTTTCTCGCTAAATGACATGCTCCTCCCAAAAAAGCCACAGCTACGTCTTCTGACAGATGTGACGCATGAAATCAGAACCACATCACAGCACATATCAGCCACTTAGAATATTTTCCTGCCTTAAAACGTAAAATCAGTAACACAAATGGAATTACGTAGTTTATTATAAAAATATATATAACCACTAGAGCGTACACCAGTGTAGTGAGGGTAATATACTTACTGCCCTCAAGCTAATTTACAACGGACATTGTGTTTATAGAGTTTGTTGCGTTGAAATTTTGTACCAAATACTAAATATGGTATTTAACGTTATGTATGAACACTGACAGAAAGAAATCGCAACACCGAGAAGGAGTTGTGCGATATAAACGACAGTCGTTAACTGTGTTCCACAACTGAAAGATGATGTCTACTTAAATTCCATAACAGTCGAATAAGAGTGAGCCTGGTAGCAGCAAGGTGGGAATGCAAATCAAGTTTGCTTTAAATACACACGGTAAATGTCGTGAGAGTCAGTTACCTCTGAGACTGGACGTGGTGAGTTCATGTAAATCAAGATTGCTTTAAAGGCGACAAAGACGCCATACAACTCACTGAGTTTGAATGAGGACATGTAATGAGGCTACGAGAAGCTGGATGTACCTTTTGTGATATTCCACAAAGACTTGGCAGGAATGTAGCCACTGTATATAATTGCTGGTAGCGGTGGTCACTGAAATGTACGGTCGCCAGAAGACCAGATTCCGTATGGCCACGTGGCACTACCGAGAGGAAAGAACATCGCGCTCGACGTTTGGCTCCGGCGCATCATACCCTATCGTCAGCAGCAATTTAAGCAACGTTTGGCGCCACAGTGACACAAAGAACTGTTACAAATCAGTTATTTCAAAGCCAACGCTGAGCCAGAGGTCTTGTAGTGTGCATTCCATTGACCTCAAACCACCGTCGTATGCTATTTGAGTACTGTTAAGAAAGAGCTCATTGGAGGGCAGAGTGAAAGTCTGTTGAGTTTTCTGATGAAACCTGGTTCTGCCTCAGTATCAGTGATAGTATGTTGGTTAGAAGGAGGCCAGCAGAGCGCCTGCAACCAACCTCTCTGCATGCTAGACACGCTGGCAATATACTTGGAGTTATCGTCTAGAATGTGATTATTTCGTATGACAGCAGGAGCACTTTCGTGGCTATCTCACGCACCCTGACTGCAAATCTGTACGTCAGTCTGGTGACTCGACTGACTTGTTGTCCTGCCATTCATGAACAGCGTTCCAGATGTGATTTCCAACAGGATAACGCTCGCCCACACACCGGTGTTCTAACCTAACATGTTCCACAGAGTGTGAACAAGTTTCCTCGCCTGCTCGATCATCAGATCTGTCTGCAGTGGAGCACACATGGGACATCATCGGACGACAACTCCAGTGACCTCCACAGCCAGCATTAACAGTCCCTCCACTGTCCGATCAAGTGCAGCTTACATGGAACTCTATCCCACAAACTGACATCCGGCACCTGTGCAACACACTGCATGCATGTTTGTATGCTTGCATTCAACATTCTGGTGGTTACACCGTTTATTAATGTACCAGCATTTCACATTTGCAATGCCTTATCTCGCACTTACATTAAACTGTGATTTTTCAACGTTAACTACTAACATATGCTACCTAGACAAATGTATTGCCGAAATTTCATTACTCTACGTTAAGTATTTTTTATCGTTGCGTTTTTTTCTTTGAGTGTATTAAAAATAGTCGGTAAAGTCACTTCCAGGGAACACGCGATCAGTACTACGGAGTTGCGTGTGTGAGTTTTTTTTTTTCTTTCAGGGCCCCCTGATCGACTCGAAATGTTTTGCAGTTGAACTGTTTAAGTTAACATGTAATTATAACAATGCAGATGAAGTGGGACGATATATAGTGGAACATTTTACGTAGAAAGGTGTTCTGTGACGCATTTCCTACCCATGAAAAACACTTTGAACAACTCTTGCCCTACTATGCGTCAAACCATCTTTTGAAACATCGTCGATGAAAGCGTATCTCCTTCTTTCAATGTATAAACGCTGAGCCTGAGAACTAGGTAACCTGGAACATATCCTAGTTGTACAGAGTGACCCTTTGTACACATTCTGGAGTGGCATTGGTTCGAAGCCATATAATGATACCACCAGTCTTATTCTAGAACTGCATTAAAAACAACCGCCGATTGTGGCAGGCAATGTTCCCACAGCTTGCGTTTTTCTCGCCAGGCATAGAACGTATGTGCGGCTGATCTAGAAGCTGAGGATAGGCAAACACTATTTGCGGGTGACGAGGGATGTGCCTGACCATCATGTGCTAGAGCAACCTCGTGGCCGAACTTGTGTCGAAGTTTCTACTGGGTACAATTTTAACGTGCTTAAGAAAGATGTGCGGGCGACATCGAGGATGTTGCTGAACTTTGTGATCTTAGAGGGTCACTCTTTCATTTTATTCACGTGTATTTCAATATCGATTCCTCCCGTTATCACGACACAGGAGGGCGTGAAAAAAATTGATGGAAAAGCACAAAAACACGTTACTGCTTCGGATCACGTTCAGCTTTCATAGAATGGTTTTGGATGGAGTCTAGTGATTCCACCCCGTATAGCACAGCAAAAATTACTGTCACTGTACATTTCAAAGGGGTGAGATCACGTTAAGTGGAGTTTCAGACACGCTATGTTTTTAGAGAAGAGTTGAAACGCCCAAGCGGTGGTAGCAGTGGCCAGATTTGTTAAGAACATCGTCATGTTGCTCATCGCACTGCGAGCTGCCGTTCTCGACCGCGAAATGTGTGGGAATCAACGCGCCAAGGGAAGGAGTGGTCTTACTGACGACCTTTATGCAGCTCCCAGAGGACTTTTCGTGTCTATTCTGAGCGGCGGTCTGTCTCAAATGTTTTTCTCTACCACCGATACGAAAACCGCGTGATTTCAACGCTGGATATCACGGTTCTGACATCCACCACAGAGACGTAAATAAAAGTAGTGAAATGTGGGTAAGAGAAGTTGTGACGACCTTCTAATCGTGTGACACGTCCATCGTGGCACTGGGCAGAATTGTGACAAAATTTAGTGGCAACATAGCATCATCAACTCATCTTTCAGCTCATGTGAACGTCGGAGTCGTGGCCTTTCTTCGCATGTGTCGACTCCTTGCTGTTTGGAGCGTCATCGAGCCCGAGGGTAACGTCGTACGGTAACATCCTTTTAGGCCGTTACAGAGGAAAGTTGTAAGCAGCTTAGGATCAAAATTCAAATTTATGCCTTATAATGGGAGACAATTACGAGATTTCGAAAACGTGATCATTTAATTTAATTGCGGCGTGTCTTAATGTAAGGTGCAGTGATATTACAGTGTGTGTGTATTCTACAGAACTTTGAGTCCTCTAGTGGATTTTCTGCGACTGAAACTAAAAATGTTATCCAATACTACCATAATTAATCTCTCTTGCATCTTAATTAACACAACTAGCAACAAAATATTGAACATTTTCTTTAAACACTCCTCAAGTATCCTTTCTAAGTACGAGACCGTCTAATGCATTTATATAAAATATTCGGGTGCTGTGAATATGCCTTAGTCATCAGTTACGTTATAATTATTATTATTTATTTATTGGTGTCACCTTCTAAGGAGCACGTGGAACCATTAATTAGCGCTGGTCCTCTTAGCTTTCTTGTTCTTCTTTTCTTCCCAAAATTTCCTCATTCTTTCACTATGGGCCTGTCTCATTTCTTGTGTGTACGCGTTTTTCAATTTCAGATTCTTTTCCATCGGGTTTTTGGTTGTGAACTTACGAGAGTTGATTTTCTGTCTGTACGCAATCCATGTGCTTTCTAATGGGTCAATACTGAGTTCCGTAAGATCATTTTGGGTTTCTGTTAGCCAGCGTACCCTGGTTTGTCGAGTTACTCTGATGATAAGGCCGGCCGAAGTGGCCGTGCGGTTAAAGGCGCTGCAGTCTGGAACCGCAAGACCGCTACGGTCGCAGGTTCGAATCCTGCCTCGGGCATGGATGTTTGTGATGTCCTTAGGTTAGTTAGGTTTAACTAGTTCTAAGTTCTAGGGGACTAATGACCTCAGCAGTTGAGTCCCATAGTGCTCAGAGCCATTTGATGATAAGGAAGATTTTCTTCGTCATTCTAGAGGCGTCCATTCTTGCTAAATGTCCGTGTTCAGTCTTTGAGTACAGTTCTTCAGAGCTTTTGCCCATCCAGATACCATCTTGAATCTTGGGTCCAAATATTTTCCTGAGTATTTGCCTTTCCATTTTCTCAATGTCTTTAATGTTGATGGTTAATGTAGATGTTTCATTTGCGTATAGCGCTTCTGGAAGAGTGACTGTATGATAGTGGTGAAGTGTAGCTTGGGTGGATAGCGATATCTTATTGTATGTGTTCCAGGAAATTGTATAAGCTTTACGTAATTTTTCTGTTTGTGTTTTGTGAGCTACGTTTTCGTTGCCATTGTTGCTGATCATTTCAACCAAGTAGATGAAGTACTTAACTTGTTTGATGTCACCATGTTTGGTTGCAAGTGGTTTCAGATTTGAACTTTCGTAGTCCATGAATTGTGTTTCTTCGTAAGAAATTTCAAGTCCAGTTTTGATGGCAGCCTCATGAAGTTTCTCGATGGCATGTTTGGCTTCCTCGGGAGTCCGCGTGATTATTGCTAAGTCATCAGCAAATGCAAGGCATTTTATGTTGATTCGTTTGTCCTTTGTTCCCATATTTATTCCAGGTATTTCTTTCTCCCACGTCTTGATAATCTTGTCCTGTACCAGGTTAAAGAGGAATAGGGACATCCCATCACCCTACCCTGTCTCACTCCTGTCCTAATTTTAAAAGGTTCAGAATTTTACTTTTGAGGTTGTGTCTGTTAAAAGTCTGCTGAATTAATGAAGTAGTTTTATTATCTACACCATATTCACGAAGTGCACAGAACACACTGGTGCGATGAATCGAGTCGTATGCTTTCTTTAAATCTACGAAGCTGACTACTGTGCAGTACGACTGACGGTGTTTCAGTATCATCTTCAGGTTCCAGATCTGTTCTGCGCAGGATCAATGTGGGTGGAACACTACCTGATATTCACCGACCATATGGTCTGTCTGTTGTTCTAATCTGGTGAGAATAGCACGTGAGAGCACTCTGTAAGCGACTGGTAGGAGGGAAATGCCTCGATAGTTGTTGATCGGTCTTGTCGCCCTTTTTGTGTAGAGGGTGAATCAAAGCAGTTTTCCAATCTGCTGGTATGACTCCACCTTCCCATATACTTGCTATGATAGTTTTTAGTCTGTCAATCAAGAGTTCGCTTACGATATAATATTTGTTCGACAATTAGGTCACTGCAAGCGCGAATTCACTTTTTTTTTAAGTCTCAGCCCGTCCTAAATATGAATTTTTTCAAGCCCCAGCGTGTCAGGATTTGATGTAGATGAATATTCAAACTACTGTCGTGTGTAAATCGGTGCCATTGGGCTCCTAGCATCAGTTAAGTTGTACCAGAAGCCTGCTATTCGTCAACACATAATTTAACTGCTAGCGACTGGCAGTGTTAGTCCATGCACTCATCTAGGCGTGCTACTTAAAAATGGTCAGCAATTTTACTAGAATTAATGACTACATTCAAGTTTCGTAACTAGCAGCAAAGTATTAGGCACTTTACTTTAAGCACGTCACTAATATAGAAACTAAATGGCAAATAAGGAACTACTAAGAGCAGACACATCCTCAAACGTATAAACCAGTAAACGACAATTATGTCAATAACGCAATAGTGTACGTTAAAACGGGTGTGGTGTCCTATCGCCAGAATTATGAACTATGACCACCACCCGTCTTTTTCTTCTACATATTCGTGCGTTAAAGTGACACCCATGTTACATTCTAACGCAGTAAGACGATATCTACAACAAAATTTCCATTTATCTGCAACGTTTTGATGACTGTTTTTCGTTCTACCACGTGAAATCCCCACCAACACATAAGACACACGTTCTCGACGTCACGATCATCTCGCCCGCCAAAACTGTTAGCTGAGCTACCCACTGTAGACAGCCTTCAAGCTGGGTAAGAGAAACGTCATTTCATAATAGTTACGTTGTTCACGTTCTTAATGAGCTATTCGAGTGTGTAATGACATTAGTGCACAAATGTAAACTTGTTTTCTAGAAGCGCGCTCTGCCAAAAGAAATACTGGGGCGTTTCCATAGCGCTGTGCTGGCTACGAGTGTGTAAAGCGGCGGCGTGGTAAATTAATGTCGTTCGCGATAATAACGTTTCGGAACACTGGAATAAAACGCGTCCTGCATCCATGTATGTGTCAGAACCATATGTTAACGCACGGAACCTCTCGTACAGCAACTCGTCGCCATGCCACACACACACACACACACACACACACACACACACACACACACCTAGAGATTTCACTGGCCTTGATGATGCGCGTGAAATATAATGGGTGGCCGGCAAGCATCTTGAGTAATTGCATACTCATTCCAATTTACCGATGTAAAAACCGCATAAACAGTGTGTATCGCACATGTATATGAACTGGAAGGCCTCTTGAGACACAGCCACACTTTCAAAATATTGAACAGCTACCGTTCGGAACAGTGTAACCTACCGGCTTAGTCAGCAAGCATTCCTCGTGGCTTTTTTGTCCGGCCCTCTATACATGGTGGTTAGTAGTCAATAAACAGCAGGCGTCTCCCAAACGTATGTCCATGTAAGCAACAAACTCAGCAGTTTCTCATTCACATCAAAGTCCAAGGCATTATATGCGTTTCGACAACTCCAGTACATTCATACTGTCGATGCAACAACCGACCGTGAATAATGGTTAGTACAACGTTATCGTGATGACGCTGCATCCCCTCTAACATTACAATACGCGTAAAACACGAAGGATCGGGGACATGTGTGCAGAATTAGCTAGTGCTATAGTCTGATAATTGTTCAGACGTAGTAATGTGTAAACATTGGTCTGGTTTATCATCACCACAATAAAACAGGTTCTCATGGAAGAGTTACAACATATTTTTCGCGACAATTATACATACATTAATCGAACGTGGTAAGTGTCCCGGGATGATGGACCAACCCAGCCCAGTATTTTGTACATAACGCACCACGAAAATCCGAAACATGTTTTGCAGGTGATAAACAATTATAGATTGGATCGAACATGACAGGTAACTGGGGGAATTTCATTACTGGATATTAACATTGGTACAGCGTGGTGGAACTGTAACACGTTTACACATACAGTGTTACCTGTTGAATCATTAGAGAACTAAAATGCTGTCATGATCATGTGACAAACTTATAAGCTTTTAGTAGGTGATGCTGTAAGTCTGCTCGGAGAGATGTATACCTATTTTTTGTATTCCCGTAGTTACTGACATGATGGAGGCAATGTCTCATATTAGATATTTTTAATTCTTGCCACTAGCAATAAAAGTCCGGAAAGGTAGTTCTTCTGCCTGCCATAGTAACCAAAAATAACAGTTATATTCCCCAGTGTCATCATCTTTCCCACTCTTGAATCTGTAGCACGTATGCCACCTAGTAACGCATCTGTCTAATCAACCTTCTGCCGCTAGCAATATTCCGTTAAAGGCTGTCAGTCTTGTACAACGTGCATAAGTGGCAGTAGAATGAAAACGAGACCGATGGGAAAAAAGTGAGTACCTATTATATCACAGGTAATCGCCATAGCTGCTAATACAGTCATCCTGCTGTGTGGCAAGACAGTCTTTATGGATAAATCTTAGCTCTTGACCACGGAACAATGACAGTACCTTGGCGTACACCTCTTCCTCCAAGACCAATATACTTCATGAATAACACTGGACTCGCATTCGGGAGGACGACGGTTCAATCCCGCGTCCGGCCATCCAGATTTAGGTTTTCCGTGATTTCCCTAAATCACTCCAGGCCAATGCCGGGATGGTTCCTCTGAAAGAGCACGGCCGACTTCCTTCCCCATCCTTCCCTAATCCGATGAGACCGATGACCACGCTGTCTGGTCTCCTTCCCCAACCAACGGTGGAACGAACTTCATGAATATCTTTGTCAGGGCTTCAAAAACATGGAAATCGCGTGGGGTTGAGATTGAGACTGTATGGAGCATGTGTCAGGGCTTCCCAACAAAACTTCTTTAACGTAGTCGAAACACCTTGGTAACATGTGTGGAACCACATGTTGCGAAGGCTGTACCGAGCACGCTACAGTAAGTTTCGCTGGGAAGGCCTTACACATCCTCCATACAATTCCGATCTCTTCACATGCGTGTACCATATATTTCGAGTCCTATTTGCTTTGGACGTAGTGATGCGTGCCTGGGTATAATCATGGTTCGATAGGCAACCGCAAACATTTTCCCATGAAGGCTTTGACTGTCTTCACTCACAGTGCCACAGAAGTATTAACGGTTATGGCGATTACGTTTGAAATAATAAAGAGTTTAGTGAATTTTTTCCCATCTCAATTTTTTTTTATTTTTCTGTACCTTATACATCTCATATTGAATTTGAAATGTAATTTGCTTATGACAGACAGACAGTCATCCGGCAGAGAAACAAAGAATATCATCAAGAAACTGTCTACAACGCGACTACCTGTATCGATGTTAAAAAATGACTAAATTCCTCCAGCTGTATTAAGGTGTTAGTTTTATTAGCAACTCGTTTCGATGTTGTTACATCATCATCTTCAGTCCCTAAATACAAGATACCATACCTAAACAACCAATGCAACAACAGTAATTTATGAGATATTATACAAATCAATTCTATTATAATCATATTGCATAATGGATAATTTTAATGAAACTAATTATATTTTTGGACATTTCCGTTAAAATGCCATCACTCTGGACATTAGCCATTTACGTGGTATTACTAAATACAAATGAAGCTGTATATGCACAATAGTTATATTATAGGTTAATATCAGGTATTAAACAATGGTAGTATACAAAAGCTTAAGCGACAAGCCGTTATTCTAATGGATAATAATATAGGCGTGGAACATTGCATTTTTGAAAAAAATAATGAACTATAATAAGGAGAACATACGCATTTATATTTCATTATTAAAAAAGAAATACAATGTTCCACATCTATATTACGAACATATTGAGACTATAAATTGACTCAGCTGTTCGCGCCACATTAAAACTTGTGTCACAATACAATGTCCTTCAGACATTCATGACGCTGCTGGTCAGTGCTGGCGCATCTCTCCTATGAGTCTCGCAACTGTTGTAGGTGTAGCAAGTGTCACGTTGGTGCATTACTGGTGTCATCTCAGTGATGCAACGGCGTCACATCGGCGTCGCACCAGTGTCATGATGGCGTCATGTCAGAGTCACACCAGCATCGTGTTAGTGCACTGCTGCCATGAAATCTGAAGCTGATAGTATTTCATCATCGTAAGTCCCAAGCCCATAGCACTGTGTGTGTCTGCTACCACCAGAAGCTAGCAGTTACAGATAAGTATCATCAAAACACATTTTCATATGGGTTCATCACTGACAGTCTACCCACTGCAATGTGTATCAGTTTGATAAGCTAAGATTTCTAGCTATGCATGTTTACATGCCAACAACACAGTATTTACAATAGGCTCACTGTACTCTGTACCAATCAACCCCATGTTGTGCTATAAGTTGTAATACAGATTCCAACAAACACATATAGTAAAGTGTGTGTTTCTACTAATAACTCACAAAGTAATTAGTTAAGATGGAGCTGAACTGCTGACACCTAGGTTCACTGGTGACCAGAAATAAATGTATTAGGTAGCTGGAGAGGACATGGGGGAAATGACAACAATTTTTGTAGGGAATATATTTTGGTTCATTTAAACATACACATTTATTTACAATCATTGCATTGTAGCACAGTATTTCACACAAAGTTGTCACCCATAATCCTTAAATTTAGCCTTTATTGCACTGAAAAAAATCAGGCATGAGTACATACATTGGGATACCACCTGTGAACTCAGCCCCTAAGAACTTAATAGGTTTGACACACAGTTTGGTACAGGGGGATTGTAGGAATTGAGACTTTGCTCCACTTGATCCATATTATGCTATTGTTGTGTAGATACTCAACAAATTCATAGTACACTCCTCCGTACATATGGGCACAAAGGGCACAGCCTACCTGTGGCAACTGATTATGGACGATACAAGCCTTTATGTTTAACAACACCTGAATGTTTCACATACATGTTCATGTGTCATGAAGTTCATTCAAGCATTACCACATGAAACATATCTACCACAGACACCTCACGACCAAACTCACGAATGTCAATCAGAGTATGAGATGGATCATGCTCGTCTGTCATCTTCCTCTCTCTATATTACATCATACCACTAATATAGTCCCACTTGTGCCATGAATACTGAACTTTAGCATGAACTATTTGTGTATTTTCCACTTCTATTCCCAAGCCAAAAGCACAGTCCAGTGATATTCCCACATTAATGAGTTCAGACCCACTGGTTGTCACATTATATGTGTCAATGGAAAGCAGCACTCTTGAGAGGCTGCCTGTACCTTGGTGAGCTGTGTTGCTTCCAGAGGCAATTGCTGCTGCTGTGGCTGTGACGAATACTTGAATGACACTGGGTTTGCTAGATCCTGTAGGGAGTGACTGTTGTTACTGTGATTATAGTAGGTTGTGGAAAACATGAACGTCCTCGTTCAATATCAGACGGTAGCCTATAACAATAATAAAAATAAAAAGTTAGTGTAACGAAACACATATACAACAATAATAATAATTAGATGTGGATGGGCAAAATACTTAGTGATGGTCTTCTTCTTTCCAGCTGATCACTGATGCTGGTATTTCATAGTGGTCATCTGATTGCAAAATGCAGACAGCAAATGATGGCGTTCACGCAATTGAATTATAAACATCAAAACTGCTAAAGGGGTGGGGGCTGAGCTTACACGCCACTAGCACAAACGTCAGTGTTCTTAAGGCCCACCAGTGACTGGCTGACAGCATGATGAGGTCAAGGCACATATATAATGCCGCTGTCCACGGCGGAAGGAGGGAGGAGAAGGGGGAGGAATATCTGAGAATGTTGATGCTCAGGTCAGAAATTCCAGGAATACTGATGCTGACATCAGCAACTATTGGGCCAGATGTTGCTATCATTCCCTTTGCAGCCCTAAAGCCAGCCGGGGTGGCAGAGCGGTTCTGGGCGCTACAGTCTGGAACCGCGCGACCGCTACGGCCGCAGGTTCGAATCCTGCCTCGGACATGGATGTGTGTGATGTCCTTAGGTTAGTGAGGTTTAAGTAGTTCTAAGTTCTAGGGGACTGATGACCTTAGAAGTTAAGTCCCATAGTGCTCAGAGCCATTTGAACCATATTTTGCAACACTAAATATATGGCTGGGCACAAATACGCTCTGTTTGCTTTTGATTCTTAGGCTGCTCTAGCTGAATAACAACTGGAGCTCTCTTTTACGGAACGGCTTGAGTCTTTTTTCAGAAAAAAAATCATGATACCAAAAAATAATTAATGCAGAGTAATGAAATTTCAGGTCTAGGTACATATGTAACTTATTAACATTGCAAGATCACAGGCTAATGTAAGAACAAGACAAACCATTATAAATGTGCAACACTGCCACATTATCAACCGGTGTAACCGCTAGCATGTTGAATGCAAGCATCTAAACGTGCATGCATTGTGTTGTACGTGTGTCGGATGTCAGTCTGTGTGATGGTGTTCCATGTCTGTTGCAACAAGTCGGTCAATACAGGGACAGTTAACACTGTTTGTAGATGACGCTGGCGTTGTCGTACGATGATGTCCCATATGCCCTCAGTTGGAGACAGATTTGTGGTCGAGCAGCCAAGGCAAATGTCGGCACTCTGTAGAGCATGTTGGGTTACAACAGCGGTATGTGTGCGACTCTTATTCTGCTGGAAAACACCCCCTGGAATGCTGTTCATGTATGGCAGCACAACGGGTCGATACATCAGACTGAGGTACAAATGGTTCAAATGGCTCTGAGCACTATGGGACTCAACGACTGAGGTACAATTTTGTAGTCAGTGTGCATGGGATAATCACGAGAGTGCTCATGCTGTCATACGAAATCGCACCCGAGACCATATCTCCAGGTGTAGGTCCAGTGTGTCTAGCACGCAGACACATTGGTTGCAGGCCCTCAAGTGGCCACCATCTAATCAACACACGGCCATATCAGGTACCGAAGCAGAACCAGTTTTTATCAGGAAACACGACAAACCTCCACCCACACTGCCTTCCAGTGAGCTGTCTCTTAACTCCACTGAAGTCGCAAATGGCTGTGTTGTGGCGTCAGTGAAATGCACGCTAGAGAGAGTTTGGTTCGGAACTGTCCTCGAAGTAGGCGATTTGGAACAGTACGTTGTGTAACAGTGACGCCAAACCGTGCTCAAATTGTTGCTGCCGATACAGTACGATGCGCCAGAGCCGCACGTCGAACACGATGGTCTTCCCTCTAGGTAGTGCCACGTGGCCATCCGGACACAGTCTTCTTGCAACCGTACATTCCCGTGACCACCGCTGTCAGCAATCATGTACTGTGGCTACATTCCTCCCAAGTCTTTCTGGAATATTGCAAAAAGAACATCCAGTTTCTCGTAGCCCTACTACACGACCTCGTTCAAACTCGGTGAGGGGTTGATAATGGCGTCTTTTTAGCTTAAGAGACAGTCTTGCCTAACGTCAACTTACGGGGTCTATTCTCAAAGGTAACTAAGCTCCCGACCGTTACAGTGTGTGTTTAAAGCAAACCTGGTATGCATAAATATACATGACTGGGAGAGAATTTGAATATACAACTTTCAGATGTACAAACACGCCTACCAACTTTCATGTATGTCGCACAACACCTCCTTGGTGTTCCGATTTTTTCCGTGAGTGTGTATACATAACTTTGAATATCAAATTTTGTTTTTGGTGCTAAGGGTTAACGCAATAATCTGCATAAATACAATGCCCATTGTCAACTTGCATAAGAGCTGTGGGTTTCTACGTCCCACGACGATGGTGTATGCTCCAGTGGCTATACCTTGTTACATAGTAAATTATACAATTCCATTGGTGTTACAGATTTTACCTTTTAAGGCCGGAAAATATTCTAGTTGGCTGATTTGTGCTTTGCAGTGGTGCTGACATTATCTTTGTGATGTAGAAACACGCTTACCAACTTCCGTTTCTCTCGCAAAACCCCTTCTTGTTGTTGTGGTATATTTTCCGTCAGTGTGATATTAGAAAGTACATGATGTGCTTGGGACTTAAAAGTATATTCAAGAAAAGCTCTGCTTCCATGAACAACTGAATTATTGTAGGTAACTCATAATTTGACCACTATTGTCTGTTTTGCCTTAACAGCTAACGCCCGACTGACATGTAGCTTTTCTAGACGCTTACAGTTTTTTTTTTTTTCTCTCTAGGAAAATGCATGTGTACTTCAGGCTGGACGGGTTCCTTGAGGGGCTCGCCGTTTACGCTTCCCACAATCTAAGAGAATGTTACAAGTATTACCACACACCCTCCTCCTTTTTCACCAAGATACTGAGGATATCAATAAAGCACAATGTACAATATTTCTGACCTTTTTTTATTGCCTGAACGTGTGAGTTTTAGGTCTGTATCCAGATCCCGACACAAATAGGCAAACTGGCATCTACGGAGGGCGTTTGAATTTTGGCGTTGGATACTGTGTTTGGGTGACATCGTAAAGCCTTAAACACTTTCCTCGTGTATGTGTTAGGTAATCTGCCTGTGAGACCTAGCTCATTATTCTGTGATTCTTCCAATTAGACTGAACAGTCCTTACTTCACACCGCTTGTTGAACTGAACAGTCGACATGTCACTGCAGTAAGTCTGACTTGTTTGCATGCATGCCACATTTTCAAAAGTTTACTCACTGTTATAGAGCTGGTAAATGTATGAAGATAACAGAAACGTGAAGCGATTCAATTCATTTTGTACCTACTAGTGGATTTCTAGATCTATGCAATTAGTCTTGTGATAATCAAGAAAACTTGTTAACTGAGCGAATGTATCGAGACAATTGTCTTTTTAGTCTCCAGTTACTTACCTAACATTGCTGTTTTGGATCTGCATTCGTAAAGCGAAAGCTTATCGAAATACTCTTGCTTTATATGAGTGCGTTATGCATGTACGTATTTACTGTACAATCGGCAAGTTCTTCGCTCTAGGAAAGTTGTAGCAACTGACCGTATGTCACTGCATATATCACCTGAACGTCAGTGCGTGATTTTTGATGTAGAAGATTATCAAATCTATCCGCACCCATCAACACGTAAAACTGAGACGTTTCAGTAAATATGCCCTTTCCTGTTCTCAGGTGTAAAGCCAGGTAACGTATTCGTCTTGACACAGTATTTCAACGGACTAACTGGCTGGCATCTTCAGTTGAGTATGCTCATGCATAATCTCGCCGGAACTCAGTTTCCAATGGAATCGGCAACTTCTTTCTGAAACGCGGCGCCGCTACTGCCCTTAAGCACAGCTGAGCTAGTAGGGCACTGGTGGAAGAAATAAGCGAAACGACACATCGCTAGCAGAACACTATTTAAAAGAATTCACTGGTCGAGATGAAGACCGTTGTTAAGTATCAGATAAAACTCGGATTCCACGTCTTACTTAAAAGGAAACCCTTATCCCTATTAAAAATAATATCAGATAATCGAAATTCAATAGATTCCGTTGGAACACATTCCCATTAGCGGGAAGCATATGAGTCTGATTATACACCTTATGTCCTCAATTAAGACAGTGTTGTGCGGCATCGTATTTCTCCGGCTTGAGCAAATGAGT
The DNA here is from genome assembly GCF_021461395.2 of Schistocerca americana. Taxonomy (NCBI): domain Eukaryota; kingdom Metazoa; phylum Arthropoda; class Insecta; order Orthoptera; family Acrididae; genus Schistocerca; species Schistocerca americana. The sequence goes on along the minus strand of NC_060130.1, from coordinate 706,833,327 downwards.
GTGACGATAGAGCTTATACAACGGTGGTGAATGGTATCCCACAACGACAAGGGATTTTGTTTACTCCTGGTTTCCTCAGTCCCAATTCAACTTTTGCAGATCCAAGAAGCGCACTACTCTTAACCGGTGCCATAAACACGCTTTTGATGTTATATCTTCTTGAAATTCTTGAAATTTTCGAGGCTATATTCCCAGAAAAAGTTAAAAACAAGCAACAGGTTTACAAGTATCATCTTATGGTTTTCCCAGCGGTCCTAACAGAAGAGCACGACGTATTTCTTGCTCAACAGAAACATTCTGGTTAATAACAACTTTAAGATGATCCATATCCAGTATCAAATTTTCTGAGTCAGAAATGGCATAGGTTCTGCGCGCATTCCTTTGATTAGTATTCTGCTAGCGACATATCGTTTTGCCTATTTCTTCCACCGGTGCGCTTCTATCTTACTTGCGCTTGAGGGCTGCAGCGCTGCTGCTCGAGCTCACGCTGTGGTCCAGTCGCTGATTCTGTCGGAAATTCAGTTCCGGCGAGAACGTGCTTGAGCATACTCACCTTAAGATGGCGGCCTGTTGGTCCACTGAAATATTGTGTTCATCCTGAGACCAACCCCAGTAACAAACGTAAATCAGGCAAAGTCACACCTCTGACGTTCAATGGCGCATACCTAAAGGCTTCAGTGACTAGCGACAGACTGGTTAGCAACAACCGAGCCCCAGCATTTAGCGCTAAACAGTCGTCAGAGGCCGGTGCCACCTCAGTGCTGCCGCGGTGGACGCGTCTGGCGCGGGAGCAAACTACGGTTATTGCCTGGAGCCCGATTACTACTGACGTGTTCTGCCTTCAAAGCCTTGAGTCACGAAATGTGCTTGTTTGCATCAAAAGATATCCACACGTACAGTCTGACGACTTCCGGAGCCCTAGGTCTACTTACAGCACCACGACGGAAGAATCCATGAGTGGAAAATCCATGAAAAACTGATGTTGGTAGATTGCACTGCTAATCGTCAAACGGGTTCAACTTCTGGCGAAATGGTAAGGGTTAGCAACTGGATACACAAGACGAGCACCACTGGTTCATATAGACGGCGATTCGGACAGGAGGCGCTAAATCTCTGACGTGTTAGCGCCGGTGCCTGTGTTGCATTTTCGAGTGCTTCACAACGTTATATTTCAAAAATACAGCACATAACCTCATGTTGCCCGTCCTGTTATGACTAGCTCAATACAGTGGAGTTTCGATTAATGTAGTGGCCTGAAAGCTGTTCAGATCTCGCACTCATTGAAATCATCTGGTAATGGATTGCCGCGATACAGGATTCGCATCCTGTTTTCCCCCAAATCACTTAAAAATTTAATAGCGTCTTGTTCTTATTATATTTTACAGGCACAAGCGACATTTCGTTATCTGCTATCTTTCTTGGTGCTGCAGTTTTAAATGTACACAGTGTACTGACTTCGGGATGAGTGTTAGATCGATGCCTCCTTGTGACGTTGCTGTTGAAACCAACTGTAGCCGAGCCCTTCTGCTAGTATGTGACTGGTCAGAAATATCGAGAGCCATTTGCGTTCTTGCCATAATCAGTGTAAAAGGAGAGAGTATCTAGATAAAGCTACCGTTATCCGAGTAACTATGAAACAACTGGGCTTCATGAAATGTCCCATGCATTGCCACTAAATTACTTCAATAGCCATACATCCCATTAGTACTCAAGTCAACTTTTTGAGAATTTTGTGCATTTGTCTCGATTCATGGTGTTAAGCAAAGGTCATTTCACTCCGAGACATGTAATGTCGCATTTTTGCGCACGATGGTGATCTCTGAAGCTTAAGCAGTGCTTACGCATTAAAGGACTGGGAGCTTTTACGGCAAGGCGCTGAGCCACAAATTCCTTATGCACAAATCCCACAACGACTGTCAGTGTTCCCTGAGGCGATGGCTGTACGGCTTGACCCCGAGGGCAGTGGAGACTACTGAATGGTTTGGACTCGACATTTATTTTCTCTCGCCCTCCCTTCGAAGTTGAATATCTAAAAAACTTATAATAATGTTTAGATTAAGGTTTCTGCGAGAGCGTCTATGTATTTACGAATTAGGAACCTAGTAAGGTTGCGCATGCATTCTGACTACATAAAATATGAAGACAGGAAGATGGTGGTATTTAAACTCTCGTGGTAACACCTGGTTTGAAGACGTTTCAGAATATCATTAAATAATGTATTTCGGCAGCGTTGGACGATTATCTGATCAGCGTAGATTAACAGATATAGGAAATGGACATCAAAGTAATTAATGAAAATTACGGTTCTTAAAAAAACGGCAAGAATGGTTGTCAAGAAGCGAACGTTACGCTTCAGAGGAAACAATGCGCATTACCGAAATCGGACACTGCTTGCGTGCATGTTCAAAATTGGCTCTGAGCACTATGGGACATAACTGCTGTGGTCATCAGTCCCCTAGAACTTAGAACTACTTAAACCTAACTAACCTAAGGACATCACACACATCCATGCCCGAGGCATGATTCGAACCTGCGATCGTAGCGGTAACGCGGTTCCAGACTGTAGCGCCTAGAACCGCACGGCCACTCCGGCCGGCTTGCGTGTATGTGTGTGTGTGTGTGTGTGTGTGTGTGTGTGTGTGTGTGTGTGTGTGTGCGTGTGAGAGAGAGAGAGAGAGAGAGAAAGAGAGAGAGAGAGAGATGGCAGAAAATTGCAATTTACTTCCACTTGTCGATGAGGTCATTAGAAACGGGCATTACCTCGAAGAAGTCAATGTTAGGGTTGGAAATCAACCGCTTCTTTTTCAGAGGAAAAACTCCTGCAGTAACTTGCTGTAAACAATTTAAAGAAACCAAATGGTTCAAATGGCTCTGAGCACTGTGGGACTCAACGTCTGAGGTCATCAGTCCCCTAGAAATTAGAGCTACTTAAACGTAACTAATCTAAGGACATCACACACACCCAAGCCCGAGGCTGGATTCGAACCTGCGACTGTAGCGGTCGCGCGGTTCCAGACTGTAGCCCCTAGAACCCCTCGGCCACCCCGGCCGGCCAAAAGGAACTACAACGTGCGTAAATTTTGATGTCTGTTCATAGTTGTGAGAAACAGCATGAATTATGCGGTAGCTTTACTGCAATAGCGGTGAATGAAAGTTGACTCCTCGAACCAAATTGTACGTTCCTTTCGTTGGGTGTCCCGTTCTCTGTGATTCTTGCCCCACTGTAGCTTATTCTTTGCATCCACAAGGTTGAAGATCGGCAACACTAGCTCTAGCACAGATGTTTTCTTCTTGTAATTCCCATCCCAATGTTCTCGCTCACACTGTGTTCTAGATTACATTCAAGTCCACGATCACTTCCGTGGCAGTGGTAGAAGGAACGAGAGTGAACCAGAATATTGCTACTTTTTCCCACGATTTATGGTTTTTCTTAGAGTTTCTAAGGCGCACGGTCAAGGAATAAGACACTTGTTTCCTTCCTCGATATGCGACCTTCGAAAGTATAAGACTGTGCGACCATTGGAAGTCGAGGCAGTTGGGCTACAGAATAAGCACCTGTTTTAAAGGGTTGGTGTATTTCTTTGCGCTTAACTGCGTCCTGTTATACGTTAAGTTATGCTGTATGCACTTTATTATCAGTGCTGTTGACGATCTGGTCTTGCCTAGCCATTTTGCTGGCTGCGCGGTACGATTTCCCCAAACCGCGTGCGGTCGGGACGCTATACACTGACGAGCCAAGATATAATGACAACTGTCCACCGCGAGACTGAATATCGCCGGGAGGCGTTTCACCGTATAATGTGACGCGGAAAGGGAAATATGTAAGCGGAGCAGAGGCGAATGGACAACCATTCTACTGACGATACGGGCGCAAATGCAGAGACCAAATGACGTAGCGACTTTTGATATAGGACACACTGCTATGGCCAGGCGCCTGGGAACGAGCATCTTGGAAACGGTGAAGCTGTTCGGCTGCTCGTGTCCTCCTGTCTTCAGCATATATGGAAAGTGGTTGAAGGACAGTGAAAGCACGACTAAGCAGCAAGTTATCAGATGTCCACACCTTATCACAGAACGTGGAGGTCGGAAGCCTGCTCCCTCTGTAAAGCAAGGTAGTCGGAGATTTGTGGCAGATCTAACTACAGAATATAATGCTGGTGCGAGCGCAGTTGTTTCGGAGCACACTGTTAAGCACTCGTTGTTGAAGATGTTGCTCTGCAATAGCGCCCCCGTGTGTTCCCAGCTTGACTCAAAGACATCGTTAATTACGATTGCAGTAGGAATTAGATCATTGACACTGGGCAGTGCTCCAACGAAAATGTGTCACCTACTCGGACGAATCTCATTTCCTGTTATACCACGTCGATGGTCGTGTCTCGATATGCCGTCAACCAAGCGAACAGCTTCCTAATCATACACTGTGCCATGGACGCAGGCTGGAGGGGAGTGTTATCCTGTGCGGGATATTCAGCTAGGTATGCACTGGACCTGCGTTAATAATCGAAAGCATAATGGCAGCTGTTGCTTACATGAATACTACTACTGCCCATCTGCATCTCTTCAAACTTGACGTCTTCCTCGACAGAGATGGCATACTCCAGTAGGATAATTGTCCGTGTCACAAGGCCAGAATCATGCTATACTGCTTTGTGGATCATGATGGTGCCCTGATATCGATTGCTTGGGTATCGAATACGCCCGATCTGAGCACGGTTGAACATCTTCGACGCTATCAGGTGCCAGCTCCACGCCCACCATCCATCGGTCTGTAATTTACGGGAACTGCTGTGAATAGACATCTTTTGCCACATGTTTCAAGAAGCCTAACAACGAATAAATGTTGTACTGTGTTCCAAAGCAGGTTGTCATAACGTTTTGTTCGATCACTGTACATGGCCGTACCGGCCCTACTGGGCACAATATGGTGCTGAGAACTGCAGCGCCGTCTGCGCTGAGTCGTTGTCATCACAGTCTCTTCTGCATTTATTCTCATCAATAAATTATTAAAATAAACTGTACTATGATTAATCTTTGTCTTTGAAATTTCTAAAACTGGATAACAATACAAAGAGCGCATTTCAAAAAAGTTTTTTTTTTTGTGTGACACTTTTCGAAACAAGGCAGAACAATTTGTTCCACAGAACATTGTTTGCAGCTGTAACGCGATTCCATTCTTTTTTATTGTTGCCATATATGATGCAACTCCTTACATGTCAATTTTTTGCGATACAACGGTGATTGGAAAGTACCTTTGAACAATCTGCAATGGTTTTTCTCGTCTGATCGACGAATTTCTGATACTTTTCTCACTTTGTTATATGTTTCTATAATGTCACTAATAAGGCTGAAATGAAATTCGACGACTGAAGAATTCTTTCCGGTATGAACCTTGTAAACAGTGTGGGAATTCAGCATGCACATGTTCAAGGAATGGTTATAATTATAGGTACTGAAATCTGGCTAAAGCCGGAGATAAGTTCAGCCGAAATTTTTTTTCGAAGAACCTAACGGTGTTCCGAAAGGATAGGCTAAACACAGTTGGCGGTGGAGCGTTTTTTGCTGTTAGAAGTAGTTTATTCTGTAGCGAAATTGAAGTAGATAGTTCCTGTGAGTTACTATAGGCAGAAGTCATTCTTGACAACCGGAACTAAATAGTGATTGGATCGTTTTACAGACCTCCCAACTCAGATGATGCAATTTCCGAAACGTTCAAAGGAAACTTGAGTTTGATCTCAAACACGTACCCGATTCATACAATTTCAGTTGGTGGTGACTTTAATTTACCCTCTATATATTGGTGAAAATACATATTTAAATCCGGAGGTGCGCATAAAACATCATCCTAAATTGTGCTAAACGCATTTTCTGAATATTATTTCGAGCAGTTAGTGCATAATCCCACGTGAAGAGTAAGAGTAAACAGTAGCAAAAACACACTTGAACTCCAAGCAACAAATAATCCTGAGCTAATAACAAGTATTAAAACGAATACAGGGATTAGTGACCACAGGGTTATCGTAGCGAGACAGAATATCGAAATGTTGTAAACCCATAATCCTCCAAAAGTAAAAGAAAAATACACATATTCAAAAAATCAGATAAAAATTCACTTCACACCTTCCTGAGAGACAATCTCCACTCCTTCCAAATTATCAATGTAAGTGTAGACTAGATGTCGCTTGAATTCAAAGAAATAGTATTTACAGCAATTGTGAGATTTATAACAAATAAATTAACTAACAACGAAGCTCATCCTCCTTGGCACACAGAACGGGTCAGAACACTGTTGCAGAATCAACGAAAAACGCATGCCAAATTGAAACGAACGGAAAATCTCGAAGACTGGCGATCTTTTACAGAAGCTTGAAATTTAGCGCGGACATCAAGGTGAGATGCTTTTAATAGTTTCCACAACGAAACTTTGTCTCGAAAACTGGCAGAAAATCCAAAGAGATTCTCGACGTGTGTAAAGCACCCTAGCGGCAAGACACGATCAATGCCTTCTCTGCGCGATAGCAATGGAAATACTATCTGAAAAAGCAGCGTTACTAAACACAACCTTCCGAAATTCGTTCACCAAAGAAGACGAAGTAAATATTCCAGAATTCGAATCAAAAGCCCCTGCCAACATGAGTAACGTAGAAGTAGATATCCTCGCCAAATCTTCCGGTGCAGACTGGGTACCAATTAGGTTCCTTTCAGAGTATGCTGATACAATAGCTCCATGCTTAACAATCATATACAACCGTACCCAAAGTCTGGAAAGTTGCACAGGTCACACCTGTATTCAAGAAATGTAGTAGGAGTAATCTACTAAATAGAATGCAAATATTATTAACGTCGACATGCAGCAGTATTTTGGAACATATATTTTTTCGAACAATATGAATTACTTCGAAGAGAACAGTCTATTGACACACACACTCAACACGGATTTATAAAACATCGCTCTTGTGAAACACAAATCGTCCAATGGCTTTAAGCACTATGGGACTTACCATCTGAGGTCATCAGTCGCCTAAACTCAGAACTACTTAAACCTAACTAACCTAAGAACATCACACACATCCATGCCCGAGGCAGGATTCGAACCTGCGACCGCAGCAACAGCGTGGTTCCGGACAGAAGCGCCTAGAACCGATCAGCCACAGCGGCCGGCTTGTGAAACACAACTAGCTCTTTTCTCACACGAGGTGTTGATTGCTATTGACAAAGGATTTCCCATTGCTTTTGTGTTTCTAGATTTTCAGAAGGGTTTAGACACTGTACCACACAAGCAGTTTACAGTGGAATTGCGTGCTTATGGAATATCGTATCAGTTATGTGACTGGATTTATGATTTTCTGTCAGATAGGCCACAGTTTGTAGTAACTGACGGAAAGTCATCCAGTAAAACACAAGTGATTTCTGGCGTTCCACGAGGTAGTGTTCAGGTCCTCTACTGTTCCTTATCTATGTAAACTATTTACGAGACAATCTCAGCAGCCGTCTTATGTTATTTGCAGATGATGCTGTAGTTTATTGTCTAGTTAAGTTATCAAAAGATCAAAACACATTACAAAAAAAATTTAGGAAAGGTATCTGTATGGAGCAAAAATCGGCAATTGACCCTAAATATCGAAATGTGTGAGGTCATCTGCATCAGTTCTAAATGAATCCGCTAAACTTCGGTTACACGACAAATCAGCCAAACCTTAAGTCCGTAAATTCAACAAAATACCTAGGAATTACAATGACAACAAGTTAAACTGGAAAGAACGCATAGAAAATGTTGTGTGGAAGGAAAACCAAAGGCTACATTTTACTGGGAGGACACTTAGAAAATGTAACAGATCTACTGAAGACACTGCTAACACTACGCTTGTCCATGCTCTTTTCGAGTACTGCTGCGCGGTGTGGGATACTTAACAGATAGGATTAACGGAATACATAGAGAAAGTTCCAAGAAGGGCATACGTTTTGTATTATAGTGAAATAGGGGCAGAGTGTTACTAAAACGATATAGGATTTGGGGTGGACATCATTAAAATACACGCGTTTTCCGTTGCGGCGATATCTTCTCGCGAAATTTCAATCACCAACTTTTTCCTCCGATTGCAAAAATATTTTGTTGACGCCGACCTACATAGGGAGAAACGATCTTCATAATAAAATAAGAAAGTCAGAGTTCGGTCGGAAAGATATAGGTGTCCGTTTTTTCCGCGCGATGTTCCAGATTGGAATAATAAAGAATTATTGTGAAGGTGGTTAGGTGAACCCTCTGCCAGGCACTTGAAATGTGATTTGCAGATTATCCACGTAGGTGTGCCATTTCAATGCTTTGTGAACACATTCCGTTGAGCTAGTTAGCATGTCGTATTTGTCGACTGTATCCGTCATACTCGTTGTAATTCAACACACATTTTAGTTTCAATTTTTCGGTATTAGTTTGGCGGTCCATTTACATAACTGATAACTGCAGCTGTATGTTAAGTCGTCAGCATACATATGTATTTTTTTGTCACGTCACTTCAAAGCCATCATAATGTCTGTTGTCCTACATTCCATCTCATCTCTTTACACTTTGGCATCACGTTTCGGCGTACCTTTCCTGTTCATGCGAACTATACCTACTGTATTTGCTCTTCTTTCATGCAAGTAGTGGAAGAGCATGCCTCGGGCATGGATGTGTGTGATGTCCTTAGGTTAGTTAGGTTTAATTAGTTCTAAGTTCTAGGCGACTGATGACCTCAGAAGTTAAGTCGCATAGTGCTCAGAGCCATTTGAACCATTTTTGTGTGGACAATGGAATACAACAATATGGCCACCCAAAATATCATCGAATCCCTCCATCTTTCTCTCTTACCACGTTAGAAACACTGTGAAAAAAAGACTCATCTGACCAAAAGACATTCTTTCATTGCTTCACAGTCCAGGTTTTATGGCTTTGGTACCACGTTTTGCTGCTACGGGCATTTGCATCATTGACGTGCTATTTTGCTCAGTTCGCGCTGTGTTGTTGCTGACACGTTTTGTGAGTCCGAAATTAAGTTCTGCAGTCACTTTTTCCAGCAGTTGTCCTCTTAGTTTTCGTCACAATCCTCTTCACTGACCACCTCTCATGATCACTCAACACGCGCTTTTGTCCGTACTGTGACTTAATGGATCATGCTTTTCCGCTTTCGCTCTATGCGGTATATATCTTGGATACGGTGCCTCTAGCAATAGCAAACACGCCGGCTCATTTGGTTACCTACACAGCCGCCATACGAGCGCCAACAGTTGGCTCGCATTCAAATTCTCCTAGCTGTGACGTGATGCATTCGCGACTACACAGCACACTGTAATGATCACGACAGACATATCCAACATATTAAGGATACTGCATAGTGCCGTTCGTGATCAAATACAACAGCGTAACCTGCAAGCCTGGCTAACATCTGTATTGATGTTCAAGAATACATTTCTCTCGGTGCTTCCATATTTTTTTTCCAGCCTCTGTACATCACTAGCACTGGAGGTACAACAAATGTACACGGATGTATACGTCCCTCGCTGTTAACAGATTAATTGAGAATGTATGATACACGATCCCATAGAAATGGTATGAGACACTGAAACCGGGTATGGAGTTATAAATAAATGTATTATGTGTCCGAGGTGGCAAGAATGATCCTCTCACTACGTTGTTTATGTTTCTTTTACTTTAGCTTTCAGTGCTGCAAGTAGTGCACCGCTTTCCGTTTTTCAGAGAATGAAACTTACTTTACTTGAATTTTTACGCTAAACTTTGTCACAACTACGTTAACTAAAAATAATGGCACGAATAAACTTAAGCTAAAACGATGAGTAAAACAGAGTAGCGGCAATGTGTAAGTAACATTGCAAAGCTGTTAAATATATACAAGCGTACATATGGCCCGTTCTCGTGTGTCATCGGAATGGTTAGTGTTACATTAACATTGGAAGTGGATGTGCGTCAGACGAAGTAGAAACGTGAAAGCAAGTACCACGATGCCGCGGAGTCACGTCAAAGAGGACAATAGAAGCCTTTGATTGAGTTCAGTCTGCGCACAGTGATTGGTTTCCAGTAAATGGATTTGAGTGCATTTCGGCTCTTGCAGTGTATAGAAGAGGGATGCACTTGGAGAGGGAATACTAGACAATGAAACGCTCGACGCTGGGCACTGCAACGAATGAAAACGCGTCGGCTATGACGTCTGCTGCAGGCCCAATTGCTGGCAGCCCTTTCGTTGCGATGGATTCCATTGTCCTGAAACTACAATCGCCTCAGACTGCAATTGGCACGTCAGCAACAAGCAAAGCGACAAAATCAAGTGTTTTCGAATTCACTTTACCTGTTTTGTAATGATGGTCAACGCATTCACTCTCGGTCACAAAATATGACAACGCCTGCTGTTGAGTGACTTAGCGGACAAACACCAACAGGAATAGTATGGGGCAGATTTTTACCTCGACTACTAATTTATGGAGGAAAATCTGAATAGCAGTCATTACATCAGAATAAGTGTTAGTGTGCGAACTACTATTCCGGTTTGAGACAACTTTGTATGCCTAGTTTATCACCGGGATATTAAAGTTCCTGGAAACTCTTCGCGTCCTTATACAGGGTGTTACAAGAAGGTACGGCCTCACTTTCAGGGAACATTCCTCACACACAAAGAAAGAAAATATGTTATGTGGAGATGAGTCCGGAAACGCTTCCTTTCCATGATAGAGCTCATTTTATTACGTCTCTTCAAATCACATTAATCATGGAATGGAAACACACAGCAACAGAACGTACCAGCGTGACTTCAAACACTTTGTTACAGGAAATGTTCAAAATGTCCTCCGTTAGCGAGGATACATGCATCCACTCTCCGTCGCATGGAACCCTGATGCGCTGATGCAGCCCTGGAGAATGGCGTATTGTATCACAGCCGTCCACAATACGAGCACGAAGAGTCTCTACATTTGGTACCGGGGTTGCGTAGACAAGAGTTTTCAAATGCCCCATAAATGAACGTCAAGAGGGTTGAGGTGAGGAGAGCGTGGAGGCCATGGAATTGGTCCGCCTCTACCAATCCATCGGTCACCGAATCTGTTGTTGAGAAGCGTACGAACACTTCGACTGAAATGTGCAGGAGCTCCATTGTGCCTGAACCACATATTGTGTCGTACGTAAAAGGCACATGTTCTAGCAGCACAAGTAGAGTATCCCGTATGAAAGCATAGCGGTGAATCGAGGAAGTACAGTACATACTGACGAAACTAAAATGAGCTCGAACATGGAAATTAAGCGTTTCCGGACACATGTCGACGTAACATCTTTTCTTTATCTGTGTTTGAGGAATGCTTCCTGAAAGTTTGGCCCTACGTTTTTGTAACACCCTGTATATCACGGTTCAAAAATGGTTCCAATGGCTCTAAGCACTATGGGACTGAAGTCATCAGACCCCTGGACTTAGAAATACTTAAACCTAACTAACTTAAGGACATCACACACATCCATGCCCGAGGCAGGATTCGAACCTGCGACCGTAGCAGCAGCGCGGTTCCGGACTGAAGCGCCTAGGACAGCTCTGCCACAGCGGCCGGCATATATCAAGGTAATGTTCCCCCTTTAGGCAAATTTCAGTTGAACAATGTGCAGCCACAAGTGGCGTTGTATTTGCAAGCCTTGTTCTCAGAGCGTTTGAGATACCACTTTGGCCTACGGATCTTAGTGGGGAACTTTTTTATGCGTTTCAACTAAACGTTAAGATATTTTTGTGTGAGGCTTTAAGTAAATTTCGAAATGTTATACTGAAACGTAGATCAGTAGCGACTGTAATAGACGTGGATAGTGTGAATAGTGTGAATACCGTTTAAATTCGACGCCAGCGTGTAATAACCACTTACAGACGGTAGGTGGCAGCACTGGAGGGCACTGGAGGATACATAAAGTGTATAGGGGCAAAGTGGTGAAGAGTGCAGACGTTGTATTGCGGAAACGAAGCGATTGATCTGACATCCAAAAGGGCATAATCATTGGCTTTCGGACCAAGGGTGGAAGCATATCCGAAACGGCAAAGTTTGTAAACTGCTTGCGTGCTGCCACGGTTAAAGTATACCGTGCATGGCAGAATGACACTGCCCAAAACCGGCGCTGACGCAAATGTGGTGCATCACGGACCGTAGATGACAGGGATGAACGGCGGCTGCTGAGATTTATGTGTGTGAATATACCTGCTACTGTTGAGCCACTGGCCGCCCAGATTCACCATGGGGCTACCCACAATGTCTCCTCGACGATCGTTCGGTGAAAGTTTGTAGCATACGGGCCTCAGCATCAGGCGCCTTGTTCATGCAGCCATGCTGACTGCTGTTCACCTGCGACGAAAGCAGACATTTACACACCAGTACTACAACTGGACGTCCACTGAGTGGCAATAGGTGGCCTTCTAAGATGACTCACTGTCTATTCTCCACCAGAGTGAAAGAAAACACTCTGCAACAATTGACGGAAGGGTCCAGGGCGGAGCAGGGAGCGTTATGGTCTGGGGAACGTTTCCGTGGCATTCCCTGGATGATGATTGTGGAATCCATCAACACACGTATACACCTGTTCGTGGGAACCATGGCCACCAGTACATGCAGTTTATTTTACCTCGGCACGACAGTATCTACCATCAGCACAATGTAGCGTGTCACAGCTTGCAGTGTACGTGTGTGGCACGAAGAGCACCAGGATGAGTTTACCGTACACCACTGACTACCATACTCCGCGGATTTAACCCAAATCGAGTATCTGCGGGATCATCTCGATCGTGCTGTTCGCGCAATCGATGCTCAACCGAGTAATTTAGCGCATCTGGCCACAGCACTGGCGTCAGCATGGCTGCACGTCCCTGTTAGTACCTCCCAGAACCTCACTGACTTTCTTCGTGCACGCCTCGCCGCGGTCCGACCTGCAAAGGTGGTTGTTCAGGTTTTTGACAGCTGACTACATTAAAGTGACGGGGCAGTGCAGTTATACACTCAGTAAACTGGGAGAAATAAAAAAGTACAGCAAAAAATACATATACTTCACATTATCACGATACAAAGTAAATCGTCTACTATGACGCATGAGAGAGCAGAGGCGAGTGTACAGAAATAGTGTGAGAACACTAAGAATACGGACTGCAGATGCTGTTGTACGCCAACCCAAGGCACGACAGAGCCAGAACAGCTACAGCTGAGCTGACCGCTAAAACTAAAGTCCATGATTGTAATAAATATTGTGAAGAGTCAAACCACTTCTCCTTGGTCCGTTTTAGAGATTATGCGATACGGTTTTTTTAGAGTTTTGCCTGATCCAACACATCAAGCAACCTAATGAATGAGGATCTGGACTTTTATATTACAACGCAACATTGTATGCGATGGAGCGTACTTTCAACCTCTGACGTTGACGTGGGTGCTAGAGTCTAATTTGTAACATATTATTGAAAGTAACAGTAGTAGAGTCAGTGCGCAGGTAAGGAGGCAATCCGTTAAAGGTGATAAAAGCTTTTGTTTGTCTTGTAGGAATAAAATAGTTAAGATCGAGTAGTATTTCTTTCGATTTTCCTTTTGAGTAGGAGGGATAGGATGACGATAACTAGAGAATTAGTGGAATTTCGAGTTTTTCCCAATGACTCAACACCATGCCAGCCAGTGTTTTAATTTGAAGGAATAAATGAACACTGGTCCAGTTTGCCTGTTGCTTATTTGGAATGTACATTTAAAAAGAGTGAATGTACAATAATTAAAATTTTATAACTGAATAAGAGAAATATGACCACTCTAAAACTAAATTTTTGATGAAAAAATAACTTCACTGAAAGTAGATTGCTAGGTATGTATGCTAACTTATTTTTACCAATAGTCCAGTTTCGTTATTCAGTGTCACAGTTTCAATGAACTCAGAATAATCGGATGAGACTCAGTTTTAAACTATAAATTAAAATATTTATATTCTTTTACATGAAATAAAAAAGTTTTTGTTTGTTTTTTTTTCTGTGAAAACAACTGCACTGTAATATCGCTCAAACAGAGATAGCACTCTGGCAGCTACTGGCACATTACGAATTATTACGATCCAAAGTAGGATTAGGCGTCATTCACGTTAAAACTATAATCTATTTGTCATTAATAAGATAGTTCAGTCGTGGTGATATAGTTTTGGTGAAACTGTTTAATACGAGGTCGCACTGCTGTTGACGTATCTCGTAAATAAATAACAAAAAATCCGAGTGATACATCGTAGTGGCATTGGGCGATTATTGCTCAACGCTTCTGCCTGTGTACAGTCATATTGGTCCCCCCTGGGCGTACTAGATATCACCTTATTACAAATAAATAGCAAAATATTAAAAACGCTATTGCGACGAAATTAATATTAGTCGTCACTGTCACGTTACGGAGCAACAGCAAAAAAGAAACGCTATCTGCCAAACGACGAACACGTCCCCTTATTATGTCACCTGTTAGCAGGTTTTGCATATAACAGGACGAAAACATGATCGTTGCGATCTTTCAGCAACGATTAAGATGCTTTGTTTGTCGGTTACTGTATTCTTATACTCGGAGATCGCGTACATTTCTGAAGTAGGGGAGAGTTTTGTACCTTGGAGCACTCTTCAGACTTACGTCTCAAGCCAGCCCTATAATAGAGGTTTAATATATTTCCTTATTCTATTTTGAAACACGAGTATTCGTTTTATGTCTATTGCTATCTTTTTCTGAAATTACAAAAAATAGACCGGAAAAGTAAAGTTTCTCAAATGTGAAAAACTATTCCAAGGTACAACTGATCATTTACCTAGGTACAAATAGTGTATTCAAATTTAAAGTATTGCAATGGAGGAAATTTTATTAATACTGTATTTATTAGTCCATGCGTTACTTTATAACTATACTTCACAGCAATAACTAGTAATTGAAATCAGATTAAGAAGAAGTATTATCAAAAAGCGATTATTGTTAGAAACAACTGGAAAAAGAAGCTGTAAGAGCTAACACAAATTTCCAATTTCATGGGGAAAATTACTAAGACATTAAAGAAACTCAGTTCATTTGCAAATATCACGTCTCTCATGGTAGATGACCTCCTTCCTTTTCAAGGTACAAGATGGTGGAAGACCGTGGAAGTAAGATTTAACCGTTTATACATTATGTAGCCTGTTTTAAGAAATTACAGAACTTTGCATACCAAAACACTCTCTAATTAAAGAATTAACAACATCTTCTAAATAACTTTAATATATTATACGTCATTCGAACACGTAGCGCTCGTAATATTAACAAAATCTGCAGAAAACATAACCTCTTATCTCACAACCACATAAACAATAGAAAATGCCAGAAACTGCTTCTAGAGTTCCATGTGATTCTAAAATAAATTACTAGATAAAAACAAGGCCCAGGCAACTTCAGTTGTTCCTAAGTACACAAACCTTCAGCTACAAGTCTCTCCCATATTGATAACTTTTGTGTTATCTTGAAACCAATAGGTCGCATCAGTCACATGCATTCTTCTTTGGACTGCAGTTTTCACTACCTTCACTGTGTGTTATATGGGGCATCACCTCATAAAATGCCTTAAGTCCTTGAAGAAATGCCAATCATGTTTCATTTGGAAGGGAAACATCGGTCTCATCATTAGGGAGCACAGTATTTAAGAAGAGAATATAACTTTTGCCTTTCTCTGAGACTTATTTTCTTCGTCTCGTTTGTATATTCATGTTTTACATGCAGAATGTGAACATATTAAATAATTTCCTAAGCTTTTTTGTCATGTTTCTTCATATTGTTTCCAAACTATCCAGTGCTGCTCTATGTTGGTGGAAATCCGTGTGTAAGCTGTGCGAGAACGGGATTTCCCTGCCTTTTTAGAGGATTTTTATAAGCTGAGAATGATCGACCTCCATGTTGTTTTCTCTCTGCGTTTGACACAGAAAGAAGAACCTACCTCGAACACCTAAAACCGAATAAAAAATTTATCTCATCCATTGGAAGTAGTTGATGAAAACCTGCGACTGTTAAAATAATAGTCTTGTTTATGAAAACACTTTTCTGCTACCAGAAATGAATTTATTTTAAGTTACATTTTGCGAGACGCGTTTCATAAAATCGTCCCATTTTCATGCTACGCCACTTATTCGTGATGTTTTCGATTCATGATCTGTAGCATTGTTCTATTAGGCCAGACAACAGTGCCATGTAGCACCTCACATTTCGAAAACATCATGAATAAATTGTAGAGTACACAGGAAAAGCAGGTGCAAATGGGAATCATTTCACTAAACGCGACTTGCAAAATATAAATAAAAAGAAAGTCGTGACTTGTGGCAGAGAAGTTATTTCGTACACAAACTCACCGAATAAAAAGAAAGCTCTGCTTTTGTATACACTCGTTGTTGAAGGCTACTGGATGTAAGGGCTACATAAGCACATGTCGCTGAAGAGACTGTAACAAGTAAGAGACAGTCATACGTCTTTTAGAACGTACAAGTTCTAGGTTCTGCGTCTTGTAGATTTTGTACACTTGCTAACCGACAAACAGTAGCTCGCGATAGATAATCGATATTCCGTTTTCTTGCGTCACTCTATTATCTACACCCAGATTCCTGCTCGGCTGTACCGGTTACGTTAACATATGCATGCTAAATATCTGGCTATGAAGCTGGTATACATGTTCGGTCATTTGATAATGTGGTCACTGTTATTGCTAATACTGGACTACAGCAGTGTACATTACATACACCGAGGATGAATTAGCACGTCAACGTCTTTCCCTTATCAAGTGGACACACTGTTCCATTCCTCTTCGTTTTAATCACTTATTTGAAAGTTCACATTTTCACTTTGATGACGAATAAGGGACGAACATACGCCAGTACCGAAACCTCTATTTTGATAAATAATAATGTGCAAGTACTGCATATGCCACCATATACTGTTTGAGGTAGATATTTGGTTTAAAAAAAAAATATTTCATTTATGACTGTTGTGAATCTTGCGGTCACAATCATCTCTTTCACGACGTTATTTAGCGACTTGCGCTTATTTAGCAATTTACATTTCTGTAGTCCCTAGACTCGTTGACCTTCAGAGATCAACTTTTCACAAATACAGAGTTTTGTAGATTGGTGTTAGAACATACATAACTCCGTATTTTATAATAATTTTTATGTGAGCTGCAAGAAAGGTGTAATTGTCAGTACCCCGCGATAAGAGAATAAGATTCATTTAACCAGAATAGCATTTTGATGACGAACGCCTAAGCACGGTAAATTTCGAGCAAAATTGTAAAAGATATAATCTGTGTATGCGTCCCAAAGTGCGAGCAGTAATAATGACAAAAAACAATGTACTACATATTTGGTGTCGTGCAAGATGTCATTTTCACCTTGCTCGTTATTACCTAGATAAGTGTAGTAAAACGTTACTACTCTCCGAATACTGGTGTATTTACACGAATGGCTGTAATATTCAAATCTGGTTCTTGTACACTGTTATGACGTTCTGTGTGTATGGTACTTACAGACCTGTCAAATATTCAATTCTCTATCCGCAGCTTTTGAGACAATTCTTACCGGACATACGAAAGTACATTTTTTAACTAATTTAGATATACAGTCATTAATCTAGGATGAATTGGGAGGATTCTTAATGTGTTACCAGCAGGCTTTTTGTACTATAGCTCTGCGTACACTGTTTTACATTTTAGTCTCGTTTACTCGTTTCACTATACCGTGTATGTAAAATTTGTTTTATGTCGAAAACTGTCTTTTGTTAAGCCTATGTAACTTCGTACCAGGATACGACTTAAACTAAAGTATACTCTGAATTGTCAAAACAAACTGTATTATAACATTTCCAGTGTTGAGATTGCTGTATGAGCACGTTCCGAAAGCCAATAAATGAAGAAATTAATACCCTAAATTTCTAGTATTTAACCCAATATTGTAGAAAGAGAAAAAGGCAGCAAAAGAATTATCTTGCGTATTTGAACGTAACTAATATTAGAAGAGAAAACTTGTGGTTGTACTGTTTTAGGCAGTATTAGATCCTTTGCGTGTGTGAAGATACGGCGATACTTATTACAACAGTAACTGGAAGCACTACATAACTTTCTGGTAATGATTTTTTTCCAATTCTGAAATCAGTGTCTTTTTCCGATTCACGAAGCACATTTACACGCGGTCAACTTTAATAGCCCATCAGCGAGGGAGGGCTACATATGTACGCAACAAAATCGATATCAAAAGAGCCATTAAATGGAAAACAGTAATGAGTAAGCCATTCCGATAACTGTAGAACAGTGCGTTTTGGAGAGACGGGTTTAATTACCGGTAAAGTCATGTGACACTGGCAGGTGTGACACAAAATGATGTGATTGGGTACCAGAATTGCAAAATGTTTTCTGTCACCCGCGCTATTGCAACGATTAATCGCGAAATATCGGTTAGCGTCGATATGTGAAATTGCTCAAAGTGGATTACTGCCGAGTGTGTGGAACCTAATGTTCCTTTTCTGTGCTATTTATTGTAGATACAGGTGATAACAGTGGCGGTATCAGTTTCTAGACAGATCACACATATTAAACCTGGGTTTTCAATCCTGAACCTTGGCTTTATTTGGTGAGTCTACAACCAAATAATATCTGCAGGGACAATCTAGAAATGAGTCGAGGGCTTTGGCCTATTAGTATTTATCTCCTCTTATCCGAGTTCCAGGAACATCCTTCAAAAGTTTCTCCCAAGATCGCAAGTTCTAAATAGCGTAGAGATTGGAAAGCGGTTTAGAGATGCTGATAGACTGGCTGAATATTTGACATGGGTCACTATTCGTACATGGAGAACTGCAGTGCAATCATGTAGATGTAAACGTAGATGTAGAAAGTTATTTTCCCTGTTATCAATTATTTAGAAAATTGTGCACGAACTAAATCCACGGGAAACAAATGAAGACTGTGATCACAAGAACGTCAGTGGTTAGCACGTAGGTCAGTTTCAGAAATAAAATGCGTTCATTGGGAAAGTATACAACAAATTATTTAATCTAGGAAAATCATAGTTTTCTGTCTAAAATTCTTACTGGTCTGTTGATATTTCAGCTAGTGCAGTCAACAGGTATAATCCTCATTGGGGCGTCCTCTGACTATTACCCAAAACTGGTGGGCAATGGAAGATTAGAGGCTTATACCTAGAGGCTGGACGAAATATTTGCATCTTTTTTAAGGAGCAGTGGGAAAAGTATAGAAATATTTCTACATCTCTCAAATGGTAAAATGAGTCCAACGCTCAGTTTTCATATCATTACACACGATCATGATAAACATTTGGGAACTGTATAATAAACTTAATTAGGCACACATACAAGATACGGCGCTGTATTTGTAAAACCCCTGAAGCATTAATTAATTACTTGCTTACCATGCAATTTCTATTCTAGTTCTAGTTTTATTAATGTTTACTGCTGACGGGGCACTGACGGAAGAAAATTCTAAATGAGAACTAACTCGCATTGGCCAGTTGATAACAGGTTTAACACGCAGACAGGCTAAGGAAGAAGCGTCTCTTGCTGTGCTGAGTTGAATTAGATAGAGTGAGCGTTCGACAAAAAACGTTTGAGGATAGTGTAGTTGCCTTGTAAAGTGGAGTTCTCGGGTTCGTTTTCAGGCTTGGACACAGATATAGATTTCAGAAACGCCAACGTATTCTACAAGCTATATTTTAATGTAAATAGAAGCTTTTTTTAGTGGCACGCATTCAGCTGACATAGTTTCATTCTTCCAGAATGAAGTTCAAGTCTGCATCGGAGTCTGGGCTGATACGAAACTTCATGGCAGATTAAAACTTTGTGCCGGATCGAGAACCGAACCCGGGACCTCACTCTTTCTTCGGTAAGTGCGTTACGAACTGAGCTGCGAGAGCGTGCTCCTAGCTTTAGTTACACCAGTACATCATTTCCTACTTTTCACATTTCACAGAAATTCTCCTGCATAATTTGCGGGACTGGCGCACCTGGAAGAAATGATACTGCTGAGACATGGCATAGCCGCAGCCTCAGCGTTGTTTCCTAGATTTGAGTCTCTGTCCGACACATAGTTTTAATCTCGCTGTAAGTATCAGTTTCACACTTGTTTCAGGCAGTACTCTGTGTCTCATCAAATGACACCAGTCCGAAAAAGTCTGTGTTGGACGTTTGCCAATATAAGGAAAGCTTCTATTCCTCTCTAGAAAAAGAGGAAGTTTGTACAATAGGTCGTATTTGAATCCAACTTGTAGATACTGACTGAATAGAAAATGCCCCAAAAATAATTGAAACTAGAATGTATACTCCCCAGTTGGTAGTTGTCTCATTGGAATGATGTAATGGTAGCACCGTACGGGAAGCTCTTGCATTACCTTAGCGACTACAGCCCAACTGAGGATGCAGTTTTGCGAGATCTATCTGGAATAGGAATCATGATCATCAATTATGAGGCATTGTGTCCCACAGCATCCTTCAAACAGCTCTAATACGCATGCTGGGACATGGTTGTGAATTGTTTCCATTTGCTGCCTGACTTGATGGGTTCTTTCTGTGAGATTTCTCACTCATCTTGACATAATTTCGTTTCCCCGTATGTATCAACTAGCAGCAGTATGCTATTCCATCGTAATAGCTCAATACAGGAGGAACAGCTGTGTACTAAGGGTACTGTGAACTCTACTACACACTGGTAACTTTCATGTATGGATTGTACCAAAGACTGTTGATTTCTTACCTCCATCATGCTACTGAACCTTATATAACAACGGGGTTCCCATATTCAAGAACATACATTTTCATAAATTGCCAGCAACCATTAAAAACTTGGTTTCAGATAAAGCGTAGTTTAAAAAGAGTTTCAAACTTTTTTGGTGGGAAATTCCTTCAACTCTACAGATGAATATCTTAACAGGGACTGTTAAACCAGCTTAAGTAAAAATGTCTGCGGCCCCTCCCGTCGGAGGTTCGAGTCCTCTCATGGGCATGGGTGTATGTGTTGTTCTTAGCATAAGTTAATACAAGTTAATTCAAGTAGTGTGTAAGTCTAAAAACCGATGACCTCAGCATTTTGGTCCCTTAGGATTTCACACACACACACAAACACACACACACACACACACACACACACAGTACTTGATCAGAACAGTCAAGATTAGGCATTTTTTGTATGATAAACTTATTAAAATGGCGTAAGTGTGTTTCATTCTCACAGTGTATTAATTCTGTAAATATTAGCGGTTCCAGTTTACTGTGAAGTAGTCACATATTTTGACAATCTCCTGACAAATAATCAGAGACGTGATTATTACGTTAAAATCAAAAATGGCTCTGAGCACTATGGGACTTAACATCTTAGGTCATCAGTCCCCTAGAACTTAGAACTACTTAAACCTAACTAACCTAAGGACATCACACACATCCATGCCCGAGGCAGGATTCGAACCTGCGACCGTAGCAGACGCGCGGTTCCGGACTGAAGCGCCTAGAACCGCTCTACCACAGCGGCCGGCTTTTACGGGCGAAACTCGGATCTGTTTGTACCCTGATAATCAAAGGTCACATGTTTGGAGACAACCCGGTTATACTGAACGCCTTCAACACTGTCCCCTACATACGCAACAAGGTGGTGATAGAGCGACGAGAGGGGTTAGCATTAAATGAAGCCGCTGTACACATCTCACAACTCTACAGTAAAGGATGAGATTCTGGAACCAGTAGTGGGATCATGTTGTTAACATTTTGGTTACAATTCCATCTTGACGGATGATACCCTACGTGCTCATTGTGCTGTTCTCATAAATACGTTCCTTCAACATGCCAGTGCTACATGCCAGGTTATTGCTAAAATTGTCTTCCAATGTATTTCAGGATATTACACGCTGATCCCCTTGATAAATGTAGTCATTCTCTTACGCTGCTTCATAATTGCAGCCAATATTCACTACCAGGGGTGACAGTAAAATCTACTGCTTTCTTTTATTTTATTATGTGAGGAAATGCACAGTTGAAAACCTTCGAATTGGCTGGGAAGAGATACGACTTCTCTTAAAACGAACAGGCTGGACCATAATTTCATTAAGAGTCCAAAGTTGAGTTAAGCCCAGGTAGCCAAGATGGCAATCGCGCCACCCAACCCCCGCACTCCGGGCAGGGTAAGAGACAGTTATCAGCTGAAAAAATAGCATTGTTCAAAGCATCATGTAAAAAGATCTAGCCAGGTGTTACTTTCCAAAGGCCAGTGTGAGAAATGTCATTGCCTCAGAGGCCATACTATGGAAGAACAGTCCTTTTAAACTTTTACAATCAAGCGTTCTTGCTGTTCATAGTGTTACGTTCTGTAGAACCAGTACTTTCTTGTGCGTGCCTACATGGGAGCCTTTCAACAGGTCATAATCACATTATGAAGTGGGAGAAGTCCCCTAGCCGGCCGCTGTGGTCGAGCGGTTCCAGGCGCTTCAGTCTGGAACTGCGCTGCTGCTACGGTCGCAGGTTCGAATCCTGCCTCGGGCATGGATGTGTGTGATGTCTTTAGGTTAGTTAGGTTTAAGTAGTTCTAAGTCTAGGGAACTGATGACCTCAGATGTTGAGTCCCTTAGTGCTTAGAGCTATTTGAAGCATTTGAAGAAGTCCCCTGCTTCCTCCCAACGCCACAGCGGTACTGGTTAATAATAACGAAATCCACAAGAGGAGGTGCCTGTTTAACATTATTACTAAATGTTCACTGGGTGGAAGTCGAAACGTCTGCCACAACTGGATGGCGAGATTGCTGCTCTAGCATAAACAGCTAAGTGTGCGAGCAGTAAGTTAGAGCACACTTGTTGCTAAACCACAAAGAGTAATGACTTGGTGCAGAGAAATCGTGGAGTTCGTTGCTGTCGTATTGAAGGGTGTCTCCACTTTAGCGCTGAGTACAGAGGGTGAACTGAAGTCAATCCCGGGCCACTACCGTCGCTGCCTTCCACATACATGCGAGACTAGTTTGGGAAGATGGGCCAACATTGCAAACACCAAAACAGCAGAGACAGAATGTTAGTAAATTCCCGTCAGGTGTCAACTGCACATTTTTAATGTCTCATAGTAATTAGCTGTTTTCAATATGCACTTTCGCAATCTTACTAATTTTTGCACTTATTTTTCCATGGTGTTTCTATAATCAACTAACCACTCTTGCAATCACAGGTCATGTCCATGAAATACTTTCATAATTATGCTTTCATCATGCCCACCCACCTTTTCCAAGGTTAGATTTTACCATTACAGTCCCTTGTCCAACTGTTAAATGTTCAATCAGCTTTATTAGCTCGTAATTCAGATCTTGAAGTTTTACATTAATAATCTGATTGTTATAATGACAATTTGTTTCCGTTACATACGGATGATCTCTTCTCTCATTAATGTGTCTCTGTGTGTAGTGTGGTACCCATAGTTTAATGCCTGACTGAGCAACACCTACTAAATATTTCAATAAGACATTTTGTGGCGAAACAAGCGCAGTATTATTGTGAGAGATACCGTGGCGAGCGAGTGTGTCGGAACTTATCCCAGTTCACTACTACAAGTGCCATGCCTTCAAACGTGCCTGCGCGTAGCATAAAAAGTATTGCGGCATAATCTAAGAATGGAATTAAAAATTAAAATAACTTTTATAAAATTTGTTAGCGTATGCTTCATTATATTAATGTTAACATTGTGAAGTCACAGAATGATGTAAAGAATATGTTTAGCTAAATATATTATTTTGAGAGAAAATATGTGGCGCTGAATAATGAAGCTAGAAAGCCAGAATTGTTCAGAATGTGCAATTGTCTGTCGCAATTAAAAGTTATAAGTCGCAATTTGATCAGTGTATCATTTTGGTCGAAATGGCGTTTTATGGAAACTTGGAGGCGCTAAGTATTATATTCAGTAACATTGTATTCGTATACCGGCACAGTTTGATATAAAACCGCGAAATATGTAACGCCAATAAGCTACCTCTATTAGTTTTCAATTTATTTATTGAAAGCAAATTTTGGATCGAAAACGGCCCTATTCATAATAGCTTAAGTGTAATTTGTATTTGTTATAGAAAGTTCTAATTACAGAATTCGATTACTCTGATGAAATAGTACAGCTGTATCAAGTTTCAAAACTTTTGTGTAAATAACAATCATTACAAGGAATCTAAAAGAGGTTGTTCAGAGGTCATGTTCTGCTGTCGGTTCCGCTCTAAAAATTCGAGCTGGCAAAGTTTACTTGCAGTCGAGCCAAAACTGTAACTAAAGCCAACTTAACTCCATTCATATAAAAGTTAAGAAGGTTCTAAATTGTTACACAACAGAGGTATTAATTATTACGTGTCCAAGAATGATGCCATTTAGATGCTGCTATATGTGCCTAGAGCGGTTGATAGCAGATGTTCTGTTTGGCAGTTTGCTGCACCCATATATAAATATGGACGGAGAGGCAGTAGAGGAGACACTTCGCACAGAGCTATCAATCTCTCCGTGTTAGTCAAACGCCGGCATGCACTGTCCCTCGGGTGACGTGAGAACTAGGCTCCTACCAAACGCATGTTTTCTTATAAATGTAGGAAGTGAGTTCGCGAGGACTGCACACCATCCTGGATCGCTTAGATTTCACGGAAGCAACTGTGTGTGTGCAGCTGTAATGTTGACAAAACCGTGTGGCAAGTGGCGAGATTATTTTTCACTTTTAAGGCGAGCAATTAACTTCTGGTGATTAGATGTCAGGGCGATGGACCATTTTACCAGTAACTTACCGTAGAGGTCGCCTCTGAACGGCTAATAGTGCTATTCCTAACAGGGACATTATTATTGTTATTGTTATTATTATTATTAGAGATATTATTATATATTGTATGTGTAAACGTTTACTGAATATATCAATCAGTTAAAACTCTAAACATTTATTTATAGTGGTCGTTTCCTGATACTGTTGAGTAAATAGCAAAAGGAACATTTTCTTTCAGTGAGTACGAAGATAAATGTGGATTTGCAGACTGACACTTACGGTCAGTATGTTCGCCATCGCTTTCAGGCTATAGTAAACAGCCACTGCCCTACAATTTCTCTGTATGTGACCCTATCACTTCATTTAAACTCATCTTAGTGGTCTTATCGGCTTCTTCCCTAAGTCACCATAGATCGGACTACAGCATGTATGGTAAGTTGAACCGCACAAATTTCAGCCCACACTACGCTCAACAGAATGGAGTGGTCTGCCTTTTTCCCACGCGTAAATCCAGTCGAACAAGTCTGGGACAAAAAAACCATGTGAAACAAACGAATTTTTCATTACACAATTTTTTAATTTACTTTAATTTTTTATTAGATTGTCTGTATACTTTGCAAACGAATAAATACGCATACTTCATTCATTGTTTTTGTTTTCTGTGCCTTTAATTTCGAAATAAATGGGTGATGGAAAACTTTGATGGATAACTGTATTTACATCTCTGTCTCTAATAGCCTTGTCAGCTCTCACCTTTCTCTCCAGACCAGCGCCACGTCTATCGTGTCATACCATACAAGACTGTGGTCCACAACTGAGGAGTCTCATTTAGACTCGACTCTTCTCGACTCAATGATTCTTTGTGGATTATCAGCGTTTATCACGTATAGCTCTCAGATCAGCTAACTATTACGTAGCACACGCACCCTTATGCACAGTATATTCCGTACACTATGTGCAATTTTCTTGTTTATTAACTTTGTTGACGCTAGTACTGTGAGTAGGTTCCTCTGTTGAACTTAATAATGATGCCGGCCGCGGTGGTCTCACGGTTCTAGGCGCGCAGTCCGGAAACGTGCGACTGCTACGGTCGCAGGTTCGAATCCTGCCTCGGGCATGGATGTGTGTGATGTCCTTAGGTTAGTTAGGTTTAAGTAGTTCTAAGTTCTAGGGGACTGATGACCACAGCTGTTAAGTCCCATAGTGCTCAGAGCCATTTGAACCATCTTAATAATGATAATCTCCAGAGCTTGGAAATGCGTGCACACATGTATAGCATATGCATTAGGTTTCAGTATTAAAAAATGATAGCAATAGTAGTAACAGATATCTCGCAGTATAGTGGAGAAGATACAGTATGACCGTGAACTTTATTAAATGTCTACTAACTACTTAGTTTTCATCTGGGAGGTCACTGCCAGTAACGAAAAATGCATGCAAAACCAACCTGCACTCCTCGCCATTTACACTGCGCTCAAAATGGACTAAATTAGCGTCTATTTCTGATAATACAATCATCCCGCAGCTGTATTAAAATCAGCCCGTTGTGTTACCAACACCACGAAATGCACAAACGACTGAACGTCCTGGTGTTCGCGACCGCAACAGAAAACACATAGTTACGTATTCGGATTTCAATTATCGCACATTCAGAAATGAGTCCGCTGTGTTACACCCACTGTGAGAAGCTTATTATGGTAGCTTATGGAACGAGTTCAAATATTCATCGTCTGGCTGTGCTACGTGCACACGCTTCTGCTGTACTTAGCCATATGCTTTTGCTAATATTTACTTAATGTTGCTCCGAGCGCCAAGTTTACGAGTAAAATATATATCGTTATATGTTTCTGATACTATACAAATTAGATATACACAGATAGATATGATAAAAATGAAGCCAATCACGTTTAATTTGTATTTACTGTACTTTCTAAAAAAAACATGTAAAACTTTACGGAGAGATTTCTTGATTTAATACGACAAAAAAGTGATTAGTTCGATAGCATCTACATAGCCTTTTTCAGACTTTCTGTTGTATAACAGGAGACTGTAAATGAGTCACAGAATATAAAGTAATGAATTGCAGATACAGATTGTCCTATCACAAACAACTCATAAAAACTTTGCAGACATAGCGAAATTGACAGGAACGCTTGGAACCCACATACTGAACGCAGAGTGTCCTACGACGACTTGGTTGCTTTCAATCTACTCCTTGTCAAAAGAAGATGAAAAGAAACTTACACCAACGTAATACGCCTAGAAACCTGTTCTTACACTGTTTTTTAGTAAAAATACAACAGTATTCGGGTATAAACATACCATACTTCTCTGTTGAAAAGTAATTTCATCCCTTTTCGCAACACAATCGAGCGATTAATAATTCCTATAGTTTTTGTACCGTTCATGAATCATTGTCGCCAAGGAGAAGGACATTTGGAGAAAAGGCATACCCAGTAGCGACTAGTCTTCTGGAAGATTTATGCTTTCTTTTCTAATCATGTCGTTACCGATTCCACTGGAAATTGACGAGGAGATAAATTTGCGATGGAAAAAGTGTGGTTAAAGAATGTTTCTCTGTGTGCTATGTGTCATGCTGGAGACAACACTGCAACAATAGACTAATTTTAACGGAGTAATTTGAATGAACTGTGATGTGGAACTGCTGCTTCTCTCGAACGAAAAGTCAAAATTCGAAATAAAATTAATAAAACAGTCCGCCACACAACTTGAGAAATTAATCCTGGTAGAAGTAGTGACAGTAGTGTGTGTGTGTGTGTGTGTGTGTGTGTGTGTGTGTGTGTGTGTGTGTGTGCGTGCTTGAGAGAGAGAGATAGAGATTGAGAGAGACAGAGAGCTAGTCAGTATTTAATTCTCTACTTACTAACACACCAGAAAATCTTGTTGAGGACTTCTGTTTCTGAAAGTAATTAAGCTTTTTTCCTAATACTTTCAAACTTATTCATCTCGAATTTGAGTGAAGAAAATGTCCCATTCATTGATGCTAAAGGAAACTCTGAATTAGCAACTCAAGGGAATGTGTTGATCAGGTTTTTGAGCAACACGTTTTGAACAAACAGTTCTCCCGGTAGGTGAGCGGGAGTTAGTTATATGCTATGTTACTGACTTACCACTGTATATGTTCCCGTGTAGATCGTATTACTAGTGAAGAAGCACTGAATGGGAGTTTATGGCACAACATGACACACACATCATGATCTTCAGTCAATTGATGAAGGGAAGAGTGGCAATATAAAATTTTAAGTGAAAACTAGGGTTTGACTTGAGTAAGCACATTCAAACGGATGCAAGTTATAGGAATTAAGTAGAAGATGAAGAGCCTTCTACTGGATTCACTACTGTAAATACCAGAATGAGACCAGTCTTAGGACAAGAGAAATGCAACGTGTTTCAGCTTTATAGTGCTCAGCGCGCTAGAAAAATATCCAGGTATGGCTACAAACGATGACAGAAATCTAGCCCGTTTGAGAAAGGAAGGTCCCCAGTCAAGGGTTACAGACGAAGAAGAACAATGACTTCGACTGTGGATTTTGAAGGCAGTTTCATCGGTGAAGGAGGTAGAAAAGTCTTTCTTCCTTCCGAACATAAGTTCAGACACGCCTCTTCCCCAATCAAACATTTTTGTGATCAGCGTCAGTGGGTCCTGTTTGAACTTCTGAAACAAAGTACTTAGTTAGCTTCACCAAAATTAGCTGTCAAACAATTATTCATGATACAAATATTCAATGGGAAAGTACTCCCAGTGGTGAATATAAAGGAAGGTCGGTCATTATCATAGGGAATGCAGCTGGACTCAGAAAAAGATCCAGGACAGCCGAAAACACCATCCGAAGATACGTGGAGAATCTCGAAATACAAAGCAAAAAATCATGAAAAGTCTGGAGCATTAAACTTCAACTCGGTACTAAACTCCGATAGATTAAAACAGCTAAACGAAATCTAGGTAAAAGGAAAGAAACTCATAGTTATCGCATTATAAGAAAAAAATTCATTGATGAAAATACAATTGACACGGAAAAGTATAGGTTCTCCAAAGAAAAACCAGGCAGAAGGATCGTGAAGAATATGTCTCGTCCTGGAAATGCATTCTGCAGAAAGATGTACATATTATGCTCCAATACAAAATTTTAGTACCGATGTAGGAGACTAAATTTTAAATACGCAACAACTTTAAATTATAATCAACTACACAGTCTCCTTCAAAGAAGAGGAAAGAAAAATTCCAGAAGAAGTATAATAAATCGAGAACCAGTTGGAAGACGAAATAAGTAATATTTCGAAAGCCAGTGTCAAAATGATAGTGGGGGACTTGCATAAGTAGGACACAATCCATCACTCATAAGAACTGATAAAACTGAAATAAGGTAGGAAGAATTTTGCAAGGCCTTCAGTCTAAAATTTGTGTCTACGTGCTTCAGTAACCCATTCCGGAAAGAAGACGTGGGCATCCCCAAAATGGAACTTAGAAGGTGTTAAATACATAAAGATGTAATACCCAGACAATACCAGAGTAACACTAAAGATGACAAAGAGCAGGAGGGAACCCCTATTGAAACAGATTACTGTCTGTCGAAAATCAAAATTCGAATAACTCCTCAAGGAACCATGAAGAAGGAAACTGATATTCACAACTTCAGCTCAAACAGTTAAGACTGGAAAAACAAAATAACCGAAAATATCACTAAAACAGCCAAAGAAGTAGTTCCCCTATGAAGATCTATAATACACAGATGGTGAAATACAACCTCTGTCAAAGTTCTCAATAACAAAATCCAAGCGCAGAAAAGGTGGTTCTCTGATAAATCCCAGAGAAGTGAACAGAACATCGAGAAATAAAAGAATAAAAAAGAAAAACTGCAAAAGCATTAAGAAATGCCGAGAAGGAAATTCAAAAAGGAGCAACTCTAATGTATCAAAGAATCTTTTAAAAAGAACAATGCAATAGATTCCACGAAACTTAAAAAAGAAACTGCAGAAATATTAGTCCCCAAACCTGCAGTTTAGAAACAGTACTGGAGTCCTGTCACTCAGCAACAAATGGAGCTGTGCACTACTAGCGAGGTACTTTGAAAAACTTCTGATCTATGAAAACAACGAGAAATCTATATCTTACGAGAATCTGAAAACCAGTATCCCTCACCCTTGATTTCAAGGAATTGCAAACAATAACAATAGGTATTAGGAGAAGATGAAATATTAGCAAAATACTGAAACTAGCTGGTCCAAACTTAAAAACAGTCCTAAACAAGCCAGCTCCAAATATGCAGAAAAAGAAGAATGGAAATCTGCTTTAATCTATCACTTAACAAGAAGAGTGACAAAATATGTAGAAATATCTATAGAATTATCTCTCTCCTGCCACTAAGTTTTAATTTTGTTGTTGTTGTGGTATTAATCAGATAGGAAAAGCAAGTCAATAAACACACAGGGAGATCTACATCTACATTTACATCTACATGACTACTCTGCAATTTACATTTAAGTGCTTGGCAGAGGGTTCATCGAGCCACAATCATACTATCTCTCTACCATTCCACTCCCGAACAGCGCGCGGGAAAAACCAACACCTAAACCTTTCTGTTCGAGCTCTGATTTCTCTTATTTTATTTTGATGATCATTCCTACCTATGTAGGTTGGGCTCAACAAAATATTTTCGATTCGGAAGAGAAAGTTGGTGACTGAAATTTCGTAAATAGATCTCGCCGCGACGAAAAACGTCTTTGCTTTAATGTCTTCCATCCCAACTCGCGTATATCTGCCACATTCTCTCCCCTATTACGTGATAATACAAAACGAGCTGCCCTTTTTTGCACCCTTTCGATGCCCTCCGTCAATCCCACCTGGTAAGGATCCCACACCGCGCAGCAATATTCTAACAGAGGACGAACGAGTGTAGTGTAAGCTGTCTCTTTAGTGGACTTATTGCATCTTGTAAGTGTCCTGCCAATGAAACGCAACCTTTGGCTCGCCTTCCCCACAATATTACCTATGTGGTCTTTCCAACTGAAGTTGTTCGTGATTTTAACACCCAGGTACTTAGTTGAATTGACAGCCTTGAGAATTGTACTATTTATCGAGTAATCGAATTCCAACGGATTTCTTTTGGAATTCATGTGGATCACCTCACACTTTTCGTTATTTAGCGTCAACTGCCACCTGCTACACCATACAGCAATCTTTTCTAAATCAAGAGATATGAGGCAAAATTCCGGGACGGAAAGTAGTGTGTAGAAAAAAATTTATATCCTCAACTCAATCAGCTCCAACACAACTCAGTATCAAAACAGTAACTTCGGATGACTTTACAAAGGCCTATTCTTCTCCCGACAGATCAACGCTGCTCTGCACACACCAAGAAATCAGTGTAGATGATAAAACGATAAATTTTATTAATCAGTCTCTCACAAACACCAAATTTGAAGTGAAATTCCTCGGTGTACCTCAGAACCATTCTAAACAGGAATTGGGGTCCGATATGAGGACGTAATATCAACCGTTGCCTTTAATTGCCTCTCGAAAAAAAAAAAAAAAGTCCAGGAATGGCAAAGGCACTACAAAAAGCTGACATAGATCATTAAGTAAGACTAGGACAAAAATCTAAACGTACCAAAACCAACTGTCTTGCAATTGCAGATGACGTAGCGATCTTCGCTAAAGATATAAATTGAGCCATAATTCTACTAAACCTTTTCGGAAAAATAGGTGAGAAAAGAGGCTAAAATATCTATACGCAAAACTAAATACAGAGGTAACATCTGCGATACTCCGAAATCATAGAAACAGACTCTGAAAGGTTCGAAAAAGTACAGGATTCAAAATCTTAAAGAAATAATTCAGACGAGTTACTTACATAAGGAAGCAAATGGCATCGGTGCAGGAAAGGTTGAGACAGCGCAACAACTCTCCAAGACATCGATACAAATTATAAAAGCTGATGTACGTACCTATGTAAGCATGTTTGTATGTTCCACATCTCCTCCTGAATCAGTAGGTCGATTTCAGCTGAACCTGGTGCACACATCATTTACTGTCTGGGAAGAATCACTGTGGGATAAGAATCGTTCACGTATCAAAGGGGTGAGGGTGGGTGTGAAAAATTGTGTAAACAACGACGCGAGAATACCCACTCATTACCCATCTAGGCTTTAAGAATGAGAGCACGTAGAGACTTGCAAGAAACTTTACATAAATTAGTAAGCTTTACGAAACCTTTCGTCTCTGACGACCCATACAAATTACGAAAAGAACGAAGTTTATCGCTTGCAGTAAAACATTTTCACTGTTCATGCAGAAAAACTGCAACATGAAACAGGACGTTTTAATTTATTAATTATTAACTACCACCTGTACGCGAGACACATTTACTGTATTGACATATAGCACTGAATGTACCAGAGAAATTGCATCATTTTATGACTCTTAGGTCACGAGATATGACGTCATAAACACTGAGATGCCTGAGAAACCACCGCGTCATGCAAGATTTTTAAATTTATTATTTCG
Source organism: Schistocerca americana (assembly GCF_021461395.2). Lineage (NCBI taxonomy): Eukaryota > Metazoa > Arthropoda > Insecta > Orthoptera > Acrididae > Schistocerca > Schistocerca americana. Next base: position 706,801,040 of record NC_060130.1, on the reverse strand, counting down.
TTGCTACTACTCTATTCGAAACAGTTTTCTCAGAGGGTACCCGCATTTGCCACTTTCTGTGCCAACAAAACTATATCATTATACGACACATGGCTCAAATACTGAGATACATGACAAATCGCGGCATTATGCACGACGTTTTAAGTTTATTAATTCTTTGTTGCTAACTCTATTCACTACACATTTCACAGATAGTAGCCACATATACTACTGGATGTACCTGCAAAATTATGTCACTGCACAGCACATAGTTCAGGAGATTCGACGTCATAAACCTTGAGCTGTGTGAAAATGAAACTGCAGAGCGAAATTCGCTACACATACAGGTGAAATATGTATACGAATACGCGTGAAATATGTAAAATATGTGAGAAATCTATGTGACATGTTCGTAAGCGAGCAAAGCCACGTATAAAAAGATCATCCTAAACCCCTGGAAATATTCCAGTCAAATTTGATATACGTATCAGTTACATGCTGGAAAGGAGTGAGAACCACCAGCATCCTACTGGGGTGAATGTGATAACATGGAGGGAGAAGTGATTACAGGGAGACGGACAGACAGTGAGGGGGAAGGTGGAGATAGTCACAGACAGGAGGAGGAGGAGATGGACAGAGAGAGGGGAGAGGAAGATATGGTCATACAAAGGAAAGAGGAGAGATGAACAGGGAGAGGTTAGGTTAGGTTCGGTTAGTGTTTAGCGTCCCGTCGACAACGAGGTCATTGGAGACGGAGCGCAAGCTCGGGTTAGGGAAGGATTGGGAAGGAAATCGGCCGTGCCCTTTCAAAGGAACCATCCCGGCATTTGCCCGAAACGATTTAGGGAAATCACAGAAAACCTAAATCAGGATGGCCGGACACGGGATTGAACCATCGTCCTCCCGAATGCGAGTCCAGTGACAGGGAGAGGGATAGACGGAGATGGGCAGAGAGAGGGAGAGGAGGTGATGGACAGAGAGGGGGGCAAAAGGAGAGGGACAGATAGTACGGGTGGAGGACGACGACAGAGAGAAAGAAACGGTGGCGGAAATGGAAACAAAGAGGAGGAAGGAGGAGATGGACTAATAGAAAATTGTAGTAAAAACATACCCAGGCAATGCTGGGTGCTCAGCTATGCAACAACTAGAAAATCTATATCCACGATTACAAAATTCGGCCATAATTTAGCTCTCCTCAGAGCCGAATGCACTAGTCTCCTAATAGTTGCAGAAATCGAGGAAATACAGACACATGAGGGAAAAAATACTTTGAAAACCTCTGTCAGTGAGGCCTGAAGAAGGTGAAAAAAGAAAATGCAAATTAAAGAAATATATAGAAAGCTATAGAAAATTACGAACACTCACAGACCCAACGCGGTAAAAAATTGTGATACTTTTATTGGACATATAAAACGGGTGGAGACAAGCAGACTAGCCAAACAAATATTTGAATACCGCAACAATAAAAATACATAGATCAATGAAACTGAAAAACATCCAGAAGAATAAAACGAATGTGTCAGAGGAAGATACACAAAACAGAAAAAACTGCATAACAAAAATAAGAAACTTAATTGTAGCAACTGTTTCTCGTCGACGGCACCATTATTAGAAACAGAGCAATCACTCAGTTAGAGAAGATCATAGAACACATTATCAAAGGAACTTTAGAAGGACCCTCCTTAAGTGACAACGAATACTCCAGCATACGAGTCCACTGCTTTACTCATTGTGTTAGCTTTGTCTGAGTTAATAACAAAAGGAATACGATTATAATATGTACGAAAACTGAACCACACAGGAATAACAAATACGTTTTAACGGCCACGACACATCGGAAACGTGCTGAAGAATCAGTTAAAAATTCCGTAAGAACAGAATTTAAACTAACGTTAGATATATTCACTCGTAATGGTCTCCCATAGTTACTATCTTTACCTTGTAGAAACTTGTTCCGTTTAAATACGTTGATATATAAAGGCCCATCATTTCGGTAAGCAAGAACGAATTTAATAGCATATTAACGGTATGAAAATGCATAACTCTATTTCACATTGTACTGATAAGACAGTACTAGGTAAGCTAGAAAGTAATCCTGTGTTGAGGAAACCACTACGAAGACGCTTTTTATGACAACACAAAAAGGATCGTAGAAAAAAGTTAATATTTTCAAATGAGTACCTCCACGCTGATACCATACGTATGTTAAGGTGAAAGTGTCTATTACAACGAGAACGGAATTCTCGTTGTGGAAGGAACATCAGACCGTAAAAAATTCTGAAAATCTTAATTCATGGCCTAAATTCACAGAGAAGTATGAGCAGCTCTAATTGGAAAATTATCTGGAAAACTGTTCGTACAAGTAGCGGAATGGATACGCAGATGTACAGAGTTTTTGCATCGATTCAAAACTGATACCAATTAGCTCACACCAAATGGTCCGGAATGTTTAGCATTATCTGTGCTGTGTTGCGTGCGGTGCGATACAAATAAGCAAGCGGCGACAGTAATTCGACTGAACGAGAAAGGTAGTCATTGGCAGAGAAGTTTCGTTCATTAATTTTAGCTAGCAGCATTGCATTAGTTCCTCTAATCACTCACTTTGAAGTGATCGGAAATGGCCTTGATGCGAATATGTAGATGGCTAATCAGTTATTAAAAGGCACAGGCACTGAATTAGTAAATAACCGTCATTATTCGTTTAAATGGCGGTGAAATTAATTAACAGTTGACTAAAAATCGCAAAACATAGCACTGAAATTACTCCTAGCATTGTCACTGGAGATAAATATGAAGCAGGAGGTGAATATGAAATAGACATTCGTCCATTTCTTCTGCTATTTCATTGACTCAGTTCTCTTATTTGATGTCTTGAAGCAAACCTATGGCTGCTATGTTTGTCTTCTGTAGACTTTGAGGTTGTTCACATTTGAGAATTGGGTAATGAAGTCTGACAGGAAAGGCTAAGCTAGCTACTATCACACATGTGTGAAATTTTGTTCTGCTTAAATTTCTTTTTGCAGTGGGAACACGAAATTACTGGTGAATATAAAGACTATGGGTCACATACACTGTAAGAGAGAGATTACTGTAAATAACATGTCACATCCCAGACCACGAGGGCCCACGTATGACTTTCTCTAATCGAAGAAACGCTGAACCAGACTGAGAGGTACTGAAAACTTCTAACCATTAATTGTTACAGACTTAACAATAAACATCATAAAAACGAAAGCTTAGAATTCCACAACTTGCAGTTTGTTTCCATAGAATTTATTCATGTTCAATAGCAAGCCGGGAATTAACATGGAAACATCACTTCTCTCTTTCGGACAGACGGAGCTGTTATAATTGAAAGTAGTATAGTGATTGTAAAAACAACTTTTACGATACAATTCACATGTGTATTACTTCTTCTGGAAAGCAAATGTCGCCCACCAAGTTTAATATGAAGCTTCAACAGACCGATTACGACAATCAGCATTGTTGTTTTACTCCAAGATACGTTGCAAGGAGCTCAGGCCGTAAATCAGGACTATGTTGGTCAATATGGTGGTGATAATTCATGCACCGCTAATTTTTGTGCTTGTTTCCCGCAAGACTGTTTCAATAAAAACTCTTTCCACTACTATAACTAACTGGCTGCCACAGTTTAGATGATTCAAATGGCTCTGAGCACTATGGGACTTAACATCTAAGGTCATCAGTTCAAAAAACAAATGGCTCTGAGCACTATGGGACTCAACATCTTAGGTCATAAGTCCCCTAGAACTTAGAACTACTTAAACCTAACTAACATAAGGACATCACACACATTCATGCCCGAGGCAGGATTCGAACCTGCGACCGTAGCAGTCTCGCGGTTCCAGACTGAAGCGCCTAGAACCGCTCGGCCACACCGGCCGGCCCACAGCATAGAGTTCACATGGTCACCATAATACTATACATGGAATATTGACCTTCACACTTGAAGACAGCCTTCCTATCCATTTGTATTCGTGAAATCACGACAAACAAGGGGCATAAAATGTGCTCTAATGGTTTTATACGAGGCTAGGATAAAATCGTATAAGATAGTGTAGGGCCACATCTAATTTCCAAAAATGTGTGAATTCTCCCGGAGGTAGATTAATTTCAGTCCTGAATGAAGGTCAATAGAATATCATGCCATTCTTCGATAAAAAAGAATTATTCAGTCTTTTTAAGAGATGCTGGGTGTTGGTCAGGGATGTAAAACTGATTTTCGTATACAGACCATAACGTGCTGATAACACTCACGTATCGTGATTTGGGCGACCAGGAAAAATTTGTTATTTCGTCTTCAAATCCTTGAAGCTAATCTTGAAGAGTTCCAATCATGTTATTCGACGGACAAGCTCACTGATCCAACATTGTTGAGAAATGTGGTTCACGTACATGTTGTCTTCTTCGTTTTTTGCCTCTTTTTCCCGTAATAGGAGATATACTAGTTAATATACCGTATTCTACAACTGAAATGGGTCTTATTAATACCAAACGCTTTTCGCTTGATTCCAAAGAATTTTCAAAAAAATGGTTCAAATGGTTCTGAGCACTATGCGACTTAACTTCTGAGGTCATCCGCCCCCTAGAACTTAGAACTACTTAAACCTAACTAACCTATGTACATCACACACACCCATGCCCGAGGCAGGATTCGAACCTACGACCGTAGCAGTCGCGCGGTTCCAAGCTATAGCGCCTAGAACCGCTCTGCCACCCTAGCCGGAAAGAATTTTCAGTGGTCACTGTAACAATAATATACTTGTCTTGCAATTTGGTATGCTAGGATCATGAATACTTTGAATGCCTTATTTACTACTACTATAAACAGTGTTAGTTATTATCCTTACTCACGGTTTTTTGCCGTTTGCATCAGTCTTCCTGTTCTCTCACATGTCTGTTCTAGGTTTTAGCGTAAAGCACTTTCACTAAATTAAATATACTCACATTTCTGTGTTGTGAAGAACCAGTGTCATCTTGCCATTTCTTGTGTTTTATTTTGCTACTGCGGGAAGGTTTCATCTGTTGCTTCTTTTGGTGGTCGTGAAAGCATCTCAAATGGTAATCGCTCACTCTCTCTCTCTCTATCTCTCTCTTTCTTTATTGCGCGCACGCGCTTGTGTGTGTGTGTGTGTGTGTGTGTGTGTGTGTGTGTGTGTTTGCTTGTAAAGGGAGCTAACATGATCTAACTACAGTGTGTGTAAATTATTGCCTTACTATGGTACAATGGTGGATGATCTTCGATGTGGATACTGCCTATCGTGTGATATTATTTTTTTACATCTAGAGGAGTTGTTCTTTCTCTGCAATATAACTCAAATAACTTAAATATGGTTCATAGGCCTTATCAAGCACCTCCACTTGTACGAGACTGTAGGAATCACTGGAAACTACAATACGTCGTCCAAACTACTATAAAACCTTCACGATGGAAAGGAAAGATGACAGAGTAGGAGTTAATGGCACATCAACAACTAGGCCAATAGAGACATAGAACATAGAACGTGGGTGGAGAAAGGAGCGGGCCGTTTTCTTGTCGATGAAGCCATCCGTGACTTCTCTTACCTGAATAGATTTAGGAAGACCGTGATAAAATTAATTCTAGATGATTGGTTCACAATTGTGAGAAATCTTCTGGATAGTATGCACTTCACTGAGTTAGATGACGCAATGGTTAGCACAATGAACTCGCATTCGGTAGGACGACGGCCCAAATTCGGGGCCGGCCTTCCTGATTTGGATTTTCCATAGTTTCCCTAAATCGTTCTAGGCAAATGCCGACCGACTTCCTTCCCCATCCTTGAAACATTCCGAGCTTGTTGTGAGCTCGATGTTGATAAGACGTTAAACCTCAGTCTTCCTTCTATTTTAAGTATGCCTCCCGACGTGTTCTCCTTAGCGCACGCATACTGCCGTAAGAAACAGCGTAGAAGTAGATTAGTCGACTCAGATAATATGGTTCAATTGGTCGGCAACTTTAGATTTGTAATTCTTATTCAGTGAAACTTCATCCTTGGATTTACGTGTTTGACATTGGACAATAGCAGTACTAAACTTATTGTTCTGTTTATGCATTTCCCATCGCATTGCTGTCGGTTACACAATGTTCTTTAGCTATGTGCATGATAAGCACGTCCGTAACGATGACCTTCGAAATAGAGCTACCATCCTTCCGCAATTCTGTCCTGACGCTATTAAAGATTTTCATTTTTCGTCCATTATTATGTTTAGTGAACGAAGTTTTCTCATTAAGCTTGTATAATGTTATGGCTATATTCAGGGTGATTCCGTGACGATGTTACAGACTTTTAGGGATGGTAAAGAAGGGTAAGCGTATCCGTTTGAGGTGAGGAACCATGGTCCATAAACGACAGAGTCGAAAGTTATAAGCTAAAAGCGATCCGATACCAGTGGCATTCGAATACATGTACCGATACTGTTGTTGCTAAAATTGTAGTGAATTTAACTTACAGAGGTGGTAGTATGGATAAAAAAATCTAGCAAATAAGAGCTCTAAAATACATACCCTAAGAGCTACGACCAATTGTACAGTATATGAGATGTTTCAGAGTAGCGAAGATGAATACGTGCTCATAGCTTTTAAGCCTTAAAATTTAAGGTATGCATCTTAGTGCCCATGTTGACTAGATATTTTTATTTTGTTTTGGAAAATTTACCACCTCTGAAACTTACAATCTTAGCAGCAACAGTACCGGTACATGTATTCCACTGTCAGAATGCATTACTTTTGACTCTGTCGTTTCCGAATCATGGCTCCTTACCTCGCATTAGTACATTTACCCCTCTCCATTAGCTGTCAAAGTATGTAACATCATCACGCAGTCGCCCTGTTTACAGCATCTCTACATAATTTATAATGCGTTTGTACCTATTATCACGACTGCAACAACCTAAAAGGTACTGAGATTTTAATCTCGTTGTAGGTGTAAGGTGCTTCAACACTGCAATCAGCACATACCTAATGGCTGCATATAAATCTTCCAGGAATGTAAAGGTACACGGGTGAATGAAAACATAAACAGAACCATAGTAAATTATATACGTTTTTATCAGATGCGCGTTATTTTGCGCAGCCACTGTAATCGATAAACGATCCATAAATGAGATTTACATTGTCAGACAGAAGAAAATAGCAATATCCTGATGGAATCAACTAAAAAGTATCATGTTTTTCAAGAGGAAAAATATAATTCATGTAAATTTATGTCCGTGATTAAATGTTCAGTCCTGTAACAGTGTACCTCTTCAAAACACCGTATTTGTAAATCAACTTCTAGGATGTGGGTGTTTACCGTTATAGAACTGAATCACGGTTGGAATTTTTGTTTTCAGTAAATTATCCATCAGGCTGTTGTAAAGCACGACAGAACAGTAGCCACGTAACCATAAGGTAAGTTGTACAGTGAGCGAGAATAGTGGCAAAGAAAAACTGGTTTCTGCTGCGCTGCAAAGAATATAACGTCGTGGTCTCGCATGGTTGAGCATTGCCTTGCTGAGACATAGTAGCGGTAGTGCGCCGAAAAGAAGCGTTTAACGTAGCATCTATAATTCGTGATAGTGGGCATTGCTGGCAGTATACGCGAGTCCCATCCGTCTTTATCAAAGATAAGATCTTGCCCGCTATTCGTACAGTGAAACGCCTTCAAGATATACTGGTCATCGGGGCAAACCATCCCCAACTCGGGGCACAAGGAACGTGGGAACACGGCAAACAGTACGCATTGGGCGACAGTTCACATTTCGGAAGTGACCATTTATACATTCAATTATTGCTATGCTTTAGTACGCATTCAAGTGTCCGTCATGACATAGACGCCATGGGACGAGGTGGAAGAAAGAACAGTAAAGAAAAGAAAGAGCTCCAGTAGGTTCGTGTGTTAGTGCTCGTAACTGACATCGCGGGTGATAATTTGAGGAAAAAAATGTCATTCGTATCATTCGAGTAGGCATAATAAATACGAGAAAATTCATGGGAGTGAGTCCTCTGGTCTTTAACGTCATTTTTGTTAGTAATTGGTCTTCCCTTATAGGATGATGTACGCAGTTCTGTTGCAGGGCTCTGGTAATGCAATGGTACATATAAATTTTGAGCGTGTCGTGTGAGAGTGCTCACTGCCCTCTCCGTAACTTCACTCCACGATGATTATACGGAACTCAGCTTGTTATATGAAAATACTTCACTCCGTAAGAACATACAAGAGGAACAAGGTGCCCTCGAGCTGCGGCCCTTGACTGGTCGTGGCATACATCTGCTAACTGCGGAGTCTCCACGTTCCTCCCGCATCGTCTCGGCTGAGACACATCTGCTAGCTGCATCCACCCATGTAACGCTGAAGTATACCGACTGAAGGCCTTATGAAGTTGTTGCACTAACCTTTGCTTTTATTAAAGGTCTGAAGGAAAAGTAACATTTCTTATAAGCACTGCTGGTCTTGGTAGTTTTCGAATGATTATGACATTCACGACCTGTATGATCATTCCACTAGATCTAATTTTAAACAATAGATTATTTTCTCAGTAGGCGTTACCTTAGAATTTGATTTATAAGTTTATAATCTTTACAAATGGACCTACAGTCATCCGACCGGCTGTCGGATCGTGTTTGTTATGGGTGACATCTTTCCTGAATTGGAGAATTAAACTAGGTGTTTGACTGTGTACCTGCTGGAGTATCTGCCAGTATTTTCCTTCTTTCTCTCCTCCCTCTTCTTCTTCTTCTTGGAGCCTTTATTCCTTCTTACCCACCACCACAACCACCACATCACTTTAATCATGTTCTCCCATTTTTCCATTTTCATATACATCTTTGAAGTTGTTGGTGGTAACATTGCCTTCACATGTAACTTTAATGCTACCCATATGACACGTTTGGAATAGCTATCTGTTTAGAATTAGGGCTGTAATGTTCCTTATAGTGGTCAACTGGATTTAAAACTTTTTTCAGTGCATATTACAGCTGTCCTTATTTCCTGAAGCGTTCTTATCCTTTAAGTGTTTCGTTAAGGTTTCAGGACTTATGGATAGGAAACAAATCTTCCTTGGGGTCTGTCCAGAGTGGGATTTGAGCAGTAACATCGTTAAAGATCGTCTAGTTACATGAATTGCAATGAAAGTGATGTGTAAGTGACCTCCTCGATGACGACAACAAAGTTGGCGGGGATGCTACCATTTTGTGACGGTCAACTTTTCATCATAACGACGGTATCTTAAACGTATTGTACTGTGAATCGTATGAAGACGTATCTCTGAAAAAATGACCTTTCGTCTCAGAACTGATTACACTATGACGAATGAGTAACACAATAGCTCAGGAAAAAAGACGTCAGCGACAAAATCAAATAACGCCATAAATTATAATAGCCGCCGACAGTGAACAGACAAAAAGAGCGCACCTCGCTAGTTTTCAGTAATTCAGTATCTTAATATCCAAATTATCAACGACACAATTCACCCAGTAATTGTGGCATTAATTAATTGGGATAAATCCTTTAGACCAGCTGAAGGAACAGCGTTACACAATGTCGCTTTTGGAATAACAGTAGATAATGACGGACGTTTCAGCTTCTGCACTGCACTTAGGATGATGCAGTGGTTTTTAGATGATTATTTGAAAAATATTGTAAATATGTACCATAAACTTTATTAGTAGCAGAAAACAGTTCCTTCCTTATAATCAGATATGAAAATGGAAGTAATTGTTGTAAAAGCATACTAAAAATGCCGTTAGTTTCCAGGATATATCGCTGTATATCATATTAAAAAACAGTAGATGAACGACTAAGAAAATAAAATGCAATGTATTGTCTGAGAAAAAGTATCCGGACATCCCTATGTTATGCGTAATTGTGTTGTGGACTGGCAAGACAGTCAATCTACTAGGAGGAAAGCCGAAAGGCACGCGTTTAAGCTCACGCCGGCTGGCGTGAGGTCTGGAACAGGTCAGGGATATGAGACTAGCAAAAATAGTACGTATCTGTTGGAATACTTAACTTTAATCCATAATTGGTGAACATCGCTCTTGACGGTACATGTTTTACAGCATCAATAGTAACTGGTAATGGCGCCTTGCTAGGTCGTAGCAAATGACGTAGCTGAAGGCTATGCTAACTATCGTCTCGGCAAATGAGAGCGTAATTTGTCAGTTCAAATGGTTCAAATGGCTCTGAGCACTATGGGACTCAACTGCTGAGGTCATTAGTCCCCTAGAACTTAGAACTAGTTAAACCTAACTAACCTAAGGACATCACAAACATCCATGCCCGAGGCAGTCGAACCTGCGACCGTAGCGGTCCTGCGGTTCCAGACTGCAGCGCCTTTAACCGCACGGCCACTGCGGCCGGCTAATTTGTCAGCGAACCATCGCTAGCAAAGTCGGCTGTACAACTGGGGCGGGTGCTAGGAAGTCTCTCTAGACCTGCCGTGTGGCGGCGCTCGGTCTGCAATCACTGATAGTGGCGACACGCGGGTCCGACATATACTAACGGACCGCGGCCGATTTAAAGGCTGCCACCTAGCAAGTGTCGTGTCTGGCGATGACACCACAAATTGACCACCAGATATCACGAGAGATGAACCCGCCAGTAGGTGGGGAGTATTGTGTTGTCAGTAGAGAAGCTATCACAGCAGAATGGATTGTTCTGGTGAGCGCAGTGCCTTCTAATGTGGACTACTTATTATGTGTCACCTGAGGATCATATCCATCAGGGACATTTCAACCCTTCTAAGGCTGCCGATGTCAACTGTGGTGTGACGGTGGAATGGAAACACGAAGGAACCACCACAGTTAAACCAAGATTGGTCAGACCTCATTTACTGACAGACCGAGACCATCGAGCATTGTGTAGGGTGGTTGTAAAAACTGTATCAAATCAGAGGAAGAAATCACTCGTGAGTTCCAAAGTGCTACCACCTGTCCAGCTAGCACGATGGCTGTACGTAGGAAGTTATAAGGAATCGGGTACAATGGTCGGGCAGCTCATAAACCACACATCCTCTGGTCAGTCCCAAGCAACGCTTCACGCGACAGTGGATGACTGGAAACGAGTAAATTGGAGTGATAAATCATGCTGTACCCCGTACAATCCGATGGATAGGTCTGGTTTTAGCGAATGCCTGGAGAACGCTCCCTGGCATCGTTTGTGATGCCAGCAGTGATGAACGATGCATCTGGTTTTACTGTAATCGGATGTTTTTCGTAGTTACGTGGTGGCCGCCGTATTGCGCTTAAGGATATACTAAATGTGGAAATATGAACACATTTTACACTACCGCATACTGCATACAGTAGAGGAACAATTCCGAGATGATGGTTGTAACAGCATGACAATGCAGCCTGTCATAAAGCTGCATCTGTAAGGCAATGGTTTGCTGACAGTAACATTCCTGAAATGGATTGGTCTCACCAGAGTCCCGAACTGAATCAAACGGAATGTGATGTATGCTGAGCTATCCCCTGCATTTTTCCGCCACCACACTAGCGTGTATGCTTTGCGGGACAGGTACGGCCCCCGCTTGACGTTGGGGGTTGTTTGTAAAAAAAAAAAAAAATCATGGTACTAATCAACCACGATATTATTGCACTTCGGAAAGACGCGGTGATGTTACGGTACAGAAGTACAGTAGTGACTAAGGAGAAAGCATCGCACTGTCAATGCTTTCAGATCAATTGTGCACATACTGGCAATCCCAATTCTGTGCTGACTCACGGTAAGCCGAGTGAAAAACCCTCACTCCCAGGTGCAATAATATTGTGGTCGACGAATTCTTTATACAGTCAAGCCGTTAGCACCCGCCACAGCGTCAAGAGTGCCAATCTCGAGTAGAGGCAGGGTTAATGTCGTGGCAGAAAGGGCTTCGGGCATAACGCTACTTCCCTAAGCTACGAGACGTGCCCTCGCCGCCGGACCGTGCTGGAACAGTTCCGTTCCAGGGCTTCACGTCGGCTGCACCAGCACGTGACAGTACGGAGTCATCGTCCTCGCCGTGAACACCTGCCGGTGACGACATGCAGAACCGCCGGCTGCCGCTCGCATGTGGCACGGCACGCTGCACATCGCCCCACCGGTGGCTGTCGTCGTCCGAGGTATCGCCTCCGACATCTGCTGACGCCCGACGTCCTGGAACTACTGTAATCCCTCTGGCAGCTGTCGTCGTCCGAGCTATCGTCTCCGACAACTGCCAACGCCCGACGTCCCCCAAGTACCGTCATCTCAAGGCCATACTCCGAGTGTCAGGTTGGATCCTGACGTCAACCATTCTCGGCTCCTCGTGCTTCGCCGTGTATTACGAATCGTGGGCTTCGTCATGTAGGCTCATCTCAGGCAGCGTCTTAGAGAGTCTTTCTGTTGTCCTTTAGTTGTGTTGACATTCATCCAAGGACTCTGTAGTTGAGTTATGCCGATGATTAACAGTGTTACTATAAAGTGTCTTTCATCACTCCTCAGTACAAGGATACTTTGTGGAACACTTCTGGGATGAGTTAGAACGCCGATATTGGTCCACAATTCAGCGTTCTCCATCACTACCTTCTCTGGTTTCTGTTCTTGAGGAATAATTGGCTGCCATTCCTCCACAGACGTACAGAAACGCTATTAAAATGGTCCCCATCATAGTTCTGGCCGTATAAAGGCGAAAGATACACACTTTCCATAATAATCTTCACCAACTGGTGTCCGAATACTTTTGATAAGATAGTGTGTTTATGACTCATCGAGGTAGCACGGTTACTAAACTCGTATATGGGATAGACAAATACTTGCTCATCCAACCAAGTTTTTCGCAGTTCCCTGGACCACTTGAGGCAAAAGCTGGGATGAGTTCCTTAAAGAACATCACTACCAAAATCGTGCTTTGTCTCTCAAGGCCTCGTCCTAGAAGCGATGTTAATCTCTAACCTTCTTTCTTTCCTTCTGTATAATCTTATGATCATCCATTTGCAGTCATGGTCCTGGATGCCACAGACATTAGCAAATAAAAATTTTGTTCTGTCTCTGAAATATGTGCCCTTGCTTAAATTCTGTAGAAAGTGAAAATTTGTGTAGTTTATCCGTTTATCCGTTTTGTATGGAAGAAATCTGAAAACATTGTCCGCGTGGTTATGTGTTGGGTACAATCCACCTTAAACTGACCATTTTCAGCAACAATTAACTCACTTTTGGATCAATATTGATCACCGATCTGCGCACGCAATATAATTAACAAATAGAGTGCTAAAAATGCACTCGTTAAATGACACAGAAGCAACAAAATGACAATAACGCGGCACTGAACACAGAAAAAAGCCATTTTTCCGTGGGTAACTTGACGAAAGTCCTAGAAAAGCTAGGATGTGTAATGTAATAATCCTCAAACTGCGCCAAGTTATATGCTGTTTTTATACCGGTACTCTATCATCTGTATCTACAGAACAAAAAGGAATAATGGCCTTAAAATGGTCAAGTCACTAACAGCTAACTTCAGCAAGTAGTCCTTAAAAGAGAATTTTTATGACATCCATTACTTAAGAAACCGCATTACGGAAATATAACAAATGAATGGACAGTAATATCTTTAGAAATTTTAAACATCCAGAAAGAATGGATCAATGAATACAGACTCGGTGTATGGGTCAGTTAGCGTAATGATAATAAATGACTAACACTGCAAAGATATCCTGCACACGTAGGCCCGACTAAGCCTCTTCTTGTGTAACTGGAAATGTCTGTGTTATGGTGTGAACTGTAAATTAATTGCACAACGAGGGTGAAATGCTACAGTGAGTGCCTGTAACACTACTTCATCGTCGAGGACCACGATATCAGCTTAAAATTTAGATGGGAAGAATGATCATTCTCCAAAAAAATGAGTTTATTATATTGCGATAATTTGTCTCTAACATGGACGTCGTGCATCGGTACGACAGTAGTGCGCATGTAAAAGTGGTAATACAACAGCGTCTTACGAATCGACCAGTGTATACTGGACCATGAAATGTTACCAGCACAATGGACAACCAGTTTCTTGTTCGTCCGATTATAACAAACAGTTCACTTTCATACACAGTGTTGACTGAAGCTGGAAATCGCAAAGTTTGTGGACTTGTCTGTAACGGCATTTGTTTGATGCTGACTGAGTTGGTAGTGTCCGTGTTACAGTGTCGGCATCTGTTGTCTATGAAGGCCGAATGCCTCATAATGTAATGTACATGATAATGTCCTCCCTTGAATGCTAATCTCAAAAGGTGGTATATTCATACGAATCCTACGCTGATTGCTACAAGCTTATAAAGTCCACTGAGAAGCGGACCGGTGTGACCAGCTAGTCGCTGCAAATGGGCAGCCTGATTTTCTAGCTGTGCATGCAGATGGATTCCAGAGGCCGCTCGTGGCACCTGAAGATCCGCTAACTGCATACACAGTATCAGATTACGCCTTCTTCACTGTCACTGGGTCCATTAGAATGGTTGGGGAAAACTATAAACATTTGGAAGCCATGGTCACATTCGTGACAATCGTCCATCGAGTCTATCTGCCCGTGAGAATAAGCCCATTTTAATGTCGCTTTTGTGACTGTATTCCGCTAGCTTGCACTGTTCAGAAGGATACACACTTGCTGTAAAAATGTCCACTAACTGGTGTCATAATCCTTTTGATAGGTAGGTGTATTTGTGGCTTATCGAGGTAGCGCGGTTACTAAATTCGTATTTGGAATAGACAAATACTTGCTAATCCAACCAAGTTTTTCGCTGAATCACGCAAGGCAAAAGCTGGGATGAGTCCCTTAAAGAAAATCACTGCCAACGAATGTCAAGTTCGTGAGTTTGGGCCACCACTCGACATAACATGCGATCTCCATGTCTACGTACTGAGGACAACTGATATACATTGAAGGATTTGGAGGCCAAGGTTCTGTGTCTTCTTCAGTATACATTATAGGATACTTTTCAGCGGGATAATATCATGTTACATGTGACGTCTGGTGTTCAATTCTTCAAAGAAGAACTGGGGCACCACGGCTTCCCAGGCTTTCACGGTTACTTAACTTGTCACCCGTCGGATCTGCCTGCATGTCAACAATGTGTTCATCGTCGTGAGAGACAGAATATGTAACTGGACTTCTGTTAGGACGTTGCCTTATCAGATCGTTAGAATCGTGAATAACAGCTAAGTCCGCAATTCATTACTAGAAACTGCTGCAAGTTTGCAAAGTGTCGTTTATTCCTCCTTGAAATAAGTATATGAGCATTATGAGAGTGAAAGTTTCTAATTGCAGCTAGATTTTCGAAACTAATGAATAAGATATACAATGTTTCAAGGAACGTACAGTAGTAAACTTACGATTTATTGTCACTGTAGCTAAGCAGATTTCAAGTTCTGTTTCATAATTTCAAGTGTCAATTTAATATGGTTTTGTAGATATGTTGTATCAGTATTGTCGACTGAGTCACCAACAAACAGGTAAAGGGCTCATAAAAAAGTAATAAACGACATTATATTCGAAACGATGGACTGTTTGTAAGAGATCTTGCGATGGGTGTGGAAGAAGATTCTCACAGGACAACGATATTGCAATACACAATGTATATCTTAACTTGAGTAACACATTGTAAAGCGGCGTTTAGTTACGAAAGTTAGCAAAGAAGCTATTATTGTACGCTTTAATACGAAACAGCGAATGCAAATGATCTCTGGACGCTTTTGCCGTAATCGTTGCCACAGTCCTCTTCCAACAGTAAATATTTGGTTACTAACCACTGCAGCTCCCCAATCAGAGTTAATGAACGTCTGTTTTAATGCGGTGTGTAAAACGCTGACGAGTTAAAACAATGT
The DNA here is from genome assembly GCF_021461395.2 of Schistocerca americana. Taxonomy (NCBI): domain Eukaryota; kingdom Metazoa; phylum Arthropoda; class Insecta; order Orthoptera; family Acrididae; genus Schistocerca; species Schistocerca americana. The sequence goes on along the minus strand of NC_060130.1, from coordinate 706,785,213 downwards.
AACTGGCTAACAGGCCACATTTTTCACTCAAATTTCGTTGGCATACGAATAGAGAAGAGGGAGTAGGGTACAGACAGGCCGAAGTATGGTTTTTATTTCAATCGAAAACACTGTATTTATCATGAAATGCCACGCAGAGCAGCGCTGGAAACCAGTTGAGTGTAACATTGGCATTAATGATCCAAATGAGTTTTTGGCATGTGCTCCACGTAACTTACATGGACACAAGTACACATAAAAGCAGTGTAAGTAATAAAAAAGTTGCGAACTAGATTCTAGAGCACCATTACCTTACCTATTTCGCGGACGAATGTTGACTTTCCATACACAGTAATTCTTGAAGTGCACTCATCTTAAATCTGTATGAGCCACGGTTCCATAAATTCAGTTTCGGGTTTAGAGAGATGCAAGAACTGTTAGTTGAGATTTCAGATGATTTTAAATTCCATAACACTCATCTGCAACAGTTCAGGTATTCGGCGACCACAATATTGTTTGGTGACAGAACCTTGCCATCAAGGTCACAGTGATAATATATGAAAGACTAGAGTCGACCTGCAAGCCATTCTTGAACCTTACACAAGCTGCTGATCGTTCTATGGACATAATGGTCGTATGTTCCAATAATGATGTTTTATACTCTGACGATCACCAACACATTATGTCTCTGTGAGCCTTACACCACTTAAAAAAATATCTACATGAACATTGAGGCAATCATCCCATCGACGCACTACGTTGGAGATACTCGTTTGGTAAAACACTGTCCAGCAGCGTGAAGAATTCCGTAACTGCCCTGCTCTACGTCCTGTCCGACAGGAATCAAATGGTTCAAATGGCTCTGAGCACTATGGGACTTAACAGCTATGGTCATCAGTCCCCTAGAACTTAGAACTACTTAAACCTAACTAACCTAAGGACAGCACACAACACCCAGCCATCACGAGGCAGAGAAAATCCCTGGCCCCGCCGGGAATCGAACCCGGGAACCCGGGCGTGGGAAGCGAGAACGCTACCGCACGACCACGAGATGCGGGCTCGACAGGAATCGTTGTATAATTTTGGAACACGTATGATGTTCGAGTACAATGACTTTTATGCAGACTAGAAATCTACTCTGTAGGAATCAACATGGGTTTCGAAAAAGACGATCGTGTGAAACCCAGTTCGCGCTTTTCGTCCACGAGACTCAGAGGGCCATAGACACGGGTTCCCAAGTAGATGCCGTGTTTCTTGAATTCCGCAAGGCGTTCGATACAGTCAATCTGCCAGCGTGTGGAGTGTCAAAAGTAAAATTCGGAGGCGGTGGTATTATGGTGTGGTGTGCACCCCTTGTTGTTTTGCCGTCGCAGTATAATAGCATCTTTTAAGCATCTTTTTGCTTCCGACTGCTGAAGGGCAATTCGGGGATGGCGATTGCATCTTTCAACACGATCGAGCACCTTATCATAGCACACCGTCTGTGGTGGTGTGGTTACACGACAATACTACCCCGGTAATGGACTGGTCGATAGCTCTCTTCTTGCTTTCTGTCAGTCTATCAGCGATTCTATTGCTCCCCCCAGATTGGTTGAGTTTCTCTCTTTTGTTAAGAGCAGACCTCACACAACAAGGCAGGAATCGCCGGGTGGAACCCGTTGCTGATCCATAGTCAACTCCTGCTGCTTTGCGACAAGCGGGCAGCTGAACTTAACGACCCCACCCGACTGTTAAATCACTGAGTGTCACATGTCCCCAACTCATGAAACATTCACAGAAGGTTAGTAACTTAAGGGTACTGGAACAAACGCTGTTGATTAGCATTGGTAGACCGTGGCCTGTACATCTCCCCGAGATATAGAACTGAGGCGTAGTTGAACATTCTTGGCAACGTCTGGGCCCGCTGACATGTTGCCAAGGTTGTTTCGATTATGCTACAGAAATTTTGCTGGAAAGGCCTTACACAGACTCCATACAATCTCGACCTCTCCCCACGCGATTTCTATGTTTCTGAAGCCCTGAAGAAAGAATACGTGGCCTTCGATTTGCTTCGGACAAAGAGCTGCACGCCTAAATACAGTCATGGTTCCGTAGGCAACCCCAAACATTTTTCCATGAAGGCACCGACGATCATGTCTCACAGTGAGATAAATGTATTTACACTTATGGCGATTTCTTTCAAAATTAAGAAACAGTTTACTTACTTTTTCCATGCGTCTCGTTTTCATTTGACTGACACTTATACCTATTTTAAAAATGCTGTCAATGCAGAAACCATACCGACAATTATCTAATAGATATATCATAGTATTCACAAAAGACTAGGTAACTTGCAGCTTGGACGTAGACGAAAAACGTTTCGGTACGAGGAAACCAGTGACATGAAATGAAAGCGACAGTGAAATAGATACTGCAGAGTGGACTACGTCACGATTGTTGAGTTGAAGACGTGACAGCGAAAGTCACACAAATATTTGATAAGGAAAGAATGGAGCTATTCTCAAGTTTATCAAGGATAGAGTGACGAAGGAAGAGTGGCAAGAACTTAAAGTATTCACGAATAATAAGCTCAAATATGCACCGTGAGAACTACATAGAGAAAACTTGCTACAGGCTCATTTAAAAAAAAAGAGTGATGTCAGGTCAAGAGCTACAGTTGAGTCAAGGTCATTTACGCATCCCACTGCTGTATACATTCACGACAGCACCTATCCGGAAACTTAAAATCCATACGGCAAGAGGAGATCCCTGAGAGTTGAAGTGGACTTCGCATGGACGCTTCACGCCTCTCCTACGACCAATCACATAAAGCGATTTTCATTACTTTCGGTTGGCAACGACTCAGTGTTGCCACAACGTTAGGCGGTTATGGATTCCAATTAGTGTTTCGGCAGGAGTTTTGCGTTTAGTGGCTGAGAGTAGTTATCAGCACTGCTAGTTGTCAGGGATCTGGAAGAGTCTCGATTTTAGTAACTGTTTAGTGTAGAATTTAATATTGGCAGAGACTGTAACAGCTGTGTTCGGATGCAAGCTAAGTTGCTGACCCTTCGCTCACAGCTCAAGGCAGTGCTAACTTCGGATGCAGCTTGAGGCTGTTATGGATGAGGTTCACTGTGAGGCGCCGGATATGGGGATCTCCAACCTTCTCCCTTGAATGCATAAATACTTTACATGACGCCAACCAACATAAGGAGAAATGATCATCACGATAAAATAAGAAAAATCACAACTCGCACAGAAAATTTACGTGTTCGTTTTTCTCGCATGCTGTTTGAGAGTGTAACGGTGAGGAAGTAGTCTGCAGGTGATTCGACGGACCCTCTGCCAAGCACTTAAGTGTGAATTGCAGTGTATTCATGTAGCTGTAGATGCAGATCTTCTTTCGCTGTATCAAGCATAGTTCTGAGCGAAGTGGCTTAGTGTTTCAGGCACTGGATTCTGATTCTTCGGTAAAAGTAACGACCCATTTCACTCTTGATCCATTCTGATCTAACCTTAATCTTCCAAGAAAATAAACAGGATTCAGAATTTTAGTGTTGGCACTACACACGCTGGCAGATGACGTTTACTGGGCATTCGCCATACCCACACACTGCCATCGGATCGCGACATTGTGTATCCTGATTCCTCACTCCACACAACGTTTTTCCACTGTTCAACCGTCCAATGTTTACGCTCCGTACACCAAGCGAGGCGTCGTTTGGCTTTCGCCTGCTTATGAGCAGCCGCTCGACCATGAAATCCAAGTTCTCTCATCTCCCGCCCAACTTTCATAGTATTTGCAGTGGATCCTGATGCAGTTTTGAATTCCTGTGTGATGGTCTGGACAGATGTCTGCCTATTACACATTACGACCCTCTTCAAATGTCGGCGGTCTCTGTCAGTCAAGAGACGCGGTCGGCCTATACACTGTACGTGTTCCTTCACGTTTCTACTTTACTATCACATCGGAAACAGTGAACCTAGGAATGTTTAGGAGTGTGAAAATCTCTCGTACAGACGTATGACACAAGTGGCACCCAATCACCTGGCCACGTTCGAAGCCCGTGAGTTCCGCGGAGTGCCCCATTCTGCCCTCTCACGATGTCTAGTGTCTACTGAGGCCGCTGATGTGGAGTACCTGGCACTAGGTGGCAGCACAATGCACCTAATATCAGAAACGTATGTTTTTGGGGATGTCCGGATACTTTTGATCACATAGTGTTCGACAGTGACGCAGTGGGACCTGCAGAACCCTCAAGGCTTATCCACCGGATCCGGGGTGCCCGGCAAGGAACTCTCGCTTTTTACCTGCACCTCACAGCTCTCAGCTCGTCGAAAACTATCCGTCTTGGGTTACACAGACGCATTCAGGACCTAACGTGGCGTAGTTATAGTTCAATAAATTTTCCACCCAAGACAAGTTACCTTGTGGGATATTGAGCAATTGTCAAATTTCCTTTTTTGTTTGAAAATTCATATTAATAATGTACTCGTTTGTTTTAATGTGTGTGGTTCTCTATCATCAGCTTTTCCTTCATGTAATTTGTGCCTTGCGGCATAGATGTGAACGTTGCTGGAAACCATCAAATCGGCTGATAGTTCAGGAACACAGCCTCGGCACTGCAAAAATAATTAATGCATAATTTGGCTGCCGACATGTTTCACAAAAGGAACGAATACTTAATTTGACGCTCAATGTCAGGCACAATTTTTAAATTTTTATTTTACTTTCTGACACGCGTCTATAATAGTCATCTATGTGTCAATAGTGAACGTTAAGCCCTAGAAACTAAAGCTGTCCAAATGTCGTCAACTATAAAGTTTTCCATCATCCATGAATTACATAAATAAATGAAACTTGTTGGTGTTGTAATTCGAAATCTACTTCTGCCTCCATCCACATACTTTGAAAAACAGTGTGAATTGCTTGTCAGAAGGTACTTTGGACTGTAACACATATTAGAGTTTCTTTCTGTTTCAGCTGAGTGTGGAGCGCCGGAAGAATGATTGCTTAAATTGCTCTTTGTGCTCTGTAATTTGTCAGTCTTGTCTTCGCGGTAAGTACGGGAACGATACGTCGGGGCCTGTCGTATATCTCCAGATTCTTCACTTAAAACTGGTTCTCTAAACTTTGTAAGTAGGCTTTCACGCGGCAAATGGCGTTTATATTCAAGCGCTTACCGACTGAGGTCTTTCAGCTTTTCCGTGACGCTCTTCCGTGAGTCAAACGAACCTGTCACTACTCGTTTCTTCTTCAATACTATTTAGCTGTATCCTTTTACCGATTCCCGCAGTTACTCAACAAAACTGCAATTTGCGGTCTTCCCTTTTTGTGATCCCACAGCTATATCTGAACCATCGTTGTATAATGACCTTATTGGATCTGTATATTCCCTCCATCTGGTTTTCGAACTGCGTAACATCTTCCCGTTTTCGTCTGTGTTGCTTCATTGGGACTCGATGTTGTCTTATAACTTTGAGTAGATTTTTCCACATAGCCTCTGCATAGTATTATCAGTTTTGCGCTGACAGTTTTTGCGAGTATTTCTAGTCACAGGTATTGCCTTGTGCTGGCTGGTGTGCCGGCATCAGTGAGTAGGGGAATTTAGCCATTACACTCCTATCGCTTGTAATTTTCGCTTTAGCTTTTCATTTGTATTCCCGATCGAGATACTGTGCAATATCATGAACCTGTGTACATGTCGTTGTTGTGTTCTTGGTACTGTGTCCAGTGTACTGCATCAAAAAATGGCTCTGAGCACTATGGGACTCAGCATCTTAGGTCATCAGTCCCCTATACTTAGAACTACTTAAACCTAAGGACATCACACACATCCATGCCCGAGGCAGGATTCGAACCTGCGACCGTAGCAGCAGCGCGGAATGCATCACAGTAAAGAGAGAAACTTGCAGATGACATTCTATACGAATTACAGAATGCCACTGATTGGATGTCGCCAAACGTGTCGCATACTAGTTTTCCCCAGCACCACCTGCTTAGATGACCTAAGCTCCTGACGCAAGAACATACTGTCTGGTCCTTATACACAGTGAACATTAATAAAACCGAAAAACTGGGAATGGAGGAAAAAAGGTCCTATGAAAATGTGTCCAGAGATGGATGGTGTGCATGCAACGACAACAAATCGTTCCGGAACACAGTACAGAGCTGCATCGAATCCACGTCACAACAGACGTTCAAAGTGGCCCCCGTGGGACTACAGGTGATAGGGATGCATATAGTCGTACTTTGGCTTACATCATGTTGGCACATCATTTGCCTAGTCCTCGTACTAGGGTTCCTCTCAGTATCCTATAGAATCCGCTCCTCCAAATCTAGGGTACGCACAGTCCGCCGCCTCCCTGCATGTTCGTCTCTCTGAAAGGTCACATGATCCCACAAACGCCCAGAAAGGGCTTGAAATGTTATGTGATGTGTTTAGTGTGTGTGAGGGTACTTGGTTTGGTACAGCCGTGCTGCCTCTCGACCGTTTCCATCTGCTTGGCGGTACGCAAACACCATCTCGGCTTGTTGCCGACATGAATACCGGGCCGTTCTGCTGCTTACAGTGCGCTGCATCAGTCACACAGCCTGCGACACACAAGCTACACGCGGCACGTGGTTAGAGGAATTGTCATTCGTCAGTGCCGACTACCGGAGACATTTTAACAGGACCTTTTTCCTCCATTTCTGTTAGGAATCCGTACCTGCAATTTGTCGATTTTATTAATGTTCGCCATGTACTTATTTCCGTGTAAGTATACACACTGTGGAAACGCCTTTCCGTAAAAAGTTAAAATACGAGGGGCGTTCAGAAAGTAAGCTCCGATCGGTCGCAAAATGGAAACGACTATGAAAATCCCTTAAAGCTTTGCACAGATGTGTTGGGTAGTGTCTCTAGTATAACCCCAGTTAGCATCACGTCGCTCTTCTCATTTCTGAGCTCGCAGTGAGTGCGTAAAGATGTCTAGAAAATAGTGTCTGCCGCCAAGTACGAGGGCCTGGTGAGAAATTTTGCCTGAAGCTATGCAGCTAACATTACATAACTGTCGTGCTGTTTCTTCTTCAAGACAATTCTCAGCCGCATTCTGCAGGGGCAATGAAGATGCTCCTGCATCGTTTTCAAATGGAAATGTGAGATTACCCACAATACAGTCCGCAATTGTCTCCCCGTGAGTTTCATCTCTGGTCACATGAACCGCTGTCTTTGAAGACAACATTTTGACACAGCCAATGAGGTGTAGGCCAGCTTGGCGAATTGGCGGAAAGCACTGGCGGCTGCCTTCTATGATGAGGCTATTGAAAAGTTGGTACAACGCTATGACAAAAGTCTAAGTCAGAACGGCGACTACGTAGAGAAGTAGCTGAAAGGTGTAGCTAATTGTTACAAGTAAAACATTTCTGATGTTCACTGTGGTTTCAATTTGGCAATCAATCGGAGCTTACTTTCTGAACAGGCCTCGTACAAGTTTGTGATTTTTTTGTGTGATCAGTGTTAGCAATTAAACTTGGACAACTAACATAAAAATATATTTCCAGAGGGTGGAGCCCCACGGTTCATATAAATATTGGAAAAACTTCATTTTACCGTCTTGACGCACAGATGTTATAGACTGAAAATGTAATATATATTACGATATGATAACAATGTACATTTCACGGTTTTATCACCTACATCTACATGGATACCCTGCAAATCATATTTAAGTGCCTGGCAGAGGGTTCATCGAATTACCTTCACAATTCTCAATTATTCCAATCTTGTACAGCGCGCAAAACACGAACGCCTATATTTTTCCGTACGAGCTCTGATTTCCCTTATTTTATCATGGTGATCGTTTCTCCCTATGCAGGTTGGTGTCCAGCCAAATCCTGTATCATTTCGGTGACACTCCCTCCCCTATTTTGCGATAGTACAAAACGTGCTGCCCTCCCAATAATGATTTTATATTTCGCCTAAAAAGGTGTTGTGAATAATTTTATGAAGTTGATGATGGTCGAACGATAGAAAGTGGTTGTGTAAATAAAGTATTTTACAACCAGTTCAGGGTGGGAATACTACGTTTTTCAATGAACGTCTCTTTCCTCACTCACAAAATTCTCTATTTGCACATCCATGTGGCGTGTATCACATTTCATGTGGCAAGTTTGCTTTGGGATGTTAAATCAAGACATCCTTTCCCTTACTGCCACTGCAACATGACACTATTTGTCGTTACTCCAAACTTATTTCATCCACATTTCCATTATTCCCCGTTTGATTCTTACTAAAGGTCTGCCTGTACATTTCTGTCACATTTTAATGTAATATTTTTGAAGCATCGCTAGTTAAATTTCCAATATTCATGTCAAACACTTCTCCATAAACAATTCACGGATCGTTTTCTCTCATTTCACGTAACATTTGCTGTCGTCCGCAATTTCTGGTAATCACTTTCTGGTTTGCTATACCATTACTGCCGAACTGTTTTTGCATATCATCTGGTCTTTTCCTGACAGTGGTACAGTCTAAATGTTCGTTGCGATATCATCCACAGCGCCGCATTACATCGTACTCGCAGCTTCTACGACAGCATCTCTTATTAATGATAACCACAGTACTTCGCTCTTAGGCTTCCGATATGTCGATGATACAGTTCCTCTCTGTTCTCAGCACACAGTGGTGTCGCAGGAATGTAGATGTCTCAAATTACACGTATTCAGAAATCGACTTCACTTTGAAATACACGAAGGAGGATGGACCACTACTTGCATAGCTACTTATATAATCCAAAGAATAACTACAGGGAAAATTGCAAATTTGAGCAAATACATGGTATGTCACCTTACACCGAATGAAAATGTTTCCCAAAAGATGTATCACAAGTGAGAAACATCATTCTATCTGTAGTCGTAATGAGGTGGCACATTCGACACATATTCATAAAAATGGTGCAATATGTGCGATCCCCTCTCCGTTTACGTTGGTGAAGTGGATCCATATCATGGAGGTATTCTCGCCAGATCATCCTTTGCGTGCCAAGGTTTCGATTTAATACTGTCATTAGCCTATAGTTACTGTTGTCAAGGGCATTGAAAATGTATCCAGGAGTGTCAGGTGATTGCTAAACATGGAAACAGATTTTTTTTTGGGAAAGCTCGCTTTACGATCACAGAGAAGGTTGCAGACACGGATATACCTCGTACATGTGTGAAACCGCGTTACCACCACTTGACAGAGTTTAAAAAGGACCTCACTAAGGATCTCCATTTGCCCGTCTGATAGAATAGTGCAGTATACTGATTTGTGAGGCTTTCGGATGTGACAATGACTCGCTGTTGGACTGCATGGGAACTTGATGGCAGGCATAATCGTCGTCAGCGTTCAGGCCATCCACGTGTGATCACCAAGAGAGAGGATTGCCGTACTGTGTGCCAAGAACTTCGTGACGCCTTCACATCTGTGTTACTATCCGGGGATAAGTAATGGACTCCCTGGAATATTCTGTGTCATCCCACTCCATTGGTCTGAGACTAACAGCATATGGACCAGGGAATAACCGTCCCCTGACCATTAGCAATAAAACCAAATAGCTGACTACGGAGTGATGCCGTGACTGGGAAGCATGGACTGTTGATAAATAGCGTCGCACATTGTTTTTACGATGAACTGCGGTTCTGCATTACCCCAGATGACCAAAGTCGGTAAGTATGGCCGTGACCTGAGGAGAGATCCCATTCTTCCATTGTTTTGGAAAGCCACTCTTGGCGCTATAGTGTGGTGAGACAATAGGGATGACTTCAGGTCACGGCTGGTAGAGATAGAGGGCACACTGAAGGCTCAAAGGTACGTCAAGAACATCCCGACTTCCCATGCGTGACGTATCATGCGAAAATATCGTGGTGCCACACTCGAGGAAAAAAAAGCCACAATCCCAAAAGAGGGTGTGCGACAGAGACGAAAGTTGATAGGCATGTTTCTACATCTGAAAGATGACGTCTACTCTTATCTGTCGCCAGTCGCTTAAGAGTGACGCCAGTAGCGTCACTATGAGGATGCAAATCAGGTTTACTTTAAATACACGCTGTAACGGCAGTGAGTGTTAGTTACCTTCGAGACTGGAAGCGTGAGTTGCTGTTAGACAAGAATGTCTTTAAGGCGACAAGGACGCCATTATCACCACCTCACTAAGTTTAAACGAGGTTATGCAACATGGTTATGAGAAGCTGGATGTTTCTTCTGCGATACTGCAGAAAGACTTGGCAGGAACTTAGCAGCTGTACATGATTGCTGGCAGCGGTGGTCACGAGAACATACAGTCGCAAGACCGGGCTGCGGGCGGCCACTTGGTGCTACCGAGAGGGAAGTCCATCGTGTTCGGCGCATGGTTCCGGTCCATCGTACTGCATATGCAGCAGCAATCTGAGCAGCAGCTGGCACCAGATTGACACAACGAATTGTTAAAATCGGCTATTTCAAGGATCGCTCCTAGCCAGACTCACTGTAGCCTGCATTCCACAGATCCCAAACCACCGCAATTTGCTACTTCAGTGGTGTCAATAGTAAGATTGTTGGAGGGCAGGGTGGAGGTCTGTTGTGTTTTCTGATGAAAATTGGTTCTGTCTTGGTGCCAGTGATGGCTGTGTGTTGAATAGAAGGAGGCCAGTTGAAGGTCTGCAACCAACCTGTCTGAGTGCAAGACACACTGGACCTACAGCTGGAGTTATGGTCTGCGGTGCGATTTCGTATGACAGCAGGGGCACTCTCGTGTTTATCCCATACACTATGACTGCAAATTTGTATGACAATCTGGTGATTCGACCTGTTGTGCTCCCATTCATGAACAGCAACCAGGATACGTTTCCTAACAGAATAACGCTCGCCCACATACCGCTGTTGTAACCCAGCATGCCCCACAGTGTGTCGACACGTTGCCTTGGCTTGCTCAATCACCAGATATGTCCCCAATGGAGCACATATGGGACATCATCGGATGACAAAACCAGCATCAATCGCTAACAGCATTATCCGTCCCCATATTGACCGATCAAGTGCAATAGGCATGAAACTCCATCGCACAAACTAGCATCCGGCACTTGTAAAACACAATGTATGTATTTTTGCAGCTTGCATACACCATTCTGGTGGTTATTAATGTACCAGCATTTCACATTTGCAGTGGCTTATTTCGCGTTTCCATTAACCTCTGATCGTGCAATGTTAATCACTTAAATATGTTACCCTGAGCCGCGCGGAGTAGCCGCGCGGCCTGGGGCGCCTTATCACAGTCCGGGCGGCTCACCCCCGTCAGAGGTTCGAGTCCTTAATCGGGCATGGGTGTGTATGTTGTCCTCAGTGTAAATTAGATTAAGTAGTTTGTAGGCTTAGGGACCGATGACCTTAGCTGTTTGGTCCCATAAGACCTTACCACGAATTTCCTATTTGTTACCTACACAAATGTAGTTCCGAAGTTTCATTATCTGCATTAATTGTTTCTTGCTGTTACGACTTATTTTTTACTGTCAGTGAATTTTTAAACACGTCTCTCTCTGAACTATTTGCATCAGAGTGAGGTACTCACGTGGCCAGCAGGGTTTCCATAACTGTCATAAACATAACATGTGTGACCAGCTCGGTTTCAATGATACTACCCAGCTTATCAAGGACAAGGTACAACAGTTATTGGCCAGTTTGCCTCAGGATAGGATACAACGGCTTTATAACACCGTTCCCAAACGAATCACTGCATACAACTAGGCCAGAGGGCATGCAAGCGCTATAAAAATAAGTCGACTCATGCACTCGTGCTTTTTCAGCGAAAATATCTCTGGAAAAAAGATAGATACTGAAAACGATTTTCACTGGTATGAATGTAAGACAGGGGCTCATGAAAATAAATGCTATGAGACAGTCTAAAATTTAAGCATATAACAGTGCAATACAAACTTACGTTTTTTAATGGACATCCCATGTTATTTCTCACACAATCGATAACATGGAAACCCACCAAAAGAACAGCGTTTCAATTGCAATACATCAATTACGTCCCGCAAAGCGAAACACGCCGCTATTCCACATCTCGAGATGCTCATAACTGCGATGCGATTATCGTACGTAATCTTACTACCACTGTTGTCACTAGGACCAAAAGCAATAACAGGGTGTCCTATCACAAAGATTGATAAGTGGGATAACGCTTGCATCTCCGGATGTGCATAAGCGGCGCCTTTCGTTCATTTCAAGCGTCAACTTCGCATTGCAGTTTCTCGGGATGTAATTGAGGTATTCCGGTGCAACCAGCGCAGTTCATTTAGTGATTTTTTTATTTTATTGTTTGCATAAGGAATGATATGGGGTGTCCATTAAAAAAAACCTAAGTTTGTGTTGAAACTTATATTTGCTTACGTTTTAGAATGTCACATACTGTTTACTTTTATGAGCCCTTTCCTTACACACATACAAGTGAAAGTCGTTTTTCAGTATCTATCTGGTTCCAGGGATATTTGTGCTGAAACGTTTAAGTAGGCGACCCTGTATATACAGGGTGACTTACATAAGAGTAATCAGAAGCATTTTCTCTGGTGTCTCGACACATATTTTCAATTTCGTTTTTGCAACTTGTAGCTGGTGTCAGCCCAAACAAATAGTGCTCATCACATGTTTCATACGACGCCCAGCGTCGACAGAATGAGAGGGGTGAGAAATCGTCAGGAATGCTAGTTAGATCGTTGCGGGGTAATTATTACCATCCCATGGCCAATTTTTGTATCGTTCCTTGTTCAGGGAAATAAACGATGCACACGTGTGGTGACGCCGTCTCTGACATGCCGCTTCAGTTTGGCCGCGCAATGGCACGATTGTCTATCTTCAATGCTAATTAACTTGGAAAAGGCATAATGAATCGAATTTGTTCAAATGGTTCTGAGCACTATGGGACTTAACATCTGTGGTCATCAGTCCCCTAGAACTTAGAACTACTTAAACCTAACTAACCTAAGGACATCACACACATCCATGCCCGAGGCAGGATTCGAACCTGCGACCGTAGCAGTCGCGCGGTTCCGGACTGCGCGCTTAGAACTGCTAGACCACCGCGGCCGGCAATCGAATTTTTTCTTAACAGTTATTTCTTAGCACAACCTACCCTACAACACCTTTACAAGCTTAGCGGACTGTTGACTTTAATCAATAATGGGGGGATAACTCAAGATGGAGATGAGATACAGAAAAATGTTTTAGACAAAGTTTTTTGGTGGTAAAGAGGGTCACACATTGCTACTTATGGCTGTGACCTTGAAAGTGATTTTCAAGGTTATTTAGAGGTCAAAGTGATTTTTTTAAATTGTAACCCTAATATTAGATTTAAGATTTGAAAAGAGCGACAAATTGTACACACAAAATGATAACTTATTCGAAGTCATGGCGAGGTTCAATGAAAAAAAAGGTCAAAACGGCTGACAGGTTTTTAGCTGTAGTTGGGATTAACCCGGAACAGAGGAGGAACACAATAAAATACAATGTTGGATACAAATTGGAAGGAGAGTAAGAGGTCACGTGTTATTACCAATAAACATGATCTTAAATGTAATTATCGAATTTGTTTCGCAGGAACCCCTGTTTATGGCGTCGGATTTAGAAGAACCGAAGAGAAAACTCAACTCCCAAGTTTTCATTAACTCGTTTACTCACAAAAAGAAATACATCATAAGGTATACATGTTATTTTGCCATTTGCAATAAAGAAAAAAGTCATATATAAAACGTAGATTATTGATTTACTTGATTACCTTCATTGAACCTTGCCATGACCTCGAATAACGTATTATTTATACGTAACATTAGCCGCTGTTTTCAAATCTTAAATCAAGTATTAGGGTTCACATTTAAAAAAAATCACTTTGACCTTCAACTCATCTTGAAAATCACGTTTAGGGTTAAGGCCATTTCTATCAATACGTGTCCTTCTTTGTCACCTACAACTTTTATGTAAAACGTTTTGCTGTATCTCATTTTTTTCCCAAGTTACTCCCCATTATGTATTAAAATGGTCCACCGTTTATATGCCAGTGCAGAAAATATATTATATAGCAATTTTCTGCACTCGCGAATTCTGGTGATGAAACTAAGCTCTATCGAGAGAATTCATGTGGAGTGCCATGGAGTTGAACGCTATCCGTGATCATGGGGGACGTCAAGAATCATTTGAAGCGAGCTATCTGGGCAGGATTAAGAGACTGAACTGGCATTCACTCAGGCAAGACGAAGTAAATCTAAATTTTTGGCTAGGAAAGTTACTGTGTACTCAGGGTTGCTGTCTCACAAATTCTTTTGCGTACGTTATCAGCTATACAACAAAAAAATGGTTCAAATGGCTATGAGCACTACGAGACTTAACATAGGAGGTCATCAGTCATTTAGAACTTAGTACTACTTAAACCTAACTAACCTAAGGGCACCACACACATCCATGCTCGTGGAAAAATTCTAACCTGCTACCGTAGCGGTCGCGGGGTTCCAGACTGAAGAGCCTAGAACCGCTCGGCCACACCGGCCGGCGCTAAACAACATATCCTAGCTTAATGCTTCAGACTTCCCTTTTTGTGCTGTATTTTTCTCAGCAAATTATAAGAGAAAGGCATAATAGTGATATTATATGTTTTGTACAATAGGGTGAATGTGAAAGGAAGGAAGATTATGGTTTAACGTTTCGTGAGCGATGAAGTTATTAGAGGCGGAACACTACTTCGGGCTGTGGAAGGATGAGAAGGCGTCGAGCGAGACATTTGAAAGTAACCACCCCGGAAATCGTCTTAAGCTGATTAGGGAAATCAAAGAAAACCGAAATATGAATGAGCTGACGAGGATTTGAACCGCCGTCCTCCAGATCACGAGTCCAGTGTCTTACCACAGCGCCAAATTGCTCTGTCAGGGTGAATGTGATACAGAAAGAGACTGATTGAGAGGATGATTGTGGGAGAATTTATGGTATCAGTTTATGAGGTTTCAACATTATTATAAGGATATTTCAATAAGTGACCTAATGACCGTACGTTTATCGCCGAGTTTATGAACATATACCGTTACTATCTGGCAGACGGAAACGAAATCAAACAACGGAAAAATAGGTTTGGTACTATTTTAAATACGCATTTGAAGAAAGATCTCCAATAGTTATAGATGAAAAATTTATGTGGTAATAGATTCTTTCCACTTTTACATTCGTATGCTTCACGGAAGGGCTGCATGGAGACTGCTGTATCTTGGTGTTCTAGAGTAAGTGGCTTCTGTGCTTTTGTCGTGTACTACTGTATGCAGCTGCTAGACGATTTTCTTACGGGTAGGATCAAAAGAGCGTATTAGATGCAAAGATATGGAGATGACGTGACATTAATGGTATAAATTACTCGCTTTCAAAGAGCGGCCCGAGCAGAGTACTGATGTACGGCACTGTAACTCTTTGGGAAGTAAAGGAAGCTATTCCTTTGTTTTTCCCGTTGGAGAGCAAAAACCGATACGTTTTCTAGTGAAGGCAAGAGAACTACTCGCAGCAACGTAAATGGCTTATCAAAATATAACAGTGAACTACCAACAGCTTTCTTGGCATGGTGTCATATTTTACGGAATGTGTCCGATATTATTACGGATATGCCATACGTGGTCTGTAGTGATGCATATGTTCTTGTAGAAAACAGCTTTACACTTGGTCAGTATTAAACTTATATGTTAATATCAACACCGTCTAATAGCTTTTCACTCGTACACATTTTGTGTTTGAAATGAGTAATTCGTTCACTTGGTGGACGGATAAAATTTCACAGCTTGCGACGAGTTCTAGAAAAAATATTTTATTAGTCTTATTGTCGTGCTATATATGCAGTAAAAATAGGTAGAAGCTAAGTGTCTATAAGCCGGCCGAAGTGGCCGTGCGGTTAAAGGCGCTGCTGTCTGGAATCGCAAGACCGCTACGGTCGCGGGTTCGAATCCTGCCTCGGGCATGGATGTTTGTGATGTCCTTAGGTTAGTTAGGTTTAACTAGTTCTAAGTTCTAGGGGACTAATGACCTCAGCAGTTGAGTCCCATAGTGCTCAGACCCATTTGAACCATTTAAGTGTCAATAATTCCTTCCACATTTACTTACATACGCTTCACTGAGGTGTAGCCTTATAATGTAATACACAAAATGTATTATTACAAATGACTAACAAACGCCGGCCAGTGTGGCCGAGCGGTTCTAGGCGCTACAGTCTGAATCCGCGCGACCGCTACGTTCGCAGGTTTGAATCCTGCCTCGGGCATGGATGTGTGTTATGTCTTTAGGTTAGTTAGGTTTAAGTAGTTCTAAGTTCTAAGGGACGGATGACCTCAGATGCTAAGTCCCATAGTGCTCAGAGCCATTTGAACCATTTGACTTACACACTAATATAAACATCTACATTTTGAATGTGCCTTATACAACGTAGAAACACAGTTGCAGTGAAATATGCAAGGATCGGTGTTCGTATCACAATGTTAGGAATATTATTCAAATGGTTGAAAGGGCTCTGAGCACTATGGGACTTAACATCTGAGGTCATCAGTTCCCTATAACTTAGAACTATTTAAACCTAACTAACCTATGGACATCACACACATCCATGCCCGAGGCAGGATTCGAACCTGCGACCGTAGCAGTCAAGCGGTTCCAGACAGAAGCACCTAGAACCGCTCGGATACACCGGCCGGCCAGGAATATTATTATTATCTCTCTCAATATGGATTTACAGCATCCATAAACAGCACGAAATATTCATTCAGAAATGTTATTTCAGCTAATGGCAAGTGTTACATTCCCTGTACTGTTATTGGACATTTCAGTCACAAGTATAAAAGCTAAAAATTGTTTTTCATAATTCAGCACCATATCATGAAAGTTTCTTTCCACTACATTTTGTACTTTTAAATGAAGCCAGAACGTATTCCAACATACTCTGCGAACTCCCAAGCCCAAGTACGAAAACTAGCCGCAGCAAAAAGTTTAAACATTCGAACGCGGCTCAAAGTCATAGATAGTTTGGTTTCTACTTTATAATTTTCTCAGTACCTTATATGGTACTGTGGTAGTTATTGAACTCTATTGAGGAAGGTAGTGAACTCGTAAAAGCTGTGAGGATGATATGTTTCAGTGAGTAACAACGATTCTGGAGATGATAGAGAGAAACGACTGTTGCGTCTGCGAGTTGCCTACACGCCACAGTTCGGAAAAGTTTCTAGTGTTGCTTGACCACGTTGGTCAGAGTGCATTTAGGCTAGGAGCTTCATTTTAATAGCATACATTTTTAACTAAATGGTCGCTTGCTCGGCGTATTGGGCGGCGGGTGGCAGCGCGGAGCGTCCAAGTTGCGGTGGCCGTTGGCCGGTGGCACGCGGAGGAGCATAAAACCACAAACAGCCGTCGCACGCTCAGATGATACTCCGGGGGCCGCGTAAGCAAATTACGCAGCATACATCACCCGCCGGCCACAATTAACGCCCAGTCTACAGATTACACGAGGCGCTGCGCACTGCGCGCGGCAATTTAAACACTTGCCCCCGCGCGAACCGATGCGCTCTGTACGCAGGAGCACATTTTATTGTGAATTTATTTGCACCTAGGTACAGTCATAATACGGTGACGTGTTTCTATTGGACACAGTTAGCATCGAGCCGCAGCGATACACTCACGTAGTGTGTAAACGAAAAATATGGCTTAAAGTCGCTGGTGAAAATAGTGTTCCCCATTTGTTTTCCTCGGGTATATAACTTGAACGGAGTAATCGATGTATGGGAATGACCGAATGAAAGAATCATAGCACAGAGTGTGAACGCGGTTGCGGCCTACTAGTAAAATACGATTTTAGTGCAGGGAACGTCCCCTACCAGGTGACACTGGACAGTTATTTCGGAGAAAAATAGGTTCAAAGTCTCGCTCGTCTGTCCCGGCCTTTGGTTTTCGGGGGGTTACCAAACCCCGTCGAATGACACGAGCAGTGATTCCTCCTACGGTAACACCATTTATTGTTACATAAATACGACCGAAAATAGTGTACAACTTCTACTCCAACTTTTCTGGAGTGTATGTAGACATTCTCTGTGTGACACATTGAGAACGTTTGCTGTTTCGTATTGATAGCGCTTGTAATGTGCTCATCGGCGACCATACTGAAGTACTATGAGACAAACATTTATAGAAAAGCATAAAAATGATATAATGATAAATTTAATTTATAATTCAATGTAGTACCTGATCTCGATTTTCACTCACGTCTACAAATGTAAACCCAGTGGTACATTGGTCAAAACAATTTATACAAACCATGTTATGAAAATAAAATTAAAATAACAGGAAAGTTGCTAAATTCTCCAAATGCTAATGATAAAAAGTTAGAAAAAGTGTAATCTGATGCCACGTAAATTACAGAGAGAGCTACACAATGCCGCATTTGAATGTAATGTAATGTATGTGCATGGGATAAAATACAGGAATTAAAACGCAAATTAAAACATGTACAGAAACAAGACTGAGTCACAAAACATGAAAAGGAGGTGGAAATTGAGAAGGCAGTCTGACAGGGTTGTAGCCTATTCAACACTTCCAACCCCCACCACCACATATGTTTTACTCAGTCTTACCATGAGCGAATACTACAAGAAACTAAGGGCGAATGTGTTGTATCAAGAATTAAAATTCTCGGAGAATAAACAACTTTTTTAAAGATTTGCCGACATCTCTACTGTGTATGAGACAGAAAACGACTTCGACGATTAACTGAACGATAGGGACAATGTCTTCAAAAGATGGATACAATGGAATTAAAACGAATTCCGCCATTGCTGGTCACAATCCCGGGACATCATCTCACAAGTGATGAAGGAAGAGCAGGAAGTGTATGAGGCTCGTTAAATCCACGCACTTCCCGATGGCAGCACCCGGTCTGTGGTACTATGTGTAGGTGGTCCACTCTCTCGAATGTGAAAGACGAGATAGTCGTCAAGAACGTCGTGGGAGAAAGAGCCTTGGGGAACGAATCCTAAAGAAAAACTTAAAATCCAGATGCGTCCTTTCCCGTATCGGGCGTGCGTCTACTTTCATTTCCGAGACAGCTGTTCTTTCGCAACTATCAATCTTACAAAATTTTTTTCTTTACTGAGTGGGTCATAGAACCTCTCCACAAACGTAATCGCACAAAATTACTATGAGGCAAAACATACTGAATATAGTACTGCAGGTGGTTTAGTCGGGGGCCACAAACTGGTCCTTGTAGGGCAATGGATCCTGGGGACCCTACATCGTATAGCAGAATGAGAACCCATAACACTAAAAACTCAGGAAAACATGCAATAACAATATAAACACTAATTTGTAACATAATGAAGACAATGAATGCTTTTAAATACCCAAAGAATATTACATTAAGTTACTAGCGATTGATGGAACGATATATCCACCGGGCACAAAATGAAAACAAAAGACAAGCACACTAGAATGTAGAGGGTGACATTTCTTGAACTGTAGGAAAAAAAAACGTAAATTAGTTAACAACTAGGGCGCGCACACACCTTATGCAACATGTAAACCTCACTACAGCTATTCGGATTTAGGTTGTGACATTTTCTGTATGCCTGCCATCATTGGCGATGATGCGGCGCAGACGAATAGCGAAATTCTGCATGACCTGTTGAAGTGTCGGAAAATCGATGCCGTCAATGGCCTCTTGAATGGCTGTTTTCAGCTCAGAAATAGTTTTGCAATTATTGCTGTACGGACCCGGAGAATATAGCGGCCAATCGATGCCCATGGCAGTGGCCTCTGGGTACCCCAGAGCCAGAATGCGGTTTGGTCCTCGGTTTGGTCCTCTGCTCCTCCAGGACATCAAACATTCTCCTGCTACGATGAGATCGAGCTCCATCTTGCATGAACCATATCTTGTCGAAATCAGGGTCACTTTGGATAATGGGGACTAAATCATACTCCAAAACTTTCAAGTACCGTTCGGTAGTCCCAGTGCCATCAAGGATCATCGCACTGATTATTCCGTGAGTGGCCGTTGCACACCGCACTGTGACACGTTGAGAGAGAAGAGACTACTCGATCGCGAAATGCGGATTGTCTGTCCTCCAAATGCGCCAATTTTGCTTATTGACGAACCCATCCAAATGAAAGTGGACTTTGTCTCTACACGATCCGTGCATGTGCATACTAATTCCCATCATGCCCCGCTGCCAACCGTGAAATTCGAACGTCCTAACATGAACCGTTTAGAACTTATGACAATTTGATTTCATGGAGTTCAATAACTGTCATCCTGAATGAGAAGATGCTCTAGGAAAACGACCTGAAACTATGGAGAAGTAGAATTCCTCCATTAGACACATTTTTGAAGAACTGGAGAACAAAGAGAAAAGAACATTCTTGATCTTCAGAAACGCCAAACGGAAATTAGAAAACGATCGACAACCAGAAACAGAATAGAACTTAAAGGAGAATAACATTATAGAGTAGCAGCACCACGGTTTAGGATAGGGAAAGTTAGTTTTGTGCAATATTCTGAGATCAAGTTACGTGACATGAAGCGGCACATATGGCAAAACAGACGAACAGGCGTGTATAAATAGGTGCTGGTTTCTAAGGAGATTAATTCACGTATGGCAGCTCTCCTAGACGGCTGGGCGTGTCACACCACTAGTTACACGCAGCAGAAAATGGGACGCCAACATTCCAGTAGAGGGTGGGTCGCTAGTTTGACCCTCTGCAGCCGACGCGGGGTCCGTAGCCAGCGGCGGGCCACTCCACGGCTCGTTACCGCAGTCAGTCTCCCTGGGTTCCAACACACACCGGAGGCATCCTGAGGCGAGGGCCGCCGATTCGGACTTCGGGTCATGGGCGCTTGTTGTCACTACGACCTTAGCCATGATGGCGAGAAGCAAGCAGCTGGCCGCCTGCAGCTCATACCGAGTGGTGCTAAGTTGGCGGGGATGCAGACCGCTGAGTCAATTGCCAGCATCCTGATGATGCCGCAACTCCACTGCCGTACAAGGCCGAAACATAACAGTGCGTGCACGGGTCGCTGAGGAAGCCATTCCGTTCCAAGCTGTTTTGCAGACAACACAGTGGTGTCCTCAGCATTGCGGGACCCAGTAACACAGATTGAGAGGAACGGGGGCACTGTTATTTGAATCAATAAATCACTTGAAAAGCTCTGACAAGTTTTAATATGGTGCCCTCTACCTCTTCCTGCTACATTTGGTGTTGCTGTTACATTCGGTGACAGAAGTTGCCACTACATCTGGTGTCAAAATACTGGACATTGTCTACCCAGTACGACGTTTGAGCCCACCGCCCACATTACATTCACAAGATGTGATGAGTTTTGACCAGTTTTCTTTTGAATATTGGACGTTTTCTTGCCTTCTTGTGTTTTTGGGTATGGCTCATGGCAGGCCAATTTAGATGTTTTGAGTAGGCATATTATTTTTTTTTTGTCAGGATGAGTGTTAGTGTGTTTGGGGAATTAAGATTTATTATTTTTTTCGTGGCATTCAATTACTTTAGTATTGGTTTTAGCATGATGTTACTGAGTATGATGATACCTAGGTGTAGGGAGTCGGGCTATTGTTGTACTTAAATATTTTGTTTCAGGACTAACTGGGAATGAAAGCAACACAATGACAGAGTCAGGGATGTGAGGTATGTGGAGATGGTGGCTATACCAAATCAACAGGCAGCAATGGTCGCGGAAGCGTTAGTAAATAACTGGATTTTGAAGTTTGATGTACTGGAGACAATAATTATTCACCAAGGGACCAACTTCATTTCGGATTTAATGAAGGAACCGTGTAAAGTGTTGACTGTAAAGAAGTTGAGGTCGAGCGCATTGCATCCACAGGCCACCGGAAGGACAGGACGAGTACACAGAACAATTGGAAAGATGCTGAGTTTTTATGTGGATTCTCATCTCCGTCAGTGGGACGAGTATTTGAAGCATGTTGTATGCGTGTGCATACAATGCAAAAGTCCATACAAATACCGGTTTGTCTCCATATGAGGTAGTGTAAGGGCAAAAAGTGCCATCATTGTTTGATTTGGTGAGGCTACAGAAAGGAAGGACCGGCGAATCTGTACGTCAATTCGCAAGGACAATTCGGGATGTTTGGAAACAGGTACAAAAGGCAAATACAAAGGCTTTGGAAAGGCACGAAGACCCTGTAAAGCGGAAAGGAAGCTTACCGCAGTATAGAGTGGGGCAATGGGTAATACTGTCCAGTCCCTATACTCAAAAAGCTAAAACGAAGAAGTTCCTCACGAGCTATCAAGGGCCATACCAAGTTGTTGGCCATCTGCTGGTGGCCGAGCGGTTCTAGGCGCTTCAGTCTGGAACCGCGCGACCACTACAGTCACAGGTTCGAATCCTGCCTCGGCCATGGCTGTGTGTGATGTCCTTACGTTAGTTAGGTTTAAGTAGTTCTAAGTTCTAGTGGACAGATGACCTGAGATGTTAAGTCCCATAGTGTTCAGAACCATTTGAATCAAGTTGTTGAAACCACATCCCCCATTACTGTTAAGCTTCAGCTGCCAACTAGAACACCGATAATACTCACTGGGCGGTTACGGCCATTTAATGGGTGCCCGGATGTGATTCCAGGCATGTCACAGGAAGGAAAGAGGAACAAAGAGAGAGTGAAGAGAGGTGCTAAGCCCAGAGAAAACCAGGAAGATAGAGTACAGCATGAAGTACCGTATGCTTTGTGATCCAGAAAGTAGTAGAGTACTTGCAGTTTTTTTTGTTTTCGTTTCATGTATCATTGGGTTTGTCTAGAGTAATGAGGCATTGTATTTTCATATGTTGTATGTATTTTCGAATATAGCCTGCTGCGGACAGCAGTCCTTTTGGAGAGGTAGGAAGGCTGATGGTGATCCCTGTCCTCAGGTCACTAAAAAGGGGAGCGTTGAGCAAGTTTGTTGAAGTGAAAACTAAAGAGGTATTGCTGATTTTGGCAACTAGAAACCGGTACGCCAAGATGGGAAAGGAGGAATTACGAAGCTGCCGTAAAGGGAAGGTATGGCTTGTCCAGCCAGGGTGGTATGTACCAATCCAGACACATGCCCAATGCAGTTATTTTTAGCCACGAGGAAAGGAACATCATGGAGCCAAAATTGAGCTTCAACAGGTCGGGCTGTATAGGATCTTCTCCACCTATGAGAATTTGGTAGTAGTATCAAGTTTTTTTGAGCGGGGAGTATTTGCAGAAGCGAAACAAATAAAGCTATAGGGAGCCAAAATTGAGCTTGCGACGGGTTGAAATGCGTTAGATCTTCACCACCGACGACAATTTGGTAGTAGTAGCATTTTGTTTTGAGCGGGGACTATTTGCGGAAGCAAAATGTATAAAGCTCGAGGGGAGCGGAATTTTAATTAATGACACTTAGTGTAACATAATAGGTTAAACCTTCCACCAGCGAGTATCAATTTCAGGAATCACACAATTGACTGTTACACAGCCACAGATGTACTGGCCAGAAGCCGCTTTAGAGTTTTAGCCAAGGCAGAATCTGACCTTGTTAAATCAAACTCTGGAGCCAGGTCTGATGAGACCCACAAACCAGTTCATTTTAGAGCAAGAGGGGCGCATATCAGCCGAACAGCTTGTGCAACATGTCCCTCAGTATAGGAAAAGGCAATGGCAAATAACGATCATGAACACCTCTGTGCCAAGTGTCATCACAGCCGTAACTTTGTTATGTGTTGTTTTCTCTCTGATTGGGCAGAGAGCTAATTCCAAGAGGGAACCAAGGGCAGTCCAAGTCCCAGGGGGCGTGGACGATGACTGCTGAGTCAACTGCCGGCATCCTGACGACGACGCAACTTCGCTGCCGTACAAGGCCGAAACACAGCAGAGCGTGCACGGGTCGCTGAGGCAGCCATTCCGCGCCAAGCCGTTTTGCAGACAACGAAGTGATGTCCTCAGCATTGCAGGACCCAGCGATGCAAATCGAGAGGAACGGGGGCACTGTAGTTGGAAACAATAAATCACTTGGAAAGCTCGGACGAGTCTTAATACGGTGCCTTCTACCTCTTTCCACTACATTTGGTGTTGCTGTTACATTCGGTGACAGACGTTGCCACTAAAATGGACTTAAAAGTCAAAACTTTGTAGTTATTCACGGTGGCATTTCTGTTTCAAGATTTCGGTAATTAATTTTTAAAGACAAAGAGGACTGTCGCCTTCATGCCAAACATTTCAGTTACCAGTCAACTGCGAACCTGTGGAGGGCAGTCGTCTTATTGATTAAACTACATACCACCGGATGATATGGAGATCAAATAGATCATAAAAAGCCTAAAAAATAACAAAACATCCGACAAGCATTCAGCTGTTGCGGAGCTTCATTAATGTTCTACGAAAAAGTAATAGAACAGTCAGTGAAACTCCTTAAACAGATCAATGAAGTGCAAAACTTCTCAGACGCCTCGAGTGTTAGACATTCACCCATTACATAAGAATGGGGATAAAACAAATCTCATCAACTACGTAGACATATCACACATTTCAGTTTGATGGTACATATTCTCCAAGGCACTACAGAATAGAACTGAGGGAGCGTACCAAGAAGGATTCAATAAAGAACCGTCATGCAAGGAACAGACCTTCACCTTAGAGAAGTTAGTGAAACCAAAATAACTAGCTAGAGATAAAGAGGCAATCATCAGATTTCTTGCTTTGAAGAAGGCATATGGTTCCATACACCGAAATAAATCTGTCAGTTGGCCGGGGTGGCCAAGCGGTTCTAGGCGCTACAGTCTGGAACCGCGCGGCCGGTACGGTCGTGAGTTCGAATCCTGCCTCGGCCATGGATGTGTGTGATGTCCTTACGTTAGTTAGGTTTAAGTAGTTCTAAGTTATAGGGGACTGATGACCTCAGAAGTTGATTCCCACAGTGCTCAGGGCCATTTGAACCATTTTTTTGAAATTTGTCAGAGTGGTGAAGGAGATTGCATTAAATGACAAGGCAAAATAACGTATACAAGAAACACTGAGCAACGCCACAAAACAAGTTAAATTGTTGGGAGAGCTATCAGAACAATTCCATATCAGAAAAGGAATAAAACAAGAATACGGTCCCTCACCAAGTCTGTCTATTTTGTGTCTTGGAGAAGGAAATCCGAAAATGGCAGTAAGAAATGACACGATATGACATCTTCAGAAGGTATCATATTAGGTTACAGTGTTAAATTCAAATTCCTGGTCTGCGCAGATGGTTTGCACTGGGATAGCAAAAGGCATGTGGTACCCCCTAATACCGCGCAGGACTTCCTTTGTCCCGACGTAGTGCAGCAGCTCGATGTGGCATGGACACAAGTCGGTTTAAGTTCCCTGCAAAAATATTAAGCTGTGCTGCTTATATACGTATGCAGAATTCCGAGTGTTGCCCGTGCAAAGTATTGTGCACGAACTGACCTCTCGGTTATGTTCCATAAATCTTCGATGGGATTCACGTTGGGCGATTTGGGTGGACAAATAATTCGCTCGAGTTTTCCAGAATGTTCTTCAAACTAATCGTGAACAACTGTGGCCCAGTGACGTGCTGCATTGGAATCCACAATAATTTGATCATTTTTTGGGGACATGAAGCCCATCAATGGCTGTAAATTGTCTCCAAGTAGCCGAACGTAACTATTGCCAGTCAATGATCGGATCTGTTGGACGACAGGATACGACCCAGTCCATTTCATGTAAACACAGCCCACACCATTAAGGAGCCACCACCATTTTGTACACTACCTTGTTGTCAACTTGGGTCCATGGTTTCGTGGAGACTGCGAAACTCCCTAAATCCATCATCAGCTCATACCAACCGAAATCAGGGTTCATCTGAGAAGACTACGGTTTCCCTGTAGTCTGGGGTCCAATCGATATGGTCACGAGCCCAGGGGAAGCGTTACAGGCTATGTTGTGTCGTTAGTAAAGGCACTTACGTCGGTCGTCTGCTGTCATAGCACCTTAACGCCAAATTTCACCGCTCTGTCCTGACGGATACGTTCAAAGTCTGTTAATTCCCGTCGTGCAGCCATACCCACATCGGAAACCTTTTCACATGAAACGTCTGAGTACTAATGACAACCCCGCCAATACACTGACCTTTTATACCTTGCGTACGTGATACTACCGCCGTCTTTACATGTGCATATCGCTGTAACATGACCTGTCACCTCAGTGTAATACCATTGCAACCAAATAAGTAGTCTCGTGGTCGTGCGGTAGCGTTCTCGCTTCCCACGCCCGGGTTCCCGGGTTCGATTCCCGGCGGGGTCAGGGATTTTCTCTGCCTCGTGATGGCTGGGTGTTGTGTGCTGTCCTTAGGTTAGTTAGGTTTAAGTAGTTCTAAGTTCTAGGGGACTTATGACCACAGCAGTTGAGTCCCATAGTGCTCTGAACCATTTGAACCAAATAAGTAGAAGTCACAAAAGAAACAGCGGATAAGAAAGCATTATAAATTTCTATTAAAAAGACAAAGTACACGAGCACAGATGCAAAAGATTCAAAGTATGCCCTGAAGAGAATGTACAGTGACAACCAAAGTACACGGAAATTCAAGTACGTAGATGAGATTCTTCGTGAGAAGCCAGTGGTGAAAGACAAAATCCAAGAAGATTCACACTATGTCAGAACACCCAAAAATCTAAATCCCTATCTTGTGTATAATTCAGACACTATAATACCATAGTCAGGTTTCAGAGTAAAACTGATAGGAGTGGTGGATCTGTCTACCGAGAATGCAAAATATTATCGGAAGAAGAGTGAGCGAATGTGCGTCAGAGAAGGCGGTAGTATAATCAAAGCACTTTGTTGACAGAAATCACGTAATAAAATAAAATAAAACTGAAAGAATAAAATAAAACAAAATAATAAAGTATCAAAGATGTGTACTGGAAGACCTATCTTCGAAAATGAGGCACCAAAATTAACAGACGAGAATGGTTCAAATGGCTCTGAGCACTATGCGACTTAACTTCTGAGGTCATCAACAGACGAGATTTTCTATTTGTCAGCAAATAACTGACGATGGCAGAAGTGTTGTTGTTGTTGTTGTTGTGGTCTTCAGTCCAGAGACTGGTTTGATGTAACACTCCATACTACTCCACCCTGGGCAAGCTTCTTCATCTCCCAGTAACTACTGCAATCTAAGTCCTTCTGAATCTGCTTAGTGTATTCATCTCTTGGTCTCCATCTACGATTTTTACCCTCCACGCTTCCCTCCATCACTAAATTGGTGATCCCTTGAAGCCGCAGAACGTGTCCTATTCACCGATCACTTCTTCTGGTCAAGTTGTGCCACATATTCCTCTTCTCCCCGATTCTGTTCAGTACCTCCTCATTAGTTACGTGATCTACCCATCTAATCTTCAGCATTCTTCTGTAACACCACATTTCGAAAGCTTCTATTCTATTCTTGTCTAAACTATTTATCGTCCATGTTTCAAATCCATACATGGCTTCAATCCACACAAATACTTTTACAAAAGACTTCCTGACACTTAAATCTATACTTGATGTTAACAAATTTCTCTTCTTCAGAGATGCTTTTTTTGCCTTTGCTAGTCTACTCTACTTCTCTACATCGACAATCATCAGTTATTTTACTCTCCAAATAGTAGAACTCATCTACTACTTTTTGTGACTCATTTCCTAATCTAATTCTCATAGCAGCACCTGATTTAATTAGACTACATTTCATTATCCTCGTTTTGCTCTTGTTGACGTTCATCTTATATCCGCCTTTCAAGACACTGTCCATTCCGTTCAACTGCTCTTCCAGGTCCTTTGCTGTCTCTGACAGAATTACAATGTCATAGGCGAACCTCCAAGTTTTATTTCTTCTCCATGGATTTTAATTCTTACTCCAAATTCTTCTTTTGTTTAATTTACTCCTTGCTCGATGTACAGACTAAATAAGATCGGGGATAGGCTACAACCCTGCCTCACTCCATACCTAACCACTGCTTCCCTTTCATGCCCCTCGATTCTTCTAACTGCCATCCGGTTCTTGTAAAAATTGTAAATAGCCTTTCGCTCTCTGTATTTTACCCCTGCCACCTTCAGGATTTGAAAGAGAGTATTCCAGTCAACATTGTCAAAAGCTTTCTCTAAGTCTACAAATGCTAGAAACGTAGGTTTGCCTTTGCTTAACCTATCTTCTAAGATAAGTCGTAGGGTCAGTATTGCCTCACGTGTTCCAACATTTCTACGGAATCAGAACTGATCTTCCACAAGGTCGGCTTCTACGAGTTTTTCCATTCGTCCGTAAAGAATTCGTGTAAGTATTTTGCAGCCGTGACTTATTAAACTGATTGTGCGGTAATTTTCACACCTGTCAACTCCTCCTTTCTTTGGGATTGGAATTATTATATTCTTCTTTAAGTCTGAGAGTACTTCGCCTGTCTCATACATCTTGCTCACCTGATGGTAGAGTTTTGTCATAGCTTGCTCTCCCAAGGTTATGAGTGGTTCTAATGGAATGTTGTCTTCTGCCGGGGCCTTGTTTCGACTTAGGTCATTCAGTCCCCCGTCAAATTCTTTGCTTAGCACCACATCTCCAATTTCATCTCCACTTACATCCTTTTCCGTTTCCATAACATTGCCCTCAAGTACATCGCTCTTGTATAGACTCTCTGTATACCGCTTCAACCTTTCTGCTTTCCCTTCTTTCCTTAGAACTGGTTTTCCATCTGAGCTCTTGATATTCATACAAGTGGTTTTCTTTTCTCCAAAGGTCTCTTTAATTTTGCCGGCCGCAGTGGTCTAGCGGTTCTAGGCGCTCAGTCCGGAACCGCGCGACTGCTACGGTCGCAGGTTCGAATCCTACCTCGGGCATGGATGTGTGTGATGTCCTTAGGTTAGTTAGGTTTAATTAGTTCTAAGTTCTAGGGGACTGATGACCACAGATGTTAAGTCCCATAGTGCTCAGAGCCAGCCATCTTTAATTTTCCTGTAGGCAGTATCTATCTTACCTCTAGTGAGATTAGCATCTACATCCTTATATTTGTCCTCTAGCCATCCCTGCTTAGCCATTTTGCTCTTCCCGTCGATCTCATTTTTGAGACGTTTGTATTCCTTTTTTTTGTGGCGGCGTTCGTAGCGACAAGCAATTCGCTGTAGAAACGGCTTACGAAGTCACCGCCACACATTTAGTAGCGGGCCGACCGGTCCGCTGGAGCAGTGAACAGAAAGAGGAAAACCCAAACACTCTGATTAAATAAAAGTCGGTACTTATCTTTATTAACGAAGATACAGCAACACAGTAGTGAACTCCGTGTCTACAGAAATCTGTCTAGTTCGAGTCGGAGCGGCTAGGTCAGCGTCGGCTGACGACAAACAACAACTCTGCTGCGATGAACACACAACTGACTAGCAAATACACAATTCGGTGGCGAGTATACAACTGAGCGGCGAATACAGAACTGTCCTAGCGCTCGCGACTCCAGCGCTTAAGAAACCAGAAGCCAGCGGTGGCGCGCGTAGACTTGCGGCGATTTCCTGTCTCGCTGGCGCTGCTTATGCGGACGGCGTCCGGACTTTGATGCTGCCAACCTTTTGGCAGCGGGCTCGGGTGGCATTACTGGCTAGGATACAACACTTTTTGCCTGCTTCATTTACTCCATTTTTATTCTTTCTCCTTTCATCAATTAAATTCAACATCTATTCTGTTACCCAAGGATTTCTACTTGCCGTCGACTTTTTACCTTCTTGATCCTCTGCTGCCTTGACTATTTCATCTCTCAAAGCCACCCATTCTTCTTCTATCGTATTTCTTTCCCTTGTTCGTGTCAATCGTTCCCTAATGCTCTCTCTGAAACTCTCTACAACCTCTGGTTCTTTCAGTTTATCCAGGTCCCATCTCCTTAAATTCCCACCTCTTTGCAGTTTCTTCAGTTTTACTCTACAGTTCATAACCAATAAATTGTGGTCATATCTGCCCATGGAAACGTCTTACAATTTAAAACGTTTGTTCCTAAGTCTCCGTCCTACCATTATATAATCTATCTGAAACCTTCCAGTGGCTCCAGGCCTCTTCCACGTATACAACCTTCTTTCATGATTCTTAAATCAAGTGTTAGCTATGATCAAGTTATGCTCTGTGCAAAATTCTACCAGGCGGCTTCCTCTTTCATTCGTTATCCCCATTCCATATTCACCTACTTCATTTCCTTCTCTTCCTTTTCATACTATCAAATTCGATCCCCCATGACTGTTAAATTTTCGTCTCCATTCACTATCTGAATAATTTCTTTTATCTCATCACATATTTCTTCAATATCTTCATCATCTGCGGAGCTTGTTGGCATGTAAACTTCTACTACTGTGGTACGTGTGGGCTTCGTGTCTATCTTGGCCACAATAATGCGTTCACTATGCTGTTCGTAGTAGCTGACCCATGCTCCTATTTGTTATTCATTATTAAGCCTACTCCAGCAATACCCCTATTTGATTCCGTATTTATAACCATGGAGTCACCTGACCAGAAGTCTTGTTCCGCCTGCCACCGAACATCACTAATTCCCACTACATCTGACTTTAACCTATCCATTTCCTTTTTTAAATTTTCTAACCTACCTGCCCGATTAAGGGATCTGACATTCCACGCTAGCATCAGTAAAACGCCAGTTTTCTTTCTCCTGATAACGACATCCTTCTGAGTAGCCCCCGCCCGGAGATCCGAATGGGGGACTATTTTACCTCCGGAATAATGTGCCGAAGAGGTCGCCATCATCATTTAACCATACAGAAAAGCTGCATGCCCTCGGGAAAAATTACGGCTGTAGTTTCCCCTTGCTTTCAGCCGTTCGCAGTACCCGCACATCAAAGCCGTTTTGGTTAATGTTACAGGGCCATGTCAGTCAATCATCCTGACTGTTGTCCCTGCAACTACTGAAAAGCCTGCTGCCCCTCTTCACGAACCACACGTTTGTCTGGCCTCTCAACAGATATCCCTCCGTTGTGGTTGCACCTACAGTACGGCTATCTGTGTCATTGAGGCACGCAAGCCTCCTCACCAACGGCAAGGTCCATGGTTCATTGGGGGGGGGGGGGGGGGGGGGGAGAGAGATTGGAAGAAGTAAAGAGAATATAAAATTCCGACTATCACTAGCAAGAATAGCTTACCTGCAAAAAGTGTAATATGCTAGCATCGAGAATCAATTTAAGTTTTAGGAAGCCTTTTCTGTAATCAGTGGTTTCTGGGACTGGACACATATGGAAATCTTATGTGGACGATTATCAGAAGTGGTAATAGGAGAACAGACGCTTTTGAAATGTGGTGCTAACGAAGAAGGTTTTAAGATTAAATGGTTATATGGAATAACTTACGACCAGGTACTGAATCAAACTGGAAAAAGGACTTTATGGAACAAATTGAGTAGAAGAAGAGTTAGTTTGATGGGACACAACTCGAATAATCAAGGGACAGTTTATTAAATAAGTTTTCGAGGCAAAAATTGTAGAGGGAGACCGAGGTTTGAATACACATATCACGTTCAAATGAATGTGAAGTGCTGTAGCCACGTAGCAATGAAAAGCCCTACACAAGATACAAAAACAACGAATCTGGCTGGTTCTTTTTGTGTGTGCAGTGACGTGGCGGTGAAGAGAAGAGGAGGTGATGGAAGCTGAGAGGGGAATAAGCTCCTGGGATGTGTTACTAGGACGTCTACTTATTCCACGTGCAAAGGCAATAAACACCATTTGTCCCTTGTGCAAGCAATTCGGAATTCCTTAAACACATGCAGGAGGAGTCCATGTCCTGTACTTCGGATGATAGTGGACCTAAAATTTTCCGGTATTTTTCAAGAGATGGCTCATTCTTGCCGGCTGTGCTCTACACGAAAACCTATAATTATAGAAGAATAACAAACAAAAGCAACTGATTGGTGTCTTTAGCGGTAAGGTCAGAGTTTAAATGGGCTTACCAGAACCGTGTTCATTATATCAAAGTTAGCAATTAGCTGTGGGGAAAAGATGCCGTGATATTAACCGAGCACTACACTGGAGCGCGTGAGCGCGCGCGCTCACACACACTCACTTACATACACACACATACACACACGCGCGCTCGCACGCACACACACATATGCATTCTTCAAGAAACATAGAAAGAAAACATTACTGCACCACAGCTGTTCACAGTAAGCAGTGATTTGTCAGGGCCTAACCGGGCTTGAGAGGATGGAACATGCAGCAAGGTACGGTAATGACGAGACGGGTTCACGTTGAAGCCGTGACGTCGATCAAGATGCGCTGAGAGCGTCTGACCAACTGACCTCATAACGATGAGACGCTAGCGGCTTTAGTGCCTATAGTTTCGCCGTTCAAGTTTTACCGCTGAGCGGCTGTCACTACTTGGCTCAGGATATCAATTAAAGCGGGAGTGAGCTGACGGAATCACTGCTGACTGTTGCTCTACACAAACCAGTTGCAGTAACCTCCCACAGCTAGCAAGACGCGGCCACATAGTGTCGTAGGCAGCGGATGCGAGTTGAGAACTAAACCCTTGGATCCAACTAACTTGTACATTTACGTTATGTCTGTTTGAAGAGAGGGAAGAGCTACAGTTTCTACCAACCATATGTAAACAAAGTACTACGGATGGAGTAGCAGCCAGTTTGAAGACGGTTGTGAAAGCCTATTTTTCTTACCGATTGATTCATATTCATGGATATACATATATAGAGAATCAAGATGGTTTTTCTGTGTCATTTTGTCGCGTGAAGGGAATCTGCAGTATAGGAGTGCATATTTATTTCATGTATCGACCAGCTTCCTTATCGCCATCCTCTCCATTTCCACAGATAATTTCTGGTTAGTCAGTTTCTGTGAGCATGTTGGTCTGACTTGACTGGCGAGGGAAACAGTGGTTTCTTGTGTAGCTCGTGCTGTAATATCGGTTCTGTCAGCTTTTTCCAGAGCAGGATCCTAGTTCTTTATCCACGAATCAGAGCACTCCCCAATTTATGATACTGGTAGCTTCCTCTAGAAAGCGGGTTCGTTCTCGACTAATCACGACAGTTCCCGCTTTTCAGCATCGGCATTTTCAGCCGTCCAGCCCCCACCCCTGTAGAATGCTCTCTGGTGCCCATCGCCTCGACTGGACATCTCAAAAATGGGAGACGTAGTCCAGAGGTTGAAATGGTACGACTTTTTGTTTCCTTGAAACATAAATACATTCATGCTTCAATTGGAGCGACCAGGTATTATTTGAGTAGGAGAAGTGCATTTCATTCTGTCTCTAGAACGTTCGGTAGTGTTTTTATTTCATTTCAGTGAATCGAACTAGTTTATGTGCAACAGAAACATCTAGATAAGCACTTGGCTTCGTTCACGATCGAGGCAATCATGTCATTCAGCAGTCGTCTCTCATTTGACTAACTATGTGCCGCGTATTCTTGATTACCGCGTATCGCGTTAATCCTGACAAAATGATACCCGGATTCTGGTTCATTTTTCTCTTCCTCTGAACGACCCTTTTTCTAATTGTTCAAAATTTTATTTTACACAGGTAGTTCCGCAGGACCAAACTGATGAGAAAATCTCCACAATTATGGAGCGAGTCAGTACATGAAATTAACGTTTATAAAATAAGATTTAGAAGAACTCTATGCAGATGACAAGCTGCGAGTATATATTATCATAAACTACAATACAACATAGTAATGAGCTTAATTTTCGTCCAGGAAGGAGAGAATAGAAGGATTGATCCCAGAGGAATTCTTCAGTTTGGTCCGGAATGTGCAAGGATTACAATTAAGTTTTTTAAATTCTTGTGGTAGGTTACTGAAAATGGCTGCAGCAGAACACTGTACGGCTTTCTGCACAAGAGGAGAGACTGGATTTCTGCCTAGTATTAACTGAGTGAAAGCGGCTAATTCTTGGAAATTCAGAATTGGCCATTGTCAGAATTCCCAGACTAGAGAGTAAGGGTCCCAAGAGGTTTGAGAATTTACACTACACACTGTTCGAACTGCTCTGAGCTAAAATTAATCTATGCGAATGGGAAGACCTACCGCAGAATATAATTTCGTTTGTCACAAGCGAATGAAAATAAGCAAGTTAGACTAAATTTCGAGTTGGACCCACACTTATTGCAAAAACTGTTATAATGTTATATAGCAACACTGAGTTTGTGAAGAAGATCCTAAACTTGGGCTTTCCATGACAGTTTACGATACACACTTCTATAAAAAGTCAGTACACCATTTTAGAGATTTCCAATTCACTCAAGATTTATTGTTGGTGCAGTGTATATTGATTACATGAAATGGGTACATTTACAGATGTGTAGCACAAGCAGTTCTGAGGTACTAGGTACTGATCCATGCTGAAACACCTATGTTAGTACGTGTAGCCTCCACGACTGGCAATGGAGGCGCTGACTCTCGCATGCAGTCGATCGTATCCTGGGATACCGCGTTCTAGTTGTGGGGTACGCAGAGGCCATTGGCATGAGCCTCGATTATCCGCCATATTCACCGGACTTGAACACATGCGACTCCTTTTTGTGGAGCTGTATTAAACAAAAGGTATACAACAACAACCGCAAAACCATTCTTGAGCTGAAAACAGCCATTCAGGAGGTCATCGACAGCATCTATGTTCCGACACTTTAGGGGGTCATTCAGAATTTCACTATTCGTCTGCGCCACGTTATCGCCAATGGTGTCAGGCATATCGAACATACCATAACCTGAATCCGAACATCTGTAGTGACGTTTACATGTTGAATAAACTGTGAGCACGCCGTAGTTTGTAATTAATTTACGTTATTCATATTATTCAATAATTGTCACCGTGTACAACTTGCATCTGTGTGTACAGTAAAAGTCGTATACATTTGTAATTACTGCCTGCTACTTACAAATGCTACCAACACACAACAGTCATTCGTTGCTGTTGTAACTGTTGTCTCCTTTACTACTCGGAAATCAGTGACGCTCCACCAATGATAAAGTTACAACTGTTCCCTCTAATTATAGAAGATGGAAAATGTATTGCAGAAGGTGGCACAATATCTGATCATGGCGGGATCCAATAGAGCATATTGGTACCTCAAAGGGCAAAGTAAAGAGTCTCACGATGCACTCTGCAATTTGATTGTGCACCAGGACGGTTTCCCGACGTATCTATAGACGCCATCGTCCTCAAATTTCGTGTTCAACCAGTCAAAAAATTATCCATTTGCAAACAGAGTTTCTTTGTTCAATACGACTAGTTTGCCGTTCGGCACAAGATACTAAACGTTATCGTTGTTTTACGTTACCTTAAGCATAAAGCTGGGGTGGGCCACGCAAGACGTAGGAGCTACACTATGTAATCAAAAGTATCCAGACACCCCCAAAAACATACGCTTTTCATATTAGGTGCATTTGTGCTACCACCTACTGCCAGGTATTCCATATCAGCGCCCTCAGTAGTCATTAGACGTCGTGAGAGAGGAGAATGGGGCGCTGCGCGGAACTCACGGACCTCGAACGTGGTCAGGTGATTGGGTGTCACTTCTGTCATACGTCCGTACGCGAGATTTCCACACTCCTAAACATTCCTAGGTCCACTGTTTCCAATGTGATAGTGAAGTGGAGGGACACGTACAGCAGAGAAGCGTACAGGATGACCTCGTCTGTTGACTGACAGGGACCGCTGACAGTTGAAGAGCGTCGTAATGTGTAATAGGCAGACATTTATCCAGACCATCACACAGGAATTCCAAACTGCATCAGGATCCACTGCAAGTACTATGACAGTTTGGCGGGAGATGAGAATACTTCGATTTCATGGTCGAGCGGCTGCTCGTAAGCCACACATGACGCCGGTAAATGCCAAACGACGCCTCGCTTGGTGTAAGGAACGTAAACATTGGACGGTTGAACAGTGGAAAAACGTTGTGTGGAGTGACGAATCACGGTACACAATGTGGCGATCCGACGTCAAGGCGTGGGTATGTCGAATGTACAGTGGAAGTCATCTGCTAGCGTGTATAGTGCCAACAGTAAAATTGGGAGGCGGTGGTGTTATGGTGCGGTCGTGTTTTTCATTGAGGTGGCTTGCCCCCCATGTTGTCTTGCGTGGTACTATAATAGCCCAGGTCTCCACTGATATTTTAAGCACCTTCTTGCTTCCCACTGTTGAAGAGCAATTCGGGGATAGCGATTGCATCTTTGAACACGATCGAGCATCTGTTCATAATACACGGCCTGTGGGGAATGGTTATACGACAATGACATCCCTGTAATGGACTGGCCTACACAGGGTCCTGACCTAAATCCCATACAACACCTTTGGGATGTTTCCAGTAGGTGTATCCACAGTGGGAAGTGGTCACTGGAAGAAGGTCCTCATTTACTTCCCACTGAGCTGAGTCTGCAAGAGATGGAGAGCAGAAAGAGAGGTCGATGGTTGACGATGATCCAGTATCAGCCGAGAAATGACTAGGACTGCCTGTGTTGAGGATGCACAGCTCCTGATACATGATGAGATTCACCGAGACTCGACCCTTGGGGCAAGTATAGGTCGAACCCCATAGTACATTATGGACACTGAAATCACCTAGAAGGAGAAATGGGCAAGGTAATTGTGCTATAATATCTGTGAGAGCCTGAAAGTCTATTGCATCCTGTGGAGATATATACAGGTAGCAGATAACGATCTTTTGATCCACATGGACAGTAAAGGCTACTGATTGTAGGTCAGTAACCAAGGCGAGAGCAAAGGAGTGGTGTGTGGTTTTGACAAAAACAGCAAGGCCTCTCTTAGCCTTGCAACATTTGCCACAAGTGGCTTCACCCTTACATCCTAAGGTGGTGTGCTCCAAATGCTGGAATTTGAAACAGGCCACTGAGTTGGGGACATATGGCCATACATTTAGGTGAAGGAAAACTGCCTTGATATGCTCTGGGAGCTTCATGTTATTGAAGATAACGAT
This sequence comes from Schistocerca americana, assembly GCF_021461395.2. NCBI lineage: Eukaryota > Metazoa > Arthropoda > Insecta > Orthoptera > Acrididae > Schistocerca > Schistocerca americana. The sequence continues at coordinate 706,748,290 of NC_060130.1, read as the reverse complement.
GAAGGAGTCAGATTTTATGAGATCCCCATTCACGCTTTTCGGTGTGTTTTGCACATCAACGATCCAATCCTGAGTCCACTCAACTTTCAATTTCTCTTGCAAATGGTTCAAATGGCTCTGAGCACTATGGGACTTAACTGCTGAGGTCATCAGTCCCCTAGAACTTAGAACTACTTAAACCTAAGTAACCTAAGGACATCACACACACCCATGCCCGAGGCAGGATTCGAACCTGCGACCGTAGCAGCAGCGCGGCTCCGAACTGGAGCGCCTAGAACCGCACAGCCACCGAGTGTTAAGAAAATACAGGATAAAAATAACTAGTCACTATTGATAAAGCTATTTATTTACACAAATAACGCAATAGCCTGTTTCTCTAGAAGGCTGTTCACGTCTCGATACATATTTTTTGTTGTTTGCATAAATTATAGCTCTGTATGCTCCTTGCGGTGGAGGTTTCTTGGGGTAGTGATGCCATAGAGCAAAATACGGTATTAGAAACGACCTATATAAACGTAACTACCTCTAATAACGACTGGTCACGATGTCAACCAATTTTCAAAGTTGAGTAGTTCTAGTTTACCTAAGTCAAAAATCTAGCGTCATTTTGTTGCAATGTTGTTCGCTTGAGTTCACGATATAGTGCAGACTACACAGGGTGGTCAAAAACAGTCTCGAAAGTTTGTAAGCGTGTGCAGTGTAGGGTGTGCTGAGGAATAATTGTTAAGAAAAAAAAATCGATACGTTGTGCCGTTTCCGAGTTAATTAGCATTCAAGTTGGACAATCAGGAGCACCAAAGATGGTGTCGCCAAACGTGTTCTTCGTTTCGTTTCGCAGAGCAGAACAAGAGAGCGATACAAAAATTAGACATTAGACGGTAGTAAGCATCGAATCCGCGTCGAAGGCTAAGCAGTCTCGTGCACTATTATTGACGCTATGAGAACAACTGACACTAATTGTATCTGGTGGGCTGTTTGAATTTGCGATAGCAACAGCGTGACCGGCTACGTTCAGTGCTAATTAACAGGGAAACATGGCAACGTATTAATTTTTTTCCTTAACACTCATTTTCTGAGCACTACCTACCCTTGCAATACTCTTACAAGCTATACGGGCTGTTTCTGGCCACCCCATATAAAAGCACTTATTTGATGTATATACCGGGTGCCTCACCTAATAGTCGTCAGGCGCATTTTCTCTGGTATTTCGGCGGATATTTGCAATTTTAGTTTTGAGTTGTGTAGCTGGGTCTGCCCAAACAATTACTGATCGTCATGTCTTTCATGCGACGGCCAACGTCAGCAGAAAGTGTTGGTTAGTATCTCATTACAAACAAAATGATTTTTATATAGGAAATTTACGTGTCCATTCGATAGAGGGATTCCAAATTAGTTTAGTCCGAATTCGTTTCATTGATATGTGTGAACAGGAATAGTAAAACACGAAGAATAAACAGCAGTCTACCAGCGACTCAGTAGCACTGAATACTTGGCTGTTTCAGTCATTGTGTGCCAGGGCAACGCTATCGTGGCTGGAGTACTGGGTATTCTTCGAGTTCTACTGTCCCTGTTAATACACCTCAATAAAACAAATATCGCACTAGACAAATCTAGGACCGCTCTATCGAACGGACACTTAAAATTCTGTTTTAAAAATTATTTTGTTTGTAACGGGAAACAAACCGACCCTTTCCGCCAACACTGGGCGTCGCATGAAAGAAGTAGTGAGCACTATTTGCTTGGGCTGACTTCAGCTACGGATGAAAACACTGAATTGCTAGTATCTGCTGAAACACCAGAGAAAAGGTGTCCGACGACTCTTAGGAGAGACGTCTTGCATACATTGTGAAGGAAAAATGCCGGACTTGGCGGCCGGCATGCGATTCCTCATCCCAATTCAGAAGTCTGTCTAGAAAAACCTACTCCCGCTGATAAGATTAAGAGAAACGCAGTTTAAAAAAACGAGGCTCTGGCAACGCTGTAACTGCGTGCAGCGTCGCCAAGAACAGGTAGCACAAACTCTGCTCTGTGCCGGAGCTGTCCCATTAGCTCAGCGTGTTCGGCAGAGGGTTAACTGCTCTCTGTAACAAAAAACTGAGTTAATGGATCAATGATGGACTCGAACAAGCGGCATTTTTTGTCCACCCTGAACGAACAATAGCGAAGAAAATGAGATCAACAAAAAAAAGTGAGAAGAGGCAATCTGCAGTGAACATACGCAGCCTCGACGATGCTCGAGTAGCGTATATGCCAAACATTTTTCCTCAGATAAAGCACAAAATCCAATTTACACCTCCACAATGCGGTGTCTTGTGCATTTCTTTCTGTTACCGTTACCTTTATTTAAACGTTAAGACATAGCACGAATCAATTTCCCTGGAAACGCTTGATTTAAGTAGTTACCCACATCCATTTTATTCTGTGGCGGTGCAGCATCATGATGAAACCATAGCTGTCACCGAACCTCAAGTGGAACATTTTCTAATGCGTGGGACAAAGTATTGCAAAGAAAAGTACGATATAGGGATGCATTCAACTTGTCCATAAATAGATAAAGCCCCAAAATCACTCTTCCCACGGTTTCCGCCCACAGGTTTATGCTAAAGTGTGCCTCAAAGGCACGTTCACGAGTGGCGTGGAAGTTGTGTTCCAACCGGTAATGACTGTTTTGGAAGTTGAAAATATCTTCATGAGCGAAACTAGAGGCGTCAGTCCTTATCAAATTATTTATATAATGTTCGTTATCTGACACTTGGTGCAAAAGCCATTCACAGAAGTGTACCTGTCGATAGCTATCTTCTGGCCGCTGGAGCTGAATTAACGTGTAATGATATGGATGCAGTTCATCATGCAACACCCCAGCAACCAGTCTGAGATATCTGGAACTGCCTTGCAATAACACAGGTTCAAAATGGTTCAAATGGCTCTGAGAACTATGGGACTTAACTGCTGTGGTCATCAGTCCCCTAGAACTTAGAACTACTTAAAGCTAAATAACCTAATGACATCACACACATCCATGCCCGAGGCAGGATTCGAACCTGCAACCGTAGCAGTCACGCGGTTCCAGACTGTAGCGTCTAGAACCGCACGGCCACTCCGGCCGGCAATAACAAAGGTACTTCAACTAGTAGACTGGTGAGCGGTTTCAATAATCGCGTCGTCTATTTGTGGACTATGTCTAGTCCGGTTTCCCGAAGACATTGCTCCAGGCGACGAAAAACATTCTTTTCGGGATGGCGCCTTAGAGGGTATCGCGCAGCAGTCACACGAGCGCCAATAGCAGTTTGGTTATGGGATGCACCCTACACCAAAAGCATATGGATATATTCATTGTTTGTGTACGCCATCGGGAATCCGCGCTACATGAACTTTACAGGACCAGTTATGGTTGTGCACTGCACAGTTAGTAGACACATGCATGTAGTTCAATGGACCCCACTGCCATGTGATGGACTATTGTCATGTGACAAAATGATGTCCTTTTTATCAACGGCGGGAAATAGGAAACGGACGTCTAAAAAATAAAAAGGAACCTAATGACGATTCGAATCATAGCTACAGGGTGGATGTCAGTTTGATGTCCCAGCACTCTACTCAGTTTTTTTTCCCTTTCCTTTCTTTAAAATTTGTCCCAGCTCATGACTCGAACCCAGGTCTCCTGCTCCATTTTTTTGTAATCGCAGGTGTGAACATTTTTTTTACTTAGCATGGTTCTAATTTTTTGTTATTCTTTTAAAGAATACAGTTTATGCACGGGACTATGGAAATACCTATCAGCATGTTTACAATAGTTACATTTACGCAATCTTGACAGTCTTTCCCTTTTGCGAAAAAATGTCGTTAGAAAGGAAGCGAAAACATGAAAGGCCCTTCCAGTTTTATAATATACGTGATTGCCTTCCAGAACACATTTCAAAACGTGGAGACAGAAGATATGGAGACGCGCGGGCTGTCCTGACTCGCAGCCGTGTTCTCGATGCTTGTATAGTAACGGTGAATTCGGGTGGTGGCTCTCTGAGAATTTTCTAGTGTCAACAACATTATATTCGGCGGTTTATAATATACAGTACACAGTAACTTCCTTTAGCAGGTGTTCTGCATTTCCCTTCATTCTCGGGAATGTCGTCAGGGTAATGTAACGACGACACTGAAATAGCATGAGACGCGGTTCGTTAGACGAAGGCCAATATGCAGAAGAGCAGTTGCCACACTTCCTATGCCGCTCCACAAACCAGTCGGTGGATGTCTGTATCATGCATGTGGTAGGTCTAGCACAACAGCGTTGCTGCAAGATGGATTTTGTGCAGACGTGATTGCGAGAGGTATTTTCCGTTCACATAATAGTACCATGTAGTCCACACCGCCATCTATAAGCTGGCGTGGGGGGGGGGGGGGTGTATATCTTACATAAGATTGCATTCCAGTCACCCGTAAGACATTTGATTTTGATCACGTTCTGTTACTGCCGCAACGTGGGCTACCGTACACCCTGCGAACCGTGGGCAAATCGTAAATGCCCAGCATCTTCCTGAGCAACTATATTCTAGCAGAAACGTGCGGCAGTGGGTCAATGCTGTGGGGATGTGGTGAATATCTGTCAGTGGGTCCACGTTGGGTGGCACAATTTCCTTGAGGAGGAATGAGGTCAGACTGCTGTGGTAGCGTTTCCAGTGCCATAACGTCAGTCGCACGAATAACGCCAAATCCTTGACGTACTCATTCGTTGAGTCCTAGGCCGCCGACCATCACAGGGAGAGTGAGCGTTACGTATCTCACTTTGAAGACATGTCCTTGGTTCACGTGATATCCGATGACTACCTGGAGTCTGTTCGCTGTCGCTCGCGGAATTGGATAGATTCTTGCCAAACGTGTAAACTTCGGCGCCATGAAGGTGTTAACTAAGTCAGTCTTTTGGAGCGCATCAAGGATCGCCAGGAGAGTAGGCGGATACAGGCGCGGATGTTGCTCAAGAGAAGTTTGTAGTTGAGAGCTATTGTATGGCGTGTTGTATCAGAGCACACCACTAGCAAACATTTCATCTAAGTGACCACCCTAATGTACCCATCCGGTTGCGCAGGTAACCCACGACCAATGTTTATGATTCCCGATTTTGTCTGTTCATGTGTGCGTCAGACGATTTTTTGTATGTCTCAAGAGCTGATTCTATGGCAATATGTTCGTCCGAGAGTATCAAAAATACCACATCACCCGCGTACGCTCGGTACACAAATTTATCCCCTCGCACATTGATGCCCTGTAGCGTACTTTGGACTTCCATCGACAGCGGATCGATCGCAAGTGCAAACAGGGCCGTGGAGATGGACACCGTTGCCTGACAGAGCCCTGTATCTGTATTGGTCTTGTCAGAAGTCTGCTGACTAAGATCACTAGCTGCAATCCGTGAAGAAGTCACATTACTGTCGTGATGAACTGTTGTGGTATGTTCACGGCTGCCATCGTTGTGCACAGAAAGTCATGGCCAACTGCATCGAAAGCTTTCTCTGCTTCGACCGAACGTACCACTCCATGAATTCTTCAGGCTTCCGCGATGGCTGTTAGATAGCGGTAGGCACATAACGCCAGGTGAATAGCGCGTTTGTCAATGCTGCTTTATTTACCATTAGAACAGTATCTGAAATAAGTGACACTTCAACACGAAAAGTAGTCTACTTCGCATATTTTCATACGCTTATGTCGTATGGTATTATTTTTTGGGGTAATTATTCTGATTCAAAAAGGGTATTTTTGGCTCAAAAACGGGCTGTTCGAGCTATATGTGGTGTTAAGTTCGAGAACCTCTTGTCGACCCCTATTCAAAAATCTGGGAATTCTGACATTGCCCTCACAGTATATATTTTCTTTAATGTCGTTTGTTGTTAGCAATATTAGCCTATTCCAAGGAGTTAGCAGCTTTCACTCAGTTAATACTGGGCAGAAATCAAATCTGCATGTAGAATGCACTTCCTTGACTCTTGTGCAGAAAGGAGTGCAGTATTCTGCTGCATCCATTTTCAATAAGCTACCACAAGAACTCAAAAATCTTAGCCGTAGCCCAAACTCTTTTAAGTCTAAACTGAAGAGTTTCCTCATGGCTCACTCCTTCTATTCTGTCGAGGAGCTCCTGGAAGAGCTAAAAAGTTAAGCAAATTCCAGTGTTACATTGTTGATTTTCTTCATTTAAACTTACGACTTGTCACCTGAATATGTTTTTTTTATATTTCATTTTATCTGTTTCTAATGTCGTGTTATAATTTCATGTGTTGACTCGTTCCATGACCATGGAGACTTGTCCTTAATTTGGTCCCACGGAACAATAAATAAATAAATAAATAAAAAAGTCAAGGGCTGGCTTTAAGCTAAGTGCCAAAATTCTCGCTAAAATGTTGTAACCACTATTGAGAAGTGTCAGAGGCCGGTATTGGCGCACAGGGTATTCCGAAGACGTCTTCGGAACCTGGATGATCAGACCCTGCGTAAAAGTCGCGAGGTACGAATGCTACGGGCGTCATCAACTCCAGGAATTGTCTTAACGTCTACGTTAGCTTATCTAGAAATTCGCTGCAGAATTCTGTGGGCAGTCCATTGGGGCCAGGGGATGTATTCTGGCAACTTTCCGCCAGAGCATTCGTCACCTCCTCTTCAGTCACGTCTAATTGCATCTCAGCAGCAGTCTCTCGGTACAGTTTGCGCGGCAGTGCCGTGAGCATTTCGTCAACTGCCGCCCTACCTGGGGTCTTATGTATTGATGATCCGAACGTCGATGACCTTAAGTGCTGCTCCTCTCGCAGAAGATAAATACTCGACGTCCGTAACTTCGACACCCTCTTTGGTTAAGATACCAGTGCCCAGTTGTTATGTGGTGCCTGGGTGGATATGAGCATTATAAGCTCCCAAAGAGTGGATCTCTGCGTCACTCACCTTCTTTAACAAGGCGAATCGACGTCCGCACCCCATAGCATAACACTTAGAAGCTGAAATTTGTGTCTACTGCTGATTTTATTGACGTTTATCGCCGTTATTCGATATGCTTGTTGGGAGTTGATTCTGCAAATCTCCGCTAAATATTCTGCGGCTTAACTCACCGTTCTCTCTCCAAGAAGGAGTGTGTTTCATATAAATCTACATATACATCCACATGATTACTCCGTAACTTACAGTTAAGTGCCTGGCCGAGGGTTCATCGAAACATCTTCCAGCTGTTCCTCTGCCATTCCACTCTCGTACAGCGCAAGGGAAAAACGAACACTTAAATCTTCCTGTGCGAGCTCTGATTTATTTTATTATGATGATGATTCCACCCTATCTAGTTGGGCGCCAACATAATATTTTCACACTCAGAGGAGAAAGTAGGTGATCGAAATCTCATGAGAAGAAGACGCCGTAACGAAAAATGCCCTTGCTTTAATGATTGGCAGCCCAATTCAGGTATTATATCCGTGGCGCTCTCTCCCGTATTTCGCGATAATACAAAACGTGCTACCCTTATTTGAACTTTTTCGATGTCCTCCATCGATCCACCACACAGCAATACTCCAGAAGATGACGTAAGAGTTTAGTGCAGTCTCTTTAGTAGACGTGTGGCATTATCTCAGTGTTCCGGTTTGCTTTACCCACAGTATTATCAATGTCATCATTCCCAATACGTTTCACCTGGAACTTATTATATCGTGTTTTCCACGGCACCTATGTTTTCGTCTGGGTCCTGTGCTGTCATCGGCGTTTTCGTCGTTCCTGCATCCTGGCTGTCACGCTCAACATCATCCGCCTATCAACAGCGTTGTGGGCAGGGGCAGCTCTGTGTAAGAACGGAATTTGTTGATCTGGACCGCCGCGTGGTTCGAGCTTGTCCATGGGCTTCGCATCACTACCTTCACCGCCACACTGATCTCGGGTCATCCTTTCTGTTTGTATCGCTGTTATTTTGCACAACTCGTCGCCGTAGCACTGCGCTGCGGTCGTGCAATTTGTTTGGCCTTTTCTCGATATGAGCGAACTGTCTCGTCGGCATCAGGTGGCGCGATACCTTGTTTCTTGCGTTACTTTGCTGGCTCCGAGGCTCGAATCTTTCCTTCGTATCGAATGTTTGAGACTGTTCCATACATGGAGCTTCTGACTATCCTCTTATCTTGTGAGTCACGTCAGTGTCGACATCCATCCCTTCTCTTCGTATGGAATCATGATGCGACAGGACAGCGGTACTTGGACTTGGAACGTTTTCCACCCTTCTCACTGGCTTTGTGACTACTGGTCCATTCTGCCGCGCTGCTGTATCCAGTGGTCCATTGGTAGGCACCTGTGTGGGGTGCGGGTGTGGGGTGGGGGCAATGGTGCTGTTGGTGCCGTAGTACCTCACGCCGTCTCGACATCTGTGGGGCCATGCTTGGGATTGTTGCATTTCATGGATTTCTCTCACCGTCTACTGCGCAGTTCATCGTTGTGAGCATTCTGATCGTACCTACCCTTGGCACAACCGGAGCTCGTGTGATTTCCCCTCAGATAAAACGATCGCGCGGCAGCCACAAATGTGTACATAACAGAGGACGTGTTTCAGGAGATTAATTCTGACTTGATATACACTGTTGAGAACAGAATAAGCCTACGTCTGCAGGCCGTGGTGGCCGAGCGGTTCTAGGCGCTACAGTCTGGAACCGTGCGATCTCTGCGGTCACAGGTTCGAATCCTGCCTCGGGCATGGATGTTTGTGATGTCCTTAGGTTAGTTAGGTTTAAGTAGTTCTAAGTTCTAGGGGACTGATGACCTTAGAAGTCAAGTCCCATAGTGCTCAGAGCCATTTTTGAAGCCTACGTCTCAAAACACATCAATTTTTCTTCGTAGGGGGAAGACCGTCCCGTATTGCTGCAGAGTCGACGGTTACTTAACTGGTAGTTCATAAGGATGCACTTTTCTTATCCTAATGCCCACCGGCTCTGCCAGCACATGCCTACATTGTCGTCAGAGAGAAGGACCTTATAAGGACCGCCACAGCAATGGTCATTAATAAACTTAACATGTACAGCAATTTCTACTACTGAAAGGCGAATGCCGGTCGAGTTTGGCCACTTCTCTCAAATCCATAAAATTTCAAGTGCTTTCCGTCGAGCAAATCAGTTTGCAGATATGAAATTCAAAGTCAGTTTTCGTACAGAGTTAGCCACGTGAACGTCGTCTGTGTACTCTAAATGCTCCGCTGCCGAATAACACTCGCCGCTTCCTTTAAGCTGTTTGTTGCGGCTTGGGCGTAAACATCACGGCCTCTCCGCACAGCCTCTCGAGTCAGACTGCACTCAGTGAGCTACGACGGCTGGTCCGGTAGTGAAGGGTGCTACACTTACTCTGTAGATTCCGATGCGCTGCACGATATGACAGTATTGCCAGCGCCTCGTTTTCGTACATGTGTAAAATGCACCCGACCTGATTTTGCTAGATAAACTTTTGTCTTGAATCTGGATGAGAAATCGCATCCCGACCTCCAAGTGCAGCATTTTTCTTCACCCTATACATCCACACTGCGTAAAGCACAAAGCCGCCATTAAGGACATTTACATTCAAACAGTTAGTTTCTAACATCGTCCTTGCTGTAGGAGACCACTACCCCAAGGAGTTTTCACAAGGGGAAAAAATAGCCGAAACCTTATGTAAACATATTCCCTTTAGGCAGTGAGAGACCGTCACTGAGATAGGCATGCAACTCCGGTGGCCGTCTCTAGAAAAGGACATTTTGCATGACAAGGAACCTTGCTGTTAAAATTCCAAAAGACGGCCATTCGCGAGTGGAATAGGAATTGGAAAGGAGAAGGGAAGAGTGGTCTAGAACGTGCCCTCTGCCCCTTACTGCAATTTGGGTTGCCGAGTATTAATGTAGGATAAAAACACGGTACAAATTGACTGTAGTAAATAAACTTCTGTTTTACCACAACGTGCTTTACAAAAAGGTAGCAGGTTTCCACTGATTAATTCTCCATTTTCTGGTTTTTAGTTACCGAAATTAATCCAGTAAGGCCATACACAAGGCGCAAAAGGCCGTACAGAATTCCAACACGTTAACCTGTTATTGGTTTCAAACGTCATATAACATATTGCTCCAGCAGATATGCGTAATATTTCATAATGTTCTTACTGGTATCATATAACTGTACGCTGGCGGCTATAATTTCCACTAAAAGATGAAAGAGCAATGTTCCGCACGATTAACCTAAAACAAAGCACATTTTAGCAGAGGCTAATTTTATTTCCCATTATTAATAAGTGCTGCTCCGTATGTCTATGGTGTTATAATTAAGTATTTCATATACAAGAAGTGACGTTACGTGATACAAAGTGTTCTCGGACAGAGAGGGGATCGCACCCTATACCTTCGGATGTGACGTTTGGCAGTTACCCATTAAGCTTTACAATTTCCTCATCGTATTTTTAACAACATCAAAGGAAACTATGTTATACTGTTTTACTTATTAATCAGCCGTGACGCCTTATACCAATGACGATCGACTGCAAGGTTACCTTTTACGTATAGCACACCCTAAAATTGCACGAAATTTTTACTCTGTACGATTAGTTTAATATACGGACCATAGAAGTATACAACATATATTATCATATTTTTCTTCATTTTTACCTTGAGTAACGATGAGGAGGGAATTTGGTATTTCTCATAACAAAACGTGAATCAAACACAAGTTTCTTTATTTTTAAGTAGATGAGTAACCGGCGTTGCCCGGGTATGTACTCGTATTTTTTCCAACTTCTCTTAGTTCATTTCCTCATTCCCCCTCTCTCTGTCCATCTCCACCACTTCTCCTCTCTGTCTACATCCTCCTCCCTCACTTTCCGTCCACCTCGTCTTACTCACTCTCTGTCTATCTTCCACTCCCCCTCTCCCTGTTACATCTCCTCCCCGTTTCTTTCCTCGTGCATCTCCTCCGCTCCCCTCTCGCTGTCAATTTCCTCCTCTTCCCTTTCTCTGTCCATTTTCTCCTCCCCCTCTGTCTGTTCTTCTCCTCTTCCCCAGTCTCTCTGCCCATCCCTTCTTATCCCTATCTGTCCATCTCCTCTTTCCTTTCTTTGTCCATCTCCTGCTATCCCCTCTCTCTGTCCATTTCCCCCTCTCCACTCTGTGTCCATTAACTCCTCTTCCTCCTCCTCATCCTCCTCTTGACCATGCCTATCTCCTCATATCCCCTTACCGAGCGAGGTGGCGCAGTGGTTAGCACACTGGACTCGCATTCGGAAGGACGACGGTTCAATCCCGTCTCCAGCCGTCCTGATTTAGGTTTTCCGTGATTTCCCTAAATCGCTTCAGGCAAATGCCGGGATGGTTCCTTTGAAAGGGCACGGCCGATTTCCTTCCCAATCCTTCCCTAACCCGAGCATGAGCTCCGTCTCTAATGACCTCGTTGTCGACGGGACGTTAAACACTAACCACCACCATCATATCCCCTTGTTGTTTGTCCATCTCCTCGTCCTCCCTTCTGTCTCCACGTTATCATACTCAGCCAAATAGGAGGCTGGTAGGACCTATACCAAAAGTATTTCTTTCCAGATTGTAACTAATACTTGTACCAAATTTGATTGAAACCTTTCCAGGGGTTCACGATGTGATTTTCACCTGTGGCTTTGCTCGCATACGGACATGTCAGATACATTTCGCACATATTTTACGAGTATTTATACACATATGGCTCAGGAATATCTAGCGAATTTCGCCCTTTAGTTTCATTTTCAAGCAATTAAATATTTATGACGTCGTATCTCCTGAACTATGGGCTGAGCAATGAAATAATTTTGCTAGTACATCCAGTGGTATATGTACCTACTGTCTACGAAATTTATTGTGAATATAATTAGTAGTAAGACGTCATGCATAATGCTGCAGTTCCTCCCGTGTCTCAGTGTTTATCACCCGAACTATGTGTCGTACAATGACATATTTTTGTAGGTACATTCTGCCACAAATGTGGATACGGCCAGCGAAATGTGTTGCGATAAAGGTAGTAGCAAAGACATAATAAATTAAAATGTCAGGCAAAATGCAGCATTTTTTTCTCGCACCTCACTATCTGACGTCCTATCTCCAGAATTATGTATCGTATAAATATATATTTTGATAGGAAGATTAAAACATCTCGCACGATGCGATAGTTTTAACGCATTCAGTGTTTCTGATGTCGTTTCTCCTGAACTCAGTCTCGTACAGTGACGTATTTTTTCTGAAACATTCACTGGTACGTGTGAGTACCGTCTGCAAAAATTTGTCCGGAACACAGTTCGTAGTAAAGCAGCAGTAAATTGAAACGTATTGCTTCATGTGGTAATTTTACTGCATGAAGAGCTAAAACATAGTAAGAGACATTTTTTTTCCTTTTATCATTTTATGGGGGTCGGTGGCAAGAAAAAGTTTCATAATGTTTCAAATTATGTGTACAGTTTTTTAAAACTCTCTAAGTGCTCTCATTCTGAAATACTGGATGACTACATTATGGGTATTCTCACGTCGTGGATTACACTTCTTCGTTATCCCCACTCCTCTGATGGATGGGTTGTTCTCTCCCCCTTTCCAGACAGTAAGTGATATGTGTACCACGTTTAGTTGAAATTGCTCCAGTGCTTTAGAAGGAGATGTGGACCATACATATACACATACATCCAGTTATATAACTTGTAAGAAATTTTTATTTTAACGATACTCATTATTTCATGTGGCTTCTATAAGAAACTCATTTATGACACTATTCATCCATCTATCCAAGAGGTTATGACATTAACGTTAACCGTAATTGTTAACCTTGGACTGCTAGCTTTCAAAAGTAAGGAATTGCCAGTCAGTGTGAAGGAGCTCTATCTGGTCAAGCATACTAGCCACTCAGATGGTAAGGCATGAAGCCAGATAGTAAAGGTTAGTATATTAGGTAGTCACAGAGACGGGCGTAAACGTGATCCACTTCGGCAGCAAACGACGCTGGTCAAGAGTTACAAAATTACAACCAGGCACCAAAAATATGAACAGTGGTATAAAAAGAAACGAAGCACACCTACTGCACTGTACCAGTGTGACAAGTGCAACGAGACTAAGATCTCGTCTGTATTGCCGAAACTGTGCGCATTACAAGAAATTTAATCGAATAATGTAGGTACAGTTTTTAACATTTTGGCTTATATCAGGACGAGGAGAAAAGTAATGCTTCCGAATTTTTTATGTGGAAAATCATGAAGTTTCTTAAATAAAACAAACACTATTAACTGCTATGTCTTTATTCCTCACGTCTACATATTGGCAGCCCTCGGCCGTGAGGGGTTCAAATGGTTCAAATGGCTCTGAGCACTATGGGACTTAATACCTGAGGTCATCAGTCCCCTAGAACTTAGAACTACTTAAACGTTACTAACCTAAGGACATCACACACATCCACGCCCGAGGCAGGATTCGAACCTGCTACCGTAGCGGTCGCGCGATTCCAGACTGTAGCGCCTAGAACCGCTCGGTCACACCGGCCGGCAGGACACAGCAGAGATTCGCGCTTGGTGACACGTACCCAGCGCCGGCAGTACGCTCCGCTCTTTTTAATAGAGTGTATCTTGTGACGTTGTGTAAAGTCACCAGAAACAAAATGAAGTTCAAAGCGCTGAACAAGATGTTGTACCTGATTTCCTGTACATTAGCGTCATTTCAATAGAGATTTATTTATTTAGCATATGGCATTACATATGAACCGCGACTAGCAGTTTTGAATTACATAGTTTTACAAAATTTTACAAAAGTACATTAAACTCATAATTTATAATTTAAAAAATCAGTCTATAAATTAATATCTAATTTGTCGATCCATTCAAGCGCCGCCAATAGAGAGATTCAAATTAACACACAGGACTGAATTGCAGTACACGTATATACTGCAATAATCTTGCTGGAGCATGTGGCCGCCCGCGGACTCACGGTGTCAAGCGTGAACCTCTGCTCTGTCCGCCGGCGGATTCGTGGCGGTCAACATGTTAACTGAAGAGTGATACGTAAATTGGACTTTATTAACCTGAATACGAACGAACGCCGATAATCTCGGCCGAGGTGCCATTGGACAGCATTTATGACTGAATATTATACATGTAAAAATATACAGCAAAGATGTAGCCATAATTGAGTAGTGTTAGAATTCATGCCTTTTGATATCCAAATACGATCACACTGCACACACACGCCACATTATCACAAAAACGAGCAGGAGTGCAAAATTCGGAAAAGTACACTTAACGAAGAGCATTGCTGTAATGAATAGTGATTAAATTTAGCTGTAATGAGCATAAGTTGCGTTTTCATCATTAGATTATGTTCCAGTGCCAAAATAGCGAAAAAATTACAAATAATGAACTCGTTACATCAAGTAAAATTCATAATAATGCACTGGATGTATTGACCGTAACCATGCAACACTTCTTATTGGCGTAATTTAGGTTTGCGTCCATTCGTTTCAGCTCTGTTTAATCCTCACAGAAAAAGCACAATGTGAAATGCCAAAATGATCGGTAGGCTAAAGTGCCTACTTTGAATCTCTGAACATCTGGCTGATCATATAACATACTGTAATGAACGTAGGGCCTAGACTCGTAACGTGTAGTTTTTGCAACGGTAGCACGACAACCAACTGGAAGTGGTAGGCAGCACCCATAAACAGGGGCGGAAAGCAGTGCTCGTCACAGTCCGGCAACAGAGATAACTTCCCTACCACTAAGTATCCTTGTAGCCGGCATGAAATATCGCTGTTGACAGTACAGGCCCGTGAACAGCCCTACCGCCTGCCCAGACTGAGGCACGATTCACGATGGTTATACTAACCTTTTTTGCGGAGGTGACACTACACTATGGGCTAGCAGTCACGATCCGAAAGTATTCAAGTATTTACATATAGTTTCACGGTTACATGGTTCTGGAAATGTTTTCTCCATTGAAAATAGCGTTTCCTGTCCTCAGTATGTCTGTCTTCTGTTAGAGGTAACTCAAATTACAACAATGGTGACGATAATGCAGGCGTCACTCCATTGAAATACGGAATGTGATCGTATTGTTTTGCTTGTGGTACAAGTAAATACTATACCACTGTAAACATTTAAGCTGCAATGGCGAATACGAGCAGATTCACAATTGAAGAACGTCTTCTTGTTTGCATATGGGTGCATGAAATGGAACAAGCGGGTGAGACATGAATGAAATTAGGAATAACGTTTTTAATCGCTTCAAGAAAGAAGCTCCAACGGAGGCTAATCTTCGGAAACTGGAAAGAAAGGTCTTTGCAACTTGGCCATTGACAGATGCAGTGGAGAACCCAAGAAATATGACGACGATAATGAAGTTCAAATGGTTCAAATGGCTCTGAGCACTATGGGACTTAACATCGGAGGTCATCAGTCTCCTAGAACTTAGAATTACTTAAACCTAACTAACCTAAGGACATCACACACATCCATGCCCGAGGCAGGATTCGAACCTTCGACCGTAGCGGTCGCGCGGTTCCAAACTGAAGCGCCTAGAACCGCTCGGCCACTCCGGCCGGCGATAATGAAGTCACTGAACGCTTAATTCCTTCGTTAACCAGCAAAATCGACATGGAAGCGGTCGACTGAGATGAACATTCCCTGAATCTCCATTCGTGTTCCGATGAAGAAACAACATTACCGTTCAATTTCGACTCGCCAGCATCAATGAATTAAGTGAACTTGATATGAATACCCATACAGGGAAAGTGTGAAATATTTAAGACTTATGAAAGAAAATTAGTTTCTACGTTATTCCGTTCTTTCATGTATCTTTTTCCATTAAAAACAATTTCTGCTGGAGCTTGGGAGTCGTTTCATGTTCCTGTCTACCTTCCATATTGCTTCTTACTTCGATACAGTATAATTAAACATTTCCTACTGCGAGTTTTGGCTCACCCGTTAGAATTCTAGTGGTGCTGACCATGCAACTGCGGTGTGAAGGGACCGCACTCTTTTATTTTAAAAAGAACACGTAGGCATTTTTCAGCGAGTAGTTTTCGGAGGTAGTTTGGGTGGTCGGCAGGTTAAGACACGTTGTGGTGGTCTGTCGTCGGCGAATTTTAGAACATTGTTTGACGATGATAAAACTTTTCCGGTAGCTATCGCACTTAGAAATTTTCGTGGGGCTATGAACTGCTATGGACAGTAATGGATCGGCGTAGTCTGTTCGGTGAACATTACTACTGCCTTGTAGTGCTACTGAATCTGTGATGTGTAGGAATTAAAATAGACCCAAGTTTAAACTTTAATACTTCAGTGGAGGTTACATCATAGTGCGTGCTACATCAACAGTGATTTCTTAAATCTAATTCCTCATTTACAGACTAGTTTTCATTGGAGTAACCAGATACTGCAGCTCACCGTAATAGATACTTACTGCGTCGTTTGTACAGTCTCCCCCTTTCCCACGAAGAATCCTGTGGCAGTGTATATTTTGGGAATCCACGTGGGATAATTAGTAGCATCAGGTTTAATACGAGTTCTTAAGCAGTATCAGCAGCTGGAAAGACAGCAACGTCGCTGAAATTTTGAAATTTTTCAATGAACCCACATTAAGAAAGTTATTTTCGATGATACGTTAACAAGAACTTGCAGATACTGACAGTTTTAAACATAGATACCTGCTGTCAGTGTAATCACCCTTCACTTAGCATATTATTGTGAAAATAGATTTATTACTACCCTACCACTTAATCAGTATTTTTGCTACATCTTCTGAATTTATTAGTGTTAATGTTTGGAATCAAACTGGGTTACTGTGTCTCAGTGCTGAACGGAATTGGCTACTGACGGATGTCACTATCAGGTAGTGAGCCTTTAAACTATAAGGGGCAGTCAAACGGAAATTCCTGTTTCGTAGTAAGCGTTCGGCCGCTGAATGTATCACAACCACACCCGCTCTTGCACTTTCTAGTCTGACTGAAATCGACGTCTACGCACGTCATTCTTCAAGTTTTCAAAAATGTGACAATCATACGGTGAAAGATCTGGGCTGTGCGGTGGATGTTGCAGAGTTTCCCAACCAAATCGACGAAATGCAGCCTTCCTCCGATTGACAGTGCGAGGGCGGGCGTCATCGTACAACGGAATGATTCAGTCCGACTGCATTTCTGGGCCTTTTGGCTTTACGGCATGTCACAGTCTCTGTGAAGTGCCTTCATGCCGTTGAACGCTGGTTGTCGTTCCACGATCGAGCAACTCGACGAGCAGAGGGCCACTGCAGTCATCATGACCTTACTCGAACTTATGTGAACAGCTTTGGATTTCTTTGGCTAGAGAAATGTGGGATATTTCAACTGTAGGCTTTGCCGCTTGCCCTCAGGCAGTCAGAATGCGCTCGACCGGAATAGTCCTGTTGCACGATAACGCCCGCCCCCACATTGCCAACAGGACTTAGGGCACGCTTCAGAGATTTGGTTGGGAAACACAGCAACTTCATCTGTACATCCAGAATCTTCCACCGTGCGATTTTAACATCTTTGTGACCTGATAAAAGTCGTGCATGGACGTAAGTTTTGGTCTGACGAGAAAGTGAAATATTGGATGCGTTTGTGGGTCCGTCAACGGTCGACCACGTCCTACAAAACAGGAATTGATCGTCTCGTCTCTTAGTGGTATAATATATTCACGTTGGTAGTGATTGATTTTGAATGGAAAAATTACATAGTCCCGCAGCGGCGGGTGTGTTGGTTTTCATTTGACTGCCCCCTTGTACACACATTTCCAACAGGAGACATTTCATTGCATAGAGAGCCGATCTTCAAATTCCCTTACAACTTGTAACAATTTTGTCAGTGAAATGACTTTTACTCAACTAGTTCCACAGAAGGCGACATGCTAGGTAAACATCACTATGAATCAATAATAATGAGCCTGCTTGATGATGAAAATTTCGCGAAGGTTTATGCTGCGTAACGGTGATAGATAAGTCTCACTGTATGCTGTTCAAACGTGTGGGAACCGCAATGAAATTGTTAGTTGAGCGACTGGTAACATAACAGGCAAGTGAAATGGGTCTTCTTATTGAAAGGCATTAAAGCAAGTTCATTGAACAAGAGATGAACCGTAATGAAACAAACACACTGAAATTTTTCCAACTGGATCCACTTGCACAAATATTTCTTCACTCTACTTCTCTGAAAGTACGTAACACTACATAACAAAATTTGCGTCATTATTATTGTGGAGTAGCACTTCAAGATGTAACAGTAAGAATCGGTGTCGCAGCAACGCTGCCTTTATATGGTAAAATGAAGGTAACCCAAACTTTCAAAACAGTGAAGTGGGGAAAGCAATATGAGCTGCAGCACGAAGTAACGGAACTACTAATATCGCAACCAGGCAATGATGGCAAGGTCACCCGTAACCGATTTTCGCCTTAGTATTAGTTACGCAAGAAAATAAAGAACACAAATCGTAAAAGCTATAGACTGCTCCGCTTAATCGTACTGCCTGATAGCCTATTTCATTGCTTGCACTTTTATTTGCTGAGCACGTTAACGTACTCCACAACGCGTTCCAGACAGGAAAGCCAGCAACCTTTTTATTTTTGTGGCAAATGTAAAGATCGTAGTTCCAGAGGTTTCACTGCCGACGGATCTCACCTACTACTTCAGTAATGAGAGACATCTAATAATCCCAAACAATTAGGTTCTTTTGAAAAGCCGGCCGGAGTGGCAGAGCGGCTCTAAGCACTAAAGTCTGGAACCGCGCGACCGCTACGGTCGCAGGTTCGAATCCTGCCCCGGGCATGGATGTGTGTGATGTCCTTAGGTTAGTTGGGTTTAAGTAGTTCTAAGTTCTAGGGGACTGATGACCTCAGATGTTAAGTCCCATAGTGCTCATAGCCATTTGAACCATCTATTGCAAATAAGATCTGTAAGTTTTCCTCTTCACACAGTAGGAGTTTTGAGATCAACACCAGAAATTAGAATTTCATCAAGTTGTTTTGGATTCGTTATGGTGCTTTTCAAAATTTAATTAATACTGTTACCAAAATTATTGTGGTTATTTAGTTTTCATTCTCTTTAGTCTTCTGCGACCTAAAACTTACGTTCAGCCAATATCTGTGTGGTGTTTATAGTCTCCTGTTTACGTCCGTCCAAGATCTAGAACTTAACTACACAGCTCATCGGAAGATAAATATTCACCAATTCTTTCTTAATTGCAGTTTCAGAAAGTCTTTCTATTTATCGGTTTCGTATAAAAAAAGTAGGGCCACGTGCGATAAATGTGGATGTTGTTAGTATGGGAGAAGCATGTCGGGACTATGAGCTGGAGTTTTACTGGGAGGCCAATAAAATGCTAGATCAGGCTCTCACATGGAACTTTAGATTGTGCAGTCTCGGCAATGAATTCGTGGAACAGAGGAAAAAGAGCTGTGCCTTCACATAAAATTAGAATTGACAAATTCTGAGTTAGCTGGGTTGAAAGGGGAAAAAAACAATGGAAACTGGGAAATGTAACAAATATTTAAAAGAAAGGGAAAGTAGACTCCTGCAGACTAGTAGTAGCAACTGTGAGTCTAGATCGGTGGAAATCTGCAGCAGAAAGAAAAGAGTCCTGGTGCTAGGAATCAGTCACCAGAGGGGTGCAGGTCAAATACTAGAAGAAAAGCTACCGGTAGAACACCAAATCACATACAGCGTGGAACCTAGTAGCAAGTGTAGTCTGGAGACAAAGAACAAAGCTTTGTACAGATCTGGTAGTTACAATGGAAGGGGTACGAAGGAACCTCGTTAGCAACGTAGAGTATAGTATTAAAGGTGACCTGGAGGAAACAGGAGCCACAACTGTGGGCATTTGTGTGGGAACTGTGGAGGTATTACAGGGCCATGACCAGAACTGGGTTAACACAGCTGTCAGCCCTGTAAGCAAAGAGCTGAGTGGATTGCCTTTGACTGAAACAAAGTCTGAAAGGGCCATGACCAGAACTGGGTTAACACAGCTGTCAGCCCTGTAAGCAAAGAGCTGAGTGGATTGCCTTTGACTGAAACAAAGTCTGAAAGGGCCATGACCAGAACTGGGTTAACACAGCTGTCAGCCCTGTAAGCAAAGAGCTGAGTGGATTGCCTTTGACTGAAACAAAGTCTGATATAGTGCTGTATTTGAGAGCTGGGATACATACAGCATGGGGAATTATAGATTAACTTCGTATCTTGCAGTAAGTATAAGGGAGGCCACAATCACAAAAGGCCTAATACATTTCGTTAATGGGTCATAAGGGCACAATAAATTAAATTATCGTATGGTATTGTTGGCCGGGAAGCCCCATGTGGGGAAGTTCGGCCGCCATGTGCAGGTCTTACTGAAGTCGACAACACATTCGGCGACTTGCGTGATGGTGATGATGATGAAATTATGATGAGGACAACACAACACCCAATCCACGAGCGGGGAAAATCTCGAACCCGGGCCCGGTGCCTGTGAGGCAAGCACGTTTTTCTTTAGGATGGTCATGCCGCGTGGTACACGGCGCACTAGCAGTGGGGTCTCTTCACGGCACTGCCAGTGCGTTACTCAGCTAAGCAGGCGGACATAAACTTACGATTTTTAGATTACAGACACGTTATGACAAGATAGCCTTGAAAGGTTTTAGATCAGAAAAGTTAAATTAGTTCTTTCCTTCAGAATATTTGAAGGCTAAAAAGGAAGGAAGATGAGATTACTGTGTGTCCAGAATATGTGGAATATTCTAATGTGATAAACGTTCAATGCCTCTTGGAACGCCATGTAACCATAGGGATAGATGAGTTGTATGTTGCTGATCACAGAATAGCATAATTTTCGTTGAGAGTGAACACACGTAGAAGTTGGACACAAAGCGAAACATACTGAAACAAGCAGTTTTTGTGTAGATCGGACAGTAGTAGTAAGTGCTTGTTAATTGTGACTTTAGAATAACTACCTTGTAGTCTATAGATTCCCACAAAGCCACTTCCGGGTTTTTATAAGAAAACTAAATGCGTTAATGAGCCATCTGTCAGACAAAAAGGAACATTTGGTTGTGGGAATTTCAATGTACTACTAGGAAAAATTCACTGGAACCTGCGACCGAACCGCCGAATCTTTCCATCAGTAAATGGGGTATGTTCTCAATTGACTCGGTTGTTTTAACCCCTCCACTGACGGAATGACCCGCTTCCTACTTCCGTATGTATAAAGCCAATACGGACTTGTAGCTGTCACGCCATTGCGCTTACTGCTACGTATTTTAACCGTAAATAGCTCAGCCCTAATGGTAAGAGGTAGTAGTGAATTCACGTTATTAATCTTTGAAGACAGCACAGCTGCCACAAGCTCAGCTCACTTTTACTCCACTCCTACCCTCGCCATTGCACCACATTAATTAGGTGCTACATGGACCTTGCTAAATTCACTTGCGTATACATTTTTGACCGTTACTCGCCAGTATTTACCTAATGATTAGTACACCCCTAACCAGACTATTTCCCAAAGAGCTGTGATGATTGAACGGGTTCGATCCACGGCCTACAGTGCCCTACAGTTCACACGGTAACACTGCCTACCTGACCCACTTAACTTGGTAGTGAGCTTATGTATCCAATCACCACCGCTAGCAGCAGTGGGTAATCCTATCAGCACGACGAGAGCAGCAGACTTACCGTCGAATCCTCCTGAAAATACTTATAACTACGGTCGCCAGCTCTGAAGGAGCAAAAGAATAAATCAGTTTTTTGGCTCGTTTCAAAGTGAAACGGCTTGAGTTGAATTTAAACTTAATTCTCAATATTACTATTTCTGATCATTCTAGGTGATTCTACAAAGCAAATAATCTCTCAATTTCTGTGAGTTGGCTTGGTAATTACCACCAAGACAATTTAAGCAACTTAGGTTAACAAAATTCTATCCTTCAACTTATTTAATGATTTTGGATATTACTCTTTGGACAATTGATATAGAATTAGTTAAGTGACTTTACTTGAAAGGTTACTCAGAAAAATTTAAGTAACTATAAATAGGCGACTCATTCTGGTGTGACCATTGCTCTTTTCAACATTCTTATACGGTAAAGTATTCTACAACCAAAAGAATTGTAAATGAAAGAGGCGATGGTGGCCTCAGTCTGATTTCACTACACTATGTTTCAAGTTACTACACTTTACAATGAACAACATGCGTCATAATTTTACTCATTACTATATTCGGTCTTCTGCACTTGCACAAAAGAAAACTGGTATTCTCCTTTTACATGTATACAAAGTTCGACTTAACAATTGCAAGCAGTCTTGCCTTGGGTAGACGTGTCGGTGCTGGTGGTGAGATGCATGTGGCTAACGCAGCTCTTCACGCCTCATGCCCTTAATGGCGGCTGGAACTACGAGCTGTAGCACTCGTATAAGCTACTGCACGTCCGCCATAAAATCTGGGCGCAGGAACTCTTACAATCAGCCCCAGTGGCACAGAGACGGCTTCGACAACCATTCGTCGCGTTCTACTCCACAAACGGCGACGATATTCGCCTCTTCGCTGTTGCACAATCACTTTTGCGTGAGCACAGTTACGCACGTCCGGTCACGTCAACACTCCCCAGGCCATTCCATTGTTCAGTCCCTGTGTCTCCAGCTACCTCTAGCTACGCTCGTATCACCAAGAGTGGGGGCGTTCCCCTACCACCTTTTCACCGAAATCATTTAGTATTTAAGAATATTTATATTTATTACCCTGGAGTTCATACCAGTCATAATAATTTACTACTAGCGCTTTATAACATTAAATCATACAGTAATAGCTTATAATTACGAAGAAAAAGAATACACTTGACTCCGAGAGCTTAGTGCATTGTCTGACAGGCAGCGCTAATTCCCAGTTTCGCCAATAGATGGCATCAGGGTGCACTCCCTGGCAGTCTCACACCAGCGCGCCCGTTTCCGACGCGCGGGCTCCAAATTACTGTCAGCCCACCATCATTTCAGTTCCGTTACAAACCATTATTTGGCTGTTTCAATATGAGTTCTGTACTGAATTTTCCAGTTCGAATTAACATAGTGACGACTAACACTGCAAACCAACTGGGTGAAGGAAAACATAAACGTCAAGAGACTAAATATCTCCTCATAAGACATAACATGTAGAAATGCAGAGAAAAATATTAGAATACAGAAGTTTGAGCTAACTCCTAAAGAGAAAAAAAAAAAAAAAAACGGGAAAGAAATAGACAGAAGAAGGGAAGTAGAAAACGGAGAACATGTAAAAGGCTCCTGAAAAGTAACAAGAAAGAGAGAGAAAAATGACCATGGAAACTGAATGTGTTTTAGCGATCTCTTAGACAGGCATTAGCGATAGCAGTAGTACATACATGAAAATAAGTTCTGCATCAGCCCTATTCCCAGAATTCCTGAAGATAGATGTTGATTGTGGATACTGTATCACACACACACAGTCCCTTTGACTGTTCAGAGATGTCACTAAAACCGCCCAAAGATGTAAATAACTATGAGTGAGCAGCGTCCATTAGACGGAGTGCGTCCGACAGCCGATCAGTTCCAATCATTCCACCAGGAAGGAGGTGCACGACTCGTGTTGTCTGTAGTTCAACCATGCCTAGACTGTCAATACCGCGGTTCGATCGCGTCCGCTATGTTACTTTGTGGCAGAAATGGCTGTCAACAAGGGAAGTGTTCAAGCGTTTCGGATTGAACCAGAGCGATGTTGTTCGGACATGGAGGAGATACAGAGAGAGACAGGAACCGTCTATGACAAGCCTCGCTCAGACCGCCCGAGGGCCACTACTGCGGTGGATGACCGCTGCCTACGGATTGTGGCTCGCAGGGACACTGACAGCAAAGCCACCATATTGAATAATACTTTTCGTGCAGCCGCAGGACGTTATGTTACGACTGAAACCGTGCGCAATAGGCTGCATGATGCGCAACTTCAAGCCCAACGTCCATGGCGAGGTCCAACTTTGCAAACCACGACACCATGCAGCGCGGTACAGATGGGCTCAACAACATGCCGAACGGACAGCTCAGGATTGGCAATCATGTTCCCTTCACCGATGAGTGTCGCATATGCTTTCAACCAGACAATCGCCGAAGATGTGTTTGGAGGCAAACTGGTCAGGCTGAACGCCTTAGACACACTGTGCAGCGAGTGCATCATGGTGGAGGTTCCCTGCTGTTTCGGGATGGCACTATTTGGGGCCCATTTACGTCGCTGGTGGTCATGAAAGGCGTCGTAACGGCTGTACGATACGTGAATGCCATCCTCTGACCAATAGTGCATCTATAACGGCAGCATATTGGCGAGGCATTCGTCTTCATGGACGACGATTTGAGCCCCATCGTGCACATCTTGCGAATGACTTCCTTCAGGATAACGATATTGCTCGACTGGAGTGGCCAGCGTGATCTCCAGACGTGAACCCTATGGATCATGCCTGGGATAGTTTGCAAAGGGCAGTTCATGGGCAACGTGACCCACCAACCACTCTGAGGGATCTATGCCGAATCGCCATTGAGGAGTGGGATAATCTGGATCAACAGTGCCTTGATGAACTTGTGGATAGTATGCCACGACAAATATAGGCATGCGCCAATGCAAAAGGACGTGCCACTGGGTACTAGAGGTACCAGTGTGTACAGAAATCTGGACCACCATCTCTGAAGGTCTCGCAGTATGGTGGTACAACATGCATTGTTTGGTTTTCATGAGCAATAAATCGGGCGAAAATGATGTTTATGGCCGGCCGCTGTGACCGAGTGGTTCAGGGGGCTTCAGTCTGGAACTGTGCTGCTGCTACGGTCGCAGATGCGAATCCTGCCGCGGGCATAGATGTGTGTGATGTCCTTAGGGTAGTTAGGTTTAAGTAGTTGTAAGTCTAGGGGACTGATGATCTCAGGTGTGAAGTCCCGTAGTAATTAGAGCCATTTGAACCATTTTTTGATGTTTATGTTTAGCTCTATTCCAGTTTTCTGTACTGGTATACCAAGGATATCATAACCCGTCCACACTGCGCCTGCCATCCGAAAACAACCAATGAGCTGCCTGCAACATTCTGTGTCACCCCGCAGCATTGGTCGGAAGACAGCAGTAGCTGGACAAAGGAATTACGTTCGCATGCCTAGGCTACCGTTAACACCACAACAGGAATGGCTCCGTTTGAAGTGGTTGCGTGACTGATGAACAGGATCGCACTGCTTTCAACGATGAATCGCGGTTCTGCACTACCCCAGATGACCATCGTCGGTGAGTGTGGCAGCGACCTGGGAAGATATCCTAATCTTCCAATCTTTTGGAAAGGCACAGAGGTGTTTCTCCTGGCGTCATATAGAGGCGCGTCATCGGGTATGACTTCAGGTCACGGCTATTAGTGATTCAGGGTACTCTAACGGCACAATGGCACTTCACGGACTTCCAGTATCCTTGCGTGTTACCTCTCATGGGACTGTATTATATTTCCTTTTTTCAACAAGACAATGTTGATCCACACATGACACATATCTCTATTTACCGTCCGCTAGCCGGCCGCTGTGACCGAGCGGTTCTAGGCGCTTAAGTCCGTAACCGCGCTGCTGCTACGGTCGCAGGTTGGAATCCTGCCTCAGGCATGGATGTGTGTGATGTCCTTAGGTTAGTTAGGTTTATGTAGTTCTAAGTTCTAGGGGACTAATGACCTCAGATGTTAAGTCCCATAGTGCTCAGAGCCATTTGAACCATTTTGAACAATTTATGTTTCCTCGGAGTCTTTCACGGTGGCATGCTTCTATAAAATCTTCTCGATTTGCAGTCGGCGTCAGTTCGAATAAAACACACGAGCTCTCGATAGCTGTCTCCATTATCGTCATCAAGAGTTAAAATCACTTACTGCTGGGGCCGCCACGGTGTTCTGCTTATACATATGGAATGGCAGCGTCTGGAACATTCCAGAGTGGCCGGAGTGAGGAATGCGCGTAAGGCAAGTTGGGCAGCTCCTTGCGGCTCCGTGCCCGCTAAAGCAAAGGCGTAGGCGTAACTCTTGTAGGGACTCGAGACCGATAATTTCAAACGTGCGGCAGGCCCTTGCGCCATATGACATCACTCGGACCCGCGGCGGGTCGGAGCCGCTAGGACCCGTTCGGGCGCGACACTGAAGTCAATTTTACTCCAGTCGGTGAGGTTCCAGTCCGAAGACGTGTCTGGAAACGCTCCGGACAGCGGTGGGATGCCAGCTTGACTGTCGCCCGCCATATGATTCGATAACCGGGAGCGATGATCCGGGGTGCCATTTCTTTTCATAGCAGAGGCCTTTTGTTGTCACCCGCGGTAAGCGCAGCGGTACGTGGACTGTATTCTATGTCCCGATTCGTTGTCCTTCCAGGCAAGCCATATTGGGCACACAATTCAGCGACATAATGCCTGCCTCTCACTGCGAGAGCTCATACTGTTTTTCTTCATGCTTGCCAAACCTTACTTTCGGCAGCAAGATTCCCGGATCTCTCCCCATCTGAGAATGTTTGGAGCATTATGTGCAGGGCACTACCACCATCTTGGGATTTTGTCGATTTAACACGCCAATTGGACAGAATGTGGTGCAGTATACGTCAGGAGGACATGCGATAGCTCGATCAATCAAATTCAAGCCGAATACCTGCTTGTATGTGGACCTGAGGTGGACCAACGCGTTATTGACTTGCTCAATTAGTGAAGCTCTCTCTATTGAATAAACTATTCATTTTTTTCTGATATTGTAGTCATTTGTTTGCCTGTACACGTACCTCACATATATCGATTTCCGTCCCAACGAGCTAATTTCTTCGCGGTGAGTTGATTTTTTGTCTTAGAGTATACGTAGCATAACAATAACATAATAGCTGATCGATTTCCGTCCCAATGAGCTAATTTCTTCGCGGTGAGTTGATTTTTTGTCGTGGAGTATACGTAGCATAACAATAATATAATAGCTGATACCGCCATGAATTTTCTAGAGAAAGTTTGTATTACATTTTGTGCGGCCCACTAATGTTATGAATAGGCGTCATACGCTGTGTTGGTATACAAAGGAAATTTTCTTAATTCTTTTTCATTAGGCATAGTAGTAAGCTGTGTTACTTCTCTTCTTATTTTATATACGCTTCCGCTGTGCTTTGTTTACGATGAGACTTCACGAAGAGGCGATGTGCAAACAAAGGTATCGTATAGCACTGCTTTATAGCTAATTCATTAAATGTTATTTTTCTTTATGTGTATTATGACCTGCTTTCGAGAAATTTTGCAAATGCTTGTTTTAGGAGTAAAGCATTGAGGTTTCTTATTATAACAATTTAAGTGGTGGGATAATGGGCCGCTTTAGTAGACTTAGTGTACTAAAAGCAGGCCTATGTAATACGGCGTGTTTACCATTCCCCGTCAAGAGAGGGACTATATTCTGACGCGCACTCGACATTTTGTGATCCGGATGAAAACGACGATAAAAGCCGCGGAAGTACTGAAATATCACGAGAGAATTTAACCGAAATGAAACCACGCAACAGTCATTATTCATGTGGAAGCGAATAACTGCAGTGTGGAAGAAAGGACTCCCAGTGGACCGCAGAAAATACTCTCAGCTGAGAGAAAAAATTGTTCTGCGCCTTTGTTGTTGCGAAAGAACTCTTAAATAAAAAGCAAAGTGTCATACCGTTGCCGGCAACTGATTCTGGTGGATTTGTTTCTGTACGTAAGCGTTCCGTAGTACACAAAATAACGCAGTTCAACAGAATTTCTCACCCCTCAATACTCCATTTCCTCAGTGCTTTACATTACGTTACTGCTCTTTCGTAATTGCCTGGTGGTCTATTGGTAGCGACTAACGTTTTAAAACATGTACAGCCATTCGATTATGCCTGTACACGAGCAAACGTCTTCGAACGCACTTGACAGGTACCCTTCTCATGTACTTCCACGACGATAATGTTAGAATGGCAGGCCATTGATTATTCTTTTCCTCCATTCTCTAAAAACTGAATTTTTTTTTTTGTTTAGTCGTCGCTGGATGGACTGCTTCAGTAGTACTTACTAATAGTACACGTGTTGATTGAATTGTATACTGTGACACCATTTTAATAGCTTCCCATTCTGGTTGCCATTTGTTGTAATTCATGGTACAGCGTAGTTATTAGCAGCAATTCTGCGCTGTTGCTAGTGTGGTAAATGTAGCGTTAGAAGTGTGTTAAAAACCAATACAAAATAAACACTCGAAACGAAAGCTAGTCACACAAAAATTCAATAGATAATATAGGAAAATGGTTTGGCTGACTCATGACTTTGTAAAAAATCTGCAGCAGCCAGTTTGCAATGTAAAAACATTTAAGTTACTTCTGAAACTGTGAAATTGCAATTTCATTTCAGAGATAATCATTCATGAAGAAATAACCCTTTTAATCGTTTGATGTATCAAATGCTAGTGTAGCTCACCAAACTCTGAACACTGTTTAGGTAATCAGAGGTAATACATAGTTCCTGAATGTAAAACCATATTTAATTAATTGTACAAAGTTAAAATGTAACCATATCATTGTCTACAAATTCCACTCGAATATATAGAGTCGTCAGAAACAGTCTGAAAAGCTTGTAAAGTTCAAATGGTTCAAATGGCTCTGAGCACTATGGGACTTAATCATCTCAGGTCATCAGTCCCCTAGGACTTAGAACTGCTTAAACCTTACTAACCTAAGGACATCACACACATCAATGCCCGAGGCAGGATTTGAACCTGCGACCGTAGCGGCCTGCGACCGTAGCGGCCGGTAGCTTGTGAAGTTTTTCTCAGGGAAGATGTGCTGAGAAATAAATGTTAAAAAGAAATTGGATACGTTGCGCCGTTTCCGAGATACCAAGAAATGAAATTAGCCAATCAGGCCGTTGCGCACGTAACTTGAAGTGCGCCGCTAGATACAATGTTTGTTATTTCTTCCTATAGCGTAGATGATAGCTCCCGAGACTGCTCAGTATTCGGTTCTGGTTCCATCCTTACTGCCATCCCATGTCCAAATATTTTTGTATTGCTCCCATGTCCAAATATTATTGCATCGCTCTCTTGTTCTGATTTAGAGAATCAAACGAAGGACACGTTTAGAGACACCGTCACTGGCGGGCCTCTTGAATTTGCGCGCGAAACGGTTTGACTCGCTAACTTCAATGCTAATTAAGTCGGAAATGGCACAACGTATTGAACTTTTTTTTGACAATTATTTCTCATCACAATCTATCCTGCAACACACTTAACAGCTTTTCTGGCTGTTTCTGACCACGCTATAGATAGTGAATGTTTGGGGAACAATTGATTTAAGTACGTTTCTGCTCGATGGAACGAGGTAATGAACTACACCCCGTAATTTTAAGGGAAAAATATTGTCTTCTGACTTGTTTCGTTTCTTACCGAGACATATTTCGCATTTATGTAACACCATTAGTGGAACTCAGTTTATTTCTGTGGAAAACTGTGTTATATATTTGATTTGTTTTTAATGTTATTGATAGATTCCTAAAAATAGTTTTTCGTGTTTGATGTGTTTGTACATCTTCACGAGAATCTTTTACGACTTAGATTTAAGAAATTGAAATGTAGCAGGATATTTTACTGCATGCAACAATCAGTCATAAGTAACTAAATCGATGGCGAGCGATCATAACAGAATAGGAGCTTTTTCTGTTTTTTGATCTCAAATAATAGCACTGAAAACCAATCGAAGCTGTGATATATTTTGCCACAGCAGCTCGCTGATAATAGCACAGAGGTGTTGAAGCAAACTTAAGTAAAAAAAAAAAAAAAAAAAAAAAAAAGGAAATAATTAGTGGCTTGCAAAACGTACAGTCCAAAACCCATATTTACTTGGAAAAGAAACGAAAACAAAATGTCTACATGACGTTCCAAGCTAAAATTATAAAAGCCTTAATACATGGTTAACATTGGAAATAAAATAGACAATAACGTGGTGAGAAACTGGCGTATAATGAGAGGTGGGGGAAGAACTTACGAAACAAATGTTGTATGGATTACTAAGACCAATAATGTGTGTCAAAGTTTCGACAGTGGCGGCGAGCGAAGAGGCTGCTGTTCCCAGTGTCACCCACTGGTGAAGTGCTGCCAGTGGTGCGGACAAAATGATCTGGACGATTTGCAGCTGCGATATTTCTCACTCTGCAGAGAAACACGAGAAAATCAATTTTGTGAATACGATGTGGCTTACTTTCCCGATTTTCCACTTTGTCGTCAACCAGTCGTGGACAGATCTACAGGATGCTCTATTTATCGTGACCACAGCAAATAATTTTTTGTTCAGGAGTAAAATAAAAAAAAGTGTAACATGAGGGACACTACTCATGTAATTGTATTTCCAGTATCCTTCTGCGTTTCAAAGACATGAACATCAGTATGTCTTTTGTATTTTGTTCCTTAATTCCTTAATCCATTTCCTCTTCTCAGGGCCCATTCAATAACATACGAGTAATAACAGACACAACAATAAACTCAGTAAGCAACTGAAACGAGCAATTTTAATTACATTGTGTAGTACTGTAATTCATTTCGCCCTTAAAAAGTGGCATTATATTCATAGGTGCCCAAAGTGTTGTCTATAGATAGTGGTACGCTGGTCGAAGCGTTGGATGACAGAGTTTGTCGCTTTTCCATTGTTGCCAACTGAAGTGAATTGCAAACTACTGCGATGTTTCCTCCTGTTCTTACTAGAGTCGATATATTCATCACGAGAGAATCAGCGACTGTAGTGCTACTTGAAACAATTCTCATTTATTCTTGTCTCAGCTACACATTTTTAGCTACATGACGTATTTAGAACACTCTGGATCATCTTCAGATCTAAAACAATTCAAAATTAAAATTGTACCTGTAATATTTTACAGTGAGTGCAAAATGATTGTACATGAATATAGAATTTAGCTAGGTAGTTGCGTCAGCAACCCGTCTTCTCTGCGTCAGAACTGACATCAGAGTACTCTGTTTTGCAACTGTCATCAGTGTTTTAAATTGGTGTCTGGTACAGGTAGGGGATAGTAGAGGGTAAATGGGGGGAATAGTGACATGGGGAAAATTGATTCAGGGAAAATAGAATAATGTAAAAGTTCTCGTTAAAATGTTAATAGTATAGAATAACGAGTGCGTAAATTGCATCAGTTATGAAATAGTAAAACTATAAAATCGAGCGAAGGAACTGAGAGCGGGAAAAGTAGAAAGGGTGGGGAGGAGGGGCGGTCATGAATGCTGGGTATGTTACGAGTTTACCAAGAAAGGGTCTTAAACTAAAACTGTAAAAAGTCAGTTATGTAAAAAAAAAACGTTCAAATATCAAGGCTGTAGGCCAATGGATGTGTAAAACCGTAAATGATATAAAATAGTAAATTATACAAGTGGAAATAAAGTAACTAAAATTGGGTTAGTGTCTTAAAGCATAAAAAAGTGAGAAACACTGAAAGTATAAAATCATAAGTGTCATGCTCTGAAAGTATAGAAATTAAATGTTATAAAAATTATCGTTGAAATATTAAAAATATAGAACAATCGATGTATAAATAGTAAAAGACATAAAGATATTAAAACTTTAGAAGCACAATTATATAGAGTACCTAGAACTGAATTGTCATTAAATATTAAGAAATTTAAAAGAATGAAAGTATAAAACCATGAAAAATATAAAACAATACATTATAAAAGTGAAATTATGTGTAGCAACTGAAGCTACAGGGAACAGGATCGCTCCTTGAAACGCCACCAAGTACAAACAAATGCAGTTAACCGTAACTATCGCATCCTGTTCTCTGTTGCTCCATTTTATAATTTTAATAGTTTATACTGTTCACAGTGTACACACTCATTGTTCTGCACTACTAATATTTTAACGATAATGTTTTCTTAATTATCCTTTTTTGTGATTTTAGCGTAAAACAGACTCTTTTTAAAGTAATGACATCCCTAACACTCCCCTTCGGTGCTTCTTTCCCCTCTTCCAATCACCCTCGCTCCATTTTCCCCTGCTTCCTCTTCGTCCTTTCCCCCTCTCCTCTCCTCACCAATACGTATACCAGATAAAAATCTAAAACACTGACACCAGTGCAAAACACAGTATAATTATATGGCGTTCTCAATAGGCAAGACGGTGTGCTGACGAAACTACTCAGGTAAATTCTACATTTATGTACAAATCTTTTCTACTTACTGTAAAATATTATACGTTAATCTTTAGTTTTACTTTGTTTCAGATCTAAAGACGATCCAGGCTGGCCGGAAGACGTCACATAATTAAAAATGTCAAACTCAGAGTGATGATTAAATGAAAACTTCTTTTCTGCTGTTCTCTGGAGTTGCTGGTATACCGCGAGAAAATGTCTTTTACTCATACTAAAATGGTTCAAATGGCTCAGAGCACTATGGGACTAAACATCTGAGGTTATCAGTCCCCTAGACCTTACTACTACTTAAACCTAACTAACGTAAGGACATCACACACATCCATGCCCGAGACAGGATTCGAACCTGCGACCGTAGCAGTCGCTCGGTTCCGGACTTCAGTCGGAACCGCTTTTTAAAATTTCATTTTGTTCGTTTTCGTTCGTTGTATCTGCTCGTGGCGGACGTCGCAAGGCACCCGCTTCATTTGGTCGTTGATGCATTAACTCAGTTTTTTTTTTTATTACCGAGGGCAGATAACTCTCTGACCGAACATGCTGAGTTACCGTGCCGGCGAACCGCTAGCCCACCGCGGCCGGCTTTTATGCATACTCAAAGAAGACAGTCGAAAGGAGTTAAGTCAGCAGACCGAGAAGTCGAGACCTCTGTTCCTCCATGGCAAATCGATCTACATCTACAAATACACAGATACTCTGTAATCCACCGTACGGTACATGACAGAGGGCACCCTGTATCACCACTAGCCATTTGACTTCCCGTTCCTCTCGAAAACTGAGCGAGGGAAAAACCAATATATGCCTCCGTATGAGCCCCAGTTTCTCGTATCTTTGTGGTCCTCAAGCGCAGTGTATGCTGGCGCAGTAGGATCGTTCGGCAGTCAGCTTCAAATGCTGGTTCTCTAAATTTTCTCAATAGTGTTTCTCGAAAAGAAAGTCGCCTTCCCAACATGGATTCCCTTTTAAGTTCCCGAAGCATTTCCGTAACACTTAATTGTTGTTCGAACCTGCAGGTAACAAATCTAGCAGCTCATCTCTGGATTCCTTCGATGTTTGCCTTCAATCCTACCTGGCTCGGATCCCAAACACTCGAGCGTTAGTCAAGAATAGGTCGCACCAGCGTCCTGTATGCGGTCTCCTTTACAGGCGAGCCCCCCTCTCCTAAAATTCTCCCAATAAATCGAAATCGACCATTCGCCTTCCCTAACACGGTTCTCACATGCTCGTTCCATTTCTATGGCTTCGCAACGTTACCCCAAGCTACACTCCTGGAAATGGAAACAAGAACACATTGACACCGGTGTGTCAGACCCACCATACTTGCTCCGGACACTGCGAGAGGGCTGTACAAGCAATGATCACACGCACGGCACAGCGGACACACCAGGAACCGCGGTGTTGGCCATCGAATGGCGCTAGCTGCGCAGCATTTGTGCACCGCCGCCGTCAGTGTCAGCCAGTTTGCCGTGGCATACGGAGCTCCATCGCAGTCTTTAACACTGGTAGCATGCCGCGACAGCGTGGACGTGAACCGTATGTGCAGTTGACGGACTTTGAGCGAGGGCGTATAGTGGGCATGCGGGAGGCCGGGTGGACGTACCGCCGAATTGCTCAACACGTGGGGCATGAGGTCTCCACAGTACATCGATGTTGTCGCCAGTGGTCGGCGGAAGGTGCACGTGCCCGTCGACCTGGGACCGGACCGCAGCGACGCACGGATGCACGCCAAGACCGTAGGATCCTACGCAGTGCCGTAGGGGACCGCACCGCCACTTCCCAGCAAATTAGGGACACTGTTGCTCCTGGGGTATCGGCGAGGACCATTCGCAACCGTCTCCATGAAGCTGGGCTACGGTCCCGCACACCGTTAGGCCGTCTTCCGCTCACGCCCCAACATCGTGCAGCCCGCCTCCAGTGGTGTCGCGACAGGCGTGAATGGAGGGACGAATGGAGACGTGTCGTCTTCAGCGATGAGAGTCGCTTCTACCTTGGTGCCAATGATGGTCGTATGCGTGTTTGGCGCCGTTCAGGTGAGCGCCACAATCAGGACTGCATACGACGGAGGCACACAGGGCCAACACCCGGCATCATGGTGTGGGGAGCGATCTCCTACACTGGCCGTACACCACTGGTGATCGTCGAGGGGACACTGAATAGTGCACGGTACATCCTAACCGTCATCGAACCCGTCGTTCTACCATTCCTAGACCGGCAAGGGAACTTGCTGTTCCATCAGGACAATGCACGTCCGCATGTATCCCGTGCCACCCAACGTGCTCTAGAAGGTGTAAGTCAACTACCCTGGCCAGCAAGATCTCCGGATCTGTCCCCCATTGAGCATGTTTGGGACTGGATGAAGCGTCGTCTCACGCGGTCTGCACGTCCAGCACGAACGCTGGTCCAACTGAGGCGCCAGGTGGAAATGGCATGGCAAGCCGTTCCACAGGACTAAATCCAGCATCTCTACGATCGTCTCCATGGGAGAATAGCAGCCTGCATTGCTGCGAAAGGTGGATATACACTGTACTAGTGCTGACATTGTGCATGCTCTGTTGCCTGTGTCTATGTGCCTGTAGTGCTGTCAGTGTGATCATGTGATGTATCTGACCCCAGGAATGTGTCAATAAAGTTTCCCCTTCCTGGGACAATGAATTCACGGTGTTCTTATTTCAATTTCCAGGAGTGTAGTTAACCGACTAGACTGTGTCAAGCAGGACACTAGTAACGCTGTATCCGAACATTACAGGTTTGTTCTTCCTACGCATCCGTATTAACTTACATTTTTTCGCATTTAGTGCTTGCTGCCATACACCATACCAGCAAGAAATATTGTCGAAGTCGTCTTCTATCTTCCTACAGTCACTCAACTTCGACACCTTACCGTACATCACAGCATCATTAGCAAATATCAACGGATTGCTGTCCAACTTGTCCGCCAAATCATTTGTGTAACATCAGCGGTCCTGTCACACTGCCCTGGGGCACACGTGACGATACCATTGTCTTTGATGACCTCTCACAACTTACGGGGTTCTATTACTTAACAAGTCTTCAAGCCACTCTCATGTTTGTGAATTAATTCCATGTGCTCGCACCTTCGTTAAAAGCCTGCAGTGGGACATGTTAAATGCTTTCCGGAAATACAGACATATGAAATCTGCCTATTACCCTCAATCCATAGTTCGCAGTATATCGTGTGAGAGAAGGGCAAGCTGAGTTTCGCACGAGCGATGCTTTCTAAGACCATGCTGGTTCGTGGGCATAAGCTGCTCAGTCTCAAGAAAGTTTAATTTATTCGAAATGAAAATATGTTCAAGGATCCTGCAGCAAATCGCAACTAAGGAAATTGGTCTGTAATTTTGCTGGTCCGTTCTTTTACCCTTTTTATATACTGGAGTCACCTGCGCTTTTTTTCAGTCAATTGGGACTTTGTGCTGCGCGGGAGATACAAGATAAATGCAGGCGAGGTAAAGAGGTCAAAGGCGTAGAGTACTCTTTGTAAAACCGAATTGGTATTCCATCTGGATATGGTAATTATTTGCTTTCAAATCTTTCAGATGCTTCTCTACACAAGGAATACTCGTTACTCTGTCGTCCATATGGCAGACTGTCTGATGGTCAAATGATGGTAAGTTTTCACGATTCTCGTGTCAGAACGATTTCTTGAACGTGAAATTTAAAATCTGGGTTCTCGTTTTGGTATTATCAACTGCCACACCAGACTTGTCAACAAGGAACTGAATTTAAGCATTAGACCCGCTTAGCGATTTTATATACGACCGGAATTCTCCCGGGCTCTCTGCCATATCCTATGCTACGGTGTGCCGGTTCTAGTTGTTGTATGCTTCGGGCATAGATCTTTTCACAAACGCTCGAATCTCTGCTAACCTTCGCTTGTTGTTATTTTTGCTTTCTCTCTCGAACCGAGAGTCCAACAGCCCCTGCTTCCCCATCATCTTCCGAATTTCGTTATTAAAACCATGATGGATCTTTTCCAACCTTTATGCACTACCTAGGCACATAACTCTCCAGGCCACGATTTACAAAGTGTTTAAACTTTGCCCACTGTTCTTCTGTGTCCATCTTACTAGAAATAATTAATGTCAATTCACTGACTAAGAAAGATGCTAACAACTGATTATCTGCTCCGTCTAGCAGAAGCATTGTCCTAGCCCTCTTGACTGATTTATTAACTTTCGTAATCATAGTTGCTATAATGAGATCACCATTGCTAATCCCCGTTTCTGTAGTGACATTGTCTACATGGTCCGGCCTATTTGTAGCTACCAGGTCTAAAATATATCAATTGCGTGTGGGCTGCCGAGCTAACTGCTCAAGACAGTTTTCAGGAAATGCGTTGATAAGTATTTCGCATGATGGTGTCTGTACCTCTGCAATGAATCCATAGACATCCCAGTCTATACTCGGTAGGTTAAAGTCGTCTCCAACTAGTATTGCATGTTCTGGGTATTTACGCGCTACTGACCTTAGACTTTTTTTGAACGGCTCTAGAACTCGCACAGCGGAATCTGTTGGCTGGTAAAAATAACCAGCAATTAACTTGGTTTCACCTACACCTGTTTTCCCCGACCAGACAACTTCACTGTCACACTCAACTTCGGTCTCAATAGAGATAATATTTTTCTCAACTGCGATGAACACTTCCCCATCTATGCCCTATACTCTGTCTTTTCGATGTACGTTCCATTACTCGATAAATATGTTAGAGCTTTCCACCTCGGGTTTCAGCCAAGAAAAAAAAAAAAAAAAAGAAATGTTCAAATGTGTGTGAAATCTTATGGGACTTATCTTCTAAGGTCATCAGTCCCTAAGCTTACACACTACTTAACCTAAATTATCCTAAGGACAAACACACACACCCATGCCCGAGGGAGAACTCGAACCTCCCCCGGGAGGTTTCAGCCAGCTCTCGGTCCCAAAAATAATTTCACCGTGAGAACTTTCCTGGAGGACAGTAAACACGGGAACTTTATTGCAAATATTTCGACAGTTTACTGATAAATTTTTGAGGGTCGAAATGTCTTAATTCTGAATGCTGTCTGAATTCTCTTGCTGCGTATCGACTGGTGAGTGTTCATCAGAGCACCTCAAACTACCGTCTAGCCCAAAAAACCCTCATGAGCACTGCACAAGTACTCTTCTACCCGAGTAGCTGCTTCCTTTGTGTCGTGCACCCCTGATCTATCAAGGGTGTCCTAAAAATTCTCACACGACAACGCAGGTCCAGAAATCTGCAGCCAGGACCGTTACAGAGTCGACGAAGCATTTGGCTGAGATCCTCCACTCGGCACCAAACCAAAGGACGCCGATCTCGTCTGGGAACGATGCTACAAATGTTGAGCTCTGCTTGCACCCCACGCACGAGGCTAGCAGTCTTCACCACCTCCGCCAGCCGCCTGTTTGAAATGAGGATGACCTCAGAAACGAGGCGATAGGCGCCCTTGGTGCCGACGCGAGTCATAATTTGCATACGACACACCCCGCACGCTCTGTATCCGCAGGCCAGGTCGTCTCCATATCTCGGATGAGGCCAACCGGCAGATATACCGAGCACACATTGGCTATTGGCCCTCCGAATCGAGCGATGGGAACGCATTATCACACGACACTCACCCTGTTGTGAGGGCGGATCCGCCGCGTCGGGTGCACTAACAGGTGCTTCGGAACAGAGCCAGCGAAACCTGAGGTGTCCAATGCGACGTGCCAGATTCTCCGCCACCTCTACAACCCGAGGCAGCAGGCTGAATGTGACTGACCACAGCCAAAAGCGCACTCAGCTGTTTGCGAATTGTGGCCAGCTCCTCCTGCATCCGCACACAGCATGCAAACATCCTAACCATCTTAGCAAGACTAATTGAAGAAGTAAATTATAAAAACAGACAGAATCTTAGATGTGCAACTTTCTACCCTCCTGTTGTGTCACTGATGGATGCTGACGCGTTAATGAGCTATGTAGCTGACTGTTCAGTGAGCAACTACTGAGCTACAGAGTGAATCAATTTCCACCTACAAAAACGCGAGATTAATAGCCTTAAACAGAAAAACACGCACGAAATTTAATAAATATTGTACGAAGAAAACACAGAAAACGATACACACTTAACTTACTGCTCTGTGGACTTATATCAGTCGACAGCTGGAGCCTGACTGACTGGCTCGCTATAGGAACAGACGTTTGCTTTCAAAACGAAACAAATGCGTAGCTACTGAGCTACAGATTGAATAAACTTGCACTTACAAAAACGCGAGATAAGCCTCTTAAACAGAAAAGCATGCACGAAGTTAAATAAATATAGTGTGAGTAAAACACAGAAAAAGATAAACATTTAATTTGCCGTTCTGTAGATGCATATCAGGGTACCTTGGATTCAGAACAGGACGTGCACGCGAAGCGTTATGTGCTGGATATCAATTGTGTTAGTACCACACAACTATTCTGGTTTTTAGCGGAACTTAAGCAAGAATTCGTGTGAGAAAGTTGGTGTGAGCCTTGTGTTTTAGTTTACCGTTGATGAAATAAGGGCCAATAATTGTAGTACCAAACATACCGCACCAGACAGTAACTCTCAATTGACACTGAAGTTCCATGTGTTTAAGCCATAGTGGTTTTCATTAGGCCAATAATCCAAAATTTATTGGTATTTGTCTGTTTTTTGTGAAGGAACATTCATCGGTAGAAAGAATATTTGAGAACAAATTATGGTTGAGGAGGATTTGCCGCTGTGCCTACTGGCAGAATTGTACAAGATCGTGGAAATCATTCCCATAGAATTCTTGGTGCAACTGATAAGGATGGAACTGGTGACATGTTAGAATTTGATGTACACTGGTTTTAGGAATCTCAGTCTCCTATTCAAGCTATCGTGTGCTCACGTGTACATTCATTGCAATACAGGCGAGAACGTAAAATTTGGCGGCTTCGTCTGTGCGAGTTTTACTACGATAGAGTTGGCCTGGGTTCAAACTTCCCGTTCCCTGAAGTGTCACAGCAAGAATAGAAAACATATGTCGGGAAGGTGGAATCTTGTCAGGATATCTATCTCTGTAGGATTTCTCAGCCTGAGTAGCATTACGGCTCCTTTCAACCACAAAAAAGTGAAGTAACGATGAATCTGTTTTTGATCAACTACTGTCTTTACTGTACGCAACTTGTCACTTGAGAGTACTAGATTACTGTATATGTACCCGTATTGTACACAAAAATTATTGCAGTTATTGTTCTGCCAACGTATATTCTCCATAGACGAGTACCATTTCTACCTTCTCTTCGTTAATACACATTGTACTCACGCAAAACATACAATTGAAGATGGCTGGCTGAACCATCGGTGCGCAGTTTCTTTGTGTTTTCATTTGTTTACTGTCACTTTCAGCAAGTGGAAGAGTTACGTTAACACGCACGGTATGCTAACACAGGAGAATCTCAGTCAGTTTTATGTTACAATTTTAATGTCGTCATGTTCACGTGATACGTTTCTGACCTCGTCTTGAGGAGAGGAAGCGGATTACCGAGTAAAATAATATAGGATACTATTTTAAATAAGATGTGCTGCTGTTCATATCTTCGTAACGAACGAAGTTACACGAAAGGTATTCATGTTGGTTAATGCCCACCTGTTAGCTAAACAACGTTTTCTTAATACATTTCTTTATTTTTTCACTGGATAAAAAGTTATTCGGGGTGCTACAGCTAGTCTTCGGAAAGTGAATACTGACATCAGAAAGGTTACTGGAATGGCTGTACGTCTTATATGAGAAGGACCAGAAACTAATATCGTTTCTGCGCATATCGATATTCGTTTATCATTTATTAGGACATAGTGTGCTTCATGGTCGCACCAAAGACTTTTACAGGTTAGAGTGATTTGTTTACTGTAAAATAATTAAATCTTAAATTTTTTGCCATTTGTGCTGAAATGGCCAACCAAATACCAGGGCAGGTACATATCCGGCATCGTATGTTTTTTAAGTTTTTGCAATGGTAGTAACGCAACAGTTGCTATCGAAAACGTTTGCGATGTTTATCCAAGTGCATTAGACGTCCGTACATATCAAAGGTGATTTTCTAAGATCAAATCCGGTAACTTTATCTTTACGACACGTATCGATAAGGAAGACCAACAACTCCAGACAATAGCAGAGTGGCCGCGCGGTTTGAGGCGCCATGTCACGGACTGCGCAGCTCCTTCCGCCGGAGGTTCGAGTCCTCCCTCGGGCATAGGTGTGTGTGTGTTGTTGTTAGCATGAGGTAGTTTAAGTAGTGTGTAAGTCTAGGAACCGTTGACCTCAGCAGTCATCCCTTCGGAATTCACACACATTTGAACAATAGCATGTCAACGACGGAAGTGAAAGTAAATCCGTTAAAGACAATCGGGAAATATCAAACCCTCTTAACCAAGAACATTTGAAGCAGAATGGTAAGGACAAACAAAGCTAACCGATCCACCACATGGAAATTATTGCTTCAGAGGCACAATAGAGAAGCGATTTTTGATCGCTTGCTCAATGGAGATGACACATGGGTCCTCTATGATAACCGAAAACGCCAAAGGCAGTGGTTCTCTTCGAATGAATAGCCACGAAGTGCAGCTAAGTCAGGTTTATACCCCAAAATGGCACTTTTCTGCTTTCGCTGGAGTACTCTCGGGGTCATTCATTTTGAAGTGCTGAAACCTGAGCAAGTGATTGGGTAACACTATGTTTAACTGAAAAGTACCCAGCGATTATCAACAGAAAAGGTGTTATTCTACAACAGGATAATGCAATATCACACTGTGCAAGACAAACAACCGAAAAATTGAATGAATTTGCTTAGGAGGTATCACCCCACACATCACAAACAGCCCATATTACGGCATCGGATTTCTATTTATTCCGATCGCTACAACATTTTCTATGCGAAAAAAAAAAAATGTAAATGGGGTGTTGTCCAAAATGACATTCCGAGATATTTAGCTCCAAAAATAATCTTTTTATCGATCTGGCATTGAAAACCTGCACACTAGATGGCAAAATGTTGTTGATAATTGGAGTAGTTACATCATTGATTAAAAATAAAAACTTGGTAACAATTTATTTAGAAAATTTAGTATAAAAAACGACATTACTTTCCGGTCCCCCAAATACATTCATCTGAATCGTGAGAGAGAGATTGGATTGGATTGTTTTTGGGGAAGGAGACCAGACAGCGAGGTCATCGGTCTCATCCGATTAGGAAAGGACGGGGAAGGAAGCCGGCCGTGCCCTTTGAAAGGAACCATCCCGGCATTTGCCTGGAGCGATTTAGGGAAATCACGGAAAACCTAAATCAGGATGGCCGGACGCGTGATTGAACCGTCGTCCTCCCGAATGCGAGTCCAGTGTCGTGAGAGAGAGAGCTGGAAAGCAAAATGACTGGTTACTCCTTGGGAACGTCACGAAGCAATGTGAACGTGTTTAACGTGCTCAAAATTTAGGAGGAAGATATCTTTCTGTGATGCATAAATTTTGTTTGCACGAAGTGAATAATATAGGGTTGCGTGATATCAGAATTAAAAGCTATTTTATGTATGCTCATGGCATCGAATAATCAGTTTCAGTTCGAAATATGTAGTTCAGTTGACTAATTAGATTTAACCAAATGTTGTATGTCTTGTTTGGTGCGCAGCGGCACCTGTGATTAGCCGCTTCCCGCAGTGGCCCACTCCGACGTAATCAGCTGCATGGAGTCTGGAGCAAGAAGTGATTAATTTGGCCGAGAGCCAGGCGGGGACTCCTGCTTAAAGCCGGCCGGCTGGCGGACCAACCCTTGATATGGGCGATGGGTGATCTCTTCCTGCACCGCGATACTCACTCTGCTACGTGACCAGTCACGGCTCATCCTTCTACGACGGCGTTCTACTTCTGCAGAACTTACTTTCTGCTCAACTGTTTTTAGTCCTTTTACCTTCGACATCATTCTTTCAGAATGAAATTTTCCCTCTGCGGCGGAGTATGCGCTAATCTGAAACTTGCTGGCAGATTAAAACTGTGCCGAATCGAGACCCCAATTCGAGACATTTGCCTACCACATGCCCGCAAAAGGCAAAGGTCCCGACTTCCAGTCCCGGTCCAAAATACAGTTTTAATCTGCCAGGGAGTTTTTGACATCATTTCTCTTCAACAGAAATCAGCGATTAAACAATTAGTACGGTCCTACAAATAAATCAACTATGGCAGATCTGTGGGGAATGGAAGCAATATTGAGTTCCCTGTGGTTGCAAGAGCAATAACCGTGCTGAAGTTATGCCGTACAGCTCACAAGGAAAGTTCGGAGAATTTGTGACTGTAGTTTTATGATCCAGGACAAATTACTGTGACTAAATTTCAAATTCTGAGAAGAACGTAATGGAAAATAACAGAGAGTTTAGTAACGAAATTCTGTTGGTTTACAATCTAAAGCTGATCAATTAAAGAAACTCAAGCATTTTCTTACAACGAACGAGAAACGAGAAAGGGAGGTGCTTAACTTAATGCCATTATGATTTCGAAACTATTAGAGACGAATTATAAGAAATACTCAGTATTAGACAAGAGCTTTAATGTACAGGCTGAATAGCACTGTGGAGAAGCGACAGTCCAATCTCAATCCCTTCTCAAAAACTCCTTCTCTTTCATCTCATTCGACTTTCCCTGCTACCTTAAGAATTTCTGATGTATGTTTCAGTCCACTCTGTCAAAATCATTCTCCGAAGCTACAAATGCTATAATAATCTTGAATCTATCTTCGAGACGAATCATAGGGTCGGTTTTGCTTCATGTGTTCTTACACTCGTTCGTAAATCAAACCAGTCTTCCCAGTGGCCAGCTTCGTCTTTCCATTCTGCTGTAAACTCTTTCCTGAGTGTTCCTATGATAAATGCACTGTTAAAAGGTGTAGAAACTGAGCGTTTTTGAGCGCTTGCCCATAACATACTAGGGTATGCTGAAAACTAATGCATTAGAATTTTTTACTTGAAAACTCTTAAAATCCATTAAGTAAA
Source organism: Schistocerca americana (assembly GCF_021461395.2). Classification (NCBI taxonomy): domain Eukaryota; kingdom Metazoa; phylum Arthropoda; class Insecta; order Orthoptera; family Acrididae; genus Schistocerca; species Schistocerca americana. Next base: position 706,705,121 of record NC_060130.1, on the reverse strand, counting down.
ACAAACGTAATTAACATTCTACATCCCTTTTCTTCATGTCTACGTATTTGCAGCCCTCTGCCGCTAGAGGGCTCCTCATTGTAGCGGTTGACATGGCGGTACGTAACGAACTATATCGGTACCTGAGAAACAAAGCGCTGTAATCAAGTTCTGAATTCGAGGAATTCGTTCACACGTTGAGCAACCCCTCCTTTAGCATGGGAATGCCAGACCACACACGAGCGCTGCAACGTCAGCAAAAATCCGACGCCTTGGATTCACTGTCATCGATCACCCTCCATACGGTCCTGACTTAGCCGCATCCGATTTTCATCTGTTTCAAAAACTTAAAGAAAACCATCGACGACTTCACATGGACAAGGACGAAGCGTTGCAATCAAAGGTGAGGTTATGGTTCTGTCAACAAAGTCAAACATTCTACAATGACAGTATCAAGGAACGTTTCTCTCGTTGGGAGAAATGTGTTCGTCATCAGGGTAACTGTGTTGAGAAATAAATATGTAAACGTGAAGAATAAAGATGTAGAACGTTGATAACGTTTGTTTTATCTAAAAAGTTTTAAGAGTTTTCACACAGAAAATTCGAAGGAATTAACCTTTGCACGTGGAGTGTGTCCTGGAAGTTTGTCTGTACCTCTTTGTTACACTTTGTAGTATATAGCAGCGACCTACAACAGTGAATATGGCTGCAGATCAATAATACAAATAGATATAATTAACTGAATGAATTTTTCACTCTGCAGCGGAGTTTACGCTTACACGAAACTTCTTGGCAGATTCAAACTGCGTGCAGGACCGAGACCTACCGACTGAGCTACCTAAGCACGGCTTATGACCCGGCCCCACAGCTTAAGTTCCGTTATTATCTGGTCTCGAGATATATATATATATATATATATATATATATATATATATATATATATATATATATATATATATCGGATATAATTAACACTGAAACTAAAAGTTGTGCTAATTAAGACGAGAAATTTCAGTAGTAATGGCAAATCGGATGTTGTGGCCATCGGTCCGAACACTGGTTTAATGGACCTCTCCACGCTTGCCTATCCTGTGCAAGCCGCTTCATCTCTGTATAACGTCCATTTAAACACGTTTGATGTAGTTAAACCTTAGTTCCTCACCACAATTTTTTTGGTTGGTTGGTTTGGGGAAGGAGACCAGACAGCGAGGTCATCGGTCTCATCGGATGAGGGAAGGACGGGGAAGGAAGTCGGCCGTGCCCTTTGAAAGGAACCATCCCGGCATTTGCCTGGAGCGATTTAGGGAAATCACGGAAAACCTAAATCAGGAAGGCCGGACGCGGGATTGAACCGTCGTCCTCCCGAATGCGAGTCCAGTGTCTAACCACTGCGCCACCTCGCTCGGTCACAATTTTTTGCTTCCCCACTTATTTTCTTTAGCAAATTGACTATTCGTTGATGTCTCAGGATGTGTAGCATCACCCAGTCCCTACTTTTAGTCAAATTGTGCCATAAAGCTCAATTTTCCTTTTTTCGATTGAGTATCTCCTAATTAGTTGCTTCAATTACAGTCTAATTTTCCATATTCTTTCGTGGTGCAACATTTTAAAAGCGTCCTCCCTATTTTGATAAACTTTTGTGGGGCAGGAACGTAAATGTACGATCGGATTTACATGATTTTGACTGACGAGATGCCGTCTAATGACCAATGGCACAGCGCTGCAAATCATTTCATAAAGAGGGTGTCCCAGGGGGAATGGTCAGTATTCACAGATATTAAAGGAACGATAATTTGAAGCGAAATGATACATATGGGCATATGCCGTATTTCGAATGGTTTCCGAGATCGAATTTTCGTTGCCCCGGCTGGCCGGAGTGACCGTGCGGTTCTAGGCGCTGCAGTCTGGAGCCGAGCGACCGCCACGGTCGCAGGTTCGAATCCTGTCTCGGGCATGGATGTGTATGATGTCCTTAGGTTAGTTAGGTTTAATTAGTTCTAAGTTCTAGGCGACTGATGACCTCAGAAGTTAAGTCCCATAGTGCTCAGAGCCATATAAACCATCTTTTTCTATTTTCCCCTAGGCTGCAGCTGGTACGGAGTTTCGGATTCGGGGACGATGTGTGACGTTTTGAACAGTGCGTGTACAAACACAGTTAACTTATGCTCCTCTCTGATACACTCTCAGTCCCACGCACTGTTTCACTGACAACACACCACGGACAACTGCGCGTTGGAACTGTTGTTGTAATGCCAGAAAGACATCCAGGCCAAAGAGGTCGAAATGAACGACGTAGGTTTCCTTGGAAATAAAACGTCAAAAAGTGAAGGTGGGTACGAAACATTCGTGAGCCCCACTAGCCCAAAAATAGTGTAGATTTTTGTTCAATAACAAATCAACCATATCTTTGCATTATAGATGCTATTTGCTTTGTAAATAAAAACATCGAGTCTAAAGCACATATGTCAAGCTCGGACTGACATAATGAATATTTTTAAATGTGTGTAACGTGCCACAGCCAGTTGTTTACAATAAATATGCTACTTACCATGCAACAGCTTGTGTAACGTCCTAGAAGGGTATCGGGGACCTTGGCAAGACGAAGGGCCATTCGCTGCAGCATATGTAAATGTATATAACTGTTTCACCTTTTATCTAAAGAAATGCGGCACATTAGCACTTTTTACCACCAAAGAAACATAAAAGTGACACAAAATATTCAAATATCCTTCTGCAGTGCTAGAACTGGCGGACATGTTTCTGCTGAAGACATGTATGTAACTGGAAACGTTAGTCATCTGAAGATGTACATTAATGACCAAAACCGGTTGTGGCTATTAAATAAAAGCATTTGTTTCTGAGCCATCTTGTGGGTTACCTACATCATGGGCAGGTATGCACTCAGGGGCAAACCTATTGTTCTGTTAAGTGCTTTTCCATGTCAACCTACTGTTATGTTAATTGGTTTCCCATGTCAACCTATTGTTCTCCTTTGATTGACAGGTACTTAACCTATTGGTCTGCTAAGTTCTTTTCCATGTCACTGTACTTAACCTATTGTCCCCCACCCTCTCCCACTCCCATCCACCCTCAGGAAGGGGGTGCTGAGCCACTGTGTTAGTGTGGATTGCCTACATCAGAGCAGGTATGCACTCAGAGGCGAATCTATTGTTCTCGTTTGACTGACAGGTACTTAATGTATTGTCCTGTTAAGTGGTTTTCCATGTCACTGCACCTAAGCTATTTATCCCCCATCCCCTCAAACTCCCCTGCCCCCCTCACTGCTACAGATACACTTTCAGGTCTGAGTTATTGGAATAGCCCCTCTCACTCTTATTTATTTGGTTGACCACTTAACTGAGTTGATCAATCAGTTAACCTCTCTGGTGGGAAAGTTCCCTGCCCCTCCGCCACGCCCCCCTAGCGGGAAGTTCAAATTCTATCAGGACAATGCAACCTCTACTTACCCAAGAAAAGGGTGGAACATAATTTAGGTCACATTGATTACTTAATTAAATTGATCAATTAATTAACCTCTCTGGTGGGAAAGTGCCATGCCCTCTATGGCGGGAAGTTCAAATTTCATTAGGACAATGCAACCTCTGCTAAACTATGAAAATGATGGGGAAAAAAGGGCACCTCCACTAACCTGAATAATATGACCGCAAACTCTTCCTAGGAATTGGTGGGAAAAAGACTTAGTTGATCCATCATTTGGAGGGTATTCGATTGTAGTGTATGGAATATTGTTTAAACAATTTAGACATTGTGTGGATTATTGTATATTTAAACAATTTAGGGGATTCAAGGCATTGTATGGAATATATGTAATTGGTGGAGATGAAGGACCTCATAACAGTAAATTCAAGGGTAGACAGTTTATTTACATATAAAAAAAATCACTTTGTGGGAGTTGGATTTCTCTTACTCAACATTCCCTGCTGTCTGGAAACATGTAAGTCTTGTAAGAAGTAATTACGTGCAGCATACATGATGCATAACCTAATGTTTGGCACTGTACTCTGGGTGTAATAACCTAATTTTTGGGCATTTGTTGACACTTAACCTATTGTTCTGTTAAGTGGTTTTCCATGTCACTCCCATTCTAATATATTCTACCGCCATTGATACCAAATTAAGTAATTAGTTATGTCCTCCCAGTATTTTCTGGTACACGTTTCGAATTTCACATGGTTTTGAACGCCATTTCTGGCGCATTCATCTTTGCCACACTCGCCCTTAAACCTTTGTACTGCAATTCACATAACAATTTCGCAAATTAACCTAGTGTTCTGCACATAACTTGCTGTTCTGCTCCATATCACGCACTCACGCACTCCCTCCCATTAATTACTGTACTCAAAACACCACATTGATATAACAAATTTATGCAAATTAATTAAATTGGTATTATTCACATGTATGGAGCAGTTTTCCTTAATTCGCAGCATCATATTGGTCGGTGAAATCGATGGAATATAGCATAAACAAAAGATTGCTAATAAAGAACATCCCACCACTCGACACCCGACACTGCTGCCGGCCCCGCCGCAGCCTCTGCCGCCGCTGCGAGCCACCGCCAGACGCAAGTCAGCGTGAGGCATCGCTCCCACACCGCTGCTGGTGAAAGTTGGATCTATTTTCGTGTATAGAGTTAGAATTCTTTGAGTGTTATACTCACGTCACAAAACTCCAAGGTGCACTAATGCTGGTCCCATATGCCATGACGCATAGCAATGGTAAGGTCCAGCACCGAGAGAGATGTTCCAATGCTTGCCAGAATAGAACAGGGTGCACATGAGAGACCCATCTAACCCTGCTTAACTGCCCAGCGTGACTGTCACAACACCGCGAAATGCGCCTGCGTAGCTACAAACCTTCACAAGCGCATCTAACAAGGTTCTCAATCTTATACTAATGTCACGTGACTATGTAAAAAATAAAAAACCGAGTCGACCTCGCGTAAATTGTATTCCGTCCCAGCGACAGTTAAAGCACGCTTTCCTGATGTCTCAGCTTGTATGATGGAAATTCCTACATTAACATAACCTATTTACGAAAATAACGCTGAATAACTTCAAATAGTCATCCTCGCGGACCTAACGTGGTACCCCATCCATCACGTGTTACCCTTCCTGCTTTCAACAAACAATAATGGAACCTCCGCTATGTAGAGGCTCCTATATCCCAGCACAAAGGTTGTGAATGAATCGATCATTATGATCGGCTCTTATCAAACTGCTGTTGCTGCCGATATCGAAGTACCGTTCACCTTTTTTCCTTCTGCAGACGAGACTTTCAGCAGTTATCTTACAGAGATTGCCATATTGCACAGGCAATCAAATGTTACAAACTACCCTACATAACCAGAATGAAATTTTCACTCTACAGCGGAGTGTGCGCTGATATGAAACTTCCTGGCTGATTAAAACTGTGTGCCAGACCGAGACTCGAACTCGGGACCTTTGCCTTTCGCGGGCAAGTGCTCTACCGACTGAGCTACCCAAGCACGAGTCACGCCCCCTCCTTACAGCTTTAATTCTCTCAGTACCTGGTGTCCTACCTTCCAAAATTTACAGAAGCTCTCCTGCGAACCTTGCAAAACTAACACTCCTGAAAGAAAGGATATTGCGGACACATGGATTAGCCATTCAGGAGTGCTAGTTCTGCAAGGTTTGCAGGAGAGATTCTGTAAAGTTTGGAAGGTAGGAGACCAGGTACTGGCAGAAGTAAAGCTGTGAGGATGGGCCGTGAGTCGTGCTTGGGTAGCTCAGTCGGTAGAGCACTTGCCTGCGAAAGGCAAAGGTCCTGAGTTCGAGTCTCTACCCTACGTAACGTCAAATACGGAAAGATTACTAATCAATTACACTGCATTCCCATCGAGGACAGGAGCTTGAATATTAGAATTTGAAACTGTCCTCCAATCCATCAATATATCACAGCATACCCTACACTCGGTCAAATGCGAAAGACTCCTGCTCAATTGCACTGCTTACTCACCGAGGAACATGAATAATAGTGCGCGAAACCGATCTCCAACCAATCAATATATCACTGCGTACTGAGCCGATGTAGTAAATGTCCAATTCATATCCTGCAAAGCATGCTTTGCTTCTTCTGGTCGGTTGCAGATTAATTTGCTAACAGTGCTGCAGGGCAGGTTGGTCAACGACAGTGTGACGAGGGTCTTTCACTCTTTAATTTTACCCTAAGATGGAGAGAATGCAGTGTGACTCCCATGCACAGAGAGATAGATCGTAAATTAAACACTATTCTCGAGGTGATAGAAATATGTGAAGTGCTGTCTGCTATACTTTGATGACTTATGTGTTCGAGAATTAACACTGAATGGATGTAGTGCACAGTCATCTATCCATGTTCACAATGATACTCGCAAAGTGGAGAAGGGGTGGATTAGCTATGATACTGAAAATGGGAAACATGCTGTCACATTGTTGGTCGGTGTTGAAGTTAATGTAAAGTTGCTAAAATTGTTTGCAGTATCAACTGTGATGCTTATTATTAGAGTACATCGATGGTGTCTTTTCCATCCCATCCGTGCATTGGCACACTGTTTGTTACAACATAATGATTGACTGATATCGCTCTCTTGAGTTGGGGAAAGATTTTGGTGTATGGACAGTACCTTCTGGGGTGGATAGCACCGAAACACTGAACACATACATGAGTGCAATATAAGGAATCAGTTGAAATGGAACGCAGGGCCATCAGCTATTCCATAAGTGTGAGAGACGAGTATAAATGTAGAGACCGTGAATCATCTTCAGACTGTAGTTTGGAGACCTATGCCAACGACATAAAACTCTTCCAGTTTGCTTACGTTGTCACTGTCTTTTATTTAAAATCAGCCTATGTGTGGCGTGTTATGCTGTCTGCCGTATGAACATGATTTACACCATGGAATGTGTAGTTCCCTGCGGAAGGTCATGGATCAGAACTTCTTAATGTCAGTTTAGAGCCTGGCACCTGCCTCTAAGGCGTGGCAGAAAAACGAAATGTTTGGCTTTGTTCAAAAGTGCGTTAGAAAACTGTGCTTCAAACAACTAAACAGGACCAGAGAGAGTGTCTTTTGCGACTTAGTATAGTCTGTGGGAGACGATCATTCGCCAAGAGTACAGGTGATCAAACTTTAAAGTGGCCTCTGCAGTGGCTGTATATTTAATAGGATCGTGCCACAGAGGCAGCAGTAGCAGCAGCAGTTTGATGTGTAAATTCGGTACGGGACGGGGCATACCGTTAGGAATGCTTGGAGGGCTGCATGCTGCGCTATTCTGGGAAGCATTGCAAAACCTGTTTCTCCACACTGGACCACACCGCAGTTTTGCGTCATTGCACCAGCATCAGTGCCTATATCGGATGAAGTTAGTGGACCTTTTATAATTTGTAATTTTTCTCTGTTTGGATAGAAAATAACGATGATAGCATGTTGGACTGATTGATTTGAAGGGATGCGGATTTGCTTCGGACTGTAGTATCTGCATCTGTTTTGGATACATACCACCTTGCGCGCATTTCCACCGAATGGTCAAAACACGGTCCTGTTGCGCTAGCTCAGGTCGTTCTGTTTCTACACGGGTTGAAGAAGGGGGTGGATATGCCTTTCTCCGACTTCTGCTAAGTTCCGACTTAAATTGGAACTATCAGATGCGAAAAGCTGTTGAAATGGGGTCAGTTGCAAGATGCGTAGGGGGTGACTATAACCACGTTGGAATATTACTGTAGCAGCTAGGCTCAGGAAAGGTGACTCATTTCGAGTTATGGGAGTGCCAGAAATATGACTGAGTAGTGGTTGTAATCATTAAAGGAATTGTCAGTATGATGCAACCCAGGTATGTGCTTGAATGGAAAGACCTGTTTCCAAATCCCTGACATCATTTCTAGCAGACAGCGTATCACTAGAGATCTAAGAAACTAGTGTGCAGTTTCTTACGACCTCAATCAGCACATCGTCTACTATTACAGTTTGTGTTCCTTCTCAATCAGTCATCGCCCATAATTCAGCGGACATATTGCCGAACCTCTGACATGATATCGAGACAGAATGCGCTACAAATACTATAGAATTATCTAGCTTGGGCGGCGTGAGGGAGTCGAAAATACCGCTTACGTACCATGTTCCTTAGCCGAATCACTTTCAAATTGCTGTAATTTTATCACGAGGTTGCATCGAGCGCTAAGTGTTGGTCTGGTAATAAACATTCCTACGATCACCGTCAGGGTATTTGTCCGGAAAAAACCACCTCATTCAGAGATAATGTAGTACTGCAATTTGTAAAGCGGGTATAGCTTTTAACATGGATACTTGTGTGCACCTGTAGAACTAAGACCACTTGTTACATTAACATACAGTAGTTGTTGAGAATCTGGTTTTTTCAACATCTGGCCGTTTGAATCTCTCTTTCTACGACATAGTGGTAGCACACGCAAGAAAAACCTAAGAGACATGCCCACCCATCGTTGCTTTTCGGTCAGTATTGTTTTGCATTGTGTGGAATCATTTATTGGTCAAGTATTATAATTAGTAGTAGTGGGGGGCGCGTGATACGTTCGCATTTGAGCATCAGGCTTACAATGTATGTGTTTGTGTTCCAACATGTATAAAGGAAATGACTATGTCCAGTCATAAGGAAGGTACAGATATTTCCATTTCCAGAGCCACAGCCTTCAGCAGGGTGTATCTCCGACGCATCGCTCATTGTCGAATGCCGTTCAATTGAGACCGCGATCGTAACATTTAGTTGTAAGTACAGGGACAAAATATATATGAGACTCATTTCTTAGGACGATTGATTCTACCTGTGCATGTTTGGCCTGCAGCGCCGATGACCGGTGCGGGAATGATTCACGTTTCCCGTTAACGGCAGCAGCCGTCCGAATGCAGAGGCCTGTTGGAGTGTAGGAATGTATCTGAGTTAACTTTGCCATCCTCTAGACTACTAATACATAGTATGTGTTTGGCGGCTTCCATGATCAAGTGGAAATTTGAGAAGGTTGTGTATGGATGTGTGTTTGCGCTGGACCGTTAATCCCTCTCATGTAAATTGTTCGGTTGACTGCTTCTGCACATTTCGCGCCGTTATTTAGTTGAGAGAAGGTCGATTGTGGGGTTTGCATCTAGCATGTGGAAGACACGTTTGACGGGTCTCTAGAGATTAGAAACACCTTAGTTGACCTTGTAAATTATAGGCATGATTTCGAGTCTGTTACATCACCGAGATCGAAATTCGTGGAAGGAAATATCAATTTTCGTCTGCTTGCTTCTAGTTACTCTGCGGTCTAGATACGCTCCACCTAGCTTAAGTTTCGGGTTTGTATAGAAATAATTCCCAGTCTATATATTCGGAGTTATGCTGCGTGAGCGATCGGCAGAATGCTGCCTAGTGCCTGATATCGAGTTTACCACGAAAATGGTGTAATATTATAGTGAACCATGCGAAAATACGTGTGTTCTTGTAATCCCCGAATCTGGAGATGTGTATAGAAGAGCGAGCAAGCAAGGAAGCATGTTCGGAGCAGAAACATTAACGTGTTTGTGCCGATGGGAAATGATCCCGTATTTGTAGAACAGTTCTGTGAGTGACTTCGGTCCGCTGAGGGTAGTCTGATCATGCGTTGTTGTTAGATGACTTGTGATCGTCGGCTGCGGAAAAATAACTAGTGTTGTGAGGGGTATACAGGGTGTTACAAAGAGGTACGGCCGAACTTCCAGGAAACATTCCTCACACACAAAGAAAGAAAATATGTTATGTGGACATGCGTCCGGAAACGCTTACTTTCCATGTTAGAGCTCATTTTACCACTTCTCTTCAAATAACATTAATCGTGGAATGGAAACACACAGCAACAGAACGTACCAGCCTGACTTCGAACACTTTGTTACAGGAAATGTTCAAAATGTCCTCTCTTAGCGAGGATACATGCAACCACCCTCCGTCGCATGGAATCAAATGGTTCTGAGCACTATGGGACTCAACTGCTGTGGTCATAAGTCCCCTAGAACGTAGAACTACTTAAACCTAACTAACCTAAGGACAGCACACACATCCATGCCCGAGGCAGGATTCGAACCTGCGACCGTAGCGGTCGTGCGGTTCCAGACTGTAGCGCCTTTAACCGCTCGGCCACTCCGGCCGGCGTCGCATGGAATCCCTGATGCGCTGATGCATCCCTGGAGAATGGCGTATTGTATCACAGTCGTCCACAATACGAGCACAAAGCGTCTCTACATTTGGTTGGTACCGGGGTTGCGTAGACAAGAGCTTTCAAATGCCCCCATAAATGAAAGTCAAGAGGGTTGAGATCAGGAGAGTGTGGAGGCCATGAATTTGGTCTGCCTCTACCAATCCATCTGTTGTTGAGAAGCGTACGAACACTTAGACTGAAATGTGCAGGAGCTCCATCGCGCATGAACCACATGTTGTGTCGTACTTGTAAAGGCACATGTTCTAGCAGCACAGGTAGAGTATCCCGTATGAAATCATGGCGGTGAATCGAGGAAGTACAGTACACACTGACGAAACTAAAATGAGCTCTGACATGGAAATTAAGCGTTTCCGGACACATATCCACTTAATATCTTTTCTTTATTTGTGTGTGAGGAATGTTTCCTGAAAGTTTGTAACGCCCTGTATATACGGTACTGTCTGTATTCACAGTATATGTTCAAATGATGTAAAAGGGATGCTTTTGTTTGGCCCAGGATACGAATTGTACGTTTACTACATCAATACGGTACGCTGTGATGTAATGATGGGTTGTAGGTTGGTTTCACGTCCTAATATTCAAGCTCCTGTCCTCAAAAATGGTTCAAATGGCTCTGAGCACTATGGGACTTAACATCTATGGTCATCAGTCCCCTAGAACTTAGAACTACTTAAACCTAACTAACCTAAGGACATCACACAACACCCAGCCATCACGAGGCAGAGAAAATCCCTGACCCCGCCTGGAATCGAACCCGGGAACCCGGGCATGGGAAGCGAGAACGCTACCGCACGTCCTGTCCTCGGTGGGAGAGCAGTGTAATTGAGTAGGCGTGTTTCTGTATTTGACGTTATGTAGGTTAGTTTGTAGGAATTAATTCCCAGTGCAATATGAAGATATGTGTAAAATAACGACTGAAAGTCTCGTCTGCAGAAGGAAAAAAGGCGGACGGTGCCTCGATACCGGCGGCAACAGTAATTCGATAAGAGCCAATCATAATGCTCGATTCACTCGCATCCTTTGTTCTGGGATATAGGAGCCTCCACACAGCGGAGGGAACGTTTGTGTGTGTTGAAACTAGGAAGGGTAACACGTGATGGACTGGGTACCACGTTAGGTCCGCGAGGATGACTGCATTCGACGTTATTCTGCGTTATTTTCGTAAACAGATTCTGTTAGGGCGAGAATTTCCATGTATACAAGCGGAGACATCAAGAAAGCAAGCGTTTACTATTTCTGGTATGCTATACAATTCCCTCGAGGTCGACTCGGTTCTTATTTTTTACATAGTCATGTGACATCAGTATAAGATTGAGAACCTTGTTAGATGCGCTTGTGAAGGTTTGTAGCTACACGAGCGCACTTCGCGGCGTTGCGTCAGACACGCTGGGCAGTTAAGCAGGGTTAGACGCGTCTCTCATGTACACCCTGTTCTATTCTGGGAAGCATTGGAGCATCTCTCTCGGTGCTGGACCTTACCACGCTATGCGCCGTCGTGTATGCGACCAGTGTGAGGGCGACTTGGAGTTCTGTGACGTCAGTATAACACTCGAAGGATTCTAATTCTATACACTAAAATAGACCCAAATTTCACCTGCAGCGGTGTGAGAGTGATGGCTTGCGCTGGCTTGCATCTGGCGAAGGTTCGCGGCGGCGGCGGCAGTAGCGGCGTCGGGCATAGAGTGGTGCGATGTGTTTTTTATTGGCAACCCTTTGTTTAAGCTATAGTCCATCGATTTCACCAACCAATAGGATGCTGCGAATTAAGAAAACCTACTCCATACATATGAAGAATGCCGCTTTATTTAATTGGCATAAATTCCTTATATCAATGTAGTGTTAGGGAATGCGTGAGTGGGTGATATGGAGCAAAACAACAGGTTAAGTGCAGAACAATAGGTTAATTTGCATAATTTCTAGGTAAAACGCAGTTCGAAAGTTTAAGGGTGTGTGTGGCAAAGATGAATGCGCCAGAAATGGCGTTCAAAATCATGTGAAATTCGAAACGTGTACCAGAAAATAGTGGGTGGACATAACTAATTACTTAATTTTTTATCAATGGCGGTAGAATATATTAGAATGGGAGTGACATGGAAAACCACTTAACAGAACACTAGGTTAACTGCTGACAAAGGTCCAAACATTAGGTTAAGATACCCAGAGTACAGTGCTGATAATTAGGTTATGCATCATGTTTGCTCCATAGGATTACTTCTTACAAGACCTATGTGTTTCCAGACAGCAGGGAATGATGAACAAGAGTAATCCAACCCCCACAAATTCATTTTTCTTTTTTAATAAATAAACAGTATACCCTTGAATTTCCTGTTATGAGAGCCTTCCTCTACACCAATTTCCATATATTCCACACAATGCCTTGAATCCCCTAAATTGTTTAAATAAATAATATTCCACACAATGTCTAAATTTTTTAAACACTATTCCATACACTACAATCGAATACCCTCCAAATGATGGATCAACTGAGTCTTTTTCCCACCAATTCCTAGTGAGAGGTGGCGGTCAGATGACTTAAGTTAGTGAAGGTGCCCTTTTTCCCTCATTTCCTTAGGTTAGTAGAGGTGGCATTGTCCTGATGGAATTTGAACTTCCTGCCAGGGTGGGCATGGCAGAGGGGCACAGCACTTTCCCACCAGAGAGGTCAACTAATTGATCAATGTAATTAAGTAGTCAATCTAATAGACAAGAATGAGAGGGGATTTTCCAATAACTCAGACCTGAATGTATACCTGCAGCAGTGAGGGGCGCAGGGGGATTGGAAGGGGTGGGGGGGGGGGGGGAATAGGTTAAGTGCAGTGACATGGAAAACCACTCAACAGGACAATAAGTTAAGTACCTGCCAACCAAAGGAGAACAATAGGTTCTCCCCTGAGTGCATACCTGCTCCTGATGTAGGCAACCCACACTAAAAAAAAAAATGCACCAGCATCCCCTTCCTTAGGTGGGAGGCTAGTGGGAGTGGGTGGGGGCAATAGGTTAAGTTCAGCAACATAGAAAACCACTTAGCAGAACAATAGGTTAAGTACCTGGCAATCAAAGGAGAACAGTAGGTTGACATGGAAAAGCCCTTAACACAACAATAGGTTTGCCTCTGAGCGCTTACCTGCCCCTGATGTAGGCAGCCCACAAGATGGCTTAGAATCTGTCTGCTCCCGTCTCCACCCCACCATACGACTCTGTCATAGTACTGTGTAATATACTACAAATGTTTACAACTTCGAGCCAATTTTCCAACGTTAATAATAAATAAAAGTGAAATAACTAAAGAGCGCTCAGGCACTCATTAAAGTAATAATAAACAGTACATATTTAAAACGAACAACATCTTATAAAGTATTACACTAGCGCGAATTATTACACAAACACGAATTAATTTTGTTACTAATCTAAAGACACAAGTACTCTGCACATTTTAATAGTAAAAGCTGTCCTTTAAGTTTTGAAGTTAAAGTAATTTACTTCCCTTGCTGATGTGTGCGCAATAAATGATTGTATGATGGTAGTGCTGACTTAAATTCAGATGGTTTTGGCGCGAGTTTCATGCGGATCTGCCATGCAGCCGCAGATTTCTGCCTCTATACTGCCCCAGCGACTTGACCGCTACTAATGGCTTTTCTGAGCAAGTCTGGAAAACAGCAGACCTTTCAATTCTCCGAACTGGAAATTCCGCATACCGTTTACCAATACAGAGAACGTCCAGTCCCGCAAATTTCTCCTCGAGTTCTCCACGCCCGGCTGCGTAGTCACGGCCTTTCATTATTGTACATTAAATGCATTCCTTTTGGTGTTCCTCGCCGTAATTTAGGAAACACTCCAAGCCCCATACGCACAAGTTTTGCAGAGACTGCGTATCCTGGCCCTTTAGACTTTCATTCACGACACTGAAATTACATGTCCACACAAATAAAAACACAGGTGATCATTTTGTAACCTTTCGGCGTATGTTCTTTTCGTGCCTGAACCATGCATTGTCCACCTTTTGTTTCAGTATAAGGCTACACTTCAGACAATTACTCCCAGAAAAGCCTTCCTGCCATTTAAATTTCTGTTAGATACTAAAATATTTCTCTTTTATGGAAACACATTTCTTGCTACCCTGATTTTATATTTTATATTCTCTCTTATTCGGAACATTGCACTAGCACTCGCGTGAACGATGGATCCTAGTCCGGCCATTCAGATTTAGGTTTTCCACGATCTCCAAAAATTGGAGAAGGCAAATTCTGGGATGGATCCCTTGAAAGGGCACGATCGATGTCCTTCAAAAATGGTTCAAATGGCTCTGAGCACTATGGGACTCAACTGCTGAGGTCATTAATCCCCTAGAACTTAGAAGTAGTTAAACCTAACTAACCTAAGGACATCACAAACATCCATGCCAGAGGCAGGATTCGAACCTGCGACCGTAGCGGTCTTGCGGTTCCAGACTGCAGCGCCTTTAACCGCACTCGATGTCCTTCCCCATACTTCCTTAATTCTATCTTGTGTTTCATCTCTAATGACGTCACTATCGGCGGAAAGTTGAATTCTAATCTTCCTTCCTTCCTGTTACCTCAGCCATCGTCATTTGTTCGCTACCTAAATAACAAATCTTATTTACACCTTTTAGTATCTCATTTCCTATGAAGGTCTCAGATCTAAAATTCTGTTTTCTGTGACGAATTAGAGTTGCTGAAAGATGTCACCCATTAACCAATACGCTGCTTAGAATCGCAGTCCCTTGCATAGACATTCAACGACAGGAAGTGAAAGGTGATAAAGTTTTTATAAAAAGAAGGACATACGTGACTTGAAAATTCACTCAGAATCATTTGATTTAATTGGATTACACTCCACTATCTTTGTGTTATTATTTTGATGTTCATGTTATAATTTAGTTTCAAGAAACTATCCACTTTTTCAAATGCACTTCCAAGTCCTTTCCCATATCTGACAGAATGACGTCATCTCCATGAACCTGAATTCCCGTTCCAGATATTTCCTTGGTTACGTTTACTATTTGCTCAATGCACAGAATTCACAACATGGGTTGCGGTATACAACTCATTTCATTCCCTGATTTCTCGCCCTTTCATGTCCCTCCGCCCTTGTAACTGGGGCCTGGTTTTTCTAAGTTGTAGATAACCTTCTACAACCTGTGTTTATACGTCCTACCTTGAGATTTTCAAAGAAAGTTTTCTAGTTAACATTGTATAGATATACCTATAAATTTTCAAAGTGCTATGAAGGTGGATGCGACTTTTTTCAGTCTTCTAAGAGGAGTCATAGGAACGGTTTTACTATGCACGCTTCTAATTTATTCAGAGAATCGAACTGATCTTCCCAAAAGTAGGCTGCTGCCAGTCTTCCCAACCTTCGGTAAGAAATTCGTGTTAGCATTTTGTAACTATTATTTATTAAACTAACGGTTTTGTGATATTAATACGTGTCATACACGCCTTCTTTGAAACTGGGGTCTTTACATTGTCCCATACTTCTGCGAGTATTTCGCCTGTCCCATACATGTTGCACATCAGAAGGAATTTTTTGTCAAGGTTAGTTCACCGAAGGATCTAAGTGGGGATAGCTACTTTAGGTGCCTGTATCGACTTAGGTCTCAGGTCTTTTGGAGCTAGGTCAAATTCTTCTCGCAATTTCATGTCTCCCATTTCGTCTTTATCTACTTCCTTTCCCCTTCACATGATATTCTATTTAGGTTCGTTTCTTTCTTATATCTCTTATATATATTCGCAATTTCGTTTTTGCAATGTGTTTATAGAGTCACCCCAAACAAATGCTGTTCATTACGTCTTTCATGCGACGCTCAGCGTCGATGTACAGCGTCGGTTTGTTTCCCGTAACAAAAAACTGATTTTTGAAGCGGTATTTTACGTGCCCTTTCGACAGAGCGGTCCCAGATAAGTCTGTTGCAGATGTTTATTGTATCGACATATATTAAGACGGACAGTAAAATAGGAAGGATAGCTGATGCTTCAGCAGCGACAACACCACCATTGCCCTCGCCAGCTCCTACATGCATGCAGCAGAGTTGCACAGTCGCTTAACCTTTGAATTCAGACTGGTCCACATGCACCAATTTACAGTATTATGTGACATCAGAGGCAAAATGGCTGAAATTTTGTATCCAGAAGTAGGTCGCACTGGCTTACTTAAAAGATGGAGCTCTATGAAGGTCTCAGAACTAAAATTTTGTTTTCTGTGACGAATTAGAGTTGCTGAATGATTTCAACCCAGTAATCACTACGCAGCTTAGAAAGTCCCTTGCTTAGACATTCAACGACAGGATGTGAAAGATGATAAAAGTGTTTCTACGTTTTTAAGAAAAGTAGGACATATCGGACTTGAAAACATTTTGACGAGAGCTCTGTTTGCGGAACTGATTCATTCTGAATAGAGTAAATGAGGGACTGGTACTGCTTAATTTTACATAATCCCATATATGATCACATGTGGCCGGTTTTTGATAACTTTTCTGGTGTATGGGGACCCGTCAGCTTATTCCTGGTATCACTGGAGCGTTCTATGTTGTTTTATGCTATTTCATAACTGACGTCCGCTAAACAGCGAAAAATAGTTGACTGTGAACGCTGGGTCGTTCAATTCTCTTTACTGATCAGAACATTATTTGCTTGTATTGCACCAGATGATGCAACTAGAATGCTGCGGATTCGGTCGTGATTATAAACGAATCGGTTTTATCTTAAAAATAGTATATCCAAACTGTGGCTGCCCTCAATGCAAAGTCTCCTGAAGAGAGTAACTTTTGAACACTTCTAAGACCTTTGTACATTCATTGAATTATTACAATAAAGTCAATATAAAAGAGCCTGAATACAGTACAAGGGCATAACGAAACAGAAATCAGCACATACCGCCATACTTAAAAAAAATAATTGCCTTGATTTTCACAGACTAGTGAGGTTTCTCATATACAATAATACAGGAAACTATTTTACAAGGATATTCTAAAGTCATTTCTCTCAAAGTCATATTTTCTGATTTACTCTATTTATTCACCCATGTTGTCAGTTGCGTGCTTGACTGAGATTTGAAGTCGAAACTTTGAATCCGACCTTATGGGAGCCGCACTGCCCAAGAGAACCAAGAGTTCAGTTTCAGCTTCCTGTCTGCCACAGAGTCTGTCATGATCTGTCATGAAGTTTCATTTTACATGTAAAAGCAATTTGCATGACTGTACGTTGTTACACCTTTGTTTATTAGGAGGCTAACACATTTTTTTAATATTTTTATTTTGCTTAATACAGTAAGTACAAATCTGTTCTACATCCAACACGGTAATGATTGCCTGTGTACCAACTGTTTTCTCACGTTACTGAAATACATTTATGCAGATGTACCCTCCTGAACCATTTATTCGCATAACCAATCATCACTTTTGTCACAGCCATGCCGGTAAAAGAGCACTATCCTTAGCCGATTCCAACGAAGTCTTTGGTATGCCGTTTCACATTTTTCTAACTAATCGATGTGATCCTCGTGCAGTGGTTCCCATTCTGTGCCGGAGCGCCTGCTGGAATCCTGCCAGCATACACAGATAGCTGTGCCAGTCGATCTCTCTCTCAATTGGCACAAGTCAGGGTCCATAATAGCCGTGTCACGTGAACGTTACAAGCCTCCGGCCGAGTGTGAGTGCGCTCCAGTTGGGTTAATTGGAGAAATCTCATGATCAAGATAGGAAGCCTTAAGATTTACGGAATATGTCATGGAATGCCTGAAAACTGCATGTATATTCAGCCAAGCAAAAGATTTCTTCATGTATGATATTACATAATTAAAAACGCGTTGCTGAAATGCGTTACTGCCAATGCAAACTAGATGTTTCGTAGGCGTTCATATTTAAGCAAGCAGGAAAAATACGACTCCTTACGGTGGAAGAAGAAGTATGTAGCATAGCATCAAAGTCAGAGGCACACAACGCGCACTTTTAAATCGTGTCCCCTCGCTTGCAGATAGCGAGCTCCAGTTGGAAAAGTTGGGTACTTCCCGATTATTCAGCATCAGTTTTTGCCACCAGCTCGCAGAGGAAATCAAAATATTTCCACTCGTTCATAGAGAAAGTAGACGAAGTAATCCTTAGCTGTCTGACTCACACTGAGCCAATGTGTGGCTTCCGACTCATCAGACGTGCTGTTTCCTAGAGCGCACACAATAAGAATGAGGTCCTGTGTCATCATTCAATCACATCGACTTTTGTGTTGCTTCTACGTTGCCGTGTTCATGTGCTGGGAAGCAAACTGACTTAACAAATAAGGTCCAATACTAGTATTATTTAAGTGACATGATATAACTCTACATCCTTGTAAGTTACTTAGTTTTAGTGTGGTTTCCTTTAAGCGACCAATAGGTTGATATGATCCTTGAGGTCACGCACTACTCCTACTTCCTTTTTGCTAAGCTGGTTTATTTTATTATCTACAGCCACTTTTCCGATTACCAGACGAAATACGACACGTTCATACTGCATTTGCATCAGGTGAAGCAACAGGTAAAAACATGTCAATATCCCTGGAATTACGGTTCTCTGACATTTGGAGTTACGATATCCTCCAACTTTTTTCTGCCATATGCTGGTAATATTTTGGTATGACGTGCTCAAAAATGAAGACGTAATATCAGTGCCGTGGCATATGCCATCCCTGGCGCATGCATTCTCCTGAGCATGTATGGTGTTCACTTGCAATAGCTTTTGTAACTAGACCGTCATATCTCGCAACTGCCTTACGAGGGGACCATCAGACATGTTAATAATGGATTTTGATGTGTCGTAGGCATGTTGTAGAGAGACTTGTCCTGAGTACCTGACTAGCGGTCTCTACGTTGAAGTTTCATGCGTACCCATCATAACTATAACGTTAACCGCGTTTGACCAAAGCTGCGCAGCGCAGGTGCTAATGTACACGCTTACCACGCTGACAGAACGAGTTCAAACACTCCATCTGTATTTTTATCTCCGTTTCATTTTGCAGAATATCATTATACAGTATATGTCGAACAACATTATTCATAAATAGTCATTTTCGACGTAGTAATGTCATTAACATACACTGATGGAAAAAACAATCAAAACACCAAAAAGGACTTGTACGATATAGGCCGGCCGGAGTGGCCGAGCGGTTCTAGGCGCTTCAGTCTCGAACCGCGCGACCGCTACGGTCGCAGGTTCGAATCCTGCCTCGGGCATGGATGTGTGTGTTGTCCTTAGGTTAGTTAGGTTTAAGTAGTTCTAAGTTCTAGGGGACTGATGACCACAGATGTTAAGTCCCATAGTGCTCAGAGCCATTTGAACCATTTTTTGTACGATATAAACGAAAGCTGGTAGGCGTGTTTTTACATCTGAAAGATGTCTATTCATGCTTCGTACCAGTCAAATAAGATTGGCACTAGTAGCCATTACGAGGATGCAAATCAGGTTTGCTTCAAATACACATTGTAATGGTCATGAGCGTTAGTAACTTTTCAGACTCGACGCGGTGAGTTGATGCCAATCAAAAATGCTTTTAAGGCTTTACCGAACGTGGAAATGTAGCAGTGCTACAAGAAGCTGGAGGTTCCTTCTCCGAAACTGCATTAAAACTTGTCAGGAATGAAGTCACTGTATATGATTGCTGATAACGGTGATCACGTGAATGTGCGGGAGCAGTAAGACCAGTCTCCGCACGGCCACGTGGCACTGCCGAGAGAGAAGTTAATTGTGTTCGGTGTATGGCTCTGGAGCACGTTACTGCATCTGCAGCAGCAATTAGAGCAGCAGTTGGCACCACAACGACACAATGAACTGTTATAAATAGCATACTTAAAGACCTGCTCCAATCCCAGCGCCCTATAACGTGCATTTCAACTGACACCAAACCACCGGCCGTTGCGACTTCAGTGGTATCAATCGAGAGCTCAGTGTACAGCAGGATGGACGTCTGTTTCTTTTTCTGATTAAAGCTGATCCTGCCTCGGTGCTAGTGATGGCAGTGTGTTGGTTAGAAGGAGACCAATTAAGGGCTCACACCCTACCCGTCTGTGTGCTAGTCGCACTGGATCCACACCTGGATTGATGGTCTGGAGTGCGATTGCAAATGGCAACAGGAGCACTCTCGTGGTTATCCCACGATTTCTGATGGCCAATACGCACATCAATCCGGTGATTCGACCTGTTGTGGTGCCACTGATGAACAGTAGTCAAAGGAGTGTTTTCCAACAGGATAACGGTCGCCCACACATCGCTGTTGTAACCCAACAAGTTTTACAGAGTGCCGACATGTTGCCTTGGCCCGCTCGATCACCAATCTATCTCCAATCGAGCACCTATGGGACATCATCGGCCAACAACTCCATCATCTACAACTAGCGGTAATCGTCTTTGTATTGACCAACAAAATGCAACTATATACCAAAAACTGTGATCCAGCACCTGTCCAGCACAATGCATGCATGTTTGTATGCTTTCATTCAATGTTCTATGGGTTACTAATGTACCAGTATTCCATATTTGCAATGGCTTACCTCTCGCTTATATTAACCTGTGATCTTACAATGTTTATCACCTAAATATTTTGCATTGACTAATGTATTCCCAACAGATAATTGCTACATATTAATTTTTTGCGTGTTGCAATCTTTTTCTGTCAGTTGCTTCAAATGTGTATTCAGTTTGTAGTTCGTAGGTGAAATTCCAAATATCTGGACAGCTCGAAACAGTTCACAACGATGGATGAATTATTACCAGCTGCAGAAGGATTCCAGATACAGACGAACGTACTCACCCTTAATTTTGACCTCGATTATGTATTTCAAAACTCTCAAACTGGGTGCCAGTACCAATCGATGTACAACAAATCCCTTGCGAAAAATGGAGCGAAATGTGATTTGAACAAGATTAGACGTTCCCCCACAACACAGTACACTATAATTGCGTCAGGAAAGTAGTCATTTACGTTTTGCTATGTATGCTAGGACTATACGAGAAATTTGATAGGGTTCTTGAAAGAAGAAATGACAAGTAGACCCATAAATTTAGAAATGTAATTGTAACCTGCACGAGATCAAGGAGGTTCATGAAAGTGCTGTACGAATAGTTTATAAAATCATTCACTCTTCCGTACGTGGGACAAGAAAAATATCTTCACATTATTGATTCCTGGGAGGTGGCACACTGATCAGACACTTTACATTCATATCTTTGTGTGTGAAAGACAAGCACGCACTTGCACCGTAAAGCTTATCCCACCCGAATGCACTTCAGTTTACCAACATTGTGATGTTCGTTTTTACAGGCAAGTTAAAACGAAAGGAATTGAAGATACTCCCGAGTTGCTAAAGGCTAATACAGAAATCGCTGCGAGGGAAGATCTGATAAAAAAATATTCCTTGCTTCTGCATAAATTTCGTGCACCTGTTTCGAGAGGAATGATCAAAAATACGTGGTTTGCATCTGAAATGATCGAACAAAGAAATGCCTTTTAAAATTTAAACGACCTGTGTTTTCTGACATCGCTTCTCAAAAATCCATGTGCTTGACAGATAGTAGCTTTTGTTAAATGTCATAGTGCTCTACAAACTTCTGCTTCTGTTCTGTTTTAGCACAGCAAGCGGTAAAGAGTAACATGGTTACGTACTTTACTCTGTAACAAACGGAATCCATATTTGAAGAAAGTTTGCTGTTTTGATTTATTAACGAAATTACTATGGTGAAAATGACTACATCTGAATAATTTTGCATGACAAATAAACTATTTAATGACATTCTGTACGATGAAATTGAAAAATAATAGTACACAGGTGGGATTTAATCCCGTACGGCCACGCACTTTACCGCTGTGCTACGCTCGCTCGATCAAATATGATAAACGTTACGGATGTAGAAGGTACATGTAAAACTAAAACATCGATTCTCTCGCAAACCAGGTACCGTCGCATGAAAAGCCGCTTACCAGGTACTCAAGAGAGATTCCTGTACAAAGAACCCAAGACCCTTCAGAATTCATGATTAATTGGTTGATTGTCCCCTTGTTAAAGCTAGAGAAAGTTTACTAGAGGTAGAAGCTGTGTCTTATTAGCTCAACATGACTCTTATAAAGTCCTTACCACAGAGTTACAAGGCACTGTTGATACTTCGATGTGACCACACACCGACTTACAAGACAACTGCGGTTTCTTCGCTTGCTTCTGAGCTGTTACACTGGTACAAAACTTTTCGTCTCATGTGTTCAGTTTTACAGAAAGGAACTATAAAGTGGTTATGGTCATATTTTCCAGTATATTAAACTATGTTGGAATACAGATTCACAGATGTGCATCATAGTGAATGAAAGGTTTACATTTAGATGTTGTTGGTATTTCGACTGTTCGCCTAAGTATTTTGGACGGTGCAGTAAAAATAGTTTGAACATTCTCTTATGTTATTTATTTAAAGATCGTATATCTTTCGTATCTCACTGTCATACATAACAGCTAGGCGAACCAACATTTCCTGATATACCGCCCTTCTACAGTATATATATTAATGTCTTCATGTTACCCGATTACCCAACCGTCTGTCGCCGTATATACACTGCTGGCCATCAAAACTGGCGGGTAAGGACGGATAGCAAATAACAAAACTTTAGTTACTGTGCATATACAGTTTGTGGGAAGCTGCAGGTGATTAAGGGGAATACCGAATGCGAAACATAGAACACAGAGCTTTCACGTCTGGCTGCAATAACGACTTCGATCCAGCTGGTCTTCGTGTCAAACTCAGCTGCGATGACATTGCGTGCTGATTCAGCTCTGAGTCAGAGATTATCAATACCAATGAATGGCGAGTGGGATATCAGCCTCTCTGCAATCTATGACCAAATTATTTCAGTGGATAAGGCACCTAGAGAAAGTACTGTGAACGGCAACAATGGAACACCCTCTGTATCAAAGTATGTCAGAGCAGCATGGACTACATGCTGTACTGCGTTACGATGTTGCAAGATAACATCACAAAGATGTGTAACGTGGGGCACTACGACGGGCATTAACATTTCAGAAATGTATCGGCTGCTGTCTAAGTTACTGGCTAGACGATGATATTGCGTACAGAGTGATGCCACATACCAGAACACATGGAATGGGCCTGTCTGATGATGTGGAATGCAATCTGCCATCATTCATTTTACTCGGAGCCTCCTGCAAATTTACGTTAATCTTGTTGCTGGGGCTCCTTTGAAGAGGCAACGTGACGCCACTCTCTTTTCAGTGATGTTTTTGGGTGCACCACTGTCACCGTGCCCATCATCGCTGCCGCACCAAAGGAAGCTGCACCAGTAGTCACTGTGACGACAGTCCGTGGTGCTCCAGACGTCGTCGCACCCTCCGCAATGAAATTGTCTTGCAGCAAACAAGCCCATATCTTGAGTAGAGGTATATGACATAGTGGTAAAATCTTTCGTTTTCGGGCGAATATTTTGCTTGTCCTCTGCTGTGGTAGTCATGTGGGGCTGGTGCGATCAAGCAATGGTGATGAGTATGATCCACCTGGAGTAACTGACTCCAAGATTGCATGACAGACGTGGGATCCTCATCAATGCGACAAGCAACAGCTTAGAATCAAATTGCAGTCGGTAATGGCCACTGGTGTAAATTTTCAACATGTGCTGGTAGAAACTTCTCCTTCTTATACGAGGCATAAGATTATCTTCTAACAAACAACCAACATAAATATTAAGGCCATTGCTTAATCTTTCCTTATACACATCAACTCTTATGTACGAAACTGACTTGATGCACAATGATGGAAAAAATCGCTACATCAATAAGAGGTTGTGCAATGTAAAAGAAATTTGGCAGGCGAGTTTCTACATCAAAAAGGTGATGTCTATTCGTACTTCGTGTGAGTCGTGGCACTAGTAGCAAACATGAGGATGAAAATCAGGTTTGCCTAAAACACACGCTGTAATGGTCGTGAGCGTTAGTGCCCTTGAGATTGGACGAGGTGAGTTGGTGTTAGTCAATAATGCCTTTAAGGTTCCAAAGACGCCAGTATCAACACCTTACTCAATTTGAACGAGGGCGTGTAATAGGGCTACCAGAAGCTGGATGTTCCTTCTGCGATACTGCAGGAAGACTTATCATGAATGTAGCCACTGTACATGATTTCTGGCAGCAGTGATGACGAGAATGTACAGTCGAACAAGACTGGGCTTCTGACGGAATGTAGCATAACCGAGAGGGAAGACCATTGTGTTCGGCGTATGGTTATGGAGCATTGTAATGCATCTGCAGCAACAATCTGAGCAGCAGCTGGTACAAGTGTGACACAATGAACTGTTACAAATAGGATACTTAAAGACCAGCTCCAATCCAGGCTCTCTGTAACGTGCATTTCTCTCACCCCAAACCATCACCTATTGTGACTTCAGTGGTGTCAATCGAGAGCTCATTAGGTGGTAAGATGGAGGACTGTTTCGTTTTCTGACGAAAGCTGGTTCTGGCTCGGTGATATTGAAGGCCGTGTGTCGGTTAGAAGGAGGTCAGTTAGGGGTCTGCACCCTCTCCATCTGTGTGCTAGACACACTGGATTTATGGTTAAGGCTGCGATTTTGAATGATGGCAGGAGATCTCTCGTGGTTATCCCATGCACTCTGACGGCACAATTTTAAGTCAGTCTGATGATTCACAGGTCATGTCGTGTCGTGTTGTGTCATGCTGCATTGATGAACAGTATTCAGACAGGATAACGCTCGCCCACATACCGCTGTTGTAACCGAACGTACTCCACAGAGTTTGGACATGTAGTCTCGACTTGCTTGATCCCCAGATCTGTCTTCAATCGAGCTCATATGGGACAACTGTAGTATCATCCACAAACAGCATTAACCGCCCCTGTACTGACCGACCAAGTCCAACAGGCAAGGAATTATATCCCACTAACTGACATCCCACAACTGTACAACACAATGCATGCACATCTGCATGCTTGCATTCAACATGCTGGTCGTACATGAGTTACCTTGCACTTAAATAGACCTGTGAGCTTGCAATATTAATCACTTAAGTACATTACTTGGCCAAATGAATTCACATAATTTCATTATTCTACATTAACTACTTTTGGAGTTGAGATTTTTTTTATCACTGTTTATTGCATTGTCGCTATTATTTTTTGGGTGCTCCCAGAGAAATAACAGTTGTTCTACGGCTGTGCTGAAAGCCTCACAATGCTGGTAATGTAGCAGAAGCGCATTGCAGCTGCATAACAGGCCACAGGGTTACTACAGCATTGAGCCAGAGAGGTGGTAGTGCTAGTTAAGCTGATGGAATAAGTTCTGCAAGAAGCACAGAATCATATGCTGTCTTTGCATAGAGCTTGTAGAATAACAAATAGGAAAGTAGTAGAGTCATACTAATACAAGGCGAGGGAGTATGATGTAGACCAGTATGCGAGAAGTTGGATACAATTTACGAAATGTGCACATATGATTCATAAGCTAGTTCCATTGCAAAGATTACTGGAGGCGACTGGACCTTTCAAAATGAGTGGGACGGACATCATCGGACCATTTAACAGAATTCCTGTAGGGAACCATTCTCTGTTAACTATTATTGATCACTTTTCCATGTACGAAGAAATGTTCGTCATACCTAATCAAAAAGCAGCAGCATTGGCAACAAGCATTCGTCAGCAGCTGGTTGCTCAGTTTTAGTGTCCCAAAAATCATAACCATCGACCAAGTGACGAAGTTTATGTCGAATTTGATAAAAGTCTATGGAGAGCATGCATCATATTATTGGTAGGATGTTGAATAACTATGTAAATTTGCACCCTAATGACCTGGACATATACCTTTCATTTGTTGTGGCAGTATATAATTCGCAAGTCCATACCAGTAATGTGCTATCTCTGCATGAGGTGGTTTATGGAAGGAAGATACCATTGCCATTTGACACAGTCAAACCGAAAATCGCCAAGTACTGAGTGTCTGTGAAGCATGTTGACAAGCTGTTGAAAGACGTAAGGAGGCATGATCAAGGCGGCAAACACCAAAACCCTGGAGCATCAAGGGCATGTAGGGAATCAGATGGTAAGATTACTACTACATGGGTTGAACAGTGGGTAATGTTATCAAACCGTTTTAACCTCAAAGCTAACACCAAACAAATTGTTACCTGATATGAGGGACCATATCAGGAAATTGAATCAGTGTCACTAGTTAATGTCAAACTTTAAATTAGCGACTCATACAATGACAATTCATGTTGGATGTCTGCAACAATTTCAAGGTGTTTCAGATGCGTTTGTGGGAGTATCGTGAATCACCAGAGAGAAAATGAGCATTAGTAAGAAGAAGGGGGAGCATAAAGGCTTTGTGCTACGCGTTCATGAAATCCCATATGGATTTAGGTCAAGAAAGTAGGAAAGGATATTTAATGTTGTGTACTGTGTTGCGCACAACTAAGCAGTTAAGCTTAAGTGTGATATTAGTTGGGGTGTGTTGTTGTGTAATGGTCAGGAAGCCAATATGTGGCTAGATCGCATAATTTGGTTGTGAATGTTTAAGGAATAAGTCTTTTGTTGAGTTGCGGGCACAGTACTGCAGTTTTGTGTTCAGTTTTTATTATTTGTGTATTTACGTAGTTGCTTCTGTGTCTACTGGGCAGCAGAGCTTTGCAAAGAAGGGGGGAGGGGGAGGGAAAGGGAAAGGATGAAATGATTATTTTTCCCTGTTCACAGGTGGCTCCATGCCAGGGGAACAGATGAGGAGAATTCTAGTCATGGCAGTGCTTCGTCTCTTTACCAGGAATGGAGTGGGGTCCTGCAAGTACAACCAATGATTTTCAATAGACAAGAGTAGTGGTATCAGGTACAGATGAAGCCATTCTCCATGCTTTGTACTGACAGATGAGTCCAATACTGTTATCACCAGATCAATTCCTGTTATGCATCCGAAAAGCACAGAGGAAGTCTCCACCAGAGATGGAACTCGATGCAAGGCCGAGCAAGTAGGTCCTAATGTCGAATTATCACATAGCAACAGCTGATGCCAAGATGGAGCAAACAGATCTTCGTGTATTGATTGCTTTCGTTTACTTGTGGTCACACACTATTCAAATGTTTCGCCATTATTGCTTACTGACTAAAGTAGACGAACTTGGGGAGGTTCCTACAAGTTAAAACAGAGGAAGTATATTTGATTTCAGAGGATGGGGTTGGCACGCAGTGATGTCATCTGGAAAACTCCAGCATTGTCAGAGGGAAAGGGTTAAAATCTGCTTGACACAAGTCATGTAGACTAGCATAGCTACATGCTAAATTATTTGCAGCGAAATACGACAGATGGCCAGCATTGTCCATGTAGCATCCTTGAGCCACAACCCCACTACCAGCAAGTGGGGCCACACTAGGTCTGTTCTGTGGACAATGCTTTAGCGGTGGTAGCTAACTGCTACGAGCAGGGCTGGCTCACAAGAGGTATACGACTGGAACAGCATGACAACGGATTAATAAATAACACAACAGAATGCGACATAAAGTGGCCGACATTTCACCTGTCAGCTGCTGTTGTAGGAGAGACCATGTTAAACATTGCGCAGCCACAGTTGTAGTAGCCACATAAGTTCATCTGCATTATGTGGAGGGTCGCTTAGCAATGTCACCGTCCAGTAAAAGGGCACCCATGTCCGATGGTAATCCCCCCCTGCCGATGCCTCCAAGTAAAGAACAACAAAAGTGTAGTCAGATGTTTTTCTTCCAATAAAATGATTTAAAAGTCAGTGTTACATAGATTTTTTTATTAGGGTCTGAACGAGAGCTTCTTTATAACTACTTACAAGTCGCCATTCGTCTTCTAAACTATTAAAAATTCTCCATTCCCTCAGGTCTAGCCTTCCATCACACTACAAGCTATCGTATTGGCGCTCGTGCCTCCAGTGTATCAGATATCACTGGATTCGTTAACTATTCGTACATAAAGTAGAATGGTGGAGTACAGAAATTTCGGGATACGTGTAGATGTAGTAAGAACGGATGAATGTGCGAAACTCGGAGGCCAGGGAATGGGGTTTTGAGTTGACCTTTGGAATGAGCACTATGGGTTGCTCTCATGGAGAAGACCTGTGATGACACAGTGAGTGAGACATGACGTTATTAGCTGTTATATGTTTTTAAGGGGTTTAATGTGTATAGTGTAGTTATTAATGAGAGTACAAGTTCTATGTAATAATGTGTGGAAGGATAAGCAGTATGGATGGCCAAGGAGCCAGTGGGTCAGAACTATAAAGTGAATGTGCAGCCTCTCTACATAGTTGTTCAAGTTGCTTAGTATTAAGAAGAAAACTGTAAATAATGTACGTTATGGTCAAGCGCGTGGAGTTTTTTTGTTGTAAACCTGTCACAAGTATAGATCCAGGAGCCAGGTTTTCCCAAATGGGGGCGATATGTTGTGCCGCCGATTTTTTTCTTTTTTTTTGTGCTCCTGGGGAACTGGCATCTCTGATATGGCTGCATTGAAAGCCATGAGCAGCCGATAAGTACTGAGGCATCGGTAAATCTATTTCATCAATAGGCCTGATTATCCACCAAGAGGCGGACCACGCTACACCTCTCAATCCTTGTTATGAAGCTGACGTGCAGAGAGCTATGTAAGGTGCTAGGGCATTACCACATCTTTGAGCCATAGAGGTATCGCGTTGTACGTGGTAGGTAGCATTGCATCAGCATTAAAAACGTATCATTAACCAGTATATATTCTCCTTGACGTTTAGCAGAGACATGGGTAGTTTTGCAGCTCCCAGCACAATGCAAGGGCCACGCCTGTTACTAGCAGGTTCTGGGTCAATATGCTGCCAACGCCGGTCTGGGCCACCATCCTCACCAGAATAGCTAGTAGTACTACGTTCTCCACCAGGACATTTAGCACTGTGCAGCGGATGAGTGACCTCCAGGCTCTCTTCAGAGGCAGCCGAACTTCTGACTTGGAAGGCAACAGTCCATGTCCAGGGTGGCGTCGCCGCCTGTGCACCAACACCAGGTCAAGCGTTCCAGCACCCGCCATCTTCGCTCACTGGGCCGAACTGGTCTTCCGGCTCCTGACTGTCTCCACAAGGATTGTGGCAGTCGTATTCACCGCTGGCACTTGTCGAATGATGCCACACTGTGCAAATTGAGGCATGTGTTGCTAAGTGAGCTAAACAAGTGCCAGCATGGCTGCGTGTAGATGTCACAGAAACTACGCTGCTGGCAGCCGACTTCCGCAACTGTCAGTGGGACCGGGACAGACCTGAGTGGTCGTGTCTGCGGCATCACAGCACTCGAATGTTGTAGCTGCTTTGTCTTCCTAGTATCACTGTCTCCACCACCCGCCACACCTCAACATCGATACCATTGTGGCCCCTCACCCCAGGGCTACCACGGTGCCGTCATGCACATTTTCTCTGGTGTTTCGGTAGATATTTGCAATTTAGATTCTTCAGTGTGTAGCTGGAGTCATCACAAGTAAATGCTGCTCATCACATCTTCCGTGCGATAGTCAATACCTACGGAAAGCGGTGGTTTCTTTTCCATTACAAGCAAAATGACTTCAGTTCAAGAAAGACAATAGGAATAATCCACCAGATTACAGGCCCATAGCATTAACGTCGATATGCAGCAGCATTTTGGAACATATATTGTGGTCAAACATTACGAATTACCTCGAAGAGAACCGTCTATCAACACACAGTCGATTCGGTTTTAGAAAACATCGTACTTGTGAAACGCAACTAGCTCTTTACACCCACGAAGTGTTGAGTGCTGTTAGCAAGGGATTTTAAATTGATTCCGTATTATCAGATATCCAAAAGACTTTTGCGACTGCGCCTCACATGCGGCTTGTAATCACATTGCGTGCTTATGGAATATCGTCCCAGTTACGCAATGGATTCGTGATTTCCTGCCAGACAGGTCTCAAAAAATGTTCAGATTTGTGTGAATTCCTAAGGGACCAAACTGCTAAGGTCATCGGTCCCTAGACTTACACACTTCTTAAACTAACTTAAGTTAACTTATGCTAAGCGCAACACACACACCCGTGGCCGAGGGAGGACTCGAACCTCCAGTGGGAGGGGCCGCGCTATCCGTGACATGGCTCCTCTAACCGCGCGGCCACTCCGCACGGCAACAGGTCTCAATTCGTAATAATTGACGGAAAGTCATCGAGTAAAACAGAAGTGCTTTCTGGCGCTCCCCATGGTAGTGTTATAGGTCTTCTACTGTTCCTTTTCTATTTAAACGATTTAGGTGACCATTGGAGTAGCCACCTCAGAGTGTTTGCAGTGATGCTGTTGTTTATCGACTACTAAAGACATAAGATGATCTATACAAACCTCAAAATGGCTTGGAAAAAAGTCTGTATAGTGCGAAAATTGGCAGTTGACCCTAAATAATGAAAAGTATGATCCGTTAAACTTCCGTTACACGATAAATCAATCAAATTTAGGGGCTCTAAATTCAACTAAATATATAGCAATTACAATTAGGAACAATTTAAATTGCAAAGAGCACATAGAAAATGCAGTGAGGAAGGCGGAAAAAAGACTGCGATTTATTAGCAGTACACTTACAAGATGCAACAGATGTACTAAACAAGCTGCATACACAATGCTTGTCCTTCCTCTTTTGGAGTACTGCTGCACGGTGTGGGTTGCTTACCACATAGGATTAACGGAGTGCGCCGGGAAAGTTCAAAGAAGAGCAGCACGTTTTGTATTATAGAGGAGTAGTGGACAGAGTGTCACGGACATGATACGGGATTTGGGGTGGGCATTATTAAAACAAAGGTGTTTCTCGTTATGGCGGGATCTTCTCACGAAATTTCAATCACCAACTTTTTCCTCCTAATGCGAAAATATTTTGTTGACGCCGACGTACATAGGAAGAAACGATCGTCATAATAAAATAATGGACATCAGAGCTCGCACGAAAAGTTATAGGTGTCCGTTCTTTTCCCCACGCTGTTCGAAAGTGGAATAATAGAGAATTATATCGAAGGTGGTTTGATGAACCCTCTGCCACGCACTTAAGTGCGATTTGCAGAGTATCCATGTAGATGTGTATATAGAGCTAGATGTAAGGTGGGACTTTACCTACCCATTCAATAGAGCGGCTCCGAACTAGTCTCGAGCGATATTTGGTTTATCGGTACGTATTAAATGGAAATTAAAACACGAAGAATAACCATTACTCATGCAGCGACTGAGGAGAGCTGCTGCATGACAGTAATAGTCAACTCAGGCCAGGGCAGTGCTGTCACTGCTGGAGTACCGGTTATTCTTTGTGTTTTACTGTGATTGTTAATACTTATCGATAAAACGAATATCGCACTAGGCTAATATGGAACCGCTCTATCGAATGGTCATGTAAAACTTCGCTTTTAAAGTCGACACTGGGCGTCATATGAAAGTAGGGTTTATTTATTTTTTTGCGGGGATTGGGGGGGGGGGGGAGACTGACTTCAGCAAGATATTGTAAAGACGAAGCTGCAAATATGTGCCGAAACACCAGAGAAAAAGCGCCTAGTGACTTATATCCTTCTCTCCAAAGTACCAAAGTATACCTCAAAGTCATAATAATAATACTGATATACGGTGACTGTGATGGCCACGGGAGATGCGGCAGTTCATCCTTGTGTTAACAAAATTAGGCCTACACGATGCGAGTTGTGTGAACAGCGGCCCTGTTGTCTGGAGCTTACAGCAACACCACTGGGGAACAAACACTGTAGCTTGGGATGGACCTGATCAGTCAAAATGGTCACGTGATCACTGGCAGCAATGCGACCTTGCAGAGTAATCGTGTGGCCCACGAAATACTACGATATGGGTGCCCAAATCAACTGCTGAGGTCATCGGACCTTAACATGTTTCACTCTTGGGACGGCAAACTGGTCCAGATGATGAAAAGAGAGTGAAACAAGACTCTTCCAGCCAGATCACGTTCTTATTTTACATAATAGTCTACTTTTTATGCCTTCCATACCATTTTTCCATTTAAGTGCATGTGTACCACTGATGAGTGGTTCTGAAATTCCAGCTCATCCTTCAGCTCCCTGCTTGTGGAGCTCCCTTCATGTTGTTTTGGTGCTGACGTGATTCGTAAATGTGGCGACTTTTGCAGACGTCGTACTCTTATTTTTCGTCACAACGATCTTCAGTGACCTCTGTCAGAGTACTCAGTAAACACTTTCATTCGCATTGACACTTAGTGGATGATATTGTTCTGCTTTTCCCGTATGCGGTTTAAATCTTCGACGCGGTGCCTGTTGAAACACTAAACACTTCGAATACCTTAGTTACTGAAGCACCCCACCATACGAGCACCAACAATTAGCCTACGTTCGAACTCCGACATAATACCTTCCCAACTATACAGAACAAAGTTCTGGCAACGACTGACATTTGCAACGCATTGAGGATATTGCACAGTTGCCGTTAGTGGTCAAATACTAGTGCAACCGCGAAAGATGAACACTTGGCTGGCAACAGCGTTTATGTTCAAGCTTGCGTTTCTTGCAGAGTTCCCATATTTTTGCCCAACCTCTGTATGTATAGTATCTGTTCTTGAACGACATCGTGTGGGTACGATGGCTGAAGATGTAATGCAACACATGCCTTCCATGCAAAAATGTTTTTAAAATCCAGTCCCAAACACACTAAGTATGCTGAAAAAAAAAGATATTAGCTGCGATAAATACTGGTCAGTTTGGTATCCTTTCAACATTGCAACAGATTCTTACAATCTACACTGTATTGTATCGCCATCACTTTCTAGATATCTCGTCTGGAGTTATTATGGATTATACGATGTAGAAGACTGTCCTTCGTAGCCATCACACCCTCCACTCTGGCGAAGTAACTTTCGAATAAGTTTTACATAGTAATACGTAGCTAAATCCATTCCTAAGTTTTACATCCTTCATGACTGTAAGGTGTACGTTATGCGGTACTATAACTTTCCCCGAGATTCAGATTTCACGATGCCAACGTCAGTCTCAAAAAAGCTTTACCTTATGCTATAAGCGTTTCATTACTAAGTAAAACATGTCAGTTTCCAGGCTCAGCTCATCGTTAGGCAATCATTCTGAATATTTATTACATTTTAATTTTTGTTCTGAATGACCACTTGAAAGTGAGGCGAGGCTCGAAAGCGTGACGAAATGTTCACTGTAAATATTTAATTTTCATTGTTTTGTCATGGGCTCTCAGCAGCGTAACTCAGAAGCACATTTTCTCGTCGAGAGCTACTCACCCGAATTGCGACCAAAGCCAGAATTTCTGCTTTACGGTTTGTACTGCTATTCCTGCAAAATACTCTGTTTTGGTCCTTATTTTAAGAATAACTCAGTATTACGAAACGAAATTATTACTTCCAAACAGTTACCACAGCACTACTAGACTAGAATTATTGAACATTCCGTTTAACAACATCTAGATCCTCTCTTCAAGTGACTCACAAGTATGTTTGTCACAGTGCTTTTCAATGTAACTTCGCACTTTCTTTTCAGTTCAAAGGTAGAAAACGTGGCGAATAACTGCTTATAAGCCTCTGTGCGAGATGTCGAGAGTTTAATATTGTATTCATTGTAAGTACTGAAGCGATAAACAAGAAATTCAAGAATACACATAGATTTCCATATTAAAATTAGTTCTTTTTTCTTGTTAGTTACTATCATGAGACAGACAAGTCTGTTAGCATTCGTGCTGATTTTCTTCATACATGCTCGATGTAACACCCAACTTGGATCCCCACAAACGATGGGATTCCAGTTTAGGTTGTACTTATTTCGTAAGAAACAGACTTTCTCCTTATTTTAACAATAATTCGAATCACCGATCTTTGCACTTAATATCCACAAGCGATGTACTGTTATTGATGCTCATGTGTTGTAACTACCTCTGGTCGTGACTCACGAATCATGTAGTCAGTAGATAATATAGAGGGTAGTCATAAACAGTCTGAAAGGCTTGTAAGTATTTTACAGAGTAGGTTGTGCAGAGTAATATTTGTAAGGAAAAAGTTAATTAGTAATGAATTAGCCAGTCAAACGGTTACACACGCATATTCAAGCGCCCCGCCGGAAACGGTGTTGCCGAACGTGTCACCCGTTTGGTTTCCTAAAACCAAACAAGGAATAGAAAGAAAAATTGGATATGGGACGTTCGTAAAAATCTAACCCTAGCCAAAGGCTGAGCATTCTCGTGCGCTATCACTGACTGTATCTGGCGAGCCCCTTGAATTTGAATACGCAGTGGCGTGGTTGACTAACGTCAGTGCTAATTAAAAGGACGCAACACATCTAATTTTTTTTTCTTAAAAATTATTTCTCAGCACACCCTACCCTGCAACACCCTTATAAACTTTTCACACTTTTCCTGACCTCCCTGTATTTTAACGTTTCGCGACGTGTAAAACTTTGCATTTAGATACATTAAGAGCTAACTGCCAGTATTTGCATAAACTGATACGTTCCAACATCCGATTGTATGTGACTATGTATATCTGCAAGTCACACCCTCATAGATAACTGCGCCATTGACTGAGCTTGAAAACAACTGTCCGCAAAGTGTTTACGCAAAACACGATGAGTAAACGTGATATATAATGGTGTACTTCCAAATTCAATGTTCAGTTGAGAAAAGCTAAGAACCAAGACCAAAATACGAAACACAGTTTTATATCCTAATGCCTTCCTTGCCAGCAACAATGTACACACTAAAGTATCGACCATCTATGATTCGTTGTGCCCAACAATGCCCATTCAGCTGACGTAACGTCTGATGTGAGTTTTCGCATAACTATCTTTCGCTGCTTTCGATTCGTCAGCAAAGGTTTAAGGGGGTTGGTTGCATCCATCGCTTATTGTTCAATAAGAAAAAAAAACTGCCTTCAAATTCCTCTAACTGCATAAGAAACAAATGCTAAGATGGTGATCGGAAACTTAGAACAAATCACTATTCTCGAAAAACTATTTCTGATAAAAGTCAGAAATTTTATTTAAACCAGATATTGAATATACCGTTCACTGGTGCATTCTGACAGCCAGAAATAGGTAACAGCTAGGAACTATAATCAAAGTCCTGCACCAAGTGTAGTTAGTAATAAAATATTCAAGTATGTAAACTGAGTCATGAGCCCTCATACAATACAGACTACACCGTAAAATTACAAAGTTCTGAGCGTTCATGCTCAAAATAAATTATTGTTCAGCAATGGAAGAATAAACTTAAGTCCCTACTGTTCGTTGTGTCACAAAATAAACGTAAGTTGCAACTGTGGCTTACACAAATAATTACATTTTCAGGCTATCCACAATTTTTGTGAAGCCACAAATAAACAGACGACCTGAGTGAGGCTAAAATTAAAAAAAAAGTAATGCTTTACAAGCACTCGTAACTGTAATTGTTAAAAGTTCTCGATAATGCACACCAAACATCGGGAATGTCCGAGAATCCACCAACGGCCGACTAAACAGCGAAGTTTTTTACAAATTCTGAGGCTACTTGCGTAAACAGCTGTAAATCTACATAGAACCTGGCGGTTTACATACCGCGTAGAATGATGCAGGTTCGACGTCTACGGTGTCCATAATTGAGTCTCCCCCTGTTGCTTCATACTGGCCCTTCCGGCTGAACCCCTCTTAACTAACTGTCGTTAAGCTCCAAATTTGCCCTAGATCAAAATTACAGTTTACATATCCTTAAAGATAGTTAAAACTTCATAACAAATGCTCTTGTGCTGATGAATTTGAGATGTCTCAGTAAGTTGAGCGATGAGCAGTTCATTCACAAGTAATAAAAATACAACTACAACTATGGCACAATTTTGCTATATTTTAATAGTACAGTAGTTAAAATTAATTACTAAGAAACACAGTGGCACACGATTCTTATGGGAAATGAGCTCTTCGTGCTGTTAGTGCAATCAGTTTTGACGTAAGTATGACATAGAATTTAAATTATGGCCAATTTGGTTAAGAAATCATTAATTGGTTGAAAATAACGTAATAAATCATAAGTGTGTATGCATGTGAGACGACGAATTGTCTGGCGTAGCTCATTTTGACTACGGACCACTCCGTAAACTTTCCAATAAAATTCAGAGAACAGTGCTACGTAAATGAATGTTATTACTTTCATAGAACTTAAGCTATGTAAGCAGTGCACGCCAAGGAAGTTATCTGGAGGCACGAATGTTGTGTGTTACATATTGAACTGGCGTTTGGAGTGACATCTTATCATGAGGTAAGTAATATTTTTACAACCAACCAACATAAATATTGTATGCGAATCATGGGTATATGTATGTGTGAGTGACTCGAAACACAGGTTGCTCGTAGATTCTCTTTACAAACTCCTAGGACTTGTAGAGGGGAGTGAGTACATAACGCTTTGAGTAGGAACCCACGTCCGGAAACGTCATCCAACGACACTACAGGATGTCAAAATTATAGGCGCCGGCGCCTATAAATGTATGTATGTCCAGGGTGATTCCTTGATGATATTACAAACTTGATGGCGAATAAGGACAAATACATCAGTTTGAGACATTGATCCCTGTACCGGAAACAAATTAGTTGAAAGTTAAAAGCTAAAACCGAACTGTTACCTTTGACAGTGGAATACATGTTCTGGTACTGTTGCTACTAGGATTGTTGAGTAGGAAACGTTCATAGGTGGTAGTATGCACCAAAACTAGAAAAAATGTCTAGTAAACTTGGGCTCTAAAATGAATACCTTAAGAACTACGAGCACTTGGGCAATAGAGGAGAATGTGTTTCACGCTGGCAAAGATGAACATATGCTCATCAGGTATGCATTTTGGAGCCAATGTCTACATAACATTTTTTCTTGTTTTTGTCCTTACTACCACCTATGAAAGTTGCATACCCTATATTCTTAGCAACGACAGTACTGTTGCAAGTGGTATAATGATTTACGCTTGCAAATTTGACTCGTTAGTTTCCGAACCAGGGACCTTTACGTCAAACGGATGCATTTAGCCGTCTTCATCGTCCTTGAATCACCCTGTATATACATACATTTACAGGCACCGGCGCCTATACATTTGACGCTCTGTAGTGTCGTTGGATGATGTTCCCGGACACGGGTTTCTACTCAATATATTATGTACTCACTCCTCTCTACAAGTCGTATAGGTTTTTAACGGGAATTCCTGAACATCTTATATATCGGAGGCTGGCAGAGGTGGTCCAAATAAAAGAAAAAATAAGAAAAAAACCATGCATGATCTGCAAGTTTAGCACTTGTTACAGCACTTCTCTTCTGAAGAACTGTGATACAATCTTGAGACTCCTTGCCTTAATATTTAGTCGTAAACTCCTTATGGCAGGCTTACTCGCCATGTCACGCAAAGAATCGTGTCCAAATCTAGGTTTGATTTAAGGAAAGCAGGAAGTTGAAAGATGATTCACCTGCTGCGCTCCTGAAAGAACGCACTGTATATAAACGAAGCAAAGCTGCTGCAGTAGTTTTTTGGAAAACGTTCTGCTTGAAACATAAAACATATAACATCACATATTTTGGATTCATGTGTTTTGTCGCTGTGCACCTGTTCTCAAATGATTGCAGGGAAACTATTTGTTACAATTATTTAGTTACTTCAAATTGTAAGTCTCACTTCACAACCTGATGGGGTAATGTTTTAGTTATTTGTCATATTTATTATGATACTTAAAAGATGAGTGCCTAGCTGCCCGTTGTTCGAAAACTTTGCAGTGAATTGAGGGTGCGAATTGCGATTGCTAATCTGATGGAAGCAGAAATTGGCAGTCTGAAATTGTCATATTTTGAAATGCGTCTCTCAATCAATCATCTGTAGAAGTATTTCGAGATCTCGTGTATTCATCTCCAAGAAATTTCTGAATCACATATAAAAGCATTGTGCACATGTTTTATGATCTTTAAAAGGCCTAAATTTCTTCATCGGCAGTGGAGATTCGTTTAGCAGTCTTCTGCATACCTTGAAAGTGTCCAAACACATGACATCTTTCGCCCCACAACGCAGAGAGTCATTTTTTTACCCAAGGAAGGCAGAAAGCTGAAACCTGAGGCATCTGCTGGGCTGCTGCAAAAACGCTCTTTATGTAAAAGAAGCAAAGCTAATTCCTTTGCTGAAGTAAAACGTTTTACTTTATGTATAAAGAACTGAAACACACAAGTTTTGGATTAGAATGTATTTTCGGTGTTCAGTTGTTCTGAAAAAATTGCAATCACCTGTATGTCACTTAGGCGACTTGTACAGGGTGGGGAAAATAATAGTGGCCTGGATGAGTGGATACAATCAGACGTGAATTTGTGACAGCATTAACAGAGGGGAGAAGAGCTACAGTTGGTTCCAACGGGATGGAGCAACTGCCCATACAGTCGGTCGAACCTTGGGGCACATTTACATCACCATCACGTCTGAGAGAGTCTCTAGCAGTGGTCAGTCTTGTCATAGTCTTAACTAGCCACTAAGGTCACTTGACCTGTCAGTGTGCAATTACTTTGTGTGGGGAGCCCTCATGTCTAAGGTGTATCGCAACAATCCTCATAGTCTTCAGGAACTGGAGCAGAACATTTTGGATGAGACTGAAGCAATTCAGGTAGTCCAGCTTCGATCCGCCTTCAGAAACTTGCTGAACAGGGCCCAAATGTGCGAAAAGATGAATGGTGGTCACTTCAAACACCTGCTATAGTCTGGTTAGTACTGTATTTGCTTTCCTCTGCTGTGTTTCTTTGTATCCTGGAACTCTGTTCTCCAAACCACTTTTATTTGCCCCATTCTGTATGTCTCTAAGCAGATATCCTACAGGGGAATGGGGAGCTACACTGCAAAGTGCCTTCCGAACCATTTTTTGTGTCTGGCGAAACTCCACACCACTGAGAGGTGAATGCTAGGTTAAAAGACAGACTGAAGAAAAGTGGCCATCCGGAATTGGAGCCCACAACCTCTCTGTTTCCATCCACACGCTCTACCGTTCATCCACCATACCAGGTACGGATTTAGTTATACTACGAGTAGCTGCACTCTTGAATCACTGATGCTCTCTCGAGTTACGTCTGTTGTTCGCTAGGAAGCATTTTCACAACTTATCTTTAATTCGTAGTACATAAGAAAATTTCTACAAATATTTACGAATTATATGCACAAACAATTCTCGTGAGTCAGTGTATCTATTATTGAAAAGCGGATCAAATGCTCACTATAATTCCTGAGATTAGCTTATGTATACGGGAGGACGCGAAAAGTAAGTCCATATATACGGTACAAAGATGTAAATGATGCTACCCCAGTACGTAACGCATTGTTGCAAAGTACAGATGTCTTTCATGATTAATGAAACAGTGTTTTGATCACAATTTATGCAAAGTAGCGTTTTATCGGAGAAATGTGATATTTTCGTCATAAGTGGGTACATTGGCAAAAGCATCTGACAAGCTATTTAATTTGACTCCCTGACTGTTATTGTTTCATTATTGGGTAAATACTTACAGATTTTACAAGATTTATCCATTACCATTTTCTTAATGACAAATCCTTGATTAATGTCAGCTTATGTACTTCGTACCTGTACATATTAGGTATCGGTGTTCAACTCGCCGAGCTCTTTAAAATGATGTAATGTGCCACTTTGCATCCTCTACAACTACCGCAATACGGGCATGTAAGTGAAACGCTGGTAATACTAGCATAACACGTGCTCAGTCAATTAGAAAGACAATTTCCGGTCACGCCGAAGTGTGAGGACTCCGTGTGCCAGCTTCTACATGGTCACAGCAGGGCGTTTCGGCTGTGCACTGACAGATCTAAGTCGACACATCACGCCACGCTGCTCTTCTGCCGCGAGCGTCATTTGTCATCTTCCAACACCACAAGTCGAAGGCATCGTTGGCGCCTAGATAAATATGTTTCTCACTTCACTGGCTGGTTTTGAGTAGTAATAACTCCCTGACATTTTCTGTTATTACTGCTAAACACAGTGATGACGTATCTAAAATTTAACAGAAATGTCATGAAAGGAAAAAGGAAATCTATAGATAATGATATGAACGCTTCTTTCAGCAGCACATAGCTATCTACATACTTCCAATTGACCCTTTGAAATTAGTAAACATTCATTATGTCACCATATACGTACAGACAATGCGCTGGACACCCACTGTAAGATATCACGCAATGTATTCAAAGGTGAATAAGAACACACACCACCCGTAAAATTCATATAATCAATGGAGTAAAATGAGTGAGATCGAATGGACATGGTTGGACGCCATAATAAGTGTATGGCGAATGGAAATTTTGTTATCGACAAATACTGTTTAGATTGTTTAGAGCTGTTTCTCGATTTCAGATCGGACCATTACTTTTGGTCCATGAAAAAATGAACGAAGTTGTTCATGAAAATATTTTACGCAACGGCAAGGTTCACACACTGTGCCGATAGTTTGGAACTTGAACTTTCCTGTAGCAGCACGGTATTGCTCCTGTTCTCAAATCAAAGTCGACTGCATTTTGATCCGAAATAAATGCTTAGATGTCCTGCTGAAAGCCCTGAATGGAACGTTATTGGATATCTTAAGGATAAACCATAATGTCGTTTACGTGCCACATAATTTCATTAAAATATCAGTAAGAAGCAATCGTGATGATGAAATGAAGAAAACACCATGCGCAAAGTATCACAACATTCTCGTAAATTAAGACTTGTAGTGATATTAAAAGGAGTTTCTACACGTTGGCACGTAACTGGTATGTTCTGAATGGACCACAGCTTGTGTCTGCCGTGTCCGTTCGGTACTATACACACTCACTAATAATGAACGTTGTTGATCTAATTCCTTTTCATGAGAGAGAGGTAAGGAAAGAAGGAGTTTATTAATCGCAAAATAGTATAGTTTAGTTTCAGTTCAAGAGAAATGTCATCTGTTCGTGAAACTAAAAGTGTTTAGTGTGGAGCGAGGAGATTTGCAGTCGTGGTGTGTGAATTAAGGACAGTTCATAAGTTTGTTAATGTGAAATCAGGAAACTAGACATTCTGCTGAATTATAATTTTGTGAGATTTAGTATTTCAAACATAAATGACCGCGTTCCCTCAGCGCCTATCTACAGTAAACAGTCGCAGATGTCTTGAGAAATCACTAACGTGAAGATGGACTTGCTCCGTTCCGTACTGTGTTCCCGGCGATCGATAGGGACAGTGTAAGCGTGCGAAAGTTTTGTTTCTCAGTTATGAGTAGTACCCCGCTGTCACGCCTCCTGTGGTATATGGGCAAGTAAATTATTGGATGAAACATGTCTGTTTTGTGTCCCACTGCAGTGGCCAGCGGCGCAGAAAGTGGAATCATGTTAGGTTTAACTTGGACGCTCGCCAGTCTGTGAGACGACAGGCCCCGTTCGCAGTGTACGCCTGCGTATAGCGAACTCTAAGCCACATAACACAGATTTCTGTATCTACAGTCTTCTCTTATTCTTTGTATTTTTATGCAAAGCCAATTTTCCTTTCACACAAAAAGTGATTGTGTATCCACGTAACACTTGACAAGACCGATTCTATTCTTTTTCTTTATCTGTTTTGTACTCTGGGAATAAGTAGGCTAATATTACAGGTTGACCTTACCATGACATCAATTTCTACCTGTCACTTTGCATAAACGAAGCAGCACTGAGCTAGAGTGGGCTTACCCTATCATTCTTCGTTTAGTAGCTCAACATATAAACTTTGTAATCCACTGAACAGAGCGTGGTTGAGAGCACACCTTACTGTAAGCCATTCAGATCACGTATTTATCGAAGACAAAATGACTGTCCACTCACACAGGGTGTCCAGAAATAGTCTGAAAAGCTTGTAAAGGTGCTGAGAAATA
Organism: Schistocerca americana; assembly: GCF_021461395.2. Lineage (NCBI taxonomy): Eukaryota > Metazoa > Arthropoda > Insecta > Orthoptera > Acrididae > Schistocerca > Schistocerca americana. Next base: position 706,663,019 of record NC_060130.1, on the reverse strand, counting down.
ATTGTTATGAAAAAAATTCGATATGTTGTGACATTACCGAATTATTTATCACTGATCTTAGTCAATCACGTCGTTGCGCACGCAAATTCAAGCACTTTGCACGCCTTAAAATGTGGTAATCCACAAACATTTGAGGGTCCGTGAGTTACCATTTGTACAAGTGCAATTAAAATGTGCCTTTTACTGAATTGATAAATTTAAGCTGGGTGAGCAAAAGCCACGTTTGTTAGATTTGAGGAAACCAAACAAAGAACAAGTTAGACGACATTGTCTCTGGAAGGCTGCTTCGATTTATCCGTGTTATGTCTTCATTGGCTAACTTCAGTATTAAATAAATCGGAAACGGAACAACGTATAATTTTTTTTCTGAAGAATTATTTCCCAGCCCATCCTCCCTGCAACACCCTTACAAGCTTTTCAGACTGTCTCTGACCACCGTGCATGTGCCTCTGGAGGTGCCATAAAATGGTTCAAATGGCTCTGAGCACTATGGGACTCAACATTTGAGGTCATCAGTCCCCTAGAACTTAGAACTACTTAAACCTAACTAACCTAAGGACATCACACACATCCATGCCCGAGGCAGGATTCGAACATGCGACCGTAGCAGTTGCTTGGTTCCGGACTGCAGCGCCTAGAACCGCTAGACCACCACGGCCGGCGAAGTGCCATAATCTACCTTATTCTCATTACGGCTATGTGAGATCTATGATGAAAGCAGCAGAATTATCGCACAGGCTTCCTAGAGTTACACTTTTTTGTGTTTACTCGACATCATTTCGCAAGACCAACGTCGCCTATCTTCCAACGACTACCAGTTAAGTTCGGAGAGCATCTCTGTCATAGAGAGTGTAGCTAAATTCACTTCACAACTTTTGAGGACAGGTCCGTTACGAGAAAACAAGAAAAAATGGTGAGTAAGCATGGACTCTAAAATGAATATCTTCTTAACTATGAGCACCTCCTCACCTTCGATGCTGTGAGACACATCTCCTCTTGTGCAAAGTCTTAGTTTTCCATATTTTCTGAGAAGCTAGTATGGACCAAAACAGGAAAAAAATTCGTTAAAAATTGGCTCTAACATGAGTCCTTGATAGTAACTTCTTCAATAAAATAGATGTGTTTCACAGTAGCGAAGATGAGCTTGTGCTCTGAGCACTGTTAGTATGGATTTTAGAGCCAATGTTCACTGGACATTATTGTTTTGGTCCATACTGTATCCTCCCAAAATATTAAAAGAAGGAGGGTGCGGTAGATGTATTTCGCAGTATCGAATGACTAAATGTTCATAGCTCTTAAGGTAGGCAATTTAGAGCCCATGTTTAATGGATACTTTCTTCCTGTTTCAGTGTAAGGAACGTGTCCTCAGCGTCTGTAAAGGGAATCTGCTTACACCCCGTATATTTTTATGAGCTATATCAACCTGTTACGAGCCTATCAGCGGGTCTTCGAATTTGTCTGACGTCTGTTTCCACGCAAACTCTCGAAATACGGGAACAGCTCTCTAGAATTTTTCGGATGAGATTCTGGTATGGATTAGCTTTACACTTTCTACTTGCTGTTGTTGTGGTCTTCAGTCCAGAGACTGGTTTGATGCATCTCTCCATGCTACTCTATCCTGTGCAAGCTTCTTCATCTCCCAGTACCTACTGCAACCTACATCCTTCTGAATATGCTTAGTGTATTCAACTCTTGGACTCCCTCTACGATTTTTACCCTCCACGCTGCCAATCAACACTAAATTGGCGATCCCTTGATGCCTCAGAACACGTCCTACCAACCTATCCCTTCTAATCAAGTTGTGCCACAAATTTCTTTTCTCCCCAAATCTATTCAATACCTCCTCATTAGTTATGTGACCTACCCATCTAATCTTCAGCATTCTTCTGAAGCACCACATTTCGAAAGCTTCTATTCTCTTCTTTTCTAAACTATTTATCGTCCACGTTTCACTTCCCTACATGGCTACACCCCATAGAAATACTTTCAGAAACGATTTCCTGAAACTGAAATCTATACTCGATGTTACAAATTTCTCTTCTTCAGAAACGCTTTACTTGCCATTGCCAGTCTACATTTTATATCCTCTCTAATTCGACCATCATCAGTTATTTTACTCCCCAAGTAGCAAAACTCATTTACAACTTTAAGTGTCTCATTTTCTAATCTAATTCCCTCAGCATCACCCGATTTAATTCGACTACATTCCATTATCCTCGTTTTGATTTTGTTGATGTTCATCTTACATCCTCCTTTCAAGACACTGTCCATTCCGTTCAATTGCTCTTCCAGGTCCTTTGCTGTCTCTGAGAGAATTATAATGTCATCGGCGAACCTCAAAGTTTTTATTTTTTCTCCATGGATTTTAGTTCCTACTTCGAATGTTTCTTTTGTTTCCTTTACTACTTGCTCTATATAGAGATTGAATAACATCGGGGATAGGCTACAACCGTATATCACTCCCTTCCAAACCATTGCTTCCCTTTCATGTCCCTCGACTCTTGTAAGTGCCATTTGGTTTCTGTACAAATTGTAAATAGCCTTTCGCCCCCTGTTTTTGCCCCTGCCACCTTCAAAATTTGAAATAAATTATTCCAGTCAACATTGTCAAAAGCTTTCTCTAAGTCTACAAATGCTAGAAACGTAGGTTTGCCTTTCCTTAATCTATTTTCTAAGATAATTCGTAGAGCCACTATTGCCTCACGTGTTCCAACATTTCTACGAAAACCAAACTGATCTTCCCCGAGGTCGGCTTCTACCAGTTTTTCCATTTGTCTGCAAAGAATTTGTGTTAGTATTTTGCACCTATGATTTATTAAAGTGGTATTCCGGTAACTTTCACATCTGTCAACACCTGCTTTCTTTGGGATTGGAATTATTATATTATTCTTGAAGTCTGAGGGTATTTCGCTTGTCTCATACATCTTGCTCACGAGACGGTAGAGTTTTGTCAGGACTGGCTCTCCCAAGGCTATCAGTAGTTCTACTGGAATGTTGTCTACTCCCGGGGCCTTGTTTCAGTGCTCTGTCAAACTCTTCGCGCAGTATCATATCTCCCATTTCATCTTCATCTACATCCTCTTCCATGTCCTGAAGTACATCGCCTTGTATAGACCCTCTATATACTCCTTCCACCTTTCTGCTTTCCCTTCTTTGCTTAGAACTGGGTTTCCATCCGAGCTCTTGATATTCATATAAATGGTTCTCTTTTCTTCAAAGACCTCTTTATTTTTCCTGTAGGCAGTATCTATCTTACCCCTAGTGATATATGCCTCTACATGCTTACATTTATCCTCTAGTCATTCCTGCTTAGCCATTTTGCACTGTCGAGCTCATTTTTGAGACGTTTGTATTCCTTTTTTCCTGCTTCGTTTACTGCATTTTTATATTTCCTCCTTTCATAAATTAAATTCAATAGATCTTCTGTTACCCAGGGATTGCTACTCGCCCTCGTCTTTTCAGCTACTTGATCCTCTGCTGCCTCTACTATTTCACCTCTCAAGGCTACCCATTCATCTTCTACTGTATGTCTTTCCCCCATTCTTGTCAATCGTTCATTAATGCTCTACCTGAAACTTTCTACAACCTCTGGTTCTGTCAGTTTATCCAGATCAAATCTCCTTAAATTCCCACCTTCTTTCAGTTTCTTCAGTTTTAATCTACAGTTCATAACCAATACATTATGGTCAGAGCCCACATCTGCTCCTGGAAAAGTCTTACAACTTAAAACGTGGTTCCTAAATCTCTGTCTTACTATTATATAATCTATCTGAAACCTTCCACTATCTCTAGGCCTCTTCCACGTATACAACCTTCTCCCATGATTTTTTAACCAAGTGTTACTTCTCGGAAATCATCTAATAAATGTAAGTCTCTCATTCGCCATCCCTATCGTAAATTTTACCTTATCGTCTTATTCTACTACAATTAGTAGTATTTTCGTTATTCAGACTAAATGAATGGAGCTATATATTCACCGTTGGGACCCTGTCTGGTGTATTTTCCTTGTTTTGGGCGTTATCTCGTATTTAAGGAGAGCTTTCATTCATTATATAAAGGGATTTATTTTTTACATTTCTTTTGGATTATCAAAGCCGAAATTTACAGGCACTCAGCAGTGTTGTTTCCGAAATCCTGATAGTGCTGTTAAATCTCGTCTTTGATTTCTGTTGAACGTTCGCCTTCACGGTAACGAACTGTGATTGAAGAGTTATATATTCATTGAGCCAGTTGTATGTCTCTGTTCGATTTCATCTTGGTTAGCTCTCGACTGTGTGGTACAGTATCGAACACCTTCAGGAAATCGTGGGAGACTCTATCTATCTATTCCCAGTACCGACTGTTTACAAGAGCTCTCGTGTGAATGAAGTAAGCTATGCCTTACTCGAGCGGTTTCTCCTCAGTCCTTCAGATCCTTCAGTAGCAGTTTAATTTCCTTAAGGAATGCCATAGTGTTTGAACATATATTCTAGAATCCAGAAATAAACAGACGGAAGCGATATTGTTCTGTAATTCTGTGAATCAATTATTGTACTCATTTTGTAAATAGGGGCGCCCCGGACTCTTTTCGGATGCAGCTGACTGTCCATTTCTCAGTATTCTCTTAGAAAAAGCCAAAATATTGTGACTGTCAGAGAGCTTACTGGTAACTGTATTTCATCCTATCCAACTAGGCTTCGGAGCGTCGAATTAAGGGATACAGAGACTTTACACATCGAAGCAGCATCTTCACCATGAGGAATAATGACTACAGGGATCGAATCTGGGTCTGTTCTTGTTCTTACATACATTCAAAAAGCAATTATGAAAATATAAATAACTATAAAAATTCGTATAAATAAAATTTTCTTTGTGATTCATAACTTGTTCTCTGCATATGGACTGTTGCTGAACTGCGGTAAAACACAGTACATGAAATTCAGTGGTGTACGCTCTCTGTTCGGCCTGTTAGAAGTAACAATCGAGAGTGAAACAATAAATGGAATACAACATTCTAATTACTGAGATGTTTTTATTCATATGAATCTGAACCGGAAGCCTCATGTTACAGCTCATCTCAAACGTGTAAGCTCTGCAACTTCTGCGCTGCAGACACACTACGTGATCAAAAGTATCCGGACACCCCCGAAAACATAGTTTCTCATATTAGGTGCATTGTCCTGCCACTTACTGCCAGGTACTCCATATCAGCGACCTCAGTAGTCGTTAGACGTCGTGAGAGAGCAGAATGTGGCGCTCCGTGGAACTCACGGTCTTCGAACGTGGTCATGTGATTGGGTGTCACTTGTGTCATACGTCTGTACACGAGATTTCAACACTCCTAAACATCCCTATGTGCACTATTTCCGATTTTATAGTGGAGACGTGAAGGGACACGTACAGTACAAAAGTGTACAGGCCGACCTAGTCTGCTGACTGACAGAGACCGCCGACAGTTGAAGAGGGTAATAATGTGTAACAGGTAGACATCTATCCAGACCATCACACAGGAATTCCAAACTGTATCAGGAGTCACTACAAGGGTTATAACAGTTAGGCGGGAGGAGAGAAAACTTGAATTTCATGGTCGAGCGGCTGCTGATAAGCCACACGTCACGGCAGTAAATGACAAACGACGCTTTGCTTGGTGTAAGGAGCGTAAACACTGGACGCTTGAACAGTGGAAAAAAGTGGTGTGGTGTGACTAATCACGGTACACAATGTGGCGATCCGATGGCAGGAGGAGAAGGAGATTAGTGTTTAACGTCCCGTCGACAACGAGGTCATTAGAGACGGAGCGCAAGCTCGGGTGAGGGAAGGATGGGGAAGGAAATCGGCCGTGCCCTTTCAAAGGAACCATCCCGGCATTTGCCTGAAGCGATTTAGGGAAATCACGGAAAACCTAAATCAGGATGGCCGGAGACGGGATTGAACCGTCGTCCTCCCGAATGCTTCCCACTGTTGAAGAGCAATTCGGGGATGGCGACTGCATCTTTCAACACGATCGAGCATAATGAACGGCCTGTGGCGGAGTGGTTACACGACAATAACATCCCTGTAATGGACTGGCCTGCACAGAGTCCTGACCTGAATCCTGTAGAACACCTTTGCGATGTTTTGGAACGCCCACTTCGTGCCAGGCCTTACCGATCGACATCGATACCTCTCCTCAGTGCAGCACTACGTGAAGAATGGGCTGCCATTCCCCAAGAAACCTTCGAGCACCTGATTGAACGTATGCCTGCGAGAGTGGAAGCTGTCATCAAGGCTAAGGGTGGACCAACAACATACTGTATTTCAGCATTACAGATGGAGGGCGCCACAGGTTTATAAGGCACTTTCAGCCAGGTGTATAGATACTGTTGATCACATAGTGTAATATCAGAGTACGAAGATGAAACAGTCAAACACTTTACATACTTCTCATTTCTTCGTTCAGTAATGTCTCATAGAATCATATTCTGGGCTAACTCATAATTGTGGAAAAAAAAGCTGTTTGTAGCACAGAATCGTATAATATGGATAGAATGTTGTGCCGCACCAGATCCGCCTGTAGATATCTCTTTAAAGAGTTGGGCGTACTGACAGCAGTCTCACAATATAAATTTCTCTCGTAATTTTTTTGTCAACAGCCAGCTGCTGGTTGAAAATAACAATAACATTCATAAATTTAACACAAGCAGGAGAAATTCTTTACTTTGTACATACATCTCTCGGACTTGGAAGGGAATGGTCCAGTCCGACTTGTCGAAACTTACCTTAAAAATTTTCACGCCGGTAGAATACACCGAAAGAGATGTACTGTCAAAATTTTAGCTGATAAGGCTTAATGAAAATATTTTAAAGTATGAAATGTACTCATTTTAGCGCACGAAGAACCATTGGCGTATGAGCAGACGTAACCGTGACGAGAAGACGTAGCGCCTCGTAGTGCTAATTTCAAAGTGAACACACGTGAAACTCTTGTGCCAGAACCAGCATTGATCTCTGTCTTCAGAGCTGAGTCAGATAGCTGCCTGACATGCTTACAGTCTCTGATGGGGCGTGGACATACAACACCTTGCCGTCTACTCGTTGTTTTACCGTCCGCTAACCACTCTTCTAGATGATAACGACTGTAGCATGTGAACAGCCGACCAGCTTCGCTGTTACCAAGAAGTTCGGCCACAGGCACCGGGTCATAACTACTTATCCTTCGTCAAAGTTGCTTATGCCAGTGGATTTTCCCATTTGCGACCCCTTTCATGGAGCTGCAATGAATCGTCATTCGGATCCGCTACACTTGTATACGTGCATTCTTTACCACGTCATGTGCCTTCTGCCCAACGTAGTGATCCGTGGTTTTACGTATTTAGATCACTGTATTTATCTAGACGGCAGTCCCCGATGTTTAGAGCTTCAATCACATTTGTCTGCTTTTACTGACATGGAACTTTAAGTTTTAACCTCTTCTTCTAACTAGATTGTTACTATCACCACGACCAAGCAGAGATACTGTCCTGTCTGTACTGAAAGCCTTGCTCCGTCTGGTGAACATCACCCCTGAAATTGTGCCATTTTTGCTTATCTTTCTCATACTGTTACGTTTTCCAAGAGATCGGTTCTGTTGTTAGCCAAGAGGTCCAAATTAGTTCTTTCGCATGTGGACTTTATCCGGATTAGATGTTGTTCGAGGCTGTTGTGTGACTGTTTTCAGTATTGCTTCGCCAGGCTCGCTATCTCATAGTTTCTCCTCAAACGTACCTTAAACATAATAGTCGTAAACACGTAATTTGGAATCCGAAAACTGTGATACATTCAATTTATGTGTTCTGATTTATTTTATATTTGAGCTGAGACACGAAATGTTGTCGAGAGCGATATCGTTAACAATTATCTGTTGTATGGGCAATGATTAGATGAAATATTGGTCACGTCCATATCATAGGTCCTATCCAACCAGTCGTCAAAATTTGGATGGAATTGTACATTGGGAGACTGGCATGAAATTAGCAACGCTATTTCCCTTGCACCTGTAGCACCATTCCATGAGTGGCGTGTTTTACGTTTTGCTGGTTCAGAGTAAATGACAATGAAAAAAGGGTACAGAGTGTAGTGTTAGGCTTTCGTTATCCATGACGATGAGAACAGTAAAAGGTGAAATTATTCCCCTGTACATAGTTTACTTCTCTGATACTATTAGGATAAGTTAGCATCAACTGCTTACTTTGGTTTTTCTTTTTGTAATGAAGAGCTTAGTGCAAATTATACAAGTTCCCCCGCCAATATATGACACAGGCACCTAACCAGTCCGAATCAAATATTTAACTATATAATCGGTTTCCTCCGATCCTTGTACAATGATATAAAGTTAGAAAAGCTTCATTGCGAAGTTAATTAGATTTTTATCGTAATTCATCTACATCTACATATATGTTCCTCAAAAGACGGTACGGTGCATGATGGACAGTTTCAGGTACAACTACTAGTAATTTCCTTTCATGTTGCACTTGCAAGTAGAGCGAGGGGAAAACGACTATCTAAAAACCCCAGTTCGAGCCCAAATTTTTCTCATCTTATCTTCGAAGCCTTACACGAAATGCACGTTGGCGGCAATAGTATCATTCTGCAGTCGGCCTCAAATGCCGGTTCTCTAAATTTCCGCAATAATGCTTCTCCAAAAGAACCTAGTCTTCCCTCCAGGGATTCCTATATGAGTTCATGAAGCACCTCTGTAATACTTGCGTGCAGATCGAACCTACTGGATAAAAAGGTTTTGTGGAAGACTGCCTTCTCAAAAAATAACTATTTATTCATTTGTGTGACCCAAAACAAAAATAATCCGTATCGAGTCAACAGAATTCAGCAGCACAGAAACATATTCGGCGCGTAAACGGCTAGTGGTAGTGTTTTGTAAAGGGACATCCTAAGAATATATTTTTAAGGTTCTACAGTAGCCGAACGTGTTCCATTATGGACGTTGCGGCTCTATGACACTGTTATCGGAGCTCGTCCCATATGATCTTAGTCTTTCACTTCCCTTCTGGTGCACAACCTTAAGAGACGTACGTCCGCGCCGACAGAGGCGAGGACTGCGTGACAAGGAGTTTCCACCAGCCGGTTGTCACGGTGAGAACAAAATGATGGCATTTCCCCGTTAGTTACAGTTATTTCCATGAAAACAGGCACACTCCCCAGAAAAGGACAAATTAAATTTTCAGATAGGCCTACTATTGTTTTTAATGATTGACCGTGGAAGTATGATAAACCAATTATTGAAGCTTTCTGCTGCCGATTACCCAATTCGCTGGAACACTTGGTCTCACCTGAACATTTGCTGTTGTCTTGACTTCCTTTCGTCTAGCAGCGGTTTCTGACAGCGAAAAAGGATATTTATAGGAGACATCAGGGGATTAAAGAAGAGCAGAAGACAGAGAGATACGGTAAATAAATTATTCCAAAAACACACTGAAATGCGTAGTAGATTACTACAATATAAAAACGATTACTTCGCCCAAATTTAAACCAAAACTGGAAACGTCTTTCTGCAAGTCGTGACGAATAAAGCAAGTAACTAAAACGGTAACGAGCGCCTGAATAACTCGTCCAGCCCTTGGTTAGAGAGAGTGCTCTGAGAGTTGCGTTAAAATGAATAGTAACCAATAGAACTGAGATGACTGAACTACAGGCAGTGCCAGCACAGGCTACCTATAGCGAAATGATGTTTGGCTGTATCACGCGTATCGATCGGAATGGTAATGGTCGCAATACCGATCAAAGTTGTACGAAGTCGAGTTGCTGCTACCAAGAACAGCAAGCACGTACACAGACATGAAAGTGTGACAAACAACTCGCTCTAGTGAGGACAGCGACCTGCTTAAGCCACGAACTGTGACCGACTGAAATGAAATGGCGAGCACTCTCTCTCGTCACTTTTGTTAACGCGAAAACAGCACCACAGTGCGCGTCCGCCAGCAGAAAGATAACTCCGTGGCCAGCCTAACGAGGGTGGCAGCTACAATTTGTTCCTGCCGGAGAAGCCACGCCTCACAACTTGTGGGTTTGGGGTACGAAAAAGGCGACAATTCTGAGAAGGAAGCGACAAACTAGCGTCCCGGTACCACTGAGTAGCCGTGGCATGAATTTCAAACTAACAGTTCGGCCAGTCTTCATGGATTTTCACCATGTTGCTAAATATCAGGAATAATATATCTTGGGTTTAGAAAATTACTCCACCCCCACGAGCCGACAGTCCTCTGATTGCGTTGGTCCGTAATTTCCGGAGAAAATTAATTTGTTGCCATCTACTTCACAATTAATTCCACCGCAGAATGAGATTTTCACTCTGCAGCGGAGTGTGCGCTGATATGAAACTTCCTGGCAGATTAAAACTGTGTGCCCGACCGAGACTCGAACTCGGGACCTTTGCCTTTCGCGGGCAAGTGCTCTGCCAGGAAGTTTCAATTCCACCGCATTTTGAAATAATAGAGCAATCCGTGACCGCTATCAGTCGATGCGTAATTTTATGGATAGTCCACATCAGCGATCGAAAATCTAAATTATCTGTTAACTAATCACTCTCTTACTACCAGGGAGCTGGAAAGGGCTGTAGTCGGTTCTTCTACAGAGGCGGCCACGGCGTGCCGCATGCATGGTGTGCGGGGATGGTGCGCGCGCTGCCGGTGGGCCAAGTCTCGTCTTCCTCATCTCTGCTCGTTTCTTCCCACGAGTACTAGGTACAGTACGACGTTTCATTTAGTATTACCGTACGGCATTCTTGGCCAGCGCGACTCTCTTCAGTTCGGCAAAATCGTGGTGTCAGCGCTGTTTACCTCTCGTTATTACTTCTTTGTTCTGCACAACAAGAAGCAGTTTGTACTAAATTTTCATGCGTGGACCACGTGAAGAAACTGAACGGAAGTTCCAAGTACAGGTCCAGTAACTGTTTGTGCAGAAGAGACGCTCTACCAATCCACCGTCATAAGCCTTTAGAAATTAATGTGAATAGCGGAAAAGAGGGATGAGAATTCTCAGTTTCTATTATGCAGTTATATAATCGACGTGTACTTCAGATATGCTATGAAATGACATTACAGTACCAAGCAGAGAGGATGAAAAGACTTGTTTAACAATGAAAGAGCAAAAAAATTTCAACTATCAATAGAAAGGGTTCATTGTTCACAACATCAAAAAGCACACTGGAATAAATTTGTAGCCCACGTGAAGACATTTAACTGAATTTATGAAGTCGCGAGCATTATTCCACTCTCTCTTGTAACAGTTTTCGATGCAACTGAACGAAGAGTACAGAGACTTTATGTATTACCGTGAAGTACATTAAGTGGCATCCCTGTCACGCTTTTTCGATTTAGAGCTAGCTCTTTTTCATTTCATGAAGCAAAAAGAATGTAGGAACGAAAATTAGAACATCCGGAACGGATCTCACGTTCTGAGTGTACTTGACTGTATACTGTCCACAGCGAAACAATGCAAGGTAAGAAACTACGTCTTTCTGATTTGATGCGGATGCATTTAGAAAGACTAACGCATTGTAAAAGAGACAAATTCTGATAAAAAACACAGTCCGGTTCCATAATCTCACAGGCGTTAAAGAAAAGGTTAGGTTTGAAGAATTCATTATGGCCTTTGAAAGAATTAAATTGACGGTTTTCCATACGGTTTTAGGGTCACTTTCAGTCTTACACCTGGTTTTGAGACCGTTTGCCGTTACAGCTGAACGCGACCTTGTGCATGTGCAGATGTAACTGATTGATCCGCAACGTAATACCCGTTTTAAAGAAAAATTCTGTTACGTTAAAAATGGCCAGGATGACTACACTGTTTTCCTCAGGCAGACATTCCACGTCTCCGTAATGATTTTGCAAAAGTGATAAAATATTTCGACCATAATATGTGTGTGAAAAGGTTTTTTTCGTTTATGAAAGTAAATGAATCACGATCAAGTGGAAACTTAAGTGCGAAAATCTGTGAAGTTGTCTTTGTCTGTATGCCGACAGTTCGTTCCAGATAAGAATTATATTAAGTCTTCAGTGTGCCAAAAATAGTTAACTACTCATAATACTGATAATTTGTTTCATATGTGATCTATACAGTTTAGAAATATGTACCCAAACCGTATGCAGTACGACTTTCAAGATAACAACAGCTTTGTTTACAAGGCTGCATGCATATATTCCTGGATCAATGAACATACAGTTTCCCTTTCGTACCTTTATCAAGTTTCTCACATGCTTACAGTAACACAGTCCCACAGGTGATATAACAAGCAGTATTTATACCGAAATCTGCTGTTTGTGTGACGTTCCTGTCATCTGTCCTGCTTTGCACAGCCCCTAAGCTGCAAACAGTTCCAAAGGTCTACCCGTATTTTTCAAAAATGTTCAGATATGTGTGAAATCTTATGGGACTTAACTGATTAGGTCATCAGTCCCTAAGCTTACACACTACTTAACCTAAATTATCCTAAGGACAAACACACACATCCATGCCCGAGGGAGGACTCGAACCTCTGCCGGGACCAGCCGCACAGTCCACGACTGCAGCGCCTTAGACGAAACCAGTCATCAGACAATTACCGCGCATTCTCACCTATCCACACTGTTCTCAAAGACGGATAAACTTTCTAGGTATTCAAACTGTTGAGCCAAAACATTACGCCCACGCCCGGGTTCCCGGGTTCGATTCCCGGCGGGGTCAGGGATTTTCTCTGCCTCGTGATGGCTGGGTGTTGTGTGCTGTCATTAGGTTAGTTAGGTTTAAGTAGTTCTAAGTTCTAGGGGACTGATGACCATAGATGTTAAGTCCCATAGTGCTCAGAGCCATTTGAGCCAAAACATTACGAAAACTGCTTATCACGAGGATGATAGCTGCGTGTTGGCGTTGCAGCCACTTCACGCATAAGGAAAATGTGTAAATGGCTCAGACATGAATGGGAAGTAATTCTAGCAACGACTCAGGTTGAAAATTGATAAATCCACTGACATAAGCTGCTAAGACAAAAGCGAGACTATTATGACCCGGTGTCTGGGAACGAATATCTCGGAAACGGCGAAGCTGATCGGCTGTTTGCGTGCTACTGGCGTGAGCATGTATGGGGAGATTGGTCGAAGGGCGGTAGCACCACGAATAGGCGACAGGGTGTCGGACATTCTTGCCTCATCACAGACCATAGAGGTCAAAAGCTTGCCTGCTCTACTCGGTACGACAGGCTGTGATCTGTGGCAGATCTGACGACAGAGTACAAAGTTGGTGTAGGCGCACATCCTTGAACATGGGGCTCTTTAGCGGACGCTTCCTACGTGTTTCCGTGTTGATCCAAAGACATAGTCAATTGCGGTTGCAGTGGGCACGGGATCATGAAGTCTGGTGCATTAATCAATGGGAACATATCGCATTTTCGGATGAATCAAGTTCTTGTTACACCAGATCAATAGCCCATCCAACTATGCTATCACCTAGGTGAACGTTTGCTCGAAGCATGCCCCGCTCCGCGGGCGCAGGCCGTTGGGGGGGGGGGGGGGGGGGCGGCGATATCGTGCATTCACCTGGGCTTCCATGGATCTGCCGTGGTAATAGAAGACCCCATGACCCCTGTTGTGTATGTGAACATTTCTGCGCAACACCTGCAAGCTTTTATGCTTGGTTTCTGACCCGACAGTTATGACACCTTGCAACAGGAGCAACAGGGCCAGAATCGTGCTACAGTAGTTTGCGGAACTCACGTTGACGTTTTGTGTGCCATACCCACCTGATCTAGACATGATGCAACACATATGGAACACTGTCGGGTGCCAATTCCGCGATCACAAACCACCGGGCCGTAATTTACGGGAATTACATGATTTGTGAGTAGAAATCTGGTACCACATACCTCTGGATACCTACCAAGCACTAATCGAACTCATGCCACACAGAATGTCTGCTGCACTGTGTTGCAAAGGTAGACCAACACGCTATTAAGCAAGTGGTAGTAATGGCTTGGGTTATCAATGTACTTCATAACAAGCAGTAGGTGCTCTTGATTCTAGAATTCATGCGTAGTTTGTCATGTATTTCGCCTCGTACTGTCCCTAAAATATACACATTTCCAAAATTCCGTCCTTATTTACCTCGTACAAAATGCTGACAGCCACGACTAGTTACTTTCAAGACGCATTCATTTGCCCTCACTTTTTCAGAGTCAACTAAACCTGCTAGGGACTTACACATGGTGTAATTGATATAAGTGCATATATTTTTATAGTATGTTGGTTGCTTTTTCTCTGGGTGAAACAATCTTCCCACAAACACTTCACAAATTCTCTACCTGATTTTCTCTGCATGGTCGTAACTGCACCAGTAAGTACATTACACCTGTCAGTATACACTACCTGTTTTGCGTCCACGTGTTCACACTTCAACATATGACCTCGAGCACAGCGGAATATAAGAATTAGTCACTTGCTCTTGTCACATATATTGGGAATTACTAACCAACCCAGACAGATAAAGCTGTGCGGTGTGGCCGCGAGGTCTTAGGCGCCTTTCCACGGTTCGTGCGGCTTCCCCCGTCGGAGGTTCGAGTCCTCCCTCGGGTATGGGTGTGTGCGTTGTCCTTAGCGAAAGTTATTTTACGTAATGTGCAAACCTAGGGACCGGTGACCTCAGCAGTTTTGTCCCATAGGAACTTACCACCACCACCAGAGACACAGAACTTGGAATAGCTATAATCATTTATGTCTGACAAAGACGTAAATACTGATCAACGTTGTTCAGTGCGCTGTCTTCAGTCATCAATAGAAATGTCTGCATTTATACACATTACGCCCTATATAATATGCTGACGTTAAAATTCAATCCCATGTACACCTTAGCCACCATACTTACTACCATTAGTTGGCATTTCAGCCGCAAATTTTTTATATTTCATTCATACTAAATCCACCGCTGTTGAAAAGCTGTAAGTCATGTGTGATGAACCATTGTTGGCTATAAGCAGCTTGAAAAGCAATGGCTGCTCACTTAAGTGAGTGCCATGACCTTGGAATTTATACAGCTGAGGGCGTGGTTAAGAGAAAACCAGATAAAAGCTCACGAACTAAATGATGGGCAGGGACACAGGTATCAGCCTATTCGCAATGTAGTAGGAAAATGTTGGAGTACAGGTAGTGAGTCTTACGTTTGAAGTGTTCGAGGTGTCATTAATATTTAAGAGGTACACTACTGTATCTAATAATTATAGCAGTTTGAGCTTCTTTTTCTCAACAACTAAAATGAAGATAATGCAAATACTGTTGTGACACCAATTTCGTTTCTGTGGCGAAATAGTAATTTCGAATTACTTGCACATAGCCTCTACACGCTCATGTTGGAGACTGACATTTTAATGTCATTTATTATCTACATCTACATGGTTACTTTGCAATTCACACTTAAGTGCCTGGCAGAGGGTTCATCGAACCATTTTCATACTACTTCTCTACCATTCCACTGTCGAATGGCACGTGGGAAAAAGGAAAACCTAAATCTTTACGCTGGAGCTCTGATTTCTCTTATTTTATTACGATAATCATTCCTCCCTAGGTAGGTGAGTGTCAACAAAATATTTACGCATTCGGAAGAGAAAGTTGGTGATAGAAATTTCTTAAATAGATCTCGCCGCAAAGGAAACCGCCTTTGTTTCAGTGACTGCCATCCCAGCTCATACAGCAAAAAATGTTTGTTTCTTAACATTACAATTATTTTACACTCTTGTGTTACTCATGTCGCTGGTGTATCATCATGCTTGTCCATTTGATAAAAAACTTTATGAATTTACGTAACTCAGAATGTGTACATTAAGAATAGCCACAAATTCGGCTCGTGAGCCGTACCCAGGCCTGATTACCATAAGAGTTCAGGGAGACTGCACAGTTGCTCCTCCAACACTCCATGCACTCAGAGCGGGCAGAGGGGTGAGAGGGGTATGCGGTGAACGCGCCGTATTCAAACGACAACGCAGTCGAACTACATACGAATTGTGTTCATATTTCTCAATAACACAAATCACAAATGAAACATATTTTCAGTATTAATTAATTATTTTTGGCACACGGAAGACATAATATAATTCTCATCTGGCACAAAATGTCGGCATACAGTCGGAGACAACTTCACATATTTTTGCACTCAGATTCCCACGTAATCGTGACTCATTTACTTTCATAATCGGAAAAAGCCGTTTCACACACACACATATATTATGATCGAAATATTTTATCAGTTTTGCAAACTCATTAAAAAGACGTCGAAACTCTCCCTGACGAAACAATGTAGTCATCCTGTGCAGTTTAAACATAACAGGACGTTTCTTTAAAATGGGAATTACACAGAGGATCAATCAGTTACATCTGCACACGCTCAGGGGCACGTTGTACTGAAACGACAAACGCTCTCAAAATGAGATGTAAGATTGTAAGTGGCCTCTCAAACGTTTAGAAAACTATCAATGAAATTTTTAAAGGCCACAATGAATTCTCCAGACCTCGCATTTTATTTAACGCCTGTCAGTTTAGGGAACTGGACTGTGTTTTTGTCCAAATTTGTCCCTTCTACAATGTATTGTCTGTTTAAATGCATCCTCATCGAATCAGAAATACTTTGTTTAATCGCCTTGCAGTGATTCATTATAGACAGTATGCAGTCTGGTCCACTTAGAATGCGAAATCTGATATGCCCTCCGGATGTTCTAATATCCGTTCCTGCATTCTTTTACCTCCAAAAGTTCAACAAAAGCGATCTTTAAATCGTAAAAGCGTTCCAGCCATGCACCTTGATTTAACCGATGTACTTTGCGGTAATACATAAAGTCTCCGTACTTTAGTTCAGCTGCATCGAAAACTGTTAAAACAGAGACTGGAATATTGTTTGCGACTTTGGAACTTCAGTTCAGTTTCGTCAAGTGGTCCAAGCATGGCTCTGAGCACTATGGGACTTAACATCTGAGGTCATCAGTCCCCTAGAACTTAGAACTACTTAAACCTAACTAACCTAAGGACATCACACACATGCATGTCCCAGGCAGGATTCGAACTTGCGACCGTAGCTCCCGCATCTCGTGGTCGTGCGGTAACGTTCTCGCTACCCACGCCCGGGTTCCCGGGTTCGATTCCCGGCGGGGTCAGGGATTTTCTCTGCCTCGTGATGGCTGGGTGCTGTGTGCTGTCCTTAGGTTAGTTAGCTTTAAGTAGTCCTTAGTTCTAGGGGACTGATGACCATAGATGTTAAGTCCCATAGTGCTCAGAGCCATTTTGCGACCGTAGCGGTCACGCGGTTCCAGACTGAAGCGTCTAGAACCGCACGGCCACACCGGCTGGCGGTCCAAGCAAGAAAATTTAGCACAAACTACTACTTGTTGTACAGAACAAAGAATCCCGTCCCTCATTTATTGTAATTTTTTGCTCTTTCATTGTCAAATAAGTCTTTTAATCTTTTCTACATGGTGTTCTAATGTCATTTCGTAGCAAATTTTCAGTGCATCCCTCTCCTCTGTGATTCGCATTCATTTTTAAGGATTTAAGATAATGGATTGCTAGATTGTCTCTTTTTGTGCATGAGCCTTTGGACCAGTGAACGTCCTTCATACGACGAACAAATAGCCAAGGGTGAACAGCGCTGACACCCCGATTCTGCTGAACTAAAGAGAGTCGCACCGGACGAGAAGGGCCGCACCACATAGCCAAACGAAATACCGCGCTGTACCGAGTACTTCCGGGAAGGAGCGAGCAGAGCTGAGGGAGGACGAAGCTTGGCACGGTCACAACCCATGCGGCACACCGAGACGAACCGACTACAGCCCTTTCCAGCTTCCTGACAGAGAAAGGGAGAGTGATTAATTAACAGGAACGATCAAAGCTGAATCCGGACGAGCCTTGTCGCTCCCGCGACCCGCACACCGTTGCCGCGAGCAGTTTGGCAGGCCGCGGTGGGCCCAGGTGTAGAGTATTAGAACGTTTTCTGATCAGTAACTGAAAGCAGGATGAGAGCAGTTTGGTTGCAACATATTTAGTATATGCAGAAAATAGCTGTTTAGTCACGCGTAGGTATGTTAATTTATTTGCATCAGCGAGTAAAACCGAGCGAGGTGGCGCAGTGGTTAGACACTGGACTCGCATTCGGGAGGATGACGGTTCAATCCCGCGTCCGGCCATCCTGATTTCGGTTTTCCGTGATTTCCCTAAATCACTCCAGGCAAATCCCGGGATGGTTCCTCTGAAAGGGCACGGTCGACTTCCTTCCCCATCCTTTCCTAATTCGATGAGACCCATGACCACGCTGTCTGGTCTCCTTCCCAAAAACAACCAAACCAACCAAACCAAACCATCTGCGAGTAAAGTAGTGGAATATTCGCCGTCCGCAGTGGTCGTGCGGTTCTAGTCGCTGCAGTCTGGAACAGCGAGACCGCTACGGTCGCAGGTTCGATCCTGCCTCGGGCATGGATTTGTGTGATGTCCCTAGGTTAGTTAGGTTTAACTAGTTCTAAGTTCTAGGGGCCTAATGACCTCAGAAGTTGGGTCCCATAGTGCTCAGAGCCATTTGAACCATTTTTTTTTCTGGAATATTCGATCACAATATTTTCGTGGTTCAAATGGCTCTGAGCACTACGGGACTTAACAGCGGAGGTCATCAGCCCCCTAGAACTTAGAACTACTTAAATCTAACTAACCTAAGGACATCACAAACATCCATGCCCGAGGCAGGATTCGAACCTGCGACAGTAGTGGTCGCATGGTTCCAGACTGAAGCGCCTAGAACCACTCGGCCACTCCGGTAATTTTCGTGCTTTTCAAATGTATTACCACCACTTCAGTGAAATGATAAAGTAACTGGTACAGGCATGCGTATTCAAATACAGAGATATGTAAACAGGCAGAATACGGCGCTACGGTTGGCAAGGCCTATATAAGAGGACCAGTATCTGCCGCACTTGTTACATTGGTTACTGCTGCTACAATGGCAGGTTATCAAGATTTAAGTGAGTCTGAAAGTGGTGATGTAGACGGCGCACGAGGCTTGGGGCACAGCATCTCCTATATAGCATAGAAGTGGGGTTTTCCGATACGGAAATTCTTGAGTATACCGTGAGTATATGGATTCCCACAAAACTTCAAATCTCCGACACCGCTGCGGCCGGAAAAACACTCTGCAAGAACGGGACCAACGACAACTGAAGAGAATCGTTCAATGTGACAGAAGTGCAACCCTTAGCAAATTGCTGCAAAAAATGGCTCTGAGCACTATGGGACTCAACTGCTCAGGTCATTAGTCCCGTAGAACTTAGAACTAGTTAAACCTAACTAACCTAAGGACATCACACACATCCATGCCCGAGGCAGGATTCGAACTTGCGACCGTAGCGGTCTCGCGGTTCCAGACTGCAGCCCCAAATTGCTGCAGATTTCAGTGCTGGCCCATCAATAAGTGTCAGCGTGCGAACTATTCAACGAAGCATCACCGACGTGGGCTTTCGGAGCCTAAGGGCAACTCATGTACCCTTGACGACTGCACGCACAACCATGGAGGTTTGTGCGTGCAGTCGTCAAGGGTACACGGGTTGCCCTTCGGCTCCGAAAGCCCATGCCGGTGATGCTTCGTTGAATGGTTCGCTGCACCTGTGCCCGTTAATACCGACATTGGACAGTTGACGATTGGAAACTTGTTGCCTGGTCGGACGAGTCTTGTTTCAAATTGAGTTGAGCGGATCGACACGTACGGGTATGGGGACAACCTCATGAATCCGTGGACACTGCATGTCACAAGGGGACTGTTAAAGCTGGTGGAGGCTCTGTAACGGTGTGGGGCGAGTACAAATGGAGTGGTGTGGGATCCCTGATGCGTCTAGATTCGACTCTGAGAGGTGACACGTACGTAAACATGCTGCCTGATCACCAGCCTCTATTCACGTCCATTGCGCATTCCGATGGACTTGGGCATTTCCACCAGGTGAATGCAACATCGATCACGTCCATAATTGCTCAGATTGGCTCCAGGAAGACTCTTCTGATTTTGAACACTTCCACTGGCCACCAAATTCCCCAGACATGAACATTATTGAGAATATCTGAGATGCCTTTCAACGTGCTGCTCAGAAGAGATCTCCACCCACTCGTACTCTTACGGATTTATGGACAGCCCTGCAGGATTCATGGTGTCAGTTCCCTCCAGCACTACTTCAGGCGTTAGTCCAGTCCATGCCACGTCATGTTGTGGCACTTCTGCATGTCGCGGTGGCCCTACACGATATTAGGCACGTATACAAGTTTCTTTGGCTCTTCGCTGTATATCGCCAGAGGTAGACTGTAGAATAGAGATGCTAGGACACTATGGACCAAAGTATTTGTTACATATTTGTTGAATGTAAATGAATAGGTTGGAATTCCATTTTACCGTTGTGCATGCTAACATCAGAAACTCACACTGACTTTGAACTCTAATTGTTTATATTTGCGATTATCAATTATTTGTGTCATTAGATTCCATTTCTCTATATGTTTTCTGCATTACGGCATTTCGCCACCAGTTTTTGTCCACTAGTTGTATTGAATACATTCAACAAGATCCAGCATGGATAAAGGAACATTTAAATTAAATGTAACCGTGAAGAAAAGTATGATGAGTGATGTAAGAATAAATGGATGGAAAAGTATTTATTATAAGTAGCATCTTTTTTCCTCTAATCACTAGCAAGAGTTTTAAGTACCCACGCACAGCGTAGAGGCCTGTAGAATTGCCGCCGCGTACTTAACACAGTTTTGTTGCTTCTTACGTCCATTCAACTAGAAAATAAAAGCTATACTCAAGGGACGAAATTTTTTCTTCCCAGGAGAAAAGTAGAGTAGAAACCTTCTCAGCTATTTAAGAACACGGAATACTATAATTTATTGTAGGAGGAGTGTTCAATATGTAATGCAACACATTTTCTCCATTAATTTCGGTTGAATAAATGCTGAATTTGTTGTGAGGCATCGTGGAATATTCCCACTTCAGCCTCTATAAATTGTTGGAGTTTAGATAGGTGGTGATGCTACGCGTACCCTTCAGGCTGGTGTCTGTACCGGAGGTACGTTCCAAGCAGAGAACTGTTATTGGGTTTCTTTTGGCTGAAAGCCAGAGGACCGCAGATATTCATCAGCGCTTGCAAAATGTCCACGGAGACAAAATCAGGGTGAGTCGTTAGGGAAGTCGGCTATCATCACTGCAACAAGGCTGCGCAAACCCGTCCGGTCCCACGCGTGCTGGCCGGCCGCACACAGCTGTAACGCCTGTAGTACTTGAACGTGCAGAAACACTCATTCGAGGAAATCAGCTGATCACCTCGTTGTTCAAATGAACGACTCTGTTGGTAGTGCTGACACACTCGTCCGCCAGAAGGGTTCTCGCCGCCTAACAGAAGACCATAAAGAGGAACGAAGCACCATCTGTGAGGAATTGCTTGCACGTTACTAGAGTAATCATGACAACGCCACATACGATGAAACATGGTTTTATCAATTCTAACCGCAAATAGCACGACAATCCATGGCGTGGTACCACACCACCTGCCATTCGAAGGAAACGTTCGAAGGCTCACCCTTAGCCTGTAAAGTCTTTGCGACGGTCTCCTGATACTCTGAAGGAATTATTCTGTTTGATGTCCTCCCTCATGGTGCAAACTACCAACTTTGAATTGCATTGTGCTACCCTCAAGAAACTGAAAAAAGGACTTGAGTGTGTTCGTCATCACAAAAATGCAAATGCGTTTCTCCCTCTCCATGACAACGCAAGAGGCCTCACACAAGTTTTCACACCATCGAAAGGAGCTCACAAACCGTCGTTGGTCGGTTCTTCCTCATCCACCCTACATTTCAGATCTCGCACCTTCCGACATCCATCCGTTTGGCCCAATGAAGGTTCACTCCGCGAGAAGCAATACGTGGATAATGGAGAGGTTATTGATGCAGTAAGACGTTCGCTCCCGCTTTTCCATTGCACTTCATTGTATTCTAATAGCATTATCCTTTTCCCCGCTGATACGTCAACTAAGATCCATATTTTTAGTTCACATTATCAGCAATGTGATACACTGCAATTCAGACACAAAATATCAGTAGTACACTTACCTGTTCCAGTGTCAAAGACATATACAGATAGTGATGTGAAATATTTGATTATTTCAGGTCTAATTTGTATAAATAATTCCTGAAAAATTCTCAAGAATGCTCTTTAATTTTCTGATTAACTAAAAGGAAGATCACGAAAAATTGTGCAACATGGTGAAAGTTTAACACTTTTGAGACGTTCTCGGGTTTCTAGCCGCGTCAAGTGATTAAAATTACACGAACTTGCGGCCAAGCACCCATTGGCAATTGCCAAGTGGTACGAATGCCAGTGGCCTGCTGGTACGCCCCTTATACAGGGCGAAGAAAAATTCGAGCACTTGGACTTAGCAGCGCTATTTCTCACATACTGGCAGTACTGAAACGTCTCTCACAAAATTTCGTCCTGCACATATTTCAGGCCGTAAATCGACATAAAAGATTGGGAATCTGCTAACACCGTAGTCACATGGACGGGAACTACGACTGCCAGCAGACTGGGCAGAGCTGTGCAGTTGGTGCAGTTGGTGCGTTTTGGGTTAGCAAGCATGAGGTCGGGGGTTCGAGTTTGGTTCGCGGCTTATTGGTTTTTATGTGTTAAAAATAGTCTGCGTGGTACGGTATCTGGCGTCTTCATTGTCAGTCAACGATTACAGTGGGACTTCTACAAAATATTTGCAGTTACTTACTGCGAACGCAGAAATGGAAGTAGAATCGTTTTCATTGGGCAGTTTTTATAGAGGCATTTTGCACGCCATGGACTCGAGTTATTTCACACCACTGCATCTACTAAATTCCAAATCTGTCTTATGTGTACCTTCTCCCAATGATCCCATCGAAATTGTTTGTGGAACACGTTGCTAGCCCTGCTGGTGACATAAGGCCCTAAGGAAATGTAATGGACCTGAAGAATGGCAAGAATAATAGTTTGTATTAACTGGTGGGACCACTGAGTGAGGGTACACAGAAAACAAACTTGGGATCTAGTGGATGCGGTGGTACGAAACAATTCGCGTCCACGACATGCAAATAGTTTCTTTAAATACTCGCCAATGGAAACGATTGTGGTATTTTCGTTTCTGTGTTCGTAGCGCTTAACTGCAGATGTTTGGTAGAACATCCACTATACTCTCCGTAGACAAT
This sequence comes from Schistocerca americana, assembly GCF_021461395.2. Classification (NCBI taxonomy): domain Eukaryota; kingdom Metazoa; phylum Arthropoda; class Insecta; order Orthoptera; family Acrididae; genus Schistocerca; species Schistocerca americana. Next base: position 706,639,806 of record NC_060130.1, on the reverse strand, counting down.
TAAGACGCCACATACCATACCACGCAGACTACTTTTAGCACATAAAAACAAATAAGCCTCGACCCAAAAGCGAACCATTGACCTCCTCCATGCTAATCCCTAACGCTATGCACTGTACCAACTGCATAGCTCTGCTGCTATATTCTGACAGAGGCCTTTACAGTAAACGTGATTACAGTGTTGCCAGTTGCCAATCTTTAACGTCCGTTTACTGCCCGAAATATGCGCATGACGAAATTTTGTGAGACATCTTTGTATTGCTAATATGGGAGGAAGAGTGCTGCAAAGTCCGAGTCCGCGAAATTTTCGTCACCCTGTATACACTAGCTGCCGGCTGTGATGTCACTGGTGCTAGTGGCATCGCCACAGTTACGCATACGTTGACTCCGCTTTCGATGTGCCCACTTCAACTGCGCAGTAGCTGGATCCCATGCATGCCGTGTTCAGCTGCATCCCACAGTCTGTGTTTAGGGTGCTGTCGGTGTTCTTTATTTCAGTGGCTTCTCTAATTATACAATCTCCGAAGCCGTTAGAGTGAGCGGATGTTTCGTAAAGCTATATCCGTTGTACTTTTCTAAAGCATGCGCGACTAAAGCAGATTTTTCGGGGTAGCGTAAGTGATAAAACCTCTTATGCTACTTCCAGCGTTGCCCACCGTGAATACTGTCCGACGTAAGATTGGTAACACTCGCAAGGTATCTTGTAGACCCTAAGTGTTCTGAGGCCTGCTGCACCCTTAAGTGTTCTAAGTAACTGATGGATATTTCTCGGAGGTCTAAAGATTGATTTGATCTTGTATCTTTTCAACAGCCGGCTTATCTTGTCCGACACGGAACCAGAGAATGGCAAGAAAGCAAGTTTCTTTTCCTGCTCCTCGTCGGAGATCTTAGTATTGGGATTCTTGTTTGAAATCACTTCATTTATTTGATGAACGTTGTAGCTGTTGTTCCTGAAGGCCTTGTGTAGGTGGTTTAGCTCATGGGGCAGATTAAAAGCGTCTGTTATCGTTCTTGAACGATGCACCGATGTTTGTAAAACAGTGCACCTCTGTGCAGGGTGATGATGGCTGATGGTGTGCAAGTATAGATCCGTGTAGGTGGTATGACCAAGGTATCGAAGAAGGACAATGCATTCTCTTTTTCTACTTCCATTGTGAACTGGATGGTACTGTTAAAGGTGTTGACACGTTTCGAGAACTCGTCAAGTTCCTCACGTATCGAAAGAAATAACTAGGATTTAATGGCGTCATGTCTAAGGCAATATTGTAAAAATTTCCAACAGCTGGAGCTAACGGCCTAGTTATTACAACGCTGTCGGTATGATCGTAATAATGGCTTTGTATGAAATATAAGAAGACGTAAGAGTGTACTTAAATAGCACGACCACGTCACTTGCAAAGAACTGGAATACTAGGTTCAAAGTGTCTTTTTTAGGCATTTTCGTAAACAATGCCACCGCATCAAAACTGACCATAATGTCACCCTCACTAAATCGGGGACGGTTAATTCGGCTGATAAAATATGCTTGGTGTTTTAATATGATGTTCACAGTGTTCCATATTTCGAGCGAGAACGTTCCTCAAGTACTTCACCAGCTTGTATGTTGGTGAACCAATGGTGGATACGATGAAACGGAATGGCGTCCCATCCTTGTGCATCTTCGGTAAAACATAAGCAGTAGGTAAGAATCTTCTTCCACAGGTACTTATACCAGCCTACTTCTTATGCTTTACTAAAGATCCACAATGATGGGAAGCCATTCCGCTTAATCGTATCTATCATTGATTCAGTAACATACAAGCTGGCGAAGTACGTGGCCAATCTCTTCGTTCCACATGTGGGACACGGCAGACATCATACTAAAATACTCAGCAGATTTTATCAGCCGAATTATTCGCCTTCGATTTAGTGAGGGTGAAATTATGGTCAGTTTCGATGTGGTGTTACTATTTATGAATGTATCTATCACAAGCTCTATAGACTTAGTATTCCAATTCTTTGTAAGTGACTTGGTCGATCGGTTTATGCACATTCTTCCGTCTTCATATTTCCTGTGCGACGGCCAGTATTACAATCAGACGGACGGCCTTGCAATGGCTAAGCCGATAGCTCCAGTGGTGAAAATTTCTCCATGGAGAAATTTTGATGATATTGCCTTAGACACGGCACCATTCAATCCTGGTTATTTCTTTCGATACGTTGACGACACGTTCGTCGCTTGGCCCCACGGACGTGAGCAACTTAACGAGTTCTCGAAACACCTCAACACCATTAACAGTAACATCCAGTTCACCATGGAAGTAGCAAAAAGACAATGAATTGCCCTTCCTCGACGTCCAGAAAAAAGACAACGAATTGCCATTCCTCGACGTCCACATCCGCCGCAAACGAAATGAATGCCTTGGTCACAGCGCTTATAGAAAATCCACCCACAACCATCTATATTTGAACGTTATCAGCCATCATCACCCGGCACAGAAGTGCAGTTTTTTATAAACACCGGTGCATCGTGCAACAACAGCTATAAGGTTGGTGAAATAAATGAAGTGATTTCAGATAAGAATCACAATAATAAGATCACCGACGAGGAGCAAGAAAGCAAATTTGTTTTCTTGCCGTTCTCTGGCTCCGTGTCGTGCAAGACACAAGATTAAATCGCTCTACCGGTCTCCGACAAAAATCCATCAATTATTGAGAACAGTTAAAGACGCAGCAGGTCTCAGAACTCCTGGAGTCTACAAGGTCCCTTGCGAGTGTGAGTAGTCTTAAGTTTTCAGACAGTGCGCAGAGTGGAACAGCACAGGAAGGAGCAAAAAGGTTTTATCGCCTATGTTACCACGAGAAATTTGTTTTAGCTAAGCATGTTTTACAAAACGGACACCGAATAAAATTTTACGAAACATCCATCGTGACTCGCACAAACGGGTACTGGGATTGCGTAATTAAAGAAGCCACTGAAATAAAAATCACCGAAAACACGCTAAATGGAGACGGTGGCCTGCAGCTCAGCACGGAGTGAGATTCAGCGATCGCGTGGGAACGCCGGGTCGACGAATGCCCCACTTGAGTGAAATCACAGCGGGCAGCTACTGTGTATAAGGAGCGTACCGACAGCCCGCTGGTAGTCATACCACTTGATAATGGCCAGCGAGTGCTTAGCCGAAAGCTCTTGTAATTTGATCAGTTGACGCGGCTGCAAACCCAAGAACTTTTTATTCAGTGCTACCTCCGCGAGACTCTGTATTCTACACTTTCGAGACGGATACCGAAGCAACACGTTTTATTTTCTTATCTTCTTGCTAACTGCTCTAATCATACTAAATTTTACAGGAACAACACATATCCTACTGAATGTATCTGCTGGATTACATCATTGCACGACACATAATTCGCGATGTACACTCCTGGAAATGGAAAAAAGAACACATTGACACCGGTGTGTCAGACCCACCATACTTGCTCCGGACACTGCGAGAGGGCTGTACAAGCAATGATCACACGCACGGCACAGCGGACACACCAGGAACCGCGGTGTTGGCCGTCGAATGGCGCTAGCTGCGCAGCATTTGTGCACCGCCGCCGTCAGTGTCAGCCAGTTTGCCGTGGCATACGGAGCTCCATCGCAGTCTTTAACACTGGTAGCATGCCGCGACAGCGTGGACGTGAACCGTATGTGCAGTTGACGGACTTTGAGCGAGGGCGTATAGTGGGCATGCGGGAGGCCGGGTGGACGTACCGCCGAATTGCTCAACACGTGGGGCGTGAGGTCTCCACAGTACATCGATATTGTCGCCAGTGGTCGGCGGAAGGTGCACGTGCCCGTCGACCTGGGACCGGACCGCAGCGACGCACGGATGCACGCCAAGACCGTAGGATCCTACGCAGTGCCGTAGGGGACCGCACCGCCACTTCCCAGCAAATTAGGGACACTGTTGCTCCTGGGGTATCGGCGAGGACCATTCGCAACCGTCTCCATGAAGCTGGGCTACGGTCCCGCACACCGTTAGGCCGTCTTCCGCTCACGCCCCAACATCGTGCAGCCCGCCTCCAGTGGTGTCGCGACAGGCGTGAATGGAGGGACGAATGGAGACGTGTCGTCTTCAGCGATGAGAGTCGCTTCTGCCTTGGTGCCAATGATGGTCGTATGCGTGTTTGGCGCCGTGCAGGTTAGCGCCACAATCAGGACTGCATACGACCGAGGCACACAGGGCCAACACCCGGCATCATGGTGTGGGGAGCGATCTCCTACACGGGCCGTACACCACTCGTGATCGTCGAGGGGACACTGAATAGTGCACGGTACATCCAAACCGTCATCGAACCCATCGTTCTACCATTCCTAGACCGGCAAGGGAACTTGCTGTTCCAACAGGACAATGCACGTCCGCATGTATCCCGTGCCACCCAACGTGCTCTAGAAGGTGTAAGTCAACTACCCTGGCCAGCAAGATCTCCGAATCTGTCCCCCATTGAGCATGTTTGGGACTGGATGAAGCGTCGTCTCACGCGGTCTGCACGTCCAGCACGAACGCTGGTCCAACTGAGGCGCCAGGTGGAAATGGCATGGCAAGCCGTTCCACAGGACTACATCCAGCATCTCTACGATCGTCTCCATGGGAGAATAGCAGCCTGCATTGCTGCGAAAGGTGGATATACACTGTACTAGTGCCGACATTGTGCATGCTCTGTTGCCTGTGTCTATGTGCCTGTGGTTCTGTCAGTGTGATCATGTGATGTATCTGACCCCAGGAATGTGTCAATAAAGTTTCCCCTTCCTGGGACAATGAATTCATGGTGTTCTTATTTCAATTTCCAGGAGTGTATTACGTCTATGGCTATGGACCATTGCTGTAGTGGGACTCAAGCCAGTCTCGAAAGTGTGAAAATACTATAACGTCGTCAGCAATTTGTGCATCCTGTCGAGTCGAGCTCCTTGTATGAATATTGGCATTAAATTGGTCATGGAAACTATCGTTGTCATTAATCGTTGGTTCGCAGGAGAGCTTCTGTAAAGTTTGGAAGGTAGGAGACGAGGTACTGGCAGAAGTAATGCTGTGAGTACCGGGCGTGAGTCGTGCTTCGGTAGCTCAGTTGGTAGAGCACTTGCCCGCGAAAGGCAAAGGTCCCGAGTTCGAGTCTCGTTCGGGCACACAGTTTTAATCTGCTAAGAAGTTTCTTATCGTTGTCATTTGTTCTGTCTCAGGAGAAATTCAGTCTTTATTGTCACATAATGTGGGGCTGAAGAACTTTAGAGAAGTAAATTAATGTCCCTGTTAGCCTTATCGAGAACACTATTGTTAACATCAGGTTTCTTAGGCATCATATTTAGTTTGACGAATTATCATTATAATATAATAATGTATGTTTTTTGCATTATGGGTGTCAGATATTACCTTTGTTCGAACAGCTTTAGCCTCTGCTTTATGAATTTTATCCACTAATTCGTTGTTGTTCTGAGCTGAGAAGAAAAGGGGAGACAGAAGCGTTAGTCTTTCTGGTGGTCGTTAGAGACGAAGTGTTTTCCCGTTTGTACGAAGACAGAGAGGAGGATGTATCAAGATATTGTTTAAGTGAATTAGAATAGTTACCACACACACATAGGAGTTCTAGACGTTGCTTTAAGCCCGACACATCCCACACTTTCAGTCAGGCTTCGTTATGTGAGCGCAAGAGAATATAATGCAGGGCGGTGAACCCCTACGTCCTTAACCCTACGTCTTTCGTGCTCACTGTAAGAAACATAATGTATGTTAGTATGTATTTAAATGAAACAAGGAATAGCTCCTAATTTTGCTTTTGTATTTTCAACTGTATTAGTTGTCGTCCACTTAAATGTTGTAGGTTGTTTTTCTCTCAACCACTACACTCAGATTCTCGACACATTTAACACTTCCTAAGCAGTATATGAGTTTATGGCTGCCTTCCTTTGATTTTACCACTGAACAAAGGAAGAAAAGTTATAATTCATTGTCCCGTAGTCATTGAGACCATTAGACAATTAATATCAGCTAGGATCGGCATATATGTGTAGAGTGTCATTTTGTACATAATTCAAAGAACCACTCTGTATTTCGGTTTAGCCGGCCGATGTGGCCGAGCGGTTCTAGGCGCTACAGTCTGGAACCGCGCGACAACTACGGTCGCAGGTTCGAATCCTGCCTCGGGCATGGATGTGTGTGATGTCCTTAGGTTAGTTAGGTTTAAGTAGTTCTAAGTTCTAGGGGACTGATGACCTCAGAAGTTGGACCCCATTTTATTAGAGTATTTTTGCTTCGACTGGTTGTTCCTGTCATGTCCTTGAATACTGACAATTCCTCCTGGGACGCCCAGTATAAGGAAATAGATATTTGGGAATGGTTGTATAGACTGAACATTACTCCATCATTTAACGACTCCGCAAACAACTGCTGACAGTACTGAAAGGAAATATGACAAGTAAGTTACTACTGTAGAAAATAACGAAAAAAGAAATCTCAAAAGTGTGCGTACTTGCAGGTATTATATTTACCATCGTAGATAGTGTATACGGTCAGTGAAAACATAGATTTTGTTCTAGGGGTAGGTCAGCTATAAACAGCTGGTGGCTATTTGCTCCCCACGTAGACAAATTTATCTCATGATTTTTAAATCAAATATTAGCAATGATTGAACTGTAGGATTATATTAGCACTAAAGTTAGGTGTATCACAGGCAGCCGAATTAAAACTAGACAGATGGAATAAAATAAGTAAATTGTTTATTATTCCAAAGTAATAGCCGTAACTTTTAATATATTTATCACAATGTGAGACAAGACGGTCGATTCCTTCACGGAACCGAGCGGTTCTAGGCGCTACAGTCTGGAACCGCGCGACCGCTACGGTCTCAGGTTCGAATCCTGCCTCGGGCATGGATGAGTGTGATGTCCTTAGGTTAGTTAGGTTTAGGTAGTTCTAAATTCTAGGGGACTGATGACCTCAGAAGTTGAATCCCATAGCGCTCAGAGCCATTTGAACCTATTTTGATTTATGAGACTTCAAAAACCAAAGGAAAACCTAAAGCAGAGTTGTTCCTTGGGAATTTTATGCTGTCTTCTCCCGAATGGAGCTGCCTTATTTGAACCACTTTACCAGATCGCTTTGTTTACTCATATGTGAAAAATTGCTTTTTGAATTTGGTTAACATGTACATGAAGGGATAAACTCTTCACAAATAACGCGAACAAGGAAAAATAGTTTTCCCTTGGGAACATGACTCCATTCCATTGAAAATAAACAGTGTGTTAACAAAGTAATTCTGACCCCAATGCCTGACTCTTCACGAAAGTTCTGTTGTTATCTGCGAAAAAGCCGCAGCAGCTGGTATGACGGGCCGCCTGTGGCTGAGTGATCGAAGCCATCGTTCTGAGCCGCCTCATTCCGTGAAGGCGCTTTAATCAGCCGCTGCGACCTAGATTGGGACCCGGGAGATGGGTGGCCCTGGAAGAGGGCGTGCACCCCTTATGGTCCTTCCTGAGTGGCATCATCCCCTACCAAATGCATTCATCCAAGTCGTGGCAAGAGCAGCAATCACGGAAAATTGAGTCTTGAGGAGGGGAGGCGTAAATCAGTTTCTAATATAGTTAGAAGAAGTTAAAGGTTGTTCGTATGCAAAATACATGTAGAACTGTGAAACGATTCAACTCAATTCTAATGCAGAATTTTTTAAGACAACTGCGTTCAATTTGCATTATCAATCTTTCGATTTGGGATCCTCATGACTTAGGTGAACAGCTGAACTGCTTCGGAACTATCTTCTCAATTCAGTTACTAGCTATAGCTTTCCAACTTAATAGAAGTACATAGTAGATAAATGTTAAGGTTTTTCACCAGAGATTAATATTGTGTCACAGTTATTTCATTTGTTAACACTCTAAATGGTTCATGAACGATACAAATCATGATCATATATGAAGAAAGAACCAAGTACACGTGTTCGATGACTTAAGGATGCTGCTGAAAGGAGAATAAGTAAAGAAATTCATTAATTCATTTCAATTCATCGTTCATCATTCAGTTCAATTCATCGGGTCTACAATATGAATATAGCTCTTTCTAGCAGCAACCTTAAATTACATATTAACTTACGTCAATCATGAATAATAAGATTGTTTCTCATTGAATAAATGATTGAATTCAATAGTCATTTTTCTGTAGGGGAAGGTAACGGGATGCTAAAAAGTGCAATGAACAGAAAGATAAACAAAAAGAAGAAATAACAACAAATAAAGGCATACTCGTACGAGGGGCATTCGATAAGTAACTCAACACCTTTTTTTTCTGAAAGCAGATTGGTTTTATTCAGGATTCCAGTACACCATATTACTATCCAATTTTCGGCTAGATAACATTATTTTTCACCATAATCTCCGTTCAATGCGACGGCAATATACCACATATACAGGAAAGCCTGTTGCCCGCATGGAAAAGGCAGAAGTATAAATACGGATTTCAATGGAGGAGAGGATAATACTATTGGAATACAATGGAGTCTTTTACTGATAAGCAATTTAATTAGCTACATACCTTTCTGCGTTTCGAAAAACTCTGTTTACCCCTGTGGATAACATGTCGTGGTCTTCATCGTGTTGGCTTCCGTACGGTTCACTAGTGATACCAAGGTGCGTACCTTTGACCCATTTCAACCTTTGTACAATATCTCATATAATCAGGAACTATCCTACTTGTCGAATTATCTAAATGCTGACATCGAAGCATGTCAACACCCGCCTCTAATCACCACTCCAACTCATCGTCCGTACATCGTTTGTCCTCAAAAGTACTTTTCTCTAGTATTAGTTGCAGTGGCATTGATATTCGTATGTAACGGTGTATTCTCTCAAGAGCGACGAGATGCATTTGAATAATACACGTATTATCATAATTCAGCACTAAATTGTAAGATTGTAATATCGTGATTCATTTTCCTGCGGAAACTGACTGCAAGCTTCAATATCATCACAATAATGACCATGACAGAGGACCCTTTTGGGACTAACATTACATAAACTAACGAACTCCTGGTAGGTCATTTATACTACCACCAGCGAAATGCAGAGTGTCCGACTTTGGACACTGAGTACCTCACTATGAAGTCATCTGTCTTATCAGTCAACTGCAATAACTGCCATTTAGACGGCTACTTCAAAGTTTGGTGACATATTGCTGACATGTCAGGACGTCTGTCGAGGTGTGTGCAACGTAAGATTTCTACAGCGGAAGATAACTGTAATTCAAATGCACTTACATGTGCATGCTCTTACATACATTATATTAGCTTCGTATGTCAGTAAAAGAAATATGTGTTTACTAAATAATTTATCTTACTTCTTGTGTTTTCGAATCCTTCACAAATGAATACTTCGGATAACTCTCCTTAGGGTTAATTTTTCCTACAGAGCTTACAGTAAGTCAGAAAAGTGTCCCAAAGTGATAACCGTGTTTTACGATCCAATGTATTATACATACATCCCGTGCTATCAGGATGAGGATAATTACTAGAAAATATCTAGTGCGTCGCTCAAGGTCAAGAATATTCCATTAAAAGCCAATTAACTGCGACCCGCGTGAACAGACCAGCTCTAAAGTTTTATGCATAACTCTACAGAAGCGAGTCGGAATATGCCACCGCAGTTGACTCTAAAATTACGTGTACCATAATTCATTCGATTATAGAGAACACTGAGTTACAAGATCATATACTGCATGATCTGTATAAACCAGTAGACAGCACAGAACACCGTTTGATGCCGTATAAGGTCATTCGATATGCAGTTGGAACTAACCTGCAGATTAGTTTCAATAATAAAAGTCACCTCCTCATTGTTTACAGTAAAAGTTTAATCGATGTTTCATCAGTTGTGTTTAACTTAACAACTTCATCTTTCTCTAGACTAAACGTTTGAATTAAGAATGATTTGTCAGATTGTGAGCATATTTTATTATAGTGATAGGTGTTGCCTGTTTTTGTTTGAAAGGAAAAATGCCCCAAACTAGAAACTTACCTAGCAGTTTAATTCTATCACACCTATATGAGTTTCCTCAAAGAAAAGTTTTCAAATGGTTCAAATGGCTCTAAGCACTATGGGACTTAACATCTGAGGTCATCAGTCCCCTAGATTTAGAACTACTTAAACCTAACTAACCTAAGGACATCACACACATCCATGCCCGAGTCAAGATTCGAGCCTGCGACCGGAGCAGCAGTGTGGTTCTGGACTGAAACACCTAGAACCGCCACAGCGGCCGGCAAAGAAGAGTTATCCTTTACAATAATTTACAAAAAATAAGACAATTTTTTTTCGTGCCAGGCTGATTCTTTAGAAAGGAAGTCTGTCACTTCGTGAATACTAGTCAGTTTCGGCCTTGTGGCTACTTTCAGGTGATTTCTGCAAAATATGCCACACATACATACAGTACAGAACTGTATTCTCATTATAAAATAAGTAATGGTTGTGGAAGCTCGTACATGTGTTACATCAGGCTTTTTTTTTTTGTAGCTGACTAAATGTCTTATACGTATATGTTACAAATACCTAGCTGGAAACAATAGACGAGCCAATTATAGAAGCTAACACGGGCACCGTCTACACATGTCAAATAAAACTGAAAAGAAAGTCACATAATTTACCTTTGTCCGATATACGCTGAACCGCCAAAGCAACTGGTATAGGCACGCGTATTCAAATGCAAAAACAGGCAGAATACGGCGCTGTGATCGGCAACGCCTATTCAGGGTGTTACAAAAAGGTAGGGCCAAACTTTCAGGAAACATTCCTCACACACAAATATAGAAAAGATGTTATGTGGGCATGTGTCCGGAAACGCTTAATTTCCATGTTAGAGCTCATTTTAGTTTCGTCAGTATGTTCTTCCACCTACGCTCAATGGAGCACGTTATCATGATTTCATACGGGATACTCTACCTGTGCTGCTAGAACATGTGCCTTTAAAAGTACGACACAACACGTGGTTCATGCACGATGGAGCTCCCGCACATTTCAGTGGAAGTGTTCGTACGCCTCTCAACAACAGATTCAGTGACCGATGGATTGGTAGATGCGGACCAATTGCATGGCCTCCACGCTCTCCTGACCTCAACCCTCTTGACTTTCATTTATGGGGGCATTTGAAAGCTCATGTCTACGCAACCCCGGTACCAAATGTAGAGACTCTTCGTGCTCGTATTGTGGACGGCTGTGATACAATACGCCATTCTCCAGGGCTGCATCAGCGCATCACGGATTCCATGCGACGGAGGGTGGATGCATGTATCCTCGCTAACGGAGGACATTTTGAACATTTCCTGTAACAAAGTGAAGTCACTCTGGTACGTTCTGTTGCTGTGTGTTTCCATTCCATGATTAATGTGATTTGAAGAGAAGTAATAAAATGAGCTCTAACATGGAAAGGAAGCGTTTCCGGACACATGTCCACATAACATATTTTCTTTCTTTGTGTGTGAGGAATGTTTCCTGACAGTTTGGCCGTACCTTTTTTTAACACCCTGTATAAGACAATGAGTGTCTGGCGCACTTGTTACATCGGTTATTGCTGCTACAGTGGCAGGTTATCAAGATTTAAGTGAGTTTGAACGTGATGTTATAGTCGGGGCACGAGCGATGGGACACATAATCTCCGAGGTAGCAATGGAGTGGAGATTTTCCCGTTCGACCATTTCACGAGTGTGCCGTGAAAATCAGGAATCCGGTAAAACATCAACTTTCAGACATCCGTGCGACCGGAAAATGATCCTGAAAGAACGGGACCAACGACGCCTGAAGAGAATCGTTCAACTTGACAGGAGTGCAACCCTTCATCAAACAGCTGCAGATTTCAATGCTGGCTCATCAAGAAGTGTCAGCGTGTGAACCATTCATCAATATGGACTCTCGGAGCCGAAAATTCACTCGTGTACCCTTGGTGACTGCAGGACACAAAGCTTTGGGCCTCATCTGGGCCCGTCAACACCGACATTTTGTTGTTGATGACTGGAAACTTTTTGCCCGGTCGAACGAGTCTCGTTTCAAATCGTATCGAGCGGATAGACGTATACGGGTATGGAGACTGCCTGATGAATCCTTGGACCCCGCATGTCAGCAGGGGACTCTTTAAGCTGGTGGAGGCTCTGCAACGGTGTGGAGCGTGTGCAGTTGAAGTGATATGGGATCCCTGATGCGTCTAGATACGACTCTAAGAGGTGACACGTACGTAAGGATGCTGTCTGATCACCATCATCTATTCATGTCCATTGTGCATTCCCACGGACTTGGGCAGTTCCAGCAGGACAATGCGACACCCCACACGTACAGAATTGATACAGAGTAGGTTCAGGAACATTCTTCTGTGTTTGAACACTTCCGCTGGTGACCAAACTCCCCAGAATTGAACATTACTGAGCGTGTATGGGATGCGTTGCAATATGCTGTTCGTAAGAGACCTCCATATCCTTGTAATCTTAAGGATTTATGGACAGCCCTGCAGGATTCATGGTGTCAGTTCCCTCCAGTACTACTTCAGACAGTTGTCGAGTCCATGTCACGTCGTGTTGCGGCAGTTCTGCGTGCTCGCGGGGGCTCTGCTCGACATTAGGCAGGTGTAGCAATTACTTTGGCTTTTCAGTGTACCTACAAAATAGGCAATGTAGGCGACGTTCCTCCTCGCTCGTTAACAGTGTGCACGGAAGGTGAGACGGTATACAAGTACAGACGTATCAGCATCTCGGCGTACCTTTACACGGTTCTGATATCGGGTGCTTATAATTAAAGTGCAGCTACTCACGGACGTCTAGTTTGTGCTGTAATTATCGTTTGTCAGTGTAACATGGAGGTGTGTTCTGATGCATTAACGTGGAACCGATAAATACTGGAAAAAGGTGCTTCCACTATTGGCCACCACGTGTAAATCTGACGTTGTGAGTGCACGAAAGACGTATAAAAATATTTCCATATGTTATGAATTAGGAACGGGACGTGGTCAAAAAAGTGAGAAAGGCATGATACTATAACACTGTATAGAAGAGAAACGTTCTACTCAAAAATTTTGGTAATGCAAGAGAAGATTTAAATCATCTTCCTCTTTTCAACACAGGTTTTTACTTATAAATTCTGTTCTCATAGTTATGTTGAGGGTTTAGCTGCAGCATGCAGCCTTAACTAAAAGGCAGATCGATGCATTTAGCTTCTGTATCTTACGAAAATACAATGTGATAGAATGGTGTCATGTAAGGCGGCTAGAAAACTGTAATTTGTCAGAGACTGCAATTTCCACTTTGTGATAAATTACATATATTCATATAAATTAATATAACGTGTACAGCAGGTAAGGGTACCGCACGAGCTTGTGAATATTTTATATCACTATTGTGCAAGTGAATGACTTGGTGCAACCAGTGCACGTTAGCTGCACATTTAAAATGTGAAGTAATGAGTCAATGTATGTTACTTAACTGGTACACAGAGACAAAATAATCAAAGCCACATATAAGTGGCTAAGCAGGAATAATAATGTTATGTAAATATGACCTAAACCTCTGTGATATAATAAGTTTGAAGATTACCAACCTGTATATTCACATATAGCGGTATAATATCAATCTAATACGTCATATACTATGTAAAATGAGCAAATATCTATTTTTCGTGAATGAATAAAATTATTTCATGATTCAGAACTATAGTACTAGTCACTGGATGGGATCCAGCATTTCAGAATTATCTAGTGAAAACACTGGGAATTTAAATTAGTAACTTGTATGCGGGACTTCAAACAGAATTCGACAACCGACTCGCAGACGGAATGTCAGCCTCAGTTGTTTTTCAGAAGGTGTACTATACTTCCAAGACAGAGATCGAGAGAGAATTCTGCATGAACATGTAAGATATTAACGGATACCGAAGGAAAGTAATGAGACAGTGTGAAGAGAGATTGTATGAGACGATCTAGCTAAACGAATGTACGGTTCCGTTAATTTTCCCTAATAACAGTCAAAAATGTTCGCACTATTCTGTGTGGAATTAACAACGTAACATATTAGGTGACCGTAACCACACTTCCTAGCACTGCGGTAATCAAGGCAGGTATAGATAAAAATATCCTACACTATTTTTGAGCTCAGTAGGCATGCACAGTATGCATTTGCTAACTTACTCAATTTCCGAGTTGTGGTCTTTCAATGTGGAGACGGTATTTCTGGATATTCTGCAACTGCACCAACTTGAAGACGCGTAAGGTTGCTGTCCGCCAGTCGTGCAAATGTTCTAGGCCTTGTGTTCCTCACAGGACAGTGGAACAGCGTGAGCTCTGAAAACAAACAACTTTCTGTTGGTATGAATGGATATCAAGTCGTCTGAAAAATAACACAGAAAAATTCTAAACATTTATTTCTTTGACGCCATCTGTGTAATACGTAACCATCTGCCATGTGGCAAAAAAGAAGAATCGCCTTGTCATTTCATAATCTTCCTTGAATCCATGCCATTTTGCGTTTGCTACTAACTGAGGGATATTTCACTACCGCTCACTGCAAGTCATAAATAGTGACAGTCAAACAAGAAGACAATGTAATTCAATTCTTCATTCAATAACTTTTAAAGAGAAAAATATTTTTTGAGTCGAATCAATACGACAAATGTTCATGTAAAGGCTTCCCTTCTTTTCGTAAACGACACTCAAATAAAACTCCAAACCATCGTGGTTTATATATATAGACTTCACCTTAATATCTTATGAGACATCCATAACTTTAGGATCTTTTGCTTCTGGAAGGTACAATATTGTTGAATAATTACCCCTACAGACCAATATCAGTATTCACTCGAAGACTCTGCCCTAGATCCATATCATGCGAAATCAATGTCTTATATCGTTAAAGTAACTGCTATCTGAAAACATAACATTTGCCCAAAAAAATGAAAGTCAAAGAAACCGCCCATAATTTCGAATGCATCCTCTCTTGTTCTTGATCCGTGAAAAATGTTTGTTATTTCTATTGACGATTCTAGAGATATTACTAGTTCGCCAATGAATGTTGAAACGTTTAGGAAATCACTGGCCTACGACAATGAGAATGTAATGGACATACGTCACTAAAAGACGTAACTGATCCTTTCTGTACATATAATTGCAGGTAATTCTGAAATTTTTGTCAAACTTATCTATCTTACCAGTATAGGTTAGAAATATTTCTATGAAAGAAACCTGCAACTGTGTAGGCTATAACGTGATACTGACGAAAATGAGTTCTGCACTCATCATTATTTCGTATACATACAACAATTTTTGAGCTTATTTTTTATCTGAACATTTGTCGGCTAATATATAAATTTACCTGGTAGAAGCTATTGCTCCCACAAACAAAACACCATGAAGTAATAAAGCGTAGGATATCCCACAGGAAGAAATGAATATAAACGAGCATTGCAGCATTCCAGCTTATACGTTGGTGGTTTATATTTGACGCTGAATTAAAATTAGTTGGGAAAATTAATACACAACGAATAGAAACAGAAAGAGGAAATTTGTGTATGTCACAACGGAAGGTGAAGATGGGAATGATAATGGAACAGAAGAACAAACAATGGGAAGTATGGCTAAACCTAAAATGTCCTTTACACTCTCTGTGTACAATATCAAACTTTTTTTCACTGTCGTCTACATAAAATTCTTGATTGCTGTAGACATGGTTACATAAGGTTCATTGCAGATTCCTGTGAATGCCGTAGAACATTTATCTACATACTTGGCTCCATGCTTGAGATAACTGGTGTGTTGTGGAACCAGGTGAGTATTCATTTCTTGTAGAAATTCACCGGCTCCAATGAAAACAAGAAAACTACTTATTGATACTCATGGAAGCAATATAATCGTCGTTGTGAAACATCTATTCCGTCCAAATGTCGTAACAGCCGTCTTCATCCAGTCCTCAGTCATCTACTTCTCTCTTAATTGTCTCATCTCTACTTTGTGCATTCATACCCACTTAAAAAACTTTGATTCACTCATGATCTCGTCCTCATAAATCTCATACTTTTGACCTTGAATATCTGTTGCTGTTATGTCCTACACAATCTTAAATCTAAGAACTGTCCGAGTCTCACGCGGCATTGGTGTCGACTTGTCCACATTTATGAGTAGCATTTATCATGCTACCAGACATTACACCGTTTATGAGGTGTATGAGCAATAAAGAGCCACATTTTAGTGTTGCCAAATCCCTTGAATAGAACCTATTTGTAGGGTGATACTAAAATGGAAATGACGTGTGGCTAGGGCCTCCCGTCTGGTGGACCGTTCGCCTGGTGCAAGTCTTTCGAGTTGACGCCACCTCGGCGACTTGCTACTTCGGGCCGTTACGTATGACATTCCGTCGCGCTGACCACTCACCTACCACGGACGGCCCAGGTTGATACTGTATATCGCATATTCTTTCATACTGCGTACACTAGCAAATGGTAGTTCTGTACAAATGTTGAAACATTTCCTCTTCTGGTAGAGCCCTACACACTCGTTCTTCCATTTCAAAGCTCATGACAGAAACATAACATCATCGAATGGTAGTTAACTAACCGGGAAAGGAGAAGAAACATTGTAAATTCCGTGAACTTACAAATTTTTCTTACAAGAGTTCATTATTGGTAAATCAATTTTCTGCTGAGATGGATTATGGAGTGGTAATGAAATGATTATCTATTAGCCATCGAACACTCTCCATTCCTCTTCTATATTTTCTATTTCTTCGTCGTGATATAGTGACAATACTTCAAGTCGAGAACAGCACCGCCAGCAAACAATCTGAGAGCAATAAGCATTCTATCTGCCTTGTCGTTTGTAAACAGCTGAAACGGGATTCTATTAATTTTATTCACACCTCAATTGTAAGACATATACACATAGACCAAGGTTTACAGGACGCCTTTCAGAGATCTAAGAAGACAGAGTCTAGGGGTTATAGATTCACACTACGTATCGGTGTTACTAAAACATGGAAACACGATTTCAATCGGCTACATAGTACCACAGCCCATTCTCAAGGAAGGAAAGAATGTACATCACAGGACGTCTGGGAATGGGGGAAAGCGCAGGATCGTCCACTTGCCAAATATCGAAATTAAGCTCGTTGTTTCTCTTGACGCATGTCAAAAGATTACTTTCCGTTTTCTGTTTACCCATTTTCGGAATTGATAACGAACCAATCAAGCATACACTCTTTTCACGTCTTGACTGCAGTCAAATGGTTAAAGAGATTTCATCCGCGTCGTAAGGACACCTAAAAACTACCAGTTAGGATGCTAAATACAACTTGAAGAGCTACTTGATCGAGAAGTAGCGCCTCCGGTCTCGTAAACTGACAAACGGCCGGGAGAGCGGTGTGTTGACCACTTGCCCCTCCATATCAGCAACTAATGACGCCTGTGGATTGAGGATGACACGGCATCAGGTCGGTACTGCTGGTCCTTCATGGCTTACTCGGGCAGAGTTTGGATTTTATGATACTAAATATGGATAGTGTTTTCATTTTCAGTCATATTTTTTATTTTAAGTCTACTTACTTAAATTCTATAATTCCCTCACTAGTTCTATCACCTTCCATAGTGGGTTCTTTTGACTACATATTTTACCTTGTAGATGAATCATAGCAGCTAGGAATTTGAAATAAATCTTATTTCCTTTCGTGACAAAAATAAAAATACCTACAGCCGTTCTTACGATTTTATTTTATTTTGTCGCTGCCAGTTTCGACGCTTCATTGCGTCATCTTCAGGCTGTTTTGATGCGGTACAGTTTGATACGATCCCCATGCATAACCCATCAGTTGCCAGCATTACTGGATTCACAGCTAATGTGTCAGCACTCCAAACATCAACTGTCAACTCACAGTTCATCTTCAGACGGCTAGTTCACGCTAAAAAACATTTTACATTAGCTTTCAGTTTTTATTTTCCCAAATGATCAAATTTCCTTGGGGTAGTGGTGCTCAACAACCAAACAAGTTGTGAGACAAAATGTCTTTTTTATTTGTAATTGTGCCTCACAACGATTTTAAATGATGTAAACAAATAATTAAAATGAAGGATGTTTTGGTTACTCACGTTGAAAAATCAGCGCTATTACGTTCCAGTGCTGACTGCTTGTGATCATAGAGCATCGAAGACTGTATGATGTGCTCTTCTTATGTATATGTAAACACATAATCTAAAGCACTACTCACTCACAAAGAAGCTTCATAACATGGAAGTATGTATACAAATATGGCGATATCGCAACCATAATAATGCGAAAGACATCCACTCTCAGAGATACATACATGTATGTGACAGTAGATTCAGATGGTTCAAATGGCTCTGAACACTATTGGACTTAACATCTGAGGTCATCAGTCCCCTAGAACGTATAACTATGTAAACCTAACAAACCTATGGACGTCACACATCCATGCCCGAGGCGGGGTTCGAACCTGCGACAGTAGCAGTCGCGCGGTTCCGAGCAGAAGCGCCTAGAACCGCTCGGCCATCGCGCCAGACTGTGATAGTAGGAATTTGCAAATTTCTAATGTTCTGTTACTTATTATTTATATGAAAAGAGAACTGATTACAATTAGGATAAACAAATAAATCAGCCAGTTTGTTATGAAGTGTTACTACAGTTGTACTGTGTTAATATTATGGTATACATTGAAACCAATGTGAAAGAGAAGAGATGGTGTACATAAATAAATATTACAGCGTGCTCATATTATGTAAATACTATGGCATACATCAGAAGCAAAGTAGATGATCTGGGAAGGGTGTACATAAAAAAAATATTCCAACAGTGGATATTATATGTATATATAGCTGAAGGTATCGTATGACAAAGTAAGCTGTTATATATTATTCACCATTTCATGTTGGGTTAATGTCTGCATGTTTTTATTATTAGAGGGAGAAGTGTTTACTTCATTCTGGAAAGCAGGTGAATTAAGTTGTGAAGAAAGGCTGCATTGGCTAACTTGGTCTGTTCATTGAGGAGACCTCGTACGTCAGAAGAAATTTGATGTCTGAGACCACAGCGCGTGGAAAACGTTTCAAAATTAAAAATGAGTCCCTTCATAACAACAGTTCGCAGAGTCCGGTATACCTTTATTTTGCATATTGGTACGATAACAAGTTCGCTACCAAACAGTTGATAAATGGCTGCATTTGACAGATTTATAGTTAATTTAACGGTCTTTGTGGAGAAACGTACCCATTGTTACCTTCACCAAAAGCGAACAAAATGCTACGAGATAATGATCCTTTGATGAAAAAATGATCATTTTGAAAGCAATTAATTATGAAAGTTAACGGTAACGCACCGTATGCTCCAGTCGCCATTGTGTAAACAAAGCTTCTTTCTTCACATGTTATGATCGCGCATTTGTCATGGCGGTGTTGGTGAAGGACTACACAAGTGATAGATCCAAATCTAACGAAAAGACTTCAGGACAAACTGTTTAGTTTTCTGAGTGTATTTCTTAGTGTGCTATTACGCTTAAAGAAAACTAAATGAATTATTCATAAGGGATCGAGTGGTTTACGCTCAGATGAAACTGCTATGCTTATGTCTGAAAGTACAGTCAGTTGAAAGGCGGATCTGCACGAAGTTCAAAACACTAAGTGTAATACCTTTGAGTGAACTTTAAATGGGGCTTCTCTACAGGATGCAAGCGATAACTGTATAACAACTTCCCATAGAGGTGAAGGTGAAGCCGAGACAAACCAACTGGTATAGGAGACCTTTGGTCTATCACGCCTAAAACTGACCCACAAAAGATAACTAAGTTAGAGAGCATGAGTACCGTGCGAGATTTTCTCTAAAATGGTTCTTGAGTATTAAAAAAGACCCTTATTCGAACACCTACAAAAAGTAAACTTAATGTTTGTGTAAATTTGACCTCAAAATATAATGAATTTTAAAGGCGTAAGATTAAGGACTGAATCATTCTGTTTGTCTGGCCTGCTTGCTATGAAGCTACTGTGATCCTAAAGGATAAGCTTACATCAAAATTTAGGTGTAATTAGTTTTTGCATAACGTTTATAAAAGTCTTTCTTCTCTCGTTACCCTCACGGGAAAGTTTAAATTAATAATGTTAACGAAATAGCCGACTAAGCCGATGGCGTAAGAGAGCAAGAGGTTACTGAAAATCTCGCGAGGCGCTATTGCCAGGTAGCTTGGCTTGCTTTGTAGGCCAATTTGGGTTATCAACTTTCTCAACGAGACTTCAACTAAATATTGAACTACGTTGTAAACAGTTCTCGTTTACGAACTGCATGTTTTGTAGTGGGCGTACGTTTACGACTTTATTTTACCACGCTTCGACGATCCAAACTAATTTGTATTTAAGGATGTGAAAACAACAGAAAAAGTTTGACCCATGCACTTAAGATAATGTTTTAAAGTACCAATCTTGTGAGACAGGAGAAAAACAAGTCGTTTGTTTTACGTAGTATGTTTAAGATAAACCTATTTCATTCAATACTTTTAATACGTTTGCGGGTTCAAATAAAAATTTTTACGTACATATTCTGAAGCATTTAAGTGCAACTGAAAATAATAAATATTGTTAAATTCGTTCAAAAAAAAATGTCAGTATAGGTTACGAATCGACTGATACGACAAAGAGTTTTCCTACCTGGCATTCGATTCGGCTGATTCTTATAACTGTATAATTTAAAATAAATTATAGCCAGAGTTATGAGAATAAAATATCCCACAGTCGTTTCTTCCGAATGCATCATCTTGCCGTGGAATAATTAAACCGCAACTGTCCACCGAACTTCTCCGCAAGCAGGTAAATGACCTTCGAGCGCCGGACGAATTTCCGTTGAGGTCCGGGTCGGGTTTAAGTGGTTCGAGATGAGAACTTTGTCGGCGGTCAGAGAAGTTCTAGTGGAAGGATTTCTAGCGGTACTACTCTGGTGCGACGAAGGAAGAACGTTTGAAAACAATACAGATATTTCCAGAACAGTTTCGATAGCAATTCCACTCTCTTAGTATCAGATCAAACTAATGTTTAGAAATCTTAAGGAAAATTTGCTTAGGATTTCTATATCTGTTTTCCCCGTCGGAGTAACAGTAAATTATATTTGACTACTATCACGGACGCAGACTATTTGATAACGAAGACATCATTATTGTTTTGCCATGGTTACAATTACACTTGCAGTCCAAAAGTGTTCCAATACTCACAGTGAACTGTTTATCGCAGGATATGTGGTAACTAAGTGTTTCATCGATATTTGCTCATCAAACGAGATTCAAAATTAGGTGTGCTTTCCTCAGTTTAGCAGTCAATATGACGCCCTTTAAGAAATCTTAAATTACATTCTTGCTAAAAATATTCCGTTTGTAACAATACTTTCTAGTCGGCTGGAGTAGTCTCATTGAACATTAAAATTACTGATAATAGATGTGGGATGGAAGGCATACATTATCACGTTTACCACAAATATACTAAACTCCAAGATTACTTGTAACGCTGAAATTCTACAAGAAGTCTGTTTACATAATCTTCAATAAATAATAACATGCAGGCGACACCATATCCAACGTGGTATACTATTACCACTTACTGTTAGTTCGTGCAACCAAGGAAAATTTTAGCGAGGTTTCTCTTGTAGCACTATTGTGGTCTTGTTATTGACAGAAAATGACGCCCTGTTTACCACAGTAATTTCTACACACTTAACTTTATTTACACCATTATTTGTGATAAATTAGGTTGCGGAGGTATTTTCTCTCACTGATACATGGACATGCTAACGTACAGTCGTAAAGGAAATCGGTTTGTCCCCCTCATGTGTTCCTTAGATGTTGCAACAAATGATGAGGCTATTTTCGAGGGTGCGTTACGGTAGATGACAGAGTGTTGGTGCCTAGTTGCAGAACTAAGAGAGTTAATCTCGAAGGAGGAATTTGGAAGCAAATTAAAGTGCACGTGAGAAGGGTGAGTAACGAAATATTATCGTCAAACTCTACGTCGATGATGACGTCATTAGAGACGGAGCACAAGCTCAGAAAGGCGAATAATGGTGATGGAAATTTACAACGTCAACTCTGGTATTTGCCCTAAGCAATTTCAGAAAACTATTAAACACTTTAATTAGGATTGCTGGAACGGGATTTGAACCGCAAGACTCATGAATTTGAGACTAGTGCCTTGTCACTGCGTCATTTCACTCAGCGAGGGGACGTGAGAGAAGTCTCGTTAGCATTGCCACTGCAACCTGGGATAAATTTCTGAAAAAGTAAATGAGTAAGTAGTGCAAGTATTGTACAGGGAGGATGACACCAAAACCATTTATAAATATTTTATATAACAACTGAATTTATTTGTCGGAATATTTATGTTTCTGCTCTTGGTCACGATTCAAAAATGATCCAATTTCATTATTTTCTCTTTGTGATGTAAAATTAAAAATCAATTTAAATACGTATCTCATTCCACAAGTAGTAGTAGTTTTACGAAGATGAAATAGAGTGAAATGTGTCGTGCATATTAGTAATGGCTGAAGAGGAAGGAAACTTCTTATCACATTTCGTTTCCTGAAAGGCGTCTCAAGAGTATCATGACCTTAACTCCTCACTGTTCGAATTAATTACCAGTTAATTGTCGTTACAGGTCCACTTCTAAATATCGTGTCAACTAATATTTTGACTGATTTAAAGTTACAACATTGTTAAAAAGCAACAGGCGGTCATTTTATATCTATAAGATGCAAAGAACGCGGGAAAATCTCAGGATATAGATATTTTATAGTATAATTTTATCGCATATTATAGTCACATGTTACAGAGCTCGTGACTGTCAGCACCTTGTGCAAATATCTTCTGACAGGTGTGTGTGTGAGCATTTTGCGTTTTTTCTAGGGCGTATGTCACGAGCATTTTGTATTATGCAATTCTTGTAGGTGGGGAGCAAAGCGAGACAAACGATTGACGGCGGAACTAAATATCTCAGAAATCCGCAGTGTGACAGTCTGATTACAGTTTACATCGTACATACTTTCCATCAAGAGGAACTCAGTATCTTCATGCTCGATGTAAGTAGAAAGAAGTGTAGTACTTAACGCAGTATTCTGTACGCTAGAAACGCCGCTAAGTTTTCAGTCTTGATCGACAACACTAGATCTTTGCTACCTGGAGCGTTTCCTGTGGCTGTACTCGTTCTTTAAGAAGTATAAATTAGATTACTAAAGTAACAGTGTGTCAAATTATAATTCTTTAAACTACGATACGGAGCACGGACACACGATACTTGTCTTTGCACCCATCGCTGAATGACTCCATGATGTACAAAACAGTGTCTAGAATAGCAAACAGCGTATAGCGATACATCGATAACGGTTGTTTTGGTGGACGAGAAACTAGCCGAGAAATCAGTTCACTCTCTCCTCGTTGTCAAAACCGGAGTATATTTTGGGCAGCACATGTTTTCTTCATAATATTTTAAAGGTGCTTCAAGAATAATAAGTGAAAAATCAACAAAATTTTTATGTTTGTATTGATATTATGATTGTTATCAAATAGCTTTAAGTTAAAAAAAAATGGTTCAAATGGCTCTAAGCACTATGGGATTTAACATCTGAGGTCATCAGTCCCGTAGACGTAGAACTACTTAAAACTAAGTAACCTAAGGACATCACACATCCATGCCCGAGGCAGGATTCGAACCTGCGACCGTAGCAGCAGCGCGGTTCCCGACTGAAGCACCAAGAACCGCTCGGCCACAGTGGCCGGCTAGCTTTAAATGACGTATGTAGGGTAATTTACTAGAAAACATACTGAATGTTTTCAAGCACAATTTTATTTAAGAAGGAACCGGGTGTCCTTCACTGCCCACGCTATTTAAGATATTTATAAATGAAATTATCAATATATGCTAAATAAAATGAAGGATTCCATCACACCGAGATGAACAGTTTCTAACTGACACCTTTCTGCAGATGACCAGGCTATGTTCGCGTCTACTTAAACGACCTTCAACGAGCTGATGGTCCTTACATATAATGGCAAAACAAAAGGGTCTGTAATCTAACCACATCGACAAAGAAGACGAAAGTTGTGGTCTTTTGTGGAAAAGAACATCTAAGAGCTAAAACCATAAAAGATAATAACATATTGGAACAAGTCCATATATTCAACTCCCTGGACTATTATATCACTTATACTAATGACAATGATCGTGAAAAGATCTACAAAGGTAGTTACACATGTTAGAAGAACGGCCCTAAATTTTATCGGCATGCACGCGACAGGGTGTGTTCCTGATACGGATATGTTCTAAAACGCCGCGCTAGAAAATCGGTTTTTCTAATGCTCCTATCCCGAGTTATGTTGGTGATCAAAGGGTAGGGACAAGTATTTTGGATATCCCTTGCGCTAGAGACCATTTGTATAGTCAACCGAAGGATCGTCTTAGTGTGGCTATCCTACAATACAGGGTCAAAGTATGAATATTACACACTTCCTCCTGTTTAGGCAAATGGAGCAAATCGGGTGCTTCTCTTTGCACCTGATGTGGCCTACGCTGGGCTTAATGGGTCATATGGGAGCACCATTAGTTCATGGGCGGTTCCTTGGAAAACCCGTCCCAAGAAAGGAGTTAATTTGCTATATTTTCGCGTCATTTGCAGACCCAGCCTAGAATTCCGAGACGGTTGTACATAACAAATGCCTGAAATTGTTACAATATTCCGATTTCGAACAATTTTCTTGATATCTTTATCCGATTCCAAATTACAGATGTTCAGAATATTCATACTTCTACATGTAAATTGCGTTATGAAGCTAAATATAAGTAATTAATAACAGCAGAAAATTGGTCAGATTTTAACTTTATACTCTCTAGGCATTTATCTAGAAGAGTGAGGTCACCGTTTTCAAAAACCTTTATATGTTATCGAGAAACACCCCAAAATTTTGTTTTTCAGGTACCAAATCCCAGTTGCGGATTCCGAGACGGATATACGCAGCAAATGGCTGCAATTTGTACGATGTCTTCCTAACATCCAGATCTCGAACAACTTTGAAAAATATCTTCATATCTTTATCGATTTCTGAGATCCAGTGCTTCAAAGTAACCCAACCAGTACCCATAAAACATGCACGAAAAATCCAGTGTGAGGCGAAAATGTATTTTATAAAGTATTTCCGCGATCATCTGGGGACCCCATTTGTAGTACTGAAGTATAAGCTATTTTTATTTTTATTTTTTGTCTTTTGTACGTTAAATCATGTCTGATGTCTTAAATTAGTTCTGCGTTATTTCAATATCACGCAGGTAAACTATCTAAATTTTACTGGTCAATACGTTTATTTTCATATGAGTTACAGAACCAGAGAAAATGCTAATATTTGAGCACAAAAATTGTGAAAAAGTTCCTCTTTATTTAAAGGAATTTGACTGAAAAGTGGAGTACCAGCTGCGTCATTCTAGCTACTCCAGCCTCTTCAAAAATTTTGGCATACGAACACACGCACTATTTTATGCTGAAAGGAAGGCAGTGGCAGTGGAAAAGACACGGAAAAGTAATAAAACACTGGAAAATGGTAGACAGTGATTGTGTTATCGAAAGAGCGAAGGAGACATTCATAGTGTGAGAGAAAGAGAGGGACACAGTGGCAGCGTAACATAGTTAACAGTGACAGAACAGTGCTAGGAAAAGAATGAAGGAAAAAATGCCAGGGATTATTGGGGGGGGGGGGGGGGGATATAGAGAAAAAGAAAGAGAAAGTGGAAGTGGAAGGTGGTAAGAGGCAGTGGTAATGAGAGACAGAGTTTACAACAATGACAACGAGGGAGACAGATGATAGTGAGAAGAGACAGCAGCAGCAGGAAGGAAGGAATGAGATATTAGCAGTAAGACAGAGTAAGAGGGAGAAAGTGACAGTGAGATGAGACGGTATTAGTAGGACAGAACGACTGCAAATGTTGCTGTGATACAGGAGTCAATGACACAGAGGCGAAAAGAAACTATGACGGGAGTTAAGCTGAATGAGTGAGTGGGAATTGCCAAGAGGGAGTGGATGGGTATGAGAGAGTTACAGTGTGTATGAGTGGGCCACTGTTAGGGGAGGTTGTGGGAGTTTGAGGTGAGCTGCATGTGAATATGTTCGTATGCGAAAATTTTCGGGTAATTTTTTAAAGATGGTGAGGAAGGTAGAACGAGTCGCTGGTGCCCCACTTTTCAGTCAGAGTCTTGTAAATAAAGAGGAACATTTTCGCATTTATTGTGATCCGATAGGATCATTTTACCGCTGGTAATACTACAACCGTACCTTACTGCTCTGCTAATCCGAAGTATGGCTTTTAACGAGGAAACAGGTACAGAGAATTGAAGCGGCAGTGCCGAGACTTCTAAAATCCTTGGCAGGATACAAATTAGAAGATCACAAAAAGAACAGTGAGATAAAAGATGAGCTCCATGTTCTAGGAACAGCCACGACAGTCTATTACGTGTAGGCCAAAGTAGGCTAACAGGAAAACCCTGTGACTGCAGACCCAGTGGTATAAGAAGAATTCGAAGACCACGGAAGTGGTGCGACCAGCTTTAAATGCTTCGTTTCCGAAAAGGTAAGCGTCTCTAATCCAAAAATGTGCATTGCGAAGAGAAACTTAAGGACAACATACGTGGCCATTTGTAGCTAATGGGGAAGAAAGAAATAATATACGCAAGACACGTTTCCAAATGTTGATTTTCAAAGCCGGCCGGGGTGGCCGAGCGGTTCTAGGCGCTACAGTCTGGAACCGCGCGACCCCTACGGTCGCAGTTTCGAATCCTTCCTCGGGCATGGATGTGTGTGATGTCCTTAGGTTAGTTAGGTTTAAGTAGATCTAAGTTCTAGGAGACTGATGACCTCAGGAGTTAAGTCCCATATTGCTCAGAGCCATTTGAACCATTTGATTTTCAAGTACGTTAAATACTGGTCATCGGTCCTACTCTGTACGTAGTGTCACATAGAGGGTATATTCGAAAGATTTACACCCCTGGATAAAAGCTTGTAACTTTTCCAGAAATACCGTGCATATAATTGGTAAAATAAAAAAGATATAAATAATGTGTAAGTACATTTCTTTCACTGCCTTGTTTTAGTAGTAACGTTTTTGTAATATTTCCTTTCACTACTGTCAGTATGTGTTTTCGAGACACTTAACGTGATGTTTATTACTCAGAAACATTCCAGAATGACTATTTTCTTAAAGATACGCTATGAACTTCAGTTACTCGCTAACGACGTTACAACAATACATCACTCGCATTGTTAGTCGTTGTTTTAGAGCACTACATTATTTAAGAAGATAAATATTAAGGGCAGTGTACACTGATATTTGTTATGTTGGGTTGTTTTGGGGGAGGAGACCAGACAGTGAGGACATCAATCTCATCGGATTAGGAAAGGAAGTCGGCCGTGCTCTTTCGAAGGAACCATCCCGACATTTGCCTGGAGCGATTTAGGGAAATCACGGAAAATCTAAATCAGGATGGCCGAACACGGGATTGAACCGTCGTCCTCCAGAACGCGAGTCCAGTGTGCTAGCCACTGCGACACCTCGCTCGGTCTGATATTTGTAGCTAATGCCGAAGAATAAATCTACATGCACAAGCGAATGTTGTTGGAATTCCTTTTTCTTTTTAAAAAAGGTAAAAAAAGAAAGCAACGTAAACGAATGGAGAAAAATTTGTTTGTATTCTCCAATAGATCGTTTTGCGATCGCATAATGGCCACGACAAAACAGGCGGTGCCTCGCTGCCCTGTGAGCTGGACTTATTGGAACTATCGGCTCCTGTCTCTGTCTCTGTGTTGGGAGGTAAATTTTCTACTACGGAACCCATATAAACTGTCTGACATGTATTCCGGGAATGACGACCTAACAATAACGGCTTTGTTGGTCATATGATTTGGTTTTACGGCCTGCGAATTGCCGACCAGTGCTCTTTCCATCAGTCCAGTTTTCTTAGACATTACAACAGGACTACACAAATTTATGTCTCAACCGCCACTCAAATGTCTTAAGGAATGACAATCCAGCCAGGTCACGCGCGCTGGAACACGCAGAGAAACGAGGAATTTTTAAGGCACCAGAGATGCTACAGCTTTAACCACAGATACCCCAACGTAACTTAAGCCGAGGGTCACATGACGACTACCTACCTTAAACAATGGATGCTCTAGCTGTTTACAGACAGCAGCTATTTAGCCTTGTGTCTACTCACAAGCACAATTCCTACTATACATCACCTCGGAAGAATGCACTAAACCAAGCGATCCGAGAGTGACAACTACATGATTCTGGCGCTCCTGATAACGTAAAGCTACACTACTGAAATAAGATCTTACAAAGGAAAAAACGGGTGCCGGTGCCTTTTAAACGCCGCTAAGTACGAAGATATCGACACTTTCGCGGGAACGAAGACTCCAGCGACTGTTGTAGTATAGAGGCCAAACGCTACTTACACTATTAAGCTGCCACTTCCGTGCAAACGTAACACAAACAGCAAACGCGTGGGCTGTGCCCCGTGGAGCTACTGGCGAGAATAAATATGCGGTTGTGTGACGGCGGCCGGCTGGAGGAGAAGGCCTGAGCGCAGCAGTTGCGGCTGCGGCGAGGCCACGAGTGCGGCGGGCGTGCTGAGCGCGTGACTCGGCCGTGGGCCGTGCGCTGCTGAAACGCGACGCGCCGCGGTCGCCGCTGCTGCGTGCGGCGCAGCCGGCTGAAAATAATTCCGACGGGAGGTCCGCTGAGCGAGCAGCGAGCAGCCTGCAGCGGTGCGAGGCTGCGCCGCGCCCAGGCCCCTCGCTCCCCAGGCCTGCCGAGCTCGATAACGCCAGCCACAAAACTCCCTGTCACGTCCTAACGAATGAAAGGCCAGTCCCTCCGCCTACTAGCGGCACAATGAGCCATTAACTGGCCAGCTGCCGTTACGGATTCTACACTTATCTATTGGAATGTCTCGTTAAGTTCGTTCGCTTTTCGTTACAGTGCAGTCATAAAGAACTCCTGGCAATATACCACCACGCTGCACAGTTACGACAGAGTGGTTGCTGGCCTATATGCTTACTCACTTCACACACAAGGTCGTGCACAGTATAGCTAAACAAGGCGGATCGGTTTTGTAAACAAACAATTTATTTTCTGCTGTATACTCCATTATTTCTCTGGAAGTATATAAATTCGATTTTTCCAAGATGTGGAGATTTTCTGGTCGACGATCTATTCGAGGTTCAGTCTACAGTCCTCCAAGGAGGTGAGGCGTTTGCCATTTAGGAAATTCAGTAAGCAATAGAATACATGAAAGTTGGATGGGACAATGTCTGGCGAATATGGCGGTTGGGTTAACGCATCCTACTCGAAAGAACGCAGTTTGTGACAGGTCAGCATAGAGGCATGTGGTCTGGCGTTGTCGTGGTGAAACACGACTACACGACTTCGGGTCTCAAATTCCGTCGTTTCCCATCAATGGTCGCCTTCAGACGATCCAATTGCGAGCAGTATCTCTCGGAAATGATAGTCTCATCCGGAAGCAATTCGTAATACAGGAATCCTTCACAATACCACCACATGCATAGGAGAACAGTTCTCGGATGCGGCCCTGGTTTAGGAAACGATAGTGGTGGCTGCCCTGTCTTGCGCCGCGATTAACTCTTCCGGAAGTTGTTCTGCGCGATCCACTAGTCATCCCCAGTTACCAGCCGTTCCGGAAAAGGAGCATTGTGACTGCATCTCAACAAGGAACCACAGAGGGCACGCGCTGAATCAAATTCGCTTTCACTCACAAGGGGAGGCCACGACGTTTGGAACGCGGATTTACTGCAAACTTCGCACACTCGTAGTACTCCATGAGGATAACAAAATGTGTAAGCAGTAGCGCGTACTTGTCAAGCATTATTGAGAAAATCGCAAGGTAATTTCGGTGGTCAAACATATACCTGCGTGTGGCCATTTTTACCATTAAGCTGCGGCAGCCGAGTGGTTAGCGCTCAAGCACAGTAATCGCTGGATCGAGTCCCGAGCGTCAGTTTTTTTTTTTTTAATTTCAACAGAGTCATTTTCTTTACTATTTATATTACAATTGATATAATGGGAAAAATACGTGTAATCGGATGAACTTTTATTAAATTTGCAATGTTATTTGGCAGTCTACAAATTTTTATTACCACAAATAATATAATACACTACTGGCCATAAAAATTGCTACACCACGAAGATTACGTGATATAGACGCGAAATTTAACCGACAGCAAGAAGATGCTGTGATATGCAAATGATTAGCTTTTCAGAGCATTCACAAAAGGTTGGCGCCTGTGGCGACACCTCCAACGTGCTGACATGAGGGAAGTTTCCAACCGATTCCTCCTCGAACACAAACAGCAGTTGACCGGCGTTGCCTCATGAAACGTTGTCTTGATGCCTCGTGTAAGGAGGAGAAAAGCGTACCATCACGATTCCGACTTTGATAAAGGTCGGATTCTAGCCTATCGCGATTGCGGTTTATCGTATCGTGACATTGCTGCTCGCGTTGATGGAGATCCAATGACTGTTAGTAGAATATGGAATCGGTGGGTTCAGGAGGGTAATACGGAACGCCGTGTTGGATCCCAACTGCCTCGTGTCACTAGCAGTCGAGATGACAGGCATCTTATCCGCACGGCTGTAACGGATCGTGCAGCCACGTCTCGAGCCCTGAGTCAACAGATGGGGACGTTTGCAAGACAACAACCATCTGCACCAACAGTTCGACGACGTTTGCAGTAGCATGGACTATCAGCTCGGAGCCCGTGGCTGCGTTTATCCTTGACGCTGCATCACAGACAGGAGCGCCTGCGATGGTGTACTCGACGACGAAACTGGGTGCACGAATGGCGAAACGTCATATTATCGGATGAATCCAGGTTCTGTTTACAGCATCATGATGGTCGCATCCGTGTTTGGCAACATCGCGGTGAACGCACATTGGAAGCGTGTATTCGTCATCGCTATACTGGCGTATCACCCGGAGTGATGGTATGGGGCGCCTCTTGTCCGCATTGACGGCACTTTGAAAAGTGGACGTTACATTTGAGATATGTTACGACCCCTGGCTCTACACTTCATTCGGTCCCTGCGAAACCCTACATTTCAGCAGGATAATGCACGACAGCATGATGCTGGTCCTGTACGGGCCTTTCTGGATACAGAAAATGTTCGACTGCTGCCCTGCCCAAAACATTCTCCAGATCTGTCACTAATTGAAAACGTCTGGTCAATGGTGGCCGAGCAACTGGCTCGTCACTATACGCCAGTCACTAC
This sequence comes from Schistocerca americana, assembly GCF_021461395.2. Lineage (NCBI taxonomy): Eukaryota > Metazoa > Arthropoda > Insecta > Orthoptera > Acrididae > Schistocerca > Schistocerca americana. Next base: position 706,608,480 of record NC_060130.1, on the reverse strand, counting down.
TCTTGATGAACTGTGGTATCGTGTTGAAAATGCATGGGCAGCTGTACCTGTACACGCCATCCAAGCACTGTTTGACTCAATGCCCAGGCGTATCAAGGCCGTTATTACGGCCAGAGGTGGTTGTTCTAGGTACTGATTTCTCAGGATCTATGCAGCCAAATCGCGTGAAAATGTAATCACATGTCAGTTCTAGTATAATATATTTGTCCAATGAATACCCCTTTATCATCTGCATTTCTTCTTGATGTAGCAATTTTAATGGCCAGTAGTGTATTTATAACCTTGTTTTCCATGTTTTGACGAAAAATACCATCCTGCAACTTGTAATGTGGAAAGCGACGATTAATTGCACATCTTTCGAAAGCAGTGTATGCCGGTCAAAACTTGCACGTAACAGATAGTTTCGGGCTCCTTGCAGGTATAAAGGATTTCTCAAATCACGGACAAGCACACATTTTCAGTATTAATTAATGCGTTTGGTCGTTTACTAGTCGATAGTTCTGAATATTATATTATTTGTGAAAATAAAAATTTGTAGACAGCCAAATAACAAACGGTTCAAATGGCTCTGAGCACTATGGGACTCAACTGCTGTGGTCATAAGTCCCCTAGAACTTAGAACTACTTAAACCTAACTAACCTAAGGACAGCACACAACACCCAGCCATCACGAGGCAGAGAAAAACCCTGACCCCGCCGGGAATCGAACCCGGGAACCCGGGCGTGGGAAGCGAGAACGCTACCGCACGACCACGAGATGCGGGCGCCAAATAACATTGTAAATTTAATAAAAGTTCATCCGATTACACGTATTTTTCCCCATTATATAGATTGTAATATAAATTGTAAAGAAAATGACTGTGTTGGAAATAGAAAAAGAAACTGACGACCGGGACTCGATCCATCGATACAGTGATTACGGGGCTTGAACGCTAACCACTCGGCTGCCGCCGCTTCATGGCAAAAATGGCCACGCGCAGGTATATATTTGACGAGCGAAATTATCTTGCGATTTTCTCAATAATGCTTGAGAAGTACGCGTTACTGCTTATACATTTTGTTGTCCTCATGGAGTACTACGAGCGTACGAAGTTTTCAGTAAATCCGCGTTCCAAATGTCTTGGCCTCCCCTTGTCAGTTCCAGAGGAACCTATACATCGCGAATATTTACATAACCCAACTTCTTCAAGTTCCTGGCTACAGTATCACGAGCGACATTAAGCTCCTGTGCCAAAACCCGCGTTCTCATGCGTGGATTGTTGACTATCATATCATTAAAGCGTTCCACGTCGTAACCGTTGGCCATCCAGATCGAGGCTTGTCTGTTGGGTGAAATTCCCTGCTCGAAATCGACTAAACCACTTCTGACACGCTCGAGTCGTTACTGCATCGTCCCTGTATACAGCACAAACCTTTCGGCGGCCTTGTGAGGTGGTTTCCCATTACGATAGTAAAACGGCATAAGATGTCGGAAATGTTCCTTCTTGCTTTCCGTAGCTTGTAAACACACGTCAACTCTGTTCCATCCAACGCCAGGTACAAACACAAACTGATACATCCAGTGGCGCGTCGCGTTGTCGACCTCTACGTCGTAAGGGCGGTTAGGCAACTGTGTTACCCCGGGTGAGGGGGGGGCATGGCGGGTGCAGACTTATGAGACAACCCAGTAGTTCCACGTGAGACAGTATTGCGTTCAATGGATCTATACTTCACAAGTCACGTTGCAGTGTGTGGCGGAGGGTACTTTGTGTAACACTGCCACTTTCCCCCTTCCCTGTTCGCAGGATGACGAATGTCGGCAAGCCTCCGTGTGGTCTCGAATCTCTCTTACAAGGGGAAGTCCTCAGACACGGCCAACCGATTCGGCTCAAATTTGGCAGGTCGCTTGAGTACAACCTAAAGCGAAGGAATCTAAGATATTTTGGGTCAACACCCCCGCAATTTTGAGAAAATCACCCCTAAAGGTTATGACGAGCAATCGACTTAAAATTGGAGGGATCGATAGATAATAGTAAATAGAGCATTTTTCATCATCAGATATGCGGTCCGCAAACGCAAACTTTTCCAGAAATCGTGGTAAGAAACTTTTACAACTGACACTTCTGTACCCACATGGTACACGCTTTTCGCCGACAGCGCTAGTAGCGCAACGGTGAAGGTAACTGGCCGGGAATCGTATATCCCGGGTTCGAATCTCGTAGAAACCTAGTGGGTGTTATTCTTTTCGTTTGTATTTTTCGATATCTCAATTGATAGGGATAGGGTGTCTTATGATGTCCGCCCAGAGCAGATGCACCGAACGAAAGCGAACAAAACGAGATTAAAAAAAAAAAAAAACGGCCAAGGTAACTAGCTGGAACTAGCTGGGAATTGGAGAACTCGGGTTCGGATCTCAAAGAAACCTAGCGGATGTTCTTCTTTTCGTTTATATTTTTCCATATCTCAATTGGTAGGGATAGGAGGGTTAATAAGGTAAGTATCAATAAGGAATGATAATAATAAGGTAGGCAAATAAATTTCTCAAACCTGTTGGGATAGTAAACAACTAAAATGTTACTCCAGGTCACTTTACAATGGCTCTTCCAGTCACTGTTACGTGTCCTCACTTTTCTTCAAACAACTAGATGGATGGTTCTTGTCATATAAACATTCGATACAAATATACTCACGGCACCAAGAACATATAATGAACGTAATCTTTCGACAGCTACACTGTTCCTTCCGAAGAGTAGGCGGAAAACAAACTTGGTTTACATTTAAAAACATGTCTTTTTCGGGAATTAATTTTGATGCGCACCACGCATGTGATATTATTGCCTGAAAAATCGGTGCTGAAAGTTGGTTATGAATTATGCTGTGAATAGTTATTGCATCTGTGCGGTTGTGCCATCCCCGCTGGGTTTCCAGAAGCACACTGCAACTCTGAAGCCTGGAAATAAAGTTTTTAACCCGGCGATAGAAATAAACATCACACAGCTGGCACACAAGTGTGCAGTTTGGCGGTATTACTTTTACTGTGCACGTCGGCTGACCCTCGTCACATGTTACTTACGGAAGAACACTGTATTCATTCAAAAACGTATTTCATTCGGCGCATTAACGATGGAAAAATCACTACATCTATCCGAGAGGTTCACGGCAGCCTAATGACGGAAAACAACTCTTTCAGATTGACTTCTATAAGGCTCGTGCTGGACACCTTCACTCTTGCAGGTTCACAATTATCATATGACGAAGAGGCAACAGGGACAACATAACTCTCCCACGTGTATTCTGCACCGTGCCTCGCTGTAAACAAGCGTCGTGCGGTTGGCTATCTGTAATCCCTCGTGAGGAATTCGTGGCACTCTTACTCGTAGTTGTTTTCATGTGACAAAGCTTAAAAGTTTAATACTTTACTAACACACGGCGTTTGGGATATTAGTTTGCCTACCTTATTATTATTATTCCTTATTCGATCACCTCTATTCCCTCTATCAGTCCTATCTAGTACGGATACCCTACTGACGAGAAATATTCAAGCACTGGTCGAACGAGCGTTTTGTAAACCGATTCCTTGGCTGATGGACTGCATTTTCTGAGGATTCTTCTAGTGAATCGCAATCTGGCAGTAGCCTCACTCGCAATTAATTTCACGTGGTTGTTACATTTCAAATCGGTCCGTGTGCTTATTACTAGGTGTTTTAGGGAACTAACTGCTTTCAGTGACTGTTCTGCAATTGTGTAATCCTATATTAAGGAGTCTTTCGGCCTATGTATTTGCAATACGTTACATTTGTTTATTGCATGTTGAGTATCAAATGCCAGTTCCACCAGGCGTCGATCCTCTAGATGTCCTCCTGCCTCTCGCTACAGTTTTCTAGCGTCGCGTATTCTCTGTATACAACAGTTCCATCCGCGAAGATCCTCATTCAAATTCCGACGATATCTACTGGATCATGTACGGACATTGTGAAAAGTAATGGCCCTATCACACTAACCTGGGGCAAGCCTGAAGTTACTTTTACGTCTGAAAGTTTTTCTCCGTTCAAATATATTGTGCTTTGTGCAACGAATTCAAAGATGCACTATAGTGCGATCTTCTTATGTGAAACAGTTTTGGAAAAAGACGTTTAGTATTTTCGTTCTCCGTTTCACTGCCATTATGATCACAGAGTGTCTGCTTCGATCTTTTTACCGATTTAACATAAGACCAAAACTCCTTAGGATTTGGTGTCAGGCCCGTAGGTAGAATTTTACTTTCGAATTCGTTGAAAGCTTTACGCTTGATTCTTCATACGCTAATTTTGCTTTCGTTTAAGTTTCTTTTGTCTGTGAGGATTTGACTATGTTTAAATTTGCAGTGAAAGAGCTGTCTGCTTTCGTAACAGTTTTCTGATGCGGCCGTTTAATCACGGCTGGTTTTTCCCATGCCTGACAACTCTGCTTGACACGTAGCTATCTAAGGTATTGCACAATGCTCTAGAACTTTGTCCATTGATATTCAACATTGTTAATGCTAGAAATGAAATTTTCTTGCAGGCCGCTCACGTAATCTGAAATCTGTTTCTTGTCGCTATTGCTAAGCAGAAAGATCTTCCTCCTATTTACAGCCGCGTTCAGTGATGCCATAACGGCCTTGTGATTACTTATTACCTGTTCTACGCTCAGTCGGAAATTTTGCTTCTGTTTACCACCAGAATGTCTAAGATGTAATCCTCACGAGTCAGTTCTCTGATTAATTGCTCAAGGTAAATTTCGGATACAGAGCTTTCAACGATTTCACAATGTCATAGCCAACCAAATATTCCACAGATGACACGGACAGGGTTGTTTTACTTCCTCTTGTTCTTCCTCTTCCGCCGTTTTCCCGTTTCTTCTATTGGGTCGCCATTGTTATATGGACTGAGGCAATGCTAGTGGGGTCGGTGACCGGATGTCTTTACTGATGTCACCACTCCCCTCGGGACGGGATCTGTATAGCCCATCTGTTCACGTCTGATAACTCTATGTTCAAGTGTGAGAAAGTTTCTTAAATATTCGCGTAGCGTGCATTTGAGGCGGGAAGAGGGTACCAGCCTGTTATGTTGGATGTGGCAAACCGCCTACACCAGCCGTCGTCGTCCATGCGCGAGGCTGATTCAATCCAGGATAGGCTCTTTGTCCCGCACCCAGGAAGCAGCTCTGTAGCGCCCTCGGATATCAGGGTGAGTCGGACGCTGACAGGGTTCCTCGCCGAAAGATTGTACCCCTATTACACCGAGTATCTGCAGTACACTCGTGGATATTTCTGTCAACACTGAATTATTGCTATTATACTGTGAGAGACTAACAAAGGTTCGTAGCATATTAACGAGCAATTCTTAAATTCCGATAGTGTGGACGAAACCCCTTTTTGCTTTTTACATTCCAAGAGTAAGTAGTATGGACCAAAAAAAGAAAATGAAGATACTCCAAGAGCTATGAATACTTGTTCAGAAAAAATGGTGTGTTTCACATTAGCAAAGATGAGTAAGTGCTCATAGCTCTTAAGGTATGTACCATGGACCCCATTTTATTAGAGTTTTTTGCTTCGACTGATTGTTCCTGTCATGTCCTTGAATGCTGACAATTCCTCCAGGGACGCCCAGTAAAAGGAAATAGGTATTTGGGAATGGTTGTATAGACTTAAAATACTCCATCATTTAAATGACTCCGCAAACAACTGCTGACACTATGAAAGGAAATATGACAAGTAAGTTACTACTGTAGAAAATAACGAAAAGAGAAATCTTAAAAGTGTGCCTACTTGCAGGTATTATATTTAACATCGTAGATTTGTTCGGAAAAGATAATGTATACGGTTAGTAAAAACATAGCTTTTGTTCCAGGGGTAAGTCAGCTATAAACAGCTGGCGGCTATTTGCTCCCCACGTAGACAAAATTAGTTCATAATTTTTAATCAAATATTAGCAATGATTGAACTGTAGGATTGTATTGGCACTAACGTTAGGTGTTTCACAGGCAGTCGAATGAAAACGAAACAGATGGAGAAAAGTTTATTATTCCAAAGTAAAGCCGTCACTGTTAATATATTTATCACACTGTGAGACAAGACGGTCAATTCCTTCACGGAGAAGTGCATCTCTTCGTCCGAAGGAAATCGACATCCACAAATATCTTTCTTGGGGGATCCAAAAACACGTAAATCGCTTGAGGAGCGGTTGGGGCTGTATTGAGGGTGTGTAAGGCCTTCCAAGCGAAACTTCTGCAGCGCAGACGAAACAACCTTGGCAGCATGTGAACACGCATTTTCTGTCAAATAACCCCAAATCTTCGACATAGTAAGATCAAATATAAAGTAAAACGTCATTAGTGAGATATCTCGCTATTTTTGACCAGAAAATATTTTGTGGAGGACAATATTTTCCTTCTCACTGTCTGCTTTCAGCCACAATAATTTCAACTCAGATTTCGTAATTACTTTGTATGTAAATTAAAATACACTCGAAACAAAAAATTTTGTCCTTCATAAAGTTCTGAATGTGAAGCTTGCTAAACAACTAATATCTGGAAAATAATTTGTTTCAGACTATACATAGAGAATCTCAGATGTCTAAAACATGGTAGACTACTGTATTTATGATTACAAGAAACACATTTAAAATTATATAACGCCCAGTTTTAAGGCTTTAGAGCACTTATGGGAAGGACAGCATCGTTCAGAAGAGCGGTAAAATAGATGGTGCTTGATTCTTTTCTTCCAACTGTCCACATCATCTCCAGACTACATTATACGGCTGTAAAAGGATCAGTGTGTCAGAAGATACCTGTATGTTTTGTCAGTGTACCTCCTCATAAATCAAATGACTTACAGGCTCTCAGCATTTACCACACAGCTCTCCCACCCATTTCTCAGTTGTGGGAATCTTAATACTCACCACGTGATAGAAGGCTCCCATATCACTTACCTCCTGCGTTCAGTTGTGGAGTAACTCTTGTCGAAAGAGTTCTTATGTCCTATGAACAAGGGATTCACTATACCCTTCAGAAATACTAGGGACCTAACGAGGTGGCGTAATGGTTAGCACACTGGACTCGCATCCGGGTGGACAACGGTTCAAATCCGCGTCTGGCCCTCCTGATTTAGGTTTTCCGTGGTTTCTCTAACCCGATTCGGGCCAATTTCGAGATGGTTCCTTTGAAAGCGCACTACCGACTTCCTTCCCCATCCTTTCCTAATACGATAGGAGCGATGACCTCACTGTTTGGTCCCCTCGCCCCCAAATCAACCAACCTATACAAGCGGGTCATTTTCCATCAATGATGTGCTTGTGCTCCAGTGGCCACTTCTCAGCCTGTATACACCGTGGAGAGAGCTGTCTTGGAAAGTACCCCACCTAATAGAATTTCCGGAATGCAGAACGCCTTACAGTCCACTGGTTAGTTCCGGTTGAGAAACGGATATGTGCAGACGTGCTGCGTAATCCGGATTCTAGCTTTGTTGACAAGTTTTGTGTCATCTGCAGGTGTTTCTAATTTTTGACACAGCATTTTCCTGTCTACTGTGTTATTGGCTGCTAATTATCTATTAACTTCCTGGTTTTATTAGCCAACTTTCTGTCACGTTTCCAAGGAAGATACCGTGCAGCTGAGTTCGACAAGTTTCCACGCACTGTGCAACTACGTTCATTGAATGTACACGACTGGATTGTTTCTGTTTTCAGCGTAGATGTTGATTATAAAGTTGTTCGTGCCTTTTACCTCAAGCCTGAAGTAGAAAATTTCTGTCTGAAAGAAGAACTAATTAAGTATGGCGAAGTTAAAATTTTTGTAATTGAACGGTGGTCCAGTGAACATAAATTGCCAGCTATTAGCGGTGTGCGGTGTATAAGAACGCAAATGAAAGACAACTTTCCGTTTCATGTCATGGTTGCCCGATGGAGGGTGCAGGTTTCATACTTAATCCAAGCTTCTATATGCTTTATGTATAATGAAAGCGGTCGCCTTCGTCGTCCTAAACTATTCTCGTTTTTAAATCTCTTTGCGGCATTAGAAGAAACTAATATTAGCAGAGACCTTAACCGAAATTCAAACACCTGACGAGGTTCGTTCATCTGGATAGTGAAAAAATCTAATATATTAAGTGACAAAGATTTGCCGCCGCTGGCAAGGCAAATCGACATCCACCAGTCTCTTCCTAAATACGTTGCTTCATTGACAACTGCTAAGAGACGACGAACATAAGACGGGAACAGTTTCGGCTACGGCATTAACGGAACGTGCCAGTCATCTAAAAAGGACACTCAGTAACATGAGTCTGACACACTGTTCGATAATAAAATTTCCAGTGATTCCACGACACAGGTTCTCAATCAGTTACGGGGCCGATAATAGAAGTCGTGCCCACAACTTCCGCTCATATTGCCCGCCACCAGGTGCCTCACCGAATGGAAACAAGCCATGGGACTAAGGAAAACAAATAAGTCGTGGAACCTAGTGACGGTAACCAAACTTCTTGGTGTCAGCCTACCATCGTTAAAATTCCGAGTAGGGTAGCCTGTATATACAAACGGGAGAATAGCGACAGTCATAATTTAAATACAAACCAGTTGAAGGAGAATCCACCAGAGATACATCTATTCAAAGTAGCAGTAAAGGAGCAGCAAGAGGCCGACATCCTCCATCTGTAGAGCGAGGTAGCGGCAGTACACGTAGTCGTCCAAAAGTACAGTCCATTACCAAGAAAATGCACCTTAATAAAACACCTAAGTGGATGTCATGAATTTGACACTGTAAAAGATGCACAACTGGACTGGTCCGAGGACTTAAAGTAATCATACAGAATATCAAACCAGCAAATCAAGTAATGTTGCAGGCACACATAGTTCTAACTTTGAACATTTACAGAATCACAGCGATTTAAAATAGCTGCACTACAGCAATTCATAAATGATCCTGAAGCCATTTCCTCTTACAAGAAGTGACACAAGTAAACTGAAATGTACCTGGGTTTCGAGCAATCGTGATCTTCGCCCTCAAAGAAAACACAAGGTCGGCTATCCTTATGCATAAAGGTATCTCAGTCAGAGATGCTGAGGAACCTGAATCCGTGAGGGGGATCGCGTGCAAAATTTACAGCATCACCCTTCTAAACGTTTACCTTACTGCCTGACGAGGCAGTAACAAAGTGGTGGTACAAGCTGCCTTTTTTAAAGATGAAATAGTTTACCTGCACAGAAAAAAATGTCTAATCTACTCATTGGAGACGATTTAAACTGACCGACCAGTGACTGAATTTAAACTTCTATACACAATTACATGACCTTGTGAAGAATCTGCGGCTTAAGGATACCTGGAATCAAAACATCCCACACTTGTGAAATACACTTTTCTGCGGTCGACTTCGAGGATCCGAATCGATGTGATAAACGTAACAGATATCGCTTGTTAACGACTGCTCACTACAGATGTCACCCCCGCTGCAGTTTCAGTTCACTGTGCATTATCTGTGACGTTAAGCACAGACAGCGACCCACAAAAAGGTATTGAGGACAATGGTTGTTAAACGCCTGCCACTTATATGGCGAATACTTATGTGACACAGTCAGAAGAAGATGGACCATTTTCCCGCGTTTATTCGACAATTTCACGACAAAAGCCGACCGGTGGGCCAGACTTGCCAAAAGACGCCAAAGAATACCTGTTTGGTGGTAAGTTCCTATGGGACCAAACTGCTGATGTCATCGGTCCCTAGGCGTTCACACCACTTAATCTAACTTAAAATAACTTACGCTAAGGACAACACACACACACACACACACACACATACACACACACACACACACCCATACCGCGCGGCTCCAAAGAATACACCTAATAATTCACAGAAGATATCAAATCAGTGAAGTGATGAAACCGGGGATTGTACTTCACCATCCTTAGACAACTGTACGAAAATCTCAACCATATCAAGGGTAACATGCAACAGATAATGAAAATTAAACCGAAACTCATTTATATCGAAAGCAATCAATTAGATTGTGTGAAAATTAAATCCAAAGGAAGATCTGTAGTAGAAACCGCGACACCATCTATGTGTCGTTTCGTCAAATATTAAACCATTCACAGACCCACATTCCCAGACGAAATGCAGAGGATGCGAATATACTGGCTAATTTAAAGTAATTGAAATACCCTGCGCTAAAAAATGAATGTTTCTCTTTTCTGAAACCCTATAACTTTCCTTTTTTGAGACACAGAAGTGTGAAATTTGGTTCACAGATGTCTACAACCTTCCTCTGAAATTGTGCAGAAACGTGGCACCCTGAAACGTCATCCTTGGGCATGGCAGCTGTTCAAGCTGCCACGTGTCGACATATGCGAAAAAAAAACGTCAGATCTCAGAAGTTCATTTGTGGTGTAAGGTGGGTTAATGAAGTAACATTTGCACGAAATTTCCCCACAATTCTTCCCATCACCACCGATGACGTGTCGCATTATGGTAAGAAAGTCACCCCCACATGTGTCTTTCCTCTTCTCCTAACGCATCTGCGATTGAGATCAGAAACGTAATGTCCAGCTTCGAAATCACGCGTTTTTCTTATAGGTGAGCGAGGAAAACATTTCCGTCACGCCGACGCTCACAATCAACGCGAAAAGACCTCAAATACTGGTATAAAAGACGTCAATGGAACTACTTCTTCCTTTGGTACGTTCATTTACGCAAATGTCGCGGTCATAAACAATAGTTTACAGTGCACTGTGCAGCCAAACGACGTTCATGACAACACTAAAAACTGCTGACACTCCCTGGACGATTCAACCCTTCCCGAAGGACATCGTGGTCCAGCAACCCCACTGAAAGAGATTGTATCCCTCAATTTTTGTTTTGGTATACAGGATGGAACCACTAAGGAGCGTTCAAAACCATTCGAGGAAATTCGGATGTGATCCGAGGCAGAAAAGGGTGTTTACGATTTTTCATCTCCTCTGTTTCGTACCCTCGTGTAGCATTCATGAATGAAATGGCAAATGGTCGCTCTAAGACCCTCCAGTTTGGCAACCACCTATGTGCCACATGTGACCACTTTAAAACTGTGCCTGTAGAGTACCCCTGACTTATTCATAGATGCCTGCGGGCAGGAAATCCCTTGACCTCATGTTGCTGAGTGGAGCTACAATTATGCTCTAGCACCTTTTTGTGGGTATGCGGTGTCTGAGGAATGCCGAAAGAATTGCCTGCCTACAGGTGCTAAGGGCTCAGTCAAAATATCTCTGTATCGGTTCATAGCTGTGCTTTATAGTGCTCAGCAGAAATTTGCGGCTGGCACAGAAGGTCGTGCCGAACTAGGCGTTCTTAAAACTATACTCTGCTGTTTTATTCATGTGTGTGTCAGTGTCGTACACATCCATGACCACCACACACTAGAGCTAGAAATACGTGAGCTTAAACGGCATAAACCCCTCTGCTACTTTGAGTCACGATCAAATTTCGTAGAATGGCTTTGAAAGGTCCCTAGTGGTTTCACCCCGTATATCAGAGCGAACATTGTGGTCTCCCTGCACTCCAAAGGGGTCAGTTCAGGTTCAATGTGGTTGTAGCCCCATGATATCCTTAGAGAAGGGTTAAATCTGTGAGTGGAGTGGATATAGTGTCAAAGGTTGTCAAGAACATCGTTCTGTTGCACATCACACTGTACACTGACGTTTATGACAGAGAAATGTCTGTAGATGAACGCTTCAGTGGAAGGATAATTTCATTGACTCCTTTTATGCCAAGTCCTGAGGCCTTTTCGTTTCGACTCTTAGCGGCTGTGTGGCTGAAATGTTTTCCTCTTTTGCCCATGGTATCAACGACGAGCGTCGCTGTTCCAGCCTCCATCGCAGAGGCGTCGAAAGGAGGGGTGCAATGTTGTAAGAAGGGCTGTGACAACCTTCTTATCGAGTGACACATCCACAGTGGCGTTGGGCAGTATTGTGGTGAAATTTGGTGATAATGTGACATTACTAACACACCTTAGAGCTTGTATGAAGTTCCGAGCTCTGGCCTTTTTTTCCGGGTGCGTCGACTCCTTACTGTTTGATGCGTTGTGAAGCCCGCCAGCAGTTTCACAGTGCTCGACGTTTTTGCGCTATTAATGAGGAAGGTTGTTGGCATCTGTGAGCTAAATATCAAACTTTTGCGTCACAATGGTGGAAAATGACGGTTTCAAAATGGGACCCTTTAATTCTTTTGCGCAGGGTACAGCTGCATTAACGGAATCTCTACGCCGTGGTCCCACAGATGAGGATTTAATGGGTGAAGCCATACAACTGTGAAACAAAAAAATTACTGATGACGGCAGCAGAGAATTTCTAATTGACTTTAGTGTGGATGAACTACCTGCATTCATTGTTAAATCACCACCTCACGAAGCTCCAAGAACGGACGGAATTCCCAAACAGTTTTATCAAAAGTTCTGGGATATCATCGGGACTTCTTTTAGCGCAGTTTTGTTTGACATAATTCGTTGTGGGATTGTGACTAACGAGATGAATGAGCGCCAAAATTTTCTCATACCAAAGAAGAGTGAACCGAAACACTTCGAAAATCTGTGGCCTATTACACTGCTGAACTTTGGCTACGAAATCGGCACCACAGATACGAACTGCAGGATGGCACTGCTGATTAAAAAAAGTAGTCGAAAAACAACAAGTTCGTAACTCCGGATGTACAATAATATCAACTGTTTCATAATTAGAGACGTCACATCAATATCTGCGCCCTCTTTTTCACTTTTTTCCATAAAACCTTTGATTTTGTAAAACGTAATGAGAGAAATGGAGAAAATTGGTCAGAAAGAGATTGTAACAAAAGTCATTCGGATTATGATCACTAGCATGTCTACTAGGGTACAAGTTAATGGACCGTGAACAAAATCTTTTATCATTTAGTGGTATTTATCACAGGGGAGTCCTTTCACTATGTTTCTATTCCTTCAGTTGCTGGAGCCATTGCTGCTGTTTTTTAACAAAACCTCATGAGGTATTTCAATGTCTGATCAACCGCTAGTTGTAAGAGCATATACTGATGACGTTACGTTGTAGTAAAAAGACGAGGTGGCACCCATGAAACGAGACATTGACGAATGATACGTCACGTTGGGGCCATAACTCAGTGACCGGAAATCTAAATTCCCAGAAGTCAACGGATTCGGCAACCTAGATATACCGTTACTGTCACAAAACGCTAGGAGACACCTTGGACAAGTGACCTCTTAGAATGGCCACAAAAAATTTGAGATTCGTAACAAACAAAATGAAAACGAAACTTGTGGGAAAACAACTGGTGTGCCGTGAACATAACTGTACAAATTAAGATCATAAACGCTGAAGTATTCTCCAAAGAAAACCACGTTGCACCGTTCTTTCCAATTCTAAAAGTGAAAGGCACCTGTATAATGCGACTAACATGCAGATGCGTGTGGAAGGAAAGCATATTGAGGCTGTCGTATGATACGCCAGCTAAACAGAAGTAGTGTGGTGGCTCGAAGTTGTTCACATCGTCGAAATGGCAACGGTGTTGTTCGAGAATAATAACAGTGCTGAACGGAAGTCCTGGAAATATCAGAACAAACTTTTCCAAATCATATGCCCAGCAAGTTTGCAATACCCAATCGACATAAGAAAAATTGACTACAAGTATATATTAGAGAAATCTACCTCCAAGTAGGTTATATAGATGTTAGTCTACTAAAGAGGAACTATCTGATAACAAGATATCTCCATCGCGAACGGAAATAGGCAGAAAACCCAGCAATATATAATAAAACGACCGGCCTCCGACTGCGAGACTATGTCAACAAACGTAACCCTTAAAATATATGAGTACATCTTAAGTTACATCCACATGCTACAGAGCTTTTAACGATACAATTGCAGCCAACGGAAAGCTCGACAGAATAGGGCATAGTGACATGGATAAATGCCGCTCATCTCGATTAGTTGATTCCCACTTTCACCGTTTCCCTTGCTATGGTCATTTATGCAACTAGAAATCGATCAGGAATAGAATTGCCCTGCCGATAAGAAGCTCTTAAACCATCTACACAACAGACTTCCTACTTCGACCCGCATCGAAACTGTACCTCACCACAACAAGCAATGCTGAAATGTGGTTGCTCGGACATTGTGTCAGCTACAAACAATTACTTGGCAACATACTGGAAATAACACTTGACAGAAGTGGAATAGGATAATCCATACGAACAGTGAGACAAGACAGAGAAGACAACCAAAACACTTTAGAAAAAGGCATTTAAGTTAGAGGAGAAATTAATTTTAACTCTCAAAAAATTATATTACTATTTCTTCTTTATTTAAATTATTGAAGACACGCATTATTTTGTGATTTTTCACGAAGGTCATTACCATTCGTTAACAAAATTATCTGCTTTATAAAACAAGAAAAATAAAACTAGATCTTTGTGAACATGAAACAGAGTTCAAGTGAAACACGTCATAACGCCACTGATGTATCCAAAGTTAAGTCATCATATATACAGGGTGTTACAGAAAGGTACGGCCAAACTTTCAGGAAACATTCCTCACATACAAAGAAAGAAAATATGTTATGCGGACATGTGTCCGGAAACGCTTACTTTCCATGTTAGATCTCATTTTATAACTTCTCTTCAAATGACATTAATCATGGAATGGAAACACACAGCAACAGAACTTACCAGCCTGACTTCAAACACTTTGTTACAGGAAATGTTCAAAATGTCCTCCGTTAGCGAGGATACATGCATCCACCCTGCGTCGCATGGAATCCCTGATGCGCTGATGCAGCCCTGGAGAATGGCGTATTGCATCACAGCCGTCCACAATACGAGCACGAAGAGTCTCTACGTTTGGTACCGGGGTTGCGTAGACAAGAGCTTTCAAATGCCCCCATAATTGAAAGTCAAGAGGGTTGAGGTCAGGAGAGCGTGGAGGCCATGGAATTGGTCCGCCTCTACCAATCCATCGTTCACCGAATCTGTTGTTGAGAAGCGTACGAACACTTCGACGTGCAGGAGCTCCATCGTGCATGAACCACGTGTCGTACTTGTAAAGGCACATGTTCTAGCAGCACAGGTAGAGTATCCCGTATGAAATCATGATAACGTGCTCCATTGAGCGTAGATGGAACAACATGGGGCCCAATCAAGACATCACCAAAAATGCCTGCCCAAACGTTCACAGAAAATCTGTGTTGATGACGTGATTGCACAATTGCTTGTGGATTCTCGTCAGCCCACACATGTTGATTGTGAAAATTTACAATTTGATCACGTTGGAATGAAGCCTCATCCGTAAAGCCTCATCCGTGGAGGCCAATCAGCTGCTGATAGTGCCTGTACACGCTGTACATGGTACGGACTCAATTGGTTCTCCCGTAGCACTCTCCATACAGTGACGTGGTCAACGTTACCTTGTACAGCAGCAACCTGACGCTGACATTAGGGTTATCGTCAACTCCACGAAGAATTGCCTCGTCCATTGCAGGTGTCCTCGTCGTTCTAGGTCTTCCCCAGTCGCGAGTCATAGGCTGGAATGTTCCGTGCTCCCTAAGACGCCGATCAATTGCTTCGAATGTCTTCCTGTCGGGACACCTTCGTTCTGGAAATCTGTCTCTATACAAACGTACCGCGCCACGGCTATTGTCCCGTGCTAATCCATACATCAAATGGGCATCTACCAACTCCGCATTTGTAAACATTGCACTGACTGCAAAACCACGTTCGTGATGAACACTAACCTGTTGATGCTACGTACTGATGTGCTTGATGCTAGTACTGTAGAGCAACGAGTCGCATGTCAACACAAGCACCGAAGTCAACATTACCTTCCTTCAATTGGGCCAACTGGCGATGAATCGAGGAAGTACAGTACATACTGACGAAACTAAAATGAGCTCTAACATGGAAATTAAGCGTTTCCGGACACATGTCCAAATAACATCTTACCTTTATTTGTGTGTGAGGAATGTTTCCTGAAAGTTTGGCCATACCTTTTTGTAACACCCTGTATACATATGACTGTGTATGCGTACGTATGTAAGTGTGTGTGTGTGTGTGTGTGTGTTGTGTGTGTGTGTGTGTGTGTGTGCTAGGTGTCCCTATAAATCTGTAGTGAGGAATCTGATTATCTAGGCCAGGAAAGGAAATGTTTTTGAGACCATGGTGGAACACTTTGCTCGATTTTTAACTTCATACATGAAACAGCATAACTTCCAAATTCATGGAAAGAATCTATTTTAATTCCGCTTGTGAAAGCTTGGAAATATCGAAAATAATGAAGTAGGTTCTGTTTATCGTAGAAAGCCTTAACTTTACTTCAGGTGGAGGTCGAGCGGTTAATACAAGATGCACAAAATATTTGTTCATTTGAGTAAAACACTTTAATCTAAAATCTTAATTTAGATGCATTTATGTCCACTTGAATGACAACGTCTGTTTGTTACTGCTGCCGAGTACAAAAAGAAATGTATAAATTTAACTAGCTACGTAGGACACTCACGTGTCAATTTAACTTTAAAATTTGGTACATAGTCCGGATTGATAGTACTCGCACTGCTGGATCCGAGCTATATTGATACTGTTGTATTAATCGACGATCACAGAGTGGGATGAGCCGCGCTGCACTGTGACACAGAACTAGCCTTCAAGCTGCGGCTGCGTATGGATCCTTTTGAGGGCGTCGTCGTCGACGACTGTCATTCATGGCTGTGTCTGGTAGCGACGTTCTTTAGCTTGTGGTGCGTTGTGGACCTTGCTCTTCAGATGACATAATGACACCACATTCCTTCCCCCTAAACCTCTGCAACGTGACGACAAGGGGAAGGGAAGCCTGAATACAGACACAGATGAGGGGACAGGGACTGCAGCGATGGCCGTTGGTAGCTCCCTGTCTGCATCCCGGTATCCACCTTGGGAGTGACTACGAACACCGGGAGAAAAACTGGATATACGGTGCACGCCTACATCCAGTGACGTATACGCTGGTATGTGTAGGACAGCAGGACGACTTCCAGGGGCGTTGTGATGGCTGTCCGTGAGAGGCGTCTCCACAGACAGACATCGGCTGTGGCTGCAGGACCTAAGTCGAAGACGGTCTCCATTGACACGTCTTCAGACAGCGCTGACCGCTACGGGCACAGAGGTGGAAATGGCTGTAGATGTGGACGCCAGAGGCATGGTGGGTCTGCGGGCAAAACTTCTGTTGCAGAACCACTGAAGTAAGAGTGCCGCAGCTGCTGGGAGTCGTTACGTTGGAGCATCCCAGAGTGATCTTGAACGACGTATAACGAACAACGCAATACTTGTGTGATAGCAACGTGCTCCCAACGCCGTGTCTTGCCCAAAACTTAAAACAAAACTTCTTCCTGTGGCTGATAGTACGTCTGACTCAGTGGAACGAACTGTTTCCATGGTGCTCGCAGAAGATGCAGCAGGATACGGTGACGACGACCGTGTAATAATTTTGCCGGTGACTTCCCGTCATGTGGCAAGGAGTGGAGGGAGGACATAAGAGTCCTTACGGCTTGCTCCCATGAGTGGAAGGAACAGAGTTTCGCCGTATGACATTTGAACGTTTGAACGAACCATTCAGCTTCAGCGTTAGACCGAGGGGGAAATAGATGACAAAGTTGATACAGTGCAAGCAGTAGTTATGGATGTCATGGGTTAGACAAAAGGAAACTTTCTCTACCTGTCGACAACCAAAGGCATCACGTGTTCGAGTATGGACCCGGAAAATCTATGTGTATACGTTTCCACGATCTGGACAGACGTGGCCCTGAAGAAAGTATTGTGGCGTAGCGGATTTATACTCCGCACAAACATTGCAATGGGAGGGCATTTGCTGAATCAAGTCGTCTGTGAACTACCAAGTACAGTGACTGTTTAACATTCTGTCCTTTCACTGTTGAAACACGTCCTTCCGTTCTTGCTAACGCACGAAGAGTTCACCTTTCCAGCACACCTGGTTCACTGGAGCTGCAATTTGAGCAGCGTGTGCAATAAACGTAATGTAATATGTCAGCTTTCCCAACACGGTTCATAGCTCCTCAATGCTACAGGGTGTCGGAAAATATTTGGTCGCTGACAAGTATGAATGAGAAGGATGAATATCCTGCGAGTTTTTGACATGTCTACATTTACATCTACATGGATACTCCGCAAATCACATTCAAGTGCCTGGCAGAGGGTTCATCCAGCCACCTTCACAATTCTCTATTATTCCAGTCTCGTATAGCGCGCGGAAAGAACGAATACCTATATCATTCCGTACGAGATCTGATTTCCTTTGTTGTATTGTGGTGATCGTTTCTCCCTACGTAGGTCGGTGTCAACAAAATATTTTCGCATTCGGAGGAGAAACGAGGAGAATGTCCTAAATATTCAAGTTCTCCGTGGAAGGAGCACCTTCTCTTGTTGAACTTTAAGCCAGCCACAGCAAAAATGTTAAATAAACAATCTAAATTTCCCAAATGTTAATCTGGCGTACAATGTGCAACAACAATATCATGCTAATACTTTGTACATGAAGGGGCTATGGCTGTTAATTGATCGAGGAAATCTTGAAAAATAGTAGGAGCTGAAACACTTCAAAATGGTAGTCTTAGAAACTGGAACAAACACAGGTGACTGTTGATCACAAAATATTGCTTGGACCGCTCGTCCAGTAGTAACTGTAAGTTAATGCTGTGAGTCATAGTCCTAGAAAGAATCGTCATCCCTGTCTCAATCTGTCTGTTAATTCCTCACGTCATGGGAGAGGAAATGAATCCACGATGGATTTACACAGGCTTTAAAATATGCACACAGAGGGTAAACTCGTTACGTCTTTTTAAGTCGACCAAGACGGATGCCCACTGGCTTGCAGAAACTGGTTCTATCACCCCACTGTCTTTCCATTGTTGCAGTACCTGAGCAACTTGCTAGCTTAGAGGACTCGCGTAGCATGATAATATCGTGGTTGTGCCTTATCTTTAACAGTAATGTGCGCCTCAAATTCTTTATTCCTTCCTACATCTGGTTCAGAATATTCACTGTGCTTATTACACAAGTCAGAAACATTAGCATGACGAACTGAAACACTGAACACTGATTTGCAGCACGTTGTCTTGAATGCACAGGATGAATGCTTGTGATGGTTCTGCACGATCATTTCGGAAGCTTTACGACTTATCGAATGTTCGGAGAGTGCAATGATGAATATCTCAACACGTGAAACCACGTAAAGACGTCGTGGGGTTGGGCGGCCACCCCTCATTACAGATGTCGCACTTCGTAGGATGAGCAGAATCATAAAACAGGACAAGCGGTGAACAATAGAGAAACTAACATCAGACTTTAATGCTGTGCAGAGTAAAAGTGTGTCTAATCATGGTGCACTGAACACTCCTAACGATGGGCCTCCGCAGCCGACGACCCATACATCTGCCAATGTTAACACCACGGCATCGGCAACTACGACAGAAATGGGCACGTGACCTTCGGTACTGGACGTTGGCGCATCGGTAGAGGTTTGCATGGTCTGATGAACCCCATTACCTTCTTCATCATGCTCATGGAAGGGCGCAAATCTGTCGTCTTCCAGGGGAACAGCTCCTTAATATCTGCATTATGGGATGAAGACAAGATGGCGGCGGCTCCATTATGCTGTGGGCAACATTCACGTGGGCATTCATGGGTCCAATGGAGCTTGCACAAGGCCTCATGACGGCCAACGAGTATAGTACACTGGTTGCAGACCACGTACACCCCTTCGTGGCGATCATGTTTCCCGATGACAGCGGAATTTTTCCAATAATATAATTCACCATGTCACAAGGCCAGGAGTGTGATGGTTCGAGGAATACAGTAGCGGTTCCAATTGATGCGCTGCCCCCCCCCCCCCCCCCCCGATTCGCCATATCTGAACCTGATCTGACAAAAATGGGATGTGATTGCACGTAGAGTCAGAGCTCATAGCCCCGTCCCCGGAATTTACGAGAATTTGGTAACCCATGTGTACAGATCTGGTGCCAAATCCCTCCAGCGACCTAACAAGGCCTCATTACTTTTATACCACGACGCGCCTCCGCTGACATTCGTGGGAAAGGTGGACATACAGGCTATTAGGTAGATGGTAGTAGTGATCTGGCTGATAAGTGTACTCGCTTCTTGGTTTCTTTCACCACTATAAATGGGTTGTCCCCTGTGCACTAGCGTATTGTGGTTGTTGTTACAAAAGCGGTAGCTGCCGGACGGTATTCCTTCTGCCTATCAGACAGTTTGAACATATCCTTTGTGTATTCACAAAGTCTATTCTGCTTGTCGTATCACTTTCTTTGAACTTAGGACATCTACTTAGTGTGTGTGTTGAACTACAGAATTCACAGTCGGCAGTAGTTGAAAGAAATATTTCTTGGAAACTTTAGCCTCCTGCGCTAGCATACTTCATGGCCTGCTGCTGCGATTGGTACAGCATTTTGTTTGAATGAAAAGGCTAAAAAGGCTGACGGCTGGTTTCTAGAAATGCCACCAAATAATTCAGAGGAGTAAACACTGTTTCCTCACATTCACACTAACATGATGCAGCAAAATGTGTGACAGTAATACCTGATGCAGTGGAATGTCGACTTGCATGCCGTCAGTCACGTTAAGATTCTCATTAGTTTGTTGATCAACACCCAATCTTAAAGTTACTTTACATAACGGTGGGCTTTCAGTCAGTTTGCGAGATTCACCAGAGACACATGACAACAAATAACAATACCACAGGTCATAAGTTAACGCTTTATTGTTAATTACTAATTCATTATAGGTTTAAAAAATGCATAAATTCTGCATTGCTACGATTAAGTTTTGAGCAATTAAATTTCTGCGACCTCTATTTCACGTGCACTGCATGAAGTTGCAGAATGAGTAGGTGGGACATCTGACTGGAGTAATGTCATTATTTTTTATTCACTACCGAACCACAACTCTTCAAAAAGACACCTGTCTATATCATGAGATTGTTCCAATTCGTGAATTTCTAACTGAGTTTGGATGTCTTTGTATTCATCTTTACTTGTAATTAACAATGACTGCCTTACTAAAATGTCGTTTAGATTTGATACTTCCTGTAAGCTGTTAACAAATGTGGAGAGTCTAGTCACTCGTGACCTGATCACTGCAGCTTTCTTAAATAAACTTTGTGTTTTCGACAGGCTCCGTGATTAATAACATTAGTACAAAGGGGAACAGATTAATGAAACAGGGCCAGACCGTTTACAGAGCAGGACGACGGTACCTGAGATGCGCGTGCTGGGCTGCAGCTACTGCCGGCGTTAGCGATGGATAGCGCTTGTCACTGACGTCGTGTTGTCAGAACTGCGAAGCTTGGTTACGACGTCTGCTGGCTTAAGATGTGCTTCGCAACACGATTCCCACGGAATCTGTAACCTGGGAACCACTACTGCAGACGTACCTCACTGTTGATACGTTGGAGAAACTCGTAACGGATACTCGTAGTTAATGATATGTAAAACTCGAAAGGAAGTAATATTTGTGACGCAACGCATTCGAATAGTTTTATTCACACCCGGAGAATAAAAATGTTGCCAGTTGCCGAGCGGGATTAGCCGAGCGGTCTTGGGCGCTGCAGTCATGGACTGTGCGGCTGGTCCCGGCGGAGGTTCGAGTCCTCCCTCGGGCATGTTGTAAAACGCACGGTAGTTCTGCGCTGCCTCACTCTTTCCACAGAGCAGACGAAAGCATACACTTGTTGCAAAGGAAAGGCGGTTGAAAATGAAAGTACGTGGTTGGTAAAAGTGGACTATATATTTAACGCCACACTGTTAGAACAGTTACAGGTGCATCCGAGAAGCGTAGTCGTCACAGTCAGTCTTACTTTCCTTAATCCTTGTCCATCCGCCCCTGTGTGTCGAAGGCCAGGTAGAAATTCTTACTTGCAGCGAGTGTTCGGTCGCACTGCGCCCTTGCAAGGGCACCTTGCACCTATGCAAAACAGGTCACATCTAGCCTAGTTTCCTAACAGAATATCTGAAGCACTCATGTAATCAAACAACAGAATTGTCCACACTTGTCTTGCGCAAGCTTTCATAGCTACCTCGAGTCGTCTGGAGTTTTCAGTAGTTGTTACGTGTTATACTACATCACAGTAGTAAAGATTTGGCAAGAGAAAAGACAGGACCGGCTTTCTATTAATTTGTGATGGAAAATTTTTCTAAATTTTTGGATTTCGTGAAGGCCAGGGACAGGTTTCCTGCGCTCTGAAAGAGTATGTTATTCCCAGTTTACATGTTCATGTAACATCGGCCCCAGATGTTTTATAATTGTTTATCCTGAGAAATAATTGCTAAGAAAAAAATTCGATACGTTGGACCGTTTCCGAGTTAATTAACACTGAAGTTAGCCAATCAGGCAGCTATGCGCGCAAATTGAGGCGGCCCACCAGACACTGTTAGTCTCAGTTGTTCTCATATCGTAGACGACAGCGCATGTGACTGCTCAGCCTTTGGCTCCGGCTCAATCCTTACTACCATCCCATGTCTCACTTTTGCATCGTTCTCTTTTTCGCTTTTAGGAAACCAAACGTAGAATACGTTTGGCGGCACCATCTCTGACGGGCCGCTTGAATATGCACGCGCAACGGCTTGATTGGCTAAATTCAATGCTAATTAACTCGCAAACGGCGCAAAGTATTGAATTTATTCTTAACAACCATTTCTCAGCTCAACATATCTTGCAGTAGTCTAAAAAACTATTCATACTGTTTCTGAGTACCCCATACACGTTGTGGCTCATGTAGACAACAATGTCGCCCGCCTTTTGCTAGAGGAGGTGGTAAAGATTGTTGGACGTACTCGCGGGATTCAAACAGGGGTTACAATTTGCAGTGTTGGACCCAAAATTGATGGAGGTCACTTGATTTTGAGCCGACAGGAGAGGATCCCATCCAGACTCGCTATCCATTCTGGCTATGTTCGCTACAGATTTCCAGACCTTTGTTGTATGGTGAGCCATTGCAGGATTCCCCTTGTCTGATTTTCGTTAAATATTTCAGAGCTTTCTGATGCGGAGTTTTTCCAACTCTCGGTCCCGAGTGTAATCTGAGTGCAACAGTTTACCAGGCGGAACCATAAATTCAGGAACTTCGTTACAAACGCTTTGACAATTTACTGTTAAAACCGAAACGTGGGCATGGATGAAGAGCCACAGGCAGAGTCCATATTCCTAAATTTCCGGAAAGCTTTTGACACGCTGCCCCACTGTAGACTATTAATGAACGTACGAGCATGTGGAATGGGTTTCCAGATACGTGAGTGGCTCGAAGACTTGTTAAGTAACAGGACCCAGTACATTGTCCTCGACGGCGAGTGTTCGAAACAGACAAGGATATCGTCAGGGGTGCTCACCAGAAAAGCGATAGCACCACTCATTATCTCTACATGCATACACGATCTGGCGGAGAGGATGAGCAGCAGTCTCCTGCTGTTTGCTGATAATTCTGTGGTGTACAGGAAGGTGTCGTCGTTGAGTGATTTTAGGAGGACGCTGGATGACTTACACAGATTTTGTTTGTTGCGATGAATGGCACATTGTTCTAAATGCAGAAACAAACAAGGTAATACAGATGAATCCTGCAACCTTCGAATACAGGAGTGGTAGTGTGCTGCTTGACGTAATCAGCGTCTGTTAAGTATCTTTGAGAATCGTTGCAAAGCGATAGGCAATGGAACGATTATGTAAGGTCGGTAGTTGGGAAGGCGAATGTTCGACTTCAGTTTACTGGGAGAATTCTTGTAAACGAGATCGCGCACTGAAAACTTGTGCGACCCATTCTTTAGTGTTCGAGAGTTAGGGATCCCCAACGGGTCGGACTGGAAGATAAGGAAGCACTTCAGAGGTGTACTGCTAGACCTGTTACCGGTAGGCCCAATCAGTACGCGAGTATTACATAAATGCTCTGTGAACTAAAATAATAATTATATATGAAGGTAGTATCTGTTCTTCATATATAGTTGAAATGTGGCTACCTGGCCACTGAACGTATTGTGCGAACCCACACGCTATGCCGCCACTCGTAGGGTGCTTGGTAGATTAATGTGCCTCGAGTAATGAGTCTGATGGGCAAACATCTATTAGGCGCACTACGAATGTAATGATGTGGACATGTTGGGAATGTGGCTCTCACGGGGAGAGTGCGAGTCAGGTCCCTGCAGGCATACTATCCTCAGATGGATAGAGCATCTGCCATGTATGCAGAAGATCCGGGTTCGAGTCCCGGTCGGGGCACACATTTTCAACATGTCCCCAATGATCTATATCAACACCTGTTTGCAGCTAGGGTGCCGATTTAATTATCATGTCATTCAAATAATAATCCCTAGAGGGGTTCTGTTCGCGTAGCACTACAGACAAAATTTAAAGAACCGGTATTCGTGCAGGCTGCACAACGATTATACAGCCTTCAACGAACATCTCGCGTAAGGACTGCGAAGACAAGATAAGAGAAACCATGGCTCGTACGGAAGTATATAGAAAGTGGTTTTTCCCTCGCTCCGTTTGCAAATGGAGCAGGAAATTGAATGAGTAGCAGTGATACCAAGTACACCGGCCATGCACCGTTCAGTGGCCAGCAGAGAATGTATGTAGAGGTAGTTCAAGAGTGAAGTTGAGAGGAAACGTCATTGACATAGAGATAGAAGAGCAATGGACCAAGTAGTGATCCCCGTAGCACTACAGAGCGCACATTCTTTTCAAGATGACATCACCGGCCTACAGAAGACTGGAGATAAGTTTCTGATGCAGCTGCCGAACCAAAGTACTTCACTGATTCAGAAAAAGCAGCAACTCCATTTTAATAAGTAATAAAATGATATCATTAGTACCAAATGCCTTATAGAAATCAAGTCGTGTTAACATGATCGCCTGACGTCTGGCAGTGGCATGTTTGTTGTTGTCAGTCACTTTGATTACTGCCTTTGCTGCGCTGTGGTGTTTTCGGAAGCTTACTAATATTTATCTCGAATGAAAGTCCGTCAGCTGTTCATGAACGATGTACTCTAAGGCTCGTGGTAGGTAATACGCTGAACGGTCTATTGTAAGCTGATGATTTTGAATCATCGCTCTTGGCTGATGACACACTAAAGCTTTGCTTCGATTCAGTAGGACAACTAGAAACAGAGAGAATAATGTTGTCTGAGAAGTGTAATAATAGTAACGACTATGTTTCTAATCATACATATACTCACTCCATAATTGCCTACTGTCTCAGAAGAGATTTTCATGATTGCTTTCCGTAATATGTGTGTAGGAATATGTTTTAAGACAAACATGTCTGACGACAAGATGCTACCTTGTCGACGATGTTTCATCGCAGCTTGAGATCTGACTGGTGTTGAGAACAAGTCGTTCAATTCAACTGGATAAGCTCGTTAAAGAGCATTAGATTTTGCCTATTCTATGCCGAATCTGTGCAGTTTTTTCCGGAGTACCGCAGGATTCGAAATGACACGTGCAAAGGAACTAGAATGCTTGAGTTTGGCGTTGCTTCCTCTGTTCTTTATGAAGACCAGGCACTGAACTTCGCTGGAATCTTCTACGCGAAGAATCTCGTTTATTCTTTATACGGTGGTGTTCTGTAATCTGTAATGGATCAAGTGGTCTCTTACTTTGACACACAGTTTAGAGACATTTCTGTCGAGTACAAAGATATACGTCTGAAATTTAATTCCCGGACTTTAGCGCCTGAAACCGGATCACTGCTCGCGGGTCACCATGGAACATCAGAATAGCACTTCTTAGACCATCGTGATTAAATTGTTTTAAATTTCTGTAGGTTACGGCCCCCATGAACCATGGACTTAGCCGTGGTGGGGTAGCTTTCGTATCTCAACGATGTAGGTAATATTACCGTAGCTCTGTAGAGTGGCCAGACTAACGAATGGTTCCTGAAGAGGGACAGATATCTCTGCAATAGTTGATGGGGCAACAGTCTGGCCTTGCAACGTTAGCGAACATGACTTCCTGTGCTCGTACTGCTAACGGTTAAAAGTCATTATTTTTTCACACGGCGTGCAGCTATTCTGAATAGTTGAATTATCTTGGGTAAAATGTTCCAGGGATAAACCAATTTCCTGTTTGTATCACCGGGCTAGGGCTACTCAGTGGTATGTCGTTATCAGAAGATAGAAAACTGGCATCCTACGGGCTCGAGAAGTGGAATGATAGATCTTTTAATCGGGTGGGTAGGATAGAGAATTTAAAAGGCTAAACTGATAAACTTAAGTTAGATATAGTGGTAATTAGTGAAGTGTGAGCGCGGGAAGATCAGGGCTTCTGATCAAGTGAATATAGGGTTACAAGATAAGGCAAGATTATATCTAACAACGAATAGGTAAATAGGAATACCGGTGAGCTTCTACGAACAGCACAATCAACACATTATCACAGTGAGGAGAGACAGGTTGGTTGGTTGGTTGTTTCGGGAAGATGACCAGACAGCGAGGTCATCGATCTCATCGGATTAGGGAAGGACGGAGAAGGAAGTCGGCCGTGCCCTTTCAAAGGAACCATCCCGGCATTTGCCTGGAGCGATTTAGGGAAATCACGGAAAACCTAAATCAGGATGGCCGGACGGGGGATTGAACCGTCGTCCTCCCGAATGCGAGTCCAGTGTGGAGAGACAGGAAGCCAACACTTAACGCAACTACACAAGTTCATATATCAACTAACTCTGCAGATAATGAAGAGAATGAAAGTATGTATGATAAGATAAAAGGATTGCAGACAACTTAAGAAGGTTCAAATAAATATGGACTGAGTTATGAATTGAGGTTTGTATTAGGAAGGCCGTCTGACGTATGTTCCGCGAGGTTGTGTTAGCCACAGTCCCAGAGTGGTGTAGTGGATAGCAAATCCGCCCAGTAAAAAGGAGACCCTGGTTCAAGTCTCGACCTTTACACAAAGTTTAATTCATTACTTCAGCTTCTATCCTTATCGAAGACAAATTAATGAGTTAAGAAGTCCTTTCTGAAGTAACTTGTCTGGAGTATAGCCTTGTATGGAAGTGAAACATGGACGCAATGCATTTCTGACAAGAAGGGAACAGAAACTTTAGAAATATGGTGCAACAGAAGAATATCGAATACTAAATTGGTAGATTGTTCATTGGTGTGGCCATAGTTTCCGTAGTTGCTTCACAATTCTTGAGGGTATTTTTGTTCTGTCGCTGCAACTACAAAAATACTTAGAAGTACGAAAGCAAACAGGATACAGTGGTGTGCATATACGTGTGTTGTGACAAACGTAAGAAATGCATAGTGCTGCAGCACAGCTAAATATTAGATCAAAGTTACCAGTGTCTAAGCATAAAAGCAACGATGCGCTAGTAGACGGCATTTTCCGATGTAAGCGAGAAATCAAGCGGAAATCAACACCAGTGATGATGTTTTACCTCAATATAGCAAAATGCGTCTGATGACCAAAATCATTTTTGTAGTTGCAATGACGGAACAAAAATACCCTCAAGAATTAAATGGGTTGATCGACAAACCAATGAGGAGATTCTGAATGAATTTGGGGAAAGAAGAAAATCATGTGGCAACTTCATTGTAAGAAGGGACTGACTGACAGGACACATCTTAAGGCATGGAAGAGTAGTTAGTTTGGTTCAAAATGGTTCAAATGGCTCTGAGCACTATGCAACTTAACTTCAGAGGTCATCAGTCGCCTAGAACATAGAACTAATTAAAGCTAACTAACATAAGGACATCACACACATCCATGCCCGAGGCAGGATTCGAACCTGCGACCGTAGTGGTCGCTCGTCTCCAGACTGTAGCGCCTAGAACCGCACGGCCACTCCGGCTGGCGTTAGTTTGGTAACTGGTGGAAATATATGAGGCAAAAATTGTCGAGGGACATAGAGGGATGAATACAGTAGGCAAGTTCAAACGGACGTAGTTTGCATCAAACCAGTCTTCGGACTGAAGACTACAACCAGAAGAACAAAAACAGTAGTTATGAGGTGAGATTTTTCTCTGGTGGTCTGTGTTGAGTACATTAAGAATATCACACAATGGGCAGAGAGGCCTGGGCAGAAGTCTGACTGACGCGAATTACCTACCTGGCCTCTTTCTCGTTACTGTATCTGAAAGGTTGTGGCTGTGTGTCGTGTGATAGGATGCACCAAAAGGTATAAGACTGATTTCTTTAGTGCTCAATAGTCGACCTAAATTCTGTACAGAGGAATATTTTAACAGCAAGTCTGTATATCTTTCTCCTCTAACGATTACATGTTCGGACTGTGACACTTGCGAGGACTAGGCTGAATGGTATGATGATGACGTGCCGATTTTGGGCGGTTTATAGGCTACTCCAGCTACAAAATTCTGACTAGATTATTTTATTTCGAAAAGCAAGAACCACACATCTGTTTAACCGTTTGCATCTGCTGTACTTAATGTCTTCGGTTAAAGATCAGTGTGAACATACGCACCCACAATGCCCTCGCGATGAGCTACGTTATTAACCCATATAAGTGTATACACTGTGATACTGACAGAGTCTGAGGAGGTGTTTTGTTTGAGCCACGACAAATGAATTCGAAATTTGACTAGAGTAACTGGTCATAAGACTTGACAAAACACCGAGCGAGGTGGCGCAGTGGTTAGCACACTGGACTCGCATTCGGGAGGACGACCGTTCAATCCCGCCTCCGGCCATCCTGATTTAGGTTTTCCGTGATTTCCCTAAATCGTTTCACGCAAATGCCGGGATGGTTCCTTTGAAAGGGCACGGCCGATTTCCTTCCCACTCCTTCCCTAACCCGAGCTTGCGCTCCGTCTCTAATGACCTCGTTGTCGACGGGACGTTAAACACTAACCACCACCACCACCACCACCACTTGACAAAGTTAGCTGTGAACCACCGCATGTGGCGTGTTTGACAAGCAGCTCAGAGACATGTGCCATTGTAT
This sequence comes from Schistocerca americana, assembly GCF_021461395.2. Classification (NCBI taxonomy): domain Eukaryota; kingdom Metazoa; phylum Arthropoda; class Insecta; order Orthoptera; family Acrididae; genus Schistocerca; species Schistocerca americana. Next base: position 706,579,518 of record NC_060130.1, on the reverse strand, counting down.
CACAAGAAGGCTAACCTGCGCCGGAGCTATCTGCCTGTTAGAAGGGACACAAAGACCTGAAGACAATAAGACAAACATTCTGCCGGGGTGTCCTAGCTTAGGCCATCACGATCGTCTGGAGGCTTCAGAGTATGGCGGACAGACTAATAGAAAATACGGAAAATGAGCGGACTGTTTAATGACAAGAAGTAGAGAATAGGATAAATAGGTTAATACTGTTTGTGGATGACCCTGGAGTTGTCGTCCGATGATGTCCCATAAGTGCTCGATTGGAGACAGATATGGTCGTTGAATATCCCAAGGATGCAAATCGACACCCTGTAGAGCATATTGGGTTACAACAGCTGTACTTTGGCGGGCGTCATCCTGTTGGAAATCACTTCATGTTCCTGGATGGCAGTACAACAAGTCTAACTACCAGACTGATGTACAAATTAACATTCAGGATGCGGGAGACAACCAAGAGAGTTCTCCTGCTGTCATACGATATCGCACCCCAGACCATAACTCCAGGTGTAGGTCAAGTGTGCCTAGCACGCAGATAGGATGGATGCAGCCTCAATTAGCCTCACTCTAACCTACACACGGTCATTACTGGCACCGCGGCAGAACCGGCTTTCATCAGAAAAGACGACAGACCTCCACTCCCTCCTCTAATTAGCTCTCGCTGACACCACTGAAGTCGCAGATGACGGTGGTTTGGGGTCAGTGGAATTCACGCTACATGGAGTCTGGCTCGGAACTGTCCTTGAAGTAACCAATCTGTAACAGTTCGTTTTGCCACTGTGTTGCCAAGTGCTATTCAAATTGCTGCTGCAGATGCAGTACAATGCGCCTTAGCCATACACAGAACACGATGACCTTCACTTACGATAGTGCAACGTCGCCGTCAGCAGCCTGACCTTGCGGCCATACTTTCCCGTGTCCACCGCTGCCAGCAATCATGTACAGTGGCTACATTCCTCCCAAGTCTTTCTGTAGTATCTCAGAAGGAACATCAAGCTTCTCGTAGCCCTGTTACACGACCTCGTTCGAAGTCAGTGATATGACGATGATGCCCTCTTTGACGCCTTAGGGGTATTCTTGACTAACATCAACTCAATTTGTACAGTCTCTAAGGCAACTAACTCTCACGACCGTTAAAGCATTTATTTAAAGAATTCCTGATCTGCATCTTCATAGTGGCGGTACTAGCGCAACTCTGAATAGAACTCATCTTTAAAATGTCGGACAACTCCTTCTTGGTATTACGATTTTTTTTTTTTTTCTGTCAGTGTATTTTGTAAACCTATCTGTGAGACGACGACATTCTACACTTTTGGTTTTTCGTGCGTGAGGTCTTTCTTGATAGTATCTCCAGTCTAGGAGTGCTTCCTCTTCTGGCTGTCAGAAGTTCGTGGTCTTGTGGTTAACATCGTTGACTCTCTATCACAGGGCCACTGGTTGGATTCCCATCCAGGTCGGGGATTTTCTCCTCTCGGACTGTGTGTGTGTGTGTGTGTGTGTGTGTGTGTGTGTGTGTGTGTGTGTGTGTGTGCTGTTCACATTATTTCATTCCCTCATCATCGACGCGGAAGTCAAATAATAAGACATGCACCAGGTGTCCGAACATCAGAGATGGAGTCTCTCGGCCAGTAATGCCAGACGCCTAGTTCCTCTTCTAGCTCAACACTTCCGTTTTTTCCCATTATGGCACAAATCTAGTTATTAATGGTCTGTATTTGATGGCAGCTGGTAGTCTGCGCCGTACACAACAGTTTATATCGATATGTTACGTTTTCCCCCGTCGGAGGTCCTAGTCCTCCCTCAGGCATGGGTGTGTGTGTGTTGTCCTTGGCGTAACTCAGTTTAAGTTAGATTAAGTAGTGCGTAAGTAAAGGGACCGATGACCTCAGCAGTTTGGCCCCTTAGTCCTTATCACAAATTCTTTATGTCACGTTTACCTGCACAGTAAGTTTCTCACGCGCGATAATGCCTAACAAACAGTCAGGATTCTTCTGATTGCTTTCATTTTTCCACTTCCACCCGCATAAAACTAGCACAATCTGTTCATTCCATGGTATTTTTTCTAGATGGCAACGGACATTTCATTTTCTGCATCGACAGAGTTTTTCTCGCATTCATACAAGAACTTCCGTAGGGATGGTTTTTTTTTTTACTCTTATATCCAATCATCTCCTTGATTTTTTTAATGACTGCTGCTGTCATTGAGTCCGTGATTGATTGTGTGGGATGAGCAAAATTTGACTGACCCGTAAAATATTTCATGCACCTTAAAACGGACAACCCAGGTTACAACATCCGCATCCGGGGCAGATGACATAAGTTGGGTTGCCTATCTTAAGGGGAAAGCTTTATTTTTCCCACTCTGTACAATGGAGTATAGCGTGTCGCCGCTGCAAAGCGCTGCGCTTACCTGCGTTACGCAATCGTTTTTCCGAAAACAGTCACGTAACGCACGTAACGTATGCAAATTCATATTGAAAGATCAATTTGATAGGAATATTTAATTGATGGCGAGGAATATGATAAACTGCAGTACTAGTGATTGTCAGTAACTGATTAATGCAACTTTGTTCTTCTTTCACTCCTGATTCGGCTTTGCAAGACTTGTAGGAGCGAGACACCACTGAAAGCGTCCAGCTATGATGTGAAAGCGTCTCCCGTGGCGTAAACTCGTTGCGAAAACATTGTACAAACTGAGAGCGGAGCGAGATGATTCGCTGTTTAGGAGAAGGTGTTATTGTGACCAAATGTAGGAAGTTGACTGTTTCTCCAGGAAGCACCTTTAACATCTCTATGACGTTTCGGGGTCTCGCAATTTAGGGTGTTTGAAAACGGGGGACGTCGCTGAATGTGTTGAATCTCCAGAAAAACAATATTTATGCAATGTAAGAACCACGAACATTGGCTAACTTAAATAAACTACAGGTTGGATTGACGAAAGGGGACCGCCTCATTGGTTACAAAGACAGATGGAGACAAAGTGAAGCGACTTTTTTCAGTGGAAGGTGCTGGGACGAACGTAGTTGGTTAACCAGCTAAAAGAAGGTTACTAGTGTTTTGTAAAGAGCACTTTCATCGGTCGGCGATAGGAGGAGCGTAGCCAATCTGAATTTAGTAAGAAACGCGAAACGCATCGACGTAGGGTTTCCTTTTTATCAACATTCGAGGAGAAATCACTTCTTCTCCAACTCGAGCTCGATCTTCGGCAGCCTCCGCCGCCAGACTTCACAGCTTTGAGTCGCAGTCGACACAGCCAGTCTGCCGCGCCGCCTGAGTAGATGTATTGGGCACTTGAAAAATTTCGAGCTGATCTGCAGTTAGCCACTAGCAAGTGTTGTTGGTTCCACCAAAGACTGATCCTACAGCCACTTCAGCCTCCACCTGCATTACTATTGTGAGACTGAGCCGCAATCACGAGACAATGCGTACGGATATCAAAGTAATTTCATAGTAGCTCAGTTACTTCAAACTTACCTCTGAAGGCTTGTATTTTAATGCCAATAAACAGTCTGCTCTCAATTACATTCACCGAACGGGGTGGCGCAGTGGTTAGCACACTGGACTCGCATTCGGGAGGACGACGGTTCAATCCCGCGTCCGGCAATCCTGATTTAGGTTTTCCGTGATTTCCCTAGATCACTTCAGGCAAATGCCGGGATGGTTCCTTTGAAAGGGCACGGCCGATTTCCTTCCCCATCCTTCCCTAATCCGAGCTTGTGCTCCGTCTCTAATGACCTCGTTGTCGACGGGACGTTAAACAGTAATCGCCTCCTCCTCCTCAATTACAATCACAGGCGTGACGTACTCCCTTCTATGGTACACTCTGTTTTCAGTTAACATCACGACAATCACTGAGCGACAACAATTAATTCACTTGCATTATTATAAACATCTTTCCCCACGACCTCTATGTCAGATATGCCAATGCCTTATTTATATTAATGATACTGTTTGTCATTTGTTTTTTTCAATAATTTTATCGGAATAAATGAAAGGAAATGTCACTCGTGTCACATTTGGTAGTCATTAGTTTCTCAAGTCATTATTTTGGTGGGCACTCTAATTTTATTGCAACACTTGCAGTTTTTAAATTAAGTTACTTGCATTTTTGGCGACGCTTGTCTAGGATTTGCTGTTTTGCGATCTCCTAATGCAGTAGTTAGATTTGTGGAACTTAAAATTTCTGAGGATGATGTATGTTACTACCTAAACAATAATCAAATTCACAAAGCAGAAAACATTTTTCAATGCTGGCGCGTAACCGTTGATATATATTTTTTCTCAGATATGAAGGAGCCGCAGGACGACATTCACGCAATAGATACGAGGACCGTAAGAAGTTGCGTTTCTGAACGAAAACAATGCGGTTAACACATAAGTTCAGGGACAAAGTAGTGACAAGATATAGGAGATATAAATCAGAGGAGCGACAGTTGGCCTAAAGCAGAAAACGTAGAAGTTACAGGTCACGGAGGTGAAGCACAGAGTGATGAAGACGGCGAACCCATATCGCCACTATGTGTAGTAAGCCTGTTTGACTGGCGGATCTTTTTACTCGAACAATTTAAACAGAGCGACGAAAGAAGCGACATGTGAATTCAGAATTACCAAGAAAATAATGAAAAAATGAAAATTAACGCAAAATTACTTAATAAAAACTAGGAAAAGAATGAGGCATAATTGAAGCAAGTAAGTGAAAGCCTCGAAAAGTGCGACGAAGAGAACGACACAAGATATAATGAAAGCGAGCAGAAACGAAATGCACGATTTGAGGATAATGAGAAACAGTTCAAAAATTCTATCAGCAGGCTATATGAACATGTATGAGCAACTAGACAGAAACCACATTACTGCATCAAGAAATGTGAAAAACTTTAAATAAAAAACAGATACAAGTGATAAATTCAAGAGTTTACATATTAACACAGGACACTAAAAGCAAAGCTGACGAATTAAGAAAACATGAAAATACCATTACTAACGACACTGAGGAAGTGTGATAATAAAGGGATGAACAGATGGAGATCGCAGAGAACGTAGTAGAATACGTGGAAGTACTAAACACAACAGTGGAGCAGTTATCAAATCGTCAGGAAACCGTATCTGATAGAACAATAGCGACAAATCTCAATGAGTATGCCGAGATAAGAGACTTGCTGCAGTTTACGAATGCACACGAAACCATAAACAGCAGAAAGAAGGAGATGGTTGACGCACTCACCAAAGAAAAATGGGTAGTAGACTTTCCAAAAGCAATAACTGGAGAGAAAGTACGTCAAGTCAGAGCGAAGCAGAATGCAACAAAGGGGAACATGAGATTCCAGATCCGGCAGAAATATTATGCCGCATCAGAGGAGAGCCATCGCGCTCTCATGTACCAATAATTACCATGGTGACTGTCGATACAATATCTTGCGACATGGAAGAAGAGGAACTTAGCAAGCAGTTCGCGTCGGTACAGAAATTTTCAGTGTTTCCGGGTACCACGAATCGTCCACTCTCGCAGTTGTGCACTGGAGAATTCCGTGAGACATTATCATTTCCTTCGCTGCCTGTTTTCAAATTTTTCTGTGCGCACCTCAGAGAGGAAACGGCTAAGATAATGGGAAAGAACGTGGGACAGTGTAGCACTTACGAAGAATTTACGCGTGCATTTATAGATGAATACTTGACTTAAGGAGAACAAGAACAAGTAAAACTAGGAATCGCGATGACAGAGAACTACTTAGGATTGAGATGGTAGGGTCCAATGCAATTTCTCAAACACATGGTGGTGAGGAACAGATTTTTAGATGTGCCGTTTGAATCATCTGAAGTCATACAACTTTGCCTGTCGAAGCTCCAACGTCAGATTCAAAAAGAAATACGGATCGCTGCTAGTAACATACACGACGTTAAAGGATTATAGCAGTTACTACCTGAGTTGGGCTATCACAGGAGCAGGGAAAAGAGGGCGCAAGTACATTCCGTACAGACAAATTTTCCACTGGTACATTAACCAGCATATAATTAGGAATGGGGAATGAGCCAGCCACCACGAAGGATCGGCTAGGGATGGGAAAGAAGGAATTATCGGCAGCATAACAGCAGAAATAATTGGAGTAATGACGACGTAAGAAATAATGAGCCGTGAGATGATAGGTAAGAGTAGATATTTTTCAAGTTGAGGACCTGACGCCCGACAGAACCAACGAAATGACGGGCAGAGGAATGACGCTCGAAACTGTTTGGAGAGATCCTCTCCTCAACGAACAGTGCAATGTAGCAGAACACTTGGATCTTTGTACGCAGAGGATGAAGAAATAAGTAATATGTTGTTAGGAGAAGAAGAAGAAGAAGAAGAAGAAGAAGAAGAAGAAGCAGAGATATGATAGTTCCCTATTGAAAATATAGATATTAATGGTAGGTTAGTCCAGTGTGCACCTAGTACAGATAGCCGAGTTCTTAATTTAGACCAAGATATGTGTGATGTTTGTGGTAAGAGGAACGAAGAAGAGTTCAGTATCATAAATAATCGGGAAACGTTAGTGGAAGATATAGACGAGAACCGACATGGATTATGTAAATGAGAACTAAATAGGGAATGTGAGGTGGGAACCTCAGGAACATGGAGAATGTGACCGCACCATTTAAGATTTCGTATATAGTAAGAGAAGAACAATAGTGAAAGAAACGCCCCCTTGATTGTAAAGAAGAGGTAGGATCACTTAGGAGGTAAGAGTTTATTGAGATACAAGAAAATATCGAAGAAGTGTCAGTATTTGAACAGCAAATTTTTGTATAAGTTTTGTGGATCTTACCAGGTACGAGAAATTGTTCACAAAACGTCGTGGAATTGAAGACTTTACGGAGTCTTAAATCAGTAGGGAACCACCATATTTCACACATCAAAGTATTTAACGAATAATAAATGGCAGAAAATTGAACCTAGGCGTAATATCTACTCTCCAGTTTGTCATAGAGAAGAAACAATAGTATTACCACAAGCTGATCCTATGATTTAGATTAAACATACGGTATGAAGTTTTTGTGGCGTACAGATTTCAACATGCTACGCTTTAACATTCTGTTTTATCTATTAATAAGAGCGCCAGTTACCTGAGGTTTTGGTCTCTGTTGTAGCTGGTGAAAAATTTTTAAGATTTTTTGAACTCTTAGCTCTTCTCCCTAAACTGTTAGGAATTAGATCCTTGTTTTTTAACAGAGTCGATGGCTAATCAAGTTATATTTAAAATGACCACTCACACGCTAATTCCTGAATTATTTATTTTTTTAGGTTGATGCATATATTGGTAGCGTTTTCGCTTTGCATGTTGGTATTCAGGTTGTTAGTGGTTTATTTATCGATTGTGATTTTTTTATTTGTAGATCATTGTTGCTATTTGAATTTACATATTGCCACTTTGTCATCCGGAGATTGTGAGTAGAGCTGTGGGCGCTAGAAAATGGAGAGCCAAGTGGAGAAATAGGAGCATTTCCGACATGTTTTCCTCTTTGCGTTCAGTAGGCGTGGATGGGGGGGGAGGTGATAGCAGTGGAGGAAGGCAGAAACGCTTGCACCGTTTATGGACATAATGCCATTGGACAGAGCAGAGAAAATGGTTTTCTCCTTTCAAGCAATATCATTTCGACATTTGTGACGAGCCACGTTCAGGAACACCTTAGGGGCATGATGAATAGTCCACAATAATCCACGTCAGTTTACTCTAGAACAGGACAATATAATAAACTGTCATCATTCCACCATCGTGCGACATTTGGTGCAATGGGAAAGATTCAGAAATCGGATATATGGGTATCGCATACTCTGAGCCAAAATCGCAAAAATCAGCCGGTGGCCATATTTGCATCTATTCTTGATCGTCCTCAACTGGCTCGCAAACAGCACCGACCATTTCTATTCTGTATAGTTACTAGTGACAAGAAATTGTGTCTTTATGCTGACATAGTGAAAAGAAAGGAATGGTTTTTCCCAAAAAACGTAGCAACTCCCTGTACAAAAGACCTGTGAGCATTTACAAAAAAAAAAAAAAAAAAAAAATAATTGTTGGATATCTGATGGAACAGCGACGGTGTAGCGTACTACGAATAGCTTCCTCGAGGTGCGATCATCACTATTGACATCTGTGGTCAACAAGTGAGACGTCTTGCAGACGCAGTCCAAGAGCTACGACGAGGAAAACTGCGTGAAGTGATGCTAGCCCACGATAACGTCGGCCCGCACTATGCTAAACTGCCAGGTTGGGAAGTCATAAGGCATCCACTTTATTCACCTGTACTTGCGCTCTCAGAATTTCACCTTTTCCGCTCTCCGTCGAACAATCTTCAAGGAAATTCCTTTTCGAATGAAAATGCGCTCCAAACGTGGCTCGACGAGTTCTTCACTCCGAAGGCAGGTGATTTCTACAGAAACGGAATCGCAAAGGTACCCCTGCGAAGACATTCTGTTGTAAATAGTGAATGAGATTGTATTATTGATGATTAAAGTCTGTTTAAGTGTATCTGTTGTGTTTTTTAAATTTGTGGAAAAATGTTACGAACTTACGCACCAATCCAGTGTAAAACTACACAGGGTTTTAAAATGATTCAGAACGCAGTTGAAGTTCAGAATTAAATGAGAGAATGTAATACAGTGAGCTGATACGAGTGAAAATGGGAGAGTGATTTAAATTTTGTTGGCGATAGCATTTATGCATTTTTATTTTCAACCGTCGTACGTACAGTGGCGAAATAGGTCCAATGCTAACGTAAAACCTCTAAGAATTAACAACTATAGCAACATTCTAGTACAGTTTGAATTCAGATCGCATTCTGGTACATTACCGTTTTTTTTTTATTTTTTCATTGCAAGACATCTACAATGCCGTGGGCCCAAGAGAAAATAAATTGTTGACTCTAATATCGTACCACACTATGGGGTACCTCCTGCGATTTATACGCATAAAAATCAAGATGACAAAATAAATCGAAAGTATAAAATTTTACAAACGGTGCATCAAGAACGAAATCATCCCGACATATCTAAAAATCAAGATTAGAGCAACACAAAGATTCATCACATCACCAGAATCATGAACTTCGGATCAAGTCTTTGGATAGAAAATTAAATTAGAGAAAAACTCGAGCAGAAAGAAGTTTTAAATCAGAACATGTATGCAGCACACCTAGCTCTTTGTAATAACACCAGCCCAGTAATATTTGACCAACTGTCGAATCTTATAGACAAATTTGTCTACTACACAAGCAAATAAATTCGTTTTAACCATAGAAAAAATTCCAAAATCTAATGATTGCCCACATACAGCAAATGATCAACACAGAAATACACTTCTTCTTTCCAGTTCTATACCAGAACAAAACCTTTAACAAGTATTAACTTCACAATGTTGATAGATAAAAGTATAAAGTACAATAAAAACCAAAACCAAATATCAAACTAGTAAAAAGCGTCATTACAACTACTAAATTGGCTATTGACTCAGCTAAATTGTCTATTATGAATGAATGAAATATCCTTACAGTCATCACATATAATAGAGAAAGCTATAACCCAAAAGCATACGTATAACAAAACAGCAAAGAAAGAGCACGCCACCCTTGATAACATAAACCACAAGCTGATTACACACACTGCAAAAGTAATCGAAACAGTGAAAGCTAGTAGCCTAGTGATAATGGATAAAAATAACTATATTAACAAAACATAGGACTCTTTTATATCAAACCCTATTAAGAAACTGAACAGTGACCCCACAAACAAATAAGCAGCAGAAATTAAGAAAGTAATAAAAAGCCATGACACACAGTTAACTCATTTTTAAAAAAGAGCATGTATAAACACTAATCCAAAAATACCAAACTACACCGACAACCTAAGGTACATACAAATTTAATTTCGATACGTCCTGAAGTCTTGAAGTCTTGTTGATAGTCCAACATTCCAGATTTATAAAAAGCTAAACTACTGACTGGAAAATACTACACCTATAACAGACTATTGACAATTAAAAATTCAAGAAGTGTAGCACATAAAATAAAAGACACAAAAATTCTACAGAAATGTAAATTTCTTTCCTTTGACATCAATAATTTATATAATACAAACATTCCAATCCGAGAAACAATTACCATCACAGAAGAGAAGCTATCTACGACTGTAATACAAAAAATCATGAAACTTTTAAAACTGGTACTAAAACAAGATTCCTTTAAATGTAACAATGATGCATACAGCCAAGAAGAAGGTGTTGCAATGGGATGTGGGATGTAGCATTGCAGGAAACGAAGCTGACATCTTCGTAAATACTTTAGACGCTAAATTCTTCAGTCCAACTAAACCAGTAACGACGAAAATAGTATACTATTTCCGGTACGTTGATGACATTCTGGTAATAGACGGATCCAATACAGACATACAACAGTTACATGAAACGCTGTATGAACTACACCCAAAAATCAAACATACTATGGAACCTGAAAGCAACAAAACTATAAGAAATTTGGACCTGACAATCAAAAATAGCAACAATGAGCACAAATTTGAAATATACCGAAAACACAAATGTTAGACAACATTAATAAAAAAAAGCTCTTGCCACCCTCAAACACACAAATATGCATACTTTAAAACACTGATTAACAGACCAAAAAATCTACCTTTAGAACATACAGCCATACAAAAAGAATTGGCTGTCGTTACTTACGTACCTCAACAAAATGATTTTGATCGAAGCATAGCGAGGAAAACTATATGACAAATGCCACAAATGTACATCCATTAAGAACGGTAGGGACATAAAATTTACGAGAGAAATACCCAAATACAAAAGTTCAAATACACACCGATAAATTACACAGGACAATATCTAACGAACTGAACGCATTACTAAATAAAACAACAGTTAAATTCGCCTGTAGAACCAGACGCAATCACAAAACACTAATCCATTCCGATAAAGCAAAATCACCACTACGCATACAACCAGGAATATTTAAAACAAACTGCAAAATCTGTGATAAATTCTATATAGGACAGATGGGTAGAAACTTTGAAATTAGGTATAGGGAACACACAAGAATTGGCGACACGAACCAATCCACGTTCGTCAACCATTTAAATACATAAAATCATGAAGCTGATCACATAACAAACGCAGTGAAAATCTTACATATAACACCAAAGGGATCTGAACTGAACGTTTTGGAAGAAATAGAAATCTGTACACAATCACGGAAAGATCATAATAAAATAATAAACTAGCAAGTGGAAGTTTTGTAGATAACTTTACTGAAACCATACATCTCTATTAGGGTTAATCGTAATAAAATAAAAACACAGATATATATATATATATATATATATATATATATATATATATATATATATATATATATATCGGGGTTGACTCAGTACTGGTCCTCACCACCCCAGGGATGTGCTGAGGAGGTATGCAAGACCTTTGCCTCTGAGGAAGCTACGTCCAAGACCGTCCGTGCGTGGTGAAGAGCCACATCCTACACGAGGTGACCCTGTTAACGCAGAACACGGCGGATCTATAGGAGAAAACCTTGAAAAAAAAATCTCACATTCCAAATCCTCAATGCGTCTGTACTCGAGTCGAGCGGCAGCGAGGTCAGCGTCTGTCCATCTAGTAGGTGCGGCTGTATTATATGCTCCAGGAACTGACAATCCCTGGTTTTAAACACCCAGTGGAAACACTGGACCAAAACTTACAAGCTATCATGATTCGTGAGAGTAATGACAGAAATACCCCAGGTGGTAACCAATCCACTCGTCGACAGACGACAACTGGGTTTTCGGATTCTGGGGAACCCGGGCCATCACAATCAGAGTTCCCAAGCAAACTTCGTCCCAAGGTTCCCATGTACATTGGTACCTTTAACATTCAGACCCTAATTCAACCTGGAAAATTACACAACTTAGTAACAGAGCTAGACCAACAAAAAATTAAGATCTTAGCGTTACAAGAAACTAGATTCACGGATGAAAATACAATAGACTATGGAAACTATCGCATCTTCAAGAGCAAGACTGACAAACGAATTGCCAATGGTACGCCACTCTTGGGCATGGCATTTGCGGCGCACAGAAATATATTAGGCTCAATTAGAGAGGTCTCTTCCATAAATAATCGCCTCATGACCATGCGTATCCAGTGCGCCAACAAGAAATAAACATTGATAAATGTTCATGCACCCACAAACATAGACAACAAAAAACGCCAACTACAAACTGAAAAATTCTGGACTAAACTTGAAGATGTCATGGCCAAAATTCCCCGGGATGATATCAAAATCTTAATGGGAGATTTCAATGCACAAATTGGCAGAGAGAAAGAAGACCAAAAAACTGTAGGAAAATATCCAGCACACAGATTCACCAACAGAAACGGACTGAGATTTATTGAACTATGCCAACAAAATAATCTAAAAATAATGTCTACATCTTTGAGAAAAAAACCTAGAAAACAAAAGACCTGGAGGTCCCCCATACAAGAGATCGGCGAATATCAGATTGACCACATTGCCATCTCCTATTTCGTACAGAAAGAGATCCATGATGTCCAAGTCCGCAGAGGGGCGAACATTGACTCAGACCACTACTTAACACGCATTAAAGTGAAATTCACCCCAAAAAAATTCTATCCGAAGAAAACACACATGATGAAATTTGACACACGAACAATCAAAGCAATCTGAAGGAGGAGTGGGAAAAGGAACCAGCTGACTCTTGGGAAAAATTTCGAACAAAAATTACAAAGAAGGCAAAAGAACTGATCCCATTGAAAAAGAACACAAAACACCCCTGGTGGGACTCTGGATGTGAAAAAGCGCTGGGAGAGAGAAAGAAAGCCTTTCTGAAGTATGACAGTAAAAAATCCCCAGAAAATCTAGATCACTTCCACAACACCAGAAGACAAGTGGCAAAAACAATCAGACAAGTCAAGAGGAAGTACCTCAAGGAACAGTGTGAGTCTATTGAAGAAAATTTCCGTAACTATAATGTACGAGACTTCTATAAGACCTTTGCTGGGAGAATCAATGGATACGGCTCACGAAATCTATGTTTCAGAAAACCAGATGGAAAACTAGCGCTCACAAATCGGGAAAATTGTGAGGAGCTGGCGAGATACTTTTCCGGACTCCTCAATTGCCCTGAACCTTCTTCAAGATTCCCTCAAGAAACTGCTGTCTACACAAATCCAGAATCCCCACCACCTACACTAGAGGAGATCCAAAGACATATTCATAGACTGAAAAACAACAAGGCATCCGGAGAAGATAATATCACTGCAGAACTACTTAAAAATCTTGGACCAAATTCCCTCAAAGAACTCACTCAAATCATCACAGACATTTGGCAGACAGAAAAACTACCAGAAGATTGGAAATGCGCCCTAATTCATACACTGCATAAAAAGGGAGACATGGCAGATATAAACAACTATCGAGGAATCTCCCTTCTCCAAGTCGCTTATAAAATCCTCTCAGCTTGTCTTCTTCAACGAACACAAGAACAACTCGAACACAGTATTGGTGAATACCAAGCTGGCTTTCGCCCTCACCGATCCTGTGCAGAACAAATTTTCAATTTGAAGACAACACTAAAATACAAAGCAGTCAGAAACAGTCCGATCATTTGTTCCTTTGTTGATTTCGCAAAGGCTTATGATTCAATCGATAGGCAATCTCTCTTTATTATCCTTGAGGTGCTAGGACTCGATCCGAAAACCCTAAACCTTATCAAAGAAACGCTCACAAACACAACTTCTAAGATAAAATTCCTGGGTGAAATATCAGAGCCCTTCCTGATCAAAACCGGCGTCAGACAAGGTGACGGCTTGTCTCCACTCCTCTTCAACCTTGTCTTAGACAAAGTCATCCGAGAATGGGAAAAAGAACTGAAGAATCAAAATTACTGGAAGCCTATACAACTAGGAAGATCGAAAGATGGTAATAAAATTTCATGCTTGGCATTTGCAGATGACGTGGCCATTCTAGCAGAAAACGAGACCACAGCAATTAAACAGATAGACATTCTCAAAGAATGCACCGAAAAAGTTGGGCTACAAATTTCCTTCCAAAAAACCAAATTCATCTGCTCAAAATTTGAAACTCAAAAACTGACTACAAAATATGGACAAATTGAGAGAGTTCCATTCTTTAAATACTTAGGCGAGGTCCCAGAACCCACAGGGGGAGAGAAAACTGCACAAAAAGTTCGACTGCAAAAACTGAAAAGAGCATACTGGAAAACCCACAACATCTACAATAAAAAGTGTCTCTCCATTCACTCAAAAATACGACACTACAATACAGTAATCAAGCCCGAAGCACTATATGCCAGCGAAACACTCACACTCCATAGAAAAGGCGACCTGGAAGGCATCCTGAAAGAGGAACGCAAAATTATCAGAAAGATTCTTGGCCCAAAAAGAACTGAAGATGGATACAGGTTACAGTCTCGGAAAACTACAGAAAAATTATCTAACCTCGCCGCAGACATCCGGAAAAGAAGACTAAAATTTTACGGTCATATCCACAGACTCCCAACACCCAGACTCTCCCACAAAATTTTGATATACATTGAAAAATTGAAAACCATACCCTGGATAAAAGAAACCAAAACAGATCTGGCAAATGCACAAATAAATTCTTCAGAAGTTATAAACAGAAATGTATACAGGCAAAAAATCAGTAGTTGGAAAGTACAACCCGAGAATGAAGTTTGCAAGAGACAGGGGACAAAATGGACACAGGAAAGAAAGAGAATTCATGGGGAAAGAATGAGAGAAGTTTGGAGAATTAAAAAATTGAATCGGAAAAGCTTTGCGTGATCCGTATGGGTCCAATCGCACATAATATATATATATATATATATATATATATATATATATATATATATATATACTACAAAAACTTAACAAACATAATAATACCACGCCATAGATAATTACGATACATAGACAAACGAATTAACAAGTTGTAACCATACAGAATCGCTGGATTAGCAGTCAATCATCGCTGTAGAAACCACAACACCGTATACAAGCGATAAAAGACCTAGCTTACACTGGGGAACAACAGCAATTAATAGAGTGTAGCTAAGTTCAATATTCAAAAATTTGACTGCCGTTGGAAACGCACTACGCAGCAATAAGATTATAAGACAGCGACAGCGCCACGACGAAGTATGGAAGCAAGTACCGTACTAGCACACAGTGAAACAAAATTGTCATTAGCTATAACGTTACAACTTTTAACAAAGGGTAGTTAATTGCAGACAGCGTGAAGATGGCGATAGTGCAGAAATTGGCCTATTGCTAATGTAAAACGTCTAGCACATTAATAATTATATCAGCATTTTGATACATTACGGTTTTTATATTACGTCATTTGCAAGAGATCTACCGTTCTGCGGGCTGAAGAGAAGAAAAAAAACAACAACAGATAAATTGCTGTAGGAGACTAATAACCTAACTATTGAGCAACGTAAACACGCAGACAGGCAGACAGACAGACAGACAAACAAACAAACAAACAAACAAACACACACACACACACACACACACACACACAGACAAGCGCGCATGCGCACGCACATATTTGCCTTTCGTATGAAGTACCATTATTTAATGTAGGTTTAAATTCCATTTTGTAGTCCATGAAACAAATGGATCGTGATAGAGAGAATAATATTCTTTCCCTCCTCTGGGTCTTGGAGACTATAATCATACTTTTAATCCCAGGAGAAAATAAAACGCTCTAAGTCAATTAGTAACAGAAATTCGTGTTATAAAATGAGGTGAAGAATGTAAAATTATGATCAGTATCGGGGAACTTAGGAATTTCCGAATGCGAGCAATTTAACTCAAATCTAAGGGGGCTTGTCAACAGGCAATGTAACTGAGAGTACTTTCAGCCTACGAGTAGATCACATCACCTCAAAGTTGATTTCGGATATGTGACAAATTGTAGTCGGTAAAATAAACAGTCAAGTCGAGATGTACCTCCATACAGTCCCTTATGAGGCACATTTATGATAGGGCAACGCGACTAACGCATTTTTTTAAACTCTGCCTTGAGGACAGATCAATCTGTAATGCTTGGGGTATATGAATCTCGATGCATCACGTTTTAGCGGTATGCTTTGATTTTCTGTTGACAAGAGAGCAGCTGGAAATATAAATGTGAATATGCCCTCTATTTTAGCCGACGATGAGATGACCCCTGTGCGCGTTTTAAAATGATTTCCTCTCAAAGCTTTAATGGGAGTTATTTATATATATTGCAGAGTAGAAGGCTCTCTTGCCTTTATTTGTCTCGCACTCAAAAAGCTTCACATATCCGGCCCATTACTTTAGATATTTCAATTGTTTCCATATTTCAGTCAGTTGTTATTCTGTATTAGCAGACTCAATTAGAACTTACCCGTGTGTGTGTTTGGGCATGCATGTGAGTGGTTTAGCCTCTTCTGAAAGGTTTTAAATCTATTTTTTGAGTATGTTTGAATAATTTATAATTGCAATCTTTTGAACCCTACCAGTTTGTAGCGCAGTGATAGTCTCTTTGAGGAGCTCATCATCAGTAATAGCATTAACAGAGAAATATAGAACTACCTTATCTGTGACAAGAATGGGGTAAGAACTTATATATTTATCGTAGGATAAACGACTCGAGGGTTGAGATACTACAATTTAAGGAAGCAAGAGAAAGATATTCAGGGAAGGGAAAATAAAACAGGTCATCCGAAATATATTCAGAACGAGGAAATAAAGTGAGGTTTTAGGTACGCTAACACTGAACCATTCAATTAATCGATTCGGAAGAGACAATATACCATTCAGAATTAGATCTGTCGTTGTCGCAGCACATTGCTGTGTTATATGCCAATTTAGCACTTCGAGAGTCGCCGGTACTTCGTTCTAAAGCTTTTAGCGTAATTTTCCCTACAGATAAAAGTTCAGAATTGTTCAATCTGATGATCGTTTCCCGAACGATCGATCCGTCGATCTCCTGATATTCTAACCAAGCGAGGTGGCGCTGTAGTTAGTGCACTGGACTCGCATACCGGAGGACGACGGTTCAAATGCAAGTCCGGCCATCCTGATATAAGTTCTCTGTGATTTTTCTTAATTACTCCAGCCAAATTTCGGCGTGGTTCCTTTGGATGGGTGCTGCCTATTTCCTTCCACATCCGCGAAACAATCAGAGCTTGAGTTCCGTCTCCAATGACCTGGACGTCAGTGGGACGTTAAGCCCTAATCTTCCTTCCTACCTTTTTTCCAGATGTTCTATTAAAAAGGTATGTAATTATCTGTGTAGAATGGACGGGACATACGTTATTGTTACTTAAGAATGTATGTTAGGAGCTGTAGATACTTGTTACTATTTTGAGTCTGATTAGTTAAATAGGGATCAGTGATGCAGTGCTTAGGAAGCCTGCACATCACATCGACAAGCCATGGTCGTTGTTTATTCACTTCTCACAGCCAGCACCCATTATCAACTGGCCAGTACTGTATATCGAGAAGAATGAATTGCCAGTGGTATGTGAAAATGCTTCAGTAACAAACAAAATCTTGCATAGAAACGGCATTTCACTTTACATTTCTCGAAAACATCATTCGGAAAACTGTAACACATTCTGAAAGTCATTATTATGAGGCTGTCGATGGAGCTAAACGTGGAAAGAATGAAATGCATTGGTAGGTACATTTACAAAATCTCCTTTTGTTAATATCCCTTGTACACTCAAGCCGCTACGTAGTGATAAGTGAAATATTTATTACCGTCGATAAGATGTTAATTGCACTTCTCTCCTCTATTGCTGTACTTTTCATTGACGTATTTCATTATTCTCATTTAAATAATCTTGATTTCCTGTAACGTTTATAAAGACAGAGACCCATGCACGATCAGGATTCATGCCATAACGTAAAATCATATCCACTTTATCGACTGTCGAGTGTATTGTGAAAATCCAAGTAGCTTCACAAGCAAGTCCTCTGATCGCTACAACAACCGAACAAAGTCTGATGGACTTCAGATGCACACCAACAGTATCTAATTTAGACAGTATCCTGCATTTAGTACAACAGAGAAAACGTTTGATCAAGTTTCACATATACTGCAGATGTCCTCGTCAAAGCCTTTTTCCAGTACTGTAGAAAAAGTATCATAGTTCCATTAAAACAATCTGTGTCATGACTGGCAGCAGTAAACGTAAAAATTTACTTGCGTACGTAGGAATGTTTCTCACGTTGTCTGCTATACTAACTAAGTAAAACCGCATCCCTATAAGTTTACTTATTCAGAATATATCTCTGACATTCGTATTAGCTGTTTCACCCTGCATATCGAATATAGTTTACAACTTTTTTTTCCTTTATTATATTTCAATTCCCCACCGGGGCGGGCTGGGAGCAACATATGCTCTGCTCTTCAGCCGAAAGACAAAGAACAAACAACAGAAGACATTTAAAAAGAACAAAGGAGAAAACATGATGAACATAGATATATAAGAGGGGGAACATCTTGGAAGACAATAGACAAAAAAAAGGGGCGACTGTAAAATGGAGATAAAAACCGAAAAAAAGTAGCACACACAAAAAATCCACAAACTGGGACAATTAAAAGAACACAAGGCACAGTATGACCGGAGCATAAAAGTATCGACGGATGGCGTAGCACGTAACAAACACTGACAGTAGCACTAAGTACAAGGCCAGCAAACAGTTAAAATCACACCTCTCGACGCATAGGAGAAACAGCACTAAACACAACACTGACGTGGCACACTGACGATGATCAAAACGGAGGATCTGCCAGGCGCAAGGAGATGAGGGAGAACGGAAGAATGGAGGGAAGGGAAGAGAGGGGGGAAGACGGGCGGGGGCGCGCCGAAGAGGGCCAGGTAGGGAGGGACGTGGGAGGGAAAGAGGCAAGGATGGGGTGCAGGGTCATATACACTCCTGGAAATGGAAAAAAGAACACATTGACACCGGTGTGTCAGACCCACCATACTTGCTCCGGACACTGCGAGAGGGCTGTACAAGCAATGATCACACGCACGGCACAGCGGACACACCAGGAACCGCGGTGTTGGCCGTCGAATGGCGCTAGCTGCGCAGCATTTGTGCACCGCCGCCGTCAGTGTCAGCCAGTTTGCCGTGGCATACGGAGCTCCATCGCAATCTTTAACACTGGTAGCATGCCGCGACAGCGTGGACGTGAACCGTATGTGCAGTTGACGGACTTTGAGCGAGGGCGTATAGTGGGCATGCGGGAGGCCGGGTGGACGTACCGCCGAATTGCTCAACACGTGGGGCGTGAGGTCTCCACAGTACATCGATGTTGTCGCCAGTGGTCGGCGGAAGGTGCACGTGCCCGTCGACCTGGGACCAGACCGCAGCGATGCACGGATGCACGCCAAGACCGTAGGATCCTACGCAGTGCCGTAGGGGACCGCACCGCCACTTCCCAGCAAATTAGGGACACTGTTGCTCCTGGGGTATCGGCGAGGACCATTCGCAACCGTCTCCATGAAGCTGGGCTACGGTCCCGCACACCGTTAGGCCGTCTTCCGCTCACGCCCCAACATCGTGCAGCCCGCCTCCAGTGGTGTCGCGACAGGCGTGAATGGAGGGACGAATGGAGACGTGTCGTCCTCAGCGATGAGAGTCGCTTCTGCCTTGGTGCCAATGATGGTCGTATGCGTGTTTGGCGCCGTGCAGGTGAGCGCCACAATCAGGACTGCATACGACCGAGGCACACAGGGCCAACACCCGGCATCATGGTGTGGGGAGCGATCTCCTACACTGGCCGTACACCACTGGTGATCATCGAGGGGACACTGAATAGTGCACGGTACATCCAAACCGTCATCGAACCCATCGTTCTACCATTCCTAGACCGGCAAGGGAACTTGCTGTTCCAACAGGACAATGCACGTCCGCATGTATCCCGTGCCACCCAACGTGCTCTAGAAGGTGTAAGTCAACTACCCTGGCCAGCAAGATCTCCGGATCTGTCCCCCATTGAGCATGTTTGGGACTGGATGAAGCGTCGTCTCACGCGGTCTGCACGTCCAGCACGAACGCTGGTCCAGCTAAGGCGCCAGGTGGAAATGGCATGGCAAGCCGTTCCACAGGACTACATCCAGCATCTCTACGATCGTCTCCATGGGAGAATAGCAGCCTGCATTGCTGCGAAAGGTGGATATACACTGTACTAGTGCCGACATTGTGCATGCGCTGTTGCCTGTGTCTATGTGCCTGTGGTCCTGTCAGTGTGATCATGTGATGTATCTGACCCAAGGAATGTGTCAATAAAGTTTCCCCTTCCTGGGACAATGAATTCACGGTGTTCTTATTTCAATTTCCAGGAGTGTAGTTAACAATCGCTATCCATCTATTTGTATCCTCCAAAAGAAACGTTTCACTTCGGCAGACATTTTTCAATCATGTTACGTATTTTTAGTCAGAAACTTTCTTCCTTGCTATTCTGTGACAAAGTGACACTGTATCTCAATTTGCTCATGTTCGCTTCTTGTCACAAGCCATATGCAGCTACGACAATTCCTATGCACTGAGGTGACAAAGGTCATGGGATAGCGACATGCACGTATACAGATGGCGGTAGTATCGCCTGCAGAAGGTATAAAAGAGCACTGCATTGGCGGCTGTCATTTGTACTCAGGCGATTCTCGTCAATAGGTTTACGTCGTGATTATGGTTGCACGACGGGAATTAACGGGCCTTGAACGCGGAATGGTAGTTGGAGCAAGACTCATGGGACGTTCCAGTTCGGAAATTGTTAGGATATTCAAAATTCCGAGATCCACGGTGACAAGACTGTGCCGAGAATACCAAATTGCAGGTATTACTCCTCACCGCGGACGACGTAACGGCACATGACCGTCACTTAACGACCGGGAGCAGTGACGTTTGCGTAGAATTTTTAATGCTAATAGACAAGCAGGAACCACAGCAAGTACTGTGACAGGCGGGAGATGAGAAAACTTGGATTTCATAGCTGCTCATAAGCTACACATCGCGCTGGTAAATGCCAAACGACGCCTCGCTTGGTGTAAAAAGCGTAAACATTGGACATCTGGCGATGCGATGGCAGGGTGTGAGTGTGGCGAATGCCCGGTGATTGTCAACTGCCAGTGTGTGTAGTGCCAACAGTAAAATTTGAAGGCGGTGGTGTTGTGGTGTGGTCTTGTTTTTCATAGAAGGGGCTTGCACCCGTTGTTGCTTTGCCTGGCACTATCACAACACAGGCCTACATTGATGTTTTAAGCACTTTCTTGCTTCCCACTGTTGAAGAGCAATTCGTCGATGACGATTGCATCTTCCAACATGATCAAACACCTGTTCATAATGCACGGACTGTGGTGGAGTGGTTACACGACAATAACATCCCTGTAATGGACTGGCCTGCACAGAGTCCTGACCTGAACCCTATTGAACACCTTTGGACAATTTAGGAACGCTAACTTCGTGCCAGGCCTCACCCACCGACATCGATATCTCTCCTCAGTGCAGCACTCTGTAAAGAATGAGATGCCATTCCCCAAGAAACCTCCTAGCATCTGACTGGACGTATGCCTGCAAGAGTGGACTCTGTCATCGAGGCTAAGGGTGGGCAAACACCATACAGAAGTCCAGCCTTACCGATGGAGGGCGCTATGAACCTGTAAGTCATTTTCAGCCAGGTGTCCGGATTTGTTTATGTCGAGTATCACTTGCCACTCGCTACACCATGCTTCGATACTCTGAAGATCTTTATGCATTTTGCTACAAGATTCTAGCGCTGCGACTTATCCATATAAAACAGTATCATTTGCGAAAAGCTTCACGTAACTTTCGATGTTGTCTGCTACGTCAGCCTTATACAGGGTGTCCCATTTATCTTGACTACCCTAGATAACTGTCTGTCCAGATGCAAATTGCAGAATATTTCAAGCAAATGTTCTTTAGCCGTCAGGAGGACATCAATCAGCATGATTGCCTTCGTTGTAGCTTTGTTTTTTACAAAGATATGAACAGCGGTATGACTTTTTTTTAAATGGCATCCTGCATTTTTTATTCGGTAATTCATTTCCCCTACTAAAGACCTATTCAAAAACGTATCACAGTGTACCATTCACTGAAACACAACGTTAATAATTACATAACACAACATTGACTTTGAGTCTGGGAGCACAAACTCGTCCACTTGCTGGAGTTGTCAGAAAACAAATGAAAACCAAGTAAAACCATAACACAAAATTGACTCTGACTCTGCTGTACCATTGCCCAGGGCTAGAACATTCATAGGTGCTCAAGAGTGGTGACCCTGGCCACCGATACACTGGTGCACTCGTTGAATGAAAGAATTATTTACTGCTTCCAGTGTTGCCTGCTGAAGAGAATTACAAACAAGCACGATACGTTCCTGCATGTCCTCTGGAGTTATTGGAATATCGCAGTAGACAACATCCTTAATGCATCCCCAAAGAATCACCCTGTATGCCTCGTACAATCATTTCTGGCGCCACTTGGAAAGCTTCCAGCTATAGTTATCGTGTAGTTCTTTCTTGGAAAATTATGAAGTGTCGTTCTGGATATACGGAAGGTAGTTCAGAGTCAGAATCAAGTGGTAACTGAAGGAAGTAATCTTTGTCGCACGGTCGACACCAGTGTCATTAGAGGTGCAGCTGAGAAAACATTGAACGAGTCTGGAGTGAACCGGCGGTTAAATTTTTTTGGGAACTTTAGCCAAAGGTACATTAGGGACACCTCGTAAAAAACGAAGACATGAAAACCGGACAGTGCTCTGAAACCATTTCTTCCCGAATAGAGACCACCGACTTAACAGCTATGCTGTTCGTGCTTTGGCAGTAATATTAGTGTAATGTTGACGCCGACGGCATATTTGTGATACATAGCGTTCAAGGAACTACGAACAACGATTACAGGCTTGTTCCGTGATGCTCTATAGAAATTGGTCAAAATACTAAGTAGAAAACATCTAACCATAACAATATTTACTTTTTTTTTACTATACCATAAGGAATTTCTAGATGTTACCACTATGTCTTGGTTGTAATCACTTAGAGGCCTAGTATTAGCAACTGAAATAGCGTTTTATTAAGATGGGACGGGTTATAAAATCAGAATATTCTTTATCGGACTAAAATCACGGTGAAATAAAAGAGTGCCACGTTGTAAAGTATTTTCATTGACTTTGTTCTTCATTCTTAAGTTTCATTATGGCTATACTCGCACGGAAAAGAATGATGTTAGAGAGAAACAAAAATACTAAATTCCATTGTCCCGAAAATGTTTCACTGAGGGAACACCATAGTGACAGATACCGAAGTAAGTGGCCACAGAACAGAAAAATCAACTAAAACTGCTCAATAGGGGAAAGGCGACTGAGCCTACATAGCGTATGTGAAAGAACTATCTCGTCTTCTATTAGCTGCCTACAGCGTGTCACTCAGTGAGCCTCTTTGCGGATAATGCTGTTGTATACAGAGACGTCGTACAAATGTAAAATTGTAGAGATACGCAGGAAGATGTGCAGGCGATCGACGAGCGTTGCAGGAGATGGTAGTAGACTCTCAAGATAAAGAAACTATACGTACATAGGCAGAATGGCCCGTCATTGTACGTTTAAACGTTTCCCTAAAGCGCAGGGAGCAGTGACATTCATTAAATAATTGGTAGTATGTGTACGGAGCAGTTTTAAGCGAAATGACCTCGTAAAAATAACGGCAATACAAGCCGAATCCACACTGAGGTTCATTGGAAGAATCGTCAGGTAGTGTAGTCCACACCCGAAGAAGGTAGTTCATAAGACGCTTTTAAACCAATGTATCCGTTTAGCTCTCTCTGTCTGGAACTCGTACCAAATAATAGTAAATAAGATTCACAGAGGAAACAGAAAAGGTCCCAAGAAGAGCAGCGCTTTTCGTTACAGGCTTCTTTACTAAGCGCGAAAGGTTTATGTAGATACTCATGGAACTCCTGTAGTAGATGTTACAAGAGAGACTTTGTGCATCATGGTGTGCCATATTGTTAGAATTCCGTGAGCGACCTATCCTAGTAATGCTCATCAGCATATTGCTTCCTCCTACGTACATCTCGGGAAAAGCTTATTACGGTACAATTAAACAGAATCGAGGTCATACGGATTCTTACCAGGAACCACTCTCCCCGCGAACAACTCGCGACTGGAACACGAAAGTTGAACAGTGACAGTGGTTCCAAAATATCCACTTATTCAGTCTATAACATGGTTTTTGGAACAGAGATAACATCTAAGTGACGTTCTTGAAATGTATGTAATGAGATGTCAATCTTTCAAAGACATCATTACGTAGCAATTCCCTGCAACAATAACAACACACCCTACTGTCAGCAAAATTCCGTTCTCTAATTAGTGTTGAAGAAAACAATAGATGACATGATATAAAATTTTACTCTCCATATTTTCACGCGTTGAGAGAGTAGTCGCAAGCAGAAAACTATCTCGCAATTCGCATATGCGCAGATGCAGTGACATTATATATGCATCGAACAGTTGCTCTTCAGGAGCCTGGAATTGACAGTAATCTTTCTTGGAGCTAACGGAAAAATAAGAAAATATGAAGAAGGTTATCCCTACGTGAATAACGAGACAGAAAAGCAGCGACAAGACTATAAGCGAGTTAAGAGGATTCGCGCTCCTCTTATCTAGAGAGCCATGCGAAAGGGATTCTAGAGCTACTGCAGAAGAAAGCGAGACGTTCGTGGAATCGCCATTGGTAGAACTTCAGTAAAGAGAATTTCGTCTGTGACAATACAGTGAAAGAATCTCATGAATTATACGCTCATTTTCTACGAATTTTCCGATTTTGTCACGTGTACTAGGCCATCACATTGCTGAGTTCTGTATTAAGAAATATTCGTTTGAATTACAGGGCGCCATATGTTGCTGTTACTGTGTACATACACACAGTTGCAAGGGGTCAATTTTTTTCGCTTATCCTCGCACTGATTTTTACTCTTTCTCGTTACTAGCAAACCTGCCGTACCACAATTCGGTAATAAAATATGCTACCGTCTGTAAATGACCAAACGAGTACTTCATAGTCATTTTTACCACACTTTGGACATTCCTGTCGTCTGTTAGACATGAAATTTAATATCATATACCAGTTATGAGCAGGCAAGTCTCGCTTCTATGAATCATGCTTTCTGAACCTATCGGACTTGCGAGTAGGAAGCTGCAGAACTACACTGAAATATTTCGTAGTACTTTATATTCAACCAAACAGAATGTCAAGATTTAGTGTAATCTGAGTCTAACTATATACTCACTTAATGTGTTGTCAAATGTTTTCTAAAAATAACGACCTGGGTGCGTAATATGAAATGAGTCTCAATATATAGTCTGTTGGGGCTCTTCAACATTCTCCATAGTGCTCTGCATCGTCTCTGAGACTCATATACAGATGTAAGAAAAGCAAAAAGGGTACAGAAAGTATGTTGTATGAAATTCAATAGCGCAGTAATTGTTAGTTCTTCGGGTTGTTCAATAACATCTGATAACGGCAAAATGTGACTTTTAACTACTGCTATTTCATAACGACTGCTAACTTGTGCTGTACTCCCCCTGAACTGTAATATGTGTACCATTTTGTGTATCCCTGCAACTGACTTCATGTCAATGTATTGCGATGAATAAACGTGATTTGTATTTAAAAAATCAAGGTAGTGTTGTCAGCTGTCTTTAGATGTAATAGATTATCATTTTATTGTGTAATTATTTATCACTGAAAAAAATAAAAAATAAACAGGTCAGAAGCTAAGTGCCACCATCCAACTTCTACCATAAAGGAAATTTTATTGAACAGATCACTTCTATATCAGCTCACATACTCCAAAATTCATGAAATAAAACTTTACTAATACAAAAGTTAATAGTTATTAGTTGCAATTAAAAGGCATAACTTATCATATTATTGCTGTCAACGGAGGTTTTATGGTCTTTCACTATGGCAAAAGTAAAGTTACGCTTCTGAATTTTTGTTCCTAAACAGCAGTTGAGAGCAGCGGAACTATGAAAAAATTGTGTCTTGTTTAAACAGAAGGCTCTCATGCAAGACCGTCTACTTTACCCACCGTAATGCCTCCAGGCAGCTCCCAAGTCTACTCAAGTTGCTGACCCCATTATATTAGAAGTTTCGTACTTCAGGGGATGCTGAAGTCCAGCTGACACATAGTGTCGGCAACACTATCGTCTTGCTGCCATAACAAGCCTTTGTTAGGGCCAAGTTCGACCTCTGTTACCCTGAAGTTTTAACGAGCGTTAGTTATAACTTTGAGCTTTATTTGTTTTCAAATGACATATGGATTACCAAGAGGAAGTTCGGTATGTCTTTGATAACACAGCGAAACAAAATTTAAGCCACGTTTTCGTCTATCGTAATATTTTAAAGTTTGCTTACAAATTTGTCATACTGATAAAGGATATAAAACTTTGCTTTGCATAATTTCGATATGTTTACATGTAATTTCAAAATACTCACTCTCACTAAACCTAGACTAATTATAAGCAACTATTGCGTTCAATATATATGTTCGCTTATGTGATGGTACCTTCGTTCCACACATTAATCTCCAGTTATAGCTCCCCTTCATAACTGTACACCTTCTGTGGTATCATTTTTCTATAGACTGAAAGTCTCGGTGAAAACGTTCACCATGTTCTTCACTCACATCTCCCAAATTCTATCTAAAGAAATCAAAAAGTGCGTTTTAATTGATCTATCTGCATTCAAGGGCATCGTAACCTACAAGAAGAATCAATTACATACGTTATTTTCAACAATATTCAAAAAGTACAGCTTTTTATCTGTTTAGTTGCTAATACCTTATTAAGTGCTCCAAATCTGCCTGTTTCGGAAAATATGGTTCCAATGCTCTGTCTTCGTCACAGTCGCTTAAACCAGAGTCATTGTTAGCACCCGGTTACTGTTCTTGTGATAAATGACTTGGTAGTACTGGAATTGGTAACTCTTGACTTTGTGGCACTGGAGCAATATATGAGGCTACGGTAGGGTGATCCAAACATATTCATTTCTTTGTATATCCGTAGCTTGATATGTACAGTACAAAAATAACAATACCCACGATGGTGTATCGACTCTCTCCAAAATCTAGAAAACGCATACTGTTTCTTGTCCCACAAAGCCATCCTTCCAATGTAAATTTGCAGCTTCCACATGACACATAAGAAGTCCATGAAATATTCAGATATACGGGTGTTACAAAAAGGTACGGCCAAACTTTCAGGAAGCATTCCTCACACACAAAGAAAGAAAATATGTTATGTGGACATGTGTCCGGAAACGCTTACTTTCCATGTTAGAGCTCATTTTATTACTTCTCTTCAAATAACATTAATCATGGAATGGAAACACACAGCAACAGAACGTACCACCGTGACTTCAAACATTTTGTTACAGGAAATGTTCAAAATCTCCTCCGTTAGCGAGGATACATGCATCCACCCTCCGTCGCATTGAATCCCTGATACGCTGATGCAGCCCTGGAGAATGGCGTATTGTATCACAGCCGTCCACAATACGAGCATGAAGAGTGTCTACATTTGGTACCGGGGTTGCGTAGACAAGAGCTTTCAAATGCCCCCATAAATGAAAGTCAAGAGGGTTGAGGTCAGGAGAGCGTGGAGGCCATGGAATTGGTCCGCCTCTACCAATCCATCGGTCACCGAATCTGTTGTTGAGAAGCGTACGAACACTTCGACTGAAACGTGCAGGAACTCCATCGTGCATGAACCACGTGTCGTACTTTTAAAGGCACATGTTCTAGCAGCACAGGTAGATTATTCCGTATGAAATCATGATAACGTGCTCCATTGAGCGTAAGTGGAAGAACATGGGGCCCAATCAAGACATCACCAACAATGCCTGCCAAACGTTCACAGAAAATCTGTGTTGATGACGTGATTGCACAATTGCGTGCGGATTCTCGTCAGCCCACACATGTTGATTGTGAAAATTTACAATTTGATCACGTTGGAATGAAGCCTCACCCGTAAAGAGAACATTTGCACTGAAATGAGGATTGACACATTGTTGGATGAACCATTCGCAGGAGTGTACCCGTGGAGGCCAATCAGCTGCTGATAGTGCCTGCACACGCTGGACATGGTACGGAAACAACTGGTTCTCCAGTAGCACTCTCCATACAGTGACGTGGCCAACGTTACCTTGTACAGCAGCAACTTCTCTGACGCTGACATTAGGGTTATCGTCAACTGCACGAAGAATTGCCTCGTCCATTGCAGGTGTCCTCGTCATTCTAGGTCTTCCCCAGTCGCGAGTCATAGGCTGGAATGTTCCGTGCTCCCTAAGATGCCGATCAATTGCTTCGAACGTCTTCCTGTCGGGACACCTTCGTTCTGGAAATCTGTCTCTATACAAACGTACCGCGCCACGGCTATTGCCCCGTGCTAATCCATACATCAAATGGGCATCTGCCAATTCCGCATTTGTAAACATTGCACTGACTGCAAAACCACATTCGTGATGAACACTAACCTGTTGATGCTACGTACTGATGTGCTTGATGCTAGTACTGTAGGGCAATAAGTCGCATGTCAACACAAGCACCGAAGTCAATATTACCTTCCTTCAATTGGGCCAACTGGCGGTGAATCGAGGAAGTACAGTGCATACTGACGAAACTAAAATGAGCTCTAACATGGAAATTAAGCGTTTCCGGACACATGTCCACATAACATCTTTTATTTATTTGTGTGTGAGGAATGTCTCCTGAAAGTTTAGCAGTACCTTTTTGCAGCACCCTGTATAACCGGCATTCCAAAGTAAGTTTCATATGCATCACAAACATTTGTGCCTAATACAGTGGTATCTTCAACTTGGTTAGACCCAATTTAATACCCACAGATTTAACAAAAAATGTAGCTGGTAATTTTCACCTTGTTCTGCTTGCAATTATTTAATCATCTGCAAAGACAACACAACAGCTTACACCCAGTTTTGAATAATCTAGAAAACAGTGGAGTAATTTTGCACATGAATGTTATCTTCTAATTACCTTTGGTACCAACAACGAAAATGAATGTACAACTGGTAAAATACAAGACACTAGCTGCAGTTTGGTATTTATTTATAGAAGTTTTTTATTCTGTGCCTAACAAAAACAAGTATATAGTAAACACTATAAAAGATGATTGTTATTTGGACAATATTCTGGTCATTTACGTGTTCTGTAGGACATTTCTATTCAGAAAGTGCTGCTAAATTGACATAAAAAATTTCTTGTTACTTAGTGCAGTGAATCGTAGATTATGCTTTAATTGTCTTATGACGTTCTTAGTAAATGTCTGCATCAAATTTTACAGGTCAGTATTTGTTTACCTACCTCCATCTCTTATTAGATCATAAGACATTTTTGAGTACATATAGACGTAGTCTCCAATGGTCATACTATTTGTTTCAAAGATCTTTCTAGAAAAGAGGTCAGCGACAGTTTTTGTGCCAGAGAAAACTAGAATTCAAATGGGAATGAGTATAATTCCCTGTCACAAATGAGACTGCTCTCTATTGAAAGTTCAGCCTCAATAAAGGTACTAACGTGGCAAAAAACAGAGCGACAACATTGGAGCCTACGTCGTATCTCTGTTGTTGATATTATCTGGTCAGCGCATGAACTGATTCAAGCGAGTCACATGTTCATAACTTCAAAACACTTACTATATCGAATGTATTCTCAAAGTATGACTATTTTAGCAGGCCACGATGCGAATTCTATGTTTGATACTATAGATGGCCACGCATTACAATGGGATGACACATCATAGTAGGTATTGTTATTTTTGTACTGTACATATCAAGCTACGGAAGTACAAAGAAATGAATATGTTTGGTTCACCCTACCGTAGCCTCATTTGTTGTTCCAGTGCCACAAAGTCAAGAGCTACCGCCGGCCGGAGTGGACGAGCAGTTCTAGGCGCTTCAGGCTGGAACCGCACTACCGCTACGGTCGCAGGTTCGAATTCTGCCTCGGGCATGGATGTGTGTGATGTCCTTAGGTTAGTTAGGTTTAAGTAGTTCTAAATTCTAGGGGACTGATGACCTCAGATGTTAAGTCCCATAGTGCTCAGAGCCATTTGAACCATTTTTTCAGGAGCTACCAGTTCCAGTACCACCAAGTCATTTATCACAAGAACAGCAACAATGGCTCTGAGCATTGTGGGACTTAACATCTGAGGTCATCAGTCCCCTATAACTTAGAACTACTTAAACCCAACCAACCTAAGGACATCACACACATCCACGCCCGAGGCAGGATTCGAACGTGCGACCGTAGCAGTCGCGCGGTTCCAGACTAAAGCGCTTAGAACCGCTCTGCCACCGCGGCCGGCTGACAAAAGTCATGCGATGGCGATATGCACATATACAGATGGCGGTGGTATCGCGTCCACAAGTTATATAAGGGTAGTGCACTGGCGGAGGGGCCTTTTGTAGTCCGGTAATTCACGCGAAAAAGTTTCCGACGTTATTATGGCCGAACGACGGGAACTAATAGACCTTGAACGTGTTGTGGTAGCTGGAGCAAGATGCATGGGACTTCCCATTTCGGACATAGTTAGGGGATTCAATAATTCGAGATCCATAGTGTCAAGAGTATGCTGAGAATATCAAACGTCAGGCATTACCCCACACTACGGACAACGCAGTGGCCGACTACCTTCACTTAACGACCAAAAGTAGCGGCGTTTGTGAAGAAGCAACACTGCGTGAAATACCAGAGCGGCGAAATTTGGCGTTAATAGGCTATGGCAGCGGATGACCGACGCGAATGCCTTTGCTAGCAGCACGACATCGCCTGCAGCGGTTCGCCTGAATTCTTGACAATCTCGGTTGGACACTAGACGACTGGAAGACTGTGGACTGGTCAAAAGAGTCCTGCTTCCAGTTGGTAAGTGTTGACTGTAGGGGCCGAGTGTGGTTCAGACCCCACGAAGCCATGAACCCAAGATGTCAACAAGGTACTGTTCAAATTGGTGGTGGCTTCCTAATGGGGTGGGCTTTATTTACATTTCGTAGATTGGGTCCTCTTTTCCAACTGAACATAACATAGACTTGGAGACCATTTGCAGCCATTCATGGACTTCATGTTCCCAAACAACGATGGAATTTTTATGGATGATAATGCGCGATGCCGGCGGGCGACTGATTTGAAGGACGTTCTGGACAAGTGGAGAGGTCAGTCGGTGCACAAAATCCTGCACCGGCATCACTTTCGCAGCTATGGGCGGCTATGGAGGCAGCATGGCTCAATATTTCTGCAGAGGATTTCCAGCGACTTGTCGAGTCGATGCCACCTTGATCTGCTGCACTACGCCGCGCAAAAGGATGTCCGACACGATGTAAGGAGGAATTCCATGACTTTTGCCAGGGTAGGCCATTTATTTCCAAAAATTATCGAAATAAGTCTGACGTGCTGTTCATTATACTTAAATAGTAATGGATCGTCTCAGTTTTGGAAATGTATTACCGTGTTCTGAACTTCAGCCTTGAGGAAACATCATGAGAAGAACACCGGCATAGACCAATGGCCTTTGCAGTCTAGTCCCCTCAATCCCCACGAACCAAATCCGAGATAAAGGTATTCCGCTAGCGAGGAGGATAAACATTGCAGATATGAAAGGCGAATGTGCTGATTGTTCTGTGAGTGTGGCAGGAGTTGACAATTGTTACCCCTGTATATTCATATGTCAATGTTACACACTCCTGTTATTATGGAAAATTAGTTTCACCTGCTCTGCTGTGAACTGTAGCGTTAACTAGTGTCACAACATATCCTTGCACCTATCTCGTTACATAACAGGTGTCGGCCAGCAGCCATAAATATACAGAATAGGAAGTAGATCATTAGCATTATGTGACTGTTGACGAGAAATCCCTGAGCATGCGGTTCTGAGATTCATTCTCAAAACAGAAGGTAGGAGGTATGAACATCCTTAGGAGGAAACGTCGTTCTTAGAACACCGAAACACATATGTTATCGAACACTGAAAGAACTATGTACCTGGTGATGAACTAAGATAGTACTGAGAAGATATTAGCCGGCCGAAGTGGCCGTGCGGTTAAAGGCGCTGCAGTCTGGAACCGCATGACCGCTACGGTCGCAGGTTCGAATCCTGCCTCGGGC
The DNA here is from genome assembly GCF_021461395.2 of Schistocerca americana. Classification (NCBI taxonomy): domain Eukaryota; kingdom Metazoa; phylum Arthropoda; class Insecta; order Orthoptera; family Acrididae; genus Schistocerca; species Schistocerca americana. The sequence continues at coordinate 706,547,245 of NC_060130.1, read as the reverse complement.
ATGGATGTTTGTGATGTCCTTAGGTTAGTTAGGTTTAACTAGTTCTAAGTTCTAGGGGACTAATGACCTCAGCAGTTGAGTCCCATAGTGCTCAGAGCCATTTGAACCATTTTTTTGAGAAGATATTACCGGTAGCGATAAATACAGAGGTTTGAGAGACGTTAATATACTATTCGCCAGTAAAATTCCGTCATAGAGGTGGACTGCAACAAAGGCCAAAGTGGTATGGCCTAGCACATCAGCAGCATCCATTCAAATTATGTGAAAGTAATGTGATCTACACTCTGTGATGTAAAAAAAAGACAAAACGGGTTTCTGACTCAGAAATCTCATTTCAGTGTTGGTTGTTAGTGAGAAGGTCGTGGTTGTGCCTCACGTGAGTAGGCGACATGTCTAACAGCACGCGTCAGCAATGCGACAGCCCCGTGTCGTATTGAGACTGTCGTTTCTCGTTTCCCGATATTGCTGCTGACGTTGATAGGGATCCGAAGATTGGCATGCGTATACAGAGTGAAGCACCTAAAATTTGCACAGCAGATATTGCGGAAATGGAAAGTGCTATTTATCTGCGATTTTCGCAGATTGGACTGGTACTTAGGGGTTAGTATTTTTCGTCGATACACAGATTGTAGCAATACTTAGAAAGTGTATTTTAGTGCAAACATACACTCTTTTAAGTGGAGCAATACCTAGTGACATTAACAGACTAATACATCTACATCTACATCTACATGACTACTCTGCAATTCACATTTAAGTGCTTGGCAGAGGGTTCGTCGAACCACAATCATACTATCTCTCTGCCATTCCACTCCCGAACAGCGCGCGGGAAAAACGAACACCTAAACCTTTCTGTTCGAGCTCTGATTTCTCTTATTTTATTTTGATGATCATTCCTACCTATGTAGGTTGGGCTCAACAAAATATTTTCGCATTCGCAAGAGAAAGTTTCTGACTGAAATTTCGTAAATAGATCTCGCCGCGACGAGAAACGTCTTTGCTTTAATGACTTCCATCCCAATTCGCGTATCATATCTGCCACACTCTCTCCCCTACTACGTGATAATACAAAACGAGCTGCCCTTTTTTGCACCCTTTCGATGTCCTCCGTCAATCCCACCTGGTAAGGATCCCACACCGCGCAGCAATATTCTAACTGAGGACGAACGAGTGTAGTGTAAGCTGTCTCTTTAGTGGACTTGTTGCATCTTCTGTGTGTCCTGCCAATGAAACGCAACCTTTGGCTCGCCTTCCCCATAATATTATCTATGTGGTCTTTCCAACTGAAGTTGTTCGTAATTTTTACCACCAGGTACTTAGTTGAATTGACAGCCTTGAGAATTGTACTATTTATCGAGTAATCGAATTCCAACGGATTTATTTTGGAACTCATGTGGATCACCTCACACTTTTCGTTATTTAGCGTCAACTGCCACCTGCCACACCATACAGCAATCTTTTCTAAATCGCTTTGCAATTGATACTGGTCTTCGGATGACCTTACTAGACGGTAAATTACAGCATCATCTGCGAACAACCTAAGAGAACTGCTCAGATTGTCACCCAGGTCATTTATATAGATCAGGAACAGCAGAGGTCCCAGGACGCTTCCCTGGGGAACATCTGATATCACTTCAGTTTTACTCGATGATTTGCCGTCTATTTCCACGAACTGCGACCTTCCTGACAGGAAATCACGAATCCAGTCGCACAACTGAGACGATACCCCATAGGCCTGCAGCTTGATTAGAAGTCGGTTGTGAGGAACGGTGTCAAAAGCTTTCCGGAAATCTAGAAATACGGAATCAACTTGAGATCCCCTGTCGATAGCGGCCATTACTTCGTGCGAATAAAGAGCTAGCTGCGTTGCACAAGAACGATGTTTTCTGAAACCATGCTGATTACGTATCAATAGATCGTTCCCTTCGAGGTGATTCATAATGTTTGAATACAGTATATGCTCCAAAACCCTACTGCAAACCGACGTCAATGATATAGGTCTGTAGTTAGATGGATTACTCCTACTACCCTTCTTAAACACTGGTGCGACCTGCGCAATTTTCCAATCTGTAGGTACAGATCTATCGGTGAGCGAGCGATTGTATATGAGTGCTAAGTAGGGAGCTATTGTATCAGCGTAATCTGAAAGGAACCTAATCGGTATACAACCTGGACCTGAAGACTTGCCCGTATCAAGCGATTTGAGTTGCTTCGCAACCCCTAAAGTATCTACTTCTAAGAAACTCGTGCTAGCAGCTGCTCGTGTTTCAAATTCTGGAATATTCCACTCATCTTCCCTGGTGAAGGAATTTCGGAAAACTGCGTTCAATAACTCCGCTTTAGCGGCACAGTCGTCGGTAACAGTACCATCGGCACTGCGCAGCGAAGGTATTGACTGCGTCTTGCCGCTTGTGTACTTTACATACGACCAGAATACATGGGCAAATGAGTATGTCAGTGGTGGTTGTTGCAGGATTCTTGTGCGATTCAATTACGATATGCTGCATGTTGGAAAGATTCCACATCGACACTTGTTTATGACATTCAACTTGCGTAGTTGCTAGGTACGACGTTGTCATGTTTCTTAACAGTGTGCTTGTGTGTTCCTTGAGTGCGCTTCGGCTGGCTAGTCAGTAGTTGCATGACAGTCCAAGCAGCAGGCCTTGAATGGACGATGGGATTTACCAGTGCAGAAAAGGCCGACATTCTTATGGTGTATGGAGATTGTAGGAAGAATGCAGTCCGTTCTTGTAAGTTGTATGCGGCAAGATATTCCAATAGATGTCAACCATCTCGGCAGTTATTTATCAACCTCTTCAACCAGTTACGTGAAAGTGGTAGTTTAACACCTAGTCAACGTAACAGAAGGAAACAAGTGACGATAGAAGGGGGGAAAATTAATTTGATTGCTGCTGTTGCGGTTGATCCGCACGTTAGCTCCTGCGCAATCGCACAATGAAGTGGCATGAGTCAGGCAAATATCCCACGCGTTGTCCATCGACATGGGTTTCATGTCTATCACATCTCTCTCCATCAAGAGCTGCACGTAAACGATTATGAGAATCGTGTAAACTTCTGTATATGGACATGAAGACAGGATACTCCAGATGTGTCATGTATCTTGTTTAGTGATGAGGTCACTTTTACCAGTCATGGCCAGGTATATCGGCGTAACATGCACTATTGGTCTTTTGACAATCCCCACTGGTTTCGTCGGGTGGAACGTCAGCGTCCATATAGTGTGAACGTGTGGTGTGCTATAGTGAACCATCGACTCATAGGCCCGTTTTTCATAGTCGGAACACTGGAGGCGCGCAAGTATCGCAGCCTCCTAGCAGACAATCTTCCACGGATGCAAGAAGACGTTCCTCTGCAGACTAGGAGGGACGTGTGGTACCAACACGATGGCTGTCCAGCCCGTAGTGCACAAAGCAATACAGTGCGTCTTCGCGAATTGTTTCCAGATTTTGGACTGGAAGCAAAGGACCTGTACCTTGGCCAAACCGTTCCCCGGATTTGACTCCTGTAGACATTTATCGCTGTGGGGAAAGCTGATAGTCGCTGTATACAAGGACGTACCAACTACACTCGGTTATATGCAACAAGTATTACTTCAGCCTGCTCAGACATCTCCGCTGAAATGATAGCATCTTTGTAGTAGTCGTTCCATACCAGACTGGAAGAATGTATTTCCGCTGCCGGTGTTCATGTTGAACTCAATCTGTGATGGTCAATTATCTCGTCACTTGTCGGAATCCACATAACTAGAGTATGCTCTTCTGTTGTTTTTAGTGAGTGCTACTTCGGATATTGTACAAGTGTCGGTGTGGGAACTTTTCAAAATACGATATCTCGTAAATGAGTCGCACGTGAATCCTCCAACCAACACCACTACATTATACTTTACCCTACTTTCAGTTTACTAATGTCAATAGGCGTTGTTCCATTTAAAAAAGTGCATGTTAGCTCAAAAAGTAGGCTTCACAAGTTTCATTACAATCTGTTTATTGGCTAACACTACAAGCCCCGGACTACCAATCCCGTTTGGAAAACTGCACATTAATAATGCTTTCCATTCCTGCAATATTTGTGGTGCAAGTTGTAGGTGATTCAACCTGTATACAAGGGCGATCAAAAAGTTTCCGGGTGAAGGCTTTGCTGTAACCTATGCGGTTATATGTCAATGACGTTATCTTTCAACAACATAACATAAACCTGCATGCTGTCAGTGATGTTTAGATATACTTCGATACAGAGCGTCGTCCACTGTTACCCTGACCAGTAAGATCCTCAAAGTTTTTATCGACTGGCAAAGAAAAGTCATGGGCTCCCAAGAGACTGGCACAGAGGTGAAGCAGCATGGATTGCCATTCCCGTACCTGGAACCAAAGCTCAGTTCACCTCAATGCCCAGACAGATTTGATTCATTATTGCTGCCAGAGATGACAGCTTTGTTTAGCTAATTTCGCACTCTATACACACCTTAATCTCCTGCAAGTTTAATCACGTATTCTTTCTACTATGCTTTATGTGCAAAACGAATAAAGTTTCGTCTTTCAACTGGTCATAAAGTCATGTACAATGTATGGTTTTGTGAGAAAATGTTAGTATATGGAATTATCCAATAATTTATTATTAGGATCCTGGTTTTCGCGATGACCATCTAGCACTTTCCCTACGGAACTATTTATTTACTAAAATGGAGACCGCAAAGCAGCCAGAATTTTTTCTTGATTTTAAATCACGCAGTACGGTTTAGACAGTAGCATCAAATGATCCTCTTTCTCGTATGACATTGACAGCTTTAATTACACGGTGCCCGTTACACATTGCGTTAACATCTTATCTGCACGGACGTAATCAAGGGTCCAACTCTGCGGGCTCCACGCCTTGAGGATAGAGGCCGTTCTTTAACGTCTGTCGCCGGCGCTGCAGCACATTTCTCTCCTTCAACGGGAAACCACACACACATTTTTCTGAGAGCTCTGGCACAGAGACGTCAGCTTGTTTGAGACGACTTGTCGGCCTCTGGCACGGCTGCTGCCGCCGAATTTGCTCACCCACTTGCCAGGATCGATTAGCGACCGCAGCTTCAGCAAACAGAGGTACCTTGCCTCAGACGCACTGTCACCCGGCGAACCATAAGCCATCACTCGCTACCCGCATTAGGAAGTTAATGCAACTGCGAACTTTGACTGCAGTTAAGCAGCTAACTCTAATCCTTTACGAGTGATGTGTGACTGAAGCCTGGGAGGTGTCAATATATTTCGTACTACGTGAACTGAACCGTGAAGAGGACCGAGCAAAATGTTAATTGAGCCATAGTTACAATGACAGACTTAAGCAGCTTTGGATTTAGTCATCACTCGAAACAGCCAGTACAACGCTGCATTTTATGTTTTGACAATGTACTTGAACGAGGAAAACTTTATAAACTTACTGTGGATATAACACTGAAATGTGGATGTGAATAACGTGCCATTAATACTTTGGAAACCAGTAATGATATGGCCTATAAATTTGAAGCACACTATATAAGCTAGCCAATCAAAATGCGTAGTGTAGTCACTTTAATTTGGTCACCATATATGTTCGACGTCAACGTGGAATAACCACTCACAGACGACAGGAGACAACATTAGCAGTGGAGGGTGAATGAAGCGTGTCGAGCCGACGCGGACAGCAGTACAGTCGTTGCAGTAGTGCGGAAACGGAGCGATTTATGTGACGTCCAGAAGGGCATGATCATTGGCTTTCGGGTCGAAGGTGGAAGCATTTCCGAAACAGCTATGTTTGTAAACTGTTCGCGTGCCGCCGTGGTTTAAGTATATCGTGAATGGCGAAATGGTGCTGTCTAGAACCTATGCCTGGGCAGATGCGCTGCACCATGGCCATAGACGACAAGGGTGAACGACGTGCGTGGAGATGTGGACGGGCGAACAGACGTCCATCTGTTGAGCAACTGACAGCCCAGATGAACCGAGCTGGAATATGCACGGCAATATCGCAACTGGACGTCTGCTGAGCGACGATAGATGGCCTTTCCAGATGAATCACGTTTTATACTCCATGGGACAGATGGCCATTGGCGTGTACTGCGTGGAACGTCTGAAAGGAAACAAGCAAACACTGTGCAGTAATCGTCGGAAGGATCCAGACCGAAAGGCAGTCAATCCGTGACCTTGTCATTCTGGAAGGCAAACGGGATCAGCATAAGAACTCATCTATTCTTGAGGACCATGTCCACCCCTAGAAGCAATTTGTTTTTCCTAAGCAGGATGGCATCTACCAGCAGGACAATGCAACGCGTCACTCAGCTCGCAGCGTATGTGTGTTGTTCGACAAGCACTCCGTACTCCCTTGGTCACCGAATTCCCCGAATTTAAACCCAGTCGATAATCTGTGGGACCATTTCGATCGAGCTGTTCCCGCCATGGATCCTCAACCGAAAACCCAAGCGGAGCAGGCCACCGGAGTAGAGCCAGAATGGCTCCAAATCCGTGTCGGTACCTTCCAGAGACTCATTGAGTCTCCTTCTGTATGTCTCGTAGCGATCAGCGCCGAAAAAGGTGATTATTCAAGTTTTTGACTGATTGTAACATTAGTGTTATTTGACAGTGTATAATTATCCCCTGGTTGCCTTGCATGGCACCGAGCGAGGTGGCGCAGTGGCTAGCACACTGGACTCGCATTCGGGAGGACGACGGTTCAATCCCGCGTCCGGCCATCCTGATTTAGGTTTTCCGTGATTTCCCTAAATCGCTCTAGGCAAATGCTCGGATGGTTCCTTTGAAGGGGCACGGCCGGCTTCCTTCCCCGTCCTTCCCTAATCCGATGAGACCGATGTCCTCGCTGTCTGGTCTTCTCCCCGAAACAAACCAACCCTCCCTGGCAGTGCTGCCATTTATGTAGAACTTGTAAGTAAAACATAGCCACGATGTTATATGTACGTGATAGTCGGTTGTATGAAATTAACACCTTAAGATGGTCGGTCTGGAGGCGTGACAGAGTGGCAGAGATGACCTTCATTGTTTAGAAGTGGCAATGACTACACGGTGAGTGAAGTTGCCCGATTTGTTGGTGTACGAAGGCGGAATGTCCAATGTGTGTACAAAGAACGGTGTACCACTCACTGGCATGTAACATGACTTGAGAACAGTGGTTGTAAAACGATCTTAACAGACAGCGACTGAAGATAAATTTCACACTTTTATTCTGTGGGTGTGGGGAGGTGGCGGGAAGGGGGGCACATTTTTTCATAGACCTTCACCTCTTCCTCAAATATAGTCTGCTGTCACCATCATATTTAACGTGCTACAGATACCTACGATTTTTGTAATAATAACAACAAACTAGAAAATATTATTTATATCATTGGTTAGTACGGTACTTTTGCTTGTGGGAGGGAAAATCATGACCTCTATGTAAGCCCCGCTTTGAATTCGCGCCTGGACTCACGCTTTGTCAGTGACACTCGGTTTCATATCAGAGAGGAATTGTTGCTGTCAGTAAATGCAAGTCCATTCCAATCAGATTCCGGGCGAATATTGGATAGGATGCAATGGGCATCGTTCACAGGGCCACATAAAGCTGCACATCATCAGAGGGCTAAACAACACAGACATTGGACAGCAGGTGACTGGAGACGTTTAGCGTTGTCGAATGAGCCACCATTTCAGCTGTTTCCGAATAGTGCGAGGTGGCTATTGCGCCTACAGCCAAGTGGCTGTTCAATGTGCAGTGTGTGGAGTGTGTAATACAAACCAGAGGTGCTTTTGTGATGGTTTTGGAGTGATTTTCATACTACGACTTTGATCCACTTATTCAGATTATCGTAAAAATGCACCACGATATATATTTAAACAGTCTAGGTGACTAGTTATGGTCCTTTCTTCCATATCTTCGTAACGAGTAGACTGTGGACATTCCCGGCTTTCAAGATAACAAAATCTGTGTTCAGCCCTTGTCTCAGACTATTTGGAACAGAAGCAATCAGTTGTCCAGAGTGCTTATAAAATATCGCCTCAGCGCATGCTCCATCTCTTTTTTTTTTCTTTATTGTATTTCAATTCCCCATCGGGGCGAGCTGGCAGCAGCATAGACGCTGCTCTTCAGCCGAAAGACATAGAACAAAACAATAGAAGACATTTAAAAACAGCAAAGGAGAGAATAAGGTGAACATAGATATATAAAAGGGGGAACATCATGGAAGGCAATAGACAAAAAACGGGGTGACTGTAAAATGGAGATAAAAAACTGTTTAAAAGTAGCACACACAAAAAGCCACACACTGCGACGGTTGAAAGAACACAAGGCACAGTACGACAAGAGCATAAAGGTAGCGATGGATGGCATAGCACATAACGTAACACTGACGGCGAACCTCAAGGCAGTACACAATTAAAATCACACCTCTAGACGCACACGAGAAACAGCACTAAACACAACACTGATGTGGCACACTGATGATGATCAATACAGAGGATCTGCCAGGCGCTAGGAGATGAGGGAGACCTGAAGATAGGAGGGAGGGAAGAGATGGGGGAGGTGAGCGGGGGGCGCGCGGAAGAGGGCCAGGTAGGGAGGGATGTGGGAAGGAGAGAGGCAAGTATGGGGTGCAGGGTCTCAGGGGAGGGGGGGACGGAGGAAAATCCGCTCTGGGAGAAGGAGGAAAGAGGAAAAGGGGGCCCTGGGGAGGGGGGGGGGGGTGAACAAGGCCAGGTTATAGTTGGAAGGAAGGGTAGATGTCACGGCGAAGTTCGTCATCCGGGAGGGGGAGGCGTTGGAAATTGCCCTGATGAAGGAGATGGAGGGTGTGGAGGTGGAGAGAGGGAGGGATACAGCGATAGAGGCGCGGAAACGGGCAGGGGGTGGAGAGGAAGGAGGAAACCAGAGGGTGGGGGGGACCAAGCCTGCGAACAATGTAAAGGATGCGGAGATGTTGGAGGAGCAGGAGGAGGTGGGGGAAGGGGACCAGTTCATACAGGAGCCGTGTGGGGGAAGGAAGGCGGATACGGAAGGCAAGGTGGAGCTCATGGCGTTCAAGGATTTGGAGGGCCCTGTAAAAGAGGGTGGGGGCAGAGATCCAGGCGATGCTGGCATAACAGAGGATAGGATGGATGAGGGATTTGTAGGTGTGGAGGATGGTAGAAGGATGCAATCCCCATGTCCGGCCAGACAGGAGTTTCAGCAGGCGGAGGCGGGAATGGGCTTTCTGCTGGATGGTCAGGAGATGAGGGGTCCAGGTGAGGTGTCGGTCAAGGGTGAGGCCATGGTATTTCAGGGTGGGGGTGAGTTGGATAGGACGACCATAAAGAGTGAGGTAGAAATCATGGAGGCGAAAGGAGTGAGTGGTGCGGCCTATGATGATTGCCTGGGTTTTGGAGGGGTTGAGACGGAGGAACCACTGGTTACACCAAGTGGTGAACTGGTTAAGGTGGGTTTGGAGGGTACGTTGAGACCGTTGAAGGGTAGGATAGAGAGCCAGGAAGGCGGTGTCATCAGCATATTGGAGAAGGTGGACTGGTGGGGGTGGCTTGGGCATAACAGCTGTATACAAGAGATAAAACAGAGGGGAGAGGACAGAACCCTGGGGGACGCCAGCTGGGGGATAAAAGATACGGGAGTTGGTGTTGTGGAGGGTGACATAGGAAGGACGGTGCGAGAGGAAGGAAGCGACCAGACGGACAAAATTGATAGGCATGGCGTAGGTTGGGAGTTTAAAGAGGAGACCGGGATGCCATACACGGTCATAGGCATTTTGGAGGTCAAGGGAAACAAAAATGGCGGAGCGACAGGAGTTGAGCTGGAGGGACAGAAGGTGAACAAGGTTGAGGAGTTGGTCGTCAGCAGAGAAGGAGGGTCGGAAGCCACACTGGGTAAGGGGGAGGAGGTGGTGTTGAGCAAGGTGCTGATGGATACGGTGGGAGAGGATGGATTCAAAGACCTTACTGAAGACAGAGGTGAGGCAGATGGGACGATAGGAAGAGGTGGCATAAGGGGGTTTGTTGGGTTTGAGGAATAAGAGGACGCGGGAGGTCTTCCACAGGTCAGGGTAGAAGCCAGTAGAGAGGACGACATTATAGAGATGGGCGAGGACAGTCAGGAAGGAATAGGGGCTTTTGCGAAGGTGACGGTAGGTGACACAGTCGTGACCAGGGGCCGTGGTGTGTTTGGACCGGAGGATAAGTTTAATGTCTTGTGCTGTGATGGGAGTGTTTACGTCGGAGGGGGGCAACTGCCCCAAGTACTGGAGACTAGGAGCAAGTGGAGCGACCGAGGTATCGGCACGTTCCATGACTGTGGGGAAAAGAGAATAATCAAAGTGGGGATCATCAGGGATGGAGAAGACCTCGGAAAGGTGGGAAGCGAAGTGGTTGGCCTTACTGAGGTTGTCAGGAAGGGGGCGATCGTTATGGAGAAGGGGGTAGTGGGGAGCGGAAAGGGAACCAGTAAGACGATGGAAGGCGGACCAGTACTTGGAGGAGTTGATAGGGAGGGTGGCGTTGAGTCGCGTGCAGGTCTTGCGCCAGTCGCGGCGTTTCGTTGCTGTAATAAGGTTCCGTACGTGTCGCTGTATTTGCCGGTGGCGTTGGAGTGTATCCCTGTCACGAGTGCGCAGGAAGGAGCGATAGAGGCGGCGGGATTCACGGAGGAGGAGGACAGCCCGCGGAGGGAGAGTGGGACGGTGTGGTTGGATGGTTTTAGTAGGAACATGGGCCTCCACGGCGTCAGTAATTCCCTTCTGAAGGAAGGACGAGGCGTGGATGATGTCGTCAGGATGGCGATAGGTAAGAGGGTGGCATTCAACCTGGGTGGAGATGGAATCCCGGTAGGCATCCCAGTTGGCACGGCGATAGTCATGGACGACCTTGGGAGGGGGTTGCTCCATCTAACAAGGGAATGGTCAAATACGATACATCGAAAAATTTTTCACACGGGTAGAATCCACCAAAAGAAATGAATGCACTGTCAAAATTTTAGTTGTGCACTGCAAGTATTCAAAAAAAGTATGTTAAAGTTACTCATGTTTGAAGCATGAATACCCGCTTATAACAGCACTTTATACAGCCCTTTCAGTCTAGTTCGGAATCGGCGAATCAGCAGACGCATCCGTGACAAGAGAACGTAGCGCCATCTAGCGCGAAATCCATAATACACACACGTGAATATTAAGCATTTAAACCATATCAAAAATGACTCAAATCATTTAATTCTTGAAAACTTGTAGTTCATATCGACAGCTAAACTGTTACACAAGTGACTAGTGGAGGACAGAAAAATTAAGGCGTTGCGCCATGTCACGTTACAGACGATTTCCTTCAATCAGGCCTTTAACATCTTGACATGAAGAGGTTTCGGATGTAGCATTGAAAATTATTCCTTCCAATGTTCTCAGATTTTGCTACGTTGTATATAAGAATTCAGCTACTAAATAGTCCTTTTTTAAATCGTTGGTCCTACTTTGCCTTGAGGTTCTGGAAGATGGATGTAAAGCTCGCTTGTGTTTCAAGCTTGTGCAACAAACTTCACGCGAAAAGATAAAGTATGGTTTGCACACAGTTCTTGCACGAAACGTGACTAATTGGCTTTATACACAGCACTTTCGTGGATAACAAGAAGCTTTGGCTTCATGTCAGCTACAAATTTCTTTACGGTATTACCAGTTAAAGAGGTGTCCTGCACATGTTTAATTGAAAGAAAATTTGTAATTTCGCGATTCCCTTTTCCGCGTAGTTTCCTGACTCCTTTTAACCAAGTTGAAGAAGCATGGAGGTCAGTAATGTTCATGTCATTCAAAATTCAGAAGACCTAGTGTCATAGGTCTCCCTTGTTAACAGTGCACACACTCACAAGCAGTTCTATATTTTTTGAATAAATTTTCTGTCAATCTTTTGCAAGTTTCATTTTGGTGCATATTTCATACTTTGTGTATGTCTTTCTTCTACTTACACAATTCACTTTCAGATTTTACGAAACGAAACCAGCTTGGCACACGCTTAACTTTAAGTATATTCTGCCCCCTCCTTCGTTTAACCAAAAAATTTAGAAATTTTTCTTTGTCACAGAATGTGAATACTGTGCGTGCGTTCATTCGGCTGGGAAGATAGTGAATTCTTGTTGTGCACTTTATTTAGCACAATAATTACCGTTCGAACAACAATTCATGCAATTGTCACAGTTATTTCTTGTATTTTTAAAGCTGTTGTTCTACAATTTCTAACGAAATGCTGACATCATTCGAATGAACGTTAAAGAAATGAACTACTAAATGCACATATGCAGGTCTTCGGGAGGAGGTGATCACGCTTGCATACGATGTTCTTCGTATTTCATCGTTGTAAGATTTAAATTATCATTGGATTCCACGTCACTGTGAAACTCTAGGAACCGAACAAAGACAGATGCTGTTAACAAGCATACGCGAAGGAAACACACTGAAAATTAATTGAGCTTTATGACCATTCTTAACACTTAGCGATACCGCAAAGACAATTGCAAATTATTACGGATATTAAATGATTTACAAATTCGAGAGAATAGCAACTGTGAACAATGGTGGCAGAGAAACAATCGACTGGCACTGAAATTCACTGTACATATTACGATCGCGTTGTGCCGTGATATCTGTACACCGATGTGGCGTCGACCACAGCCTGGCGCCCACCGTGTTGCGTGTACACTGTCTGCTACAGCAATGGTAGGGGTGTACAGTCCTCCAGCTGCCTGAAGAGCTACAAATTTGGCAGTTTTCAACATTTTTTTAAAATATTTGCAATGTGTCTTAGCAGCTGAACTTTTGACGTTGTGTTTCTTTCGATGTATTCTTCCTGTATAAAAAATTTCAGGACATCTTTCGACATACCGGGTTGGACTGTTCCCTTGTAAGTGATATAAAGTAACCAGTGAGGTAAGTGCTAACAGTTCAGCCTCGCCACAGTATTTGTTCAAGAATTCGATGTTTTCGTGTAAGCCAGCTTATAAAGTAATTCGTCGAAATGGAACAACACTACCCTTCTAAGAGCAGATTGAACACTACGAGCGTCAGTGATAATGTCGGCTCACAAACTACAGGGATGAAGCACTGCCGTCTGTACTGTAAGACAAACGATTCTCCCGCTGTGTCACACATTGGTATAAGCCTGGTAGACCGAATTTCTATTTAAATCTAGTACGTTTAGATGATCTGATTCAAATCTTATTGTTAATCTAGATGTTGAGGAAGTAGGTGTGATGGAAAAGAATGAAACTGCTCAAAAGCACATTGCAAAATATCGTATCAGGTTTATGAGCCCTTAGACAGGCACTGAATTTATTTGAATCCATAAAAATACATTTGCTATTCCGGTCAAAGCAATAAATGGAACGATCTCATGAATCAACGTACGAGAAACAATGAAAATGATTTTACTTCTTTTAGTTACACATGACAAAGTTAATATAAAAGATATGGAAGCCCGTGAGGAAATATTTATTTACATACATCTATCTGGGTGAAGTGGCCTTCAAATTAGTATTTTTCCTGTCGCTCATTGTGCGAATGTGACATATAAGAAGAAGAATACTATTGGCACGACATTCACTACGGTACTTGTGAAACAGATACTTAGAGAATATGAATTTATATGTAAAGCAAGATGCTAATTTGCTTGGGGATCGACTGCAGTGATACTAGCTGCAAACATTAAGCAAACTGTAGAACTACCAATAATTCTAAGCAATTTTCTGGCAGACGATAACAGTTTTAAAATCTATCATAATATTAGAATATGCCACCAAACGTCAATATAGTATTAACGTTGCGATTTAATGAACATTCGTAGTAGTTTGGCGTTAAAATTCGGCTTGCACAAGATCTTGGTCTTAGTTTCAGTTGAAAATTGCAAAGCAATTCATTGAATTACTAAAAACTGCAGTTAAGCTTCTAAAATAATTCTGATCATGACGGCATTAATACTTATAGCTTACTCTCAAAAAAAGTGGAGTTTGTGAATTGCTCATTTTATGCAAGTTTTCTTTTATTTTGTTGTAAAAAGAGACCTTAATCTCACGAGAGCAATTATCCACTTATTACGGTAATCCGCTGTAGAGTAGCAGACTACTCGTTCAAATGTTCAAATGGCTCTGAGCACTATGGGACTTAACATCTGAGGTCATAAGTCCCCTAGAACTTAGAACTACTTAAACCTAACTAATCTAAGGACATCACAAACATCCATGCCCGAGGCAGGATTCGAACCTGCGGCCGTAGCGGTCGCGCGGTTCCAGACTGAAGCGCCTAGAACCGCTCGGCCACCCCGGCCGGCACTACTCGTTCAATGGACCACCAGACTACTTATGAAAATGAGAATGGAACAGAGGCTAAAGGTCATGAGCACGCAGATAGTATTAGGAACCTTACATGTGTTAAGTGAAGGCCGTCGGCCACAGCCCTGTCCGTGATGAGAAGCAATACCAGAAATTAGGTATTTTCAGCTCACGCTTGACACTGTGAGTATCGTAATACTGAATTCCCTAACGATTTCCGAAACAAAATTCTCCAGACGTTTAGCTCCAACTAAAATTCCAAGTTTGTTAATTCCCGTCGTGCGGCCATAATCACGTCTGATGCCTTTTCACATGAATCACCTGAGAAAAAAATCTCCGCCAGTGCATTGCCCTTTTATGCCTTGTGTAGGCGATACTACCCCCCATCTGTACACACACATATCACTATCCTACGAGTTTTGTCACATCAATGTAAATTGACATCTCAAATGGATCTTTTGCTGGGTGCATGAAATAACCTGCCGTTGCAGCGGCTGTAGACAAGGTGAGCCCAAAAGCTTATAGATTTCCTGGTTAATCACGCAATTAACCTGGATTTAACATTACTGATATCGTAATCAATCAATAGGTTATTAGGCGCTTCGCTGGGTTCTGCCGTTACGGGAGTTAAACGAAACATCGACGCTTGGTTGGGTTCTGCCGTCCGGAGTGTTCTGGCGAACAGCTGCGTATCGGTCCACAGTGCTCCTTTCTTGTTCTGGCACACTGCTGTCGAGTGCTCTCCCTTGCGACAGCCGTGACATGGTCGAAAAAATGTGGACGCCGGCTACGCTCGTGGCGCTTCGAACAGACGCCGGCACGGTAGCTCAGCGTGTTCGGTCAGAGAGCTGGTTGCCTTTGTAATAAAAAAAAAAAAAAAACTGAGTGGAAGGATTAACAAACGAACTTTAACGGAGATAGCATGACCTCCGCACAGACCAAACCCAAAAAAAGAAAAAAAACCGTCTGGACAAGACTTCAGCATCAATTGGGCAAATCCGACGCCGAGAGGGAATTTTTCTTATTATCTAAGGAACGTGTGGAGGTTTGCGTCGGTTTACTGCGTATATTTAAATCTACTTTGGAGCGGCATGTTCACATTTCGGTTCAGCGCCCCATTATTCTTGATTATCTCCTGCATCTGTCCCTGTTGTAGTTGTTATAATCACACGTGTTCCTGCTGTTGCTTCTACGGCATTATTCATCGCTGCCAAAGCTCCAGAAACGTTTGATCCATAGTTACAAGCTATTTCAGACGTGAAAGTCAGTCTCTTTGCCAATTTTGGAACGCAGAACCCGGGCGAGGAAGTGCCAGTCTACGGTTTCTGAGGAAAAGAGGTGAGTGGTCGTGCACATTTAGAAACTGACAGCAATCTACACGTAAAACAAAGAATAGTTAACACGGTAAAAGGAAAGCCAGACTACGAAACCGAGAAAAGTAAGCAAGAACAAGGTGTTGCCGTGTGCGAATAGTAATGTCGATGACCTAAAAGCTTCGTATGCATTACAAACGGTCGAGGAATGCGCATACTCTTTCCTCCTTGCCTACATAGCTAAAGAGATTACGAACGGATGCAGCATCCACACCGCCTGCAGTGCGACCGTGAATCCTGACAACTCTGAACGACCAACGCTGGTGCGTTCATCTCGATATCGATGTCTAAATCCAACGAAATAGTAAATCATGTCTTTTCAGTGAACGATTATCAGCCTGCAAAAGTGTCTCAATATGAGAACTGATGTATGAAAGAGAGATGATTGGTATAAGTACTAAACGATTTCGTTCTGTGCAGGAAAATGCTTTTTGGAGTTTTTTTAAAAAGAAACATGCTATTATCGCGTCTTTTGTTACTTTAACGAAAAGTCTCTTACCGAAAAATTCTCTTCATGTGTCTCCCACATAAAAACACATATTTGGGAGGTGCACCCCAGTTCGTGATCTAACAAACAAGAAATTTTATATTACATTTTGGTTTTACAGTACAAAATTTACTATATTTCTAAATTCTGAAAAGTAAAACTTTTTCTGTTGCCTCTCAGTACTTTTTTATTAGCTTAGAAAGATCTCTGCCAACGGGCTTGCCATCCGTAATGAGGGGTGGCCGTCCAACCCCACGACGTCTGGACGTGGTTTCACCTTGGTTTTAGCTACGTGTTGAAGACACCATAGCATTCCTCGAACACCCGGCAAGTCAGTTTCCGAAAAGATTGTGCCGAGCCTCTGGGTCATAATAATCTGCCCTCGATCAAATCTCAAATAGATTGCGCGCCTTCCTAAGCCTACACAAGGACAGCACACTCACTGATTCTACACGAACCGCGCGTGTGTCTGACTAGCAGTCGTTCCTGGCCAGGTGACGCTGCTATCGCCAGGTCGGATTTGTAACAATAGTAGGTCGTTGGTCATAATGTATTGGCTGGTCAGTTTATTCTCAAAGCAATTATACGGCAACAATGCGTCAAACACAATGTTGAATTCAGTGCGGACTGTATTTCTTAAACTTTCCAAACTACTGAAATAAGTAGACTCTTAAGTGTCGCCAATGATGCAGCGTGCTGACTCATTATCGAGTTACACAGACAAACCACATTGTGCCATATACGGTCTTGATTTCAGTGCAGTGTATAAATTTTTTATGTCTTTTCTGAAAATCTGCAAATTGTCATTAATGATTTTCTTTGGCAGTAATCCAGAAAATCAAATTAAAAAGAGTGTTTTTCAGCAAAATTCCTCTGTAGCTCCTATTTTCTCTGTGAAAATCGTAATAACTTCCTTTTAGACCTTGAAGTAGGATTTAGCACTTCTTAAGTTCTATAAGATTAATATCTGAAAATACGTACCCTGTTTATCGCTCCTGATGCTTTTAAGACCACGGAGAATGGATGCCACCCTAATGTAAAGTACAAATGGTTCAAATGGCTCTAAGCACTAAGGGACTTAACACCTGAGGTCATCAGTCCCCTAGAACTTAGAACTACTTAAACCTAACTAACCTAAAGACATCACACACATCCATGCCCGAGGCAGGATTCGAACCTGTGACCACAGCAGCAGCGCGGTTCCAGACTCAAGAGCCTAGAACCGCCCGTCCACAGCGGCCGGCTGTAAATTTCAAGCCAAATTGTTTGTTGACTTTAGAAATTTTCAAAGGTTAGTTGAATGATGATGTTAACTGGAAAGATGGTAAAATTTCTCCCAGTAACTACGCAGATACTTACATTCTGTATAATTAAGTAACTTTGTGGCTACCGCAGTCTTTAATCGCAGACAGTGGTTTAAATGCTTCTCTTAGAAATATAATTTGTTTTCTGTGCAATTTTCTAAACACCCTGTGCGAGTAACAGCGTGGATTATTATACGGATGTAATAGCCTTTTGGCGTTTCATTTATTTCTCCCCATTATAGACATGCATTAACACGAGAGCATTCATTAACGCGGAAGCGTGGATGATCACTGTTACTTACGTACGTGTCGTAATAGCGAAGGGATTTATCTTCTGTGTGCATTTCACAAGCGCAAGGCACACATATAGAGAAATACGGTTGAAAATGGTACGACATATCCTATGAACCTTAACACTATGTTGCATAAAACGATGATTAAAGTGAAATAGATAGAAACTGAACGGAAACTATCCTACAACACCCACAAAAGGACATGATACGATTCCCGTTGTGGGTGCCTCAAACGTGACGTCTGCATCGTATTAACTTTACTTGGACAGCTATTGGACTAGACTCAACGAACTGTCCGCCGTAGACGACAACGAAGTGGAAGGTCCGAAACGACTTCCCGCTTTAAAGGGAACCACGCGTAACTGTTTCAGGGAATGAAGAATGTTAGGAATGACTGACTCGGCACACTTACGTCAATGAATTGTTTCGACTCAGTTTCTAAGGAGGCCGTTTTAGTATACACCTTAACAACTCATTTTAAATTAATTTATAGGCCGGAAAACTACTTTTAAATTCCTTTATAGGTATGAAAATTACATTTAACTAGATAATCCAAAAACGAGTTCTGTCTCCATATTTTTCAGGAAATTCTCTTTTTCTATCATTGTCTCCGTATGCGAGCAATAAAAGCTTTTATTTTCTTACTACGACGAATCAAAGAAGCGCCTAGTCAATTATACTTGTACCTTGCAAACCGCAGTGATGTTTTGGTAGAAGTTACTAACTTCGTAAAAGCTAAAAACATTCTGAAGCCAAGACTGCATAATTTTTTTTATTTAAAACAGCAGGTTTTGGCAGGCTTTGTTGTCATATTTGGGTCTTAAAAAATATTTTTGCTATGAAACGTGTTCATTTTAAGTTGGACGTCTCGCCAAGTTGTCACATTATAAAAGGTTTGTTATAATTAAAATATTTAATAACATAAAGCCCCTTGTGCAAATGGCTATGTCCATACATACACCGCTCACAGATGAGTGCTACGTCACAACGTCACAAAAACACATTACACAAGAGCACATCTGTTTTTTAAGATCTGGAGATGACAAAAAAATCTGTCGTAACCGGCTGTTTTAAATAAAAAATATTTATGCGATCCTGGCTTTAGAATGATTTTAACAAGCAAATCGGATCGCTCCTCCTGTCTTTTCAAAAGAGAAAATTCAGTCAGTACTAATTTTTATAGGACTGGTATGTACTAACGTCGCATATAGCATACTGTGATTCCAGATAAGACCCTGTGTAAAAATAAAAAATTAAAGTAGTTGTGACTGTGATGTCGACCTGCGAAGAAAGCTGTGCCAATTGCAATTAGATGGAAGTTTCAGTATGCATAAATTTTGTCACCCTGAACGCTAAAATTTCGGACACCAGACTGAATAGTACATTAAGCAGTGGAAGAAAGGGAATGTCTGGAGTTATGTAACACCTGCATCGACTTGAAGAGCTAAATATATTGACAGTTAGTGATCGTCAATATCTTCGGCATGTGGCGCTCCCTAACCGCCGCGTTCCGTCGGAAGACGCCCAGAAGGTGAATCAAAAACCTCGAGTGCCTTGATTGTCAGCCATCGAGAGAGATGGCGCATTGGTAAGACACTGTTCTCGTATTTGGAATGATGACAGTTCAGATCGCCGTCCGGCCATCTAGATTTAAATCGTTCATGGTTTCTCTAAATACGGCAAGGAGAATGCTGGTTTGATTTCTTTGGAAGGGCGTAGCCCATTTCCTTCCACACCAAATGTATTTCAAACTGCCAGACACTGATATTTGACTATAATGAATGGCTTGAGTAGAAACTGGTAGAAGAGGTGAAGCGATGGTCCTATTTGCTTATATTTTATGAATGCTCCTTGTTCAAGCATTTAAATTGTCGTGGCACGATTCATGACACAGCACATCCATTTTTCTTCTTCTTCCTTCCCCTTGTTTTCTTTGTTTCCTTCAGTTCACGTAATAGGTTTATGCATGCTGTTGTACCCTCCTTTGCATATAAGGCTTTCGTCCTGAGAATTGATTCGCAACAATCGCATCTGTGAGATTATGCTTTCTTGTGGCTTGGTTGCTCAATGTTTAAGTGCTAGACTACTCTAAGGTGTAGTGTTGGATCCACATTCGGGCTGAATGTCACTCATTGCTTTTATCACCGCTGGCAATAAATGATGTCTGTGAAAAATACCAAGTAGCGTCGTGGTCTGTAGATCATATTAAAGTGTTGTTCCCCACATAACTGGCAACCCAAGTCAGTTCAAAGGTCGCAAGAAGCCAAGGGCGTACCTCCCCCAATAGAAGCAGGCCTAATAAAACACTGAGGCGTTTAGACCATCTTTCACGTTGAAGATATCGTCTGCATTTAAGAGAAAACAAAATAATTAATAATTAACGAGGGCTGATAGAAGATCATTACGGGTTGTGGAGAAATGTTGAACACGTGATGGGAAAATGATCCTACGATTTATCTTACAAAACCAGTTGATGAAAGATATGGCTTGTCCTTCTTCGCACATTTGGTAAGAGATGGCGTCATTGTTTCTGAAGCGGACACAAAAATCAAGAACTTTTGTCGTTTTTCTAAGCGAATGATTCAGCAAGAAGGCACTTAAATCCAACTATGATGAGTAAGATTATAAGTATGTTCCGTTGGTAGTTCATCTCCATGTAAGTGTCTGACTAATTACTTGAACAACTTACCTTGATGAACTTGTACTGCAGGATCAGCGCGGCAAACGACGTATTTACCTTATTTACCTGCACACAACAAACAATAAACTATCTGTTCAGCTCACAGCGCTCATTCCGGACCAGAATGTCTTTCCCATGTGAAGACATTCCTGCCATTTGTTAAGAACGGTTGGAACTGTGTGTAGAAGGCCTACTCCACTTAATGACAACGAACGTGTATGCTATCATGAAATAAATTATGTCACGCAGTTATGTAGGTCCACCCTGTCTTTTATACTACATTCACTTGATTTATTCCTCTGTCATCTCGACAGCTTTGGCAGGTACCTATTTAAAATATAGTGTCAACCTTAACCCATAGCATACTTTTGGACTGATTCCAGTTTTCCAGCCAATATTAACTAAATATAATTCTAGTTATCGAAGTAAAGTACCACACTTTATCGTTTGACTATTTGCTCCATGCATTCCTGCCACAATTCGGTTTTTAGGGCCTTAGCAGCTCCTATCACTTTTCTAGGTTTGTGTCGTGTTAGATTCTTGTTTCGACGAAAGACTGGGAAGTTACACAAGTCATCCCAACACTTCAGAGAGGAAATAGTAATAATCCGGTGAATTACAGATCCATATCACTGACGTCTATTTGTAGCAGAATTTTGGAACTTACGCTGTGTTTGAACGTTATGAAATACCTCGAAGAAAACGGTGTATTGACATATAGTTACAAGGGATTCAGAAGATATTGTTGTTGAAACATTAACTAGCTCTTTATCCGCACGAGGTAATGAGTGCTGTCAACAGGGGATCTCAAAATTATTTCATATATCAAGGTTTCCAAAACGCTTTTGACGCCGTTCCTCACAAGGCACTTCTAAACAAACAGCGTGCCAATGGAGTATTGTCTGTTGTGTGACTGGGTCCGTTATCTCCTGTCAGACAGTTCACAGTACGCAGTAATAGACGGAAAGTCGAGAATAATGGAAGTGAAGTCTGGCGTTCCCCAAGAAGGCATTATATGCCCACTGATCTTTATGGGTCGCTCCCACTGTTCTCGTTGCAGTTTTCCTCTCCACTGTATAAAGCTCCAGGTTTCCTTCAATTGGGGATTTCAGATATGGGAGACAGCTTTATTGCTATATTTTTAATGCCGCCTATTTAATTTTTCATTCCATCTTAATTCTCAGAGACATATGTAGCAGTTTCTGCTTCCTGAGTGTACTGATTAGACACCTTTGACACATATACCAGATGTATCTTCATATGTTACATATATTTTATAAACTTCTTTATTTGTTTTATCTTCATGCAGTTTCTTTTCTTTTTACCTTTTTGTTTTCCCAGTCTGTGATACTACAAAGAAATAGTTAGATCTTATGCACATCTATTAAACACTCTCTGGTTTTAATTTTCCTTTACTTTTTCACTGCTAATCATGTAATCCATTTGAAAACTGTACACTCCAGACGGCTATTTAAATTTGCCAATATATTTCCCACAGAAAATATGTACATTAAATCTTACTGAGCTTTGAAAAATAATTCTGTTTTCATTTTCTGTGTTCTCCACTGTTCCAACTATGTTTGAAATATTAGTATTGACCGCTGTTATATTTGGAATTCAAAGATTTAGTAACTGATTGATGATGTTATATTTATCTGTCTATTATTTGAATCAGTTGTAGACTTTTATGGATTTATCTTTCCTTTTGTCTTCAGAGGTATATGCAGAATTTACCATGGGATCTCATTTAAAAAAACTCTAAGTACAGTGCATCGCAAGGGTATTAAAATGGCCACAGGAGTTTGTAGTGTAAGCCCCATTAACTGATTATGTGCAAAGGCAGTTGAGAATCACCATTCAATATTCTGTGAGGGTTCCTACTGGCCGAAGAAGCGCACAAGCCTCAGTCGTTCCCACAGTGACTTGCTTTTACTATTGCCGTTAATATTCGTGCTACTTTAGAGCGACTGTACAGAGATCACGAAAGAATAAAAGAGCCATCTGGAATACTAACAAGAGATGCAATGTAGTCTATTAACTTTTGTCGATGAAAAATACTTCGAACAAGGACACGTTTTCAGACTTGGCAATGTAGTCTATTAACTTTTGTCGATGAAAAATACTTCGAGCAAGGACACGTTTTCAGACTTGTTTCCATACTGAATGGTGTTTCGCAGGGTACCTTTAGGACTTTCATTCTCTTTATTCTTGGTGTAAACAGTATTTCATTCGAAGTAAGAAGTCATGTTCCTCAATAACCAGAATTTAATTGCAGATCAAATCAGTTAACTAACAGTGTATAAAACCCTTGTTGATACATCATGTGACTACGATTGGCTACTATAGGGATCGGCTGTACCTCACCATTTAAAGACTTGGTTATGATTCGCCATGATGACTTTAGATCGGACTCAGGGACCTACCGAACCCGTCTCATATACAGCCTCCGCTTTGAGAATGCTGAACCGTTTTGTGGCACCTTCTCACGGTATGACAAGCATCCACAGATAGGTCGAATGTAAGACAGCTCCTTTTCATCACTATGGCTGCAAAATACATAGAGCGGGTGACAAGCAACATTCGTCGATTAGCGCAACAATCTCCCATTGGAACGAAGGAACACCTTCATATCTGTTTGTCAACAGATATGAATGAAGTATTCTTCATGAATGAAAGTTTACAGCAATCTACGCGCCTGTCTTTTTTGTGCAAGAAGTATCTTAGTAAAAGGTTGTTTGAGTTTATCGAACAAAAAATGCTATTTAACGATGAGGCTCAGCAGAGGCCACCCTTGCGACTACTATCGTCTTCTGTTCTCGTGTTATTAGAACTCAATTACTCACCCACTTTATACGCTGAGATGTGGCCGACCTTGGAGGCTCTGGAGCAAATGAGACCTCAAGGTGGTGGAAATTCATTGCCTGCTCTACTCACTTTAACAAGAATTCGGATATATTTACTAAAGGAATAAACTGATTCAAAACAGTAAGATTCTCCAACAAGAGCAGGAATAAGAGAGGATATTCTTCTCGGTACAAGAAAATAAACTGACTAAGGGAACTTACTATGGAACGATCCAATCCGACATGTTGAAACCTGCCGGAAAATTTTCTCACTGGAAGAATACACAGATAGAAATGCACTGCCGAAATTTTAGCTGCTGAGGCGCACTGCAAGTATTTTTAAAATAATCTTTTCTACGTCATCCTAAAGACAGAGGTGTCATTATGTCCAGGCCAAGAGTCCAGCAGAAGCAACGAATTAATTTCTGCAACTGGTAAGAAGTTGTTTCGGTTAAAATACTGAATATTATTCTCTCTCATTTTTCTAGATTTTGCTATGTCGGTTACAAGATTTTGGCAACTAAGCAGTTACTTATTTTTAACGCGATAAGAACCACTTAGAGCAGGAGTCTATACAGCCCTTCTTGCCTGGCGCGCGAGTCGGCGAATAAGCTGATGCAGCCTTGACGAGAGAACCTAGCGCCGCGTAGCTCAGCGTAGCACCAAGTTCAAAGTGTACACATGCGAATTTTAAGCACTTAAAGTATTCCAAAAATGTCTCACTTCATTAAGTTTTTGAATAACGTGCAGTTCATACAGACAGCTAAACTGTTCCAGATGTAACTGCTACATAAGTGAGCAGCAGAGGAAAGAAAATCAAGGCAGTGTGTGATGTTACATTACAGAAGACTTCCATCAGTCGTTAATTTAAATTGTTGACGTAAAATATATTACAACAGTTCCTGTAACACAGTACTTATGATGACTTTTCAATAATGTATATTTTGCTAACAATGAAACATTTCGTTCTTTATTCCTTATAGTTATCACAAAAATGCGAATTGTCTTTTGGAAAACGAAAAAAAAAACATTATCCTCACATCAGGCACACCTGATAAAGGAAAAATTAATGCTTTCAAGCACTTTACTGTAATTATTAATTTCATTTACACAGAATTTTGGTGGGGTAGCAAATGGTCGTGACCGTTCTTCATATAATGCTACGTACTAGGCATACGTGATCAAATTTGTAAAACGTGGTGTTGGGAACTGACAATGTACAAACGACTCATGTTTAAGAATAATATCGGAAATTATACTGTCCGACAATTCTCTAAAGCATGATGTACACCGTAGAAATATTTCTTTATCGAGAAGCTGGACCACACTAATACTTCTGAGAGGGATGGCAAACGAGTCATTATGTCCAGGCCAAAAGCGTAACAAAAGCAATGAATTAATTTCTACTAATGGTAAGAAGACGTTTCGTCTGCATACCTAAAAATTTTTCTCTCCGTTTTTCCCAATTTTTCTACATCGATTTCAAGAATATTGCCGCTAAACAGTCTTTTTGTAAATTTTTGGTTCTAATTTGTAAAAATTCGAGTTTGACAGCTAGTTGTTTACTCAAAGATATTTCATATATCGTATAAAATATCTTTAATTAACAACTAAATGTATCAACCGATACACCTGTAAAACTTCACGGTAATATGTATAAACATTCGGAATATGAGTGCAATCAGCTAATAATTATCAAATTAATTTATCTTCGGAATCATTTTTGTGCTGATTTCTCGTGATGAGCTACATAACTCGAGTTACCTGCAAAGAATTTCTGACGTTAAGCTGTAGTGAATGGAAATAACAGTGTTTACGTGGTTAATGTGTGTTACTGGTGTAAAAAGAAGAGAATGTTTTTCATGTAATGAAACTTTTGTCTGCACAACATTTGTTGAGGCGCCTTATTTATTTCGCAAGACATTACTGGAGATCAAAGTTTCAATTCCAACATCTATCACTTTTTACCACCATACGTAACATTAACTACGATTGGAATGAGGGTAAAATACGGATTATTTTCAAGCCATTACTTCTGAAACTCATAATTTGCAATAGTGAGAAGGTAATAGCCCTTCGTGGAGGTTTCCACGGATCGTTAATTACCTGACATAATCCGTTAGATGACGCTAAGGCTGCAGCAGAATAAATCTACCAAATCCGTAACGAGAAAACTTCACAACACAGAGGAACCTTGGCTAAGTCTTTCCTTTTTTCGCTTCTCAATATCCACGTAAATATGAAACATGACGTTTACATCTTCATAATTGAACGCCGTATCGACTATAATTGACTGTAACTGTTCATGTTCATAGTTGAAATGTTCATGCGTAGTAAGAGACAATATGGCGGAAAACTGTTGCTGCTAAATCAACTCAAGATCTATTTTCCAAATGTGTATACACCTCGTTACTTCCTGTTTCCGTATTGTGAAACAGTATTTGAAGTAATCTACTGTTGACCAGCTTTCTGAATGAAGTAAGTATGTATACTGAGGTATTTTCACAGTTTTTGTTACACTCAAAGCCGAAATTTGCCACAACATTTGTGAAGAAATGGTTTGTGTGGTTTTCTCCCGCACCGTTAAGAGATGGAAGAAGCATTAATGCAGAAGTACAAATGTGAGTGACTTAAAAGTTTCTGTTCAGATGATCTACATTTCATTTTACCTCTTTCATTCAGAAATATATGCTGTCCATAATTATACACTACTGGACGTTAAATTTGCTACACCACGAAGATGACGTGCTACAGACGCGAAATTTAACCGACAGGAAGAAGATGTTGTGATATGCAAATGATTAGCTTTTCAGAGCATTCACACAAGGTTGGCGCCGGTGGCGACACCTACAACGTGCTGACATGAGGAAAGTTTCCAACCGATTTCTCATACACGAACAGCAGTTGACCGGCGTTGCCTGGTGAAACGTTGTTGTGATGCCTCGTATAAGGAGGAGAAATACGTACCATCACGTTTCCGACTTTGACAAAGGGCGGATTGTAGCCCATCGCGATTGCGGTTTATCGTATCACGACATTGCTGCTCGCGTTGGTCGAGATCCAATGACTGTTAGCAGAATATGGAATCGGTGGGTTCAGGGGGGTAATGCGGAACGCCGTGCTGGATCCCAACGGCCTCGTATCACTAGCAGTCGAGATGACAGGCATCTTATCCACACGGCTGTAACGGATCGTGTAGCCACGTCTCGAGCCCTGAGTCAACAGATGGGGACGCTTGCAAGACAACAACCATCTGCACCAACAGTTCGACGACGTTTGCAGTAGCATGGACTATCAGCTCGGAGACCGTGGCTGCGGTTACCCTTGACGCTGCATCACAGACAGGAGCGCCTGCGATGGTGTACTCAACGACGAAACTGGGTGCACGAATGGCGAAACGTCATATTATCGGATGAATCCAGGTTCTGTTTACAGCATCATGATGGTCGCATCCGTGTTTGGCAACATCGCGGTGAACGCACTTTGGAAGCGTGTATTCGTCATCGCTATACTGGAGTATCATCCGGAGTGATGGTATGGGGTGCCATTGGTTACACGTCTCGGTCACCTCTTGTCCGCATTGACGGCACTTTGAACAGTGGTCGTTACATTTGAGATGTTTTACGACCCGTGGCTCTACCCTTCATTCGATCCCTGCGAAACCCAACATTTCAGCAGGATAATGCACGATCGCATGTTGCAGGTCCTGTACGGGGCTTTCTCGATACAGAAAATATTCGACTACTGCCCTGGCCAGCACATTCTCCAGATCTATCACCAACTGAAAACGTCTAGACAATGGTGGCCGAGCAACTGGCTCTTCACAATACGCCAGTCACTACTCTTGATGAACTGTGG
This sequence comes from Schistocerca americana, assembly GCF_021461395.2. Classification (NCBI taxonomy): domain Eukaryota; kingdom Metazoa; phylum Arthropoda; class Insecta; order Orthoptera; family Acrididae; genus Schistocerca; species Schistocerca americana. The sequence continues at coordinate 706,520,100 of NC_060130.1, read as the reverse complement.
TATCGTGTTGAAGCTGCACGGGCAGCTGTACCTGTACACCCCATCCAAGCTCTGTTTGACTCAATGCCCAGGCGTATCAAGGCCGTTATTACGGCCAGAGGTGGTTTTTCTGGGTACTGATTTCTCAGGATCTATGCACCCAAATTGCGTGAAAATGTAATCACATGCCAGTTCTAGTATAATATATCTGTCCAATGAATACCCGTTTATCATCTGCATTTCTTCTTGGTTTAGCAATTTTAACGGCCAGTAGTGTAGTTCGTTTCAAAACGCTGTAGAAGAAGAATCACCGCTCAAAGTGACGTCAGATATGAACAGCATAGAATGGCGCAGGGGAAACGTTATGGAACAAAAATCTGACGGAAATTTGACCGCTATATGGCTCTGTAAGCGTCAGAATGTGCATACCAACAGACACGTGGCACACGGCTGATCCTCAGCATGCGGTCGAGACGAGCAACATGACTGTATCCGTGAGGTATCGCACGCTGCTAGTAAAGCTCTTTTACAAAAACGGTGACGGTGCACCAGCAGCCCTCCAGAAGTTCTCGACACTCAACGTAGTTAAAAAAGGCTTTGGTCCAATATCTGTAAAGGATATGGGGAAAAGATCACAAAATTCAGAAAGACAGGTTATTTTGGAATGCTATGTGGCACACGGAGAAAAGCAGTTGATCCGACGTCTGGTCCAAGATATGGCCACAGAACTACAGGAGTTGTCGAGCGGTGGTGTGTAGATATGCAGTGCACGAGGAATTACCGGAACGTTGGACACGCCTACGAAACATCCTGCTTCTCTAGCCATACAAAATCATACATGTTCAGGAGTTGCTTCCTGTTGACCTCCCAGCATTGTTAAACGTTCAAATGGTTCAGACGGCTCTGAGCACTATGCGACTTAGCTTATGAGGTCATTAGTCGCCTAGAACTTAGAACTAATTAAACCTACCTAATCTAAGGACATCACACACATCCATGCCCGAGGCAGGATTCGAACCTGTGACCGTAGCGGTCGCTCGATTCCAGACTGAACCGCACGGCCACTCCGGCCGGCGACAAACGTTCGGTCTGGAATTTTTTGCTCGCGTGGAAGTGGAGAATGATTGGAACATTCTGTGGACAGATGAAGCCCATTTCCATCTGTAAGGACGCGTGAATTCGCAGAATTGCAGCAAATCGGCAACGGGAATCAACACCCAAATCAACCGGTACAACTTCATTGCGCACAGGTGACTCTGTGGTGTAGGTTGACGCCGTTGTTTATCGTAGGGCCGTATTTTTAAGAGGGTATGTGCCCGACGGGTCCTCTTACCTGTGCCGTCACAGGTAGCCTTTTGCGCACCACCGTTATTCCCACCCTTCAACAGCGTGAATGTGTGGGTAGTATCATTTTCAAGCAGGATGGTGCTTCTTCGCACATTGTATTGCCAGTGAAGCGGCTGCTGCAGCGACGATTCCGAAATGCTAGAATTATCAGCCGTCGTTTCCTTACATCCATATCACCTGAACGTAATCAGTGTGACTTCTGGCTGTGGTGTTATCTGAAAGATGTGTTTAGTGCTCGAATTACGAACGTAGATGAATTGAAGGCCCGCATTAAGCAACGCATTCTGAACGTGAACGCTGAGACACTCCGATATATTGTGGAACATGCTGTTTCTCGATTTCAACTTGTAGCAGAAAACGGTGGACAGCATATTGTCTTGCGGCAGCCTCACGACGGTTAAACACAAATACCATTTTGCTTTTTATGCGATTTCGATTTTTCGTCCAAGAACAATTAAAATCCGATGTCATTTTGTATTTTATGTGGTTTTGTTCACAGGACAATTAAAAACCTATTTTTCTCATCCTATTCATCCTATTTGGTACGACCTTACCCTGGTGGACGGGCTTACCAAATTAAAACTGCCACGGCTGTTGACTGCCGAACTTCTGCTGCTATGCTCATTGAACAGTACGGATTGTGAAATATGCAACTCAAACCATAGACGTCGTATTGCGATTCCGTTTTTTAATTTTTTTATTTTATTTCATTTTATTTCATTTTTTGTCCCGTGACGTTTTCTCCTACGCCAATGATATGCTGTTCAAATTTGACGTCATTTTGAGTAGCAGTTCTTTTTCTAAAGCGTTTTGAAACTGGAACTTTAATTGTGGACACCCCGTACATCCACTTAAAGATTGTGTTTCATCTTCTACTTCTGCACGTGCAGCTACTGAAAAGCTACTGAAGAAATACCTGCGAGTGCTGAAAAGGGAAAGTTCGGTAACAGTTATTATATGTACAAGGACTTGAAGAGTTTATCCGAAGGGAGGACAAGCACTTTCAGAGCTCACAGACCGAAGAAGAACTTAGTTTCGAATTCCAATAAAGGGAAGGAAATTAAAACTTTATGACCCCATTCTTTTATGCAGTTTAGGTCGGCGCGACGTCTGCGGTCCTCTCCAAACGACTTTGAAAACTAGGAGCCCGAGATTAAGAAGGAACTCTGGAGGTAAGGAAGGCCGCTGTAGGGAACCTCCTTCCAACGAATGTCCGGATTTGGAGGAGAGGTAAATGGCGAGCGGTTCCCTCGATAGTCTTCAACAATAGGAAACTAATCCCTAACACACTTTCCAAAAGATGAGATCATGAACAACAGGACTGTACGAAGTTATAAAAATTGTGTTTAAACATGACATTAAATGTTATCTGCAACTTAATGGCACAACTATAAAGTTATTCTTTATGTTCGTTGTCTGCTATTTTCAATAATCCGGAATATCTTAACCATGTCACATAGAAGCAAATGTACCGCTAAATGTTTAATCAGTACAGTCATCACCGGGTATATGAAAAAGTTTTAAATCCTCGTGGTAAACATGCGTAACTGAAGATCTGACAGCCATCGCCAGTAAGAATGGTCGCAATATGCAACCATCCCGTCAAATTCCGAGTTTCAGGGGCAATAATGATGCTCAGCCTCCTTCAAATTTTTCAGAAACATTAAGAAAAATCTATATGCAACTGAGTTGTACGCAATTTTAATTTATGATTAGCTGCCAATGAAAAAACATGCGGCATTACACGAAAATTCTAACGCTAGCCAACGGTGATTTCCAGAGGAATGAGCTTCGAAGTATAAAATACCCTTGTATGCAACCGACGTAGTCTATCTCTACAGTTGTACGAAGAGCCTAGTGTGTGGTATAGAGTGCTGTTCTAGAATTATTTTAACCATTTCTTCGAATAATAAACATTTCATTATGTGCACCAGTACGTAGTTCTTTCGATGAAATCCTTAAGCAGCATTTACACAGGAGCGAATAAAATGTTCTTACACTTTTATGTGAATAAAAGTTTCCGGAAATTTGCTAGTAGCCCATCACGCGAAGTTAATTTCTTTTGTTGCAGTATCCTCTGTCATAGTGTTATAGATACTACTCTGACCCTTTCGTAGTACGTTAACATTCCCACCATTAATAGTAAAAGTGTTTTTTCATGCCTTACTAATTTTCATTTTTATTGAGACGGTAATGTTCTTTGGATGTTCATGAATTCGTCACAAGAAAGTCTTGTAAGCTAGTTCCTTCACTGATAAGTAAAGCTTTCTCAAATGCCTTTCACTGCACCTAGTGTGGCATTTGCTAACATACAACTGTAAAATATTCTCAAATTACGACATGGCTTTTCATTTAATTATGAGTAATGAATAACGTTTCCTTACATTTCAGCTATAACCCAATCATTATTCTAAAATTCATTCTTCAATGTGCAAAACCATTTTCGAGCAGTCTCTGATTTCTCCAATGCCTTTCACTGCACCTAGTGTGGCGTTTGCTAACATTCAACTCTAAAATATTCTCAAATAACGACATGTCTTTTCATTTAATTATGAGTAATGAATAACGTTTCCTTACATTTCAGCTATAACACAATCATTATTCTAAAATGCGTTCTTCAATGTGCAAAACCATTTTCGAGCAGTCTCTGCTTTATAAATTTCGTCATTGTTCATGACCTGTAATCGATGAAGGAAAACGTCGTCGGACAAGTCACTTGATTTCGTCTGCTATGTTAAAGGTTGTGATCCAGTCACAGGTTTACAGATTTATGATATATATCTGGCTTACTCTTACGGTTTGAAGACGATACCTCAGCCCATGAAGCACCTGCTACATCCTGTTGAAGAAATTTTCAGTCCAGACACACAATGATATGTTTTCAGGTATTTCGTAGAGTGCAAGAGAATTCATGGCCACCAAATAATTAGCAACAGTGAACACCGCATTCCTCTTTTCTCAAGAAATCGACTAAATGTCCCCTGACCAAATGTATCATATCTAATCTCTCTCAATTTTTTTGATAATAATTTAATCATACTACTTTGAACTGAATAATAAAAAACACTAGAAACAGGCGATGCACCTCATTTTCCGGTCACTATTTCATTTACGAGAGTTTACAATCCTATAACAAATTTAAAAAAACTCTATCTGTAGTTATTTGCCCGAATGATGTGCAGTTCTAGAGTATAAGTTTAAGCATTGCTGCTCTTGGTGAATCATGCAGTGACAACTAGTGTAATACTTCTACAAATCAAAGTGGCTAAAACTAGCCGAAGTTGGTAATGTGTATTCGTATATTAGTACGTCGAGTTGTCGTCGTCTTGCTCAAAACTAGTTACTGACACTTCACTTCCTTCCAATTTGTAACATCTCGACCTGCCTGCTTCCCCTCATCCACTCCTGGCAAACCCTGGATATCACATTCCACCATTCTCTTTATTCTTACCTTTACTCAATCGAAGCCCAATTGACCTAAATAAAAAAGATACTAAAGATACGAGATCGTGGAATGGATGGAGAACATCTCAAGTATCCACCCTCTCAAATCAGCTATAGCTAGTCCCAAGGCCGTTTGAAAACAAATCCGCCCTTTCAACTCCGTTATAGCCGATCTGAAGCCAGGTTGGAAACGTAACCTCTCCCTCACCACTCCTGTTTGATAAGAGGAGCTGACTCTAGGAAATAAGTTTCTGCCAAGGGAATCATGAGGTCACGTTTCTATCAATGCATTTTCTCCCAGTTTTTACTAACTTCAAACTTATTTAATACTGCACAAGTACAAATAACTTTCCGCTTGTGATATGGCGATTTTGAAGCATTTAAAAACCTTCATATTGGTTGGACATAGATTCGTTTAGCAAAATGACTGTTAATTATTAACATATTTCATCAGTTTTTCTTGTCCCACTCTGTGCCCTTTCATATCTAAATTCCCACTTCGAGGTCAAACATTTTCATTTTTCATTAGCCGTCCACTTAGAGCCAAAGATGAGGAACTGTCGTAAACTACAAACAATGTCAATGATGGCAAGCAAGTCTGCTGTAGTGGCTATGCCACTTGAATCCTAGTTCGTGCTAGTGCTAATTTCAGGAAACCTACGATATAATGAAAAGTAATAGTATTTTCTGGCCATGAATGACGTTAACTGCGTAACAGTTTTATACAGATAATGGCAACTTTTAACTGTTGTTGTTGTGGTCTTCAGTCCTGAGACTGGTTTGATGCAGCTCTCCATGCTACTCTATCCTGTGCAAGCTTTTTCATCTCCCAGTACCTGCTGCAACCTACATCCTTCTGAATCTGCTTAGTGTATTCATCTCTTGATCTCCCTCTACGATTTTTACCCTCCACGCTGCCCTCCAATACTAAATTGGTGATCCCTTGATGCCTCAGAACATGTCCTACCAACCGATCCCTTCTTCTGGTCAAGTTGTGCCACAAACTTCTCTTCTCCCAAATCCTATTCAATACTTCCTCATTAGTTATGTGATCTACCCATCTAATCTTCAGCATTCTTCTGTAGCACCACATTTCGAAAGCTTCCATTCTCTTCTTGTCCAAACTATTTATCGTCCATGTTTCACTTTCATACATGGCTACACTCCATACAAATACTTTCAGAAATGACTTCCTGACACTTAAATCTATACTCGATGTTAACAAATTTCTCTTCTTCAGAAACGCTTTCCTTGCCATTGCCAGTCTACATTTTATATCTTCTCTACTTCGACCATCATTAGTTACTTGCTCCCCAAATAGCAAAATTCCTTTACTACTTTAAGTGTCTCATTTCCTAATCTAATTCCCTCAGCATCACCCGACTTAATTAGACTACATTCCATTATCCTTGTTTTGCTTTTGTTGATGTTTATCTTATATCCTCCTTTCAAGACACTGTCCATTCCATTCAACTGCTCTTCCAAGTCCTTTGCTGTCTCTGACAGAATTACAATGTCATCGGCGAACCTCAAAGTTTTTGTTTCTTCTCCATGAATTTTAATACCTACTCCGAATTTTTCTTTTGTTTCCTTTACTGCTTGCTCAATATACAGACTGAATAACATCGGGGAGAGGCTACAACCCTGTCTTACTCCCTTCCCAACAACTGCTTCCCTTTCGTGTCCCTCGAATATTATAACTGCCATGTGGTTTCTGTACAAATTGTAAATAGCCTTTCGCTCCCTGTATTTTACCCCTGCCACCTTTAGAATTTGAAAGAGAGTATTCTACTCAACATTGTCAAAAGCTTTCTCTAAGTCTACAAATGCTAGAAACGTAGGTTTGTCTTTCCTTAATCTTTCTTCTAAGATAAGTCGTAAGGTCAGTATTGCCTCACGTGTTCCAGTGTTTTTACGGAACCCAAACTGATCTTCCCCGAGGTTGGCTTCTACTAGTTTTTCCATTCGTCTGTAAAGAATTCGTGTTAGTATTTTGCAGCTGTGACTTATTAAACTGATAGTTCGGTAATTTTCACATCTGTCAACACCTGCTTTCTTTGGGATTGAAATTATTGTATTCTTCTTGAAGTCTGAGGGTATTTCGCCTGTTTCATACATCTTGCTCACCAGATGATAGAGTTTTGTCAGGACTGGCTCTCCCAAGGCCGTCAGTAGTTCCAATGGAATGTTGTCTACTCCGGGGGCCTTGTTTCGACTCAGGTCTTTCAGTGCTCTGTCAAACTCTTCACGCAGTATCATATCTCCCATTTCATCTTCATCTACATCCTCTTCCATTTCCATAATATTGTCCTCAAGTACATCGCCCTTGTATAGACCCTCTATATACTCCCTCCACCTTTCTGCTTTCCCTTCTTTGCTTAGAACTGGGTTTCCATCTGAGCTCTTGATATTCATACAAGTCATTCTCTTATCTCCAAAGGTCTCTTTAATTTTCCTGTAGGCAGTATCTATCTTACTCCTGGTGAGACAAGCTTCTACATCCTTACATTTGTCCTCTAGCCATCACTGCTTAGCCATTTTGCACTTCCTGTCGATCTCATTTTTGAGACGTTTGTATTCCTTTTTGCCTGCTTCATTTACTGCATTTTTATATTTTCTCCTTTCATCGTTGAAACTCAATATTTCTTCTGTTACCCAAGGATTTCTAGTAGCCCTCGTCTTTTTACCTACTTGATCCTCTGCTGCCTTCGCTACTTCACCCCTCAAAGCTACCCATTCTTCTTCTACTGTATTTCTTTCCCCCATTCCTGTCAATTGTTCCCTTATGCTCTCCCTGAAACTCTGTACACCCTCTGGTTCTTTCAGTTTATGCAGGTCCCATCTCCTTAAATTGCCACCTTGTTGCAGTTTCTTCAGTTTTAATCTACAGGTCATAACCAATAGATTGTGGTCAGAGTCCATATCTGCCCCTGGAAATGTCTTACAATTTAAAACCTGGTTCCTAAATCTCTGTCTTACCATAATATAATCTATCTGATACCTTTAACTATGGGTCTAAATCGCGTGATGTGCTACTGAAAATACATCATATGAAGTTCAGACACCTCTGTGATAATGAAAATCTACAATACCGAGGGTATGACACGTGGAAGAACCGACATTTAATAAGCTGTTGTATGTAGACTACATCATTCCGCTTGTGCTGGTCGAATGAATTGTGTAACATCCTAATTCGTACTGCTTGTATGGAGTGTGTGACGTTATCTTGCAGCGTTGGTGGAGCAGAAGATTCACAGCCAAGAAAAGCATATAATGATCATCATTTGGACGTTTTTTTTATTTATAAGCCCAACCTGTATCTGACACTTGTTTCACATAACCATAAGATGTTTCATAAGCTTTATATTTTATCCTATCATACTGAATCATATACACATCAATAAAAACTGTGTCTGGCCTATGAAATGTACAACCATCATATGTACATATATTCTAGGAGTGATGGATCACGTCATGCAAAACGACTTCTGCTAGAGACAAAACCCTAGGCGTCTTTTATAATTCATCGTGCCCGTGAGAGGCACCATCAGTTATGGAAAGATGATAAGACGTTGATACCACAGCCTGTGTGTGATAGTGATATATATGTTTACGTATTTTTCACCATAAAATCACCGTTTTTTGTGTTCTTACACTTTTGATGCCTTGCTGAATTGAGTGAAAGCGCCTAATCTCAAACGTTAGTGGTACAGGCCATGCAATCGTGTGGCAGCGAAATGAAAGCGAAGTATGGGTATATGTACTATCGAATTTCTGCTCTCTTAATTAAGGGGCAAATGAATACCAATATAACGATGCCTACATACCTGGATAATTGTGTTCGAATTCTCCCATGCATTCTTCAAAACAATGATTTGTTCAGGTATTGATGGTATAACGTACAGTTCAATTAGAAATAGTTGTCGCTATAAGCATTAGGCAAAAAAATTAATTTCTGCAGTTTTGATAATGAGAAACAGGAACCAATCTCAGAAGTCTGAAAAGTTGGTCCACGACACACAAGCAACATTTTTGTAACGAAAAAATATACTAAAAGTCATGTCGTCATGTATTATACCGATGACATGAAAAAGATCTGTGGCGACTATGAGGATTAATGTAAATATGGAATATTATCCACTGACAAATACTAAGTCTGAGTGCAGTTAAGTACAGGAGAGGTATCAAGAAATTTCTGCACGTATATTACGAGGGTGTGCTGAAAAGTAAAGCCTCCAAATTGTTAAGTGGAAACCCTTAAGGCTTTTTAAATAAAACTAATGTTATCAACGTTATTCTTCGTGTATACGTATTTATTTCTCAACATAATAACCTTGGTGATGAACACATTTCTCGCGATTGGAGACAAGTTTGTTAATACCGTCACTGTAAAATGTTTGAGGAGGAAAGCGGAGGAGATTAGTGTTGAACTTCCCGCCAACATCTAGGTCATTAGAGACGGAGCACAAGCTCAGATTAGGAAAGGATGGGGAAGGAAATCGGCCACTCCCTATCAAAGGAACCATCCCAGCATTTGCCTGAAAAGATTTAAGGAAATCACGGAAAATCTAAATCAGGATGCCCGGACGCGGGTTTGAACCGTCGTCTTCCTGTGTGCGAGTCCATTGGGCTAATCACTGTGTCACATAGCTCGATTTATAATGTTTGACTACACTGACGGACCCACAACCTCACATCTGCTTACACGCATTGATCACTATGAAAATGAAGTCCTCGAAGGTGTTCTTTACGTTTTGGAGACAGATGAAAATCGGATGGTGACAAGTCTGGATTGTATGGAGTATGATCGATGACAGTGAAGCATAGGGGTGGTACTGTTGCAGATGTCGCAGCGCTCTTTGTGGTCTGGCACTGTCACGCTTAAGGAGAGAGTGCTGCATGTGTGGATGAACTCTTTGAATTCGAATATCGATTACAACAAGCTGTTTCTCACACAGCGACATTGTTATGTCACACACGGCCACGTTACACTCTACAATTCCTAGTCGATAGCTACAAATATGTAGACATCACGAATAAAGGTGTATAAAGTCAATAACGATCTTCTTATTTAAAAAGCGTTAAGGATTTTCTCATTAAAAATCCGGAGGTGTTACTTTTCAACTCGGCTTCATACTTTGACTCATCACTGTAGTTAACGTCACCTGTGGTGACCACTTAGTCTCACTACGTAGGAATGGGCCTCTTACAGTTTTGCAACTATTCTCGTTCAGGGACAAAGACGTCTTCAGACAAGGGGATAATTACCGCCGGTGCCAGATTGTGGTGTTCTGCGGCAGTCCACACTGATTGCTTCATCAGCGATGTCGTCCCCTCAGAATACCTGGAGATAAGCCCATGGGTCAGACTGTGACAGCCGTCGCATGTTAATGACGCGTCCTCTGCACTTGCAAATCGTAGCCCGTACCTGCAGACGTGGAACAGGGCTATGGCTGCAGAGTCATACAAGCAACAGCAGGCAGCCAAGTCTGCCATGACAGCGAGCGGCTTAACATTACTTTGGTGAGACTACGGCTATGCTGCAGATGTACTGATTACATACGGAACACCCTTTATCACCAAGGACCAAACGATTCTGAGCCTAATTAATTATAGAACCAGCCTAATTTTACGTGTCCTTCGACCTAATTTGGTCATTAGAATTCTTAATCATAAAATGTATCTGTTACTTTTTCGCATGTAATTCAATGAGTATCCTATACATTCAGGTATTATTCCCTTGAGTTTCCAGAAAGCTTGTCGTCAAAGCAATAAATAGAAAAATTCCTTTTATTGTTATGTCCTTGAGCTTGCCAGATTAATAAAAGTACCCGGTGAATGCGTCAAAGACCTGAAACAAGCAGACAAATTCATCTGTCAATCTGGAAGTTCTAAGTTTCACACTTATTACATTTTTAACTGTACTTAGCTAATGTTTAGTATATTCTTTACGGGAGAGGGATTCCTTTGTCTGCACAACAACACCCGTTAAATAATGGAATAGCAATGTTTCATACTGCATAATAGTTCCACTTTTAAAAGAATATAGGTCTGTTGAGGTACACTATGTAATTTAACTATCTTATCAAAGAACATTTGTCACGTTTTCTTGTAAATTTTCGTCGTAATATTGATGACTGAAATAAGTGCTCGCTCCGACAATTTGCTCAAATTTTGCGGATATCTCACTGTCCTCAGTAGTAACTTTCACAGTACTTTATGTTTTCGGTAGAACTGTGCTGGTAGTTGATTTCCAGTGAATTGTGGTTAATATGAAACTAAATGAAGCCGGTTGTCAGTGAGATGGACGGGTTGGGACGGGTTGCTGCAATCATATATATATATATATATATATATATATATATATATATATATATATATATATATATATATATATATACAGAGAGAGAGAGAGAGAGAGAGAGAGAGAGTTTCAGAATGACGTTTTAGAACTTTGGGGACAGTTTTCTATACGCCAAAACAAGAAAATATGTGCAGTAAACATGGGTTCTTAAATACATAACTTAAGAGCTATGAGCACTTAATCATCGTCGATAAAGCAAACTGAAGGGCTTCTACTGAAATTTCTTTGCTTTCCATGTTTTGGGAGGAGATGTATGGACCAAGAGAAGAAGAAAACGACCAGTAAACATGGGCTCTAAAATCATTGCTACAGTAAAAATATTTCCTCTACTGAACAAGTACTCATAATTCATAAGATATGCATTTTAGGGTCCGTATTTACTGGACATTTCTTTCTTGTTTTGGCTTAAGAAATCTGTCCCCAATTTTCAAAACGTCGTTCTGAGAAACGCAGTATAGAAAAAGAGAACTGTCAGTTAAAAATTCTAAATTCTTTAAAAGGTAATAAGAAATGATCAGATGTGTGTGAAATCTTATGGGACTTAACTGCTAAGGTAATCAGTCCCTAAGCTTACACACTACTTAACTTAAATTATCCTAAGGACAAACGCAGACACCCATGCCCGAGGGAGGACTCGAACCTCCGCCGGGACCAGCCGCACAGTCCATGACTGCAGCGCCCAAGACCGCTCGGCTAATCCCGCGCGGCAAAAGGTAATAAGAGACGGATAGTATCATCACTGGCTACTTCTTCCGCATCATGTATCAAAATACTTCGGCAAATTCATATCAATGTGTAGTGACTATACAACCAACCATCGAAGAGAATTCCGCGCGCAGACTATGGTCGCTTAGGCATTCGACGAGACGATACGTAAAAGTTGAATACTGCTAATCTGTGATACATCACGAATTTCTTCTTTTGTTGCTATCAAGAAGAAATAGTGGACAAAGTTGCTTCACTTTTTAGAGCTGTTAAAACATATTGGTTTCACTGACAAAATGTTTTGCCAAAGTAACTACATTAGTTCAGTACATTCCTGTTTTCATGAATCTGGACGATAATGCTCTATGCCTAGTAGATTGTCAAAGACTTTCTTCGTCAAAATAATGATGAAAGATGTGTTGAATGTTTATGAAGAAATATTCTTTTCCGTGCTAAATTGTGGATAACATGTAGCTTGTGCATAATGGCTGGCCTCCGCTAGTTCCGTCTTGTTATCAATTACACCATCGTATGAGATCAGGAAAGGTATAAAATGTCTCACAAAACTCGTTAAAACTTTGACTTTGTTATGTGGTGTGTATTCAACATAGAATATCCTGGAGAACTGCAAGAAACACTGATAAAAGTGCTCTGAGGAAACAATGCAGCCGGCCGCGGTGGCCGAACGGTTCTAGGCGCTTCAGACCGGAACCACGCGACTGCTACGGTCGCAGGTTCGAATCCTGCTTCGGGCATGGATGTGTGTGATGTCCTTAGGTTAGTTAGGTTTAAGTAGTTCTAAGTTCTAGGGGACTGGTGACCTAAGATGTTACGTCCCATAGTGCTCAGAGCCATTTGAACCATTTGAAACAATGCTCAAATTTATTTGCTGAATCATTTTTGAAACACTCCTACTTGTTGTGATATTAGTAAGAAGACAATACATATTTTAATAACAGGTTTTGTCAATAAGTCATTCTTTTCAGGGAAATGTTCACGTTCGTTGTATGCTCGTAGAAAACAGAAACAAGTTTAAATGTGTGTATCTGCCAGCACAGGTAACTGCCATTACGCTGTTGGCCCAAGCTGCAGTAGATAGAAAAGTCACATACTGCCTTGTTCAGTTTTTATAACTGTCTCAATACAGCTGGCGGATATGAAAAGCATAATGCTCATCATAAAATAATTCAAATGCTACTTGACTTATTTTTGCATTACAGCTTAATTTCTTATACTACTGTGATGATAGGTTGCCCAAGAACTTGAAACAGTGATAATTTAATATTTAGTATCAGGAGATGTCATACGTCAGTACAATTAATTTACTCATATTTACCGCTCCAACTTAAGTAATTAATTTACTTGTTATGTGAAATTCTCCTCCAAAGTAACGTGATTTCTGTGATCAAATTCTAGAATGTACTACCTACTACTACTCTTTCTGAAAAATAGGAACACGATAAAGGGACGCTCAGAATTAAAATAGCTGTCAGATATACTGGCTATTGTAGTAACGTCACAGACATGTTCAGTGAACTACATACCAGATGAATGGGTTGACTGGCAAAGAAATAACATCTGTTGTGAAGGCCTGATTGAAATTATTCCTGTGGATTGCAATTTCCGCATCACACGGTCTATATTCGTGACCATACAAAGAAATAAAGGACCAACGGCGGACAGATTGCGGCCACTTGTTCGATGTCGAGCACAAGTGAGCGTGTTTTTTTAAATTATACGTTTCCCGTGTCCAGCTCCGCACACGTTGAAAATCTGCGGTACCCTGAGCTCCACAATAAACCCGTATGGCCAATTCACGCTCACCGTCCGCAATAATGTACTGATGCTTCAGTGGCGTAGCCTCCGGATGATTCCCCGGGGATGCAATTTGGTGACCTTACTGCTACTGTGTGAAGGCACTCCCCTTCTGAGGACCCGACTTCTTTGTGAGGCAATTTTTTCGGACTACTTTCTTAGGCGACTAATAAGTGATTATCGGCAAGCCACAGACACTACGACAGTTTGACTGCCGACAGACCAGAAACGGTTTCATTACATGAGACTTTCAACATCTTGGGTACAGTCTCAATATGTTCAAAAAAAGAAAAAAAAGTATATTTTCGATTTGGATATTGGCAGTTTTTCTCCTCTGACAATTACGAATATCAATAATAAGAGGATATTTGCGACGTAGAAGCAATATAGCCAGTACTGTAGCACTGTTCTTGGTGGCCAGCTTCAGAGGCCAATAATAGCACGCACTAATATGATCACCTTCGCTTTCGGTGTTATATCCTACTTCAGATGGTACCACAACAGCATATAGATGCTACTTTCACAGCTTAAACCCTCCACTAAGTCTTTTTGGACGCATGAGAGTATACACGGTACCCATCGGCAGGCTACTTCGGAATAATATTACCAATACGGTTAGTTACATGTTCCATAGATCATTCCAACAATTCTTTAATCGAAATAGATAGTGTTAACATTATTGAACACATTATATTTGTAGTCGTACTCATCTAGATACTCTTATTTTTTATAGGCAGCCAGTTATGTAGTAAAAATTTGTGAATGGAATAGAACGCGTTGTCCAGGATAAATTATTTTAAGTTAGATTTAAAACTTGCTTTCTGACTTGTCATTTGGCTTTACTGGGGAAATGATCAAAAATTTTTGTTGCTGTGTAGTGAACTTTCCGAGTCACTATTACTACTTTGTTACAATTTATAGCCTAATTATCGTCAATGACTGTGGTGGGCCCGACGAAAATTAATATCTTAGTTATTTGCTTAGAGTATGTACTCAAACAACTCAATAAGGGATCCATTTTTCTTGCGAGGCGACTGGTATGCCAGATAACTGAGGTAGGTGAAATATCCTCGGACTTCAAGAAGAACGTTATAATTCCAGTTCCAAAAAATGTGAAATCTCACAAGGAAGTATATTGCTGAGCCATTAGTTTAATTAATAAATGAATGAAAATACTGACACGAATTGTTTACAGTAGATCGAAAAGACTAACAAAAGCCGTCCAGGGGGAAGATCAGTTTCTGATATGTACGAACACACGAGACAATACTGACCCTACTACTTGTCTTAGAAGAAGGACTGAAGAAAGGCATTTGTAGATTTAGAGAAGGCTTTTGATAATGTTGAAGGGAATACACTCATTGACATTTTGAAGGTAGAACGGTAAAATAAATGGAGCGAAGGTTGGCTATAACTTGTACTGAAACGACACTGCATCCAAAAGCGTCGAACGCCATAAACGGAAAGAATGATTGAGAAGGCTGTCATACAGGACTGGTGCTTATCCCTAGTGTTATTCAATCCGTACCTCGGGCAAATATTTAAAAAAAGCAGAGAGGGATTTGAAAAGAGAATTGAAATTCATGGAGAAGGTATAAAAATTCTGACGTCTACCGTGGTACTGTAATACTGTTAGAGACGGCAAAGGGCTATGAAGGTCAGTTGAGCGGAACTGATAGTGTCTATAAAAGATTTCAAAAGCGAACACCAACAAAAGTACAACAATGTTATAGGAATATAGCTGCATTAAACCGTGCGTTGTTGATTAAATTAGATTAGAAAGTAAGCACCGGAATTATTGACGACTGCCAAAATAGACAGAAAAGACACAATCGAGTCACATTAATGTTACCACCACCTACGTTCAACTTCAACGTGCAATAACCATGCACAAATGGCAAACGGCAGCACTAGCGGTGGAGGGAATATAAAACACGTCTGGGGTCTCGGACAACATTGCAGTTGTGGTCGTAATGCAAAAAATTAGCGTTTTATCCGACGTCCAACATAGCATGATCATTGGCTTTAAGGCCAAAGGTGCAAACATTTCCGTAACGGCTAAGCAAATGAACACCCAAATAAACCAAGGTGCTACGAACAGTGTCTCCTCAGTGCCGTTCAGCGAAGGTTGCTGCGCATGATCCTCCCCAGCAGGCGCCTATTTCATGTACCCATACTGACTGCTGTTCATAGGCGACGAAGGCTGGAATTTGCACAACAGCACGGCAACTGGACGTCCACTGAGTGGTGACAGGTGGCGTCTTCAGACGACTCACGTTTTATACACCATTGGACAGATGGTCGTTGGCGTGTACTGCGTGAAAGTCTGAAAGCAAGAGCATGCAGCTAGTTTTTCCTCGGCATGATAGCATCTACCAGCAGGACAATGGGACGTGTCACACAGTTCACAGTGTACGTGCGTGGTTCGAAGAGCACCACGTAGAGCTAACCATACACCCCTTTCCACAAAACTCTCAGGATTTAAATCCAATCAGAAATCTGTGGGACAACCTCGATCGGGTTGTTCGTGAGAAACCTAGCGCAACTGGCCACAGTACTGGATGGTTCAAATGGTTCAAATGACTCTAAGCATTATGGGACTTAACATCTGAGGCGATCTTTCCCCTAGACTTAGAACTACTTAAGTCTAACTAACCTAAGGACATTACACACATCCATGCGCGAGGCTGGATTAGAACCTGCGACCGTAGCAGCCGCATAGTTCCGGACTGAAGCGCCCAGAACCGCTCGGCCACAGTACTGGAGTCGGCAGGGCTCCACATCCCCGTTGGTACCTTCCAGAACCTCACTGATGCTGTTCCTGCATTCCTCGCAGCTGTACGCGCTGCAAAAGATGGTTATTAAAGCTTTTGACGGGTGGTCATATTACTATGCCTGGACAGTGTAAAATGCATATAGGAAAAAGCAAGCAGTGAGTTTCTGAAACACAGACATTTATTTACATCGAAATTAAGTGACTGTCAGGTACTCTTATTTAGAAGTACTGGTCATGAGTGTAGCCCTGTTTGGATATGAAACGCTGACGATAAAGAGTTCAGACAGAAAAGCGTTCGAAGCATCGGAGATGTGGTGCTACAGAAGGATCATGAAGTATAGATGGACAAAAAATGGCTCTGAGCACTATGGGACTTAACATCTATGGTCATCAGTCCCCTAGAACTTAGAACTACTTAAACCGAACTAACCTAAGGACAGCACACAACACCCAGCCATCACGAGGCAGAGAAAATCCCTAACCCCGCCGGGAATCGAGCCCGGGAACCCGGGCGTGGGAAGCGAGAACGCTACCGCACGACCACGAGATGCGGGCTATAGATGGACATTTCGGATAACTAATGAAGAGGCACTGCATCGAATTGTGGAGAAAAGAATGGGTTGGTTGTTGGGACACATAATGAGACATCAAGAAATCGCCTGTTTGATAACGGATGGAGGTGGTGCGTAAGTGTGGTGGTGGAGGGGGGGGCAAAATGAGGTGATGTAAAACTTACAGAGGACAGTCAAGGCTTGACTGTAGAATGCAGACTAAAATAGATGCAGGCTGCAGTAGTTTTGGAGAGATGGGAGGCTTCCACAGCTTCACTAGTATGGAGAGTTGCATAACACCAGTATTCAGAATGAAGACCACAACGACAAAAACCACAATGTAAGTAACTTACCAATGGCAGTCAATTGCTCTGTAGGGACGATCTTCTTGGCCAAAATTTTTTAACCCAAAAACATACCTATGACTCAACTAATTTCATCCGAATTTCTAAATTCATATTTACCTTCCAATTTTCTAGTTTAGACAAGGCAAGATATCAATAAATTACAGTTGTCATTTAAACGCCTAAATACTCGCATTTGCAATATTAAATATTTCACTCAGAACGGCAGGGTTCTTAAGGCCTTAAGAAGCATAGATGTGGAAGATAGGAACAGATTCGTTAATACTATCTCATACGTAATTAACTTTAAATAACGCCAACCATCTCTCTTTGTGACATAGAAGTAGTTCGAGACATTCTCTTCATTACTGAGCGTGCATTAGAGTTGACATTTTTCGTAAGGCAGTAAGAACAGCAGAAAGCATGGTCGTGGCCCCATTGCACGCTGTTTTCGTAGTGGTATACAAAAAAATGGCTCTGAGCACTATGGGACTCAACTGCTGTGGTCATAAGTCCCCTAGAACTTAGAACAATTTAAACCTAACTAACCTAAGAACATCACACACATCCATGCCCGAGGCAGGATTCGAACCTGCGACCGTAGCGGTCGTGCGGTTCCAGACTGTAGCGCCTTTAACCGCTCGGCCACTCCGGCCGACTAGTGGTATACAGGTATATACTATGCTGTGTGGTCTTTCTTTGAGAACCCAACCAAAATCTTTGGTTTTCTTTATTTGTGATTCTGGTGAACATACACAGATAAATAAACAATAGTCGAGTGATCTGATGTAGGTTGTAAGACTTCGCTGGTGATTCAACAACGTGTCAAGATCAATACACGTTGTAAGGCAGGGACAGTTAATCATCGCTTATGAGCTATTTCCCTCGTAAATATGATTTTAATTTTATTATAAAAGACGCTAAACATCTTACAAGTTACATCAGTATTCCTAAAACTTAGAGACGTTTCCCATTTACTGTTAGTTTCAGTTTTATCCCTCTCTGAGTTAGAATGTGATGTTAACTATGTATCCCGGATCACGATGCCGGCCGCGGTGGTCTAGCGGTTCTAGGCGCTCAGTCAGGAACCGCGCGACTGCTGCGGTCGCAGGTTCGAATCCTGCCTCGGGCATGGATGTGTGTGATGTCCTTAGGTTAGTTAGGTTTAAGTAGTTCTAAGTTCTGGGGGACTGATGACCACAGATGTTAAGTCCCATAGTGCTCAGAGCTATTTTGAACCGGATCACGATGTAGAAGTCTTTCCTACATATTCTCCTCATGGCCAGTGCTTTCCAAAATTTGAAATCTGCCGTCAAATTAGTTTAATAGTACAATAAAACAATTACCTTCAAGGTATAAGTGGCACACCAGGAGAACATTCCCAGGACGTGTCAGCCTGTTCTAGAATTTCGTTTATTGACTTGTAGTTCAAAAATTGTCCGTACAAATCTCTTGTCCCGAGCACGTACTGACCAAAATAAATGCAGCTAAGGCCCGTATTAAACTGAAAAGGAGATTTTCAGAGATAGTTTGTAAAATATAGTTTACCAGGTTGACTTTATCTTACAAACAGAAGACCCAAAGAAACTTGTACATCTACCTATAGCATGTAGGGCCCCGCGAGCACGCAGAAGTGCTGCAACACGACGTGGCATGGACTCGACTGATGTCTGAAGTAGTGGTGGAGGCAACTTGTAACAACACTAACGCTATACTATTGTACATATAATAATTTTTTCTTCTGGTTTTCGATAAATTAGTGTAATCTATGTTCTGATTTCATTTCTTTTTTGTTTCATGCCATTATTTTAAGGAAACTATAAACAACTTTAGATGTAAATATTAATATTTATGTCAAATTTCATGCAAAGTTATAACAGAATTGAAATGTAAGAAACGTTGAAACTATTGTAAGAGGTCAAAGTTGTAATTGTACATCTGGTCCATACGTAGGCAATGTATTAGGATATGTAGAATGCAAAGCCTCGGGTGAATACCCTGTCTGTAGGGGAGCGGTAAAAGGTGGATGGCAGGCGAGCGCGGGAAAATGCACACGAGCGCTGCACGGCATATCGGGCTCAGCAGTAGTAGTCGGAGTTGGGCATCCGTCTGAGAAACACGTTCTGGATCGAGGAGGCTTCCCTGGAAAACGTGATTTCGTTGAGCCTCGGATGTGCCGTTTCCGACGCCTATACAGCATGGCAATATTCCATAGGCACTAAACGGAAAAGTATTGCGACGCTAAGAAGAAGCAAAGTGCCGATACATCAAGAGCCATTGCTGTGATTGTATGTGTGCTCTGTGCCTCGCCATCTCGCCGCCTGCCGACCGCCGCATCGATACGAACAGGTTGAAACTTTTAGTACTGTATTCGTGTGGGCCAGTGTTAGTTTTGTTCCATTCTGTTCTATAACAACTTAAATTTTACCAGAACTGTCCTATCATTTAATTATCCTCACAACTAACCTAGACAGGGTCCTTTCCACATGTTGTGCAATCCGAGTGTCCCGAGACGAAAAATTAAAATTTATGTTAATAATAATTACCTGCAGACCTAGCTATGTTAGAATGATGTTTAAAGAACTTTGTTGTTAATGAAGTAATATACAAATAATATAGGTCTGACAAAGTTGGAAGATAATGTTGAAATTGGTTTAGTCATGAAGTTTAATTAATTTGAGACAAAAGTAATGGTAGTTAAATGAGCAGGACATATGATAAAAAGAGTAGTAATTCATATATTGGAAATCTTGAGTGCTCAATGCTTTCAATAGTTAAAAGTTTCAATACAGTGATCATAACAGTTTCAGGCCCCCCCCCCCCCCTTTTTTATTCATTTGAATTCTGAAGTGTTCTAAACTGATTAGAACAGTAAAGTTAAAGCCAATATAAAACCCAAAATTTGTCAATGTTTTACATTTATCAAAATTGACATTGTGTGTGTGTTTCGAAAGTGCTGTTTCTAGGGTAACCTATGCCAGATTTTATTCAGATCAATGGACAGTACGAAGTTTTGTAGTAAACATTATAGTGTAATGTTATGTATTTATGGTTATCCATATTGGTACTGAAAGTGAAATTATCAGTTCAGTAGATTTTCTGGTTCTAACATTTACCATATTATGCAGTATTATTGCGTGTTGTTTGGCATGAACGTACATCAACTTGTACAGGGAAGAAACTTAGTTAATGCCTAATTAGGCTGGCGACCGTTTTATTAACAATTTGGTAGCATCTTCTGTGGTGTTTCTTGTCCGTCCTGACGTGTAGTTTCATTTCGTACTTGCTTGACGTATCAGTGTTATTACTGAGTGGGTGTAAGTCTGATTTGCCTCCATTCAGGTACACGCGGTCAACCTCTATACAAAAATCCTTTCTCTTAAGGTGAAGCCCGTCAACTTACCATAGTACAGGCTTTAAAGAGTATCGTGTGCAATAGCGCAGCGTTACAAAGAGACACCATGGATCCCGCAGGGGTATTCATATATCCGTAAGAGTACGCCGGGATGGAGACCTCTTCTGAACAGCACGCTGCGAGGCATCCCAAATATGCTCAATAATATTCATGTCATGGAAGTTCGGTGGCCAGTGGAAGTGTTTAACCTATTCTCCTGCAGGAATTGCCCAAGTCTGTCGGAATGCACAATGCACATGAATGGATGCAGGTGATCAGACAGGATGCTGACGTACGTGTCACCTGTCAGAGTCGTATCTAGACGTATCAGGGGTCCCATATAACTCCAACTGCACACGACCCAAATCATTACAGACCCTCCACCGGCTTGAACGGTCCCCTGGTGACGTGCAGGGTCCACGGATTCATGAGGCTGTCTCCATACCCGTACACGTCCATCCGCTCGATACAATACGAAACGAGACTAATCTGACCAGGCAACATGTTTCCAGTCATCAACAGTCCAGTGTCAGTGTTGACGGGCCTAGACAAGGCGTAAAGCTTTGTGTCGTGCAGTCATCAAGGCTATACGAGTGGGCCTTCGGCGCCAAAAGCCCATATCGAAAATGATTCGTCGAATGGTTAGCGCGCTGACACTTGTTGATGGCCCAGCATTGAAATCCTCATCAATTTGCAGAAGGGTTACACTTCTGTCATACTGAACGATACTCTTCAATCGCCGCTGGTCCCATCCTTGTAGAATCTTTTTCCGGCCTCAGCGATGCCGGAGATTTGATGTTTTACCGGATTCCTGATATTCACGGTACACTCGTAGAATGGTCGTACTGAAAAATCTCCACTCCATCGCTACCTCTGAGATGCCGTGTCCCATCGCTTGTGCACCGATTACAACACCACGTTCAAAACTTAATTCTTGGTAACCTGCCATTGTAGCCGCACTAACCGATCTAACAACTGCACCGGACAATTGTTGTTGACGGCAGCGTCGTAGTCTGCCTATTTATATATCTCTGCATTTGAATACGTATGCCTGTACCAGTGTCTTTGGCGCTTCAATGTATTTTGTTAACTGTGGAGCGTGTGTATATGCCTGTGTAATATGGGCCTAAGTGCTTCCCGAAAATGAAATTAGCCAACACCCGTTTTCACTGAGTGTTTCTTGAAGCATCTTAACAAATGTTCGGTCTGTTTCGTCATAAGAGTTTCACTTTCTGGGCAACTAACGAATCTATAGTTTTCCAACGTTATTTGGAACAACTGACACCATCGATTGCAACCGAAGGGTGTGTGTGCTTATCCAAGGCGACGTCCACAATTTTAGGCATATATTTCGGTTACATAGGATCAAAATCATTTTAAGACTTTCGGCTACCATAAATAAACACTGAAAAAGATGACCGCTAAGGTTACGAAGCAATGCCTTCACCTTAAACCTATTTCAATAAGCTGTTTCTTCATGAAAACAATTACGTTCTGCTGGAGGACGGGTACGAGTAATCGACAATGTTTACACTTTTTTTAGTGAACACACCGCAATTTCACTTTATTGTTGTTTATTTAATTAGGGCCAAGGTTTCGGTCTTTTATGCTATTTTCCTCGATGGGTAGCCGTGCGGTCTTGGGCGTCTAGTCACGGTTCGCGCGGCTGCCCATCCCCCCTCCCCCCCTCCCCTACCCCCCTCGTCGGAGGTTCGAGTCCTTCCTCGGCCATGGGTGTGTGTTGTCCTTAGCGTATGTTTGTTTAAGTAGTGTCAAGTAGTGCTTAAGCCTAGGGATCGATGATCTCAGCAGTTTGGTCCCATAGTCCTTAGCACAAATTTCGAAAAAAAAAATTTATGCCATGTCTAAGTGACTGAGTTTATGTCATTAACATATATTGCAGGACACTTTCCGCTGAAGTGTAGGTATTGCAGTCATTGTCGATTGGTGGTTGTTTATACTTTTAGAAAGACAAATATATTTTTGGCTCTGTATTCTACCGTTTATAGTGGAAAACTTTCTGTCCGATCGCTTGGAAAACTTTATACCTTCATAGTAGCTGTGGTTAGAATTCCATCCATACCAGTGCTTACGATATACGATGCCCTTCGCTGGACGCTGACACAGATGACGAAATATTGCATAATTTGTTGTAAACAGAGGCACACATCCATTACGTCACTTCTGCAGTATATATACGGCCATTGCATTGATCTTTAGTTTTGTAATATTTCTATCATATTTACGTACAGAGGCAGGTAGTGTTTCAAAAGGAAACTTCTCTTCCAATGTTGTTTACAAAAGTTGTAACTTCATTGATGACAATACTCAGTAAATGCTTGAAGATGGCCTTTTAAGCCGAAAACCGGTTAACACAATAAAAGTAATACTCTAGAACAAAAGCAAACTAGGGATTTTCATTTATTATAATGTTGTTCTACCAAGAACCGACTGAAGATTCAGTTAACATGATCAGTATCACTTTATTGTCATCTTCTCCTGATGTGTGTAGTGTTTCCGGTGCGGTACTATGTCGTTTCATCTGTAAGATACCCTTCATTATAGCTATCATAAACGCTTTTATGAAGTTCGTCTTTATATTCGTTACTGTAACAACTGAATCACTTTCCTATAATTTCTGGTAATTTTTAACCTCTTTTCTACACTGTAAAAATTTTTCTTTGGTTACCGACAATTAAAGCATATCAACGGTAGTGAATCGTCAGAGTTGTGCCTCCATCTAAGAAGTTTATTCTTTGTTTAATTATTTGAATCTGGTATCAGATCTCAATGAAAAATGCAGTTGGTCTGAAACAACAATGCCGAAATTTCTCGACTCGTCAGTAATGATAAACAGCAATGATTTATGGCGGAGGAATGGTCAACTGCTGCAAATAATAAATGATTTAATCTGTCGTATCTGTCAGAAAACCTATGAGGATGCAAGTAACCCAGGAAATGTATATGAATCCAGAATCGAAACTCTGCCTATAGCCTTGTCGGAGAATGAGAGAGATTTCTGTGACACCCGGATGATAAATTTTGCTTCAAAGTTAGTCGGTCAGCAGTTAGTCTTCTCGTGGTATAAGAAAAACACAGCTCAGTAGCATTCAGCATTCGGTCTCTACGCGTATCTTTTTGCCGCGTCAGACTTTCCACGACTTCTGTGCTCCTTTTTTCGTGAAGACCGTATTTCTGGCTGAGAGTCCCCTGTTGGCAGGATGTAGCGTCAAGAGACCACAAAGTAAAGTCGTTCTTTCTCAGTTTCCAAAGGCATTCTGTAAGTTTACCTTCTGTCATTGCTTCATATATATAATAGAAGAAATGGTAAAATTTTCAAAAACCCATTGTAAGGACGTAAGCTGCAGTACACATATAAGAGTGTAAATAATAATTGCTACTTTATAACAGACGATGCAGGTATAATGCATTGTTCATAGACTCTCGGGAATGATAAACCTTTCGAGGTATAAGGTCTGTTCCTGACGTTTCGTCCAGAAATACGCTGTACATGTTTAGAGGCGTTGCGCCTCCTTTGATTCTTTCCGACTGACGGGTCGGACCGCTTCTCGCCTATTTAAATTATCTCTATGTTTATGTATTCCAATGGCTTCTCTTCATAGCCGTGGATAAAAATTCGCCATCGCAAATACAATTTTTGTTTCAGAAAACTTCATTACGTGACTTCCTGATCAAAGAGCATGCTCTGCTAAGCCGATTTGTCTATTTTCCCGAATCGGCAAAGAAACAAATCAGATTGGGAAGGTATTAAAGTAACTTGACGTTAGATCGGTTTTTAGATCAACATGGAAAATAGATCAAGCACTCCTGCCTGCAAAGGATAAACGACCTCCTCTCTCAATATGTGGCGTGTGCTTGTGGTAACAAACAAAAGAAGCGTGAATACACGGCTACAGGAACACAAAAGTCTTTGCGGCCTAGGGTAAATAGACAAAGCAGCCACAGCAGAGCATTCTGTTCAATCACACAGTCATGAAGTGGAGTTTTCTGGAACAAAAATTGTATCTACGACGATGAACTACTATCCACAGCGATTTAGAGAAGCGACTGAAATATAGAAACATAGGGATAGTTTTAATACGAAAGAAGACGATGAAACAGATTTTTATGTTTGACAAGACGACTGCAGAGAGTTAAGT
Organism: Schistocerca americana; assembly: GCF_021461395.2. Taxonomy (NCBI): domain Eukaryota; kingdom Metazoa; phylum Arthropoda; class Insecta; order Orthoptera; family Acrididae; genus Schistocerca; species Schistocerca americana. The sequence continues at coordinate 706,495,221 of NC_060130.1, read as the reverse complement.
CTTATCTTCGAGAAGGATTTTCTGCTTGTCACGTGTAACTCCAGCCACGTCCCCTTCCTTACAGTACGTATGTCGCTCTCAGACGTCCGAACAGTCAGTCGGAAAGACTCTACGGTGGAGCAACGCCTCTGAAGATGTCTAGTGCAGCTCTGGACGAAACGTTAGGAACAGAAGAATTTCATGGACCACTACCTCATATGCCGAAAATGTTTACCAGAAGCAATGTCTCATCCGGTCGTGAAAGCCTTCGTTCTATCATTTCGGGAATGAGACAGTATATACGAGGCGTAGTAATGAAGTTTTAATTATACTCTCAGAAAAGTTACATAATTAATTTTTCGTTTATGTGGAGCTACGTGACTGCAGTCCTGGTACACAGTCAAATTCCTGGGCCACAGCACCGTAGCATGCAGCTAGAGGTGCCAGACGAATTGGGGCGGTCCAGTGACGACGTTCAGTATCGGGCAGTAAATCTATTTATGTATTTGAAGGGTACAAAGCTGCAACAGTCCGTGCTGAAATGGTGGAAGTATACGGCAACAGTGGACCGTCATGTGGAAGTGTGGCTAGGTAGCGCAGGCGGTTCCTGTCTGAATGACGAAGAACGAAGTGCCAGACCACCTCTGTGTACGACTAGGAATCGCTAGAATAGTACAGGTGAGGATGCCAAAACACGGACGTATCACAGTCGACGCGTTATTGGAACAAGTGAAAATGAATTTCGAATCAGCCTTTAAAATCTTGCACGATTCACTAATTTTGACACAGATCGTCGTTCACTGGGTTCCGCGATAGTTCACACCCACTGGAGAAGCTCTCCGAGCCGAGGCAGCATCGGACATGTTACAGCAGTGTCAGGCCAATCCAGAGTACTTCCTTAGCCAATTTTCTACCGTGGAAGGGAGCTCGGTCAGTCACTATGATACAAGACAAAGTATCAAACCAAACAGTCGAGACATGTGGACTCACGGCCACGAAAAAGACGATGAACCATCCATCATCAGGAAACGTGAGGCTGATCGTTTCTTTGGACTGCCGTGGTGTGGTGCTAATATATGATATTCGAAAAGAGGCAAACCGTCTCTGGATTGTAGTACCGAAATCTCTAGATGTGGTTACTGGAAGATGTCATTACAAAGCGTCGCGGGAAGCTGTCCGACGATATGTTTTCTGCTCCACGTCAGAGACCTATCTCATTTTGTACAGGATACAGTCACACAAGCTATTTCTTTGGGCTATCAAATTTTGCTTCCATCTTTCCACATCGCCCATCTCCTCCCTCGTATTCTGCTGAAATTACACCCAGAGACTTCTTCTTCTTCTTCTTCTTCTTCTTCCCGTGCGTGGAAAACCCATGGCGCGTCATCAATTCCAGAATCACGACGAGGGTTTTTCCAGATGAGACGTTTCCTAAACAGACAAAATACAGACGTCTAGAGGCAAAAGTCTCCACAATTTCATCCATCCTAGGGAATGATTTGTCGTACTGAATGGTGAATATGTAGGTAAACACTAACACAACCACCCGCTTCCAAAACCGTAGATTGACTTTTTGAGGTGATAATTAACACAAGATGACTATCCACTGTATTTGTCTAGGCCAAGCCAGAAGACACCGGTGAAACACGGGGTCACACTCTAGAGGGTGCAGTTTTACATACCCATACTGCCATACAGATTTAAATCCTCCTTGTTCTTCTTCTTTAGCCTGTCTTACTCCCTACTGGATATAGGCATCTTCCATATGTTTCTACTGTCTTCGATTCTGCGCAACCTGGTACCATCGTGTTCCAGCCACTAGCTCCACGTCATTAAGCCATGTGTTTTTGCGTGTTCCAACGCGTCTCTTGTGGTGCTATGGTCTTCAGGCAACGATTCTAGGGGTCCACCTGCTTTAATCTTGTGGAGCTAGGTGTCCGAACCATTTTCACTTCAGTTTTGCTATTCTCTCTACGATGTCTGTTACATCCGCTCTCCTCCTAATGTCCTCTGATCGAATCCTATCCCTGAGGCTGCCTCCTAGCGTACGCCACTCCATGGCTCGTTGTGTGTGCTTTTCTTGAAGAACAGCAGCCTTAGTTACAATCATAGTCTCCAGGCCGTAGGTTGTAACTGACAGTATGCACATATGATAGAGATTAGCCTTCAGGTTATTTGGGAAATCCTTGTTCGTCAGGATAAATCTTAGTTTCTGGAAAGCTGCCAGCTCAGTCCTCTTTTGCGAGGAATTTGTCCATTTTTATTATTTATAATTATATTATTTATATTTATTAATTTTGGGACCAAGGTAGATGCATTTATCAACAGCGTCTACAGGCTGGTTTCCGATGGTAAATGGCTGATTGTCTGGGCTATATACTTTTGTTTTTATTGATGTTCATTTCCAAGCTAATCTTTGCAGAGACAAGTTTTATTTCTTGGATCATACTCTTTAGTTTTTTCAGGTCTTCTCTTATGAGCACAACATCGTCAGCAACGCGCAGATCTTTCAGATATGTGCCGTTGATTTATATTCCTCTGTTATTCGGGCCTAATGATTTCAAAACATCTTCCAGTACAAGGGTGAACCGTATCGGAGCGATAGTGTCACCTTGGCGGACTCCTTTGCCTATTTGGTTCATACTGGTGATAAGGTCTTCATCCATTTATCGTTGCCTTTACATAGACATATTTCAGGAGCTTTAAATACCTTGAATAACCTGGTATTTTAAAGAGCCTCCATGAGTGCTCAAATCTCCACAGAGACGAAAGTTTTTCGATAATTTATAACGGCCAGATGAAATCTGATGTTACACTCAAGCGTTTTCTCAAGAAAGCAGGAACTTTTCCGAAACAGGATGAGGAAAATCCAGTTCTCTTGTGAGGCGGTTTGTTAAATTTTTTGTGAACTTGGCTTAAAGTTGATTTGAAAATGATGGAGCCAATTTCTTGTCCTATCCTTTCCCCATCTGTTCCTGTGCTCCGTTCGTAAAGATCTCGTCGTCGACGAAACGTTAAGCCCTAATCCTCATTCGTTTCTCCTTGTATTCGGCTAGATGCGTGTACACAGAAATGGCTGCACCCAAACATATTCACCGGTGATTAAAAGATAAAGCACGGTGTACTCAACGACAGAAAAACGGTGAGGGCGATATGGATAGGCATTAAAAATTCATAATTGATGGTACAACTGGCAGAGTTATAATGTCAGTTACGGACTTTTTTCAATGTTTTGGTGTATCAAGTTTCTCCCAGCAACTGCTTATGGGAGCAAATTTGAGAGTGGGAGGAGATCGGATGTGTTATTGGAGATGCTTATAGCTTACGACCTACTCCTTGAACCCAGAGGAATGTGGCTCTAGTAACACTGTTCGACAGATCGTATTTCGAATCAACAGACTAACACAAATTTGTATGGTCATGAATGGCAAGCAACTGTGGCAACCAGTGTTCGACAAAGGCCAGAGGTGTACACTGAAGAATACAGGAAAGTCATCAAATGTAAAAGACAGCATTTGGTAATTAATATTTTCTCTTTAGACAGAGCTGTCTCTCTAAACTGTTTGTTATACATTCAGTAAAGTAGGTAAGTCACGTAACGGGCTAAACTACAAAATGTTAAATCTCGCCACTACATTTTTTACCATCACTACAGGAGTAGACATCGAATCACTAAAAATATAACCAAATAACTTGTAACTCCGATAGCTGTACCTTTTAAATATCATTCTAAATTCAATCGTGGAGTATAGAAGTATTCCACGCTGCAGTACTCTACAAGCAAAATAAGTGGTTCTGGTCGTTAACTGGGCAGTGTAAATGAAAAATTTATGCTTACACTTCATGTCTTTATGAAAGGTACAGTATTTAACACATGTCTCTTGAAATAAAATACAACAAACATATTGATTCCATCCATTGCACTGAAACTCGCTGGGAAGATCACACGAGTTTCTTTAATAATACCATATCCAGCTGAAGTCACTCATTCATTATCAAGTACTACCGTACATTTTCCAAACTGTGGGGCTGTTGACTGCTCTTACAGGTAGTCCCCGATATTTCCTTTGGAGGTTACGATCTGGTGATTTATTAGGCCAGTCGAGAGTGCATTGGATGGTCATTCCCTTCGTATGCGTATGATGCTTATGCAAGTGCTTCCTGCCTGGATCTTCACAAGTTTCTGTGCAACAGATGTTGAGCAACACTGTCCGTCACGGGAAAATTACTCCCCTTTCGAATCAGCTTCGTCATTCCCGACCACCGCCGATTTAGGACTATGAGACTAACGACCCATCATCATCAGACTGAACAAAAGCAGACTTCATCCTGCAACTGGAAACTGCACCTGGCTGCCACAGTAGCGAACCGGACTAACACACAGGAGTAACCAAGAAATGATATGTTACAGGCGCCGATGGCGTGTGCAGTTCCAGGTACACTACTGGCCATTAAAACTGCTACACCTCGAAGATGACGTGCTACAGACGCGAAATTTAACCGACAGGAAGAAGATGGTGCATTCATACAATGTTGGCACCGGTGGCGACACCTACAACGTGCTGACATGAGGAAAGTTTTCAACCGATTTCTCATACACAAACAGCAGTTGACCGGCGTTGCCTGGTGAAACGTTGTTCTGATGCCTCGTGTAAGAAGGAGAAATGCATGCCATCACGTTTCCGACTTTGATAAAGGTCGGACTGTAGCCTATTGCGATTGCGGTTTATCGTATCGCGACATTGCTGCTCGCGTTGGTCGAGATCTAATGCCTGTTAGCAGACTATGGAATCGGTGGGTTCAGGAGGGTAATACGAAACGCCGTGCTCGATCCTAACGGCCTCGTATCACTTGCAGTCGAGATGCCAGGCATCTTATCCGCACGGCTGTAACGGATCGTGCAGCCACGTCTCGATGCCTGAGTCAACAGATGGGGACGTTTGCAAGACAACAACCATCTGCACGAACAGTTCGACGACGTTTGCAGCAGCATGGACTATCAGCTCGGAGACCATGGCTGCGGCTACCCTTGACGCTGCATCACAGTTAGGAGCGCCTTCGATGGTGTACTCAACTACGAACCTGGGTGTACGAATGGCAAAAAGTCATTTTTGTGGATGAATGGCAAAAGTCATCGTTTCGGACGAATCCAGGTTCTGTTTACAGCATCATGATGGTCGCATCCGTGTTTGGCAACATCGCGGTGAACGCACATTGGAAGCGTGTATTCGTCATCGCTATACTGGCGTATCATCCGGAGTGATGGTATGGGGTGCCATTGGTTACACGTCTCGGTCACCTCTTGTTCGCATTGACGGCACTTTGAACAGTGGACGTTAGATTTCAGATGTTTTACGACCCGTGGCTCTACCCTCCATTCGATCCCTGCGAAACCCTACATTTCAGCAGGATAATGCACTACTGCATGTTGCAGGTCCAGCACGGGCCTCTCTGGATACAGAAAATGTTCTACTGATGCCCTGGCCAGCACATTCTCCAGATCTCTCACCAATTGAAAACTTCTGGTCAATGACGGCCGAGCAACTGGCTCGTCACAATACGCCAGTCACTACTAAAAAAGTGTTCAAATGTGTGTGAAATCTTATGGGACTTAAGTGCTAAGGTCATCAGTCCCTAAACTTACACACTGCTTAACCTAAATTATCCTAAAGACAAACACACACACCCATGCCCGAGGGAGGACTCGAATCTCCCCGGGATCAGCCAGTCACTACTCTTGATGAATTGAGGTATCGTGTTGAAGCTGCATGGGCAGCTGTGCTGTACACGCCATCCAAGCTCTGTTTGACTCAATGCCCAGGCGTATCAAGGCCGTTATTACGGCCAGAGGTGGTTATTCTGGGTACTGATTTCTCAGGATCTATGCACCCAAATTGCGTGAAAATGTAATCACCTGTCAGTTCTAGTATAATATATTTGACTACTGAATACCCGTTTATCATCTGAATTTCTTCTTGGTGTAGCAATTTCAATGGCCAGTAGTGTATTGCGAGTTCTGTTTTAATATAATAATCTAGTAATGGAAGTAACATTACGCACAAGAGTGTTTCAAGATAATACCCGTCAAAATTAAACTACTTATTTCATGGAGGAAAGTAGTAATGCAACTTGACAATTAGAAGCTGCACTGTTAAATGTGATTTGAGACTTTCTCGGCGTATTCCATTCGTGAAATCTTCTCGGGTGATCAGCCGAGTAAAGGCGTCGTCTTCTCGCAACGTTTCGAGGGGTTTCGTACCCATCATCTTCGCTTGAAGATGATGGGTACGAAACCCCTCGAAACGTTGCGAGAAGACGACGCCTTTACTCGGCTGATCACCCGAGAAGATTTCACGAGCTGCACTGTTGTGAGGCGCCGGTGCGATGTAGATTCGGTGGATTTGGCCCTACTCTGTTATAACACTGGTCAAACGTTAAAATAACTTTGAAAACAATCCTGATGACAGGGCTGTACGTCTTAATCTCCTTCCAGTCAAAGAAAAGAACGTTCTTTATAATTAATTCGAGCATTAATTAGTCTCTAAAGACTGTGCTCGGTCCATCGACGTAAGTAAATCAGAAACTAAGGGATGTAGTGAACTAATGAAACTTTTTGTTAAAATCCAGAGTTCAGTAACGGTGTCAGTGACAAAGCGCAGGAATAAGTAAAAATAATGTACTTCATTCAAAATTGATTTGTAATTTCGCAGTGAGAGTCAGTTTAAGTGTACAAATGGTAAGGTGGTCTCAAACTTTTGTGATAAAGCGCTTCCTTACATCTAACTGGGCTAAAAAGGTGAAACTGATCGTATTCTGTTTCAGCGAGAATGCCTACAAAAATGTCAAGGGCTTTTGACGTTTCTCTTATTTCAGAAATCAATTATTTGACAATTTTCTCAGTATATTTGGACCCTGCATTAAAGATAAATTAGTGGCTATTTTCAGCACTGATACAGATCGAGACAAAGACGACTCGGGAGCCAGTTCCCACGGTTGTCAAGGAGACAGCGAGGCTGATCGCACCATTTCAATTCAATTTGCAGTAGCAGCTACACAAACTGACTCAAAGTAATCCGCATGTTGCTGTAGGTATGCTGGCGAGATGATAAATCGAGTCAGGTGTGAGTGTATCTCTCATTGCAGCCGAAGATGCTGGGGACCACTCGACATTTAGACATGAAACAACTACTTTTTCTCTATTAAATATTAATTGTTGGAACCTACTTTCAACATTATAAATGGCACAAGTGGGTCAAGACCCATTAAAGCTTTTTCCCATTATTGCACTATGCAGTAAACTAATTTTAATAAGAAATGAATGATGGTGAATATGCTGTCAGCAATGTGCAAATCCTTCAGTAGTTATAAGAAGTTGGCTATTAATAACGCATCTTACATTGAATTCCTGAAACAATTTCGCTTAAATTGATATCTCACACGACATAGTTAAGTGAAACTGCACAAATTTTATTGATATGCAGATCTAATAAGTAAGCCAGCATTTCGTGAACATAAACCACTAACACTCACATTAGTATTTGCATGCAACTAATTTCCCTACCCGCGCTACAAGACGTAACTGTTAGCGAATAAGACTTTTACGACGGCACGGCTATCCCGTGCGGCCAAAACCTCACAACTGGACATCTAGTGGACACAATGAGACGCCGGAGCCACTGTTTCAGCCGTCGGCAGAAGCAGCCCTTCTCCCTGCTTTTAACGACGACCCTTTGGAAAATCTTTCTGCAGGAACACGATGGGAGATGCAAGATAAATGTCCAGCGAAACCTAACTCAAAACGTTGGTGACTCACTGTAGCCACCTGTGTTACAACTCGCATGAAAGAAAAGCTGTTTATCTCAGTATTACGTAGCAGATTAAACTCTGCCATAAGAAAGAAACAACGCCTGTGATAGGCTACAAAAATTCTAATGGATGGAGTTATAACATGTATGATTGCTTCAATCGGCCAAAAAGAAAACGCGTGGTCACCAGCTTTGATACAGGCAAATTTCATACAGAGTAATTCGATTCTTCTGTTGCTGGAAATCGTCTAGTGTTTCAGCAAGGAGAGTCGCACCAACCTGAGACGATTGCGAGAGTCATTGTGTGAACACTTGCTTGTTCACAGGCTTGTCTTAACTCGTAAGGAATTAAACTGAAAAGTCTCCTAGTATGGAGAATCACATTGAGCACTGACAGTTAACACATGCGAGTGATTTGAGGGCAACAACGTACGCACTATTCCAGCCAAATAGCGTGTACCATGCCAATTACCTTAGCTAGAAAATAAATAGGAGTCTGGGCCACAACAAAGCGGTAGGAAATGTATCCAACTGGTGTTTAACAGTCAAGAGAGATTTAGAATAGATTATCAGGTTCACAGCTCACATCGACAGCAGTCACTGCCGCCGCCAACCAAAGGTAAACACACACGCTCGTACTACACCAGAAAGTGATATTCAATTGACACTCAGCACTGCGGTCGTCTCAATCCCTCCTAATTTTTGTAAATTCAACCACGCCCTCTAGTTAAACATATTCATAATTTGTCAGGATTAGTTGAAGCAGAAACGGGACATATCCGATCTACTGAAAAGGATTGATCACCCACTGTTGCGGGCTTCATACTCTTAAGTTTTGAAATTGTTTTAACTGTGTACCTCTTTTTGATTGCTCTTTACCGACCCCCATTTAATATTGGGTACTTTCATTGCGAATTTTAGCGTAATTGATATCTCTGGCCCCAAATGTATTTCATTTTTTTGTATTTTTATCGATGCCCAGACATAGTCATCAACCATCTTACCATTAAAGCACCTTATAATATTTAGGAATTTCACTTGACAGTTGTGAACACTCAATATCAATATTTTACAATCCTGTACTTAATTTTGCTAACATTGCTATGTCATGAAGTCATACTTAGAGTAAAAATAATCCTTAATAACGAAAACCAAACATTTTCGTTGTTGCTAACATGTAGTTACGCCTGAACCCGTATACTAATTTCTGTTAGCGATAATGTTTCCTTCACAGGGAGTGTAGTGGAACTGACATTGAGATCATTGTCTGATTACATCGTTGTCTGTTGTGCTGCACTCTTCTGAACTCTGCATGCATGAAATGGTATGTTCCTACCTTGCACCTCGTAGGTTCAACACCAAATTCCTAAAACTCTCAAACAGCGTCCTTGTACAACTGTGGTAAGTAGATAGATTAGAAACAGTCTCACACATGTTAGACAGTCTGCATTAAGATTTACTCCTGGTTCAACTACATGACCGCAGCCTTGATTTTCAATATTCTATGAAAGTCAGGGTATCAACATGAGTGACTGTGAATTATTTTGCGGTATTTATCAATAAATGCATCGCAACGGCATCCCGTTGTATTATTTAAATTAGATTTCTTATCCAAAGATCCAGTCATATTCATATACACTACTGGCCATTAAAATTAGTACACCAAGAAGAAATGCAGACGTTTTCAATTGATGAGAGATCTGGAGAATGTGCTGGCTAGGGCAGCAGTCGAACATTTTCCGTATCCAGAAAGGCCCGTACAGGACCTGCAACATGCGGTCGTGCATTATCCTGCTGAAATGTTGGGTTTCGCAGGGATCCAATGAAGGGTAGAGCTACGGGTCGTAACACATCTGAAATCTAACGTCCGCTGTTCAAAGTGCCGTCAGTGCGAACAAGAGGTGACCGAGACGTGTAACCAATGGCACCCCATACCATACCATTTCTAGGGGACTGATGACCATAGATGTTAAGTCCCATAGTGCTCAGAGCCATTTTTGAAGTAAAGCCTATCTTCCCTGTTTACCCAAAATAGCAAGGGTCAAGATAAACCGTTCTTGACTTCCCTCTGATAGTTGATGCTTATGACACTCTCTTATCTGTTCTGTACAGTGTTCTCGCTGATTCCATCTCTCGTAAGATTTTATGAGGATTATGCGAAAAAACTTGCTCTCCTCATAGCAGCAATCTATCGTAGATCGATGGAGCAGCGAAGGGTACCTAGCGTGTGGACAAAAGCACAGGTCATTACTGTTTCCAAGAAGGGACGTAGGACAGGCGCACCCTATTATTGGCCTATATCGCTGATACCAATCTGTTGTAGAATAATGAAACATTTTCATGCTCACATATTATCATGTTTTTAGAGAACAAAAATCTCCACCACAAAAATCATTATCTAGAGGTAGATGTAGATATGAAAGCATCCACGTAGATTCTGAAAACAGATATCTTACGAAACTCAGCTTGCTGTGTTCCTCCATGACATCCACAGTACTATAGACGTCGGCGCTCAGGTTGATTCCGTATTCCTCGACTTGAGGAAGGCATTTGACACTGTCCCGGATTGCCGTTTAGTAAAAATTCTACAAGCTTACCGAGTACTGGACCAAATTTGCGATTGTATTCAAGACTTTCTTGCAGAAACGTCGCTCTTAGTGGAACAAAATAGTCAGATGTAAAGGTAAATTCGAGAGTATGACAGCCGACCGCGGTGGCCGTGCGGTTCTGGCGCTGCAGTCCGGAACCGCGGGACCGCTACGGTCGCAGGTTCGAATCCTGCCTCGGGCATGGGTGTGTGTGATGTCCTTAGGTTAGTTAGGTTTAAGTAGTTCTAAGTTCTAGGGGACTTATGACCTAAGATGTTGAGTCCCATAGTGTTCAGAGCCATTTGAACCATTTTGAGAGTATGACAGGGAAATGTGATGTGACGGTTACTGTTTGCAATGTATATAAATGATCTAGTAGAATATGTAAGAAGCTCTTTAAGGCTGTTCTCAGATGATGCGGCTGTCTTTAAGAAGACAGCAACTCTACGAAAGGATAGTGACTTGCAGAAGAGCCTACACAGGACTAATGAATGGTTTAGGAACTGGCAGTTGACCCTGAACACAAAAAAATATAACACATTCCACATACATAGGAAATGAACTACTGTGTAACTACATTGTTGATGATAAATTCCTAGAAACATTAATTAACGTAAAATTTCTAGGAGTAACTATCCAGGGTGACCTTAAGTGGAATGACCACAAAAACGAAATAGTAGGAAAAGCAGATGCGAGACTGATATTCATAGGAACAATCTTAAGGGAATGTAATTCATTGACTAAAGAATCGTCTTAAAAGGCGCTTGTTCGACCGATTCTTGAGATTTGTACATCAATCTGGTATCCTTCCCAGGTAGGAATGATGGAATAGAAACAAAAGATCCAACGAAGAGCGGTGAGTTTCATCGGAGGATCGTTTACTGCTCGCGACAGCGTTACAGAACAGAGATGGTCGACAAACTCCGGTGTCAGATGCTTCAAGAAAGGCGTAGTGCATCACGGAGAGGTTAGCAGTTGAAATTTCGAGAGAGTGCTTTCCGGGAAGAAACGGATCTCATATTACCGCCTCCCACATACATCTCGCGAAATGACCACAACGAGAAAATTCGAGAAATTAGAGCTGATACAGAGGTGTGCCGATAATCAACCTCCCCACGCAAAATTTGGGATTAGAATAGATAATGAGGAATTAGTTAGTGGTACCTAGAGTACTTTCCGCCCTGTAATGTCAGGTGGCTTGTGAAATACTAATGTAGATGTAGTAGATCTTGTAGAACCTTGGAAACGCACAGAGCTGCAAAAAATCAAACAACACCACTGACCATTAAAGTTACTACACCACGAAGATGACGCGCTATGGAGGCGAAATTTACCGACAGGAAGCAGATGCTGTGATATGCAAATGATTAGCTTTTCAGAGCATTCACACAAGGTAGGCCTACGAAGTTTTGACATGAGGAAAGGTTCCAACTGATTTCTCATACACGAACAGCAGTTGACGGGCGTTGCCTGGTGAAACGTTGTTGTGATGCCTCGTGTAAGGAGGAGAAATGCCTACCATCACGTTTCCGTCTTTGCAATGGTCGGATTTTAGCCTATCGCGATTGCAGTTTATCGTATCGCGACATTGCTGCTCACGTTGGTCGAGATCCAGCAACTGTTAGCAGAATATGGAATCTGTGGGTTCAGGAGGGTAATACGGAACGCCGTGCTGGATCCCAACGGCCTCGTATCACTAGCAGTCGAGATGACAGGCATCTTATCCCCATGGCTGTAACGGCTCGTGCAGCCACGTCTCGATCCCTGAGTCAACAGATGGGGACGTTTGCAAGACAACTACCATCTGCACGAACAGTTCGACGACGTTCGCAGCAGCATGGACTATCAGCTCGGAGACCATGGCTGCGGTTACCCTTGACGCTGCATCACAGGCAGGAGCGCCTGCGATGGTGTACTCAACGACGAACCTGGGTGCACGAATGGCAAAACGTCATTTTTTCGGATGAATCTAGGTTCTGATTTAGAGCACCATGATCGTCGCACCCGTGTTTGGCGACATCGCGGTGAACGCACATTGGAAGCGTGTATTCGTCATCGCCATACTGGCGTATCACCCAGTCATCACGAGGCAGAGAAAATCCCTGACCCCGCCGGGAATCGAACCCGGGAATAGGCTTTACTGTACGTCTTCTATGGTCATCTTCTATGAACTGGTGGCTGTTCTAAAAAAAATTTATGGAGGTTTAGTGCACGATGTTATCTTGGAAACTACCGGCCGTATTCACATGTATAAATATGTTAGTGTCACCAGTGAACAGTTGAAACTGAACAAAATTTGTAATTTAGTTAAGTAACCGTTGTTAAATTGTAAAACCATTAAAATCGTATAACTGGTTCACAAACAGTATTTTAGGTATCGGAAAATTTTTGCAGCGGAGAATGTATGTGCGTTGTGTCACTCAATCAGGACGAGAGTGTTCATATTGTAAGTTTTGCCCTGTTACTTCAATCTGCAGTCATAATTCAGTTTTGCTGAGTGTTAGAGCATCGTGACTGCAACCTACATAGCAACAAAATAACTTTACGTCAAGGAATAAATTTAAGTATCTGATTCGACAGACATTCAGAAGACAGGAAGAGTAGAGAAGAAGGTGTATCTGATCCGACTGTTGGAGGTTCGAAGCTGGGAAGTGCTGTATATATGGTCCCATTTCTGCTTCCATACTCTGTCAGACGTAGCGGCCGCTATAGAAGGCGCCGTCGTTCGTAAAAGCCGAGAACGCCGATGATACCTAATGGCTCGTGCACCATAAAACCTGCCGTCCGTCCAGTATGATGGAACAAAACGCATGAGGCCATCACTTCTACCCAAGGGACTCGTTCTAAAAAACGACCTGTTGCAAATCCGCACACCTATTCCCAAGCTCAGGTGCCCAATGCAGTCTGAGGCTCTGCTGATACTGTCTAAAGGTAAACGGTCACAAGCGAATCCACCGCAATCTATAATGTTGCAGATGGCGTCGAGCCGTGAGAACGGAGAATATCGGACCGACCGCAGTTTCCTGTGGTTTGATAATACTGTTAAAAAAGGTTCACTGTCTGCCATTTCTATGCAAACGAGATACCCATAATTTCGTAATGAAGTTTGCTTTCATAGGTTACAATCGCATTTGCTGTTCCCTCAACTCATGCGATACATGCATCGTAGTAGTATTGTTATCACGCGTATTTTGGCGTTTATACTGATACATCACTCAGGTCGACCATTCGTCACGGCTGAAATGCTTTAGTTTGGTTTTATGAGGTCCTTTGACGCCGACGAAACATAATTGTCGTCGTAAAGTTTACAACTGGCTGGAGCTGATATATAGCTTGACCCTTCAACGGCCCACCACACTACTGCTAGTACGGCTTTATAAGGCCGAGGCGTACTTACTCACTCTGCATTCCAAACATTCTAAAGTATTCTGCTGCTTCGTACCTTTAAAAATTTGTGTCAATTGTACAAGAAGACACAATTTTCACGTATTTCAGGACACAAATGTTCCCTTTCTGTACTTCGTACATACGTAAAAGACGACCGAACACGTGATATCACGTTTTGACATAGGCTCCATTAAAATCATTCCAAGAGTGCCAATGCTTTACTAATGCCTAGATTCTACATAAAGGAAATACTTAAATGAATTGGATTAGTTTTCACTTTATTATCATTGCTAAACTTCTTGACATCCAATGCATCCTAGTGCCTCCTTCTATAGAGAGTTGCCTTGGTGCTACGCCACACGAGTCTGCATGATGTGACAGACAACACTATAAGGCCGAATGTTCTACATCTTTAACTGAACTGTTTATGGCCTGGCAGAATAATTAGCAATACCAAGGAAATCAAGCAACCACGACAGTTCTACCTGATTGTAGCTGTCGGTCGATTCGCAAACTGATTATAAAATGACACGCTATTTATAGCGTACCTTTTTGGTATGTATTATTTCAGGGCTACAGCTCTGTGTTTTCAAAATATTTCTTTCCCAGGCCATAGAATTTACGGAATTAATTGGGTTTAGGCGTAAATGTATATTGGCGCTCGTTCTTGGTTCTTTTATTCTTTGGTTGAATGTATTGCACTCAGTAAGTAGCAGGAGGAAGGAAAATGTTTTAAGAAAAGCTCTCCTTCAGCTACTGAATTTAGCAGGAAACATTCACACACGTTCACAAAAATTTCTTTAAAACCAGGCAAAAGACACTTTGGCATTCACCTAACAGAATCTTTGGGTTGTTCTAGTACGTCATGGGCGCTTTGGCATGGAAAGCGATGGTCAGTGTACAGATCTGTAGCAATTTTGTCGTGCATTACATGCCACTAAGCCTGTCATTTAACTCGATACGTAAAATGGTGTTACCCGACGTAGCCACATCGTGCAAGTGGCCAGAGCGAAGCAAACCAATCATTGCTCTGTATTAACATGTATACTACAGGAAATTAAAATTGCTACACCAGGAAGAAATGCAGATACTAAATGGGTATTCATTGGACAAATATATTATACTAGAAATGACCTGTGATTATATTTTCACGCAATTTGGGTGCATAGATCCTGAGAAATCAGTACCCAGAACAACCACCCCTGGCCGTAATAACGGCCTTGATACGCCTAGACATTGAGTCAAACAGAGCTTGGATTGCGGGTATAGGTACAGCTGCCCAAGCAGCTTCAACAGGATACCACAGTTCATCACGAGTAGTGACTGGCGTATTGTGTCGAGCCAGTTGCTCAGCCACCATTGACCAGACGTTTTGAGTTGGTGATAGATCTGGAGAATGTGCTGGCCAGGGCAGTAGTCGAATATTTTCTGTATCGAGAAAGGCCCGTACAGGACCTGCAACACGCGGTCGTGCATTACCCTGCTGAAATGTTGGGTTTCCCAGGGATCGAAGAAAGGGTAGAACCACGGGTCTTAACACATCTGAAATCTAACGTCCACTGTTAAAAGGGCCGTCAATGCGAACAAGGCCGGCCGCGGTGGTCTAGTGGTTCTAGGCGCGCAGTCCGGAACCGCGGGACTGCTACGGTCGCAGGTTCGAATCCTGCCTCGGGCATAGATGTGTGTGATGTCCTTAGGTTAGTTAGGTTTAAGTAGTTCTAAGTTCTAGGGGACTGATGACCACAGAAGTTAAGTCCCATAGTGCTCAGAGCCATTTGAACCATTTTTTGAATGCGAACAAGAGGTGACCGAGACGTACAACCAATGGCACCCCATACCATCACGCCGGGTGATACTCCAGTACGACGATGACGAATACACGCTTCCAATGTGCGTTCACTGCGATGTCGCCAAACACTGATGCGACCATCATGATGTTGTAAACAGAACCTGGATTCATCCGAAAAAATAACGTTTTGCCATTCGTGCACCCAGGTTCGTCGTTGAGTACACCATCGCAGGCGCTCCTGTCTGTGATGCAGCGTCAAGGGTAACCGCAGCCATGGTCTCCGAGCTGATAGTCCATGCTGCTGCGAACGTCGTCGAACTGTTCGTGCAGATGGTTGTTGTCTTGCAAACGTCCCCATCTGTTGACTCAGGCATCGAGACGTGGCTGCTCGATCCGTTACAGCCATGCGGATAAGATGCCTGTCATCTCGACTGCTAGTGATACGAGGCCGTTGGGATCCAGCACGGCTTTTCGTATTACCCTCCTGAACCCACCGATTCCATAGTCTGCTAACAGCCATTGGATCTCGATCAACGCGAGCAGCAATGTCGCGATACGATAAACCGCAATCGCGATAGGCTACAGTCCGACCTTTATCAAAGTCGGAAACGTGATGGTACGCATTTCTTCTCCTTACACGAGGCATCACAACAACGTTTCACGATGCAACGCCGGTCAACTGCTGTTTTTGTATGAGAAATCGGTTGGAAACTTTCCTCATGTCAGCGCGTTGTTGGTGTCGCCACCGGCGCCAACCTTGTGTGAATGCTCTGAAAAGTTAATCATTTGCATATCACAGCACCTTCTTCCTGTCGGTTAAATTTCGCGTCTGTAGCACGTCATCTTCGTGGTGTCGCAATTTTAGTGGCCAGTAGTGTACATACATAAGCCACATCCCACCTTACGGAGAGTAGCGAAGGGTAGTTTTTATTACTACTAGTCATTTTCTTTCCTGTTCCACGCGCGAACAGAGCGAGGCAAAGAAGATTGTCTATATGCCGCGTGAGGGCTCTAATTTCCGTTGTCTTATCTGTGTGGTCGTTACGCGAAACGCACGTTGACGGCAGTAGAATCGTTCTGCAGTCAGTCTCATTGCAACAGCTCCTCGCGAAAAGAGTGTCGTCTTCCCTCCAGGGATTCCCATTTGAGTTCAAGAAGCATCTACATCATGCATCAGTGCTGATCGAACATACCGGTAGCAAGTATAATAGCACATCTCTGAATTGCTTCGATCTGGTGGGGATCGCAAACAGTCTAGCTGTACTCAAGACTGGGTTGCACTAGTGTTCTATACGCGGTATCATATACAGATGAACCACAATTTCCTAAAATTCTTCCAATAAACCAAAGTCTACTATTCGTCTTCCTTACTACAATCACCGAGCGAAGTGGCGCAGTGGTTAGCACACTGGACTCGCATTTGGGAGGACGACGGTTCAATCCCGTCTCCGGCCATCCTGATTTAGGTTTTCCGTGATTTCCCTAAATCGTTTCAGGCAAATGCCGGGATGGTTCCTTTAAAAGGGCACGGCCGATTTCTTTCCCAATCCTTCCCTAACCCGAGCTTGCGCTCCGTCTCTAATGACCTCGTTGTCGACGGGACGTTAAACACTAACCACCACCTTACTACAATCCTTAAGTACTCGATCCATTTCATGACGACGTATAACGTTACGCTTAGATATTAAGTTTACTTGAAAATATCAAGCAGCACATTACTAGTGCTGTGTTCGAACATTACGGGACTGCTTTCCCTACTCATCTGCATTAACTTGCATTTTTCTACATTTATAGTTAGCTGCCACTCCTCATGCCACTTGTAAATTTCTGCGCCACTACACGCATGATTAAGCAACAGAAGTCCTCATCCTTTCCTTTATGCTTCGAAACACCTGGCCATTGCACGTTGATCTTTACTCGTACATGTCTCGACGTTGGAAAAGTATAACAGCATGCTTTGTTGTATCTACAGTAGGAGTACACTCATATACTTCCATACACGGGTACTTAATCACTGTGCTTAAAAATTCGGAACTTTATAACTTTAAGTTAATTTTTCACTCAGCCTTGCCAACAAAAAAAGCAATGAAAAGGTAGTCCCATGCGGTCGGTACACTGCATAGTGTATTTTTGTTGGGTAACTTGTATTTCAGTACATTTTACATCGTATGTAACGATAATATTGAGAAGATATGCGTTTAATTGGCAACGATATCTCAGAATCATGTAGGCTCACTATGGTGTAAAAGCCGTTTCTAAAATTTTAAAGTAGAATTTTATTACACTTCTATTTCGAAAGGAATAGAGCTTTAAGCGCCAGCCGACAGGAAAACTGGATTACGTGATCTGGAAACTAAGACAGAGTGAATGAAATTTTCAATGAATCAAGTGGAGATGTGATACACAAATTAATATCCGTATTATCAGAGCATATGAGATGTTACAGAAATACGTGCGTTAATAAAAAATAATCAGTGGAAGCAATGAAATATTTATTACAGATTTTTCAAATTCGTTCTTGGCCTCTTGATTAAAAATATATTCATCTGTGCACCCATTGACGTAATTATTCTTCCCTAAGACACTCTATTACGGGAACCGAGAGAGCATTTAATATTATTGATATTACTGGTCTAACAATAAGTATGCATAAAATGTTTTAGTTTCGTAACTGTATTATGTGACATGAATTTAGACAACATAATCTATGGAGAGAAGCGACCTGATGCTATATTTAAGTTAAAATGAACAGTCGAATTCACAATAATATTTGTTAATTTAGTGGTTTCGGCTTATGTTAAAACCATCTTCAGAATTTTCGGTCCTGCAAGGGTAGGAACAACGAAGTTATAAACAGTGCTATTACATATGTCCTTAAAATAAGATAAAGAAACTGCAGTAAAAATTACAAATAGCACTATTGTATGTGGCGTTGAAAATGGAGAATTGCACGCAATTTAACCTGTGGCTCCACAACCATCAGTCACTGTGTACAATTGTGGAATCACTAGAAAACTGAGGAACCTCAAGCTCCAGACATAGGGGTAAACGCTATAACCCTTCCCTATTTTTAACGCCACATACAATGGTACTATTTGCCAATTTTGCTAAAGCTTCTTCTGTATCTTATTTTAAGGCCATTTGCAATAATACTGTTTGTAACTTTGTTGTTCCTACGATTTCAGGGGCGAACATTTTGAAGATGGTCTTAACATGAGCCGAAACAAGGAAATAAACAAATATTATCACGATCTCAACTGTTCATTTTAACTTATGTATTTATATGTCTTCGAAATTTTTAGCTTCAACCAATAAATTTCATTTTTAATAACTAGATGGCTGAACAGGCAAGTTATCATATGAGACATGTTCTGTCTGATTTAAGGCTATATTCGATTTCAGTTTACACTGTATTGCTTGATTTTCCGTAGATATAGGTATCTGGCTATATATCAACTTAAAGTGGTGAAAATCAATTGAAGAACTGCTTTACTGAAGAATAAACAACACCTATTGGTTCTTCCCGTCATCAGAATCGCCTGTTGTTCCAAAGGGTAGTAGTTAGTGTGCATGATCCACATGATAATCGTGTAAATTTATATTTGTACTGTTTTTCACTACATTTATAAGGACGAGATGCGTATATGGTGGGGAACTGAAACAAATACGCCAACTGTACGGTGGACTTGTTTCATGACAGTGCTTGTTACATAATACACTAATTTACACCATACTTAAATGCCAGAAACAATTGCATGAGATCGTTGAATAACTCCTTACAACCTTTCATTTTCCATGTAGTTTAGATACATCTCTGTAAAGCAGCTGATCGTAATGTAAACACTTTCTCGACCTCTACTTACATTTTCATATGGTGGCTTTCCGAGTGAGTGAAGATGCTTTCTCTCTTTTCAAACCAGGAAAAACAGTTATATATTGATGTACAGCCTGTTCACCGAATGCTGGTTACTTCTGAAAGGCTGGAGTGGACGAACCATCAGAAATCCAGCAACTCTGTGTGGTGTGGGTGAGATGCTACGGCGAGACACACCTTACCATTTTGTCTGCCCTGAGGGAGACAATTCAGTTACAAATCTAGAAGCTGTTTCCGTAGTACAACTGGTGCGACATTCTGGCTTCAGAGTATTTCGACAAAGCTCTCCCTCACAAGCTATTCTTCGAAGTGTGCTTTGCTGCAAACATGCCTGCAGTCATGGCAGCCCCCACAAGGTCTATATGGGGAAGCAAGACTAGTGGTCGCATTCCAGAGTCATTAAATAGCTATTATCGTAACAAATTGGCGCCATTAAGTTCACCCAACAACAAACTTTTACAATAACGGGTGGTAAAATCGTATCAGCCACTCACTAAACTTCATTTGGGAGGGGACAGCAACTTCGCATTCCTCTCATCGAGTTGGAGGATCGAAAAATGTACGATTTTGATTGGTCTTATCAAGCTATGCATATTTCTGAGGAGAGGCTAAGTGGCACTGAGATACAACAGTACGAAAGACATTCCGGTGCGAGATTCCCATCGGGGCAAAAGTTTATTCTCAGCAACTGTCTTGGAGAATTTGACGCTGGCGTCCTTCATTGTGTTGGGTGGTACTGAGCGGCGCAGTTTCAGAGTCTTTGGGATCAGCGCCGAATGTGTGCAGACGATGACTTCTCTCTGCGATGAGAGGAGTTAATTTTATAAGCGAGGCATCGGTAAACAGGATGCTAGGGTCGGACGGAGTTTGTTGAGCTTCACGAAAAATGTGGAAGCATGGGTTTCACTTAGTTTCATTCCGTTAATTCAGTTGGCCGCTTGTCTTTTACTCGTAAATGGATGACAGATTTGTGATTGCTTACCCATTGTCGAGCATATATAATTCCACCTCATGCCTGGTTAACTAACATTTCTAGAGTACAGTATGGGAAAAGCAATTGTTTTGTACCACCGCACCGTAAAGATTTTTTCCAAACTTATTTCCGGACATACTTTTCGTTCAGTCGAGCCGGGATTCCTTGCTGCCTAGTTAGAAAGTACCATGTCAGTTTCTTAAGTTCTTTGAAGATGTTAATCAATATTCTGATGTCCCTTTGAGATGTAAATAACTTGTGAGATCCTTACTGCTACTGTGGTGATTACGAGAAATATTAAATTTTCTTCGTGCAGTTAAGACTATGCAGCCTAAGTCAATTTGGTTTTTAATAGATGAGTGCAGGAGACCTCCCATAAAACACTCTCAGACTGACCACTGTTGCTAGACCAGTGCCCGATAATCCAGTGAGCGATTTAATCCGAGCCTGGCTCACTTCACAGCATCTCAAGTTAGCACTCTGCGTGTTAGGCAATACACGAAGGTCGTTCGTTGTAACTCATACATGATAAAATAATAAGTCAAGCAAATACATCGCTTCCAATGAGCCAAGAGTCTTCAACAAATCTTTTTGAGACTCTTTTTCAAAGTACGGAAAATGACACAGTTACATATTGTATGTAGCGTGGTTGTCTGTAATTTTTTATTTTCCTGACAGCTTTAAAACACATCGACAGTCAAAATAAGTATAATATATGATAACGAATGTAACTACTCGTAATTCCCATCAGATGGCATAAAACTGCATTCTGAATATCTCTTTAAAATGAATCTCAAACTAACATCGACTACTGTTTTCCAGCTGAAATTTTCTACAACTAATAGCTTCAGCATTTTTTTTTTTTCGTTCCGAAACTCCACAAAGACTACTGTACTGTCACTGAAGTAACAACACAGTGTTAGACGGGAGGTAAAAGTAAATTATGAAGATATGGAATCTTAGAAACGATCTTTCAGGTGAGTGTTCATAGCTCTTTTGGCGGAGAATAATATACCGGAAGCCGTACTCCAGTCCTGATCAAATACGTGGTTTGGCTCCGTACGTGAGCTCACCGTAGAGTGCCTACTACTGCGATCTGTAGTCACTTTGAACTTTTCTTTTTCCACACCATTCTACAACTTTCTGTTAATCTGATCTCAAATACATGGACAGATGACAGCTGCGTAATCTGCTTTGGACTGTAATTGAACATATCTGATTCTTTTCTCTTATAAATTCAACACGATAGATTGCTACCCTGCCAATAATTTGATCTGGAAATTGAGTTTTTATCCAGATCGCTTCGTATTCTGATTCACCACGCACTGCGGTAGAGGCAATTGAACTGCTCACATCGTTGAATATTGCCTCAGCTTTGCATATACTCTGCCTCTTAACGAAACGTTTTTCTATCACGAGAGTTAATTTCAGACCACTCTCCTCACTCTTTCATACCACGTGGTGTTGTCTATGCCGTTACGAGTCCAAATGTCTCATTCACATCGTCGCAGGGGTGAAGTAAGCAATGTACACTATTTTAGGCACTCTTGCTTTTATAAAGCAGCTACACGCAGAGTTAAAACTTTAAAGACGTGTTCACAGACTATACCACACACGTAGTGAGTTTATTCTGTGAGTCATCCAAAAGATACCAGGATAAGAAATATGCATTCTTCTCTCTTTGCATAATATGATTAAAAATAGACCGTAATCTGTACGTTTCGTGATTTACTTAATTACCTATGTGCTTTCAGGATTTCTGGATGATGCTGTTACCTTGACGCTCACTGTCTTTCATCCCTAAATTTTATTGCACAACTAAAACTGAAGTACTCGAATAATGGTAATTGAAACCAACAGCGGGAGTGGCCGAGCGGTTCTAGGCGCCACAGTGTGGAGCCGCGTGATCTCTATGGTCGCAGGTTCGAAACCTGCCTCGGCCATGGATGTGTGTGATGTCGTTAGGTTAGTTAGGTTTAAGTAGTTCTAAGTTCTAGGGGACTGATGACCTCAGCCGTTAGGTCCCATAGTGCTCAGAGCCATTTGATCCATTTGATTTGAAACCAACTGCTGTATTGGAATCCAAGGTCGTTTATTCAAAACATGCTACTACGTTCGACGCCAAAAAGCGTCATCTTCAGGCTCCCGTATACAGAAAACAGTATTGTATTATAGAAAGTTATGAGAGTACAGACAACAAAAGTTAGCTAGTCACTCAAGAGGGGATTAGTCACATCACAAAATTACATAATAAAAATATACTATCGATATTCACACAAAAAACTAAGCATCTAACGCATATCGCTCATTCGTTTATTTATTGTAATTTTTTTATCCCGTTATCAGATACTCCAATGACGTATCATACCCGGGGGGAGCCCACGCGTACAACGAATTACACCAGAAAAGCAATTGAAATCGCATCTATGCCTATCGTTAACACATACAAAAACTGGATGTACCAATAATAAAAAAAGACTAAACAGACTAATAACATAATACCAAACGGCTGGCGTAAACAAATGCAACAAAAACGTAATGAACAGACGTTCATTGGATAATACAAAGTGAACGAACTAACCTGTACTCCAGTTACCTCCGAAACATAAACAACTGTAAAAACGGTTTAAAGCCTAGCATAAAAATAGCATTGAAGTAAAAAAACACATGCTCCATTCATATTACTATACAACAACCCAGTAATATTCCTAAGGTCTATGACCCTAGCGTAGCAAACGTGTAACTTATGTAAGTAAAAGCCCACAAATGCAATATCTCCACAGTAACAACGAAACAAGTCACCAATGTGTACTAATTCCCGGAAATTTACTGGACGTAAAATGATGTTGCCAACATTAGTAAAATTCACCGTCATTGAATAACTCCTTACAACCTCTCATTTTCCATGTAGTTTAGACACATCTCTATAAAGCAACTGTTCGTAAAGTAAACATACATGATGTATGTCGACCAACAACTACCGAAGACCATCTCGTGTGGCAAATCTTGTAATAATATGTGAGAACTGCCTACAAACTAACCTAGCAGAATTCAGTCAGTAAAACCAGTAGCCAAATATGTATAACATACACATAAAGGATCATGAACTCAGAAATGTCCATATGGAAACCTAGCGGAATAAAACCAAGAACAAGACAATGCACTACGAAGATTCTATAAGAAATGGAACACAGAGAATAACTTACACCAACGTGACAAGGGCCGAGCACATCCTTATATGTAGTTGCTAACCAAGAAAAACGTGATGGCAACCGTCTCATACCCAATCACAGCCTATGTGACGTAATATTATACAAAATGCATAATTCATGTATTAAAATTCCACACACCTAAACTACATTGTGACAGCGTAACACCAGTGTAAAACCAAACGATGCCCCCAAAACGCACTGCGCACACAGAAAACCAACACTGAACCCACTACCAGTTATTAATGAACCAGACTCAATTGTACATTTAAAACGAAAATAAAAGTGCCTCAGTAGTCAGTTCGAAATAACCACAACGACTATGCATATGTTAACCAGCAAAATGAACATCTTTTAGTCAATCACGACAGAAAACTTAAAAACAGAAAAACTTTAGAAAACTCTAAGAGGTAAATACGTATTCTCATCGGGAACAGTGAGTCATACGAAACATATTTACGAGTTTAAAAACACAGAAAGACGAAACATTTAAATAGAAACAAAGCAACGAGTGGTATACACAGAATCAACCGATGCAATTACTAAAAAGTACATGTGGAACGTAAAGTGACACTATGTGGTCCGGGGAACTGCCCACACCACGACGCTTCGCGATAGACAACACTACCACCAACCCAGATGCGTACGAAAATAACAGGTCAGCACCACGTGCCATGACTTACTTCAGTGCAGCAAACCAGGAGTCGTGTGAAGTTAGCACCCCTTTCACGAGAAATATGCATTTTTTCTCATAGTTCTTGATAGATGTGCCATAGTTCTAGAGTTCTTTATACAAAATTTCAATAGTTCTGCAGAATTTAACGAAGAAAACAACAATACTCAAAAAAATTTCGTATCGAAAACATTCTTTGTCAATTTCCGCAAAATGTAAATAAGTACAAGAGTTCTGAGCACAGTTTTGAACAGAGCTCCAAGAGTTCTATCGAAAATTCAAGTAACATTTTTTTGTGTGCAGTTAATAGTTTACGAGATAATTGCAATTTAAGGAGAAAATCCTTTCACTTACTGTGAAGTTGGCACCCTTTTTTTCAGAAATGTGTATTTTTTCAGAGTTCTTGATAGATATGCCATAGTTCTAGAGTTCTTTGTACAAAATTTCAATAGTTCTGCAGAATTTAGCGAAGAAAACAACAATACTCAAAAAAGTTTTCGTATCGAAAACATTCTTTGTCAATTTTCGCAAAAATTAAACTTGTACAACAGTTCTGAGGACAGTTCTGAACAGAACCCCAAGAGCTCTATCGAAAATCCCAATAACATTTTTCTGTGGTGATAACAGTTTATGAGATAAATTGATTTAATGTGAGACACACTTTCTCTACAGAAAATATAAATAGATTCGTACAACAGTTCTCATGACAGTTCTGGACACCACATGAAGAGTTCTATCGAACATCCTAGTAGCATTTTTTTGTGCAGGTAATAGTATAAGAGGTAATTGCAACTTAATTAAGAACTGCATAAGAGTCCTACTGTGAAGCTGGCACCCTTTTTTTCAGAAATATATATATATTTTTTCAGAGTCTTGATAGATAAGCCATAGTTCTAGAGTTTTTTGTACAAAATTTGAATAGTTCTGCAGAATTCACCGGAGAAAACAATACTCGTAAAAATTATGGTCTCGAACCCATTTCTTGTCGATTTTCGCAAAAAGTACATTCGTACAGCAGTTCTGAGGACAGTTCTGAACAGAGCCCCAATAGTTCTATCGAAGATCCAAATAACATTTTTTTGTGCAGCTAATAGTTTGCGAGATAATTGCAATTTAAGGAGGAAACCTCTTCACTTACTGTGAAGTTGGTACCCTTTTTTTCAGAGATATATATTTTTTTCAGAGTTATTGATAGATATGTCATAGTTCTAGAGTTCTTTGTACAAAATTTGAATAGTCCTGCAGAATTTAGCGAAGAAAACAGCAATACGCGAAAAAATTTTCGTATCTAAAACATTCTTTGTCAATTTTCGCAAAACGTAAATTCGTACAACAGTTCTGAACAGAACACCAAGAGCTCTATCGAAAATCCTAGTAACATCTTTTTGTGGCGATCATATTTATACGGCAACTGCTTTGATGTTAGACCCACTGTCTCCACAGAAAAATATAAATTCGTACAACAGTTTTGATGAACAGTTCTAGATAACACCCCAAGACTTCTAGCGATAATCATAATAACATTTTTTGTAGTTATAATAGATTGTAAGATAACTGATTAATTGTGGGGCTCACTTACTCTACAAACAAATTATGTCCAGTCGTACGTTCTGATGACAGCTCTGGATAGCATTGTAAGAGTTCTATCGAAAATACTAGTAACATATTCTGTGCAGGTAATTGTTTACGTAGTAACTGCATTTAATAAGGAATGCTTATGAGCATTTCCCGTGAAGTTTGCACCCCTTTTACGAGAAATATGCATTTTTTCATAGTTCTTGATATGTATGCAATAGTTCTAGAACTCCCTGCTCGAAACACGAATATTTCAGCAGAACTTTGGGAAGAAAACAACAACTCGGCAAAATTTTGGTATAGTAAAAAATTATTTGTCAGTTTGGTAAAAATAAATTTGTATAACAGTTCTGTTGGCAGTTCTGGATAGCACCCGAAGAGTTGTATTGAAAATGATTAGAAAATTTTTGTGGCGATAATAGTTTATATGATAATTATTTTAATCTGATACTCACTTTCTGTACGGAAACAAAATTCATAGAATAGTTCTGATGACAGTTCTAAATAGCACCCACAGAGCTCTACCAAAAACTATAATTACATTTCTTGTGACGATGACATTATATGAGATAATTAATGTGGGACTCACTTTTGTCATGTAAAAGTAATAAATTCGTACATAAGGCTTGATGGCATTTCTTAATAGGACCCTGAGAGTTCTACCGAAAACTGTAATAACATGTTTTGTGGGGATAACAGTTAATGAGACAATGTCATTTACGAGAGACCCACTTGGTCTTCATTATAATAAATTGGTACAACCCTTTTGCTGACAGCTCTGGATAGCATCGAAAGAGTTCTTTTAAAAACCTTCATAACATTTTGATGGTGCCAATAGATTATGAAATAGATTGTGTGTTCACTCTGCAGTGGGTGTGCGCCGATGTGAAACGTACTGGCATATAAAAACTGTGTGCCGGACCGGGTCTCTAACCCCAGGCTGTGAAGAAGGAATATCGTCACAATATCCTTTCTTCCAGGAGTGCTACTTCTGCAATTTTCGCAGGACAACTTCTGCGAAATTGGGGACGCAGGAGATGAGGTACTGCTGGAAGCACAGCTATGAGGACGTATCGTAAATTCTCACTTTTATTTTGGAATTTTGTGAGACTAAAAAAATGTTACAATGTGCAGTGCAGTACGCAAGAAGCTCTTTTATCCGGACTAGATGGGACCGGAAGTAATCCGGATAACCGAAAGTCAATATTCTAATAAATACAAAAAGTTGAAATGTTCAGCACTGTACAAATGCCGGTACATCTTCTTAAGACTGACTGTATTAACTGTAGGTGGAAGCGTGAGATGTGCACGCTTAGATGATTCAAAGAGAGAAGGCTCGTCAGTGCAAAACAAACAGACGGCTGAGAGAGCAGATACATTCTCACACGCCACTAACCAGATGGTGGCACACCTGTCGAGAAGCGCACCAGAGGTACAATGAGCTGTGAAGGAGTGCTGTTGGCGTGGTTCCTATGCAACTTACTTGATGGGCACCAATACACCGTTATATTAATGTACAATACTTGAGAAACAATGCCATTCACACACTCTGAGCTCCTTAATCACTCAGTACTAGACTAAATTACCGGCCTAGTGATAAGCAGTCTATGTACCTCACCGACTACATATCTTCGTGTTATAAGAAAAAAAGAGAAAAATACCAAGGGACACAAAATATGAATCCGGATTAGTGAGGACCTAATAAACGGGGCTCTTGTTCACAAATTTCGAACTCCTTATTAACGTTAATACTGTATCCCCTCAACATAACAACATCTCTATCAGTCGTGTACTGAATTAGGTTTTAAACGTACTACTTAGTTCATTTGTACAACATATTCATTTAAATATACTTACATTTCTATACATTGTAAAGACTTTTGACTCCCGCTGTAGTGTAACTCATCAAACTTCCACGCTTCCTTTCTAACTAGAACAAATGTTTGCAACAATATTAATGATTGCAATTTCAAATTTATTCGTTACAGACAGCACATGTTTTTATGTATCCTAGCGTCTGGTGTTGTTACCCCCAAACTTTCATCCATGAGGGTCTTGGGCATATTTTTAGCTGTTATTGGGTCCTGGATGTCATGAGAGCTCAAAACAGTTACTGTTTTACATAATAAAATTCTTCTGGTTCTTCCTGATTCTAAAAATATACACTTCATGTACAGTAGACTACCTGTCATTCTCGTGCTTAAATGTAATTTCGTTTAATTTGGGCGCCGCAGTTTCCGTAGAACCTCATTTATGTAATATCTTTGAAGAACCTGTCGACTGTCGTATGTGCAGAAAAAATGTTTACATGGCATAAAATAAAATGAGAATGCGTTTCAGCATTTGCAATATGTTTTAATGATGGAGTAAAAATTGTTCAAATGGCTCTGAGCACTATGGGACTTAACTTCTGAGGTCGTAAGTCCCCTAGAACTTAGAACTACTTAAACCTAAGTAACCTAAGAACATCACACTCATTCATGCTCGAGGCAGGATTCGAACCTGCGACCGGAGCGGTCGCGCGGTTCCAGACTGTAGCGCCTAGAACGGCTGAGATCAGCTGGAAGAACATGCAATTTAAATGTGACTCCCAGTTGATACACGTCATCTGAAACATGAATCTTAGACACTGCTATTGATTTGATGACAATATTTGTGCAACTGACTTTGATCTTTCAGCCAATATATACAGAAGAATGGGTCCAATCCAATTGCGTGAATTTCGTCCCGATGGGTTGTATGTTTTTCGATTTGCAGCTTTTCAACAGGCTCACTAGTTGTTATACCAAATCGTTTGTCCCTTTCCTCTTCTTTAGCCTTTCTCAAGACATCAGCATTTGGTAAATTTGGAGGAATCATGTCTCCGAAGACATATTTTTCGCTTCATCATTTCGCCAAAGAGCTGCAGGCATCCTGTTATCAACCAATTTAGCAGCTACCTGTTGTCTTCTCGTGCCACGAAGTTGTCTTCTTTTCAGGTGATTATTATCGTCTGAAAAGTTTGAAAGTCTGCAGTTCAGAATAATGTCGTCGTTCTTTTTTGGCTTCTTCAGAGCAATCCCTTCGAAAGTGGCTCCGCATTCTGTACATCTTTCTTTGATCTTCAAGAAGTACTTTGAACTTGCACTTTCACACCTTTCGCGTATTTGAAAGAAAAGGCACATGGAATTTTGTGATGTTCATAAATTTTATCAGCCATGAAATCGGTCCATTTCCCTATTTCCAGTCTTGAAGGCTTTCCAACTTTCCTCTTTGTTGGTTTTATGGTAGACCATTTTATTCCTGACAGTAGTAAGTCAAATTGCTTTATCATGTCCTTGTTGCACGAAGAACCAAAAACATTCCACGACTCATCTTTGCTGTCTTCGTCTTTTTCTTCAACGAAACATTCCAGCCTGAAAGTGTTTCTAACAAAAGTAAGCAGATCATGACGATCTTCTTTAATTGTTGTGTAAATATGTTTTGAAGACATTTTCGAGCCGATGTCGGTCATGGCATCGGACCGTTGTTTGGAAGACCGGATGAGACGGAGTGAATTGAATGCCTCTATCATCGATTACTTTAAATTCCTCCATGCTGAGAAGACGTTTCAATTCTGGTAGATTGTACATTTTTATTGGTATCATGGTCCATAAATATCATTTACGCAACATCACCGACTGCACAACAGGCACCGACTGCAGAAGAGCTCTGACTTAACGAGCGTAATGATTATTCGCATGATAGTGAGTAGTATTGTTTCGTTTAGTCATTAGGGGCAGATCAAGGAGCGAAATGCACGCGCCACCCAAAAAGTGCAGCTGTTGATGCTACCTCTATCGTAAATACTATGCTGACGTCACTTGCCGATTGTTTAGAAGACGCAGTTCACGTGTTCATTGTTTCCAGATGTAGTGCCACGACTTTTGCATTGTTGCTGTGCTTTGTTTATTATTTTTGGGTCTTGAGAGGTCTCAGGGACGTATCATAGTTTTTATTATCCTTCCATCGGGCGCAGCTGTTCAGATTGATACATGTCGAGATTTTCTGTAAATTACTTTTCAACAATTTGCAGTATTGGCGCCTTCTCTTTAATAGCTTCCGTTCTCCGTATGTTTTTCATTGTTGAGTGATTCTGTAAATTACTTGCCAACAATTGGCAGCACTGGCGCCTTCTCGTTATAGCTTCCTTTCTGTGTATGCCTCTCATTGTTGTATGATTCAGTATCGACGCTAATGCTCTCTTAATGAGATATGAGCCGATTGCTCGTTTTATCCACTGTGTCCATTCGTATTTCATTTCAGCAATTAATTTATTTATTTATCAACGTAGTAAGTAGTACAAAGCTAATCCAGAATGTAAAATGCTCTTAAATTCTGATTGAACTGTTTAATCGTCAGTGTCCGCTGCCTGAACGTCAAATATCAAATTAATACACTGCACCTGGTTGCGTTATTTTATAGGAATTTTATTATTTTAAGTGGGATGTAGTAGATCATGTTGAAGAAATCCAAAGCATATAACATTATTCGAAATTTACCTGGACCAATAGGCGCAGCCAAAGCAGCCTTTGTGATGCTGTAATTGCCTCATAGATAACGATATTTGTCTATTGTAGTTTTGTATTCCAATCAGCATTTTGAGAGCGTCAAAGCTTCATTTTAGCGTGTGAGAGGGGTAAAATCAAGCCTTCATCAGTCTCTTGTTTTTAATTGTTGTTAAAGCATGGAAGATCTGTGTGGAACTGATGAGGATGGCATTGAAAAATTTCACCTCGCAAATGAACATAAAACGTTTCAAATTTATTGTGGAGTGCCTTAGATTTTACAGTTGCGCTGTTCGTGATGAAAGGAGACAATTAGACAAGCTAATAGCAATTCATGAAATATTTACTGTGTTTGTACGCAAAAATAGCAGAAATCTTATACCCTCAGAGAAAATGTTACAGTAGACAAGAAGCTGGAATGATTCTGTGGAAGGTGCAGTTTTCGCCAATATGTACCTATCAAAACAAACAAGTATGGATTTAAAAATTATGATTTTGTGGGTTCTTAAGTATTTTACCTGTACAATTTGGAAATATACGCTGTGTTGCAACCAGAAGGATTTACTAACTGAGCAATAAACATTTTGATGTTGTTCTGTGACTGTGTAAACCCTTACATCAGTCAGGTCGAAATGTGAAAGCGGACAACTGGATTGCTAGTATTGGAATGGTAATAGAGCTATAAAGGGAGAATTTTTATTTTGTTGGCACGATGAAGAAAAACAAACGTGAGATTTCTCTAGAGTTCGCTATCAGTAAAAGAAGGGCTGCCCAAAGTTCATGTCTTGGCTTCCACAAGACTGAACTCTAGATTCCCCTGTACTAACAAAGAGGAAGTGTGTGATCCTGGCATCACGTTTGCATGAAGATAATTCGATAAATGCTGACACTGTAGAAAACGGAAGCCATCCATCGTAAATTTTACAATAGCATTAAGTGTGGTTTCATTTTCACAGCGAATATTTATTTATTTACTTAACCTGATCAGATTAGGGCCATCAGGCCCTCTCTTACATCGGACCAGTGTTCCACACATGCAGCATTTCACACATCAGAGTTACATCATGGCCATAGTTTAAATGAGAAAATTAGCTTACTCTAGTGACAATATGAATAAAAACTAGTGACTTAAGACCTAATAAACTAAATGCGGCAGTATTTTTACAACAGGTGATATACATACAGATTATGATAAAAGCAATAATAATAACAGTAAAAAAGAATCAAATAATAATGACAAACATGACAAATAGCTGAATGCTTTGTACAATGCTGCAAGAAATGTGCGCCGTTGGTCAATGGTTATATTTTTGTAATGATCAATACGGTTGGAATATATGTACAAGTGATTTATTGTGGCAACAGTAAGAATTGTATCAGAAGGAAAGGGTTCCTGAATCAGCTATGTTATACGTCGTTATTTTCTTCGCTATATTCTGCACAACTATTGAAATTGTGTACAAAGAACTCTAGAACTATGGCATATCTATCAATAACTCTGAAAGAAAAATACATTTCTGAAAAAAAGGGTGCCAACTTCACAATAAGTAAAAAGATTTTCTCCTTAAATTGCAATTATCTCGCAAACTATTAGCTGCACAAAAAAATGTTATTTGGATTTTCGATAGAGCTATTGGGGCTCTGTTCAGAACTGTCCTCAGAACTGTTGTACGAATTTACTTTTTGCGAAAATCGACAAAAATGGTTTCGCTACCACAATTTTTACGAGTATTGTTGTTTTCTTCGTTAAAGTTTGCAGAACTATTCAAATTTTGTACAAAGAACTCTAGAACTATGGCTTATCTATCAAGAACTCTGACAAAAATATATATTTCTGAAAAAAAGGGTGCCAGCTTCACAGTAGGAGCTCTTATGGAGTTCTTAATTAAGTTGCAATTACCTCTTAAACTATTACCTGCACAAAAAAATGCGACGAGGATTTTCGATAGAACTCTTCACGTGGTGTCCAGAACTATCATCACAACTGTTGTACGAATATATTTATATTTTCTGTAGAGAAAGTGTGTCCCACATTAAATCAACTTATCTCATAAACTATTGTCGCCATAGAAAAATGTTTTTGGGATTTTCGATAGAGCTATTGGGGCTCTGTTCAGAACTGTCCTCAGAACTGTTGTACGAATTTACTTTTTGCGAAAATCGACAAAAATGGTTTCGCTACCACAATTTTTACGAGTATTGTTGTTTTCTTCGCTAAATTCTGCAAAACTATTGAAATTTTGTACAAAGAACTCTAGAACTATTTCATATCTATCAAGAGCTCTGAAAAAATATACATTTCTGAAGAAAAGCGTGCCAACTTCACAGTAATAGAAAATATTTTCTCCTTAAATTGCAATTATCTCGTAAACTATCAGCTGCACAAAAAAAGTTACTTGGATTTTCGATAGAACTCTTGGAGTTCTGTTCAGAACTGTCCTCAGAACTCTTGTACTTATTTACATTATGCGGAAACTGACAAAGAATGTTTTCGACACGAAAATTTTTTTGAGTATTGTTGATTTCTTCGTTACATTCTGCAAAACTATTGAAATTTTGTGCAAAGAACTCTAGAAATATGGCACATCTAACAAGAACTGTGAAAAAAATGTATATTTCTCGAAAAAGGGGTGCTAACTTCACACGACTCAAACCAGGAGGCCAAATGTGCCACGCATACCACATACGGCTCCTGCAACGCCCAGCTGCCACAAGCAAAAACATAGTATTGTTTTGTATGGACGATCGTGAGTCTGGAGGAAAGCCATGTTCAACTGAAATTTAGCGTCTTTTTTTCTCGGTGGATTAGGAGATCTGGAGTTTTCTTATTCATACAGGATAAATTTCTAATATCTGACTTTGTCCAGGGATGATTTTAATTCTCTAAGATTAGTCACCTAAAAGAGTTTGATCGTGGCTTCATTGTTTCAATTAGTCAGGTGTAAGGCATCTATACTATTTAGATTTTTCAGGTAATGAACCTCTTAGTTAAACACCACACATCTCTCTAAGTTGCAGCAGAGGCCACTGCGTTGTAAGGTTTTGAAAAGAAGTCAGATGATATCCGTACATTTTCTCCTCATTTCAGAAGTAACTAGGATGTAAGCCAGGCAGTTAGCTCAGCACAGGTCACTGCGGATTTTACGCGACCATTTTGACGAAACGGTCCCGTTGCGTTGCGTTAAAAATGTATGACAGGATTTAATTAAATAAGAATAAACTAATCTCCACGAGATGATGAAATATGAATTAGTTCGAGGGCATGCTGAAAAGTAATGTCTCTGAATTTTTATGTGGAAACTCATTAAGCTTTTTAAATCAAACAAAGTTTATTACTATTCGACATTTTTATTGTTCATGCCTACATATTTATTTCTCAAAATAGTCACCCTGGCTATGAAGACACTGTGAGACCTGTCACTGTCGAATGTCTGACTTTGTTGGCCGAGCCACAATGTCGCGTCAGCTTGCACCGCTTCATCACTATCAAGGTGAAGTCATTGAAAGTTTTTGTTAAGTTTTGTAAACAGATGAAAATAGAATGCGACCAAGGAATGTACGAAGGATGATCGATGACAGTGAATCCAAGGTGTTGAGGGGCGGAAGAAGCCGCAGTTCTTGTGTGTGGTCTGTCACTGTCATGCTGAAGAAGAAGGTGCTCTATGTCTGAATAAACTCGAAAAATTCGTGCTTTCATTTTTCCAAACGTCCCTCACACACCAACGTAGTTATGTTACACACCGCTGTGTTAGTTGATACGATTCGGAACACTTTAGTGGCAGTGGATTGCCACTTCTGTCAGCGAAGTGATAAATTCGACTGAGTAATATGCATAATATGTAATACGCCTACAGATATTGAGCACAGAATACACAAATCTGACTGCATTACTTTTCAGTACGCCCTTGTATTAGTGAGTGCCAACATACAAGTACTTATATTTTGATTTACTATGTTAAACTGCATACTTACTTTAAAGAGAGTCAGCTATGGAAGCAGGTTGATCACCGCTGAGGACAAGGGGCGCCCTGTGGGCCATAGAACCCTAGGGAGTCTGTGAAATTGGTAGCATAACCAAGCCTGGGCTCGAAGAAAAGTGAAATCTCCTCACATGATCTCTTAAGATCATCGAAAGGAAACACAGGGGAACAATTTTTACTTAAAAGTCAGGCTGGAAAGCATGTGTATGAAATGGTTGAGACCAAAAATATTTGGAGCAATACCTGAAACAGTAGGGCATCACTTCTCAGAGATCACGAAGGATGATGTTATGTAGGTTGTAGCTCATTAGATGCTGATGGGCTGGATTCAATTGGAAAGAGCAAAGCTGAGCGCAGGTATTCTCATTTATGAGAGGCAAAGATACACCTGTATCCTCTCGAAATGTAATCAGGTGACCGAAAATTGCAAATACACTCCTGGAAATGGAAAAAAGAACACATTGACACCGGTGTGTTAGACCCACCATACTTGCTCCGGACACTGCGAGAGGGCTGTACAAGCAATGATCACACGCACGGCACAGCGGACACACCAGGAACCGCGGTGTTGGCCGTCGAATGGCGCTAGCTGCGCAGCATTTGTGCACCGCCGCCGTCAGTGTCAGCCAGTTTCCCGTGGCATACGGAGCTCCATCGCAGTCTTTAACACTGGTAGCATGCCGCGACATCGTGGAAGCGAACCATATGTGCAGTTGACGGACTTTGAGCGAGGGCGTATAGTGGGCATGCGGGAGGCCGGGTGGACATACCGCCGAATTGCTCAACACGTGGGGCGTGAGGTCTCCACAGTACATCGATGTTGTCGCCAGTGGTCGGCGGAAGGTGCACGTGCCCGTCGACCTGGGACCGGACCGCAGCGACGCACGGATGCACGCCAAGACTGTAGGATCCTACGCAGTGCCGTAGGGGACCGCACCGCCACTTCCCAGCAAATTAGGGACACTGTTGCTCCTGGGGTATCGGCGAGGACCATTCGCAACCGTCTCCATGAAGCTGGGCTATGGTCCCGCACACCGTTAGGCCGTCTTCCGCTCACGCCCCAACATCGTGCAGCCCGCCTCCAGTGGTGTCGCGACAGGCGTGAATGGAGGGACGAATGGAGATGTGTCGTCTTCAGCGATGAGAGTCGCTTCTGCCTTGGTGCCAATGATGGTCGTATGCGTGTTTGGCGCCGTGCAGGTGAGCGCCACAATCAGGACTGCATACGACCGAGGCCCACAGGGCCAACACCCGGCATCACGGTGTGGGGAGCGATCTCCTACACTGGCCGTACACCACTGGTGATCGTCGAGGGGACACTGAATAGTGCACGGTACATCCAAACCGTCATCGAACCCATCGTTCTAACATTCCTAGACCGGCAAGGGAACTTGCTGTTCCAACAGGACAATGCACGTCCGCATGTATCCCGTGCCACCCAACGTGCTCTAGAAGGTGTAAGTCAACTACCCTGGCCAACAAGATCTCCGGATCTGTCCCCCATTGAGCATGTTTGGGACTGGATGAATCGTCGTCTCACGCGGTCTGCACGTCCAGCACGAACGCTGGTCCAACTGAGGCGCCAGGTGGAAATGGCATGGCAAGCAGTTCCACAGGTCTACATCCAGCATCTCTTCGATCGTCTCCATGGGAGAATAGCAGCCTGCATTGCTGCGAAAGGTGGATATACACTGCTCTAGTGCCGACATTGTGCATGCTCTGTTGCCTGTGTCTATGTGCCTGTGGTTCTGTCAGTGTGATCATGTGATGTATCTGACCCCAGGAATGTGTCAATAAAGTTTCCCCTTCCTGGGACAATGAATTCACGGTGTTCTTATTTCAATTTCCAGGAGTGTATGATCCACACTTCCTGCAGTTTCTCCATGAAAGCATTGCACTGAGGAAAGATGACGTCAATGTGTCCATGCTCGCACCGTGGTTCAGTAAGACGTGTGTGGCTGCTGCAGGCGGTGACAACGTGGCCGAGATTGTGTCATTCCGAGCAGCATGCGTGTTTATGAGGATACCATTGTCGGTTGGGCATACGAAAAGACTGTAGACATCCAGGAAGGCGCAACAGCGTGGGCAGTCTGAATCTGAATATGATGTAGGAGACTGGTTATCTGCATGTGATCTATGAAGCCCAGAGGGGCGAGCTAGCTGAGTAAAGTCTCCGCTAAGGGTAAGTCATTGCAATCCGGATTCCGCAATTTGTCGTGGAAACAAGGAGCTTAAAATGTTCGCTTTTCCTCTGTTTATATTAGTTCAATTCTGAAATTCCACACCTAGTTTTTTTCCAAGAGGCATTATATAAAGTTTTAGTAATTGTAAAGTGAAGATTTGAGCAGTCTGAATCACAGATGTCCTTTCTTTTGAACAGACAGCTACACAGCTCAGTAAGACGTCAGCTCCTGTTGGTGACACATCAGACTTCTCTTTGTGCTATTATTGTTACTTCTTAATTTATTATTACTAGAATGGACAGGATGTGCAGATTCAGGATGACAGGAGGAGCTGGCCGCAGTTCGCCAACAGCTGAACACCCTTGTGCCCGTGTTCAACAGTACGTAAACTGCTGCCCCAGGTTATTGTGGTGGTGCAGAATCTGGCATTTCGCATGGAGCACGTCAGGTGAGCGCTTGTTTCGTTCATGGGCTCTGCTGCCGAGGTACTCTGCAGTGTATCCGGTTTGGAGGATCTGCCCTCACTGCAGAATTAGTGGCAGGTGGTGACGCGTTCGCATCAGTTGAGGCGAAGAGTTAGTGCGTAGGCTGGCCGGTTAGCTTCATCCATTCGCCCTAGACGTGTACAGGTGGCCGCTCCTTCACCAGGGTCCGAGCTGGCACACGGGAGGGGGGAGGCGTTTGCTAGTTATCAGGAGCAGCAATGTCAGGCACGCTATGGAGCCTCTAGGGCTGGAAAGAAAGCAAGTGTACACTCAGTACGGCTTCCAAGCGGCCTCATTCAAGATGTGGAGGACGATCCAGTTACAGCTATTTCGAGTGCATGGTGCCGTCGTCTGCAAGTTGTAGTACACATGAGCACCAATGATGTCAGTCGCTTGGATTCTCAGGTCATCCTCGGTCCATACGGACGGCTGGCAGAGGTGATGAAGACTGTTAGCCTCGCCTGTGAAATGCAAGCAGAGCTCACAATTTGCAGCGTCGTTCTTGGCACTGATCGATGTCCTTGGGTCTTGAGCTGATGAAGGGTCTCAGCCAGAAGCTTCGTCGATTTTGTGACAGTCTTGACTGCAGATTTCTGGACCTGCATTGTGAGGTGGAGAGCTGTAGGACTCCCCTTGATAGGACAGGAGCGCCCTACACAAAGGAAGCAGCTACTTAGGTAGCAGAGTACTTGTGGAGTGCACACTGGAATGTTTAAGGCTCGGCGGTAGTTTGAGATCCTCTGGTGCACACTCGGCAGTTGATACGCAGAGAGCAAAACTAGATCACGTACGGAGTACACACACCTCGACTGTCAAAATTTTAACAATTAATTTTAGAAGTAGTCGTAAAAACGTTCCTCAGTTTACAGCCCTCCACAAAAGTTGTCGCGCTCAAATTGTTCTCGCGGCCAAAT
Source organism: Schistocerca americana (assembly GCF_021461395.2). NCBI lineage: Eukaryota > Metazoa > Arthropoda > Insecta > Orthoptera > Acrididae > Schistocerca > Schistocerca americana. The sequence goes on along the minus strand of NC_060130.1, from coordinate 706,457,281 downwards.
TCTGGCTCAGACCCGATGTACAAAGCTCTGAAATACCTAGCGAGGCATGGAATGTATACTGGAAATGAGAGATCAGACGCCATAAGATGCGGAGTTCCATTGCAGTCGACAAAAATACTGTATGTAACGAGGTCGAAATTGAGTCTGACAGTGAAGTTATCGAAACGCGTGTAGCGGTTGGGTGAACTCAATTTAATTATTAGATGTTTTTACCGTCCACCATATTCCACAGTGACAGTTTAGAATGGTTCAAAGGAAGTCTACGACCAGTAGTGTGCAAATACCAATACGTATTTGGAGGCGACTTTAATCTATCGAGTATAGACTGGGAGCTTCATGGATACATTGCAGGTGGTACGGACAGGCAGTCTTGTGAAGTACTTTTCAGTACTTTTTTCTAAAAACTGTCTTGAACAGCTTGTTCGACAGCCCGTACGAAACGGAAATATTTTAGACCTTGTAGGTGCAAAGATGATTGATCTTATTGATCGCATCAATGTAGAGACCGGGTTTAGTTTTCATGATGTTTTCATAGCGTCGGTTATGAGTTAATTAATCCACCCAGGGGGCAGGGAGGCTGTTTTCGCTAGGAAGAGGTAATTGGCAGTTGTTAGCATCCCACTTAGTCAATGAATGGACGTCATCTACTTCCAACACAATGGACGCACAGGAATTATAGGTAAAGTTTAAACACATTGTTAATTTCAGCCGGCCTATTTGGCCGAGCGGTTCTATGCGCTTCAGTCTGCAACCGCGCGACCGCTACGATCGCAGGTTCGAATCCTGCCTCAGGCATGGATGTGTGTGATGTCCTTAGGTTAGTTAGGTTTAAGTAGTTCTAAGTTCTAGGGGACTGATGACCTCAGATGTTAAGTCCCGTAGTGCTCAGAGCCATTTGAACCATTTGTAAATTTCACTCTGGAGAAGTATGTGAGAAACACATGGATTAAAGACGGTAAAGATCCACCGTGGTTTTATCATAAAATCGGTAAAATGCTGAAGAAGCACAGATGTTGCACTTTCGGTTCAAAAAGAACGCCCGAACAGTGATATGCAGAAGTTAGTAGAAATTCATGAGTCTGTAAAATTATTGGTGCATGATGCATACAACAAATGCCGTGGTCGCACAAAGATAGATCTCACCGAGAACTCGAGAAAATTCTGGTCCTACATAAATCGGTATGTCGTTTGACCGTCGCGCACCCTCGGATCGAGTAAAAAGCGACGGTGGTAGGGGAGGCGAACGGTCGACTTCAGTTCAGTGGGAGAATTTTATGATCGTATACATAACTAATGAGGAGGTACTGAATAGGACTGGGGAGAAGAGAAGTTTGTGGCACAACTTGACTAGAAGTAGGGATCGGTTGGTAGGACATGTTCTGAGGCATCAAGGGATCACCAGTTTAGTATTGGGGGCAGCGTGAAGGGTAAAAATCGTAGAGGGAGACCAAGAGATGAATACACTAAGCAGATTCAGAAGGATGTAGGCTGCAGTACGTACTGGGAGATGAAGAAGCTTGCACAGGATAGAGTACCATGGAGAGTTGCATCAAACCAGTCTCAGGACTGGAAACCACAACAACAACAACAACAACAACAACAACAACTCATACATAAAAGAGACCCCATATAGAACACTAGTGCTACGCACTCTTGAGAACTGCTCGAGCGTTTGGAATCTCCACCATGTCAGATTAAGCGAAGACATCGAGATAATTCAGAAGCGAACCGCTAGATGTGTTACCGGTAGGTTCTATCAATCGCGAGCATTACGGAGATGCATCGTGAACCCAAATCGGAATCCCTGAATGAAAGAAGACTTTTTCGCGAGTGGAATAGGAAATGAAATGGCTAGTACTGGTACAAGATATCCTCTGCCATGCATAGTTCGGTGGTTTGCGAAGTATGTATGAAGTTGTAGATTTAGAAATTTCAACAGAAGACACGATGCTATTGCTACTGGAAGTTTTGCAATCCGATCCCGCGTTCCACAGTTTTTTGTAGGAACGTAATTATCTAATGACAAAAGACCTATATTGCTCCTCGAATGGGGTTATGGCTGATGTGAAACGTCGTGAGTATTGACTAGGATTGGACTGATTTAATATAGTGCTTGTAATCATATGGCCTGATCTGGAGTGGACCAGATGATTACACCTCCCACAAGCGAATTTGCATACGATTTATTGCAACTCGAGATAGTATATGTAAAACAGCATTTGTAGGTAAGACCTTGACGTTCAGCTTCTCATGTTTATGGATAACTGATTAGAGCGTTTGTGACTGTAAAATTTCTTCTCTGGCTGCTATTAAATCACACTTTTGTCAGAAATGCTAGGGAAGTAACATACAAATTTCAGAAAATTTAGGAGTGCTGGGTCTGCTGAAGGCTTAGGTTTGGAGGCCAATTCAACAATTTCGGTTCGGTAGACAGAAGATATGTGCGTAGGAAAGCCATAAAATAAATGTTACTTGCCTGGAAGTGCTGGGAGTGGTGCCGGTTACAGTTGCACTGTTCCATGACCCCTGGATGAACAGGTGTGGTTGGCCTCGGTGGCCGAGCGGTTCTAAGCGCTTCAGTCCAGAACCGCGCGACTGCTACGGTCGCAGGTTGAATCCTGTCTCGGGCATGGATGTGTGTGATGTGCTTAGGTTAGTTAGATTTACGTAGTTCTAAGTTCTAGGGAACTGATGAAAAATGGTCAAATGGCTCTGAGCACTATGGGACTTAACTGCTGAGGTCATCAGTCATCTAGAACTTAGAACTACTTAAACCTGCCGAGGCAGGATTCGAACCTGCGACCGTAGCGGCAGCGCGGTTCCAGACTGTAGCGCCTAGAACCGCTCGGCCACTCCGGCCAGCTGGGGACTATGACCTCAGAGATTAAGTCCCATATTGCTCAGAGCCATTTGAACAGGTGTGAATGGCGGCAGTTGGTTTACTAGCCTTCCTATTCGTACTAGGAGTTTCAGTATCAGCTTGTCTTGTGACTCTATCCATTGTTCCAAGCAGTCTTGTTGCTCTTGAAGTTTTTGCTGGCACAGCATTAATTGCCGCTGCCGAAATTGTAAGAAACATTGAGTCCATGTCTACTACGTTCACTAAATGCATGCTGGGTTCGAGTCTTGTGCCTTGAACTACGGCTGAAATCCTTGTCCCAACTTTCATACATGCTTGTGTGGTTCCTGTGTACCAACATTAACAGCCTTTACTAATCCACCACCGGAAAACCACAGGACGAAGTTATAGATTCACAAAAACTGACCGAGCTGTGTCGAGCAAACGTGATTGAGAATTCCAAAACGAAAATATAGTAAACTACATTTTCCGTTCTTCAGACTTGGTAGTTCTAAATCTAACCTGGCCTATCATCTGACAAAACTATATTGCTTACAAATACGTGAAAATAGTTTTCCATACAAAAATTGCTTTTTTCGCAACAATGGAACATCTACTTCCTGTGCATTTTACAGTATTTGTAAAACTTTCCTTTTTCGCTAAGGAGGCGTCTCTCTATTTTACACGAAGTAAATTCTCTCTTAACATAATTTTAACACTTCATTAGCGTCACAATATTTTTACACTCGTTTCTCACATATGTAGGGCACCCAGGTATGTGGCATCCATAACATTTAACCTTCAACTACAGTTCAGGCTTCAGTCAGAAATACGTAGTTCCTGAAAAGAGAGTTTCGTCTAAGCCTCCGAATAACAATTACATCTTCCTTAAATGAATCATTATTACATACGTTTCTTAAATTCCATCTTCCAGTTAACAAGGTTAACACAGACTTTATCCTAACTAGAGCATCGAAATAGCACCCAAATAAAATTACTTGAAATCATAAATATTTAAATCGAAATATTTTCATAACTTCAGCAAACTACGGTAGCTAACGCAAGCACTTTGTTCCTTTACTTAGCTAACTGAAATATTTAGTTAATTTTATTCATGTTCTTCCAAAATTGACTTACACATAGTACAAATAATTTTTTAACAATATTTACAACATATCATATACTATGTGTTCAAAAGTATCCGGACACCTCCAAGAAGATACGTTTCTCCTATTCGGTGCTCCAAATTAACGACCTCAGTAGTCAGTAGACGTCGTGAGAGAGCAGAATGGGGCGCTCCGCGGAACTCACGGACTTGGAACACGGTCAGGTGATTAGGTGTAACTTGCGTCATACGTCTGTACGCCAGATTTCCACACTCCTAAACATCCCTAGGTCCACTGTTCCAGACGTGATAGTGAAGTGGAAACGTTAAGAGACACGTACAGCACAAAAGCATACAAGCGTCTGTTGACTGACAGAGACCTCCGAGTGTTGAAGGGGGTCATAGTGTGTAATAGGTAGACATCTATCCAGGCTATCACACAGGAATTCCAAACTATATCACGATCCAAGGCAAGTACAACGACAGATAGGCGGGAGGTGAGAATACTTGGATTTCATGGTCGAGCAACTGATCATAAGCCACACATCACGCAGGTAAATGCCAAACGACGCCATGCTTGGAGTAAGGAGAGTAAATATTGGACGATTGAGAAGTGGAAAAACGTTGTGTATAGTGACGAATCACGGTACTCAATGTGGCGATCAGATGGCAAGGTGTGGGTATGGCGAATACCCAGTGAACGTCATCTGGCAGCATGTGTAGTGCCAACAGTTAAATTCAGAGGCGGTCGTATTATGGTGTGGTCGTGTTTTTCATGGTGGGACTTGCACCCCTTGTTGTTTTGCGTGTCATTATCGCAGCACAGGCCTACATTGATGACTTAAGCACCTTCTTGCTTCCCACTGTTGAAGAGCAATTCGGGGAAAGCGACTGCATATTTCAACACGATCGAGCATCTGTTCATAAAGCACGAACTGTGGTTACACGGCAATAACATCCCTGTAAGAGACTGGCCTGCACAAAGTCCCGACCTGAATCCTATAGAACAAGCTGGGGATGTTTTGGAATGCCGACTTCGTGCCAGGTCTCACCGACCGACATCGATACCTGTCCTCAGCGCAGCATTCCGTGAAGAATGGGCTGCCATTCCCCAAGAAACCTTCCAGCATCTGATTCAACGTACGCCTGCGAGAGTGGAAGCTGTCAACAAGGCTAAAGGTAGGCCAACACCATATTGAATTCCAGCATTACCGATAGAGGGTGCCACGAACTTTTAAGTCATTTTCAGCCAGGTGTCCAGATACTTTTGATCACATAGTGTAGTTACCACTCCTTATACCAGTTCCTTCATTATAACTCACGTACAGACGCTTCTTCTTTCGCTTGTGACTTAATCCCGCAGTTTGTGCAGGGTCGGCATGGTTACAATCGGATTTGGCAAGGGTAGGTGTCCGGATGCCCTTCCTGTCACAACCTCGCACCCCCCGAGATGGAATCAGTGTATCACAGTTGCCTGCATCCAGCGTAAATCATGAAATAGTGCGAATGTGTTTCGAATGTCTGGGAGTCATGTAACTGTGGCGGGACGCGGGGACCAGTCCAGTATTCACCTAGTGAAGTGTGGCAAACCGCCTAAAAACCACATCCAGGCTGGCTGGCACACTGGCCCTCGTCGTTAATCCGCCAGGCGGATTCGATCAGGGACCGCCGCGCCTACCCGAGTCCAGGAAGCAGTGCATTAGCGCTCTCAGCGAACCTGGTGGGAAACTCACATACAGTCGCTCATCTGGTATAAATACTATAGTGAAGTTGTAGTGCCTCTCACTATCTTTGCCATAATGTTTTGACTTAATATAGACATAGGTTACGCACAAATTCAAAAAAATATTACTTAATTTTTCCCTTTCATGTTCTTTCTGTCCAACTCTCTCACACATGAGTTTACCTTATGTCAGTATTAGTATTCTCCTTTTCAAATTTCATTAGATTCTTTACATCACCATAATCAGTTAATTTCAAGAGTCACATCCGGTATTTTTCTGTGTTACAAGAATCTATTAATAATTTTACACCAGAAAAACACACTGTATCCTTGTAACAGATCATGTTACTCCATCATTATCTGTTTTTCATTATGAAAACTTACTTTTGGTTGAAACCAAGTCCCTTATTCCTCATTAGTCTCCATTTGCTAATATATTCCATCACATGTCACGTTCAGTAAATTTTCCATAACCAACTCAAAATCCACAAACAATTTTTCATTTGCACAACCTCCCTCAATCTCCAGTTACCTCAAATCATCATTAATAACTTCATTCACACTACCACACCCTGTAATCACTTCAAATTACATCAACCCTTGCTTTCACAATTAAACATTTCTCTTTGTTTATAATCTTCAACACGACAATATCCCCTGCTGCTTGTACTTTACTTCAGAAGTGAGAAAAATTAAATATGACAGAACAAAGTTTAAAATGACAGAAGAGGAAGACTGACAACAGGAAAATATGCTGAAATTTTAGTATGTTCAATATTTTTACTTTATAAACACTCCTTGAACTGTTTTGAATTAACAGTGGGCCATCGTCTGATGACATGGTTTAGATACTCCCCACTGTAATTAAGTAGGCCTTTTGCAGTTTACTTACTAATTATTTTGCATTTGCTTACCTAACAGGGTTTAATTTTACAACTTTGATAAACCCATCAACTAGCACAATAACATATTCACATCCTCCTCTTTTAATTTTACAACTTTGATAAACCCATCAACTAGCACATTAAGGTATTCACATCCTAATCTTGATACAGGCAAAGGCCCGAACAAGTCCACAGCAACTAGATCAAGTTCGTTTTGTGGTTTCAAACCATACATTTGACCATGTATTATCCTGTTAGCTGCCGTTACTTTCTGATGTATGCCACACATCTCTACTCCTTTCTCTACAGGCCTCCACATGTAGTTGAAAAAACAGTCTCACTTAACTTGGAGATACATTTAGTTGCCCCATAGTGACTAAACATTTTGTGTACATAGTCGCCGGCTGGTGTGGCCGAGCGGTTCTAGGCGCTTCAGTCTGGAACCACGTGACCGCTACGGTCGCAGGTTCAAATCCTGCTTTGGGCATGGATGTGTGATGTCCTTAGGTTGGTTAGATTTAAGTAGTTCTAAGGTCTAGGAGACTGATGACCCCAGATGTTGGGTCCCATAGTGCTCAGAGCCATTTGAACCATTTGTTTTGTACATAGTCAATTAACACAGCCACATGTTGCTCAGGAAAACATATTTTCCCTTGAATTTCAGTGTTCTTTCTCCTCCCAAATAAGAGTTCTTTGCGCAGCTGACATTGAGGAGCAAAGAAACTGGTACACCTGCCACTGCGGGCACGCAGAAGTGCCGCCCCAAGAAGTGCCATGGACTTCACTAATGTCTGAAGTAGTGCTGGAGGAACTGACACTACGAATCCTGCAGGTTTCCATAAATCCGTAAGAGTGCGAGGGGGTGGAGATATCTTTTGAACAGCACGTTGCATCACAGATATGCTCAAAAATGTTCATATCATGGGAGTTCGGTGGCCAGTAGAAGTGTTTAAACTCAGAAGAGTGTTCCTTGAACTGTAGCATTTCTGGACGTGTGGGATATCGCATTCTCCTGATGTAATTGCCCAAGTCTGTCGCAATGCACAATGGACATGAATGGATGCAAGTGACCGGACAGTATGCTCACGTTCGTGTCAATTTTCAGAGTCAAATCTAGACGTATCAAAGGTTTCATATCACTCGAACTGCACATGCCCCACACCATTATAGAGTCACCACTAGCTTTTCAGCTTCCTTGCAGGGTAAATGAATTTATGAGGTTGTCTCCATATCTTGTCCAAAACATGTTTCCAGTCATCAACAGTCCAATGTCGGTGTTGATGGGCCCAGGCAAGCCGTAAAGCTTTGTGTCGTGCAGTCATAAGGGTACACGAGTGGGCCTTCGGCTCTAAAAGCCCATATCGATGATGTTTTGCTGAATGATTCACATGCTGACACTTGTTGATGGCCCAGCATTGAAATCTGCAGCAATTTGCGGAAGGGTCGCACTTCAGTCACGATGACGACTCTTTTCAATCGTTGATGGTCCGTTCTTGCAGGATCTTTTTCCAGCTGGTGCGATGTCGGAGATTTGATGTTTTACCGGATTCCTGATACTCATGGCACACTCGTGAAATGGTCGTACGGGAAAATCCTCACTTCATCGCTACCTCGGAGATGCTGTGTCCCAACACTCGTGCACCAACAAGGCCTTGTCCTACGTGAGAGACAGGAGCGAGCGACAGCGCGCGACAGCTTCAGGCGACAAAACATAACCGCAGGTATAGTTACCGAAGTGTTCTGTGTCGCTGTCTGCCTCCCAATGCAACTGGCGATGTTAGAATTCAAACGTGTTTGAATCTTGTCGCTGCAGTACGCGCGACAGTGAACGACAGCCACGTGTCTGGAGCGAACGCGACGGCAGCTATGAATTACTTAACATCCGATTTTAAGAAAACTGTTCGGTGAAGAAACCTGATTCTTCGGCAACCTATAGATTGATATATTTAAACGATGAAGGTCTGAATTTATTTTCGTTATTCGTCATACGTACTGTGCTGCACGAAATTGAGTACATGGCTGCTCGAAATTTTTAAGACTTTGCAGAGGTAAAATCACACTGTGTAGGCTCTCCGTATAGTTCATTTAAGGCCATACATTATTGCGTATGAAATGTAATATCTAAATTGTATTTAAAGTTGAGACCAGAATGATATCCCTCTTCATTCTTGAGGTATTGGTTGTTATATCGGCGGACGGGTCGTTCGCGGCGCGTTCGAACCTTTCCTGCGCTTCAGGGATCAAGTGGTCATAAAAATTGTCGTATTTCATAAAACCTTCAAGATATCGAAACGACGAATTTTGGAAATGACAGCATGCAGAAAGGACGGTTTTATCATATAATTAACACTCGATACGGTTTCGTAAACGCGTGAGCAGTGCGATAACAAGACTCCCCATAACTTACACCACGAGGTTTTGTCCAAATTTTCAAAGCCAAACTAAGCGAGAGAAACAGGTAAATGGGGTATCTAAGTGACTAGCATGAGGTCTAGTTTGGCAAGAAAATATTCAACTGTTTGAAAGTAATCAGGGTAATTAACGAAAACTTAATATAAGCTGATGAAAAATTGATATATTTCACGAAAAGGTGCTGTAAATGAAATGTCAAAAATTTCATGTGTTGACCTAGTTATTTTGCACATAAAAAGATAATAGGTGCGGTATTTAAACGTCAGAAAGGCTTTCTTCGAATCAAGTACGTTAGGAAGGCAAATGAGGAGTCAGTAAGATCATCCTTGCTGAATAAAACTTGAAATTAAAAAATGAAAGAAATCAGAAAAAATATTTTATGAAATGATTTGTGTAAAAGAAATAAGTAGATCAGAGAAACGTTCTGTGTGCCTTTGAATGAAGCTAAAAATCATGAACAGAAAACGAGGTGCACCGAACATTTCCGTGATATTTTTTACTTCATACTTTTAGACAAATCATGACACAAAACGTTTGACTCTTTTCAAAAATTTTGTGAGCTTCCCTTTTACAGACTATTTAGAATAATTGAAACGCTTGGCCTTAACATTGACTGCTGAATTACGTTTTCAACATCAAATATCTGTGAAATTTCATGGTTGATTGTAATTTATTAGGAATTAAATGTGTGTGATATAGTGGGATAGGTGTGAAAAATCAAGTTCTTTGGCAAGACCTCAAAAATATGCTTTGTGATGCAGTGTAAACACTATACATAAAACTTAGTATACAGTGTTGTAACTGAGTCAGTAAAACTATGAAAATGGCCCAGAATCGAACCTGGGACTTTTACCTATACCGTTATCATGAACTATATACACTACCTCTACAGCACATCCATCTTTTGTTCAATGATATTAAATTGTGTATTTATGTTTGAATTTGGAGTAGGTAGTCATTTAATAGTCATTCCCCTGCATTTATTGGCTGTTAAAAGTTCTTTATCATGTAAAACACATTCGTATTTAATTTATTGATGAGACAGTCGAATGCTCCCCTGCTGATTCACGTGTATGCGGAGAATTTGTCTGATGATCTTCGTAGTTGATGATATTTATGATATTCTCCATGGAGATTCTTCCCTTCGTAAATTTCATGCACAGCATTCCTTTTCGCTTTATTTTCTTAAGTATACCAAATTCTGCAGCCTTACTGTCCAGTTACAGTATTCTACAGGTTAGGGACGCCGTTTTGTAGAAACACCTGGTTGGATCTAAGCCGCCATCTTGTAGTGCGACTTGGCGTCTCGTACGCAGGACACCCAAGCTTTTCGCCCGATGTTGCTGCTTGTCGCTTGAGTGTCGCGTATCCAGAAGTCGCCTAACACCACGTTCAGACTCACTTAAATTTGATAACCTGCCATTGTAGCAGCAGTAACCGATCTAACAACTGCGCCAGACACTCGTTGTCTTATATAGGCGTTGCCGACTGCAGCGCTGTATTCTGCCTGTTAAATATCTCTGTATTTGAATACACATGCCTATACTAGTTTCTTTGGCGTTTCAGTGTATAATATTCTGCTACACTAGGATATTCTGGGTTTCCCAAGTAACTTTTAAGTAACTTCAGGTTATCATCAATATTCTGTTCTCGCCTTAGTTCTTTACAAACCCTCTTCAGTTGACCTTCCCCATCCACTTTGATCACTGGAGCAAAAATGTGTACACCTTCTTTATACAACAATGGATTCTCATTCTCACGCCCTTCTTCTACACTTCGATACAATTTATCAGCAAGCACATTTGCAGATCCATTAATGTGCTTAATATCATACTGCTGAACGCATTAAGCCAACCTAGTTAATCGAGGATGCTGACGTTTCCATATTTGTGAAAACGTCAGTGCCCTATGATCACTGTACACCATCACTTTGTGCCCCAGTAAATACTTACGAAATTTTGTAAGCCAAATATATCACCCAAAGGCTCCTGTTATGAAACAGAATAGTTCTTTTCAGATTACTGCAAAGATCTACTAGCAAACGTTATACTTTTGTGAACCTCTACCTCTTCTTCCTTATCCACTTGAAACAAATACAGCAACTCCATACCTACATGCTTCCATCATTAAAGAAGTGTGGGATGGGGAAGTATTTCACTGTTACATAAAGCTTCTCTCAGTTTCTCGAATGCTGTTTGACACTCCACAGTTCACTTAAAAGGTAATCTTTATTTAACAGATTTCTAAAACATGGAGCATTAAACAAATGTCCTGGTACAAAACAATGATAAAATCCGAATAGCCCATACATATCCTTTAATTCTTTTCTGTTGGTGGGAGCTTTAAATTCCCACTATATCCTCAATTTTCGTCGTATCTGGAAGAGTTCCTTCGCCACTAATGACATGTCCCAAAAATTTCAATTCCCTTTCAATAAATTCAGTGTTATCCAACTTCAATTTCATCCCCTCTTTCTGAGGTGCCTCCAAAATCTTGTATAATAACACACAATATTCCGTCGTCAACACAAACAGTTATTTTACTCATTAGTTCGTCACCTAAATCTTTTGACAGAGCTCTCACGAAAGCACAAACACTTGTATTTAGCCCAAATGGTACAATCTTATACTGATAACATTTACCTTCAAATGAGAATGCTGCATACTTCCTGGGTTCCTTTGCTAGTGGCAAATTCCAATAGCCACACATCACGTCCATTGAACATTAGGACGTAGCCCCTTTAAATTTTTGTAACAGTTTATCGATGTTTTCAAGCCTATCACTTTCTGGTATAACTGTTTTATTCAAAGCTCCTCCCTCAGGCATGGGTGTGTGTGTGTGTGTGTTGTCCTTAGTGTAAGTTACTTTAACTTACATTAAGTAGTGGGTAAGCTTATGGACCGATGACCTCAGCAGTTTGGTCCCATAAGGCCTTACCACAAATTTCCAATTTTTTTCAAAGCTCTAGCTTCCAACACAACAAGACAGATCGATTTCGTTTAATAACCACGATTAATGGACTATTGTACACACATCTTTCTCTATAGTGCCCCACTTAAGCATTTTTTTGGATTAAGTCCCTTACTGCATAGCTCTGTTTTTCTGCAATTGGTATAGGTATTCTGAAAAACTGTGCTTCTTCTATCTCAAACAAATAACATTCATAGTCTCTTACTAATCCTGGATAATCTGAGAAAACATTTTTATGCTTAATCAAAACCTCTTAACTCTTCCTTCTGCCTTTCATTTAATTCAGATATTTCTTCTACTTTCCCTTCAATCTTTTCCTGTACAACTTGCAACTCTTGTGGATCAAGCCCCATTTCCTCAGTACCACACTCATTATACCCTTCTATATAGTGCCTTTTTCAGCAATACCTAATGAGAAAACACTCATTCTCCTCAGTAGTTAGAGTGTTTTTCCTAGAAAATGGTATAATTACATTTCTTCCCTGTATTTTAGACATCGTAGCATCCTTATTGAAATTTAGCTTTCCTTCGTTTTTATTGAAGAAACCCACCCTTATCAACATGTCCACACTTAATTCTTGAATTATCAGGAAAGTATGATACAACTGTATACTATTTGTTTTAAGAGGCAGCAACACTTCATGTTTAAAAGGTTTCTTAATGTTTCTGGTTGCTACAATTATTTGAATCTCCATAACAGGCATTATTACTAATTCCTCTTTGTTTGGGAAAGTATCTGTTCACATATGACTAATAGCACAAAGATAACAATTACTGTAAGCTAAACACTGTTTTTCTTCTCCCTATACCACTAATTTAACTACAGGTTACACTGTCTTCTCCTCACTATTGGTGCCTTCAGATTCATCTAGCAAATTGTGTACAACTTCCCTGTTCTCAGAACCTTCCTTTTGCCTAGAAATTACACAGATACTTGTAGGATTATTTTCAATATATATCCTCTTAGTGGCAGTCAGTCTATCCCATAATGACAAACCAAACACAGTGACACATCACCACTCTCTTCCTGAACCTCCTCTAATCCATTACTTAACTGATCCCCACTATGGTCATGCTCTTCATGCACCTCTGACCGTATTACAAACAAATTCTCATTAATCAACTATACAATATTTCTCTCCTGCAATTCTTTACTGTATGTGCTCTCCCCTTCTATGTGGAGAGATTCCTAGTCTACTACATTCCACAAGTTTCATTGTTGATTTGAATCTGCGTCACCATCTGTACACACATATATATTAAATCCTCATTACTGCACTGTTTCCTTCGTCTGTCCCCATTCAGAAAGTCACCTAAGATACCATAAACACACATATTTTGATGTTATTTGCTTCATTTGTCTCATTCGTACTGCCCACATCATTACATCTTAATTCAGTCACTCCTCCATTCCATATCACAAAAGGAGTTTCTAAAGGTTTGAACTACCATTTCCCGCCCTGCAAACGCTAACATCTTCATGGAATGCATTTAGTTTCGCGTACTTTGTGATTCTACACTCTCTTCCACTCGAACTCCCGTCTGTTGTCTGTTCTGGATAACACTGTCATTATGTACTAAAGATCACAATCTATTAGCACGTTCTTGATGGGAGTTAGTTTGCCTGTATGCCTTAGAACGGCGCCAGCCTCTTGTGCCTCATCTTCTCCAACCTCGAGACACAGTCACATTGTTTACATGTTATACTCCGTCGACGTTCCATGTTATTCGGAGGCCTAAAGTTTCTATTAGCCCACTCCTCCTCTAGTGTTGGTCTCTCTACTCTTTCCAAATAATTAATACATTTATTAATGACGCCTTTGGGACCAGCAATTATTTTGTTTCGTCAGTTCATAGGCAGTTCCCATCTAAACCCAATGTAATCTGCTATAGCTGTAATTTGTTTGTGAGATACGATAAATTAGTAACCCACTTCAAAGAAAATCTTTTCACACTCTGGGTACTGGGAGTAAACGTTTCTCCAGCCCAGAAAAATTTTTGCATTTCCATCTGCTTTTGTTTACACCAACGTTCTTTGAAAAAATGCATATTTAAACTTCTCCAAAGTATCACATCGTTCAGTAGTACTCACACTCCAGGTCCTGGCTCCCCCTACAGATTCTGATGAAATAAAACCGATCTTTTCCCTATCGGTCCAAAATCTTGGTAACACATTTTTAAACCGTTTCAAAATTCCTTTGGATGCACATGCCAGCAGGATCAAAACGTAAAAACTTTCTGTTAGTAATGTAAGCTACTTCAGCTGATTCTTAACAGACAACTACCCATACTGTTAGCACCAACTTTTGTGATATGTTCTCCTTTAGTCAGTCTGTTGTGATGATCATGCAGTTCACTTACTACTATCCCACCTGATCAGTCTAATGATTCGTGTTAATTTCTACTTCTTCCTCATGGTCAGACACAACCTTTGCAGCTTTGAAACAATTTTCACTTTCCTCATTCATTTTACTACTCTAAACTGGTTACTCACTTTCACATACACCTAGAACTGTAGCGATTTTCTGCTCTACTTTCTGGACATTTTCTTGGATCTGACCTATTCTTTGCTGGCTTCCATTAGCTACCCTTTGTGTAGTCTGTTAATTCCTTTCTAACACTATCTGAGGATTTTGGGTTGGGTTGTTTTGGGGCAGAAGACCAGACAGTGAGGTCATCGGTCTCACCGGATTAGGGAAGGATGGGGAAGGAAGTCGGCCGTGCCCTTTGACAGGAACCATCCCGGAATTTGCCTGCAGCGATTTAAGGAAATCACGGAAAACCTAAATCAAGATGGCCGTACGTTGGATTGAACAGTCGTCCTCCCGAATTCGAGTCCAGTGTGCTAACCACTGCACCACCTCGTTCGGTATCAGTGGATTTCTTACAACTTTCCTCAATTTCTGAACCTTTAACTTCGATCTTTTCATCAATAGCCTTCAATTTATGTTGCTGTATTTCCTTTATTTCAGAAGTCTGGTTCTTAGCTTAGCATCAATTTCAACTCTGAACTGTTTAAGCTCTCCAACTAAACCACCGAGAGTATTGGAGTGTTGATCAGTTTTCCGGTTAAAACTGCGCTTCAGATCCGTAGCTAAATTTATATTTGCTTCATTGACGCTAAGATTTAATGCTGTTAACATCTCCTTTTTAGCATCCTGTTCAATTTGCTTTATTCGCAACATACCAAGTCTGGCATCTGCCTCTCTTGTTTACTGTTCATTTATGTCACTCTGGCTAACGTCACATAAATCAGAGTTACTAAAATCATTCAATTTACTATTGAAACAGCTTGTACCCTCTCCCATAGTTACGTCTGTTGAAACATTTTGCCGCTATTCCTCTCCCACAACTGCAGATAACTGTTGTCAATTAGGAACTGAAACAGCAGTAATTTCTAACTCACCTACATTTCTCTGCCTTTTGTAGTGCTTGTCTGACTGGCACTTCCATCAAACCGAATCATATCCTCTTCCTTCACAACTACAGAATTATCATCCCCTTCCGTTTTAAAAAGTCTTTTGATGCAAGCAAACAAGAGATGGAACTGAACTTATCTCTATTTGTGAGCTGAAACTGCAGGTCCATCCTCCACCTCCAGTATATGAATTCGTGGGCTTCCAACTACTGCTAACACCGTTAATGCAGTTGTTGTGATAGCTGCTGCCGCTGCTTCAGTCGTTCTGTCTGCTAACACCTCGCCGCTTCTTCTGTTGTATCTACACTACTGGCCATTAAAATTGCTACACCAAGAAGAAATGCAGATGACAAACGGGTATTCATTGGACAAATACACTCCTGGAAATGGAAAAAAGAACACATTAACACCGGTGTGTCAGACCCACCATACTTGCTCCGGACACTGCGAGAGGGCTGTACAAGCAATGATCACACGCACGGCACAGCGGACACACCAGGAACAGCGGTGTTGGCCGTCGAATGGCGCTAGCTGCGCAGCATTTGTGCATCGCCGCCGTCAGTGTCAGCCAGTTTGCCGTGGCATACGGAGCGCCATCGCAGTCTTTAAGACTGGTAGCATGCCGCGACAGCGTGGACGTGAACCGTATGTGCAGTTGACGGACTTTGAGCGAGGGCGTATAGTGGGCATGCGGGAGGCCGGGTGGACGTACCGCCGAATTGCTCAACACGTGGGGCGTGAGGTCTCCACAGTACATCGATGTTGTCGTCAGTGGTCGGCGGAAGGTGCACGTGCCCGTCGACCTGGGACCGGACCGCAGCGACGCACGGATGCACGCCAAGACCGTAGGATCCTACGCAGTGCCGTAGGGGACCGCACCGCCACTTCCCAGCAGATTAGGGACACTGTTGCTCCTGGGGTATCGGCGAGGACCATTCGCAACCGTCTCCATGAAGCTGGGCTACGGTCCCGCACACCGTTAGGCCGTCTTCCGCTCACGCCCCAACATCGTGCAGCCCGCCTCCAGTGGTGTCGCGACAGGCGTGAATGGAGGGACGAATGGAGACGTGTCGTCTTCAGCGATGAGAGTCGCTTCTGCCTTGGTGCCAATGATGATCGTATGCGTGTTTGGCGCCGTGCAGGTGAGCGCCACAATCAGGACTGCATACGACCGAGGCACACAGGGCCAACACCCGGCATCATGGTGTGGGGAGCGATCTCCTACACTGGCCGTACACCACTGGTGATCGTCGAGGGGACACTGAATAGTGCACGGTACATCCAAACCGTCATCGTACCCATCGTTCTACCATTCCTAGACCGGCAAGGGAACTTGCTGTTCCAACAGGACAATGCACGTCCGCATGTATCCCGTGCCACCCAACGTGCTCTAGAAGGTGTAAGTCAACTACCCTGGCCAGCAAGATCTCCGGATCTGTCCCCCATTGAGCATGTTTGGGACTGGATGAAGCGTCGTCTCACGCGGTCTGCACGTCCAGCACGAACGCTGGTCCAACTGAGGCGCCAGGTGGAAATGGCATGGCAAGCCGTTCCACAGGACTACATCCGGCATCTCTACGATCGTCTCCATGGGAGAATAGCAGCCTGCATTGCTGCGAAAGGTGGATATACACTGTACTAGTGCCGACATTGTGCATGCTCTGTTGCCTGTGTCTATGTGCCTGTGGTTCTGTCAGTGTGATCATGTGATGTATTTGACCCCAGGAATGCGTCAATAAAGTTTCCCCTTCCTGGGACAATGAATTCACGGTGTTCTTATTTCAATTTTCAGGAGTGTATATTATACTAGAACTGACATGTGATTACATTTTCACCCAATTTGGGTGCATAGATCCTGAGAAATCAGTACGTAGAACAACCACCTCTGGCCTTGATACGCCTGGGCATTGAATCATACAGAACTTGGATGGCGTGTACAGGTACAGCTGCCCATGCAGCTTCAACACGATACCACAGTTCATCAAGGGTAGTGACTGACGTATTGTGACAAGCCAGTTGCTCGGCCACCATTGACCAGACGTTTTTAATTTTGGTGAGAGATCTGGAGAATGTGCTGGCCAGGGCAGAAGTAGAACATTTTCTGTACGCAGAAAGGTCCGTGCAGGACCTGCAACATGCGGTCGTGCATTATCCTGCTGAAATGTTGGGTTTCGCAGGGATCGAATAAAGGGTAGATCCACGGGTCATAACACATCTGAAATGTAACGTCTACTGTTCTAAGTGCCGTCAATGCGAATAAGAGGTGACCGAGGCGTGTAACCAATGGCACCCCATTCTATCACGCCGGGTGGTACGCCAGTATGGCGATGACGAATACACGCTTCCAATGTGCGTTCACCGCGATGTCACCAAACACGGATTCGACCATCATGATGCTGTAAACAGAACCTGATTCATCCGAAAAAATGACGTTTTACCATTCGTGCACCCACGTTCGTCGTTGAGTACACCATCGCAGGCGCTCCTGTCTGTGATTCAGCGTGAAGGATAACCGCAGCCATGGTCTCCGAGCTGATAGTCTATGCTGCTGCAAACGTCGTCGAACTGTTGGTGCAGATGGTAGTTGTCTTGCAAACGTCGCCATCTGTTGACTAAGGGATCGAGACGTGGCTGCACGATCCATTACAGCCATGCGGATAACATGCCTGTCATCTCGACTGCTAGTGATACGAGGCCGTTGGGATCCAGCACGGCGTTCCGTATTATCCTCCTGAACCCACCGATTCCATATTCTGCTAACAGTCATTGGATCTCGATCAACGCGAGCAGCAATGTCGCAATACGATAAACCGCAATCGCGATAGGCTACAATCCGACCGTGATCAAAGTTCGAAACGTGATGGTACGCATTTCTCTTCCTTACGCGAGGCATCACAACAACGTTTCACCAGGCAATGCCGGTCAACTGCTGTTTGTGTATGCGAAATCGGTTGGAAACTTTTCTCATGTCAGCACGTTGTAGGTGTCGCCACCGGCGCCAATCTCGTGTGAATGCTCTGAAAAGCTAATCATTTGCATATCATATTATCTTCTTCCTGTCGGTTAAGCGTCGCGTCTGTAGCACGTCATCATCGTGGTGTTGCAATTTTAATGGCCAGCAGTGTACGATGTTCTTCTTCTTCTTACCACCGTAACACTACAGTTCTCGTTGCAGTCCTGCTTTTTGCCTTCGTCACACACTGTTCTATCCTGTCTTTTAATCACTGTTCGACTTTGTTCAATTTCACATTTATTTTCGACCACAATCTCTTCTTTGCAGCTTCTTATATTTCCCGGCCGATGCACCATTTGCGACGGCGCGCTGCTGCTGCTGCAGCCAATAAAGTTCCACTCACCTTGTAGTGAATCTCTTATCACACGCACGCTTCCTTGAAGTTAGCTCAATGCGGTTCTCAGCCAGAAAAAGCTACAGAAAAAAAATCAACTGTGCACCTCGTGACCCACAAGCCGCACTAAAAATTGTTTTGTCAGTGGAAGGTTGTTATTAGTTAAATTAAAGTATTTATATTCGTAAAATTCCACTCTTTTACGGTAAGCTTGCATACACTAGTTACTACCAAGCCTTACTTAAGCTGTGCAAAGTTTGAAAAGTCCACAAGCACGCATCATTCATAACTGTTGCCGGTTTATGTAATTATGATTGACGTTTAGAGAAAGATTACAAACGGATTGTTTCTTTTAGAATAGCTCTCTCAAACTTTCTGTAATCAGTCTCATGTAACAAAATGTTATCATTGCCGAGTAAGCAACACACCACGTGGAATTGTGTTGGTTAAAATGTCACCAAAAGTTCTGAATTTCAAACCGTGCACTAAATTTAACTTTATTCCACACTTTACGTAGGTTCTCAAACATTTTGTAACGAAATACGACAATATTAATAATTTTCATCGGAGCGTCTATAAATAGGTTTGGTCACCATGAGATCAAAGCCCCGACTCTACTCATCTCTCTACATAAAAGAAGTTCCTAGTTTCCAAAATACACCAGAATATGTTAATTTATGGTTTGAAGAGAAACATCGCATCCAATCGGAAAGCAGCATAAAATCCTCTCAGTCCCGCGCATATATATAGAGAACCAATCAAAATTTGTCACTGAATCAGAACAGTAAGTTAACATCAATAAATTTTGAAAACACACGAATATAAAATTAACTCCCTCTTAACAAAAGTACTGTGCCGAAATAATATTCTCAGTTCCCCAGTACCATAAACTGACGAAGCAGTTTATATCAAATTCCCCGGTACGAATTACTAACACACGTCATTCTCGAACATTTTTCATGAGACAAATTTCTTCAGCGTATAGTACAAAAACTTTTCACCCAACGTTATTTCATATTCAAACCTCCATTCACTCTCATAACTAAGCACAGTTATAATAGTAACTAATAAACAATTAGAAAATTAAACAAACAGATCTGCAAATAAAAATGACCGTATCTTGACTGCTGCTCAAACATTGTCAATCAGTTAGTGACCTTTACCTGATCACGTAGAAACTACATACACTCTGCCATCTGCCGCTACCTGTTCTGCGCTACTCATTCTGCACGTCTGTTTGCTGGTTTAATGATCTCAATAGGCACGATGTAAAGCGCTACGCCTCACAGGGCAGCAGTGAGCAGCCAGGTTCCAGGAGCGCCTCACGAGCATGATGAAAATCCTGGCTGCTGGCGGTATAGGCGATCTGGCCTCTAGTTGGCGGGAGCAAGCAGATCGCCACCTATCCTGAGTTGCAGTAGCCTCCAACCTCTTGGACTCGAAAATGTTTATATCCTCTGTAGTGGATTCGACCCCTTCGGTAGGGCGAGCTACAAGACTGTTGATATCAATCGTCTTACGGCTTCGTCGGTGTGTATCATGTTTCCTTGAACTAAGTGGGGAAATCTGCAGCTAAATGCATATTCCCTATACATAGCACTAAATCACAGTATCACCTTGCTTCTGGTATGAATAGTGTGAAATACTGTTCGGTTACTGTACGGTCTGGATTGATTTCAAACAGTGTATCGGCTAACGCTTTATATACCTAAAATTATTTGCATATGACGTTTCTCTGTTATATTTATTTTTTATGATTTCGTGATGCCTTCTGAGGCCACTTCTATATTTGTTGTAGGGTTGTACAATTTCGACCGTAGGTCACTTTCAAGTGCCTAAAACGAAAAAATTACACAATGGACACATCATCATCACTTACGAATTTAACATAGGAACAACTCATATCTCAAGATATGCTAGGTGGATCATATTCTATTTTATGGAAGATCCTTTAATGGTATATTGTGCCATGTACGTCAGTGCTCCTTTAACTGCATGTGAATTGTCATAAAATAAATTAGAAATAGTTTTACGCTATTTTAGGAGCATGTTACTTTTGAGCAGTTGTTGCAAATCTCTTGTAAGGAAGATGTTTTTAAGGTACTTACGCTAGCAAGATTATAAATATTTTTACATAAATCTGTTGATTAAGCTATAATTGATAACATAGACATATATTGCTTAATTAACAAATTTCAGTACAATAATTATAATCTTCCTAGTGTAAGTACGTTAAAAACACCTACCTTACATACAAGAGCTATGCAACAAATGCTGAGTAGCAACGTGCTTCTAAAATAGAGAAAAACTATCTCTAATTTATTTTGTGACAAATACATGCAGTCATAGGAGCAAGGACGTGCGTGGCATAACATACCGTAAAAGCATCGCCCATAATTGCCAGAATCCGGACATGGACTTCATGTCATATAGTATTCTCAGGTCAGTTCCCAGAAATGATGCGATATTGAATACTAAGTTACTGGAAACTAGAATGTCAAGCAGTTAAGATTAAATTACCATGCAGTGCTTAATAAGTAAAGTTTAAGATGAAACTGAAATTCCAGAGTTGGCTGTGACGGAGCACACGACAGTACCATTGTCACGTGACGGGCAAGTTACGTTGGATTCCTAGTTATTTTCCGCTACTGAAGACTTTCTTCAGTGCTCATTACGCCTATATACACGAGTGGTGTTACGAAATTTAATTCAGAGATACTGCAAGGTTCGTATGACGGTAAACGTACCCACATCACATTTGTCAGGACATCTGACGCACAAAGGGATTCCAGAAAGCCATTGCCACTTCATTTTAACTCTGGAATTCATCACAGAGGAAACCACGCGCTTTCTGTTACTACAGAGGCGTGTGCGTCAAGTAATTTCTTTCAGCGTGAGAGCGACGTCTATTATTGCATTCGAAAACAATGTGCCTTTGCCTGTACACTATCGGTCGCCTGTAATAATGTTTTTCTGTTACAGGGTGGGAGAAACTTCGATAAAATAATAACTGTTTCTGTATATTATGAATGAAAAAATACGGGACACTCTTTCAGTAAATAATTTGACATTGCATGAACATTGAGAGTATCCTGACACGCTACACAACTATTATACGTCAGAACACCACAAGTACTTAGACTCTTCGTCTATTTTAGATTTAGTATATCAGATGACAGTATGAAATGAGTGAGAGGTGAAAATATATGGGCACTGAAGCATTATTTTTCTGAACCAAATCCTATCTATATCTGAGACTAGTTCTACTTCAGACCTGTTTACTTTATCGAGCTTATTCAAGCTGTAGAGGAATACGATTTCCTTGATAACTTACAAAAATAAAAGCATGTATTTCTATCATGATGTCAAAAACGAGTTTCTTTATGTGAATGTAATGGAATCATAAGGAATGAAAATTGGGAAAATGTAATGGACGACACATTAATTCAGTCGGTCATTGCAGAATATGGCGAAAATGAGATAAGAGCGTCGTCGCTTTCTTGGACCCTATGCACGTCTCTACGCAGAATCGGCAGAATTCTCTTGATCTTAAACCCGGAGCAGACTACCGCAGCCATTCCAGGAATGGGATAATCAGCGACATGTCTCCTTTCTGCGCTGAAGTAACGAAGGCGTGCACACGACAGCCAATAAGGTGAGTTCTGGGAAAATGGCGGATAAGCTGGGTATAGCAACCAGTTCATAGGAAAAAGAGTGTTTGATTCGTGGTAAACGTTAGTGTAATGAGAGTGGTTATCACAGAAACGTAATCAGCAATGGTAGAGGAACGCAACATGTGAACTCGGTTGGAAAGACGCACCGAGTCGTAAAACAAGAGAACGATGAAGGGAGATAGCAAACTAACTTTTGAAAAAAGATTACACCGTGAGGTTGAATGTAACTGTCTATTAGTTATATAAAAACGTTTAAGGTAATATTACCCAGTATGCTTTAATGTTCGCAGATGCAAAAAAGATAGTCTGACATTCTAAATGACAAAGATCCTGTGCATTCTACTACAAAATGAACTCGTTCGCTAGCAAAGAGGAACAGGTTATTCATTTGCAAGGTTCCTGTAAATGACATATCATTAAGAGCGACAATACAAAGACAGAAGTGTATAAGTAAGCATCTGCCAGCCTGTACAGTATAGAGAAGAGGCAAGTCGAAGAACTGCGTAATTTCTCTATTAGGGACAATCCCAGAAACACAAAGGAAGGTTGAATGAAAAATTAAATACCATATGAGGGGAAAAATTGTATCTGATCCAACGATGTATTAGGTCTTTTCCAACTTGAGATGCTTACCATACAACTTCGTGAATTTTTATCACTGCTCTTCGGCTGGCCACAGGTGGATCACTGTGGCAAGTGTGAGAAGCAAGAGGCTATAATAAGAATTTCAGATTTGTGTCAATCGCGGCCTGCGGTTGCAACTGTGACGGTCCTAAAGCTAATAATTGACAAGTTGTTTTGTGCACTGTATCCGAATATTAAATTTGGTAGTTTTCAATCCTCATCCAGATATGAGCAGGGTGTACGTTTCACGGAGTACAACTGCAGTTGTATCGGTTCTTATGTGCTGACAATGTTGTTTGTGCCCTGTTATTTGTTTACTAAATTTATTAGTTTTCAACGGTGTCTCGCGCTGCTTCTGCAGAAATGGCGCTTTCCTATACTTTCGGCAACTTTCGCTCACTGTGTTTTATAGAGTTGTTTGTGGATTGAAGTCATTTATTAAATTTAGTACACTAGTTTTCGGCTGACGTTTCTAATTGTTTGAAGGGATATATTTCAGTAAAACTTTCGTTCACTATGTTTAATTTCGTTGAGAGTTCCAGAGGTCACTTGGATTTTTGGTTTTATATTTGAAGTTTTTGTGGTTTTGGTATTAGTTGTGGTTTAGTAGTTGCTTTCGTAGAAGAGAGCTACATTCAAGATCATTATAGTTAGTTCTTTAAATAGTTTTGCTGTTGTAACTGAATTCAGATAACGTAGATGTTTAGTTTTTTCAGTAACTCTTAACATTTTACTTTGAGCGAGAAGTGCGGGCTTTGTCCTAGGTTTGTGAGTAGTGGGTTACGGTGTGAGATTTGTTCAAAGTATTTTCGTTGGGGGAGTGCAGTGGGGAAGCCAGTGGTCATTCTAGCGAGATCCTTTCCGGGAAATGCAGAATTTGTAGCAGAAATAAGTTGGTAGAAGAGCAGGAGCGTAAGATCGGTGTCATTCAGACGCAGCTACAAAAGGAAGGGAGGAACTAAATAGGTTGAGGAGGTTGACGAGCGCTGGGGAATGGGTACTGGCAGTTGGTAAGAAGTCAGCTAGGAGGAAAAGATACTCAGACGGTTGTGCTTCATGTATAGCCGTCAGAGCTCAGTGGAGCTGTAGGTGTAGGAAACATACAGTAGTTCTTAGCAGTTAGGAAGCCTAAGTCAGTTGCAAATTCTGACAGAAAGATGAAGTTTCTGCTGCCAGGTAGTTCGCATGGCAGATGCGTGGGCCAGCAGTTGCAAGAAGTACTGGGAAGCGAGTACCAGGTCACCAGCATTATGAATCCTAGTGCAGGGTTGGTTCAGGTGACTGACAGCATAGGGGAGTTATGAAGGAATTTTACGAAAGAGAATCAAGTAGTGACTGTGGGTGGAGCTGGGAATAGTCTTCATCGGGACGGGTAGTATGGCGTAGGTGGTGACCTGGTAAAGATAGCTACTCAAACTGGTGGCACTAATGTGCACTTCGTACAAGTGTTTCAGCATCGGCGCTATGCGTGATAATGTGGGACTGGGGAAGGCGTTGATGGCGGAGGGCATGGCTCAAATTGCAGTGGTGCCAGTTGAGTCTATCACTAGATCGGGTTTCACTAAGCATGGCCTGCACCTCGATATGTATGGGAAGGGGAGGCAGGCAAAGCTTATAGGTGACAATATTGTGGGCGATGGTGGGATCATTCATGAGAAAATCCCTGTAGTAGTTGGTGTCAGAGCTGCACCATTTTTAGACTGAAGACAAAAAAAATTTCAAATGTGTGTGAAATCTTATGCGACTCAACTGCTAAGGTCATCAGTCCCTAAGCTTACACACTACTGAACCTAAATTATCCTAAGGACAGACACAAAAAACCCATGCCCAGGGGAGGACTTGAACCTCCGCCGGGACCAGCCGCACAGTCCACGACTGCAGCGCCCTAGACCGCTCGGCTCTTCCCGCGCGGCAGACTGAAGACAGCTGATAGTTATTTCTGCTTAAAGGAAGACCGTCTAACAAAGGAATCAGCTTCAAAAGAGGCCAGGTGTCCAATTAGTGAAGGAATTAGCATATTTCCTCATAATATAAGAGGTATTAGAGATATAAAGTTAATGAACTATTTACATATGTTGACTGACATTACTGGTATATCGGAGCACCACTTAAATAATTTGACAGTTCAGAGGCTTCCTTTACCAGGACACAGTTTAGATGGCTGGTTTTGAAGGAGTTCTTTGCGGAGTGAGGGAGTGCCATGTACATAAGAAACAGTATTATATCTGAGTCCATAGACGTTTCTCGGCGCTGCACTGAACAGACATTTGAATGTTTTGCAAGGGCAGTTGAATTTAGTGAAACTAAACTTCTAATTGTTGATGTTATAGGTCCCCTAACTCTGATTTCAGAGAATTTCTGTTCAAGTTAGAAAGTGTTCTTGGTTCACTTTGTAGGAAGTACCACAAACGCATGTGATTATGCAAGAAAAGGGATGTTGGAAGACCTCCTAAATTCATGTGATCTGATGAAAGCAGTATTTTTTCCAACCAGACTGCAGGGAAACAGTAGCATAGCCATAGATAATAATTTTATTCATTCTTCATTACTAGATGGGCATTCTGTTAGTAAAAGGGTGAATGGCCTTTTAGATCATGATGTAGAAATTTTAACAATAAAACGTTTTTGTACTCAAACAAATGTTGCATATAATTACAAACCATGTAGAAAACCTAATCCAACTGCAATAGAGAGTTTTTTAAACCTCGTTAAGGAACAAGAGTGGCAGGATATTTATAGTGCCGATAATAAAGATACCAAATATAAAGCTTTCCTTAACATATTTCTCATGCTCTTTGAAAGTTGCTTTCCATTAGAACGGTCTAAACACGGTAGTAGCAGTAAAAAGCAGCCTGAGTAGCTGACTAATGGGATAAGGATATCATGCAGAACGAAGTGGGAATTACATCAATATGTTAGAAGTAGTCACAATCGAGCTACAGTAGCCTATTACAAACAGTGTTGTAAGGTGCTTATTATGAAAACAAAGAGTATGTGGTACGCAAATAGGGTAGCTAATTCACAAATGGCTCTGAGCACTATGGGACTTAACATCTGTGGTCATCAGTCTCCTAGAACTTAGAACTACTTAAACCTAACCAACCTAAGGACATCACACACATCCATGCCTGAGGCAGGATTCGAACCAGCGACCGTAGCAGTCGCGCGGTTCCGGACTGAGCGCCTAGAACCGCTAGACCACCGCGGCCGGCGCTAATTCACAGGATGAATTAAAAACCATATGGTCAGTCGTGAAGTAAGTATCTGGTCAGCAGCACAAGGTCAACGACATAAAGTCAGTTCATAGTAATAATATTTCAGTTACTGATAAGTTAGATATATTTAAAGTATTTAACAATCACTTTCCGAGCATTGCTGGTGAATTAAATAAAAACACAGTTTCTACAGGGAATCATTTAACTCTCTTGGAAAATACCTTTCCGAGACTGATGTCTGAAATACTCCTCTGTGATACTGACAAGGGGGAGATTGGGTCAATAATTAAATCACTGAAGACTAAGGAGTCTCATAGGTATGATAGAGTACCTAGCAGAACATTAAAGTACTGTGCTGCATATGTTAGCACTGTTCTTATCCATATTTGTAATGTTTCCTTTAAGAATGTTCATTTTCCTGAATGATTCAAGTACTCAGTAGCAAAGCCGCTCTATAAAACGGCAGAAAGGGGGTGATTTTGACAACTTTAGACCTGTTTCTACGCCATCAGTGTTTATTAAAGTTATTGAAAAGGCTGTGTATGTGAGGATAATTGATCATTTAATTTCACATAAGTTGCTATCAAAGGCACAGTTCGGTTTTAGAAGTGGTTTAACAACTGAGAATGCCATATTATCTTTTCTCTGTGAGGTAGTAGATGGATTAAACAAAAGGTTTCGAACGCTAGGCGTCTTTTTTGATTTAACTAAGGCCTTTGATTGTGTTGATCCCAAAATATTGCTCCAGTAGCAGGACCGTTATGGAATACGGGGAGTAGCTCACAACTGGTTCACCTCTTACTTTAACAGTAGACAGTAGAAGCTCATTATCCACAATGATGAGAATGATTATAACGTGGGGTCTGAGTGATATGCCCACCAGCACTACAGGTGATTCTCAAATATTTCTGTTTGCTGATGTCACTAGTTTGGTTGTAAAGGATGTTGTGAGAAACATTGGAACTGTTTTAAATTGTGCAGTTAATGACATAAGTTCATGGCTTGTAGAAAGCAAATAAACGCCAAATCACAGTAAGACTCAGTTTTTTTCATTTTCTAACACACAATTCAACAAAACCAAACGTTTTAATTTCATAGTATGATCGTACGATTAGTGAAACTGACCGGTTCAAATTTCTTAGATAGGTGGTATACAGTAAGCTGTTGTCGAAAGCCCAAGTTCAGAGCCTTGTTCAAACGCTTAATGGTGCTATCTTTACTATTCGAAAGGTATCTGAAGTAAGTGATAGTTTGACAACAAAAGAAGTCTACTCTGCTTAGTTTCATTCGCTTATGACTTATGGTATTATATTTTTGGGTAACTCTTCCCACTCTCAAAGAATATTTTCGGCTCAGGAACGGACGGTTCAGACAATAAGTGGTGTAAGCTCGCGAATCTCTTGTCGACCACTGCGCGCTAGTCTGGGTATTCTGACATTGGCCAACCAGAGCGTTGTTTCACCATGTATCAGCATTATCCTTAATTTATGAGCATGAGTGTAGTATAAGCTGAGTGAAAGCTGCTAATTCTTGGGAATATTGCTAAAAGTATCAGGCGGGACAACTAAGAGTGAAACAAATGGTGAGCCCAACTACACTCGATCGGTCGGAACCCAACCAAGGGACAGCCACGGACTGACTGACAAACGGCTTGCTTGCCACCAATCAGTACATGAGAATTAAAACACAAAATGTTACTGGTGTGATTATCCACAATAAAATATGTATATGTATTACACTGTCAAAACTACACTCCGTATTGGACAGCAACAACAGGTGAGGAAAGGACACTGCCTGAAATTACGTTAATGGCCAGGGCAGGTAATCAGAATACTAGCGACCACAGGGCAGAAAATTCCGCTGGTGCACTTTATTTGTAGTCAGCCAATATAGTTAATTCCACCGCATGGCGGCTAAATTTCAGCAATAGAAACACTTGGTGTTGCTCACAGGAAAACCTCCCCAACAGCGAACCACCAAAACGAACCACACAACATGAATGGACGTG
Organism: Schistocerca americana; assembly: GCF_021461395.2. Classification (NCBI taxonomy): domain Eukaryota; kingdom Metazoa; phylum Arthropoda; class Insecta; order Orthoptera; family Acrididae; genus Schistocerca; species Schistocerca americana. The sequence goes on along the minus strand of NC_060130.1, from coordinate 706,429,062 downwards.
GATTGAGTTCTTAAAACCACTACTCAACTTTGACGTCCTGGGACAGTGAACCGCGAAGCTCGTAGCGATCGAGCAGCTCCACACACGCTCTGACACTGCGCAGGGACCGCCAGCGGACCCAGGCGACTACACTGCACGGAGATAACTCCCTGGTCCGCAGCAACCGACCGACTCCCCTCAGAATGCCGACAACATCTAAAATAGTCGTCACGAAATAACGCCAACTACACACTCAACCTGACAAACACTTGCACTAAGACCTGAACGATACCCAACAGTAATTAAACACGCATGAAGACAAATTGGGAGTGGATGCACACACACACACACACACACACAAACAGCCGGTGGCTCATGAACGATCGCTGAGCCAAATCACGTCGTCCGATAGGACGACTGGCTGACAATCCACCAAGACCGTGACCCGGCTCAAGTGATGGGTGGCGGTAATGGTTGGGCGAGCCATGTCGATGCAGACCTCACTGCTGCTCCAACCCGGCTGCACTAGTGCCGCATTGCAACTCCCCGACTGGCAGGGCCGGACAGTGCTCCAGACGCGTCCAGCCGACTGGCAGACCCGAACACGCAACCCGAACTCGTCTACAACAGACAACGACCGGGAAGTAATAGCAGTCGAGCAAAGATACTACAAGAGGGGATATATTGATACGCGCTGCTAGCGCCGGCCACTGTCAGGCAAAGCACCAGCTCAGTGACAGTAGTAATTTAAATTAACGTAGTGAGGTAGAAATACGTTAAAAACAGTGTGTAAAATACATGATGGCGGGAACACGAGTCACGCACCGTTCAAATATTGCACTCCTCCCCCTCCCACCCCTTACACACACACACACACACACACACACACACACACACACACACACACACACACATAGAGGGAGCTAGCCCACAGATGGTGAAACTGGTCCTTGATATTCCAGATATTGGCCCTGGAACGGAGTTGACGCCGGAATTGGTCCCGTATATATTACATATAAAACAGATCTGTGGATTTTGCTGGCCTCTGGAGTACCTCAACATCAAGAAGGCAGTTCATTGAGACCCGTGCCATGAGTGGACGAGCAATGTCCTTTTGAAAAATAGCTTCACATTACAGTCACATGAGGGGAAAAACACGAGGATGCTGCATGACCATGATGTACCATTCCGCCTGTTCATCGCTGAACACACTGCAAAGACATCCATCAGCTGCCCATTCTCCCCAGTCACAGCGCTATTCCAAACGCACCCGTTTGTGTTGTGGTGCTACAGCAGCTTACACATGTGACTGTAACTCCTTGGTCTGGCTGTTAATAGTCTCTGAACACAGGTGCGGGAGGGCGCAGAATTCTGCATGTTGTCCACTATTTGTTCTCAGATGTAAGTCCCAAATATGAAGAAGTTACGATGTGCATTGTGTATAACATAGCGACTGGAGGAGTGGGGCGGGTGTGTCAGCTGTATAAAAGGAGTATAGCAGAGGGAGGACCATCGACCCTAGTGGCATCAGAGCTCATGTCTCCACTCTGTAGACAGCTTGCCCTCTGCCGGAACATGGCAAGGTAGGCATAAAGTAGCGATCGGGGGAGATTGGGACCCTGTGCACAAAGAGTTTACATATCAGGTCGTCATCCCTCTGGGAGTTGAACACCCTAGGAACGTAAAGGAGAACCACCTCAAGGTACTCAGGACGCTCCAGCGCTCCCGTGGCCAGTTTCAAAAGCCACAGTAGCTGATGGGATATCGAGTGGCCTCTCCAGCAGCTGAACTATTCATCCATGATATGGGCCCTCTGCAGAAACCTGAAGAAGAAGCTGCCTGGTGTAAAGCCTCTACAAGACTGAAGAGGAACAGCAGTAAGCTGATCGATCAGAAGTGCTGTGGTAGCTGTGGTTCCTTTTCAGTCTTCAGAATGATCACTAATTATACACATTTCCATACAGAAGGCTAGTCACTGGGATGCAGTGTGGCCTTAAAGATGGTGAGCAACAGGCAATGAGCAGCAGAAGGGAACTGCTGCAACATGTGTTATCGATCCCATGAAAACCGCCACCTCCTCCTCCCTGATGGAGTGGATCACGTCATCGTTACCTATGGCAGCCAAGAAACTGAATAGCCACTCCTATGCCAAGTGAATGTGCTTGTGGTTGACCAGGTCCATCGCTAGCGTAAAGTTTTCCTTGAAGGCGTCAGACAAGGTGCTGATCGTGGCGTAAGGGGCTTACAGTCAACACCCTGTGCCACTTACAGGGCCAGAATCTGCTGCTGCCGATGGAGGAACTGCTCCATCAGTCACCAGGTGCTGCCATCGGCAATAGAAAGGGTGGCAATTTTGGCCACCTAGTCTCAGTGTCAATGCTTGTCGACTGCTGTCTGCATGACCCCAAACAACCAGTTCTGAATGCGCTTTGTTTCTTGCTGCCAGGTCAGTTATCACTGGTGGAAGGAGAGGGTAAGCTGTTTGATGCGTCGAGGATGGGAGGCAGCAACGAGTCTGAAGGCTGGGAAAGATGCATGGAAAAGGCTGCATCCACTGCCTGCAGAATCTGACACCTAAGGTAGTCCAGTGCTGTGCCAGCACCAGTGATAACAGGATGGCAACCTCGAGTACAGTTATAACTTGTGGCAGGAAACACTCTGTCAACAGTGCAAAGAGAGTGTTGGAAGCTAGGTCGCTTTGTGTTGTCTACATCCATATAAAACTGCACTGGTAAATTGCTAAATTGCAAGACAATAGTGTACAGTGAGTCAACACAGACGCAAAGTGGCCAAACCCATTGATAATGTCAGCTTCCAGGACATCAGATGGACGCCAGTTAGGGTAGAAGGCGGGATCACATGGTCCCAGGACATTTTTTCCATGCTGTTTGGAGACACAGTTGCTGTTGCTGCTGACCCATGAATTCCATTCCGTGTGCTTTGCTTAAAGTCTCCAGCACTGAAGAGCTGCCTCTCTATTTACATAAAATGTTGAAGTCTGCCTGCTCAAGTGCCCCTTTGGGCAGAACCATTTGCAGTAATGAAGGTGATGAGTCTTGCTGAAGTGTGGACAGCAACACCTATCGCCTCCACATGGTAACACCTGGTAGTTGCACCATGGTACTGGAGTGACGTCTTAACATAGACCGTGCTGCCACCACTAGCCATTGGTCTATCTTTGCAGTAGCTGAAGTAGTTCGCTGCATGCGTGGCGACTCACTATTTGTGATTAGTTTTGCAGATAAGGTAGACGTCAATGGCCTCATCAGATAGGAACAGACAGAGCTCACGAACATAGGTACAGAGGCCATTTGTGTACCACACACAAATAATACGTTCATAGGTGAGGGTGTAAACCATTGTGCTGCTGTTGGTGAGTAGGAGATATGGCCTGGACAGTGACTGTGACTCTGGAGACTAAGAGCCCTGGGAGCTACTGAATGAGCTCCCTGAGAGACTGCAGGAGCGATCAGAGCTGGCTGCTAGTGGTAGGTACCACATAACTGGGGTGGGAGCGACACTGGGCCCACTGCCATAGGTAGAACAGCTGGTAGATGCTGTTCAAGACAGGCTGATGGCTGGTCTGTACACTCAGGGGTGAGTGGCTGTGGAAGGGCACACTGCTCTATTATCTTCTCTGTGGACAATAGTTGAAACATTGGCAGAATGCCTGTGCCAGATGGTCTGGGCTAGAAGAGAAGCCCTGGATACACTTTGAATAATGATGAAGTGAGCGGGGCAGGTTAATTAGTCGGTGACACCTGTCGCAACATGGTAGCATTGAAGATCACACCAGGCTGCACCTACTGATATGGTGCAGTGTCTCCATTCTTCTTGGCATCAGGTTTCTTGACAGTTGGGCAGTGGCAGTAGCTCGTGGCGTATGGCTCGCTCCAGTTTCAGCAGTGTAGTGTATCTTCATGAAGATTCAGACAGTCTCTGTTGTGGTGTGGGGCAGCACACTTGATGCCGTGGACGGGCATCATGTAGTAGTGGCACATGTGATCCCTGTCATGAAAAGCAGTGTGTATGACATCCTTCTTGAAGTTCTTCTACCATGAGTGTCGGCCTCTGAGTCGAGCTGGAACATCTTTCTGTTATTCATGTCGTATATGAGTACAATGAGGAAGAGTGCTATATTGATGTGAATGTGAGAGGATATTATACAAGATGTGGAACACATGCCGAAGGTGAGCTCCTCCTGTTCTTCGTTTAAATAATTTGGAGACATCTTGACTGGAAGATCGTGGAACACCACCTTCAGTAACTTCAGAGGCTCTGAAGAGTATATATGACAATGGATGCCCTCCTTAGTAATTCCATGACCTTAAGGCAGTCATTGGAGTGCAGGATCACTTTCCAGAGATCCTACATAGAGATGAGAATAAAAGATGGCGTGGAAACTCCAGTGAGCTTCATCTGGAAGGAGTTAAAGTCCTGCCTGTACTGGATTACGATGGGCAGTGAGGAAGGATCCTTCTTCACCTGCATGGTGTCATCACAACCCTTGACCGAGTTAGAGATATTCCCGAAGCAGTTGACCATGTGCAGTGGTGGAATCTGATTTAGTACAGCAGTACTAGCGCTTGGATTGCGCTAGGGTAGTATAAAATCTAACTGAAATTGTGGGTCAGTGGCTTAGATGCTTTGGCGCCCTGCCTGGAGGCCTTCTTCACAGGGTAAGGCCTGCATGTAACAGCAGAAGAAGTGGTGGAATATGTTTTCCTCCTCCTCGGCAGTTGGATGACGCTTGCAGGAAGCATGCACCACATCCATCTGAGTATGATAGCTTGGTGGGTTGTAGATTTAAAGGGACGTGGTTTAAGGGAACGATTTTTAAAGGGAGGGTAGTAAAGCAGGGTGGGTTCAGAATATAGTGGGCTTTGTTGATAAGATGAGGACATGTGGTGCCAGTTTACACGATTCGATGACTTATATTGAAGATCATCCCCACTCCCTCCATCCCAGAAAACCCCCAGGAACTGATCAAGGTACACAGGGGAGTCCCCACAGGCAATTGTGCAATACTTGTCATTTGATATAAAACTGGAAGGAAACACCTCCATATTTCTGTGAACCTATTGGAGAATAGTAAAATGGCTGGCAACAATGCACCAATAAGAGTTGAGCTCCTACAGCTCCACCTGATCTTCCTTTATAAGTAACTCAGCTGTGTGTAGGTCTCTTCATTGGAGATTTGAGCATCATGGGTAGACATGCAGGTCTACTATAAATAAATTATTATTAACAATAACTCTTTAATGTCATGGCTTGGAAATGATATCAGTGATAAAACAAATTAAACGTTTTATTTGCAAAGCTATTTGTTTCTGATGATGTATCTCACAGCGGTTTTTTAGAAAGCTAGTTTTTGTATAAAGTAATTCGCTAAGCTAATTTTTGTTGATGTTTTTCACTGCTGAGTCTTTTTCACACATCATTTATATTTACAAAGTTCCTGCAAATGGTTAAAATGGCTCTAAGCACTACGGGACTTAACATCTGAGGTCATCAGTCTCCTACACTTAGAACTACTTAAACCTAACTAACCTAAGGACATCGCACACATCCATGCCCGAGGTTGGATTAGAACCTGAGAACGTAGCAGCAGTGCGGTTCCGGACTGAAGCGCCTAGAACCGCTCAGCCACAACGGCCGGCAAAGTTTCTTCTTTCCGATAACTTACGACTATTATCTAGGTACGAAAAGGTGATCGCTACCCTTTCAGTTACCTAGTTTCATCACTTTTGAAGACCATAGTATATAAGGGACATTTTAGGATTTTTAGTAGGGTAGCAAATAAGAAAGCATGATATATTCTCATACAAGAACTTTATTAATTATTGCATTTACATTTACACACAGAAAACAACTCACTCTTCATTTAGGGACCAATGGCCTCAGCACTTTAGTCCATAGGACTTAGCACAAATTTTCAATTGCCAATTTCTCTCTTCATTTTTATTTGGTGAAGTTTTAACAACAACCTGCTTAGTTTTTAGTTTATAGTTCAAATCTATATCTAATTCAGCCTTTTCCTTCTCCAGCCAGTAATCTCACAAATACAAAAAAGGAATATTCTCGATTTCTAGCAGATACCTTATTTTATTCCCTGTAAAATATCTGTTTTCTGGCTTTAAGAATTAGCCCTTTTCCTCCCAGTAGTTTTTTACGCGAGAGAAATCATAGATTTTAATTTTGCCTCTTATCTCCTGCATAACACTATTGTTAAAATCCTCCACATCCTCGTCGGTGAACCTTTGCAATCTTTCTGATTCACATTCTAGCTTAATTTTTGCACACAATTTAAAGTTTACAATTTTTGCAAACGACCGTCTATTAAATGTTGTTATTCCATCGGCTTGAAACTCCGTAAATGACTGTTCTTTTAACAGGTGCAGAACATCCAGGCTGCCACAGCTTGGTAGAATATAAGCATTAATTTAAGCAAATCGGAATGTGGGTCTATTAAAAAAATTGTGTATCCTTTAATGTAGTAAACAATCGCGATTCCATAGATTTCGGCCGGTACTCCGACATGTGACCAATTTCCATTGCCATTTACTGTGAATGTAGATATTTTATATTCCCCAGTTATAGGCAGGTTTCGACGTACACTGTGTTTAAAGCAATATGTAAACCTTGCTTACACATCTGCAATAGATTCATCATTTCCAGCTGCAGTTTATGTTCGTCCTTCGTGACAACTGTATTAGTCATACACTCAATTTTACTTTTCTTGAATCCGATATTTTCCGTTTCCAGTTTTCTTTGTCGTACGCGCAGCACATTAATTGCTTTTGAAGGTGTTATTTCTTTATGGGGGGATAACTGAAGCCTTTGCAATACAATTCCTATTTTTCTTACGACTTATGTGATAACACTCTTTGTGGGTACCAGACCTAATTTGTTGCAATCCCTATCTCACGACATTGTGGAATGTCCTAGATTGACAGAAATATGTTTTTCCTGCCTTAATATAACAATTCTGTATAAATCTTATTTAGTGTTTGTTGGAGTCATTGTCTCATTGTCAAGAAACTCCACATAGTTTGCAAGTAGATAACTGAAATTGTATTCAGACAGAATACAGCTTATAAGCTGTATCCGTATTCAGTGTCTGGAAGACCTATTTGTATACCAGACAAATTTTGGCGGTCCTTATTTCCCCAGTGGGCGAAATGCAGCACGTGTTAAACACAATACAACAGCTGTTATGTAAGTTATTTATTAGCTGACACCACATAGATATGACTGGCACAGAGTACAGTGGATCGTATTCTAATTACGGTTTTTTAGGGTTTAAAACACTGAAACAATCTTGCAAAACGTGAAGCAAACGATCCATTCTGTAGCTGTATTCTGTAGCCTCCGGCCTGGTAATACCATGATTTATAGACAAGGAGGACTTGATGTTCCTCGTAGTCGCATGACTGGACACGTTATAAAGATTGTAAGGTGGTTACTGATAACTTTATACAGGTACAGAGTTTGTCCAAAGGTCGACCCACCTGCAGTACGCTCTGTGATCAAGTGGATTTTGAGGAGAAATTAGAGAACGGACGGTCTGTGATATTAAAAAGGGAGATGTGTGCATCATTTAACTATGATCTACCTAGTACAATCTCCCAGTTCGTCAATGCGAGACATAATGTCAAGACGAAGCCACCGTTCCTCCTACACGGGAACAACAGTGTGACAGCAAGAGGCATACTGGAAAAAATTAGCAAGGAAGCACTGGAAACCATTTCGACGAAACATAAGCAGCCTTTGCGTGTACCGTATAAAGCGGAATTAGCCGACGTTAAATTGGATGTTCTAATGAAAGAACCGCCTGCGATATTGCAGCAGATTTTTGTAGGCGAATATTACTTTTGGATTCCGACAAAGGCAAAATTTCGGCGGAATATTTAATAAAATGGAGATGTGTAACTATCCTACATCAAACTACGACTCCTGCGGGAAGGAGACTGCCAGAAACAGCAATGTGGTTGTCGACAACCATAAGACTGTTGGGATACAATTAAGCAGAATGACCTCCAATTTTAGAGACATACAATGAATTCATACGCCAAATTACAAGCCCAGAAGTGTAAAAAGTTACCGGTAACCACATTACAGACTTTTTGTTCATATATAGGCCTACCAGGAACTTTTATGTCTTCCTTGGCTAAATATCATGATTTAACCAGGCTAGATGCCTCAATATACAATTATAGAATGGATTGTTTGTGTGGAGAAATGTGACTGCGACTGGGGAAAACAGAGAATCTTCATTTTCAGTGTACAGCAATGGAAATTGGTCATGTGTAGGAGTAATGCGATAAATCAATGGAATTGAGACTGTTTACTACATTAAACATACACGAAAAAAATTTCTAAACCTCCATTCCCACTTGGACCAGCTTAAAAGGAATGGTCAAATTTTATCACGTTGTGATGGCCTGGATGTTGCACACCTAGCAACAGAACAGCCACTTGCGGAGTTTCAAACCGATGGAATAAAATCATTTAACAGACACTCATTTGGAAAAGTTGTAAACTTTAAGTGCTATACAGAAATACCACCAGAATGTGGAGCAGAAGAGCTGCAAAGGTCCACCCACGAAGATGTGGAGGGTTTCAACAATAGTTTTATTCAGGAGATAAGAGGCGAAATTAAAATTCATAATTGCTCTCGTGTAGAAGAAATGCAAGAAGGAAACGGGCTAATAGTTAAAGACAGAAAACAGATATTTTACAGGGAAAGAATTAGGTATTTGCTAGAATTTGAGAATATATCTTCTTCGTGTTTCTCAGATTACTGGCTGGAGAAGGAAAAAGTCGAAGTAGATGTAGATTTGAACTACAGATTAAACACTAAGTTGGTTGTTATTAAAACTACACCAAATAAAAATGATGAGAAGGTTGTTTTCTGTGTGTAAATGCATATGCAAGAATTAATAAAGTTTTGGTACCAGACTATATTATTCTTTCTTATTTGTTAATCTGTCGAAAGTCCTAAGAACTCCCATATTTACGATTATCTTCTTGTGTGGGATGTTGCTGGCTGTATGACTTGAAAAGTAGCTGAAACTTGGTAGTTGAAGGCGCAGTAACACCTTTTCGTGTGTAAGACCGAGCGAGGGGCACAGTGGTTAGCACACTGGACTCGCATTTGGGAGGACGACGGTTCCATCCCGCGTCCTGCCATCCTGATTTAGGTTTTCCGTGATTTCCCTAAATTGCTTCAGGCAAATCCCGGGATTGTTCCTTTGAAAGGGCGCGGCCGAGTTCCTTCTCCACCCTTCCCTAATCCGATGAGACCGATGACCTCGCTGTTTGGTCTCTTCCACCAGATCAACCTAACCGAGAGTGTAAGGACATCTACAAAAGTTAGCTTTGCAGATTAATCTATACAAAAATTAGCTTCCTACAAAAAGCCACTGTGAGATATATCATCAAAAATATATAGCTTTGTGAATGTACAATTGTTGACAATCTACAACCAAATCATTTACAGAACTGTATCGAAGAAAAAAAATTGTTAATAATAAACCATAGAGTTAGTTTGTTTTATCATTTTTATTACTTCAAAACCCAGCTATTACAAAGTTATTGGTAATAATAATTTGTTTATAATAGACTTTAATGTCTCTCCATTACGCTTAGACGTGGAATGAAGCGGCTTACACACATTTGAGTTAGTTATCAAGGATGAGAAAGTGGCGTAGGCGAAGCTCTAATCTTATTGGTGCATTATGTTTTGCCACGATTTTATTGTGATCCCATTGGTTGACAGAGATACGGAGAGGTTTCCTTCCAACTTTATATCATTCGACCACTATTGCACAACTGCCTGTGGGGATTCCCCTGAGTTTAGCTCCTGGTGGTTCCCTGGTGTGGGGAGAGAGGCGGTGACCTTGAATAAAATTCGATCAAGTGTGTAACCTGACTCCGGATCATAACAACAACGTGCACTATTTTCCAAACCCGCTCTGGTATAGTACTCTCCCTTTAAACTGCGTACCTCTTTATATCTAGAACCCTGTCCTACACAAGTGTTCTTCCGAATGCCCGCCCTCAGAAGTTCAATGGGGAACGCGAGATTTACTTCAGGAGTGTCGCCCATGCCAGCGTGTTGGGCCACGGCATGTGTGGCGGCGGTAGACGACGAAATAACAGTGTCGCCAGCGAAACGTGCAAGAGTAGAATCCTGCCGATGTCCGCTGATATGAGACGGTAAGCGCCAAGCATTAAATCAGCTGAATCGCTCTGGTGTTGTGGACCACCAGTGGTCTGACATGATTTGCGACATTCATTGGCCCATTACTCTCCACCGACGTGCGCGGCAATGTTAGCAAAGAGCGCACGAAGCAGGAACTTCTTCCACGCGCCGTTCGCGTGGTAATGAATTCGGGTCCAAACCTTCGATTAAGACAAGAAAACGGGTTGTCGTAACTTGAGGCCGTATGGGGCCACGGTATGCCCATCCGCCACACAGCTCTCCTCCTTTATCCTCTTCCGCGTCGTAATTCTGAATGAGCGAGTGCGAGCGCCAACGCGAGCGGGAGCGAGCCGACCGTCAACATCTGTAGCTATTCACGTCCCTTTTATACCCTACCAGTCATGATAACAACACTGAACAAGAACAACACTGATGCATTCTTGTGGACTTTCTACTTGTCACACAGAACTGCAACTCTAATCATTTACATACACATGGATGTTGTGTACGAGTACGAAGCTAACATGCCGGCCGGAGTGGACGAGCGGTTAAAGGCGCTACAGTCTGGAACCGCACGACCGCTACGGTCGCAGGTTCGAATCCTGCCTCGGGCATGGATGTGTGTGATGTCCTTAGGTTAGTTAGGTTTAAGTAGTTCTAGGTTCTAGGGGACTTATGACCACAGCAGTTGAGTCCCATAGTGCTCAGAGCCATTTGAACCATTTTTTTGAAGCTAACATCCGACCATGTCTTCTTGTTGCTTCACTTTTTCTTTCAGTCAGTGAATATGAGTGAACGGACTGTCATGATGCACATGAATCACGTTTCTTGTGTAATGTAGTTATACTTTTTTCGAGTATTTGATGTGATATTTATATATCAAGGATCATCTCTATATATTTCAGGAATTCGATAAAGGAAAGAAAGCACTTGTAGCTGCTACAAAATTGCGCATGAGATACATGCTTGGTCTACTGTTAACGTAAGTGACGGAGTACTTAGGTAGAATAGACATTTTACATTTGCCATTCCCAAATGAAGTAGGAGGAGAAAGACTTGCAGAATGTCTACGGAGATCTAGCAGTGAACAAAAGGACGGTGAGTCGTTGGGCGAGACGTCTCTCATCATCGCAACACGGTCGGACAAGCCTGTCCAGTCTCCCGCAAGCCGGCCGGCCGCACACAGCTGTGACGCCTACAGTGTTGGAACGTGAGGTCACTCTCATTCGAGGTGATCGACGGATCACACTCAAACACTTCGCTGCGTAACTGGACGTCTCCGTTAGAAATGTTGATACACTCGTCCACCATTTGGGGTATACAAAGATGTCTGCCCACTGGGTTCCTCCCCGTCTGACAGATGACCATAAAGTGTAAAGAAGGACATTGTGTGTGAAATTGCTTGCACTTTACGAGGCTGAGCGTGACAATTTTTTTGTCGAATATCGTCACAGGCGATGAAACATTGGTTAATCAATTCGAACCGAAACCAAAACGGCAATCCATGGTATGGTGCCACACCACCACACCTCCGAAGGAAAAGTTCAAAGCCGCACCCTCAACCAGTGAAGCCATGGCGACCGTCTTCTGAGACTCTGAAGGGGGTATTTTGTTTTATGTTCGCTCTCATGGTAACACAATCAGTTCTAAAGTGTACTATGCTACCCTCAGGGAATTGAAGAAACGACTTGAGCTTTTCCGCCGCCATAAAAATGCAAACGACCTTCTCCTTCTCGGTGATAAAGCAAGGACTCTCTCACGTCCGCGCACCGGAAAGGAGATCACAAAACTTGATTGGAATGTCCCTCCTAACCCACTCCCCAGCCCGGATCTCACATCTTCCGACTTCCATCTGTTTGGCCCACTGAAGAATGCACTCCGCGGGATGCAGTATGTGGATGATGGGATGATGATGCAGCGAGACGTTGGCTCCGAAGTCGAGCAGTAGAGAGTTACTATTTGGTCTTACAGGCCCTCCCAGTAAGATGGCTAAGGCCGTAGCATTGGACGGAGATTATGCTGAGAAATAAGGGTTTTTAGCCAAAAGAGTGGGCTATAATATAATGTATTGGAACCCTAAATAATACCAACATGATTTCATATGGAAAAAACAAAAATGTGTTGCATTACTTATTGAATGTCCCTCGTAATTGTACCATGCTGTTACATACCAAGTTCCTGAAAACTACAAACGCTTATTTAGCTCATAAAAAAAAGAAGATTAGACTTTAACGTACCATCTACAGTGAGAGAATTAGAGACAGAGCACAAGAAAGCGAAGGGTAGGGAAGGAAATCGGTCTAGCATTTTCGAAGGAAATATCCTGGCATATGTCTTAAGCGACCTAGAGGAATAACGGCAAACTTAAATCTAGGTTGACGGACTGGGATACGACCCGTCGTTCTTCAGAATGCGAGTCCAGATTAATAACCATTGCGCTACCCTCCCCCGTATCTAAATCACACTGGAAACCTGACAAAGTTTTTGGTCTTTGGTCCGTTAATGACACATCTCGCAACTAATCTATCTGATACACACGTGAACACTTCAGAATTTCGACAGAGGGGGCTGTCGATGCAATATACATAATTTTGATAACTAAGTCAATGCGTTTGAGCTGATGTGAAAATTTTTCTGACTGATGCACAACAAATGTAAATTCAGAAATACGAATTATATTTATGTGCTTAAGAACTTTGAATGGTGGTGTGATTCGGTGTCTTTCACAGATCCCCAGCGCTATGAAAATGTAAACGTTTGCTGTAGACAGTAAGGACATTCCTGTAACACATTCGTTTGAACCTAGATCTTATCGATTTAAGGCGTTTTTGACGAGGTTCATGAAAATATTTAACATATCAGAAAGGATAGTTTCTATGTTTCCAGAAAGACAAACATATAATTTCTAACATATTGACGTACATGAGCTCTCTGCTCGAGCAGTGTTAATAGTTATTATTTGAAACAGTCTCGTTCCACTTGTAAGGGCCTCGCTAACACACCACCACAGTGTCCATGTATACAGAAGCGTGTAGCTCACATAGAATAACAAACAGCGCACGCGGGAACAAAGCAGCTCGTAGCTGTGAGAGTATGCGGAAACGTACCTCCACAGATAATGCTACGGATAGCGCACCGCTTTGCATATCTAACATGCTTTTCCTACGCCTTCAGCTAATAGCCTCTTGCTAATTCAAAACAAGATGAAATACAAGCGTAATCGGTTGTATCGTGACACGTATCGGTTAGCCATCAGAGACGGAACTGTAGTCTAGTAGTAGAAAAATGAGGATATGAGCTGCACGTCTCTTGTTCAAGGAACGCGTCTTAGCATTCTACTACAGAATTTGACTAAAAATACAGAAAATCGCAAGTGCCGTGGACTGACGTTGGATACCGCATCTTTTCCAGTATGAGTAACACAACAACATATAACTAAATAGTGACGAAAGTCACTAACATATTTAAAAAATGAAGATCCTACTCTGTTTTGAATTTTTCTGACAGATGAAAACCGTGTACCGAACAGGAATCGAAGCAGCAACTATGCCTTTCGGTAGTAATGCACTTAACAACTAAGCTATCCGGGTACGCCTCACGATCCGCCCTCACAGTCTCACCTGTGCCATTACGTCCCTCCCGCTTTCCTAACTTCATAGCAGCTCTTCAGCTTACCTTGCAGGAAGTATCAAAACACGGCACACTACACATCAGAATTAAAGAATCACTCTGGCAACAATTCGCAACACGGAGGACAAGCAATTTTTACGTAATATCCTTTCTTCCAGTAGTGCTAGTCCAGCAAGGATTGGACTCTTATTGACAGTTTATTTTAGTTATTTACCCTTTCGGTGCTTCATACTTTTGACAAACTGCTATGATATGCAGCATGAGAGCACGATTAGGGACGTTAAAGACCTCATCAGTGGTGATATGGCTATATGCTGGCTGCTTACATAATTCGGCTTTCACATTAATCTTAATTTACAGTAACATGGTGCACATTTCATCTAACAACAAAAATATAATTTCTATCCTTAAATTACGCTAAGAAGTAAAAGGAGTTATCACATAGAAACAAATGAAATTTGGATTAAAAATGTTTTCATTATCTGCCAGCGTCCTCAGTTCATAAAAACGTGATTACGTTTTTTGTTTGCAAGCTTCACTGCTTTCAGTGCAAAGCTAATGTTAAATTGTGCTTAATGGAGATAATTTTTGTTCTTGTTATATTTTTGAATATTACATGTCCCTTCAATCTGTTCCTGGTTCTTTAAAACCAATTTAATATGAGGTAAAACAATTCATGAGTCTGTTACTAATATGCTAGTTGCGACCACTTGTGGCACACAGTTTTAATCTGCCAGGAAGTTTCAGGCATAATGTTGCTTGGGCATGCAGATCTCTAGATCTTTGAACACGGTAGAAAAAAATGTGTTCAAATGTGTGTGATATCTTATGGGACTTAACTGCGAAGGTCATCAGTCCATAAGCTAACACAGTACTTAAGCTAAATTATCCTAAGGACAAACACACACACCCATGCCCGAGGGAGGACTCTAACCTCCGCCTGCACCAGCCGTACAGTCCATGACTGCAGCGCCCCACACCGTTCGGCTAATCCCGCGCGGCGAACACGGTACACTGAACGGTCAACATTATTGTGTACTCCTTCCCCATGTGGTTTTTTTCACGTTGGATTCGGTCCTGACTTCATTTTTATGGATAACAATGAGCGACCGCATCGAACTGTGCTCTGTAGAGGAGCTCTTGGAACGAGACGATGTTCGGCGAAAAGAATGGCCTGCCCGTCTCCCGACGTAATTACCATAGAAGACGTGTGGTACGTGATGGAGAGACGTATTGCTGCAGCGCGACGACATGTATCAGCGACCATGCAAAAGATTTCAGCCGCACTAGTACAGGAATGGAACGCCCTACCGTAAGAACTCTTTACCAGCCTAATGGCCAGCATGGGAGCACGTTGCAGAGCGTGTATTGCCGTCCATGCGGATTACACGACCTGTTAAGGTCAATGTCCCGCTTTTTTAGTGCCTAGAGGACCATCAAAAATCGCCGTGAGTTAAGTGTAATTACTGACTGAATAAATGTGTCGTTAGTGCTTGTCTCATTACATATTCTTTCAGTTACATTCCGTACTATACTGTAGGAGTTTCATCGAGCTGTATGTTACATGGCAGTGACACATAATGCGAAAGTTACTTTCAACCTTAAGTAATGCACATCAGTGTATTTTGGTTTGTTCATAAAGTTATACGCTACGTTACTAGGAATTTTTGTCAAACATACATTCTGATGACATTTTTCGCAGTTTCCGTGTTTCCCCCTACTATCGTAACACTTACTTTGATATAAAAGATGAAACTGATACAGAATTTTAATTTAATTAGCTTGAAAATTAACCAAAATGTGAATGACCACAGTGCTGCAGAAACAGTTGCTTTTCGTTTCTCGTTATTTACTGATCGCTGTTGACACATTCTGCGTTCTAAAGGCTAAAATATGACATGTATCACCCTTTTGTTTAAAAATTTATAATGTTTTTCTTAGAGAGTCATGTTGTAGCCGGAACGAGGCGTGAGGTTCTCCATGGCGCGAAATTGCAGCATCTCGGGCTCTGCCGATATTGGCTGCGCTCTTATGTCAGCACCGCAAACCGGCAAATTGCACAAAAGGGTAATGGGATGGGGAAAGGTGCGTGCCGCGGAATAAAAATTCAAATTAGAGGACTTTACCAAACGCCACCCTGAATTTCAATAGCTGTTTCGGTAACTATCGCTTTCTTGTGACGAATCATCGAAGGTTCATGACTGTACATTGTTTACCTTTCTTTCAGGGACGTGATTAGTCGATCAAAATATTATTGCACCTAGGAGTGAGGCCCCTTCAGTCGGCTTATCGCGAGCTTTTATCGTGATATTTCAAAAGGAAACGCTAAACGTGGTCGCCTGTCCCCGGCAACTGCCACTGAACGCCAAGTGCAATAAAATCATGGTCAGGTAATATTTCTGAACCAAAACTGCTGTCCAGAGCATACCGTGAATTATATAAAATACCATACTTTAAAGAGAGACACAAAGTGACTCATCACGGTCTACCACCTATTTTTACGAGAAAGGTTCTTCGATTCAGTTTACAAAACTAATAACTTCAGACATACAGGTATTTTTTGCGTTCGAAATTAAACGTTCTCAACAGGGAGTCACATAGCTTTTATTTAAGGGTCCATAAAATGCTACACTGAGATAAAAGAGTATTCAAACCCACATGACTTAGAAATTTTATTAACTTGCTGAATCTTCCAAGGAAAAAATAAAGCTGTAATTACACATTCATTAATTGTAGGTTCTTTCCGTAAACATTTTTAGAAATGACCTACTGTTGCAAAGATAAGAGAATAAATAATTAATATTTTATTTCAATTTATTTATGTTACGAATGTCAATTTCGTCCTGAAGGACAGAAAGCTGCTTGTTGTTATTACGTACTGTAGTACAATGAAACACATAAAAGCAATATTCCAATATAGCCTTTTGTGAGTGATAATTTCAGCGTACTTAAGGCACCCTTGGTGGACTGTGCATTTAGGATGTCAAAGTGTTGTGGAATTATCACTTTATTTTATCGCTTTCAGAGGCAAATGGGCTCGCTGCTGGACACTTCTTTCCTCTGTTGAGGATAGTAGATGAAGTAGCGTTTGTGTGCAATGCACATTCAAATGTAGCGAAAACCTCAACGATTCAAACCAATCTGTCCAGAAACTCAGTGCTACAGTGGCATTGAAACAGAAGACGACAGAGAGACGATCTATGTACCAAATTCCTTTTCGAAAACTATTTCACTGGGGAAAATCGTAATGCGGTTCTTCCTTTCAATCGTCACATGAACGCCACAATGACAGATTTCAAATAAGTGACTGTGGCATAGAAAATCTATTAAAATCGCTGAATAGGGAAAAGACGACCACACCTGTTGGGTTACTTATAATATTCCACAGCGAGTATGGGAAAGAGTTTGATAATGTTGTAGCAGTAGTCGACCGTAGGTTGTAGGAGGAACTAAGCTTTCCAAGTGATTGGAGAAATACTCAGAAATTCTCATTTTCAAGAAAGGTTGTCAAGAGATGTACGCAATTATTGTCTTATAACGCTGACGTCAGTCTTTTGCAGAAGATTAGAACATGATTTAATCCCGCCAATTATGACCTTCTGAGAACTCAAAATCTTGTCAGCAGGAAGCAACATTGGTTCCACAAACAACAATAATGTGCATCCCAGCTCGCTCTGTTCATGCGCGAGACCCAAGTGACAGTATATACCGACGCTCAGGTAGATGCCGTGTTTTTTGACTCCCAGAATGCTTTCGATACAGCTCCGCACTGTCGCCTAATAAACAAGTTACGAAAGTGTGGAATATAAAAGTAGCTTTGTGATCGACTGAGGAGTTAGTAGCGAACAGAAACAGTATGTCAGTCCTAATGGACATTAATGTTTATAGGTAAAAGTTACTTTGGAATGTTATATGGATGGTACTGTTCAGAATATGTCTGTAAATAACCTAGATGATAACATCGGAAGCACTACGAGGCTGTTCTAGGGTTATCTTTCTATATAAAAAGGAGTTGCAACGCTAGTAAATCGTAGAAAAATGTAGAAGGACCTGCACAGGGTCGATCCCTGAGGCAAAGACTGGAACTGACGCTCAATATAAACAAACGTAACGTATTGTGTCAGTAGGCGGAAATACCAGTAATAGTTTGATTAAACCGCTGCCGAGCAATCACTGGCTGCACTCACGTTAAGTAAAAATCTGTGAATACGCGTACAGAGCGAATTGAAGTGAAACGATCACATAATACCAACGTAGCAAAGGGAAATATCAGACTCAGATTTATTGGAAGCATCCTCAGGAAGTAAGTCCCTCATAAAACGCTGCTTCGCCGGCCACGGTGGTCTAGCGGTTCTAGGCGCGCAGTCCGGAACCGCGCGACTGCTACGGTCGCAGGTTCGAATCCTGCCTCGAGCATGGATGTGTGTGATGTCCTTAGGTTAGTTAGGTTTAAGTAGTTCTAAGTTCTAGGGGACTGGTGACCACAGCAGTTGAGTCCCATAGTGCTCAGAGCCATTTCAACCATTTGAAAACACTGCTTCGACCGGTGCTTGAGTTTGGCTCTTCAGTCTATGACCCTTACCAGATAAGAGCAAAATAATAAAGAGAGAAAATGCAGAGAAGAGCAGCTCGTCTCGTCAAAGGCTTGTTCAGCAAGCGCGAAAGTGTCAGGGAGAGGCAAATCCCACAATCGCAGATGCTACAAGAGAGGAGATTATCATCACGGTATGGTTTACAGATAAAATTTCGAGGGGGTTGTTCCGTAAAGATTCAGGCGACACGTTTCTTTCTCCTACGTATATTTCGCCAAATCATCATGAAGGTAAAATTACAGAGCTAGGAGCTCACGTGGAGGCTCACTAACAGTCGTCCTGTTCACGCACCATTCGCGACTTCCAACAGGAAATGGAGGACATAAAAGTGGTCTACGGAGCACCCTCCGCCACCGCAATGTCGCTTCTGCAGTATAGGTATAGCTTTATCTTCTCAAATTGTGTTCCATATCTTCATACCCTGCCAACTACCCGTTAACACTTACCAGGATCCATCGCGCCTCTAGAAGAGATACACCTGCTTTTCTGTATGCCCAGTGACTGTATTCAACTGTTCAGAATAGAGTATTAGGCCTACTTGGAAAATATGAGAACAAATATGCGAATTGGAATTCGTCGCCATAGTTCTCATACTACTGTGGTTCAAATGGTACAAATGTCCCTGAGCACTATGGGACTTAACATCTGTGGTCATCATTCCCCTAGAACTTAGAACTACTTAAACCTAACTAACCTAAGGACATCACACACATCCATGCCCGAGGCAGGATTTGAACCTGCGACCGTAGCGGTCACGCGGTTCCAGACTGAAGCGCCCAGAAACGCACGGCCACACCGGCCGGCTACTACTGTGGAGTGCATCAAATACTGTAGATATGTCTCCTAGACTCCTAGGTTCTGTTAAGTCTCCTGAAATTTGCGACTGCGCCTACAGATTACTGTATATCCAGCAGACGCGGTACACAGCGATAGAATTCAGAGGAAGCCACACTGCGAGCAGTCTCAACGTGGCGCCACAAACAGAATGATCACTCGTCACTTAGATGGTGAACATACTAGGAACTACTTCATGCTCCCGCTACAGGAAATTCAAATGGGTCATTCACCCGCCATTAGTAACGTGTGCCACCAGAGAGAACTTCGGAGGTGTCTGACGCATCTCGCAGATAGACTGCAGCTACACCTTAATAAGTCGAGCGAAGGATTTAAGCAAGCAGCATGGCGACACTGTGCCAGAAAGCACGCGGTTCTATCAGTTGTCGACCAGTTCCAGTGTCTGACAGTTAATGTCGAGTTTCGAAGATTGGCCAAAGAGTTCATCAGTTGAGAGACAGAATCTGAAACACCATACTCCACACTGAACTTCAGCTGGATTAGTTAGTAATCATGTACTGTGTCAGGCTGGATCAGGTTAAAAACCTTTACATTAGTGCCACTCTTTATAAACAAAGCAAAAGCTGAGTATATTTTTTGATATGCGTTCCATTAATAAATCATTGTTCTCCTTTCTCATTTGTTTCCTCTTCTGGTTTAAATATACTACCTTCTGACGTGGCCGTGGCAAGGGCCACTTTCCCATAGCTAAGGAACTCTGTACCTGGGGGTTTCTTTCCTCCTACCTTTTGTGTTGGGAACCTACGTCAATGGAGAATGCAACACAAAAGGAACAGCGTTAAGAGCACCTTAGATGAACTATCTTTGAACCTGAAGAAGCATTTACAATCTGCTTTTGTGTTCAGACGTTATCAGACCAATAGTCCTGTCCACTAAGTGTAGGTATTGTTGATAATTGACACCGATTTTTACGGGTGATTGCAGTTTGGTATACTTTACACATTCGGTAAGAACTTCCACAATTTATTCCATTCATACAGACTTTTGCGTAAGATGCAAATTTATCATACTTCAGTGTCACTCCAAATGTGGTAGAGAATACGCAAATAACACCGGACGTATTACTTTCATATTAAACATTGTTTGGAGACATAGAGGAGCTATGGTGTAGTTACGGTTACGATTGACAGCTCCTAAAATGCAAGAAAAAGTTGAACACTATGTGGCAACGTTTCTCAATCTTTCAGTATTCGATACCAAATTTTCGATCGTGATTTTCAACGCGCCACTCCGTCCTCTCCCCTCCACACACGATAACAATATATATATATATATATATATATATATATATATATATATATATATATATATATATATAGTAATTTGCGTATTTTTCATTCAAGCTACATAGTTACAACATTAAAAATTACCAAAAATAAGAAAATTTATTGCTATTTCGCAATGCCGATCCGCTGCACTGACAAACCCAGAATCGATGGCCCTCTATTGGTCTCTGTCTTAAAGGCAGCGAGCGAAAAGCTACATAACCTCGGGGAAGTGCGAGATGGAGTGGGAAAGTAGCACGACCGCTGTCTTCGAAAAACTTTGGTCTGGAAGCCAGACTCAAGGGAGTCATTAATGTTTACTATACTTGTTTTTAATTCAGCACTGAACTGTTAATTCCTAAATGAATTGTGCACTACTGATATAGTTCTATGTATATGTGGACTATATAAGTGTAAACGTGAATTTTAATTTTTTATTATATCAGAATGTAGTTTGCTTTGCTTTCGTTCCCCCCCCCCCCCCTCCACCCCCCCCCCCCTCCCAGCATTTAGTTGAGGACCTTTCTGAAAGTTATGTTTCATACTCAGGAATCTTTATGTAAATAAATTAAAATTTGTCATTCTGTTTTTGCCGTTGTGCAGCACCACCTGTTTATGCTTCACCGCCCCCTGGTGGCGTAAGTTGTCTACCTGGAAAGCATGATGTAGTTATGAAATTTGTCTGCCATGACAGCTGTATCAGATATAACATATATTTTTGCTTCTGAATACCTAGATGACGTTGGTGTAGGTGTTCGGTCTCTATATGACGGAAGGTTGTATAGCTTTGCATATTTTCTGTCATTTATATTTTGGTTTCCAGACTATCTGATGAGGGGTATTTCTTGAAACGCGTCAAATAAAGTCATTTGTTATTTAAGTAGGGTCATCTCATTTAGTGACCAATTCATCAATTTTGCAGCAGTCACTTTAATTCCCAGTTTTGCATTGAATAAAACCTTTTTAGAACCAGATACATTTTGTTTCTTATTATCTGAGAAACAATGAAAGGATTATCACAGCTGTTTCTATTCACACCCCTTGCGGGCTGAATAGAAACATCAAAACTAATTATAAGTTTAAAGAAATTCTTCCAATCCATCTGTGGCATAGAGAAAACCAGTGCCTAACAGTATTGGCTGAAAACAATCTTGGTTGCAATTCTTTTTTTATTTTTTGTTGAAAAATAAAAAACTAAAATTGCAACCTAGACTGTTTTCAACCAATACTATAAGTTTCAAGCTAGACATCAGACCCATAGTCTCATATAATTTTATTTTAATGAACTTTTTAAAATTATTATTTTTTCTTTTGAAGTTGAAAATTGTTTCTATTCACCCATTTCACTGTGATTTATTTAGTTCGGTTACAAGAGATATGTTTCCTTTTGTCAAGCATTAAACGTTGTTGATCAGAATTCAAAGTTCATTCACTGACTGCGCAAATTAATTTGTATGTAAGAATTAACAGACCTTCAACATAATATATGGTTACAGTCTAAAGATACATGTAACAAAACTGATTAATTCTGATATACAAGTGACAAAATCTACCGGATCCCCAAATTTTGTTGTAGCTCCTTTGTGATTTATGATGATGATATCTTTCCCTTTAATTTTGTTGAAAAGGTTGAACGAATAGTTCCGTCACACAGCAGTTATAATATTAGATGGATAACAGGATAAACATTTACGTCCACGTAAAAACTTCGTTATGTATTACATATCTCCCTCGTATTTACACAGAATTTTCTTTGCGGAAACGTATGGGCAAGAGTAGCGTTTTCGTTGTCTGATCGCATAACAATGGATATCATTCACTTTAAAGTGCTCCGCTAAAGTGCTGCATCACGTATATATTATTCAATGATAATTGCTATCTTAGAAATGTACGTTACCGTGAGGGTAGTCATCCCACTTCTATTTTTCGTTCTTCCTGGCCAAGTAACAGCAGAAAGGTGCGACGTCACCTGTAAAACAAATTTCCCATTATTTTATAAGGAAAGTGACAATACTCAAAGTATTTCTTTATTGAAAGGCTTTTACAATTTCATTACAAAATTATAAGACTTCACAGAAGACAAGATACTAGGTTTTCTTGTTTCTTGTTACGTGACAGTCTTCGGAGATAGTTGAGTTATTGATTTGTGTACAATAATTTATTATTTATTTAGTCATTGGGGCCATCTAGGACCACGTTAAGTCTTGTCGCACTTAGCACTGAGCCTGGCTTTTTCCGAGCCCAGATTTGTCTCATTCGTTGTGAGTGGGCCTGTTTGTGCCCTTCTGTCCAAAGCACACCGCGTTTTCGGTAGCTCGTCTCGGGTTATTCGGTTTGTCACTACCTTCTTCCGGAAAAGAACTCTGTCCAAAGCATCTGAAGGTCTTCATTGGTTTTTTGAAACAATGGCATAGTAATTTTTGGTTCTGAATGAAAAAAGAGAAATATATTTCTGATTAACCTGTTTCCGTCCATTCGTGTGAGGTGACCATAAAATCGAGCCCATCTTTTACGGATTGTGTCTGTTTTACTGTAGACTTCCTTGTTGGATCTGTTTTGATGGATACCATTCTTGTACTTGGATCCTAGGATTCTTCTAATGATTATGTGCTCTTTTTTCTCCAGTTCTTCGAGGACTCCTTTATCAGCGTTTAGGGACAAGGTTTCTTCGGCATACAAAACTACTGGCTTCAAAACTGTTTCGTAGTTACGTATCTTAGTGTTCTTGCAAAGACATTTTTTGTTGCACAACGTGCAGGATGTTCGGTAATTTATCTATATATTATTTTGTCTATTTTAGATATGCTTGTCCTGAAAGAATTACTGACGTTGCATGAGAAGTATACATCTGTTGAGATTATTTTGTATGGTACTTAAGAAACATGTAGCGTTGAAAAGATGCTGTGGACAATTCAGACGAAAAGATAATGGGGCATATCGGAAACGAGTGCTTAATCGTGGAGGTTGGTAAATACGAGAAAATTGCATAGTGAATCAGTTTCTCTAACTTAAGTGCTCTGTCTTGTAAGAGGGATATTCATATTCTCACATAAATTAGGTAAGAGCTGAGACTCTGACGAGACAACTGTACCGGACAACGTACTGAACCCCCTTACGGCCCTTCTGCCGATTCTCTGTAAGGTAAAGCAGTGACATGTATTCCTATAGGATATAGTATGTTACATAATACTGCATGCACAGGACTGTTAACAACTACTCGTGTTTCTATATCAAGTCTTTCAGCGAAACGCGGAGGGCATGTGTAAAATTAGCCATATTCAAACTGTAAAATGCTTTTAACACGGTGCACTCTGACAGTTCTGTAACTGTTATTAGAATCTCAAACAAACCCCCCATATAAGGTGTTAACTGATGTGGGGAGGGGAAGGGGGGGGGGGGGGGAGACGACTCATCGGATCTAAGTGTACGTCGAGATTTTCGTAGGAGTGGTTACTTTACTTTAAAACTCTATGAACGAAACTACAAATCGCCACCATTAGCGGTTACAATCTTATGATTGTAGGATAACTGATGTGAAGCCATCTTATAACTGTTACATATCCAATATGTAGGGTATTCAGCACAGTTGTCGATTGTGTGATTATAGCCACAACATGGTTTGGGGCAATATTATCCCATTTTCTTTTGCTATAGTCAAGGAGACAAAAGAAGATCTAGAGAAAGTCCTCAGAACAATGGAAAGGATTCTATGCAATCAGTATGGAATGAGAATAAACAAGAAAAAGACTAACGTGATGGTATGCAGTTCAAGAGCAGAATATGATCCTCTGAGAATGAGAATGGGAAAAGAGAAGCTGGAAGTGATAGAGAAATCTACTTACCTGGGAAGCAAAATCACAAGGGATGGTAGAAGCATCAGCCGGCCGGAGTAGCCATGCGGTTCTGGGCGCTACGGTCGCAGGTTCGAATCCTGCCTCGGGCATGGATGTGTGTGATGTCCTTAGTTTAGTTAGGTTTAAGTAGTTCTAAGTTCTAGGGGACTGATGACCTCAGAAGTTAAGTCCCATAGTGCTCAGAGCCATTTGAACAATTTTTTAAATGGTAGAAGCCGGAAAGAAATTGCGGGCAGAATACAAAAGGCCAAAATTGCATTTAATTGGAGGAGGAACTTACTCAGCAGCAAGAACATCAGTCTGAAAAAAAGGAAACGCATCATGAAAGCTTTTGTTTGGAGTGTGACCCTATACGGATTTGAAACTTGGACACTGGGAAGAGAAGAGAGAAGACGGCTATAGGCCCTGGAGATGTGGTGCTATAGAAGGATGATGAAGAACATCTGGAAAGACGAAGTAACAAATGAAGAGGTGCTTAGAAGAATCAGGAAACCATTTCTCTGTGGAGGCACATCCAAACAGAGATGAACTTGTAGGGCACATCCTACAACACAATAACATCGTTGGAACAATAGCAGAAGGAGCTATTGAGGGAAGGAAACGACGGGGGCGACCAAGGATACCATACATGCTACAGATCATGAATGACGTTGGATGTAACACATACGTGGAAATGAAGAGGAAGGTAGACAGAAGAGAGGAAGGGCAATCTGCTGTAAACCAACCTCAGGGTTCAACACTGAAAGAAGAAAAGAAGAAGAAAAACAAGGAAACTAGGTGAAACTGTCCTCCTTATACCTACACACATATAAAAATTACATACGTCCTTAGTTACAACCTACCTTTAAGAATTTTTTTATGCCATTAGGCCTTGTCAACAGCTTAAAAACAGGCTGCACACGTGTAATGTCCACTCAAACCATAAAGAATAAAACATCCCATGACAAGGTAGGTTATAACTCAGGACATATGTAACCTTTGTATGTCTGTCGGTATAAGGAGGATTGCTTATGATTCTGATTTTTTCGTGTCAATCAATAGCATGGTTACTGGAATCCTTATTAAAATAATGTGATGCACATGTGGTAGAAAATGGCAAGTGGTGCTAGATAATGAATTCTTCACGGTAACACTGCAATCGGGTCTCACTTGCATGTCCCCACAGGGTGTGTTGTTATCTTTAATCCGAAAAATGTTTGTATGCAGCTTTCGATGCTTGTCTATCCTGTGCAAGCCTTCGAATAACTACTGCCACCTACATCCACTTGGACCTGTTTACTGTACTCTTGTGCCGGTTCCAAAATGGCTCTGAGCACTATGGGACGTAACATCTGAGATCATCAGTCCCCTAGAACTTAGAACTACTTAAACCTAACTATCCTAAGGACAGCACACACATCCATGCCCGAGGCAGGATTCGAACCTGCGACCGTAGCGGTCGCGCGGTTCCAGACTGAAGCACCTAGAACCGCTCGGCCACACCGGCCGGCTGTACCGGTTTCCCTCGACAATTTTTATCCCCTAGACCTCCCTCGGATACCAAATTGACAATTCATTCATGCCACACACTGTGTGCTCTCAACCGATCTCTTCTTTTAGCCGACTTGTGCTACAAATATCTTTTCTCCCATGTGCAATTCCGTACCTCACACACCGAGCGAGGTGGCGCAGTGGTTAGCACACTGGACTCGCATTCGAGAGGACGACGGTTCAATCCCGTCTCCAGCCGTCCTGATTTAGGTTTTCCGTGATTTCCCTAAATCGCTCCAGGCAAATGCCGGGATGGTTCCTTTGAAAGGGCACGGCCGATTTCCTTCCCAATCCTTCCCTAACCCGAGCTTGCGCTCCGTCTCTAATGACCTCGTTGTCGACGGGACGTTAAACACTAACCACCACCACCACCACCACCACCGTACCTTACACTTAATTATACCATCTACAAATCTAGTCTTCAGTATTCTTCTGTAGCACCACATTTCAAACCCTTCTATTCTCTGCTTGTCTGAACTCTTTATCGTCCACGTTTAACTTCTGTAAAAGATTGCACTCAAGGATAAATACCTTCAGGAAATACTTCCTAATACATAAATTTATATTCGATGTTAACAAACTGATCTCTTTCAGAAACTCTTTCCTTGCTGTAGCTAATCTGCATTTTAAGTTGAAGTCACAAAAGACATGGGAAACCTGCTAATATTGTTTCGGACCTCCTTTGGCCGGGAGTAGTGCAACACCTCAACGTGGCATGGACTTGACAAGTCTTTGAAAGTCCTCTACAGAAATACTGAGCCATACTGCCTCTATAGCTGTCCATGATTGCAACAGTATTTCCGGTACCTGATTTTATGCACGAACTTATCTCTAGATTATGTCCCATCGGTATTTAGTGGCATTCATTCCTGGCGATCTGGCTAGCCAAATGATTAGCTAGAATTTCCCAGAAAGTTCTTCAAACTTTCCGTGGACAATTTTGGTCCAGTGAGGTGGCGCATTGTCTTCCATGAACATTCCATCATTGTTTTGGAACATGAAGTCCATGAATGTCTGCAAATAGCCGAACGTATCCATTTTCAGCCAATGATCGGTTCAGATGGACCGGAGGACCCAGTTCATTCTAAGTAAACGCGGCCCACACCATTATGAAGCCACCACTAGCTCGCACTGTGCCCTGTTGGCAACCTGGGCCCATGTCTTCGTGGGGTCTGCGCCACACTCCAGTCCTACCATCAGCTCTTACCACTTGAAATCAGGACGCATCTGACCACGCCACGGTTTTCCAGTCGTCTAGGGTCCAACAGATATGATCATGAGCCCAGAAGAGGCGTTGCAGGCGATGTCGTGCTGTTAGCAAGGGCGCTTGCGTCGGTCGTCTACTGCCATTGCTCATTACGATCAAATTTCACCCCACTGTTCTAACAGACGCGTTCGTTCCACATTTATTTCTGTGATTATTTCACGCAGTGTTACTTGTCTATTAGCACTGTCAACTCTACGCAAACGTCGCTGCTCTCGGTCGTTACCTGAATGCCGTCGGCCACTGCGTTGTCCGTAATGGGAGGTTATGCCTAGAATGTGGTATTCTTGACACACTCTTGACACTCTGGATCTCAGAATACAGAATTCCCTAACGGTTTCCGAAATGGAATTTGCCATGCATCTAGCTCCATCTACGATTGCGCGTTCAAAGTCAGTTAATGCCCGTTCTGCGGCCACAGTCACGTCGGAAAGCTTTCATGTGAATCACCTGAATACAAATGACAGCTCTGTCAATGCACCGACTTTTTTTACTTTGTGTACGCGATATACCGCTGTGTGTATATGTACATATCGTTATCGCATGACTTCTCTCTCTACTTCGGCCATCATCAGTTATTTTGCTGCTCCAATAGCAAAACTCATCGACAACTTTAATGTCTCATTGCTTAAATTAATTTCCTCAGCGCTGCCTGATTTAATATAGCTACATTCCATTACCCTAGTTTTGCTTTGGTTGATTTTCATCTTAGACCTCCCTCGGAAACACCGTCCAATTCGTTCAACGGTCCTGTAAGTGACCAACATGCTTGTATACACTCCCCCAAACATACAGAAGTTAAAACGAATAATATTGTCGCAAAATCTTGAAGACAAGTGGTAGTTCAGCTGACCAAACGCAGAGTCTGGATATGAGGCTTGAGTTAAAAACCTCTGCTGTCAGTATAATCCCGTGATGCATAACACAGAGACGGAGCCTCACACATTTATTTAGTAAGATAGTGTACACTGAGTGGTTTCAGCTAGAAGTAGAACGAATGTAACATGTGTGCCAGCACCAATAGACTACAAGTGCTAGCAAAATGTTTGCAGTGCAGTCTATGAACGATAACTATTATAAGTAAGTCGGGTGACCACAACAAAGCAGCACCAGACAGAAAGTTTGATGAAACACTGCTGGTACACAAGTGAGGCTTTGCGATTTCTCGGTTGGTGAGGTCCAGTCACTTCCGCGAAAGTCTGTAAACTGCCTCTCTGTCAGAGTCCGATTGGGAAATAACAATGACGTACAATGGTCTTAGGAAGCCGACCGATGTGGCCGAGCGGTTCTAGGCGCTTCAGTTCGGAACCGCGCTGCTGCTACGGTCGCAGGTTCGAATCCTGCATTGGGCATGAATGTGTGTGATGTCCTTAGGTTAGTTAGGTTTAAGTAGTTCACCATCTAGGGGACGGATGATCTCAGATGTTAAGTCCCATAGTGCTTAGAGCCATTTGAACCATTTGATCTTAGGAAACAACTGGCTACAATCCGAAAATAGTAAATATAACTGGGATTTAAAAATTGGTTTGATAAGTTCCTCAGACGTGGAATATTTGCTCCCTATTGTCATTGGCCTAAGCTTTTACTAAAATACAAGGGTTAGAATTTAAATAGTGGAGACTATTTATTCACGAGCTATACAAAACAGTTACATGTTTGCACCTGTTACTGTCCTTCAAAGTAGTCACCAGCGTTGTGTAGAACCCGTTACCAGCGATGTGGAAGGCGTATGCGA
This sequence comes from Schistocerca americana, assembly GCF_021461395.2. Classification (NCBI taxonomy): domain Eukaryota; kingdom Metazoa; phylum Arthropoda; class Insecta; order Orthoptera; family Acrididae; genus Schistocerca; species Schistocerca americana. Next base: position 706,400,151 of record NC_060130.1, on the reverse strand, counting down.
ATTGAGCGGTCTAAAGTTATGTTAATTCTCGTGTACGAATGTGATGGAGTTATCCTAACGCATTCAAATGGTTCAAATGGCTCTGAGCACTATGGGACTTAACTTCTGAGGTCATCAGTCCCCTAGAACGTAGAACTACTTAAACCTAACTAACGCAAGGACATCACAAACATCCATGCCTGAGGCAGGATCCGAACATGCGACCGTAGCGGTCGTGCGGTTCCAGACTGTAGCGCCTAAAACCGCTCTGCCACACTGGCCGGCCCTAACGCATTACCTTCCTCCACGGCAGACCATCTATGCACAGTATTAGTGTTCGTTTTTGGAGCATCACCTGCGACTAGCATTGCGAAACTTTCTCCGCAACCTACCCACCGTTTTGCACGACAATGCGCGGGCGCATACGGCGCAAGCTGTGGCTGCTCTGTTCGGTCGATGGGACTGGGAAGTACTGCATAATCCACCATACTCCCCGGAATTAATTCCTTGTGTCTTTGATTTGATTCCGAAGATGAAGGAGCAGTTCGTGGCATTCGCTTCAGAACTATTCCAGAGATTCGACAAGCAGTAGACAGCTCCATTCGCACCTTCAGCAGAACAGGCTCTGCTAATGGTATACTACGGTTTCCACATCGCTGGCAACGGGTTCTATAGAACGCTGGTGACTACTTTGAAGGACAGTAACAGGTGCAAACATGTAACTCTTTTGTATTGGTTGTGAATAAATAGTTGCCACTGTTTAAGTTCCAACCCTCGTACAATACGTCATAGTAATTCATTTCGACATTTCGAGCAGTGTACTTCATAAGGATTTTAGGTAAATGAAAGGAGGAAAAAAGACGACGGTTAGATATGCCTACTGACGCTTGCTGCATTTTATTGATACATTCACTAAGATGATCGCAGTCTTCCCTGATTGTCTGCTCTTTAGTATCAACCATTGTGGACTACGTATGTTGAAGCGAATTCATAGTTCGCTCTTAAGCCAAATTTGTCAATGGCTGTAATTGAAATGGATAGCGTAATACTGTAGCATGGTCTGCTATATTCCCAGATTTAAAACCGAGAGACTGTTAAGTGTGATGTTGCCTAAAACTCAACATTTATTGCGTTTAGTCACTTCCTTACATGAGGATTGTTGTACTGAGGCGGCAGTACTCAAGAAGGAGCACAGCCTTTCTGGGCAGGTGAGAAATTTAATAGACGGAGACTTCAGCAGGGAACATCGCCTTTCACGAATTTCTCTCTTCTAACGTATTAGTCCGTGCTCACCTCAGGAGCTCTACTGAAGCGATCAGCCACTCTACATCTCATTTTATCTACATAAACGAGTTACTTTAATATCTTTTAAAGACAGTATACGGCGCAGAAAATTCATAACAAAGCACAAGGCGTTGGAGAACGATGTTTACTTCTGAACCCCACAATCAAGCTACACATTAGTAATTCTACGCTGTAATAACTGTTCCGATGCTACTTATCAAAAAGTTTATGTATAACAGGCTCTGCGCATGTAGGAAATACAAGCGAGAGGTTGTGAGACACTGAATGACAAAGTCATACCTTGGAGAGCTCTCAGACGATTCGATTATGAAGGTGGTCTGCAGTGCGCATGCCGATGGAGAATAGAAATTAAGTTCTGAGGTGGGTCGGTGGATGAGGGAAGGGGCTGTTACTGAATAACTTGTGCACTCTTCGCCATTCCTGTGCATTATTTATGAAAACGCTAAAGGCCAGAATTTTGAAAGCTTATGGTAACGTCGCAGTGTTTTTAAACTTTCCACCATCGAAAGCCTTGTACACAGCGTACATATTGAATTTTAGTTTCCAATAAACCATGTATTTATTGTGTTGTGTGAATATAACATTTCCCTAACTATTAATAAAGAAACTGTTTCCGGCGTGAAGTTACTGTATAATTTACGGTCTGTGCAGAAGGGCTACCTTAATTGAAACGAAACAAGAAACTAATCTGTATTAGATTTACACTGTCTTTACCTTTCACCAGGAGTGCTGTTTAGTGAGAGGAGCTCTGTTGTAATACATCAACAGTATTAACGTACTTCTGTGATGCGCTTTGAACCCCTTGATAATAACTGGTGTAGAAATGCTTTCAGCAGTTCTTCTGTTACATTTGAAAACCCTCAAAGAACCTACTGAAAATAGAATAAGGCGAATTACTGCAGGTTGCTTCACTTAATACTCAAGGAACGGACACTAGTAAAATATCTGTGCTCAAAAAATAAAAAGAAAACAGCAATGTGACAAGAAGAGAAATGTCACATAGTCATTATTGTTAGAATATGACTTAAAATAATGCAGTTCACTACAACAAGTGCCGAAACTTACACAAATATTAATATTAAATAACGCTAAACTGAAAAGAGATGAGAAATATATATTATTCCAATGTCTTTTCATCATTTTGGGACAAATATTGTGTGTTTTGCAAAGGTTAGGACTGTATATTCTAATGCTCAACACATTAGCTATGCTCACATGACGCAAGATTATTTGGTAATTTTTTCTTCCCTACGCACGTATGACATAACGAGTGTAACATCTCTGGACATCATTTCTATGTCCATTATCTCCGCTTTTCTTCACGTATTATTCCATATTGCTTCAGTCTCAGCTAAAGACCTATACGAATTCCTCCTGTACTTAAACTTCTAAAAGCCAAATGATACAGAGCTAATGCGTAACACAGTACTTTAAAAAAAATTGTCTTATAACACTCCTTTCGCTATTGTTTAGATATAATATTCGCGCATTTATTATACTGCTCATATATACCACAGAAAACCCATGACCATAGCCAGGCTGTTATACCAAGTGTACAAAGCGTCACTGGCTCGTACTCGACCACTGGTGCCGTCAGAGTGGAAAGATTCTGTTTACCCTACGTGCCGCATTCGTGTATCCTCACTTGTATGTAATGCTAGAATCACGCAAATTCCTTTTCAGGAACAACAGACACAAGTGAATAGTATGTTTTGAAGCTGAAGATTAAAACATTTCCTTTGGTGGTAGTGTACGTCAGTGGAATCAGGGGGTTGTTCTTTTTACTGACCCTCAAAATGAGTTGTCCTCATAGCACTATCACTCCAATATAAATAAATCAAATGCCAAATATTAATTACGACCTGGCTGATAAGTGGATACAGATAGTTTCTAAACACAATCCAAGTTTTGTTCTTCGAGTTCAAATTCCTTCTCCGATTTATATTTACTCTACTCAGGCTATTTCTCAATCCTTCCACTTATTTTATTCAATGATTTTATACTTTTCTTGCAACTTTCGTTGGTCAATTATATCTCATGTTAAGCGTTAAAGGCCTTTTAGGTAAAGTATACGGATATGGCGCGTCAGTTTCAATCAGTCCACAAATTCACGTCAGACCGTAGCAAAAAAGGAATAAAAAACGATTTACGTTTTCAAATATGTTGTATTACTTACTATGCAACGTAGATAAGAAACTAGATATACCGAAGACATAATAAATAACGTTATAAAGGGGATGTCGATCTATGAAAAATAATGGACAGAAAACTTTTCTGCCTGCCGGTGTGGCCTGAGCGGTTCTAGGCGCTACACTATGGAACCGCGCGACCGCTACAGTTGCAGATTCGAATCCTGCCTCGCGCATGGATGTGTGTGATGTCCTTAGGTTACTTAGGTTTAAGTAGTTCTAAGTTCTAGGAGACTGATGACCTCAGAAGTTAAGTCCCATAGTGCTCAGAGCCATTTGAGCCATTTTTTTGATTGTCTGGAAATGGTTATGTGCGGGTAATTGGAGATCATTTGCAACCATGCATGGACTTCCTGTCCCAAACAAGGATGGAATTTTTATGGATGACAATGCGCCATGTCAACAGGCCACATTTGTTCGCTACTGATTTGCAGCACATTCTGGACCATTCGAGCGAATGGTTTGGCCACCCAGACCACCAGACATGAACCTCATTAAACATTTATGGGCATAATCGAGAGAGCAGTTCGTGGACAAAGTCTTGGACCAGCAACACTTCAGCAATTACGGACGGCTATAGACGATTATGAAAGGTAGTAATCGTCTTCAAGATACTTTGGAGAAGCTCGTTTCATTGGATAACGCTATTCATTTTGTTTTCTCTGTGACGATAAATACGACGCAGATGTGCAGAGCTGTGAGGAATACTTATATTATGTGCAATCTGTTAGGGGTATAAGTGTAAATATTGTGATCATTGGTACCTTAATATGCATGCACTTCTGTGGGTTTATTGCTTTTTCTGTGCAGCTAACAGTCTCCCAAAAAACACGTCACGTAATTTACTACTTAATGTTTTCTGCAGTCATAACTATATCACTATGTGAGATAAGCTTGTCACTATAGACTAACTCTTTGGCGTCCACACGTCCACATTTCAACACCTCACCTGCTGCCAAAGGAAAATAAACATTAATGGCGTGCTCTTTCCACGTGTACTAGACGATACTAACCAACCCATAAACATACTATTCCTAATAACTATAATTATTAGTCGTAAATGAATGGGTTTTACGCAACTTGCAACGCCTTCAAATACCACAGGCAAGATTTTCGTATTCTCTCATTTGCTACATGTAAACCATTAGTCTTACCAAAAAATAAAAAAAAGTGTATTTTTGTACTAAGATCCGTTTACGCAAAACGCCAAAGTTTCCAAATTAGCAAGAAAAACGTAGAAAGTACCTTCAAATACGTATCTTTTGAATGTCTAGAAAACTGTAGACTCCAGCGAAAAAGTATCCCAGTACAAAATTTAACTGCATTAAATATCCTACACAGTAGTCCTGTTCATTTTCTTATATAGGTCTAATAGTTTGTATACAGCATGTTACACAGCATGAAAACCTCGTACGTGGTTTTCGAAGGCGTTGCGTGTTACTTAAAACCTATAGGTACGGGCAGCTGTATCACACTGTTTATACACTGGGTTAACCACCTAAAACTTTCACCACACATATTGCGGAAATTTAAATTGCTATTGATGTACGGTTTTCACATTATGGATTGGTACCCAGGGGCTCGTATAATTAGAAAATAACCAAATTGTAATAATACTTAGAAAGTGTATTTTTGTGAAACATACACTTCTTAAATGGAACAATGCCTATTGGTATTAACAAACTAAAAGTAGGGTACATTAGAAACTCAGTGGTGTTCGCTGTATCATTCTAATACGAGTCGCTTACGAGATATTGTATTTTGAAAAGTTTCACACCGACACTTGTCTGTCCCATTCAGCCTACGTAGTTGTTACCTGTGGTAGCACGGAACGACTGCTGCACATGTGCTAGCACTTCACTGCACACGTCTGAGCAGCCTGCAATAATATGTCGTTGCATATCATCGAGTGTAGTTGGTATGTCCTTGTAGACAGCGTCTTCTAGCTTTCCCCGCAGAAAAAAGTTTACAGGAGCCAAATCTGGGGAGTGGGCCGGCCTAGATACAGGTCCCCTGCGTCCAGTCCAGCCATCTGGAAACAATTCGTGAAGTCATGCTGTGGCATGTTGCGCACTGTAGGTTGAACAGCCATCATGTTGGTACCACAGGCTCCTCCTAGTCTGCAGAGGAACGTCTTCTTGCATCCGTGTAAGATGTTCTGTTAGGAGGATACGATACCTGTGAGCGTTCGGCGTTCCGTCTATCACACACAACACATTTACATTCCATGGTCGCTGACGTTCCGCCGGACGAAGCCAACGGGCGTTGCCAACAGTCCAATAGTGCATGTGTCTGCGGTTTACCTGGTCATGATCAGTAAATGTAGCTTCATCACTAAACAAGATAGATTATACGTTTTGAGTATGCTGTCTTAATGTCCGTGTACCGAAGTTAACACGATTCTGATAACCTTTTTTATGCAGCTCTTGACGGAGAGAGATGTGATAAGGATGGAACCCATGTCGACGGATAATGCGTAGGACACTTCCCTGACTCGCACCACTTCCTCCTGCTACTGCGCGAAAACTTACGTGCGGATCAACCGCAACACCGTTCTCTTCTTGGTCTAGATCTTACACTACCACTTTCACCTAACTGGTTGAAGACTATAGTAAATAAAGGCCGAGACGGTTGACGTCTACTGCGATATCTTGCCGCATACACTGTACAAGAACTAACTGCATTCTTCCTACACTCTTCATACAAAATTAGCATACATTCTTTTTCCGCATTGGTAAATCCCATTCTTGACTCACAACCTACTGCTTGGATTCTTGGATTGTCACACGCTAATTGACTAGCAGGTCACAATGCACTCAAGGAACACACAAGTGCAGCGTAAGCAACCATAACAGCATCGTACCTAACAACGACGCAAGTTGAATGACACAAACAAGTGTTCGCGTGGGAAATCCTCAGAAAATGACATATCGTAAACAATTCGCATTAGAACACTACTGACATTCCAATTTGCCCTGCTTTTGGTTTCTTAATGCCAAGAGGCATACTTCCATTTTAAAAAACGTATATGTTTTCATAAAAAACACACTCTCTAGGTTGTTGTTGCTGTGGTCTTCAGTCCTGAGACTGGTTTGATGCAGCTCTCCATGCTACTCTGTACTGTGCAAGCTTCTTCATCTCCCAGTACTTACTTCAACCTACGTCCTTCTGAATCTGCTTAGTGTATTCATCTCTTGGTCTCCCTCTACGATTTTTACCCTCCACACTGCCCTCCAATGCTAACGTTTGTGATCCCTTGATGGCTCAGAACATGTCCTAGCAACCGGTCCCTTCTTCTTGTCAAGTTGTGACACAAACTCCTCTTCTCCCCAATTCTATTCAATACTTCCTCATTAGTTATGTGGTCTACCATCTAATCTTCAACACTCTTCTGTAGCACCACATTTCAAAAGCTTCTATTCTCTTCTTGTCCAAATTATTTATCGTCCACGTTTCACTTCCATACATGGCTACACTCCATACAAATACTTTCAGAAATGACTTCCTGACACTTAAATCTATACTCGATGTTGATAAATTTCTCTTCTTCAGAAACACTTTTCTTGCTATTGCCAGTCTACATTTTATATCCTCTCTACTTCGACCATCATCAGTTATTTTGCTCCCCAAATAGCAAAACTCCATTACTACTTTAAGTGTCTCATTTCCTAATCTAATTCCCTAGGCGTCACCCGACTTAATTAGACTACATTCCATTATCCTCGTTTTGCTTTTGTTGATGTTCATCTTATATCCTCCTTTCAAGACACTGCCCGTTCCATTCAACTGCTCTTCTTCCAAGTCCTTTGCTGTCTCTGACAGAATTACAATGTCATCGGCGAACCTCAAAGTTTTTATTTCTTCTCCATGGATTTTAATACGTACTCCGAATTTTTCTTTTGTTTCCTTTACTGCTTGCTCAATATACAGATTCAATAACATCGGGGAGATGCTACAACCCTGTCTCACTCCCTTCCCACCCGCTGCTTCCCTTTCATGTCCCTCGACTCTTATAACTGCCATCTGGTTTCTGTACAAATTGTAAATAGCCTTTCACTCCCTGTATATTACCCCTTCCACCTTTAGAATTTGGAAGAGAGTATTCCACTCAACATTGTCAAAAGCTTTCTCTAAGTCTACAAATGCTAGAAATGTAGGTTTGCTTTTCCTTAATCCATTTTGTACGATAAGTCGTAAGGTGTGTATTGCCTCACGTGCTCCAACATTTCTACAGAATCCAAACTGATCTTTCCCGAGGTCGGCTTCTACCAGTTTTTCCATTCGTCTGTAAAGAATTCGCGTCAGTATTTTGCAGCTGTGACTTATTAAACTGATAGTTCGGTAATTTTCACATCTGTCAACACCTGCTTTCTTTGGGATTGGAATTATTATATTCTTCTTGAAGTCTGAGGGTATTTCGCCTGTCTCATACATCTTGCTCACCACATGGTACAATTTTGTCCGGACTGGCTCTCCGAAGGCTGTCAGTAGTTCTAATGGAATGTTGTCTACTCCCGGGGCCTTGTTCCGACTCAGGTCTTTCAGTGCTCTGTCAAACTCTTCACGCAGTATCATATCTCCCATTTCGTCTTCATCTACATTCTCTTCCATTTGCAGAATATTGTCCTCAAGTACGTCGCCCTTGTATAGACCGTCTATATACTCCTTCCACCTTTCTGCTTTCCCTTCTTTGCTTAGAACTGGGTTTCCATCTGAGCTCTTGATATTCATACAAGTGGTTCTCTTTTCTCCAAAGGTCTCTTTAATTCTCCTGTAGGCAGTAACTATCTTACCCCTAGTGAGATAAGCGTCTACATCTTTACATTTGTCCTCTAGCCATCCCTGCTTAGCCATTTTGCACTTCCTGTCGATCTCATTTTTGAGATGTTTGTATTCCTTTTTGCCTGCTTCATTTACTGCATTTTTATATTTTCTCCTTTCATCAATTAAATTCAATATTTCTTCTGTTACCCAAGTGTTTCTACTAGTCCTTATCTTTTTACCTACTTGATCCTCTGCTGCTTTCACTACTTCATCCTTCAGAGCTACCCATTCTTCTTCTACTGTATTTCTTTCCCCCATTTGTGACAAATGTTCCCTTATGCTCTCCCTGAAACTCTGTACAACCTCTGGATTAATCAGTTTCTCCAGATCCCATCTCCTTAAATTCCCACCTTTTTGCAGTTTCTTCAGTTTTAATGTACAGTTCATAGCCAACAGATTGTGGTCAGAGTCGACATCTGCCCCTGGAAATGTCTTACAATTTAATATCTGGTTCCTAAATCTCTGTCTTACCATTATATAATCCATCTGATACCTTCTAGTATTTCCAGGATTCTTCCATGTGTACAACCTTCTTTTATGATTCTTGAACCAAGTGTTAGCTATGATTAAGTTATGCTCTGTGCAAAATTCTACCAGACGGCTTCCTCTTTCACTTCTTTCCCCCAATCCATATTCCAATACTATGTTTCCTCTCTCCCTTTTCCTACCCTCGAATTCCAGTCACCTATGACTATTAAATTTTCGTCTCCTTTCACTACCTGAATAATTTCTTTTATCTCATCATACATTTCATCAATTTCTTCATCATCTGCAGAGCTAGTTGGCATATAAACTTGTACTATTGTAGTAGGTGTGGGCTTCGTGTCTATCTTAGCCACAATAATGCGCTCACTATGCTGTTTGTAGTAGCTTACCCACATTCCTATTTTTTATTCATTTTTAAACCTACTCCTGCATTACCCCTATTTGATTTTGTATTTATAACCCTGTATTCACCTGACCAAAGGTCTTGTTCCTCCTGCAACCGAACTTCACTAATTCCCACTATATCTAACTTTAACCTATCCATTTCCCGTTTTAAGTTTTCTAACCTACCTGCCCGATTAAGGGATATGACATTCCACGCTCCGATCCACAGGACGCCAGTTTGCTTTCTCCTGATAACGACGTCCTCTTGAGTAGTCACCGCCCGGAGATCCGAATGGGGGACGATTTTACCTCCGAAATATTTTACCCAAGAGGACGCCATCATCATTTAACCATACAGTAAAGGTGCATGCCCTCGGGAAAAATTACTGTTGTAGTTTCCCCTTGCTTTCAGCTGTTCACAGTACCAGCACAGCAAGGCTGTTTTGGTTAATGTTACAAGGCCAGATCAGTCAATCATCCAGACTGCTGCCCCTGCAATTCTGGCCCCGAGGAAGTAAAGCTTTCGTAGGGTGCCCTGGTTGCGAATTTAGAAATGTTTGGCAAGGATGAACTAGACCGTGGTTTTACAGCAAATTACAGCTGAAGCACAGGACACAGAATTAGTGGAAAAACTGTTGAGTGAGTACGTGGAAATATTTAATCCATTTGGTCCATTACCCGCAGTATCACTTGTTCAGCACCAAATTCTTATTGGAAGTGAAGCATCCATCTAAAACCGACTAATCAAGTTCCAATGCATTTACGACCCATGGAAGAGTTTATAGATCAGCAACTTAGAGATGACATCATAGAACCTAGCTGTAGTCCCTCGACTGTTCCGATTGTAATTGTAAGCAAAAAGTCACCAGATGGTGGCAAAGCATATCGTTTCTATCGTGAATACCGGTTCCTTAACCAGGAAACGGTGTCGGATGTCTATCCTATGACTAATATAACACAGATAGGGGACAACTTGGATCAGTGTCGGTACTTCACAACACTGGATTTGCGTAGTGGTTACCACCAGAAACAAGCGACGTTGTAGAATCGACCGATTGTTGTGCCAGCGCCTTTGGGACTTACTAAACCGACGAGGAAGGTGTAATTGACTATTTACTATCACTTGGCTCCTGTTATTAGCCAGAAGAGAGGGTCTCACTTGGAAGTTAGTGTACCAATACCACTAACTTGTAGATACTGCTATTTGGAGTGCTATGCAGTACACGCATATCCAGTAGCATGGGAGTCTTTGCGCAAGTGCTTCTCGCTGAAGGTGCAGGAGATGTTGCTAGTGGCACCAGACAGACAAGTCATGCGTTAATGTCTACACAAGAGCCGTTACACTGTGCACCGGACCAGTTACCATTTGCTCATTGAAGTTAGTTCATACAGTGCATAAATCTTGCTAGTTCGCTTTGTTTCGTTCTGAGAAGGGTGTCGCGGAATGCTCTAAGGAACTATTGACGGAGAAGGGGAAATACTTCCAGCGGGTAGGACAGCACTGGTTATATTTGGTGGCACAGCCGACAGTCGTTATTTGTACATGTTACAAGAATGGCAAGTTATATAGCACACAAAGGTTGGTTCTTCAGGGTCAAGGATTAATGGAGCTCGTTGTGAGATATCTTGATCCACTTTCCGCTTACCAGCTACGACAACAGGCTATAGCAATTAGTACCTTCCCCAGTTTTGCCTCCCTGAACGCCTTTCGTTTCTTAACGACACCACTGACGAAGACCTGCTCACCTCTCTGGGTCAGATCATCACCACCCAACCTGGTTGTGTTACCATGAAAGATCTCTTAGAGCACGTTGAAAGCTACAGAAGTAGTCAGCAGCAGCGATTGGAAGTCTCCGGTTCATCGACATCAGCCGCTTGCGTATTCCTTCTGGTGATCGGAGTTATATATTTCATGTTCGAGGAAAGAAATTCCAAACTTCCACTCCTCCCTAGCTCCAGAACGGCACTCCCTCCCCAAACTACACAGTGTAATGAGCGAACACTCATGAAGACAAAGACCAAGTGTGCTCAGTATCCTTAATGAAAAATGGTGTACAACTGTGGTGTATTTAGTACTGCCAATCCACAGTATATAATTTCAAATATGTGAACTGCGTAAATATGGTGTAAGTCCAGTGTTGATAGAGGGTTCTAAGCCATGTAAATAGAGTCAAGTGTAAATAGAGGTAGAATGAGGGGACGCAGTCTTCTCATAGAGCGGACTAATGTAGAGGGCCAAATGATTAGAACAATTAAGTTGACTAAAGGAAGAAGTTTTACAGTAACGAAATTTGTTAAAATATGAAGCAATAATGGGAGCCAGAAATTGTATGTGTGTTCCATTCTGTTGCACATGTCAGTGGTGTGGAATCCTGAAACAAGTGAGTCGGAAGACCGCCAAGTTAAGCAACATGGAGAACACTGCGTCGCCGACCAGTGTAGGACATGACAAGAGTCAGCTCGCCGTATCGAGAGGAGCAGTAATTGGGTCAGTTTCGCTAGCCGAGCAACACCAGAATATTCCACCCCCTACCGGGCAGGAAGAACCTCAAACTTCAGCAACTGAAAGCTGTATTAAAGGACCCGCCGCAAGCTCGTTATCATTGATGATTGTGAGGTGTAGTAGTGATGCAGTCTGTGTCACTCACCGCCAGTTCGGAGTCGTCACTGTCATCACAGTCATCGTATTAGTCACCATCGTAATGCAGGTCGACGCCTAGGAGGTATCAGATTGACGCCAACGCTGTGATTATCACCATCGCTGTTGTCAGCAATCAGCCACCTGTAATGGGAGTCATCACCTGAGGGTGCAATATCGCCATCGTCCTGGGATGCTGCCTCCGCAAACACCGTGACCGAGGCCAGAGCCCGGGACCCTGGCAGCCGACGCCAGACAGCCGCCACTGGGGATGGTCGCTGAGACAGGATACTGACATGCCGCCGCCACGACCCTCAGACGTGGTCACAACAAAGGTCCACAGCACGTGGTTCCAGCCACCGCGTTACGACCCAAGAAGGCCACAGCGCCGCTGTCGAGCCAGCGGATTCCGATTACGCCAGCGGAGCCACAGTCGCAGCAGTGGGCACACGTGTGAGCGTCAGCTGCCCCCTTCGTTGCCACCGAGAATATTACGAGCGGAAGCAAACTTCGCCCAGAGGGCCAACAACCAGTGTGTTACAGCTGATCAATAAATGTTGTTACTCTGTCATTAGGATCCATCCGGAGACACACCGCACCACCCCCTTCCTCACACCAAGCAGAGAACCACGTTAGAATCCAGCAACGGGCGGTTGAGTCTGGTGCCAGTTTACAGCTTTTTCTAGTACAGAAACGTTTTCCTTCAAGGGTATTCGTCAGGCGAACCGAAGTTGTTAGTAGAGGGAACACCTATAGCAGCTAGCATGTGCGAGGAAGCAAAGAAAATATTGTTAAATTGGGACGGAGATGGCAGTCGCATTATATAGTCGCACTTCGCTGGTTTGGATGTACTAAATACATTACAGTCAGTGGCAGCTGAAACTCTGAATAGTAAATTCCGGGACTGTGAAGGCCGTATTGAAGCAATGCATGCCCTAGGAGAAGACGTCACGGCACACTGTAATTTTCTCACTCCGAAAATTCTCGAACATTTTATGTTGAAATGTCTCATAAATGGGTTATTCCTGCTGGAAAAAGAACTATTGAAGGAAATGTACTCAAATCGCCGAACTTTTTGGAAGAAGAATTTCATGGTGCTCTTGCTGCACAAATGATTCGTGCCGAGTATCTGTCATCGTCTAACTTCACACTCACTGCAACAACTCTTCACATAAATTCAAATCAAGCTAAAAAGTCGCAGAAACCTAAACTAGAAGTACAACCATACTGTGAATCTTCCCAAGCTTGCACTCGTTGGCTTCAGCCCGCAACCGCGCTGCTGCTACGGACGCAGGTTCGAATCCTGCCCAGGGCATGGATGTGTGTGATGTCCTTTGGTTAGTTAGGTTTAAGTAGTTCTAAGCCTAGGGGACTGATGACCTCAGATGTTAAATCCCATAGTGCTCAGAGCCGTCTGAACCATTTACACTCATTGCGCCCAAGGCTGCAACATAGTAAGTGGAGCCAACAATGTATTGCTAAACTAAAGAGAAATAATCGTTGAAACTTCCGGCAGATTAAAACTGTGTGCCGGACCAAGACTTGAACTCGGGACCTTAGCCTTTCGCGGGCAAGTGCTCTACCAACTGAGATACCCAAGCACGACTCACGACCCGTTGTTTTATACGTCCAAACCAAAGTCACAGTCTGAAAAACTGCAGTAAGACGTGCCAGATATTGTGTTCTAGGTTCACGACACGTCATCACAACCGAGTGAGATGGCGCAGTCGTTAGCGCGGGGGACTCGTTTCCGGGAGGACGACGGTTCAAACCCGCGACCGCCCATCCTGATCTAAGATTTCCCGAAAACGCTTCAGCCAAATGCCGGGATGGTTCCTTTGAAAGGGCACGGTTGACTTCCTTCCCCATCCTCCCTAATTCGATGGGACCGATGACCTTGCTGTTTGGTCCCCTCTCCCAAATCAACCAACCAACCAACCAAGCATGTCATCACAAAGCTATCAGGAGTGACACTGCTACCTCTGTTTCATCTTTTCAGCAAGTGACCACTACTTGTGCAGGGAAAATCGATATACAGATTTCAATAGCTTTTACTTCCGCTGGGACAGCTCGAGTTAGGGCCAGTGGACCGGATGGATTAACCACACTTATTCGCTGCGTTCTGGATAGCGGTAGTCAGCCAAACTTCATTTTCTGCATCCTAATTGATGACCTGGGCTGAAGAACTACAGAACATCGCGACCTGTTTGTCGGCATCTCTGAAATTCTATCCGCTACTTCAACGCATTTTAAAGTAGTTGAATTCTCTTTAAAGTATATCTGGACAAATTTCAAGATGTCTTAACTACATAATCACTCTCCGCGTTATCAATTGCACCTTCCAATATAAGAAAACTAGTGCGCACTAGGAGACTTCTGTTAGCGGATCCAAAGGATGTTACGGACGTTCTTCCCATTCAGATCGTCATCGGGGCAAATCACTGTTGGAAAACCGTTAAAAATTCCTCTCCGGGTAGATTAACGTCAACCATTGTCGTAATATCTTCCATTCTAGGTTGCATTCTTAGCGAGAGGAAATCAAGCGCCACACGACAAAGCTCATGATGGCAACCTGGATCAGAATAGAGGCAGCAACGTCAAAAAACGATATCTTACGACATTTCTGGGATTTAGAAGCAATGGGGATCACAGCGGACGAAACAAGAAATCCGAATCCGAGGAATTGGACCTGTTGTAACATTTCTCAAAATCCTACTGCACTGAAGACGAAAGAAGATTGGTTTCATTCCCAAGAAAAAGCAAAGTTATGATGCCTAATAACGTTCAGCAAGTAACCTGAAACATATTTACGAGGCACAAATGATAGACCACATCAAAAAGATATATGTGGATTTCACCATCTGGGTAGACATTACGTGACACATTTTATATGCCACATCATGCAGTAAAGAAAGAAATGTTAGGTGACACAAAATGGAGGACTGTATTACAAGATTCGTCGCTTGAGAAGAATGCACATTCACTGAGTGCCTGTTAGAAATGGGTCCTAATTTACTCCCTGACATTCTTTCAATATTAATCGATGAAAGACCTTAGTGTCAAACCGTGTTACAGAAATACAAAGACTGACATATCCGTCACAGTAGAGACACTGCCTTGCTGAAAAAATCCCAGCTGATCTGCTCTGCAGACGTATCACAGCAAACTTCAGCATGCTACTATATTGTTCCATGGGCCTGCTTAGTTAACAAAGAACACAACGCTGTTGTCACAATTTACACTGAGAAGTTGTAACAACAACAACGCTGTACTATTGTACATATGAAAATTTTTTTCTTCTGATTTTCGATAAATTAGTGTAATCAATGTTCTGATTTCATTTCTTTTTTGTTTCATGTCATTATGTTAAAGAAGCTGTAAACAATTTTCCATGTGAATATTAATGTTTATGTCAAATTGCAAGCAATATTATAACAAAATTGAAATGTAAGAAATGTTGAAACTGTTGTAAGATGTTAAAGTTGTAATTGTGCGTCTGGTCCATACGTAGGCAATGTATTGGTATATGTAGAATGCAAAACCTCGGGTGAATACCCTGCCTGTAGGGGAGCGGTAAAAGGTGGATGGCAGGCGAGCGCGGGAAAATGCACACGGGCGCGGGATGGCATAACGGGCTCAGTAGTAGTAGTCGGAGGTGGGCATTGATCCGAGCAACACGTTCTGGATCAAGGAGGCTCTCCTGGAAAACGTGATTTCGTTGAGCCTCGGATGTGCCGTTTCCGACGCCTATACAGCATGGCAATATTACATAGGCACTAAACGGAAAAGTATTGCGACGCTAAGAAGAAGCAAAGTGCCGATACCTCAAGAGCTATTGCTGTGATTGTATGTGTGCTCTGTGCCTCGCCATCTCGCCGTCCGCCAACCGCCGCATCGATACGAACAGGTTGAAACTTTTAGTACTGTATTCGTGTGGGCCAGTGTTACTTTTGTTCCATACTGTTCAATAACAACTTAAATTTTACCAGAACTGTCCTATCATTTAATTATCCTCACAACTAACTTAGACAGGGTCCTTTCCACATGTTATGCATTCCGAGTGTCCCGAAATGAAGAATTAAAGTTTATGTTAATAGTAATCACCTGCAGACCTATCTATGTTAGAATGATGTTTAAAGAACTTTGTTGTTAATGAATATACAGGTAAATAATACAGGTCTGACAAAGTTGGAAGATAATGTTAAAATTGGTTTAGTAATGAAGTTTAATTAATTAGAGACAAAAAATAATGGTAGTTAAATGAGCAGGAAATAAGATAAAAAAGAGTAGTAACTCATATATTGGAAATCTTGAGCACTTAATGATTTTAATAATCAAAAGTTTCAATACAGTGATCATAACAGTTTAAGGTCACCCCCCCCCCCCCCTCTTTCTTGTTCAATTGGATTCTGAACTCTACTGAACTGATTTGACCAGCAAATTTAAAGTCAATATAAAACCAAAATTTATCAATGTTTTACCCTTTTCAAAATTGACATTGTATGTGTGTTTCAAAAGTGCTATATCCAGGGTAACCTATGCCTGATTTTAATCAGATCAATAGACAGTACGAAGCTTGTAGTAAACATTGCAGTGTATTGTTGTGTATTTATGGCTTGTCCATATTAGTACAGAAAGTGAAATTATTAGTTCAGTAGATTTTCTGGTTCTAAAATTTAGCATATTATGCAGTGTTATTACGTGTTGTTTTGTATGAACGTACATCAACTTGTACAGGGAAGAAACTCAGTTAATGCCTAATTAGGCTGGCGAAAGTATTATTAACAATTTCGTAGCATCTGCTGTGTTGTTTCTTGTCCGTCCTAACGTGTAGTTGCACTTCGGAATTGTTTGACGCTTCATTGTTATTACTGAGTGGGTGTAAGTCTGATTTGCCTCCATTCAGGTACGCGCGGTCAAAATCTACAGAAAAATCCTTTCTTATAAGGTGAAGCCCGTCAACTTACCATAGTACAGGCTTTAAAGAGTACTGTGCGCACGAGCGCAGTGTTACAAGTGGCTCCCGGTGACAGGACATCCAGTTGTTGTCGGCCACAAATTAATGTGAATACCGAACAGTGGATGTTCAGTGGCACGAATTGTAATAATATTCAGTAAAGTCAATAGCAGTGAACATCAAGTACGGTAGTGTGGTGTAATTTGCATTCAGTATGGACAAGAACGTAGAAACAGTAGATGTGCCGAGCGTAATGGAAAATGCGCATGGCAATAGCAGGAGCTTACGCGGCCAGATAACAGATGGCGTTAGCGGAAGACAATTGGCGTACATACAATACCACGAACACGTTAACGAACGGATTGAAATGTCGAGATCACCTAGAACACAGCAAGGAATAAAACAGGAAGTAGAGGATGACTTTGTAGACGATAGTGGGTACGTGAACGAATCCACTGACATATTTGATTCTCCACAGATAAAGAAAGAAAGAACCGAAAGGAACTTTTGAAGTAGAATCGGAACACACCGATTCCGTAGAACAAAACAGTGTGAAAATTTTAAGCATGAACGATTTATTTGAACAATTAACCAAACAAATTGCAGGACAGAGTGAGCAGCTCAAAACACAGAATGATCAGCTTAAAACACACGTTGGTCAGCTTAAAGCACAGGTAGAAGAACAAGGAATTAAAATTAGTAAACAAATAGAACAGGTAGAACAAAAAGTGGGTGGTTTAAGCTCTGTAGTAAACACTATGAAATTTGAAATTGACACAATTAACAAAAATATGGATACTATGCAGGGGGAAATTGACAACATTAACAGTAGGTTTGATGTTGAAATTCCCAGCATCCAAGAGAAAGTAGAGCCTCTGGTTGAAACAAAATTAGACGAAAAAGTTTTCGGTCTTAAAACTGAGATCGTAAACGAATGTCAACACGGACTCTCACAGTTGAAAAAGGCAGTTTCAGACACTGGAAGAGATTTAGGTGAGAAAGTTATCGGATGTGTACAAAAATGTGAACAAAATACTTCGAAAATTCAAGGCAAAATTTTCGATCTTGAGAGTAAAATTAAAGATAGACCTGGTGTTGTCTGTAATGGCACACCACTTACGAGGCCGTTAGAAGGTGAGGAACGCTTCGATCCCGCCAAGAAACATAACGGATGGCATCCGTTAGATTTCATCAAAAATTGCGAGAGGATATTTCCTGAACACTTGTCTGGCCAGGAAAAGATAAACGTAGTAATTAGCGCCTTAGCAGGTGACGCTAAGCGCTGGGGAATTAATTTGAATACCGAAAAAATGACGTTCGAAGAATTTAAGCAAAAGTTTACGGAAGAATATTGGTCCGAACAAAAACAGGATGATCTGTGGCACGAGTTTATCATGGCCAAACTTCATGATAACAGGGGCAGGAATTCTATGAAAGATTTCTGCGAATATTGGTACCGGAAATTGACGCATTTAAGAGGAAGAAGATCCGATTCAGAAATCATCTGGGAGCTATATAAAAAGCTTCCAGAAGATTCAAAGAGATACGTTGGAAGCAATCATCGCAGCTTCCAAGCATTTCTCGAAAGGGTCGAAGACGAAGACCATTGGCGCGAAGGTCGTGCCAATTATCAAAATTTTGGTAACAGAAATAATCGTAATAATGACGAGAGAAATGACGGCGATGGGTTTCGCGTAAGTATGATACAGAGAGGTAGAGGCAGAGGAAGAGGGAGTTATCCCGGTCGCGGTAGAGGGTACACCGCGCAAAATAATAACGACGCGGGAAACTGATTTCCGCGAACGTTGAGGGCCAAACGGAAGCGGACAGTACATACCGGCCCCGATTTAAGAAATGTTACCGGACTAAAAGTAAAGTTACGAGACAGGTTAGAGACAGGCGTGGAACGAGGCAACGTGTTGTTGCGAAACAAGCGTCAGGTGCAAGCGCGGATGAGTCACCTTCGCTGCGCAGAGTGCTACATGTTAACAGGCGAGTGGAGCATCAGAGGGCAACGGCCCAGCCTAGCAGAACAGATGTTCAGAGAGAAGCCGCTAGCAATGCGGCAGCATTAGGTACGAACATTGCCGTGAGAACTGGTGTATACATAACGAGTGATAATTCCGTGGCGAAGGAAATAGTAGATGAAACAGTGGATACACAGAGAGGTGCGGTTAGCAGTGTTAGCATTGAAATAAATGGCGAGAATGAATTAGTGGAAGTAAGCAATTGGCGTGTGCAGATCGACGATCTGTACAAGGGCCTCAAGCAATGTGAGTGGGAGGATTTTAAGAAGGATTATGAGGCAAGGAGGTTAATTAGTGGAAAAGGAAATAGTAGGGACGTCGATAAGGTGACGTGGCCCAAATTTGAAGAGGAGAGAGTAAATAGCGCCGCGCAAAGTACGCGTGCTGCCGATAGGACGAAGGTTAAAGATAGGAAGGAATTGGAGGATGAAATCCTTAGCATTGACGAGGAAGTAACTTCTGTTAATGATCCGCCAACAGTACAAGCTGCTACCGAAAGGCACCGTGAGGAAGAGGCAGGTAATTACCTAAAGGAATTGAAGTCCACGAGGATTACACTAAATATGAAGTAACAGTGGATGTGAGTAAAGCTGATAATGAGGCCGTTTTGTCGAAAGAGGATACCGAGTTAAAATCAAAGCCTGACGAAAATGCAGAGGGAGAACTCAGTGCCTGTCTCAGAAAAGCTTTTGTGTTAGAACCTGAAAGCGATCCAGAATGGTCGGATTCGGACGATAGTTAAGATGACGAATATTTCGATGCTAGTGAAAATAATGGGGATACAGCTAATTGCGATATTGTACCTAATGATGACGAAGTTTCAAAACAAAATCCAGATGTTGAGACTGAACAAAGAAAGAAAGGGCCACCTGACGACTCAGGGTCTATTTTACAAAGAGTTCAAGTAATTAATGATTTTGAACTCCCAGAACCAAAGAAACCGCCAGATATAGGTGATGTGAATGTTAAAAGCATATCTTGGGACAATGTTATCGTCGACCCGGATTTGCTTAGGGAAGACCACAACAATGAAAAGCATTTGACGGTTAAACAAACTGTATACCTGTTGAAATTTATAATGTGAAATTGCAAGTACTTCTTGATACTGGATCTCAGATAAGTGCAATCTCCCAGTCGCTTTTCGAACACATTTGTGATAAGCCTGGACTAGTAATTATGTCAGTGACGGGTGTAAAAGTTGTTGGTGCTACTGGCAAGACTAGCAAGCCGGTAAAGAACAAGATTTTGGTTGAATTTAGTATAAAAGGACAAAAGTTTGAACACGATTTTTTGGTTGTGCCAGACTTGAGTACTTAAATGATTCTGGGAATAGATTGGTTAGATAAAGAAAAGGTTATTATTGATTGTAGCCAGGAAGTGATTGAAATTAATAATGCATCTATGAATTTGGAATTAAAAGTTGAGGAAAATGGGAAGGTGTTCGATTCAGAAATTGATTCTTTATTGTTGGAGGCCGGCCGCGGTGGCCGTGCGGTTCTGGCGCTGCAGTCCGGAACCGCGGGACTGCTACGGTCGCAGGTTCGAATCCTGCCTCGGGCATGGGTGTGTGTGATGTCCTTAGGTTAGTTAGGTTTAAGTAGTTCTAAGTTCTAGGGGACTTATGACCTAAGATGTTGAGTCCCATAGTGCTCAGAGCCATTTTTTATTGTTGGAGATCGACCAAGGGAGTGTTGGTTTGACAAACATGTTAGAGGTGTACCATGTCCAGAGGTTAATAGATGAGAGTGACAAGCAGGGGCATAATTTTAAAGAAATTGTGGAACGTTTGAAGGAAATATCTCCTGATCAGAAAACAGAGTTGTTTGATATTTTAGAAAGTAATAACACCGTATTTTCGGACAAACCTGGCCTAGTTAAGAACTTTGAATACCAGATTGAGACAATAGAGCATAAACCTTTCTTTCTAAGACCGTTTTCGGTACCCATACCAAAGAGGCAGGCTGTTCAAGTGGAAATAGATAAAATGATAGAATGGGGTGTAATCGAACGGAGTAGCAGCGAATATAGTAGTCCCCTTATCATCGTGAATAATAGGGATGGGAGAGTGAGAGTAGTTATTGACGCCAGGACTTTGAATAAAATTGTGAAGAAGGAAATAGACAGACCTGAAAATCTGGACGAAATGCTCCAAAAATTTTATAATGTGAAGTATTTAATCAGTCTGGACATGACCGCACTGGCAAATTCCATTGAGCAAAGAATCCCATAAATATACCGCTTTTTTATTTGCCGGGAAATGCTATCAGTATAAAGTAGTGCCATTTGGGCTTAGCACTTCTGAGGCAGTATTTATTAGGGCACTGTACTTTGTATTAGGGAGAGAATTGAGTTCCTGGCTAACCATTTATGTAGATGATTTACTGATTGCTACAGAAGAATGGCAAGAACATTGTGAATTATTACAGAAAGTTTTTGTTGCTCTACAAGCAGGGGGCACGACACTTAAGTGGAAGAAATGTGAATTTGTGAAGTCGGAATTAAAGTTTCTGGGGCACATTATTACTACGACCGGTATTGGCAAGGACCCGGAAAAGTTAAGTGCAATAGCAGGGTGTCCCGCTCCTAGAAATAGAAAAGAGTTGAAAGCCTTTTTAGGTTTATGTGGGTTCTATTGAAAATTCGTCAAGGGGCAAGTTTTTAATAGTCCTCATTTGAATAATCTGCTTAAGAAAAATAGTGCTTTTGTGTGGACTGAAGGGCGCATGAGAGATTTTGAAAATTTAAAAAGTGAACTTTTGAATGACAATATTTTGCATCACCCCATACTGTCCAAACCTTTCCACATGAGTACCGACAGCAGTGCTTATGGAATTGGTATAGAAGTTTTCCAAGAAATCTGTGGTGGCAAAGAAATCAAACACAGGACTATCGCGTTTGCAATTAGAACTCTAACAAAATACGAGAGAAACTACACTATATCGGAAAAGGAAGCTTTAGCCATTATATGGGGGTTAAAGAAATTCAGAAATTATCTGTGGGGCCATAAGCTCATCATACATACTGACCATAAAGCTTTAACTTTTCTTAAAGAGTGTCATTTACTTAATGGCAGGCTAACTCGTTGGGCATTGTACCTGCAACAATTTGATTACGAGATTTGCTATGTTAAGAGTACTGAGAATTATGTGGCAGATGCTTTAACTCGATTGCCTAATGGTATGAGTGAAGTGCCCAATGAAAATTGTGAAGAGGGTACTTTTCAGATCAGGTATATGAAAGAGGTTTCAGGCAAAAGGAAAATTGAGCAAATATGTAAAGATATGAGATACCATCAAAATTAGGATCCGACATGGAAATCTGTGAAGGTAAATTTTGACAGTGTGCAGTATCCTCAAATTAAGAAATATTACAAAATCTTTAAAGGCATTTTATATAGGAGGAAAGATTTAGTCACTGAGGAATGGAGAGTATGTTGCCCACACCAGTTTGATACTGCGGTCATAGACTATTTTCATTTAGCATTGGGGCATAGTGGGCTAAAGAAATTTTTGGATAAATTGAATAATGTAGTAGTGATTGCTGGTAGTGTCAGTAAGAAGGTAAAGGAACGAATTAAGCCGTGTGATGTCTGTCAAAGGGCCAAAGTACCGAACAGAACTAGTAGAGGTCCAATGCAAAGTACACTCCTGGAAATTGAAATAAGAACACCGTGAATTCATTGTCCCAGGAAGGGGAAACTTTATTGACACATTCCTGGGGTCAGATACATCACATGATCACACTGACAGAACCACAGGCACATAGACACAGGCAACAGAGCATGCACAATGTCGGCACTAGTACAGTGTATATCCACCTTTCGCAGCAATGCAGGCTGCTATTCTCCCATGGAGACGATCGTAGAGATGCTGGATGTAGTCCTGGGGAACGGCTTGCCATGCCATTTCCACCTGGCGCCTCAGTTGGACCAGCGTTCGTGCTGGACGTGCAGACCGCGTGAGACGACGCTTCATCCAGTCCCAAACATGCTCAATGGGGGACCGATCTGGAGATCTTGCTGGCCAGGGTAGTTGACTTACACCTTCTAGAGCACGTTGGGTGGCACGGGATACATGCGGACGTGCATTGTCCTGTTGGAACAGCAAGTTCCCTTGCCGGTCTAGGAATGGTAGAACGATGGGTTCGATGACGGTTTGGATGTACCGTGCACTATTCAGTGTCCCCTCGACGATCACCAGTGGTGTACAGCCAGTGTAGGAGATCGCTCCCCACACCATGATGCCGGGTGTTGGCCCTGTGTGCCTCGGTCGTATGCAGTCCTGATTGTGGCGCTCACCTGCACGGCGCCAAACACGCATACGACCATCATTGGCACCAAGGCAGAAGCGACTCTCATCGCTGAAGACGACACGTCTCCATTCGTCCCTCCATTCACGCCTGTCGCGACACCACTGGAGGCGGGCTGCACGATGTTAGGGCGTGAGCGGAAGACGGCCTAACGGTGTGCGGGACCGTAGCCCAGCTTCATGGAGACGGTTGCGAATGGTCCTCGCCGATACCCCAGGAGCAACAGTGTCCCTAATTTGCTGGGAAGTGGCGGTGCGGTCCCCTACGGCACTGCGTAGGATCCTACGGTCTTGGCGTGCATCCGTGCGTCGCTGCGGTCCGGTCCCAGGTCGACGGGCACGTGCACCTTCCGCCGACCACTGGCGACAACATCGATGTACTGTGGAGACCTCATGCCCCACGTGTTGAGCAATTCGGCGGTATGTCCACCCGGCCTCCCGCATGCCCACTATACGCCCTCGCTCAATGTCCGTCAACTGCACATACGGTTCACGTCCACGCTGTCGCGGCATGCTACCAGTGTTAAAGACTGCGATGGAGCTCCGTATGCCACGGCAAACTGGCTGACACTGACGGCGGCGGTGCACAAATGCTGCGCAGCTAGCGCCATTCGACGGCCAACAGCGCGGTTCCTGGTGTGTCCGCTGTGCCGTGCGTGTGATCATTGCTTGTACAGCCCTCTCGCAGTGTCCGGAGCAAGTATGGTGGGTCTGACACACCGGTGTCAATGTGTTCTTTTTTCCATTTCCAGGAGTGTACATTACCTGGAGACACCCTAGAATTATTATCAGTAGATTTATATGGTCCCCTCCCAAAGACTTCGGGAAATTGTGCATATATTTTAGTAATTTTGGAAGTATTCTCAAAGTTTGTGAAATTATACCCCTTGAAAAAAGCAACGGCAAAAGCTGTATTTAGTAGGAGGGTCTAATACTTCAGAACCATCAGGAAACCCAGGGCAGTACTATCTGACAATGGACCCCAGTTCATATCCAATATTTGGAAAGAGGGAATGGAGCAAAATGGTGTGGAGGTTAAATATATCTCAGCCTACCATCCTGCTAGCAACCCGGTTGAAAGGTACATGCGAGAAATCGGGAGATTGTGTAGGATGTACTGCAGTCCTAACCATAGAGCCTGGGGTAGATTTATATCGGATTTAGAGAATGTCATGAACACCTTACATCATGAATCTACTGGATTCCCACCGGAAGAAATTTTGTTAGGCAGCAGAAATAAAAGTTTAATTGAAGAATAACTAGAGTATCCGCATTGTAAAAGTTTGGGGTTGAGTCAAAAGAAAGAATTAGTCAGAAAAAGGGCAAAGCAAAAAGCAGAATCTAGATCTAAAAGACACGATAAAAATCTGAAAGTTTCAAAATTTAAAATTGGGGATGATGTTCTTTTAAAAACCCACGAAAAGTCTAGTGAACTGAACCATGAAATTTCCAAATTTAAATATATTTATAATGGACCGTATACAATACAGAACATTCCACATGATAATGCTTACTAACTGATCTACCCAAAATCCAAAAGACCTTTAGGTGTAAGATATGTTGTGGACCTGGAACTGTATGTTCCTAGAAGTGAGTGACTTAAGTACAATCAGAAAGCAATTTGCAGTAAATATGCTGTATATTATGCTGAAACTAATTTATTCCAAATGTAACAAATCTTTGTAAATATATGTGTACCAATATCAGTGTGCTAATGTACTTATGTGAGTTTCAGATTACCAAATGTACTGTAAATGTAAAGATGTATGGAGAAAAGGGCTGAAAAGAAATAGCAAATGCTGCAAGCCAAATAAAAGATGGGACTGCCGAAAACCAAAGTGGGCAGTATATGAGTCATAATATAAACGACTGCCAAAAACCAAAGACGGCAGATAAATAGTCAATGGAGAATTGTAAGTGTGGTACAGGAGATGTGATAAAATGATGTGCAATGGACTGCCAAAATCTGAATAACAGGCAGCAAAAATATGTAGTGATCTTTCTAAATATTATTGTGTGTTTTTTTTAGTAAGTAAGGAAATGGACTGCAATTCAACGCAAGCAGCATCAAATTGTCTTATAGTGTATATAGATATTTGTATTTGCTTTTGTAGTTTCTTTGAGAGATTTAATAAAAATGAGTAATTTGCTATTTAAATCATGTTGTGATAGGAGGATGGACTGTGCTAAAGGCACATAAGCAAACGATAGGTAATTGTTCTTGATATGTCAAAAAGTATAGACCTAGATAATGTGAGTGAAAGGAAGTTTGTGGTATAAATTTTTTTGATGGAACAATCACACAAAGATTCAGAACCACTGTATAAATATAAAAATTAGTGTTCCCATCAAATTTGCAATTAGTGAAATTTACTGGAAACAGGGGCATGTGTATGTAACAACAACAACGCTGTAATATTGTACATATGATAATTTTTTCTTCTGATTTTCGATAAATTAGTGTAATCAATGTTCTGATTTCATTTCTTTTTTGTTTCATGTCATTATGTTAAAGAAGCTGTAAACAATTTTCGATGTGAATATTAATGTTTATGTCAAATTGGAAGCAATATTATAACAAAATTGAAATGTAAGAAATGTTGAAACTGTTGTAAGTTGTTAAAGTTGTAATTGTGCGCCTGGTCCATACGTAGGCAATGTATTAGTATATGTAGAATGCAAAACCTCAGGTGAATACCCTGTCTGTAGGGGAGCGGTAAAATGTGGATGGCAGGCGAGCGCGGGAAAATGTACACGGGTGCGGCATGGCATAACGGGCTCAGTAGTAGTAATCGGAGGTCGGCATTGATCCGAGCAACACGTTCTGGATCAAGGAGGCTCTCCTGGAAAACGTGATTTCGTTGAGCCTCGGATGTGCCGTTTCCGACGCCTATACAGCATGGCAATATTACATAGGCACTAAACGGAAAAGTATTGCGACGCTAAGAAGAAGCAAAGTGCCGATACCTCAAGAGCCATTGCTGTGATTGTATGTGTGCTCTGTGCCTCGCCATCTCGCCGTCCGCCAACCGCCGCATCGATACGAACAGGTTGAAACTTTTAGTACTGTATTCGTGTGGACCAGTGTTACTTTTGTTCCATACTGTTCAATAACAACTTAAATTTTACCAGAACTGTCCTATCATTTAATTATCCTCACAACTAACTTAGACAGGGTCCTTTCCACATGTTGTGCATTCCGAGTGTCCCGAAATGAAGAATTAAAGTTTATGTTAATAGTAATCACCTGAAGACCTATCTATGTTAGAATGATGTTTAAAGAACTTTGTTGTTAATGAATATACAGGTAAATAATATAGGTCTGACAAAGTTGGAAGATAATGTTGAAATTGGTTTAGTAATGAAGTTTAATTAATTTGAGACAAAAAATAATGATAGTTAAATGAGCAGGAAATAAGATAAAAAGAGTAGTAACTCATATATTGGAAATCTTGAGCACTTAATGATTTTAATAATCAAAAGTTTCAATACAGTGATCATAACAGTTTAAGGTCCCCCCCCCCCCCCCCCCACCCTCTTTCTTATTCAATTGGATTCTGAAATCTACTGAACTGATTTGACCAGCAAATTTAAAGTCAATATAAAACCAAAATTTATCAGTGTTTTACCCTTTTCAAAACTGACATTGTATGTGTGTTTCAAAAGTGCTATATCCATGGTAACCTATGCCTGATTTTAATCAGATCAATAGACAGTACGAAGCTTGTAGTAAACATTGTAATGTATTGTTGTGCCTTTATGGCTTGTCCATATTAGTACAGAAAGTGAAATTATTAGTTCAGTAGATTTTCTGGTTCTAAAATTTAGCATATTATGCAGTGTTATTACGTGTTGTTTTGTATGAACGTACATCAACTTGTACAGGGAAGAAACTCAGTTAATGCCTAATTAGGCTGGCGACTGTATTATTAACAATTTGGTAGCATCTGCTGTGTTGTTTCTTGTCCATCCTAACGTGTAGTTGCACTTCGGAATTGTTTGACGCTTCATTGTTGTTACTGAGTGGGTGTAAGTCTGATTTGCCTCCATTCAGGTATACGCGGTTAAATCTATACAAAAGTCCTTTCTTATAAGGTGAAGCCCGTCAACTTACCATAGCACAGGCTTTAAAGAGTAACGTGCGCCCGAGCGCAGTGTTACAAAGGTATTATTCCTTACCAGCAAAGAAGAAATTAACAGACGAAGCCATCATGGTAAAAACAGTACTCCCCATTTTAACAGCTACAAGGCTGTGGGAGGGGGTGGGGGGAGGGGTGGCGACAGGAAGGGCATCCACCCATTCAAACCAACCATGCAGGCCGATGTGGGACAAAGGCACACGAAATAAATGAGCGAAATACATCAAATGATCTTCTGTAAGAAAATTCTCGTCATTCTTCGTCGTAAAGGCCCTACCTGTATTGTATCAAATGCAAAGAAAAGTTGACCGTGGTGCGCTGCAAACACGGTTCTCGTTAGATGAAACTTTTTTATACCACTTTTTAAATAATGTACGGTGCAATTCTCCTCGAACCCCTCAACGAGCCTTCCTGGCGGAGGAAGTATAAGAGAAGATGCAAGATGGAAGCAGTCGATGATACTCTGGATTTATTCATTGTGTGTATTCATTACTTGGTTGAGGTGACTGTTACCTGTTTTCAGAAGTGAAATAAGTGATCGACTTCCAGCTTTTGCCGTTTTTAGGATATCTTAGGGAAGACCGTAAATTCTCCAGCCGTTTCTCTCAAAGATATTCACGTCCAATGAACAACGACTGCTATACATACACACACACACCTGGTATGATTTACGAAGTCCATGGTCCTTAGTCTCAGTGACTGTTTTAACGACTACGTGGAACAACATGCCAAACGTGTAGTAGCAAAAATATTTTGTGTTCCTTCTTGTATATGTGTAAAAGAGTTAGTAGTTAGGTTTAACGATCTCCTCGTCCACGCCTTGAAGACCCGATGGATGTCGTCGTGCCGCCGTGTCATCCTATGCCGTACGGAATCACTCGGATGCGGTATGGAGACGCCTGTGGTCAGCAGACAACTATTCTGGCCATTTTGTGAACTTTCAAGTCTGGGATCCGCTACCACTCAAAGAGCTTCTTAACTGTCATCACGAGGCTGAGTAAACCCCGTACACATCCTACCAGCAGAAAAAATCCTTAGCAGTACATTGAATCGAACCAGACTCTTCCACACTGCAGTCAGCTACGTTGACCATTCGTCTGTGGTGGCGTACTCGGCTGTGGAGGCGTACAGTAACTACCTACCTGACCATTTTTTACTTTTACACACTGTATAAACATTCTCTTTGCTATCTACACAGCAGATTTTTTTCTGTATATATTTTGTTGCTACACTTTATACATCTCACACAGCCAAATCTCGACAAGCTCTTCGCAAATAATACATGTCTTACTTTGCTCTTGCTCAATTTCATTTTATAGGTTCGAATGTTTTTATCTCATACGCTGTTGTGAAAAAATTTTTGGCAGTTTGTTTCGGACTGAGGAATCATCTGGCCTTCCTTGATACCTTAAATGAAAATTACTATACCAGGTGTGAGTATTTATCTGTATAGATTTGGATTCGTTTGTTTTCTCAAGAATTTATATGTATTGTTTCACGCCGTAACATTCTACATTTTTCCAGTTTTTTGGAACAAGAGCATACAGGACGGTGCGGATTGAATACATAGTTGGAAGGAGAAATTTTACCTAAGCCTCTCTGGCATGATGCAAGCTATGATATATTGTCTCCCAGTTTTACACAGACTTCACATTAAGGGTAATACTTTGAAGGTGAAAGAACGAAGGCGTGCTGAAAAGCGATGCTTTCGAATTTTGTATGTGAAAACTATTAAAGCTTTTAAAATAAAACAAACGTTACTAACATTCTTCTTCTCTACGTATTTGTAGCCCAACATAGTCACGAACACATATCTCCCAACGAGATATCAGTCTATTGGTTACTTTTGAATGTCTAGCTTTGTTGAAGGAGCCACAACCTCAAGTCTACTTGCACTGCTTCATCACTATAAATGTGAAGTCCTCGAAGGCGTTCTTTAATTTTTGGAAACAGAGCATAATCGAATGAGGCCAAGTTGGGACTATACGGACGATGATCGATGACAGTCAACCCAAGACGTCGGATTGTTGCAGATGTCGCAGCACTCGTGTGTGACCTGGCATTCTCTCGCTCAAGGAGATGGTGGTCCACGTGGACGAACCCTTCGAATTAGGAACGCGGTTACAACACGCTGTTTCTCACGCACCGACAGAGTTACGTTACACGCCGCCTTATTAGGCGCTACAATTCGGAGCCCTGTTGCACTAGTGGGCTGCGAATATGTAGAAATGAAGAATAAAGATGTAGAGTGTTAATAAAACTTGTTTTATTGAAAAAGTGTTAAAAGGTTGTCATATAAGAAATTCGTAGCCATTACTTTTCAGCAAACCTTCCTTTATTGAGACCGGTGGATAATGCGTACGATCTTGTGTAAAATGGAAAGTCATTGAGAGACTGTTCAGATTATAGTAGTTCATCATACCAGATGCAGAAAAAACTGAATTAAATGGGAAAGATAAAAGTGCTTCGGAAGCGGTTACAAAATTTGCAGTAACCATCTTAATTTACGTTCACAAACCAACCATAAAGTAGAATGTCAGATATTTCACGAAAATTCAACGTAGACAGACATCTTTCTATCACTATGTAATAAAAGGACAAAATAAATACATATTAATTTATTTGGTGCTGCATGAATTTAAATTTAGTGGTATTGGAAACATTCATCGTATAAACAAGGAAAATGATAAATACATATACGGTAGGTAGTTTACTGCAGAGGGCTGAGCATAGAGGATGCGCCTCTGTAATTTTACACGAAAGGCAGTAATACAGTTTTAAGTTGTGATGTTACCGTGGTACGTTCCTCTAGCAGCAACTGCCGAACTGTGTCCACAAGTCACATCTAAGATAAGATTTGTTACTTCATTGTTTCAAGAAAACAAATCAGAATATAAGTAGAGAATAATTTTTATAAAAAGATCACTTTGTTTGCAACGATTACTCAATACAGGTCGACATGTATACTTAATGATTTTAGTTTTGAACTAGTGTATATGACACGCGAATGGCTTCTGAGAATTTCAGCAATGGAAAGGTTTTGCTATCACAATATCAGAGCATCGTTGTACTGTAGAGTCACGTTGTCATATTTCTACGCTGCTTACACCAAGTGTAGTTTCATATTTTGCTAAAATCGTTCGCCTTAAAAATTAGCATGAACCTATGTGTAACTTGATGCACGTAATGTCTGTCTTTCATTGCAGTATCTCTACAGCAAAATCTGATTTGTGGTGGGAGGAAAATAGACCCAGTTTTTATGCTTCATCATAGCCGTTGCGCTGTTATGAGATGATAAAATGGAATCCAGAAAGCTTTACTGGAGTTCACTTAACGTTAAAAACTTGGACGGTAACACAGAATATTGTTTCAATTACATTAGAATTCTGTGTCAATGAAAACCACCAGATCAACATAATATAAAATAAAATTTTGTAGGAGATATGGAATGAGATTTCTTTGATTCTCCTACAGAACTGGTCAGTAGACTGAAACGAGAATTAGAGAAAGTATAAGAATATAGCGTCAAAAAAAAAAAAAGATCATGTGCTACAGAACTGAAGCATTACAACACTAGGTGCCAGAAAACTTACAAATTAAATGTTGATCATTTAGTAGATATCAATGAGCTAAAATACCTGACGTTTGTGAGGCAGAATACTGTCGCCCCTTCCCTCACTCAGTGCCTTTCATGGAATACATTCGCCCGTCCTATGTCTGAAGCAGCACACTCACAGAGTCCGATGATATCCGTAATCTGTCTGAATCTCTATAGTAATGCAGTAACAAAGAAATTGTAGGCAAAATAAATATCAATGTCTTATTACTGTTAGCTGTATTTCGTACTCTGCACGCAAAAATGAGACACTTTATTACGCTGGAACATTCTCAAATTCGTCCATACTATATGCCAAACATCTCACCGTCTAGTAAGAAAAATTATAACCACCGCCTTCGTCATATGCCCAGATGTATATTTCTGACTGCCAGAATGGTGGATTAGGTGGTCCAGTAAGAACGAAGGTCTTACACGTTACATAATAATTTGCAATTTTTACAGTCAAGATTAAAAAAGTATGTTTAACAATTAGTTACAATTTTTGTAATTTTGATATTAAAAATGGTGCAAAACGTAGCCCTGATTTGTTAATCCAATGACAACACATCACATTTTGCACAATAAGTCGAAGATGAACTAAAGAAATCAATATTATAATAATGAAAACGGAAGCTCAAAAACCAGTTGCTATAAGGTAATATATTTAGTATTTTACACGACAGGTCCGTTTCGGCTTCATTGACATTTTCAAGTGACCTGCGAAAATAACATAGTTAAAATTTACTATATGTAAATCAAGGTTGTTTCATGTTTACATTTGCGCTGGTACTTACATCTAGTTGTAAGCGACGACTGTATTGCATCTATAGCAATTTTTCTGTGTCAAGTGTTGGTAAGAACATAATAGGTTTTTTAGTTACGCAACGTTAAAATACGATTTTGACATATATCTTGACAGTTCAATGTTTTGACAGTTCTTTACTACAACGCTATATGTTTAAAGGTATATTCAGCTTAGCAGAGGTGTAACATAAAACGATTTACATATAGACAGACTACAACTACATTTACATGGATACTCCGCAAATCACATTTAAGTGCCCGGCAGAGGTTTCATAGAACCACCTTTACGATAATTCTCTATTATACCAGTATCGTACAGCGCACGGATAAAGCGAACATCTGTATCTGCCGGTGCGAGTTCTGATCTCCCTTATTTTATTATGGTGATCGTTTCTCCCTATGTACGTCGGTTCCAACAAAATATTTTAGCATTCGGAGGATAAAGTTGGTGGTTGAAATTTCGTGAGAAGATTCAGCCGCAACGAAAAACGCCATTGTTTTATCGATGTCCACCCCAAATCCTGTATCATTTCAGTGACACTTTCTCCCCTATTTCGCGATAATACAAAACGTGCTGCCCTTCTCTGAACTCTCTCGATATACTCCGTCAATTGTATCTGGTAAGGATCCCACACCGCGCAGTAGTATTCTAAAAGGGGACGGACAAGCGTAGTGTAGGCTGTTTCTTTAGTAGATCTGTTACAATTTCTAAGTGGCCTGTCAATAAAACGTAGTCTTTGGTTAGCTTTACCCCCAACATTTTCTGTGTGTTCCTTCCAATTTATTTTGTTCGTAATTGTAATTCCTACGTATTTAGTATAATTTACGGCCTTTAGATTTGGCTGATTTACAGTGTAACCGAAATTTAACGCATTCCTTTTAGTACTCATGTGGATGACCTCACACTTTTCCTTACTTAGCGTCAGTTGTCAATTTTCGCACAATATAGATATCTTTTCTATATCGTTTTGCAATTTGTTTTCATCTTCCGATGACTTTTCTAGTCGATAAACGACAGTGTCATCTGCAAACATCCTAAGGAAGCTGCTCAGATTGTCTCCTAAATCTTTTATGTAGATGAGAAACAGCAAAGGGTCTTTAATATTACCTTGGGGAATGCAAGAAATAACTTCTGTTTTACTCGATGACTTTCCGTCAGTTACTACGAACCGGGATCCCTCTGACAGGAAATCGCGAATCCAGACAATTCGATTCAATTCGTTTCAGTTTCCATTCCATAGATCCAAAAAGTGAGATGATTCTCGTGGGTGTGGAACATGTCAGAAAGTATAACATAAAATATTTGAATATAATACTTACTACCCTGACCATTTGTCAGGAGATTGACGAAATAGGTGATAACAATGCGGTAAAAGAAAACAGGTAATATTTACAGAATTAACACGCTCAGAATGAAACATTATTATGCACTATTAATAAATTTATCATACACAAAATACCTTATCTGGACTGTTGTAACCAACTGCTGTCAAAACTGAAATTTAACAGACATTTTTACTGAAGTGGCTTAATAGACTGTATTAAATATTCATCTACAGAGTAGAAGGAGTTGTCTATCAAAAAGTCTTTCAAACTCTGTTTAAAACGTGCTTTATCTGAAACGAAGTTTTTAGTGGTTACTGGCAGTTTATTGAAAATGTGTGTTCCCGAATATTGGAACCCTCTTTGGTCCAAGGTAAGTGATTTTTAGTCTTTAGGTAGACTGTTCTTTCTCCTAGTACAGATAATACGTATTGAACTATTGGTTGGAAATAGAGATACGTTACCTCAACAAATTTCATTAAGGAATTAATATACTGAGAAGCAGTGGTTAGGATACAAAATTCCTTGAACGAGTTTCCACATGATGTTCTTCAAATTACACCACAAATGATTCTTATCACACGCTTTTTCACCCTAAAAACTTTTTCACGGTTTGATGAGTTGCCCCAGAATATGATCCCGTATGTCATAATAGAATGAAAGTAAGCAAAGTATGCAAGTCTTTATATTTATATCTCCTACATCTGACCTCTTTCTCAATGCAGATACAGACTTATTTAGGCGCTTAAGCCGTTCTGTGATATGCCCTTCCCAACTGAATTTACTAACGAGTTGTAAGCCCAAAAATGTAACACTGTCAACCTCTTTGATCTGCATGTCGTCATATGTTATACACATAGTGAAAGTAAATCCCTTATATGTTCTGAACTGCGTATAGTCGGTCTTCTCAAAGTGTAATGACAGTGAATTAACTTTAAATCATTTATTATTGTCAGTGAAAATTTGATTAGCAGCTATTTCTATATCTGTACTTGACTTGCTACTTATTGCAATGTTTCTATTATCTGCAAACAAAACAAACTTTGGACAGGGCAGTGTTACAGACGAGAGGTCATTAATGAATACAGGAAAAAGCAATGCACCCAAGAAGAAACATTGAGCAACACCACATGTAATTAATTCCCAGTCAGAGGAAGACTGACTGCTTCTTGGAGAGGTATTTTGCAACGATAACCCTTGTTTCCTATTATAGAGATAAGACTCAAACCATTTCGCAGCATTGCCGGTAACACTATAATATTTTAATTTACTTAAGAGAATGCATGGTTCCCACAATCAAAGGCTTTTGACAGGTCACAGAAAATGCTAGTAGCCCTTACTTTATTATCTAATGAATTGAGTACAATCTCACTATAAGTGTAAATAGCTTCCTCTATATCAGAACCCTTAAGAAATCCAAACTTTGACTTGGACAATATATTATTTCCAGTCAGATGCTTAAGGAGACATTTGAACACAAGCTTTTCTAATATTTTTGAGGAAGCCGGCAAAAGTGAAATTGGGTGATAGTTTGATGGTATCTCTTTATCCCATTTCTTGTAAAGAGGCTTCATTTCAGCATATTTTAGCCAGTCTGGAAATGTTCCACTGATAGGAGATTGATTACGCAAATAACTTATGATAGAACTCAACTAGCATGAGCACTCTTTGATTAATTTAGTTGATATGTTATCATACCCACTGGAATACTTAGATTTTAGGGATTTTATGGAAGATGCTACTTCTTTGGCAGATGTGAGTATCATTTCCATTTTACTGAAGTTATTGTTGAAGACTGGTCTCAGATACTCCATTACACTGCTCACCGAACCTGATAACCCCAAGCTGTCAGTAACAGAAATGAAGTACTTGTTTAGGAGGTTTGCAACACTACGTGCATTTTTTACCAATGTCTCATTTATTTTTAGAACTATCTGCTCCTCTTTCTTTTTGATGCCACATGTCTCTGCCTTCACTTTATCCCATAAAGTTTTTATTTTCTTGCCTGATGTAATTATCTTTTTCTCATAATATAGCAGCTTCGATTTCTGGATTACTTGCTTGAAAATTTTGCAGTATTCCTTGTAATACATTAAAATTCTAAAATCAGACCTGTTCCTAGATAATAATAATTATTGTTGTTGTTGTTGTCTTCAGTCCTGAGACTGGTTTGATGCAGCCCTCCACGCTACTCTATCCTGTGCAAGCTTCTTCATCTCCCAATACTTACTGCAACCTACATCCTTCTGAATCTGCTTAGTGTATTCATCTCTTGGTCTCCCTCTACAATTTTTAGCCTCCACGCTGCCCTCCAATGCTAAATTTGTGATCCCTTGATGCCTCAGAACATGTCCTACCAACCGGTCCCTTCTTCTTGTCAAGTTGTGCCACAAACTCCTCTTCTCCCCAGTTCTAAGCAATACTTCCCCATTAGTTATGTGATCTACCCATCTAATCTTCAGCATTCTTCTGTAGCACAACATTTCGAAAGCTTCTATTCTCTTCTTGTTCAAACTACTTATCGTCCATGTTTCACTTCCATACATGGCTACACTCCATACAAATACTTTCAGAAACGATTTCCCGACACTTAAATCTATACTCGATGTTAACAAATTTCTCTTCTTCATAAACGCTTTCCTTGCCATTGCCAGTCTACATTTTACATCCTCTCTACTTCGACCGTCATCAGTTAGTTTGCTCCCCAAATAGCAAAACTCCTTTACTACTTTAAGTGTCTCATTACCTAATCTAATTCCCTCAGCATCACCCGACTTAATTCGACTACATTCCGTTTTCCTCGTTTTGCTTTTGTTGATGTTCATCTTATATCTTCCTTTCAAGACACTGTCCATTCCGTTCAATTGCTCTTCCAAGTCCTTTGCTGCCTCTGACAGAATTACAATGTCATCGGCGAACCTCAACATTTTTATATCTTCTCCACGGACTTTTATACCTACTCCGAATTTTTCTTTTGTTTCCATTACTGCTTGCTCAATATAAAGATTGAATAACATCGGGGACAGGCTGCAACCCTGTCTCACTCCCTTCCCAACCACTGCTTCCCTTTCATGCTCCTCGACTCTTATAACTGCCATCTGGTTTCTATACAAATTGTAAGTAGCCTTTCGCTCCCTGTATTTTACCCCTTCCACCTTTAGAATTTGAAAGAGAGTATTCCACTCAACATTGTCAAAAGGTTTCTCTAAGTCTACAAATGCTAGAAATGTAGGTTTGCCTTTCCTTAATCTATTTTGTACGATAAGTCGTAGGGTCAGTATTGCCTCACGTGTTCCAGTATTTCTGCGGAATCCAAACTGATCTTCGCCGAGTTCCGCTTCTACCAGTTTTTCCATTCATCTGTAAAGAATTCGCGTCAGTATTTTGCAGCTGTGACTTATTAATCTGATTGTTCGGTAATTTTCACATCTGTCAACAACTGCTTTCTTTGGGATTGGAATTATTATACTCTTCTTGAAATCTGAGGGTATTTCGCCTGTCCCATACATCTTGCTCACCAGACGGTAGAGTTTTGTCAGGACTGGCTCTCCCAAGGCTGTCAGTAGTTCTAATGGAATGTTGTCTACTCCCGGGGCCTTATTTCGACTCAGGACTTTCAGTGCTCTGTCAAACTCTTCACGTAGTGTCGTACTTGCCATTTCATCTTCATCTACATTCTCTTCCATTTCCATAATATTGTCCTCAAGTACATCGCCCTTGTATAGACCGTCTATATACTCCTTCCACCTTTCTGCTTTCCCTTCTTTGCTTAGAACTGGGTTTCCATCTGAGCTCTTGATATTCATACAAGTGGCTCTCTTTTCTCCAAAGGTCTCTTTAATTTTCCTGTAGGCAGTATCTATCTTACCCCTAGTGAGATAAGCATCTACATCCTTACATTTGTCCTCTAGCCATTCTTCCTTAGCCATTTTCACTTCCTGTCGACCTCATTTCTGAGACGTTTGTATTCTTTTTTGCCTGCTTCATTTACTGCATTTTTGTATTTTCTCCTTTCATCAATTAAATTCAATATTTCTTCTGTTATCCAAGGATTAATACTAGCCCTCTTCTTTTTACCTAATTGATCCTCTGCTGCCTTCACTACTTGATCCCTCAGAGCTACCCATTCTTCTTCTACTGAATTTCTTTCCCCCATTCCCGTCAATTATTCCCTTATGCTCTCCCTGAAACTCTGTACAGCCTCTGTTTCTTTCATTTCATCCAGATCCCATCACCTTAAATTCCTACCTTTTTGCAGTTTCCTCAGTTTTAATCTACAGTTCATAACCCATAAATTCTGGTCATAGTCCAAATCTGCCCGTGGAAATGTCTTACAATTTAAAACCTGGTTCCTAAACCTCGGTCTTACCCTTATACAATCTATCTGATACCTTCTAGTATCTCCAGTCTCTTACAGTCTCCTTTTTGTCTCACATGATATCTTTATGCCATGTGAAATCCACAGTTTACTTTTTGACTTCTGTGTGACTTGAGTTACTTTTAGGGGAAAACAATTTTCAAAAGAGGGGGTAACTATATTAATGTATACTTTGTATCTTCCATTTGAGTCGGAAGTAGTATAAACATCTATCCAGTTCATGTCTTTGAACAAGTTCCCGAATTTCTCAAATTTTTACCTATTTATTACCCTCCTGTACTCAGATTTAATGGATTTTTTATCCTGACAAGTTTCAACATTTAATACAAGATGCTGCATGTCATGATCAGATAGCACATTTAGTGTTGGTTTTGTGATATGACTCCTTTCCCGAGATTGGTCTACAAATATATTATCAATAGCAGTCTCAAAGCATTTACATATCCCCTAGTTGCAAAGTTCACAGTAGGAACTAAACTGAATGATAGTGTTACTGACTGCAGTAATTGTTCACTGACAGTGCTTTTCAATAAATCCACATTAAAATCACCAGCAACCATTATTTCCTTGTTATTTACCATGAAATGGGACATCAGAGCTTTCAAATTTTTTATAAATATGTTAAAATTTCATGAAGGCGATTTGTATGTCCCTACTATTATAAAGAACTTATTATGAAATACTACTTCTGTTGCACAAGCTTCTAAGAGCTGTTCTCAGCAAAATTTATTAATATAAATATTCTTGAAATCAAAACAATTTCTAACAAATGTGGAAATTCCTCCTTTCTCCATATATTCTCTACAGTAGTAAGAAGCTAACTTGAATCCTGTAATATTTAACAAATCTATGGCAGTGGTCACATGATGTTCAGAAAAGTAGATAGATCAACTGGTTTGTTCAACTCTAATTCTTCAACACAAGTAAGCAACTGATTAAGCTTACCCCTTAGTCCTCGGATATTCTGATGCAATAAGAATAACAGATTTTGTGCACTGGCTGATTTGTTTCTGACCTCCCTACACTTAAAAGACAGCTGATTTGTCACTTGTAACCACTGGTAATTTACCACCTGTGACAGTGCCCCCTCCCCCCTTAATTTATTTGCTATTAGGACCGACAATTTTCCCTACCCACTACTGTTGAAGTGAAGGCCATGCCTAGAATAGTCCCACCTACTGATGGAGGAACCGAACCGATACGAGACCCCATACCTGAACCAAGCAGCTGTTCCACCTCTAAATTAACTCTCCTAACAGAAGAGTTTAAATGATGCCGATCATGGCGCCTCAGAACAGACACAAGCGAAACACCTGTACGTCTAGTTGCTGAAGCTATCTTTACCATGTCACTCTCAGTTGAATAATTAGGGTTCCCATCTATGCTGTTGCCCACCTCACCCACTATTACCACGGTGTCTTCCTTTGTGAAGTCTTTGCAAAGTAACTGTACATCCTCTATTAACTGACCCAGACTTGCATTAGGTTTAAAAACCTTGTGACCTGGTAACCTGTCCCTACTTCATCCTGCAACAGTTGGCCTCTACCGTGTGAACCACCTAACAACAAAACTTTCTTCTTTTCTGACTTCTTACTTTTCAAACACTTTTTGAAAGTTAGTTCTGTCCAGTCTGCTCTTACAGCTACATGAGGCTCGTCAGTTTCCAACTGTGGCAACAGATCAAATCTGTTTTC
This sequence comes from Schistocerca americana, assembly GCF_021461395.2. Taxonomy (NCBI): domain Eukaryota; kingdom Metazoa; phylum Arthropoda; class Insecta; order Orthoptera; family Acrididae; genus Schistocerca; species Schistocerca americana. The sequence continues at coordinate 706,361,119 of NC_060130.1, read as the reverse complement.
CACATTCACAACCACACTGTCTGAGAACGTTCAATTCCTATTTCTTTTATAACCTGTTATCACTTCCCACCTCTCTTTTCATTCTCCCCCTTAACCTCTCCAGATCTTGTTTCACTTTATCTAGTTCCGCCTGAAGGGCAGAAATCTGCTCCTCCTGTTCCATTATCTTCTTATCTCTACAGCAAATCCTACACAACCAATTAGCCTTCTTTATTTCCCAATCTCTCACGCCGATAGTCAACCACATGAAAGGAACTGCAACAACCCTCACACCACACAGTGCAACTAACAATCCTACGGCAAGTCATACACTTCTCACTCATGGCAAACAATAGCTTTATTCTAAGATTACTCCATTAATATATTAAATTTCTTAGATAATTTAGGCCCAATGTTCGGATACTAATTCAAAACTTCTGGACAAACAAAAACGATTTAACCTGTATTGATTACGTGACAAAACAAAAAGTAAACAAAGAACTGAGCCTACACTATGTAAACTTTTCACTTATTTCGGATCTTTTCTCTTCGGCTACTTACTAGAGAACCGAATGGATAGTGTATAAGAATACACTAACAACACAAACTTTACTTTATTGAAATAATCACGTAACTTACAGCATACCACAACGTGAACAAATCCTAGTCCAAGATTCGCACCTATGAAATGTTTTCTTTTTCCATAAAATACGCAAAAAAATGTGAAACCTTCATCTGATAGTTTACAATCGGTATTAATTTACTTATGATGTAATACTACCTTATTTAATCGTTATTATTCAATTAAACACTTATCTTTACGTCTCATAACTGAGACGATATCCCATAAGCACGCAATTTCCCTACAATCCACTTGTGTGGTACAGTGTCAGAAGCCTTCTGGAATCCTAGAAATACAGAATCAATTTGAAATTCCTTATCAACAGCACTCAACATTGCGTGTGGGTAAAAAGGTAATTATGTTTCACAACAACGATGTTTTCTAAATCTGTGTTGACTGTATTGCATAAGACCGTTTTCTTCGAGGTAATTCATAATGTTTGATCACAATATATGTTCCAAATTCCTGTTGCACATCGACGTTAGTGATATGGGCCTGCAATCTAGTGGATTCTCCTACTAACTTTCTTGAATATTGGAGTGACCTACGTAACTTTCCAGTCTTTGATTAAGGATCCTTCGTCGGGCGAACGGTTCTATCGGATTCTTAAGTATAGAGCTATTGTATCAGCATACTCTGAAAGGATCCTAACTGGTATACAGTCTTAGCAATGGTATTTTCGCTGGTCGCTTGACAATAGAAATTAAGGGGAAACAAGCGTGTCGTGTAAAGTATTAAATATGTTATCTTACTGCTGCTAGTTTTGGAGATTCCATTTTCATTATGTCTTATAATGACGTATACTATGCTACGGACCCAGTGGAACGTAAAAAAATACATAATAGTAGAAACTATATGGCACCAACTATATGGCTCAGACCCGAAGTAGAAAGCTCTGAAATATCTAGCGAGGCATGGAATGTATACTGGAAATGAGAGATTAGGCGCCATAGGAGCCGCGCAGGATTAGCCGAGCGGTCTGGGGCGCTGCAGTCATGGACTGTGCGGCTGATCCCGGCGGAGGTTCGCGTCCTCCTTCGGGCATGGATGTGTGTGTCTGTTCTTAGGATAATTTAGGTTAGGTAGTGCGTAAGGTTAGGGACTGATGACCTTAGCAGTTAAGTCCCATAAGGAGTTTGTAACGGGTATTTCTGAGCACCCTGTATACAGGTCCAGTGATGGTCAGCTTACTATATCCTACTTTACCCAAGCTTCTGAGTCGTGTGTAGGAATTACTGTTCATAAGAGGCCACATCAGATTTCGCTCACTATATCGTTGCCGTTGTCTTAATTACAAGCTGATGACCTTTTAAAGTTCTGCGAGAAGTTTGTACATACTGATTGTTTCTAAGGACTACTCATCCGTTGGTTCTTATTTAGTTTTGATTGATTCATATACCACAGCTTCGAAATGTATCTCGCAACGCATGATTACACCTCTTCAATCTGTAGCATATATACTCGTAATTACTCTCTCCGACATGTTTCTTAGGTTGTTGCCTTTAGAATTAACATAAATTTGAAACAAAAAGTGCTGTAACAATTGTCCCTAAAACTACATATACTTTTTGATGTAGAAGTCCCTATTGCGTTAAACAAGTAGTTATAAAAAATTGATTCCAACAGAACCAAATTTTTTCATAATAAAATATTTGGAATACAGATTCTAGACAAGTTCTTACAGGCAGTGGGTTGCCAGTGTAGGCATTAATTCAGACTGTTGTACCTGCCACTCGGTGCCCACTGTTGGTGACTGATCTGGAGGAAACGCAGAGCAAGTGCTGGAGATAAAGGGGCGGAAGGAAGACGTCCACTATGTGGGGCGCCCACTGCAGTATCTCCCGCGTAAAGTGCTCCCTCTCGTCCGCGCTAAGCGACCTGCTCTCGTTAATGGAACTGGCACACTGAATGTCAGTACCAGTGGTCGCTTACTTCAAATAAAGATTTTCATGTCATGTTCCTAATAATGAGCTGGCCGGTGTGGCCGTGCGGTTAAAGGCGCTTCAGTCTGGAACCACGTGACCGCTACGGTCGCAGGTTCGAATCCTGCTTCGGGCATGGATGTGTGTGATGTCCTTAGGTTGGTTAGGTTTAAGTAGTTCTAAGTTCTAGGGGACTGATGACCTCAGAATTTAAGTCCCATAGTGCTCAGAGCCATTTTTGAACCTAATAATGAACTAACTGGGAGATTACTCAAGAACATTATTCAAGCATCTTCTATCGCTAATGTCCTCAGTAGAAAAAACAAAATAAAGAAAAAAGAAACAAAGAATGGAACTGCTACAGCTACACGAAACAAAAATAGCTTTTATAACTGCACGAGACTTAAGTACCGGGTGGTTATAATTAACGTGCAGCTACCCTCGAATGTTCACTGTGGGCTGTAACTGTCGTATGGAAGCGAAACTTGGTAGATGTTCTAATGCGTTAATGAGGAACCGTTTTACGCTGAAAAAAATTAGGTCTAATTTTAGCCATCAAACGCAAATGTGGCGCTGTACAGCAGTTCATAGACGTCTCCAGTGCTCACATTGAGCAAACTGTGTAAGTGGTGCTTAATTATGAAATCGACATTCCTTTTTAACTTGCTTGCCTTTTCTTCCCACATTCCGTTCCAAATCGATTACATATGTAAACAAATCTGCAACTGGTGGCCAAAATAGGAATTAATTTTTTTTTTCCAGCGTAAATCGGATCCGCAGTAACACTTTAGAATGTCTATCAAGTTTCGCAGCCATGCCACTGGACCTATGTGAGTAGATGCACTTTAATTATAACTACTCAGTACATGATTTGAGTTTGTATTTTGTTAATTTCCGGATATTTTCATCGCCGAAATTTTCTGCAACGTTAAACGTCCGAGGAAATGAATGAGGTAGCTCATGCAATTATCATTTTCACACTTGTAACTGAAACACGCAATAACGAAATAAATCCGTAGGGAACCGTAAACATTTTCCCATGAAGCCATTGACGGTCTTGCCTCACAGGGGGATAAATGTATTAACAGTTTTGGCGATTATTTTTGGAACAATAAACAGTTCACTTACTTATTTTCACCTGCGTCGTTTTCATTTGACTGCCTTTGATTATGGGCGATAAGAGCACAAGGGAATCAAGTGCATATTTGGTTGTTTTGGACTTATTCCACTTTTAAGTAGTATTTATGAAGCTGTTTCCAGAGCATAGAAGATTCATTTCCTGATATTAAAAATAACTACTACAGGATTAGCAATACTGTTGAGCATGGAGGGAAGCCGTCTTTTCTTCAGAGCACAATGTGAACATGTCCATTGTCACAGATTTTATGGTTTGTTTTGTTGGGGTGTGAGACTTGATTAAAGCAGATTGTTGTTTATGAGTGATTCTGAAGACATGGAAGGTAACGTATTGAAATATCAGTGCTCCAGGTCAGGTAAGCTAATAATTACTTTAATAATTTATTAAGTGACTATCAACTAACGAGTTAATATCTAGACTGGACTATTAAGTTTAAATGTATAAAAGAATTTTACGGCACATTTTTGTTTTCATGCAGGAGATGACAGGGCCTCTGGGACAGGTGGTGCTTCTGCTGCAGCTGAAAATAATATCTGCAATTAAGAAGGGGTAGAGAGCGCAGGAAGAAGACGTTTTCGACTTCGTGGCAGGTGGAAGAGGAATATGAGACAACGGCGGTGAAACTGTGGTGTAAGTGCACTATCTAAAAGCCTTCCTGCAAACGCCTCCCATTGCATGTTACAATGCCTCAATCAGCTAGAAGAAGAAGAAGAAGAGAGAAAAAGAAAATATATTTCATTCGGTCAGGAAACTTAGTGATTACAGTAAAAAAAAAAAAAGTGTACCTTCAGGGACTTGTTGAATCAGCTCCGATTATGAGGTCTTGGGAAATAGTTGGTTCGGAAAGACTTGACACGTTAGCTTCAAATATTTCTTAACGATTTGAGTGAGATCTGGAAGGGTGTGTAACATCTGCACATAATAAACTAATCTTGTATTCAGACTCTTGTACCGGCCAAAAGAAGAACATAAAAACGTCATTGTGTCTTATGAAGTTACGTCAATATCCGAGTGTGAAGTCACAGCCACTGATCATAAATTCTTAATATCAGGACATTCTTACTTTCCTGACGATGATGATTTTGGTTTAGTGGAGTAAGCCAGTACGAAAAGTTTGCACATTTACACTCCAAATGATTGGACAGATATCGTTAGATAAACAAAGGAAATTTTTCCCGAATTTGAGATCATTAAAAAGAAATTCTCACACTTCATATACACAGGAAACTCTGAGAATTCAGTAACAATCAGAAAAAAAAAATTGTTGATGGTTATTGCATAACTGGTTCACTATGAGATGATTACGTTATGGTCTACAGTCTCCTTTTACCCTTAAACAGGCTCTGAACCCAGAAGTGTAGTCTGACAAAGCTTACTTAAAAAACAAGCACGGCCACCTCGTATTATATTACTGTAATATCCAGCAGGGATCTCTTTACACCAGAAGTCGACCAGTAACCAGAGTGTAGAAACAGGACGTGAAGCATTTACTGCTATACAATGCATCTGTGCATCACCAATTTTTCAAAACCCTGCAGTGTTACACTGCCAAAAGAGCTTTCTCGGCTTTGCAACAGCAAGGAGGTAAAAGTGAATACATTTTTCCTGTTTGGAAATATTTGTTTTCAGCAAACACAGAGATTAAAATTATAATCACATATTTGAGTATATGCTATTTCCTTAACAAAACCCGAAGACTAGAATAGAGAGGAACAGATAGGAACAATATATTCAGTGGACAAAAGAATCAAGTCCCAAATTTTATTTTTCTAGTCAAGGTACCAGGTAATATCATTTAAATTTAGCCTCCTTCAGTATAAGATCGCATTATCCAAATTATCTTCTGTCACTAAAACATTTTAAAATATAGAGGAAATTTTCTTGTAATTAATTATTCAGCAAAACTTCATGTCTATTTTTCTCAACACTTCCGTAATATGACTTGATTTCCTTGTGCACTGGACGCCCCGTGTCTTTCCTAGGAAAATGTTAATGCTTCTAGAGTTAGTGCTTTATTTTAATATCACAAAAATAATGTTAGTTTCAGTCTTAGTAAACTCGAAGATTGGGTGAATACCTGTGGAGGAGTATTATCTTGTAAAATTTCAATAACATGCAGTCAAATATTGGCATAAAATAAGTCTGGTAAAACATTTTTAAACTGACTTAATGGGGAGAGCTATAAAGTCATGGAGTTCATGAAACGTAAAAATGTACAACTTAAGGCTCAATAATTCATGATTCACAACTAGAGCCAGTTATATCACACAAATTCCTTAAAGCGACACGTGTGTTGACATTTGATGAAAAGATCACATGGACTTAGTTCAGGCACAGCAAATGTCAAGCTTTCCAGTGACAATATACCGAAAACTGTGGTGTGCTTACTAACACATCGTTTACGAAATGCGTCACCATGTATGCTAGGATACAGCTCAAATGTGGCGGGCTCGTAATACGCGACATAACACGAATACATAAAAGAGAAGCACTAATTTCCACAGGCTTCCTTTACTTGCTGGAGAATAAAAGGCCACTTCGAAAATATTAAGCTTTCGAATCGTTCAAACGTACAGAAAAATGAGCTCTATTGAATCCACTTTACTGTACAAGGGAGGAAGCTGCATGGCACCACTACCGATTCCCCTATTGCTGTTGCATGCCACAGCTGAGTGAAGTTAATGACCGTCAGCAATGCTCCGAGGGATATCAATTTTTTCTGATTTTACAGTCATAATCATTTCGCGAGATGTATGTGGCAAGTTGCTCTACACTTCTTGAAACATACACGATTGGAACTTTAACTGTAGACCTCTCCGTGACGAATAGCACCTTCCTTACTGCATCTTCCAACGTGCTTCTGTACGAATCCGGAATGAAGTTGGCCACTATTATCTCAATCTTCTGTAATCTTATAAGTCTTCTCTATTCAACCTATTTGGTAAGAGTCCTACAGAGACTCAAAGTATTCAAGAACTGGTGTAACAACGGTAGTAGACGAGTATGCTATCCCCATCTTGGCTGTGTTATAGTATCCTAGGAATCTTCGAATGAATGACAGTCAGGTATCTGTCTCTCTTAAAACTCTTTTTAAATTGTTCTAAATGGATACGTCCAAATATTTGGCGGTTGTGACCATATCCAGTAACTTATAGTCAACTAAAACATAATAGGTGTCTCGAATGATTTACAAGCTCTATGTTAAATTGGTTTATATATCGGGTCAACTCCAGATGCTGCCCAGATGATGCGCAGATGCTGCACTTCGATACGGTCTTCTTCTTGCGACCTGACTCACTTAGCTTCAGATCGTTTATAAATATTGTGAACGGTAATGGCTCTAGACAACTCCCTTAGGATCAACCAGAAGCTACTTCCACGTCGAACATCTCGTTGAAAATTGCGTGCAGTCTGAACAGAAGTTCTCATCTCAATAAAAAATCTGGTCCAATAATCGGTAAACTCGTATTTTGTTCACAAATTGACTGCGGAATACCTTCCAAAGTTACGGACCATGGCACCAACCTATGCGTCGCCATCTAATTCCTTCTGCTTCTCCTCGATAATAAAAGCTCGCACAGCGACATATAATCAGTTATTCATGCAACAATGAATGTATCAAGAAGAAACAGTAACTTATGGCGCAATGAAGGGTATTATCTTCCATGTATTTAGCATATCTTTGCAGTGTATAGATGTAACGGAATACAACAACCTACAGGGATTTCGCTAACGACACAAGCGCTACTGCCGGGTTATCGCAAATGGGGCATCGGTTTCAGAGGAATTCAACGATTTAGGAATGGCCCCTCGAAAAACTCAGAAGGAATCGTTGCAAGATTTAGCGCTCCAGACTTGACTGACAGTTGGTATCCTGACCTCAAATACGCCTCATATTGGCGTCACAGACACCTTGGCGGTGTGTGCTCTTGCATTGCCAACAATGAAAGTTATTTTCGTTAATTGAGGCGCTGACATGGGGAGGGGGTAAATCGTGAAAAGCAAATTCGACAGGAGAAGAAATTTGACACTACGAAATACGAAGTTTTGGTTACAAAATGGTTACAGGAACCCCAAATTAAATTTACATATGTGTTTACATAAAGCTGTCATATTGGTATAAGCAATATAATAATGGTCCACAAAGACTGCATAAAAATGCATGATACTTTATGTACATGTTGTCCAACATCGCCACAAGGTCTCTCTTTTTAGCATTCCTAGTGATGGGTCTTCGTCCAATTGGTTGTGGAAAACGAAATGCAGAGATGTTCTTGAGAGATTTATCCTTTTTTCAAAATATTGTGTTCCCTCAACGGTTCCCTATCATTGAAAGAATCTTTTACTCGTATTTCAATATGGGACAGCTTGTTCCTCACAATTACAATCCAAGAACCAGAACCGGTCTGTACTGGTGCTGTATGCAGTTATGTATCACCTGCCGAGGTGAAAACACAGAAGGCTTCGCCCGTGACCTTTATAACACTGAATTGTTGTACATTCTTTGCTTCTTTAATCATATCGCCTATTTCGTCAAGTGTAAATGGTTGTGAAACCTTTTTTCTCTTCTCTATTACGCCGAAACCTCAGTCACAAGGCATGTACGAATGCCCCGACAATAGAAATTTCAAATTCATATTTTCAATCTTACTGTTTATCACTGCGTAGATTAAAGCCATTAAAATCTCCCAATTTTTAATTTGGCCGGCGCAGTCGTCACACTACACAGAGTCAGAGTAAATGATAGATATTTCAAAAATGTTCAAACGTGTGTGAATTCCTAAGGAACCAATCTACTGAGATCATCGGTCCCTGGACTTACACACTACGTAAACGAACTTCAATTAACTTATGGTAAGAACAACACACACACACACGCACACACACACACACACACACACACACACACACACACACACACACACACACACACACACACACACACACACACACACACACATGCCCGAGGGAGGACTCGAACCTCCGGCGGGAGAGGCCGTGCAGTCCGTGACATGGTGCCTTAAACCTCGCGGCCACTCCGCGCGGCTCGACAGATATTTGTCTTCTGCTGAAAGCACCTTAACTTCTCCAATTTTGGTTCCGAAACTCTTAATGCAGCTTCCGTATGTCATTCTCTTCAAAACTGCGGTAGCTATATTTGCTCTTACAAGAAACCCCCACAAAGGAAGTGTGTAGATAGGTTAGGTCGTTATAAAACACAAAACTAGGTGTTGTCACTGAATGTAAGGGAATAAACTTCATTGCGGACGTAAAATGTAACTTACCAGATTGTATGAAACAGGTTTTGGAGGCATTTTGTCGTATCCTAGTAACGTTACTACCGAATCGCTAACAACGTAATGAACAGTCTGTCATAGAGTAATAGCTGTTAACTCGGTAGCTTGTTGACTTACTCCTATATCCATTTAAGCTTACGTGATGTTATTACAAGTGCCATCTTTCAGCGTTTGTAAGAATGCAACCGTTCTCACCTTTGACATTCTATTGCTTCTGTGCCACTGGCGACATGTCGCACTACCTTTCCGATAAAAATATCTGAAAAATGATTTGTTTTAACTTACTACCATTCCCATACCCGTGCCTTAATCGTTAGATACCTGAAATAAGGTTGAAGTGTGTTGTTCACATATCTAAGAGAAGTTATGGTTTCCCTGGAAAAAGATGATTCCAGTAATTTGTGTTGCACTTTTGCTCACCAACCTTCTATTTTCACATTATGCAGAAGCTCTTGATTTAACTAATGGTGATTTTTCTAAGCTCCAGGGTAGATTGCTGTACGACCACATGCACCCTAGTAAATTCAGCAATATTACATTAGAAACGAAAGAATTTCTAGGGTCAACCTCCACGTCATGCAAAGATGAAATAGCCATTTACAGTAGTGGCGTCAAGAAACAAATTCAGAATCCATTAGCTGATCCACAGCCGTCACATTGTAAGGTTTCAGTTTTTAAATAGCGAAAGGATTTTCTCGAACGTCTCCCCATTGTATCTTGTAGCTCGTCCATTTCGGTGAGAAACTATACACCACCTAAGTGTGAGAAATGCGCTGATGCGTATGCGGTGGCCGACCCAGGACTGGTTCTCACCACACGCAGACACAGTGCTTACACCGCAGGTTGGACACCCATTATTTTTGAAATTACATATTTTCGAGAAAAAAAGTCTGTAAAATAAAACCTACGCGTCCTTCCTATAACGCTGATATTGTTATCTGTTTCAGCTAGTATATCGCGTAGTGTATCGCATCTGTGAATGAAATTATTGCTTTCGATGAAAACGAACCCAGCTATTAACAAAGGTGAAGGTCCCTGTTTACTGAACCTAGCCGGCCGCTGTGACCAAGCGGTTATAGGCGCTTCAGTCCGGAACCGCGCTGCTGCTACTGCCGCAGGTTCGAATCCTGCCTCGAGCATGGACGTATGTGATGTCCTTAGGTTAGTTAGATTTAAGTAGTTCTAAGTCTAGGGGACTGATGACCTCAGATGTTAAGACCCATAACGCTCAGAGCCATTTAAATCATTTACTGAACCTAGACAGGCAATAAATTTTGTTTGTTCGCGCTGAGACTGATACAAATTTGTGTCGAATGCCGGGATATGGATCGGAAAAGTAGCTAATTCTGTTACAAATTACATTCAGTAACGGGTAATTTCACTGTTGGCAGAGTGATTCAAACTTTTTGAGTTTCACTTATTTCTACTATCACGTACAGTCAATAGCAAGGTCATTATATAGACAGACAGTGAAAGTCACATGGACTGTTATTTCGGCTCTGTATGTTTCCTGCCGCAGGAGCAGACAGCAAAACATGAAATGTTTCTGTCTGAAGCCTAATGGTGGAATTTAAAATATGTTAAAACTGTTTACAAACTTATCGTGCCGCACTATTCTTCTTCTTCTTCTTCTTTTAGTGTTCAACTATGAGGTTAGTTCGCAGCAGAGCGCCCTTCCTCTCTTCTGTCTACCTTCCTCTTCATTTCCACGTATGTGTTACATCCAGCGTCATTCATGATCTGTCGCATATATGATATCCTTGGTCGCCCAAGCCGATGCCATCCTTCAATAGCTCATTCTGCTATTGTTCCAATAATGTTGTCGTGTCGTACGATGTGCCCTACAAGTTTGACTCTTCTTGTTTGGATGTGCCTCCACATAGATCTGGTTTCCTGTACTCAACTAATCATCTCTTCATTTGTTACTTTGTCTCTCCAGCTGATCTTCTTCATCCTTCTATAGCACCACATCTCGAGGGCCTCTAACCGTCTTCACTCTTCTCTTCCCACTGTCCAAGTTTCACATCCGTATAGGGCCACGCTACAAACGAAAGCTTTCATCGTACATTTTCTTATTTTCAGACTGATTGTTTTGCTGGTGAGTAAATTACTCCTCAGATTAAATTCAATTTTGGCCTGTTGTATTCTGCTCGCAATTACTTTCCGGCTTCTACCATCCCTTGTGAGTTTGCTTCCCAGGTAGGTAAATTCGTCTATCACCTCCAGCTCCTCTCTTCCAATTCTCATTCTCAGAGGTTCACATTCTGCATCTGTACTGCGTACCATCACTTTAGTCTTTTTCTTGTTTATTCTCATTCCATACTGAAGGCATAGAATCCTTTTCATTGTTCTGAGGACTTTTTCTAGATCTTTTGTCTCCTTGACTATAGCAATATCATCTGCATATCGTAGCATGTCTATCTTCTGTCCATTAATTTTGATCCCTACGTAAGCAGTTTCTCGAACTTGGTCTATAGCTTCCTGGATGTAAGCGTTCAATATAAGAGGAGACAGAGTACATAACGAAATTTATATTACTTTTTATTTACTGACAAAGTATATAAGCAACTTAACATGTATCTGCAAACAATTTCACTAATACCGTAATATACGAATTAAATTTGGTCCATATACGATTGATGCATGGGTTGATGTATAGAAAGGGTTAAATCTATGGAGCTATGAATCAAACTTACAGTCCGCAGCTCGTGGTCATGCGGTAGCGTTCTTGCTTCCCGCGCCAGGGTTCCCGGGTTCGATTCCCGGCGGGGTCAGGGATTTTCTCTGCCTCGTGATGACTGGGTGTTGTGTGCTGTCGTTAGGTTTAAGTAGTTCTCAGTTCTAGGGGGACTGATGACCATAGATGTTAAGTCCCATAGTGCTCAGAGCCATACTCAAACTTACATGCTGATAATCAGTATTTAATGAAATTTCGCTAAGAGCTTTTCCACGTCGAGTCTTCTAAGCAAATTTGCAGGGAATTCGGATGACTCTGTAGACGAATTTGTAGCACAGAGAAATGTTTTCAGTATACTTCCCTATAAATTGATGATCATTCTCATGTTAGAGTAAAATCCCTCTAACATATTGAAAGAAGGATGCCACGTGAAACTTCACAATGTCAGTCGTTGTGGAGAGCAGCTGCGAGTCTGAGCAACAACGTCTGTTCACGATAACCAACGCTTCAGAAGAGCGAAACCTCAGGCGATAGTTTAATATGATGTTCAGTAGTGAGATACTGAAATTGCGTCTCATACTTACTGTGTCATTGTAGTAAACAGAACTGAAATGCTCTTGTTAGAAAAACTGCTGTCTGCCATATATTCGATAAGGCATACGAATCAGGTATTTCACATCCGGCGCTGAATTCAGCTTTCGCGGTTCAAGTTTAGGTTTGGAATTCTTTCATTCTATTTCTATTCTTGTCTTAGAACAAAAATAACAAATATCAGTGCAGTGATGTTACGAAACATACAAGAAGGAAGCCCACGAAATGACAACACTCTCTGTAACTTGATTAGTACAAGAAAAAAATAAGAGAGTGGGCACAGAAATGAAGACAGCATGATACAACTTCGTTAGGAGCATACCATGGGCAGTGATGATTGATATATCAAATTAACCATTCCCAATTCGAACATGTCTGCTGATTTTCTTCTACATGTGTATGTTTAACTTCTTGTCAGCAGAATGTATGAGCGATAATCGAAAAATCACGAGCGTAATGAAATATTTACTGTAAGTAGTCCATGTAATTAATTTTACTTAAGTGCTCGAAACGACAGCAGATTCAGGCTTCTTTTGTAATATATACTAGAGCGCACTTGGAATATTTGTTACGTACTACTAACGTTTTTAACGACTGTTGAAGATAATATGGAAACAGCAAAAAAAGACTTCTTCAAATCAAAGTGACGCGCGCAAAAACTAAAATGACTGAGACCAAACTGGGAAACGAAATTGCTTATACCAAACAATAACGAGTCGCATGTATGAAGAAGAGTGTGAAGACTGAAGTGGTGTGAAGATAATATATTTAACATATTAAAAATAATAAGCATTAAGATAACATTAGCACGAACACCGCCTAACTGCAAGCCTGCACTAGCTAAAGTTAAGAACAGCGACCGCTACAGATCGTTGGGTTACAGGAGTTAATGTAATGCAGCTCCAGAGAGCAGTAGGAACCAGAACTTCTGATTCCCGCTCACGCGAATTGAATTGTTCGTCCGGAGATGCAGTCAGCGAGTCGGTGAAAGAACCTTTAAACAGTTTCAGAAATGGAAGACCAGAACTTCAGGAGCGTTGGGTCCTTGTTGCTGTAACAGGTCAGCTACAGAAAGTTTTTTAAAAAAATTTGTTCATTGTGTAAACGAATAATCACTCTTAGAGAAAACATTTTTATATGTAGAGAATTTGATTGCAATCTGTTTGTTTTGTGGAAACGGTCAGTCTGTAGAAACGAACCGCTATGGATATTAATACAGAGAGCTATCTCTTTAACAGACAGTTGTCATATATATGTATAGAGTAAAAAAAAGGTGAAATATAATTTATTTGAGATTTTATTTATTACTACCAATCTGGCAGTTTTAATTTGAGATAGTAATGTTATGCTGTAGCTACTGTAGTAAGTGTTGTAGAGATTATTTCAGGAAAACAGTACCATAATGTTGAGTTACGAGGAAGTCAAACCTACATTCCTCCATTCAGAGCCAGATTTATTAGTAGTCCTCTGGTCTGATGCGGCCCTCCACGATTTCCTCCCTGACGTCGAACTCTTTATCTCAGAAGTTGTACTTACGCTGAGTGTCTTCGATGCTCTGTTTGATACGTTCCTATCTCTGTTTCCCCCTACAGTTTTGACCATCTACAGCTGCCTCAAGTACCATGGAAGTTATTTCCTGGTGACTTAACACTACCTATCATCTTGTCCCTTTTTCTTAAAAATGTTTGCATAGCGTTTCTTTCCTCAAATAAATTCCTGAGAACTTCCTTTATCGTACCAATCAACCTAATTTACAACATCCTTTGGAGTACCACATATCAGGTGCACCGACTCTCGTATTTTCCAGTTTTCTCTCAGCCCATGATTCACTTCCACACAATGCTGTGCTACAATGGTACATTATCAGAAATTTCGTCGCGAAAGTAAGCCCAATGTTTGATGCTACTGGAATTCAGATAGTAAAAATCCATAAAACAAGAGTGGGTAAACTACTTATTGTCAAAGCTATGGCTTCTGTACACAAATATTTCTTGCAATATACAGGGAATCACTGTGTATGTTATCAAACCAGGAAGGCATATATTTCCATAGTTTATACTGTACCTGTGGAACTGGGTTCTGAAAACACTAACTGACACAGGACGTTAGACGGTGACGTTTCCATCGATGTTATGTCCATTACTGAACCTGTGAGAGAATTTGAGGATGAAAAAGGAATACGTCAGGAGTTATGATCCAAGAGTTCCGAACTTGTCGTCCGAAGATAAAAGCGAGCTGTGAATTTCGTAATCATGCCCACATGATGATGTGCGTTGATTTTAGTGAAATGAATTTTAAAAGCACCATTTCTGTAGACGAAGACGTGTCATAGGAGGAAGATTTGCGGCATCAAAGTAATGACAATTACAACTAATAATTTGACTGGCAGTACTGGCATCAACAGAAAGGAAACTAAATCCAAGAGAAAGCCTGTGCGAGATCTTCTGTAGCTATTACAAGAGACGGAGAGAAACTTCTCCTACCCCTGAAGCAGAATTCATGTTGAAAAATTCTACTTGAAACTTTGCTCAAGACTTTGGTCGTGAGCGTTAATGAGATGACTATCAGACAAGCTCATAGACGTGGTCCAAGTCCCCGTGGGTTGCCGTGAGGACCTCCTGCAACCGACGCCTACCGCACACTGATGCCGATACACAGTGACTGTTTCGGGGGCGAGCGGCATGTTCACTCCCACCACAATCTCTACCTGTCGTCTGGAAATGAACCAAACTAATACGCATCAACGGAAGTCGAACGGATAGTGTTAGAGATTATATCACAGCTGAGATTATTTAATACCTCTTAAAAATAATAATCTTGATATCATAACTGAAATTTGTCCATAAAATATCAAAGGATAATTTACTATAATGAAGTCTTTTACGCTTTAAATACTGGAATTACATTCTCCTGGAGACATATGAGTCTCACTTTTATCTTCGATAAGGATAAAAGCTGAAGCAATGAGATGAAGTTTAGGCCACAACCAGGACTTGAACCCAGGTCTGCTGCTTACTAGGCAGATATGTTAGTTACTACACCACTGCAGCTTTATGGTTACCACTGCTGCACGAATTGCACTAGTCAGATACCCTGCCTAACACAAATTTCAATTCACACCTTCAGCCCATTTTCCCCTTCTTAAATCGTAAGTATTGCCGAAACTGTCGGACAATGGAATAGCACCCAGCTTCGAACTGGGGAAATCCTGTCTGTACCTCAGGCGTATGTGATATGTTGATCTGATGGAGTTACATTTTCCTGGAGGCATATGAGTTTCATTTTATCTTCGATAGTATGCAGGAGACACGAGTTCAAGTTCGAGATGTGGCCTAAATTTTAATTCATTGCTTCAGATTCTATCCCTATCGACACTAAAGGTGAGACTCACATCTCTCCAGGAACATGGAAGTCAGTCATATCAATAGATCACCTACATCTGAGGTACACGCAGGATTTCCCCATTACGTACAAATCTAGGGTGCTATTCCAACGTCAGGGAGCTGCGACGATAAGGACGACTAAGGTAGTCCGTGCAGGAGTGGCGAAAGTGCCACGGTGGTGTAGGGCTAGCACAACTGCAGGAGACCGGTGTTCAAAATTGCCGGCGCGGTAGCTCAGCGTGTTCGGTCAGAGAGCTGGTTGGCCTCTGTAATACAAAAAATTAGTGATTAACAAACGAAATTCAACGGATGTCATGTGACGTCCGCAACGACCAAACACACACAAAAAAAACCAGGCTGTATCCCAAATTTTAATTCATTGCCTCAGCTTCTGTCCTTTTCAAATATTGTTAAAGTACTGTCTGAAACTTCCTGGCAGATTAAAACCGTGTGCCGGACCGAGACTCGAACTTGGGACCTTTGCCTTTCGCGGGCAAGTGCTCTACCAATTGAGCTACCCAAGCACGACTCACGCCCCGTCCTCACAGCTTTACTTCTGCCAGTACCTCGTCTCCTACCTTCCAAACTTTACAGAAGCTCTCCTGCGAACCTCGCAGAACTAGCACTCCTGAAAGAAAGGATATTGAGGAGACATGGCTTAGCCACAGCCTTGGGGATGTTTCCAGAATGAGATTTTCACTCTGCAGCAGAGTTCTGCAAGGTTCGCAGGAGTGCTTCTGTAAAGTCTGGAAGGTAGGAGACTAGGTACTGGCAGAAGTAAAGCTGTGAGGACGAGGCGTGAGTAATGCTTGGGTAGCTCAGTTGGCCGCCGGCACGGTAGCTCAGCGTGTTCGGTCAGTGGGTTAGCTATCCTCTGTAACAAAAAAAACTGAGTTAATCGATCAACAACGAACTTAAATGGATGTCTTACGACGTCCGCCCGGAGCAGATGAAAAACCATTCTGTCTCTACTACTGTGCCGTTTTCAGACGAAAAACCGTGGCGTAATTTAACCTTACTGTAATACTTACAATCAATAATCTACAGCTAAAAATAATTAATTTTTTCCCTAACAAAAGTTTCTCATACGGTTCCTACACTAGTACGCAATATTGAAAAATCAGTGTAACATCTATTTTGTAAGGTACCGCTTTCATGGGTAGCTATATTTCTTAAGAAGTCTTCGAATAAATTTCAGTCTGGTGTCTGCCTTTCTTATGATTAGTTTGATGTGGAAGTTCCGCTTAAAATCGTTCTATACGCATGCTACCTTTATTTTCTGAGTGTGACTGCTTGCAGTGATCGTTCGGCAATCGTGTTACATACTCGTATAATAATATAATTTTCCACCCATCTGTGTGTAATATGTTACTTTTGTCTATGTTGTGGGTCAATTGTCATCCCCGGAGTCAATATCGATCCTCTGCATATCTACCTTTATTGAGATACAATTTGCTAGCATTGAGACTTCTCTATGTACATCGGCATCATCCGCGAACAGTTTCGTGGAATTTCCGACATTATCCATTAGCCCCAGTATACAGTGTGAAACAAAACTTCACTGACTAAATTTCAGACGTGCTTCAGGGAAATTTTCCGAGTATTTTGGTATGTGGGACCCGTTGTCACCAGTGGCTCGTTACGGATAAATTGCATTTCGTTTGACATAACAGTTTTCTTTATTGGAAAACCAACGTTTCAGCTACAGTTACTGTGCCATTCTTCTGGATCTATTGTTCAGTAGACCTAGAAGAAGGCTACTGTAACCGTGACTGAAACGTTGGTTCTCTAGCAAAGCTTTTTTTGGATTATGATGCTGTACGATACACAGAAAACTATTGCGTCAATTGACTCTGATCCCGGAAGCCCACGAAGTTGTACATTTTGTTTCATCTATTGCCCTTGTGTTGGTATTACTTTGAAAATATGTGCAAAACAGTGCAAATATCGACCTTATGCGTTGTGTTTCTTGTTCGGAAAGACAACTGTTTCATTCGCCCAACTTGGTGTTGCAACGTAAGACCTATTTAATCCTTGGCCCTCCGGCTTGCATTCAGTACTGCTCGGTCCTGTCTCGGATTTGTTTTTCATGCAGTATCGTACGTTAACAGTGATACACAGTGGTATGGGTAGGTTTACTGATGAAGATTCGGCATGTATGTCTCACGTATATGGGTTCACTGGAGGCAATGGAAAAACGACACGATGACACTCTGCCTAAGTGTTCCCGCAGCGATGACGGCAAGTAGCCTCATACCTTCAAATAGCCGCGCGGGATTAGCCGAGCGCTCTTAGGCGCTGCAGTCATGGACTGTGCGGCTGGTCCCGGCGTAGGTTCGAGTCCTCCCTCGGGCATGGGTGTGTGTGTTTGTCCTTAGGATAATTTAGGTTAAGTAGTGTGTAACCTTATGGACTGGTGACCTTAGCAGTTAAGTCCCATAAGATTTCACACACATTGAACATTGAACCTTCAAATAGGAGGCTGCCGAGCCGTTGCTATTTATGCTGGCCAGCCTAAACCTTGTTAGGTCACTTACGTTCAAACTCAAACGTCAGATCACTGAACTTCCACCTCAGGACGTTGTATCTCCAGCAATGCCGACAATCCTCCCAGTAACTTACGTGGCAGCGCTCACATCTCCCCGCAGTGCCGAAAGCACCCTCCGCAGACCGATACCAGGCCGATAAGTCACACTGTAGAGTGGTAGAATTCTGTCCAATGTCATCGACACCACCGGAAATTGCAGGCACCCCTGCCAGCAGGATGGCAATCGATACACTTATCGTTCCTATGAAAGCCTTTGTGCTGTCGAGGAGTGAGTCAATGCCATCGTCCGACGCGGAAGGCCACACGCGAAAACAGCGCTCTCCGAAACGCCGAAAAGGATGTCGTATAACCACGTCTAAACACGGCAGCCCCACTCGCAGAAAAAGTGATCCATCAGGACGCCGACCATGAGGCCGACATCATTGCCACTGACTCTACCCCTGCAGAACGGACGGCGTGGCTGGTGGAGTTCATCTGTCAATCCTCTGCAGTGAACAATGATGAACAGAAATGTTGCAATGCAGGTTGCGAAGCGGGTCGGTCCCTTCTCATCAACCACCACGACCTTATGGAGCGTGAACAGACTTTCGCGCCCAAATCGTGGCCCGTGAACGTCGAGACTCAGCAAGACCCCCTTCCGATTCCCCCTGAGACCTGAACAAAACCGAGAAGGACACGGTCGGCGGAATGTGACGTCTCTCGCGACGTCCCCTTCTCTCCACCATCACCATTGATAACCCTGCCCAACCACTGCACCGCTAGGCTTACCGCCTGGCCATGATGGATAATATAGTTAGCTCTCCTGCCAAGATCCAACTTCTGAGAGAAACAATATGAGCCACAGGAGTCGACTTCACATCCCTGCAAGAGGAGCGAACGACCGTGCTTCCGCAATATTATGGCTACTCAACGTACGTAACGCGTGGTGGTCCCACAGACACCGGGGTGGCGAATTTAGTGCGTGACGGTATCGAAACCACCGACATCACGAATCTTCCCTCTGCACGAGGATTAAGGATCACGGCACTCGACACCAGATTCATTAATGTTTATGCACTGTCGGTCACCACCAAACATCGGTACCTGGCCAGGTTCTACTCAGCTGACATTTCCCAACCCCCCCCCCCCACCCCCCACCCCCCCCCCACCCACTTTTTCCAGGATAGTACGAACAAAGGGTCTTCGCTGGCGATTTTAACTGCGTCCTTCATCCCAAGATATACGGTGACGCATCTTACCAGTCATTCGGAGAGTCGACTGGGTCACTTATGTATGTGTGTGTGTGTGTGTGTGTGTGTGTGTGTCACAAGGTCTTACACAGGAAGCTGCCAAATGTTGACCTCAAACATTTTCTGACCACAGTGGCTACATCTGCGTGGTACATCTCCAACCTAAACAAGTCTAACAGCCTTTGGAAGGTGAATGTAACACACCTCCAGGACCCGGACTGCCGTCGACAAGTCGCCGCAACGTGGGCGAACTATGAACGCCGACTCTCACGATACCACTCGACTTTCACATGGTGGCTCCTCCTCGCCAAACCTGTAAGTCGCAAGACATTTACGCAGTTTGGTTAGGACGCGGCTGGGTGTCATCGGAGACCCTTGACTTTAACTATGTGGCGCTCAGAGACCTCAACGCTCTACCCCCATCGCCGGAGAGGCGACGGGAATGACACTCAATCAAGGCTTACACATTATCGTTGCCAAAGCACCGCTTAGAAGACGCCGTAGTCCACTCGCAACGACATGGCCGAACAGCTGCTAGAGGTCCCCACCATTCACCACACGTTGCTGGACATGTGCCGACAACGTGGAACAAGCCGTAGGCAACAAGGCCACTGCGGAAGCGCTACAACAGGTGACATGCACTATCGACATGGCTACGGTGACGGTATTAATGGAGGAAATCTCGTCTGAAGAGGGGGCAGGCGGAAGTCAATAAGTTGGGGGAAGGGGGACCTTGGATAAAAGTCACTAAGTCTCCAGGGCTTGATGGATTACCAGTCGAATTTTACCGGACCTCACGTGACATCATATCCCCCTGCTCGGTTAGAATGTACCGAGATATCATGTCCCCAGACTGCACAATACCTTCTTCCTTCGTCGAAGGACTTCTCATACCAGTACACAATCCAGCAGGAGGGTAATCGGTCAATGACTATCGACCATTTACATTGTTGAACGCTGACTGCAAGATCTGCGCCAGGCTTTTGGTAGGCAGCATTAAGAAGACCTTGGTAACGATTCCCAACCCAGAACAGACGTCGCAGGGTGGAGACGCCAACATACAAATGGCCATCGGCGACTGCAGGGACTTAATAGTCACCGCCTTGGCATGCCGCCTGCGAGCGGCGATCGTTTCCATCAATTTCAAGCGAGCATTTGATAGAATGTACCATAACTTCCTCCTACAAGCAGTGGACTGTGTGAGATTACCCCCCAGGCTCATTGTTATCCTGCGACGCCTTCTGCAGCACCCAGCTCTCAGGTCCAGGTCAACGGGCGGACGGTGGGCCCAATACCCATCAAGAGATCTCTATGACAAGGTTGCCCCCTTTCTACCCACCTTCATGCAATCGCACTCGAGCCACTCCTCGGGGGCTTAACCAAACGCCATCTGGCATCACCTTGCGAGACATTACGATGCTCTGTAGGACGTACGCTGACGACCTTTTACTGCTGATTCGTTCCGCCGATGAAGTTCGCAGTGTACTAAACTGGATCGGGTGATATGGATAGTATGCGGGCTGTCCATCAACAAGCCGGCTGCGCTGGATATCGGGTGCGATCTTGTTTCGGGCGCTGTCGCCCCCTCCTGCTAGTTACTGAAATCAGATATTTGGGAGTCACGTTTACGAAGGTGTGCGCGGAACGGCTGCGGAAGACTATCGACGGTTCCTGCATATTGTACGCATGATGGTGCGCCAGAACCTACTCCGGGACTTGAACCAGCTGCTATGTGTGGAATACCTGAATCTCTAAGTGGCATCAATACTCAGTCACGTGGCACAGGTCCTGCCCCTATAAGCTGCGATAGGTCGCAGAATTCTGCCCTTCATATGAACAACATGTGTAAACAATGGACCAGTGAACGCGTCTCCCTCACGGATTGTTTACCGGAGGTCCTGATGCCGTACTCTCACGTCCCGACGGTGTCTGTGGCGCATGTCGCGACAGAGCTCTCCCATGTATCGATATTCATTTTGGAATACAGCTGTGTGGCGTCGCCTCTCCCCACAATGCGCCCGCCGAAGGTGCAAGGTTTTCACACCACCCTTCTGTGGGCAGTTCCGCATAACTTTCAATTGGCCACGAGTGTGGAAAACAATATACCACCATTTTGTGCCAACCACAGTGCGCGTGAAGTGGTATTAAGTCATCAACAAGAAATATGCGACGAGGCACCGGCTCCAAGATATCGGATTAATAGACTCCACATTTCGCCCCGACTGTCGCCTCCTGGACACTGATGAACATCGCTTCACGCGCGTGTCCCGTCCGGTGTTTCGCAACTGACAGGAAGAGCTTACATTGTTACCTCTGTGGCACACCTGACGTGACTGACCCTCGGTTCCTTCTGTGTCCGGATGACTATTACCTTGCCTTCGCCAAGTGTCATGCGCTTACATAGACCTAGCTCAAGGAAATGACAATCGACTACATCTTTGGCGAAGGGGTGAAAGTGGAGCTTGATTACTGATGGTATGTGCAAAACTCTCACAACGCTCTAGAATACACACCGCGGTACCGTGCGCTCTCTGCAAGTTATTTACGAACTGTTTTTGTAAGTTGTAAGAGCCGCTCCCCCCCCCCCCCCCCCCCCTCCAGTTCGGGAGTTCCAAGCTCAGTGTAACGTACCGCGCAGCATCACATCGGAGACAGAATGACGTGCAGAGAGAATGGCTAAGTCAAGGGACGCTTCATTCACTGAGACATTAGCAAGACAGCATGAGTCTGTTGTAGAGATTTTAGAGGACAATATTGTAAAAAGAAAACGCCAGTGGTAATGGAAAAGGAAACTCTAGTTGCACTGTTTCTTGAAAATGATTCCTTCAGCTGAAGTAGCACTAGAAGTATACAAAACTATTATACTTCATGCTTTGATTCAAATTTTTATTGTGAGATTTTGTTTTATAGCATTTCATCATATGCATTTACTAATTGTAATCATGTAATTAAAAATGAAGGAACAAATAAATAAATCTTTGATATTAATAATCGCTTCAGCTTTATTTTGGTGCTTTATTACTGTACCACTACTGGTTTCTGATTACTGAAACCGAGACGAGAATACGACACAAGGTGGATTAACTGCTAACGACCATTGGCATGAAAAGGAAAACGAAAATTGGCTTTTGGAATACACGAACCTTGAGGGAGAGTAGCAAGCTGAAACAAGTGACAAGGAAAATGAATAACTATAAGCTTGGTATCCTGGGTTTGAGTGAAGTGTGGTGGCCAGACTTTGGTGAAATTCAGACATCGGACGGAATTACGTTTTTATATTTAGAATGGCAAGAGGAACACCGGGATGGAGTTGGGCTATTGTTGACTAAGGCAGCAAAGAAGAGCCTTCTAGAATGGATACCTGTGTGCAGCAGGATCATGACTGCCAGATTTAAGACGAAGGTCAGAAACGTGACGCTCATCCAATGCTATGCCCCACAGAGACATCAGAGATTGGGAAGGAGGAGGAGTTCTATTACCTGCTACGAGAGACTATAAGAAAAGTGAGCAAGAAAGATATCCTCATTGTTATGGAGGACATAAATGCCAAGGTGGGAGATAAGAATGAGGGTTTGGAACAGATAATGGGGATACATGGCTTGGGTGAAATGAATGCTAATGGGGTAAGATTTAGTGACTTCCACGCAAGTCAAGACCTTGTAATAGGAAGGGCCTCGTTTCCTCATCGGAGATGTCATAAGATAACATGGGTATCCCCAGACCATATTACAGAAAATCAAACTGACCACATATCATTAACCAGGAAGTTCAGGAGGAGCCTGGAAGATGTACGGAATAGAGGAGGAGCAGACACCAGCAGCGACCACCATCTTGTTATTGCGTTTCATAATTAAGATTGTGGCTTCCAGAAGGAAATTCGAGCCAAGGAATAGAAGATTCGACGTATGTAAACTGAAAGATCCGCAGATAGCTGAGGGGTTCCAGCTGGAACTACGGAATAGATTCCAGGCGCGGGAACTGGAGATGGCTGAGGATAAGGACAAGGAGGAAATGTGGACCGAAGTTAAGAATACTTTTGTGCAAGTGAGTGAGAGACAATTTGGCTTTGAAAATCGCCTGCAAAGAGATTGAATATCCGAAAATACTTGGAGGAAGATCACCCATAGAAAGGAGGCCAAGAGAAGAGTAAATCAGAGCAGGACTAGGCAACAAAAAGCACAGGCACAAGCTGATTACAGAGCGGCACATAATGAAGTGAAAAGGAGTGTGAGAAGAGCCACAGAAGACAGATAGATGAGCAGGTTGATAGAGCAGAATAGGCAGCGCGGAAAAGGGATGTGAAAGAACTATAAGATGCTCTCAAAGAAGTAAGGAATAAGAAAGGGGAGATACTTACTACACATGAAGAACAATCAAGTAGGTGGAAGGAAAACTTAAATGAAGTTCTAAATAGAAGGTAGAAGAACAAGAACAAACGGAATACAATGATACTAGTCCCAGCATTGGTGTAAATGCACCCACGAAAGCAGAAATTCGGATAGCACTGAAGCAGATCAAGAATGGGAAGGCGCCAGGACCAGATAATATAATATCTGAGATGCTGAAAACAGACTTGGACACCGCTGTCGAGTTATTGTACAGCCTCTTAGAGAAGAAATGGAGAGAGGAGGACCTGTCAACAGATTGGAAACGAGGTATTATCGTAAAAATACCCAAAGAAGGAGATGTTATTAACTGCAACAACTGGCGGGACATTACCTTACTGTCAGTACCGAGTAAAGTACTTTCGAGGATCATTTTAAACGACATGGAGGATTCTGTGGAAGCACAACTGAGGAGAGAGCAGGCGGGTTTTAGAAAACATCGAAGCTGTGTGGACCTTATCAATACTCTCAGAATTATTCTGGAACAATGTGCGGAGTGGCAACACACGCTCTACCTTACCTTCATTGACTTTGAAAAGGCTTTTGACTCTCTCAATCGAAGAGTCATTAGGGTATACAGTTGCAAAATATGGCATTCCAACCAAGATTATTAACATCATCAAGGAAATGTATGAAGACTATGAATGCCAAGTACTACATAATGGAGAACTAACAGAGCCTTTCCAAGTTATTTCGGGAGTACCACAAGGGTGTATTCTTTCTCCAACACTATTTCTTTTGGTGTTGGACTATGTGATGAAGAGAGTGATGGGGGACGTAAGAGAGTTGTGCAATGGGGGATGTGAAATAGGCTGGAAGATCTAGATTTTGCAGACAACCTCTGCTTAAAGGCACAGCGATATCGACATACCGAAGAGAAACTGGCCAGAAGAGGCAGAAGTTGCAGGCCTCAAGATAAATGTTCGCAAAACCAAAGAAATGCAGCTTAATTCGACCATCACGAATAGACTGGCCATTAAAGGAGAGCACGGAGAACAGGTCCAATCTTTCCTCTATCCCGGAAGTATAGTCACGACTACAGGAGGCGCTGTGGAGGACGTCCGTAATCGCATCCTTAAAGCAAATGGGGCATTTGTACAACTGTACCCTATTTGGAGAAATAGGAACATGTCGAAGAAGACCAAACTCTGGCTTTTCAGTAGCAACGTGAAGGCTGTTCTGTTGTATGGTGCGAAACTTGGCAGGTGACTAACCACATCAAAAACCAGTTCGAAGATTTTATCAACCGCTGTCTCCAGCGTTCCTGAGATATGAGATGGCCAGATGTAATGACAAATGAAGATCTTTGGAGGGACACAAATCAGCAACCAATCAATATACAAATCAAGGAAAGAAAATGGAAATGAATTGGGCATACACTGAGGAAACTAGCTGGAGCTCTTGAAAGGGTGGCATTGGATTGAAACTCTCAAGGAGTTAGAAAACGTGTTCGTCCCAAACAGACGTGGAATAAGACGATCGAGAGAGAAGCTGCAGAGTATGGGAAAACCTGGAGTGAAGTGAAGAGACTTGGTAGGAATCGTACCAGGTGGAGGAATTTCGTCACGGCCATATGTTCCAGAGGGAACGACAGGAACTAAGTCAGTCAAGTCACTGGTTTCGCGACGCTAAAGCGACATCTTCAGGTGACATACGATTTAAACATTAGAGCGGAAAAACTCGGAATCTCTTTTTCCCAACATTCGTTAAATGACGGTATGTTTTGGCTTAAAAACAGGCAAATGACAGAGCACGTGGCCGCCTCATCTGTACGCTGTTCGATATAGATTGGAGAAGCTATCACTATTGTACGATTTGTTTTGGGCCTATCCACTATATCGGAATGTTGCAGTTTTTAATCCATGAAATACTGTCTTTTAGCGGTGTTATGTATTTGACAGACAACGAATGTTGGAAAAAAAATATTCCTATCTTTTCCGCTCTAATGTTTTAATCATATGTCACCTGAAGATGTGGCTTTAACGCCACGAAATCGGTAGTGCTACATTAATAAAGGACCAAAATACAGCTGAAGCGATTATTAATACCCAAGATGAATACTCATAGCTGTGATTGCCCCACCTACAAGATTGTATGCAAATAAATAAATAACATAAATTATAGGCCTGTGGAGCCTATCGCCTTGGAAAAGTTTGTGGAAATAGTTGGGGGCAACACCATTATAGTCACTGAGAATCTGCACATGTGCTTCTTATCCGTTTCCTGATTTAAAATAAAGCTGAAGTGTCTTAAGAATATCTGCTAGATTTTTAGACAGAGTTGTTGAAATTATCATGCATAGGTCTCTTAATTCTTGTTTCAAACAGTTTCTGATTTCGGAACAGCTTGTGATACTGCTATCGAATTACGGCGGTTCAGAAGTGTATTACAGAACACGCTCGAACTCTATGCATTCATCCTCAACATTGTCATTAACGTTGCAACTAAGTTAGCTCCTCAGACATTCCGCATCTTATTTCCTGTCAGAGTTTTCAAGCAGAAATATCTTCTTACCTTTCCTTATATTCTTGTTTCATCTGTAAACAAGGACACTACACGGTCCAGTCACATTAATGTGACTACCACATTATGTTCCTCGTCAACGTGTAATAACCAACCACTCACAGACTGACGGTGTCAGCACTCCCAGTGGAGGGTATATAAATCTGTTCGAGTGCCGCCGTGGTTAAAATATGCCATACATAGCAAAATGGTGTTATCCAGAACCAATGCGGAGGCAACTGTGGTGCTCCATGGACCATAGATAACGTGGGTGAACGACTGTTGCGGAAATGTGTGTGGGCAAATACAGGTTCAGCTATTAAGCAACTGCCCGTCCAGACGAACCAAGGATATACCAGCAGTGTCTTCTCAACGCCCGTTCAGAGATCGTTGCTGCGTATGGGCCACCGCACCAGGCACCTGGTTGATGCACACACGCTGACTGCTGTTCTTAGGTGACGATTGTTCAACTTTGGAAACCAATACAGCAACTTGAATTCCACTGAGTTGTGAAAGGTGGCCTTTTAGGATGAATCACGTGTTATGCTCCATCTGACAGATGGTCGTTGGCGAGTACGGCGTGAAAAGCCATAAAGCAAACAAGGAGGGAATATTGTGGTCTGGGGAATGTTCCCGGGTATTCTTTGGGTGATTCGTCATTCTGAAAGGCACAATGGATCAACACATGTATGCATCTATCCTTGGAGATCATGTCCACCTCTACATGCAGTTTGTTTTTCCTCGGCACGATGGCATCTACCAGCAGGACAATGCAACGTGTCACTCAGTTCGCAGAATACGTTCGTGGATCGAAGATCACCAGGATAAGTTTACAGCGCTCTTCTTGCCATCAAACTCATCGAATGTAAGCCCTATCGACAAACTGTGGGAATATCTCGATCTGGATGTTAGTGCCGTGGATCCTCAACTGAGAAACCTAGCGGAGCTGGTTCCAGCACTGGAGTTGACATGGCTACTTATCGCTGCTGGTGCCTTTCAGAACCTCACATCTCTCATCCTGTACGTCTCGCAGCAGTCCGCACTGCAAAAGGTGAATACCCCATCTGCTGTCTTGCAAACTTCACTGAATTTCTCCCTCATACCATGTGGGATTAGCACTTCTACACGAGAAGATATTGCAGAGAAAAGGCTTAACCACAGTCTAGTGGATAAAGAGTCGTGCTTGGATTGCTCAGGACACAGAAACGTTCCCACGAAAAAAAAGGTCACGGGTTTGAGTTCCAGTCGGAACACAGTTTTAATTTACTAGGGAGTGTCATAGCAGCGCACATTCCACTGAAGAGCGAAAATTCACTGTGGACACTATCCCCTATGCTGTGGCCATGGAATGTCTCCACAATATCCTTTCTTCCCGGAGTGCTAGACCCACGACGTATACAAGAAAACGTCTATTAAATATGGAAGGGAGGAAATGAGGTACTGGTGAAAGTGGTGCGGGTTGTGAGCCATACATGGATAGTTCAGTTGGCTGAGAACTTGCCCGCGAGAGGCTAAGGGAACCACTTTCGATTCCTAGCCAGGTTAAAAATGGTTCAAATGGCTCTGAGCTTTATGGGACTTAACTGCTGAGGTCATGAGTCCCCT
Source organism: Schistocerca americana (assembly GCF_021461395.2). Lineage (NCBI taxonomy): Eukaryota > Metazoa > Arthropoda > Insecta > Orthoptera > Acrididae > Schistocerca > Schistocerca americana. The sequence goes on along the minus strand of NC_060130.1, from coordinate 706,333,241 downwards.
AGAACTGAGAACTACTTAAACCTAACTAACCTAAGAACATCACACACATCCATGCCCGAGGCACGATTCGAACCTGCGTCCGTAGCGGTCGCGCGGTTACAGACTGTAGCGCCTAGAACCGCTTGGCCACCATGGCCGGCTCCTAGCCAGGCACACAGTTTTAATGTGCTACTAAGTTTCAACATTATCTTTATGCGTTTAGTCATGACAAATGTTACTCTCTGTGACTGATGAGCCTGATATTATTTCCTCTCTGAAATCAGAACGGAGCTTATCGCACCTGAAGAGGGATATCTCTAATCTGAAAAATTGGCCATGATCACGTCTCACGTCCTCTGCTACCCATGTAGCCGTTTTCTGCGTGTAGCACACGAATGACCTATTTAGAGAGAACGTACACTTCTCCGCCCTGTACCGTAAGTCGAGCAGTCTGCATAAAAAATCCCTAAAAACAATCAGAGCCTCTGGTGTAGCCAAAATACTACCTTTCTAGGCTGCCTTCACGAACGTAGCCAGTCGCCAGTTTGAACCACGGGTGTTCTCCGCCCCCAGGTGCAACTGAAAAGGATAACCCCTCTCTTATTTAAATGAGAGCTTAATCGGAGGTTCGTTTGTCCTTAAGTTAAGACTTTTAATTGATGCATTTGGCTGTAATATAAATGTAAATGCATCATTCTCCATAATTTGTACCTGATCAATCGACTTACCTGTTGGAAATTTTGTTGGTTGATGTTTTTATGAATCGAATTAGAAGTGGTGTCACTTCTGGGCTACAGTATTATTACATGCATACACTGTTCTACAAACATTTTAATACAGAAAAAGACATTGATTATGTGGAGTGTGTACTCCACAATTTGCGTTGATTGTTTTAGTGATGACGCATATGCAATGATTTCAGTCGTCGGAGGTACACAAATGTTTCTGTTTTGCTTTTTAGGATGTGCAATGGTGAACTTGCTAATGACAATGACAGTATAATATAGTAGTGTTAAAAAATCTGATTATCTTGAGATTAAAAAGAAACTGTGTATGTCACACATCGATGTTGACGTCCACTTTAAAGAATTTTTCGACTAAAATGTGAATATTATCCGAAGGAGACGAATATGATACTGTATGGAATATTAAAATGATACATAAATTACATGTGATCAGTTGATGACATACAAAAATTTTGGATGAGTCAGCCAAACTCAAAACACACTACAAAAATGTGACTTTTAATAGTGGGAGAAGTGTGTATATTGGTTGGGTCTCTAAGACAAGCACCATACTATCTCACTTCGTTTAAATTAGGGCAGATCCCTAAATTGTCAAACCAATCTAATCTTGTCCTAAAATTAGAGTCGTTTAAGTGATGTGCGGCGCTTTCAGGGATCTGTACGCCGCAAGAGCAGCTCACAATTTTCGTGGGCCTTCTCTCTGCAGAAGAATACCGTGTGCCTCTGAGCAAGGTCTCAAATCTCCCACTCTCAACCAAATGAGGTAAAGTCCTCCTGTCATAATCACCTGGAAAGCTTACACTATGATGATATTCGATTTTCATTTGTTCATTCACTTTTTCACTAAGAGAAATTTATTTTTTCAGCAATCATTAACAATGAAGATATGGTATGCAATGGAACTACACTTACTCTCCCCCCAAAAAGTCCTCTTGGCTTCAGTCTCAGCTAAATCATTGCGTTGGATTATGATGTATCCCGGACCGTAGCATAAACTGTTTTGTTACAGAAAGGAAAAAAAACTGAACTTTCGTAATTGTGTTTCAGCACAGTACAGCTACAGGACTGCCTGAACAGTATGCAGAGACAAAGAGGAATTGAACTTCAAGTTCCCAATCATATCTCACTTGGCCCAATCCCGTAGGCATTACCCGTAATTTGGCATCAATTTTGTGACTTATTATGGAAGACTCTTCGCTACCACCTATGGAGGGAAACGATAAAACATCGGAGCATTTCTCTGTCTCTGAACTATTTAGTGTAGACCACTAAAAAGTCACGTCCTAATTCAAGGTTGAATTTTATGCACAGGGTTGATTTTAGTCAATTTAATACACAATTCACTTTTGTCTGACCACATAAAGTCATATACTCTTGGTACAACCTAGAGACAGTAATTGCACACCTACTTCATGGTAATAATTACTGACATTATATGTTGGATCGGTCGGCCTTCTCCCCAAGATACTTCAATTCAGACCCAATGAAATATTCATTGTTTCCAGAGTTCCCCACCGAGATTCTGCACGTCTGGCAGCTAAGCAATATTTTCGCAGCATCTGAGCTCCATCCAATTCCCCAAATTATTGATATACAGAATTATGGCGATGCAAATTTTCGGAAATACAATGAGATGTGAAGTACGCTGCAAAATTCGCGGAAAAACCATTTTTAGTTTAAAACGCGGAACCATTGCGTTCTGTTCAATTCTCGAGAGTATAAGGTGTCATTTTTAAATAACGACTCATGACTGCAGGTCTAGAGAAACTACAGCAACTCACAAGTCGCTGTAGAAGAAAGTGTTCTCCACTGTCACTTAACGATGTTGGATATGCTATATATATATATATATATATATATATATATATATATATATAAATTATGAGAAACACGTATTAAAGTGTAAGTTTTTTGAGTAAATGGAGCTTTCTGGACATAATGAGACAGCTACACTACTGGCCATTAAAATTGCTACACCAAGAAGAAATGCAGATGATAAACGGGTATTCATTAGATAAAGATATTATACTAGAACTGATATGTGATTGCATTTTCACGTAATTTGGGTGCATAGATCCTGAGAAATCAGTACACAGAAAAACCACCTCTGGCCATAATAACGACCTTGATACGCCTGGGCATTGAGCCAAACAGAGTTTGCATGGCGTGTACAGGTACAGCTGCCCATGCAGCTTCAACACGATACCACAGTTCATCAAGAGTAGTGACTGGCGTATTGTGATGAGCCAGTTGCTCGGCCACCATTGACCAGACGTTTTCAATTGGTGAGAGATCTGGTGAATGTGCTGGCCAGGGCAGCATTCGAACATTTTCTCTATCCAGATAGGTCCGTACAGGACCTGCAACATGCGGTCGTGCATTATCCTGTTGAAATGTAGGGTTTCGCAGGGATAGAATGAAGGGTAGAGCCACGGGTCGTAACACATCTCAAATGTAACGTCCACTGCTCAAAGTGCCGTCAATGCGAACAAGAGGTGACCGAGACGTGTAACCAATAGCAACCCATACCATCACGCCGAGTGATACGCCAGTGTGGCGATGACGAATACACGCTTCCAACGTGCGTTCACCGTGATGTCGCCAAACACGGATGCGACAATCATGATGCTGTAAACAGAACCTGGATTCACCCGAACAAAAAATGACGTTTTGCCATTCGTGCACCCAGGTTCGTCGTTGAGTACACCATCGCAGGTTCTCCTATCTGTGATGCCGCGTCAATGGTAACCGCAGTCATGGTTTCCGAGCTGATAGTCCATGCTGCTGCAAACGACGTCAGACTGTTCGTGCAGATGCTTGTTGTCTTGAAAACGTCCCCATCTGTTGACTGAGGGATCGAGACTTGGCTGCACGATCCGTTACAGCCATACGGGTAAGATGCCTGTCATCTCGTCTACTAGTGATACGAGGCCGTTGGGATCCAGCACGGCGTTGCGTATTACCCTCCTGAACCTATCGATTCCATATTCTGCTAACAGTCATTGGATCCCGACCAACGCGAGCAGCAATGTCGCGATACGATAAACCGCAATCGCGATAGGCTACAATCCGACCTTTATCAAAGTCGGAAACGTGATGGTACGCATTTCTCCTTACACGAGGCATCACAACAACGTTTCACCAGGCAACGTCGGTCGTCTGCTGTTTGAGTATGAGAAATCGGTTGGAAACTTTCCTCATTTCAGCACGTTTTAGGTGTCGCCACCGGCGCCAGCCTTGTGTGAATGCTCCGAAAAGCTAATCATTTGCATATCACAGCATCTTCTTCCTGTTAGTTAAATTTCGCGTCTGTAGCACGTCATCTTCGTGGTGTAGCAATTTTAATGGCCAGTGGTGTACACAAATTTGCTTTTATTTATTTAAAATACAGGTTATTTGTTGATCGAATAAAATTATTTCTTTTATTGCCTAAAAATATATTCACTTTTTTATAAATTAGTTTGACGTACGTGCAAATGTTTTATGAAAGTGAACTGACAGATGTTGTGTGGATGTCACCACTCACTCAAACACAACGTACGTCTGCCGTTTAGTGAGGAAATACCACACTTCCACGGTAAACCTGCCACATGTGCTGGATGACCGGGAACATCACAGTCAATTAAAACGCATTAGGAGTCTTAGTGCTCTTACTATGGCTGCAGGAAGTGGATGCTGCTTGAAAACAACATTGTCAATGTGGTTAAAATACTGTCCTGGTGAACATCATTCAAATTTGATTAACGTTTCATGGTTGGGGCTTTTAAACGACATCATATTTGCTTTTGAATGTAGAAATTATATATTTCACAATTGCAATTTCGACCGAAACCAAAAAGGTGCTCCAAGTGCGTTAAAGCTTTCTTAGTAGTCACATCCACCGTGTTCAGATTCTCGAAGGAAGTAACCTAATACGTTTTTATTTGTTCACCCTCCGAAAAAGCGTCATTTATTCGAGGCTTTTGATCGATATTACGTCAGATGCTTGTACAAGATGGCTCCTTTCCAGGGTTTTATAGCTGGTGTCACAACAGCTTACTGGCACGGCGCACCCTCTACCACGCACAGTGTTCGGTGGCTTACTAAGAATATGTAGGGTGTCCCTCCTGTGAATCTTCAGGCGCATTTTCTCTCGTGTTTTGGTCAATATTTGCAATTTCATTTTTGTAAGGCGTATCTACAGTCATGCGACGCACTGTACTGACCGATCGCGTCGGTTTGTTTCCCATCATAAAGAGAATGATTTTTATAGCGGAAACTTACGTTCCCACTTGACAGAGAGGTCCTAAATTACGCTAGTGGAATATTCTTCTTATCGATATGTATTAATAGGGACTGTTGCTCTTCCGATGCACATGGGGGGTCGTTAGCAGCTAATGTTTTTCCTGTCATCATTGTTAATACAACACTATGAACTGAGCATTGCTAAAGACTGAACTTGCGACCTTGCACTCAAGTGGTTCCCTGTTAGACTGCTAAGAGATTCTAAACAGAGAGAAAATCCACCTTCAGAAAGATCTGGGTCAGCAAACCTTAGTATAACTTAAAATTTTTACGCAATACTCATTCACTTTCATGACACGTTACTGACACTGAGGTCGAGGTTTCCTTTCTTTAATTTTTATTGAAATTACCAACGTACTCACGGTTGAGACGGTTAAACCTACATCCCAGATCTCTGTAACTCACCATATTGTTCCTGCCGCCAAGTAACTGATAATGGCTCTTCAAAATGGTTCCGATGGCTCTGAGCACTATGGGACTTAACATCTGAGCTCATCAGTCCCCTAGAACATAAAACTAGTTAATCCTAACTAACCTAAGGACATCACACACATCCATACCCGAGGCAGGATTCGAACCCACAACCGTAGCGGTGGCGCGGTTCCAGACTGAAGCGCCTAGAACCGCTCGGCCACTTCGGCCAGCCTGATAATGGCTCTCGAACGGAACTTACGGTGACAAAGTACAGCCAGGAACGACTGTTTTACGATCATCGGGTTCTCCAAACCTGTATCCTAGGCGAGACTGATGGACATCCCTGATGTGTAGCCGGTAGAGACATAAACGAGGAACTGCTAGAACACTAGCGATAGCAGTACAGCTAGATACGGTCTCCACGAGCCACGCCTCTGTTACACCGCAGCATATCCATCAAGTTGAGCCGCCATCGACGTACGAATGCCATGGCAAAACTCTCATCAGATTTCAGGACTGGTTGATTCTTCTTTGATATGCGTGCATCGCTGCCGTCTCGCTGGTATTTTTCAAGGGCTGATTGTATTTTCACGACAGACTTGGTCAAGAGAGGAAACTAGCATGAAGTGTCTTTATAGAAGATTGCTCTGTAAAGGCAATCTTTTGTTTTCTGCTGTTTAGTGTTTTAACAAATATCATCACTGAGCCACCACATCTGTCGACGTGCATGCTACGTAACGCGCTCTTTCACACATCTACGGCGGTTCTGCGTCATAAATTGTCCACCTACCTCGATACTCCTGCAGATCTGCCCACGTAACTCCTGACTGCTGCTACTTAAGGGATATCAGAAAAGCAGTGTTGAAGAAACTGAGATTTCATAACTACACGTCGGAGGCCGCTATAAGTACAAAAAGCTGAAAATAGTCTAGTGAACTCTAAAGAATAAATCGGAAACGGGTTGCTGTTCAAATTTCTAAGTTTGAAGGTCCTTTTAAACTTGCATTAGGATTTTTTTATTGCTATTAAGCAAGGTCATCAGCCCACATGTGTTCAAATCATTAAAGTTCCTGTTCACTGTCCTCGTCGCACTCAAACAGCCAGAACTTTTCCTATCCAATTCCGAAATCATTTACGAGAGTAACACAGTCAATAAACTGTTATTTACTTTTGCACTCGACATTCAGTGGTTGTCTTTAAATGTTGTTTCTGAGCACTATGGGACTTAACATCTCAGGTCATCAGTCCCCTAGAACTTAGAACTACTTAAACCTAAGTAACCTAATGACATCACACACATCCATGCCCGAGGCAGGATTCTAACCTGCGACCGTAGCGATCGTGCGGTTCCAGACTGAAGCGCCCAGAACCGCTCGGCCACCAGCAGCCGGCTGTAAATGTTTCATTGTCATGCAATATTTCATTCCAGTTAACCACTCATACCTTATTTTCTAAATCTGTCATTGGCTCTATGTTGAAAAATCATTTTTCACACTGATGTGAGAAATTTGCGTGGTGAAGCTAAATGTTGTAGTTCCTGTTGGCATCACTGAGCTTCGATTACGTCATCAATTCCCCTCACACGTCTCTACCCGCCGCAAAGACCAATATTGTCATTTACATTTTTGTTCACCATTTCGGCAACTGTTTCTGAAGAACGCCGATGCGAGGAAATAGCACACTAGTGGCGTCAAAAATGGTTTTTTAATACAACTGGTGTGCTATTTCTTCAAATCGGAAATCTTGTTATTTCTTTCACATCCCCACTCGCCAGTGCGATCGGACATCTTCTTTCGTGTCACCTATACTCGTTACACACAGTCAAAGAGAAACACTGGGCGTGATGAAAGCTTAAGAAAAAGTCAGACTCCTTCACACAGTGAAAGTAAACTAAGTTACACTACAATTACAAAAGAACAATTTCAAATATTTACCGAAATATGCGAAAAAATATAATATGAAATAGGAAAGGAAATATCGCCTACATGTATCGTTATTTTCTGGGGAAGTATCGATATATCGATATTTTATCTACAGTTCTAGTATGTACCGTGTAGAGACTTTTAGAATAAGATAGGAGGGACAGTCGTTTTCTCTCTACTAATATACAGGTTTTATCCGACAGAAAGTCATTAATACTGCCAAGGGGTTGTCTGTGACGTTCTGTGCAACAGGGTCTGGAGTAGGTATAAAGATGAAAATTGAGAAGAAGAAATGCATCTCTAAGTATGCTCCTTGTCTGTTAAGCTCTGGACATTGTCTTGAAATGGTATTACTTACGTTCCCATATCTCCTTGGTAAGGCATTGTTCGAATAGAGTAGTTTCTTAACTTTGTTAGAGAAGTAAGGAGAAAATCGGCTTGGCTTTCTGTAATTAGTCATCGTGGAATTTGCTATGAGCGATTGTACGAGTGTGAAACAGCAGAAATTCGAAACCAGTAAGTCACTCACGGGGACGAATTCCACCAATTATGACTGTAATGTGTTTCAGTTGAGATGATTTCGTTTATAACGATAAACTATCTAGCTGCCATACGTGCAACAGTGGCAGAATTTTGACACCACGGCATTACGTATCAGGACTGATAAAAGTTTCACATTAATTAGTTCTATCTGTGTGTTCTCTGGTTTCTTTTCATGAGGAGTGAAATTATATTCAAGAAAGAGTAAACATGTCTTGAGAAGGTTTACAGAGGAGGGAATATGAAGAGGAAACATGCCGTAATTCATATACATGTCCAAAACTACCCAGAAAACATGAGAGATAGTAGATGCCCTGGATACTTTGTACACCACTATGTATAATATTAAATACACTGAAGCGCCAAAGGAACTGGTACAGTATTCAAATACCGACGTATGTAAATGGGCAGAATATGGTGATGCGGTCGGGAACACTTTTATAAGGCAACAAGTGTCTGGCGCAGTTGTCGGATCGGTTACTGCTGCGACAATCGCAGGTTATCAAACTTTATGTGAGTTTGAACGTGGTGTAATGGTTGGCGCACGAGCGATGGGACATAACATCTCCGAGGTAGCGATGAAATGGGGATTTTCCCGCACGACCATTTCACGAGTGTACCGTGAACATCAAATCTCCGACATCGCTGCGGCCGGAAAAAGATCCTGCAAGAAAGGGGCCAATATCAAATGAAGAGAATCGTTCAACGTGACACAACTATAACCGTTCTTCAAATTGCTGCAGATTTTCAAATGGTTCAAATGGCTCTGAGCAATATGGGACTTAACATCTGAGGTCATCAGTCCCCTAGAACTTAGAACTTCTTAAACCTCACTAACCTATGGACATCACACACATCCATGCCCGAGTCAGGATTCGAACCTGCGACCTTAGCGGTCGCGCTGTTCCAGACTGAAGCGCCTAGAACCGCTAGGCCACACCAGCCGGCGCTGCAGATTTTAATGCTGGGCTATCAACAAGTGTCAGCGTGCGAACCATTCAACGGAACATCATCGATATGGGCTTTCGGAGTCGAAGGCTCACTCACGTATCCTTGATGACAGCATGACATAAAGCTTTACGCCTTGAATCCGTGGACCCTGCATGTCAGTAGTGGTGGACTGTCCAAGCTGCTGGAGGCTCTGTAATGGCGGTGGGGCTGGGGGGGGGGGGGGGGGGGGGGGCGTGCGCAGCTGGACTCATATGAGACCCCTGCTACGTCTAGATTAGACTCTGACAGTGACACGTCCGTACGTATCCTGTATGATCACTTGCATCCATTCATGTCCATTGTGCATTCCGACGGATCTAGGCAATTCCCCCCCCCCCCCCCCCCCCCCCCCACCAAGTTGAGAACTGCTACAGAGTGACTCCAGGAACACTCTTTTGAGTTTAAACACTTCCTCTGGCCACCAAACTCTCCAGACACGACCATTATATAGCATATCTGGGATGCCTTGCAACGTGCTGTTCAGATGTGATCCCCATCCTCTCGTATTCTTACAGATTTCTGGAAAGCCCTGCAGTATTAATGGTGTCAATTCCCTCCAGCACTACTTTAGACACTAGTCGAGTCCAAGCCACGTCGTGTTGCGGCACTTCTGTATGCTCTGGGTGCACTACACGATATTAGGCAGGTGTACCAATTTCTTTGGCTCTTCAGTGTATATGAAACGACAACACAAAAATTTAAGGTTCAAATGGCTCTGAGCACTATGGGACTTAACATCTATGGTCATCAGTCCCCTAGAACTTAGAACTACTTAAACCTAACTAACCTAAGGACAGCACACAACACCCAGCCATCACGAGGCAGAGAAAATCCCTGACCCCGCCGGGAATCGAACCCGGGAACCCGGGCGTGGGAAGCGAGAGCGCTACCGCACGACCACGAGATGCGGGCAAAAATTTAAGGAACGTAGGTATGTGTATGACCTAGAAAGTGAAATTTTTCTTCTCTGAAAAACTTTATATGCTAATACAAGACGTTACTTATACATTCACTGGGGAAAGTCTCTCCTGTTGAAGGCAGCAATTACAGATATGACTTTGTAACCAGTCAAGGAGTATGAGGGCCAGCCACTGCAGCCGGCTGTTGCAATGGTGCTCTGCACTCTGATCTGCAGGATTCTACCGTCAGTGGTAAACTGAACTGCTACATGCTGTAGTTCAGCCCGGCGTTTCCACCGCTGCCTACGTGATGGGGAGCTACCTTAGTCATAACACACCTGCTCATCCGATAGGAACATTCTTTCGGCCCTGTGTATTAAACCGGTGCAGTCTCCACGACTACGTTCAGCCAACCCGTTGTACCCTCATGGGGTAGCGTTACCAACTAGGTGGAGACATCGATCTGCACGCCATAAGCTAGCCCTGATGCTTCTGCGCTTCAAACGCGATCTACTGAAGTGAGGTCTTTCCGTGCGTGCCATCATCTGCCACACCAGCTGGTCTCTGAGGACCCTCGGATCTGTTTAGGGTGCCTGTAGATTCCTGTCAAACGCGTTGGGCCGCAAATGAAGCGTGCCGGAGCCGCTGCGCCCTTGAGCTGACACCTGACTTACGTCAGCAAGGGCGCCGTCATCGCCAGGCACTGTTGTGATGTGACTGCATTCCTCTTTCTCAGCATACACTGTCTCTCACTACTTAGCAGCGGTAACTGAGTTCTGGGCTGTATTCAGCATGGTGCTGTGTGAAAGTCTTATTGACTTCGCGTTCGGCATAGTGTTGGAAATCTAATCCTACAGCGCGCCGCAAACGCCTCTCTGGAGGCAGAAGTGGCCATTCTGAAACATAAGTCCCAGCCAGTTGCAACATATTCATTGTATAGTGTTAAATGTAGATGAGATGTAGACTTAATTGTTTGATTTTTGTCAAGAACTTTCTGACCAAACATACTGTGACTGAGTTTCTATATTATGAATATCATCACTTCATTATAGAGATAGTTAATAGATAGAAACATACGTTGTGAATCTTCAAACTACGTCAGCAAATATGCTAAGTGGGCGGTTCTCGGGTGTTCCGTTGCATTACCTTGTGTAAATCCCAAAGTCGTTCTAGCAGCAACTTGTCTACGTATTCAACTGGCTACTGACTTCAGAGTAGTAGCAATTGCTATTGCTCACACACAAGCAGTGTTCATATGGAGGCCACGTCAGGAAATCGTGCATTAACGATGTAACTCACTGTAGCATATCGAGAGCTCTGTACCTGGAACCAAAGTGTATGTTTGGCCTTCCGTTTGTGCGCTGTCAATGGTGGTGCCACTGGGCAATGTTGTGATCAGCAGTCGAACAAATCTAGGTTAGTGTGAAGAAGCTATCATACTAAGTTCTTGTCTTTCTCACCTCAGTCTGATGTTGCAAAGTGTAGGCTTCCTTAATGAAATTAGTTGGAATTTTGAGACACTATCAGATGCCAGCTGTTACTGCAAAATTACGGTATTGGCTGGAGATTTGAGGACCCTACTAGTATGCAATGGGCATAGGAACTGGTTGCATTGAGTTAAACATTTGAGGTTAAGTAGCACTCGGGTCTGGACTGAGACTGCTGCGACCATCTCACTATGAAAGTCTGGCCAGCTGATCTTCCTCAGTTTTCTTACTTTTCTAGCTTTTGGGTGTACCAATACAGCCAGTCCTTACAGTGCTGCCTTCGAAGGAATCACTCTATCGTTGCTACAGATACTGAGAAATTTAAAACAGATTTCAATGAGCCACTGACTAACACACAAATTTATCCTGATTTATATTTACTTAAATAAGTAAATTTACGAGCATAACTAAGAAATAACGGCTTTGGAATTCGTAGATTGTAACCACGAAACAGGGTCTGCTACTGCATATTTATTGGATCAGTACAGTTACTATCAGCGAATGCGGCAGACAAGAATATGAGAGGGTGTTATAAAGGAACTCAGACATATTCTCTTCAGTGGGTTTCTCCTACAAAATTCTCACTGTGTACTTGGCATCGCCTTACGCGGTGTACATGCAGCTGAGAGTTGCCACGGAGCAGACAATTTTTTCGGAGTGATTCAATCTCTTAACGACCTGTTCAGTTACAGTCCACAACGATGGCATGTTCTGGTGCGGAATGTTGGTAGTTCTTCACATTCCATATCCGATACCCCTTGGAGTGCTCTGGTTGATGCTGTAAGTTCAACTGCAGCTGCCTTCGATAAGATTGTCACTGTTGTTGAAACTTCCAATAAGTTAAATCTCTCAGCTGAAACTTATTTTGAGGTACAGGTTTCTATGCATTGCTGGAGGCATTTCAAGTGTTTAATTATGAAATAAGTTTGACTAACCTTGTTGGCACCAACTGACTACAGAATCAAATTACTACATGCTCAAAATACTACCACCGATGTTGAGGTAAGACACCTTGACAGCTTATTAAACCATTTCATGATGAAACCGGGTACGAAGTGACAAATGTAAATTCAGAAAATTTATTGAACATAGAAGTTTTTCATGTCGTAACCGACAATCCAGAATCTAACTTGAAAACAAGACGTGAAACATATGGGTTTTTATGGATATACGCACAGTTGACTGATGATCAGGTTGCTGAGGCATGCAAGTTATTTATCAAGGAACACCATAATGCGGTGAGGACAGATTTAGAAGAAGAAATTAAATATTTGAAAATATTCATACTTCCAGTTATGTGTACTTGCTTTGTAACAATTATACCTCCTGAATAAGATGCACGAGTTTAAAATTTCTAGCTCATTTCAGAACGTACGTATAGCTATGCACATTCTTTACACTTTTCCATTGCTGTAGCTGAAGCAGACAGATCATTCAGCACTCTGGTTCGTGTTAAAAAGTTTGTCACATCAGCTTCGCATCAACGACGACTCACAGATTTGCGGAGCTTGACAACTGAATATATTTTGGCAAGGCAAGAATTCGATAGTGTCATTCAAATACTGCCGAACGAAAGTCCCGCAGAGCGCCACTGACAGTGTTTTAGGCAACTACGTTAAAGTATGCTACCCACTACACAACACATTGCGATTTACATGCGAGTGCGCTGATGGATGTACACTGAAATGTATAATCACGCCAGGGAATGAGCGGGGACAGAACACTCCATATCGCAGCGTTACTTTTGTTTTAAAGTGATGTTAAAGTAAATTAAGTTAATCTAAAAAATAAAATTAAATGGTAGGTACATAATATTACAATAATTCATTATCGAGCAGCATCTGAAGTCAGACTTGTAAGTTAACCAGTAGTATCAGTTTTCTCTATTGCCCTGCACGTCTCGGTCGAGCTATCATCTGTTTTCATAGCTGAGGTGGTCTTTGGTTCCTGACAACTGTCTTAATTACTAATTTTCAGAACGATGTTTATTACTATTCACTCAGTATCCTGCTCCATGAAAGCGACACGGTGCTGGCATTCTTTCTTGATATACTTGTATTTAATCTTAGCACACTCATTCACTATTCGTCTGATTTGTGCATTCTTTCGAAGTGGCAGTGAGAAACTAGAGACATGGATTATGACAATTTTCGTATCTCTACATTCCAAATGACTTTGATTGCAACAGAAAATTATACAAGATGTATCACAATAACTGTTTACCGTTTTCTGAAATAAGAGGGCATAAAAAAATTTTCTTAATAAAACTATGTTCACTAATGAGGCGTTTCGGAGTTATACTAGGATGAAGAAAATTGTATATTGTAATAAAAGTGTTGGGAGGGCTTCACTGGAAAATTAGTGTAAAATTTTGGGGACGATCTTAGCAATGGAACTACGAACAAGTGTGATATAAACTGTTTTCTTAGCACGAAATTATCATACACAGATGGAAAAAGTCGCAACACCAAGAATGAGGTACACGACATAACCGAAAGTTAGGAGCGTTTCTACATCTGAAAGATGATTTCTATTCAGATTTCGCGCTAGTGGCATACGAGTGGTTCTAGTAACGCCACTATGAGGATACAATCAGGTTTGCTTCCAATATGCTCTACAACGGTCGTCATTGTTAGTTACCTTTGACACAGGACGTGGCATGTTTGTTACGGCGTAAAGTCAACCGCCGGGATGCCACTCGGGAACGATAGAGAAGAGATGGCTGTGAGAACAAGTCAGCCAATCGCACGCTGACCGGACCTCCTTTCAGGACGACAACGCGACAGCACCGGCCCCTATGTGAAGAGGACATAATCGCCACGACCGATTGGTGACGCCCCAGTTGAATAGCAGCTTCAAGATTAACGACTTCGATAGCAGCGTCACGCTAGTCCCTTTCCTTGTACTCTCTGTGTACCACAGACTTCGGATTGTCCATACTGATGAAGATAGATTATTTTGTATGTCACCCTTTGCTTGCGACACATCTGTTAAATTAGCAATGTTAAGCATCGTAGCCGCGCGGGATTAGCCGAGCGCTCTGAGGCGCTGCAGTCATGGACTGTGCGGCTGGTCCCGGCGGAGGTTCGAGTTCTCCCTCGGGCATTGGTGTGTGTGTTTGTCCTTAGTATAATTTAGGTTAAGTAGTGTGTAAGCTTAGGGACTGATGACCTTAGCAGTTAACTCCCATGCGTTTTCACACATTTGAACATTTAAGCATAGTAATTTTCTTATTGTAATAAAAATCATTAATACGACTTGTTTGATTGTTTGTTTAGAGAACAGAGTATGCTGGCTTCCGAGAAGCTACAATGCTGATGTTAGTCAAGAATGCCTTTAAGGCGACAAAGACGCTACTGTCATCACCTCACTGAATTCGAACGAGGTCATGTAATAAGGATACCAGAAGCGGGATGTCCTTTCTGCGACATTTGAGAAATCCTTAGCAGGAATGTAGCCACTGTTCATGGCTACTGGCAGCGGAGGTCACCAAAATGTACGGTCCCAAGAAGACTGGGCTCCGAAATGTCACGTGGTGCTACCGAGAGAGAAGATCAACGTGTTCGGCTCATGGCTCAGGCGCATTATACTGCATCTCCAGCAGCAATTTGAGTAGTACAGGGCATCACAGTGTCACAACAAGTTATTACAAGTCTGTTACTTCAAGGAAAGCCCTGAGCCAGACGCCCTGTGGTGCGCATTCCACTGACCCAAAACCACCGCCATTTTCGTTTTCAGTGTTCTCAAGCGAAATCTCATTAGAGAGCAGGGTGGAGGTCTGTTGCGGTTACTGGTGAAATCTGGTTGTTCCTCGGTGTCAGTGATGACCATGTTTTGGTTAGGAGGAGGCCAGTAGAGAGCCTGCAATCAGCAAGTCTGCGTGGTAGACACACAGGACCTGCACCTGTAGTTACGGTCTGGGGTTCGATTTCGTATTACTACAGGAGGAATCTTATGGTTATCCCATGTACCATGACTGAAAATATTTCTACGTCAATCTGGTGATTCGACTTATTCTACTGCCATTCATGAGCAGCATTCCAGGGATGTTTTCCAACAAGATATCCCATCCATCCAGCGGAATTACCAGCTCCAATGCAATCTGGAGGTCCACCACGAATAAACATTTCAGAATATTTGAGCCTGGGAAAAACGAGCATCGGTGAGATAAAATTACCCGTAGCGTTAGAGTCACAAGCAAGTGTTACAGGAGTTCTCCTCTCGGCCGATGTGATAGCTCCAATTTTCTTTTGGCCACGAGCAGCTACTATTTTCTTATATTTTTGAACCGCTGTGACCCCTGTTTCATCAATGTTCCATATTCGAGAAGCATTAGACTGATATTTTTGGAGAAGTCGTAGATATATTGCAAAGAATGAGATAACGTTAGTCTTAAAGAACGACGTCGCTCGACTTAAAGACGTCGCTTCTGGTGTCCTTAAAGATAACTGTGGATTTCTGCGCATAAAATTTTGGACTCAATCAGTACCAGCCATGTTATTTTGATGCCGAGAAGGAGGAATGTTTTTAGCATTAATGTGCACACCGCATTGGCAAGCTAGATTCCTTACTTCTATAGGAAGTAGTCCAAAATATATTTCGGCGCATTTGAGTAAGTAGGAAGCCATCTTACCCTCTTCTTCAGCAGTAAATACTTGTCTAGGCTTAACATAACCAACTCTTAAACATTCATTATTCTTCTTTTCCTTTATGTATCTACAAAGAGAGACGTGACGTAATCCGAAAGTCTGACTAGCTTTCCGAATACTGCATTTTTTTTCTACAACTTCAGCTGCCGCTAACTCGTACACTTCTTGGCTTTGTGTTGCTCGCTCTGACTTTCTTTTATACACCCTCATCCTAGAAGAACGGAAAAAAGTAGGTATCTACATCATAATGTGGGGCATGTTGTAACACGTTACAACAAGTCCCGGGATTTTGTTACAACTAACCCCATGGTATGATTTTTAACATTTATTAAGATAACCATTTAAACAATTCAGCAATCTGAAAAACTGTTAATCATTATCAGAGATAGATAAATTTGAATGTAGATAAGATATAGAAAGTTTACAATTAGTCGATAATAATAACGCAAACCAAAATGTTACAACAGTACAATTTTATATTATCTGGCAAAAGTGAAGCACGTGCACATTTACGCTCACTGCGCTGGCCGGCGGGACACGCTATGGCAACATGATGCGGCGCGGTTTATAGGTGAAATCGAGGCAAAGAAATACGTTAACAAAGTTTAAGATCCTAGTGAAAAGAGCCTGTTACTACTTACCCCTGTTACAACAAGCCCTCGCTTCCCTGAATTCATTATGTACATTCCCGTGCTGGACAGACGTTGTACTTAAAAGTTGCTTGACAATAAAATATTGCAGTGTATGTGTCATTCCCATTACGACGGAAAGTTCCTTTGGACATGCATGGATGTCCAAAGGAACAGGCCTTGCGGCGAATACAGCCGTGCAAACTTTGCATCATAATCAGAATAACACAGGCACTGCAATGTCTTATTTATATGCCGACTTTCAAAAAATGGTTCAAATGGCCCTGAGCACTATGCGACTTAACTTCTGAGGTCATCAGTCGCCTAGAACTTAGAACTAATTAAACCTAACTAACCTAAGGACATCACACACATCCATGCCCGAGGCAGGATTCGAACCTGCGACCGTAGCGGTCACGCGGTTCCAGACTGAAGCGCTTTTAAGCGCACGGCCACACCGGCCGGCGCCGACTTTCAAATACAAAGTCAGACCTGTACGGGTACAGGCCACAGACGCACGGTTGACGACATATGCAGGTTCGGGTCTAGCCGTAGATCGTGCACGGATAGCTAAATGATAAGGTGACCGCTCACGACAAGCGGGAAATTCGGGTTTGAGTCCCGGTCCAGCACAAATTTTCATTGTCGTCATTCCACTCTACAGCTGATGGTGTCCTTATTCGCAATTGCGAATTCATTTAATGTATTTCATAACGGCTGTAGTCGCCGCAGTGCCTGTTCCTTTGGAAATGCATGCATGTCTAAGCGAACTCTGCATCGTAATCAGAATAACACGGGCACTGCAATATCATATAGACAGATGTATTCCCAGAATTTCATTACTCTACATCAGTTAATTTTTGCTGTTGCAATTTTTTCCGTCGGTGTATTTAAATATAAAGAATACTGCAAATGGATTTACAAATGATAGCTAAAATTGTAGCAACCGCAGTCTGTTGTTGGGTTGGGTTGTATGGAGGAAGAGACCAAACAGCGAGGTCATCAGTCTCGTCGGATTAGGGAAGGGCGGGGAAGGAAGTTGGCCGTGCCCTTTCAAAGGAACCATCCCAGCATTTGCCTGGAGCGATTTAGGGAAATCACGGAAAATCTAAATCAGGATGGCCGGAAGCGGGTTTGAACCGTCGTCCTCCAGAATGCGAGTCCAATGTGGGAACCACTGCACGATCTCGCTCGGTACAGTATGTTGTAATTCTGGCTGAAAATGCGTGTGGAAATGAGAAATGTGGATGCAGAAACTGTGCACGAAGGATATTTGACTTTCAGTGTTAGTTCTGTAATTGGGAGATCTGTCTTTCCTCACTTTCGTAGAAAATCAATGTTAGGAATTTTAATACCCAAAACTAAGTAACAGATTTCATATATGGTATTCTGTGACTTATAACAACAAACTAACCTCTGTAGTTCATTGTTTCCATTTTAAGAATAGCATCTGAAGTTAAAGCGTGAAAAATATAAGTGATGAGCGCTGGCTTTTGTACAGGAAATGAAACATTTGTAGACACTGTATTATTGGGAAGTGGTGTTTATGTTCATTTTCTCAACAATATGAGAAACATGAACCATGGACCTTCTTGTTGGTGGGGAGGCTTGCGTGTCTCAACGATACAGATAGCCGTACCGTAGGTGCAACCACAACGGAGAGGTTTCCGTTGAGAGGCCTGACAAACGTGTGGTTCCTGAAGAGGGGCAGCAGCCTTTTCAGTAGTTGCAGGGGCAACAGTCTCGATGATTGACTGACCTGGCCTTGTAACACTAACCAAAACGGCCTTGCTCTGCTGGTACTGCGAACGGCTGAAAGCAAGGGGAAACTACAGCCGTAATTTTTTCCGAGGGCATGCAGCTTTACTGTATGATTAAATGATGATGGCGTTCTCTTGGATAAAATATTTCGGAGGTAAAATAGTCCCGCATTCGGATCTCCAGGAGGGGACTACTCAAGAGGACGTCTTTATCAGGAGAATTAAACTGGCGTTCTACGGATCGGAGCGTGGAATGTCAGATCCCTTAATCGGGTATGTAGGTTAGAAAATCTAAAAAGGGAAATGGATAGGTTAAAGTTAGATACAGGGGGAATTACTGAAGTTCGGTGGCAGGAGGAACAAGACTTTTGGTCAGGTGAATACAGGGTTATAAATATAAAATCAAATAGGGGTAATGCAGGAGTAGGTTTAATAATGAATAAAAAATATGAGTGCGGGTAAGCTACTACAAACAGCATAGTGAACGCATAATTGTGGCCAAGATAGACACGAAGTTTAAATGCCAACTAGCTCTGGACTCTGACCACAATCTATTGGTTATGAACTGTAGATTAAAACTGAAGAAATTGCAAAAAGGTAGGAATTTAAGGAAATGGGACTTGGATAAACTGACTAAACCAGAGGTTGTACAGAGTTTCAAGGACAGCATAAGGGAACAATTGACAGGAATGGGGGACATAAATACAGTAGAAGACGAATGGGTAGGTCTAAGGGATGAAGTAGTGAAGGCAGCAGAGGATCAAGTAAGTAAAAAGACGGGGGCTAGTAGAAATCCTTGGGTAACAGAAGAGATACTGAATTTAGTTGATAAAAGGAGAAAATACAAAAATGCTGTGAGTGAAGCAGGCAAAAAGGAATACAAACGTCTCAAAAATGAGATCATCAGGAAGAGCAAAATGGCTAAGCAGGGATGGCTAGAGGACAAATGTAAGGAAGTAGAGGCTTATCTCACTAGGGGTAAGATAGATAGTGCCTACAGGAAAATTAAAGAGACCTTTGGAGAAAAGATAACCACTTGCATGAATATCAAGAGCTCAGATGGAAACCCAGTTCTAAGCAAAGAAAGGAAAGCAGAAAGGTGGAAGGAGTAATGTAGAGGGTCTATACAGGGGCGATGTTCTTGAGGACAGTATTATGGAAATGGAAGAGGAGGTAGTTGAAGATGAAATGGGAGATATGATACTGCGTGAAGAGTTTGACAGAGCACTGAAAGACCTAAGTCGAAACAAGGCCCCGGGAGTAGACCACATTCCATTAGAACTACTGACAGCCTTGGGAGAGCCAGTCCTGACAAAACTCTACCATCTGGTGAGCAAGATATATGAGACAGGCGAAATTCCCTCAGACTTCAAGAAGAATATAATAACTCCAATCCCATAGAAAGCAGGTGTTGACAGATGTGAAAACTACCGAACTGTCAGTTTAGTAAGTCACAGCTGCAAAATACTAACGCGGATTCTTTACAGACGAATGGAAAAACTGGTAGATGTTGACCTCGGGGAAGATCAGTTTGGATTCCGTAGACATGTTGGAACACGTGAGGCAATACTGACCCTACGACTTATCTTAGAAGAAAGATGAAGGAAAGGAAAACCTACGTTTCTAGCATTTTTAGACTTAGAGAAAGCTTTTGACAATGTTGACTGGAATACTCTTTCTCAAATTCTGAAGGTGACAGGGGTAAAATACAGGGAGCGAAAGGCTATTTACAATTTGTACAGAAATCAGATGGCAGTTATAAGAGTCGACGGACTTGAAAGGACGGCCGAAGTGGCCGTGCGGTTAAAGGCGCTGCAGTCTGGAACCGCAAGACCGCTACGGTCGCAGGTTCGAATCCTGCCTCGGGCATGGATGTTTGTGATGTCCTTAGGTTAGTTAGGTTTAACTAGTTCTAAGTTCTAGGGGACTAATGACCTCAGCAGTTGAGTCCCATAGTGCTCAGAGCCATCTGAACCATTTGGATTTGAAAGGGAAGCAGTGGTTGTGAAGGGAGTGAGACAGGGTTGTAGCCTCTCCCCGATGCTATTCAATCTGTATATTGAGCAAGCAATAACGAAAATAAAATAAAAGTTCGGAGTAGGTATTAAAATCCATGGAGAAGAAATAAAAAATTTGAGGTTCGCCGATGACATTGTAATTCTGTCAGAGACAGCAAAGGACTTGGAAGAGCAGTTGAACGGAATGGGCAGTGTCTTGAAAGGAGGGTATAAGATGAACATCAACAAAAGCAAAACAAGGATAATGGAATGTAGTCGAATTAAGTCGGGTGATGTTGAGGGAATTAGATTAGGAAATGAGACACTTAAACTAGTAATGGAGTTTTGCTATTTGGGGAGCAAAATAACTGACGATGGTCGAAGTAGAGAGGATATAAAATGTAGACTGGCAATAGCAAGAAAAGTGTTTCTGAAGAAGAGAAATTTATTAACATCGAGTATACATTTAAGTGTCAGGAAGTAGTTTCTGAAAGTATTTGTATAGAGTATAGCCACGTATGGAAGTGAAACATGGACGATAAATAGTTTAGACAAGAAGAGAATAGAAGCTTTCGAAATGGGGTTCTACAGAAGAATGCTGAAGATTTGATGGGTAGATCAGATAACTAATGAGGAGGTATTGCATAGAATTGGGGAGAAGAGGTGTTTGTGGCACAACCTGACCAGAAGAAGGGATCGGTTGGTAGAACATGTTTTGAGGCATCAAGGGATCACCAATTTAGTACTGGAGTGCAGCGTGGAGGGCAAAAATCGTAGAGGGAGACCAAAAGATGAATACACTAAGCAGATTCAGAAGGATGTAGGCTGCAGTAGGTACTGGGAGATGAAGAAGCTTGCACAGGATAGAGTAGCATGGAGAGCTGCATCAAACCAGTCTCAGGACTGAAGACCACAACAACAACAACAACAACAACATGAGAAACTTATGAACCGTGCTCTTTCTTTGGGGGCCTCTGCTTTCTAAATACAATGCAGTGACATGTCGCAGTATGTGTCCTTTCTTCGAACGTTTACAGGCTCTGTAATACAGGATAATGCTACATCCAGCGTGCAACTGAACGTGGTGCTCAATGATACTTGTATGTATACTATCGCGTACTCTGATTCAACCTAATGTGCCACGAACAACTGTTTGTTTGCTCGAATTCCACCAGCAATATCTAGTGCAACACGCAGTGCCATTGTATACACTGCAATTGTGAACATAATTAGCTTAGTGTTTAATAAGAAACTATATTTATTGTATATTTAATCCCAATGAGTGCTTTTTGCGTACTTGCAATATCCCCCGAATTGTGTTACGTTTAAACCATGTCAGGCCTTCTTTAAGCTAACAATGTCGTTTTTTGGAATCCAGAATAAAACGAACCTACTTTCAGAAAAAAATATATCTAACCATAACAGCTAACCATATTGTAACACTCACGGACTCGCTCTCCACTGCGCAAACACTGACACAATTGTTAAGACCAAAGGGAGTTGTTACCTACCATACCGAGAAACTGCTGCTGTATCAGAGTTGCACAGAACCGATAGGGAGGGATCATTTGTGTGGATTGAGTGCCATGCTGGGATTTTGAGGAATGAGAAGCTGGCCAATTGCCTAAGGACGCAACGACGAATGGCATAAAAGAGCGATGCATTCCAGTGGATGACCTCAGTACTGTAGTTCGAAATACAACCAAAAGCGAATGGAACAGGGGGTGGGAGACCGAAGGTCTGTACAGGAGCACCTTTCGCAAAAAAATCTGTCCTCGATTACCGAAAGATCAATTGGTGAAAACTGGTCTGTGAAATGCAAGTCAAGCGGCATAGAGAATTAGAGACAATTTGTAAGGATCAGTGCTGGCTAGCAACTCACCCACACCTGCTCCTGTCAACTCCCAGGGCCACTGTGAGCCGAGGCAGCGCGCGAGACAGAATGAATGATTGTACCTCATCTCCAAATACAGCAACCGAATTTTATTGTTAGCTTAAAGCAGGTCTGGTTGTGTTTAGAACTACAGTAATTAGGTCATCCACTGGAATGCATCGCTCTTTCATGCCATTCGTCGTTGCATTGTGAAGTCTTTCACCGTCATAGAGAAGGAGAAATTCGCTTGCATTTTTGCGGCGATGAACACTCTGAAGTCGTTTCTTCAGTTTCCTGAGGGAAGTGCTATACACTTCAGAGTTGATTGTTGCACCATGTGGGAGGATATGGAACAGAATAACCATTTCAAAGACTCGGAAGGCCGTCGCTAAGACTTTACCGGCTGAGGGCGCGGCTTTGAACTTTTTCTTCGGAGTAAAATGTTCAAATGTGTGTGAATTCCTAAGGGACCAAATTGCTGAGGTCATCGGTCCCTAGACTTAAACACCACTTAAACTAACTTATGCTCAGAACAACACAGACACCTCCGGGGAGAGCGGCTTCGCAATCGGGACATAGCGCCTCGAACCGCGCGGCCACTCTGCGCAGCATCTTCGGAGGAGAGGTGGTGTGGCGTCATTCCATGGATTTTCGTTTTGCTTCCGGTTTGAACTGATGAATCCATGTTTGATGGTCTGTGACGATGTTCGACAAAAAATTTGTCACGATCAGCCTTGTAATGCGCGAACAATTTCCACAGATGGTCTTTCGTTCCTCTTTATACTCATCTGTTAGGCGGCGAGAAATGCAGCGGGCACACACCTTTGAGTACCCTAATAGGCGGACAAGTTTGTCAGGACCACGAACAGAGATGTCTAGTTGTGCAGCGAGGTGTTTAATTGCGAGCGGTCGATCACCTCGAAAGATAGTGGCCGTACCCTTCCAACACTGCAACAGTCACAGCTGTGTGACCGGCCGGTACGTGGGAGATCGGACTGGTTTGGCTACGTGATTGCAATCGTTACAGACACCTCGCCCAACGGCCTCCGTTGACATACGCCTAAGTATATCTGTGATACTCTGGTTTTCCGCCAAAAGATACTCAATTACATCTCTCTGTTTGAAACGCACCTGCTTTACACATGCCATTTTGAAGGTTACATATAGCGCCCTCACCTAACGGAATTTCATGAAACTATAGGAGTTCTAGCGGGAATATTCCATTATGACCTATAACAAATTACTCATTTCTTCAACCGAAAAAAGTGTTGCATTACATACTGAACGCCTCTCGGAGGTATGGCCGACAGATTCCTTGTATTTAGACCCATCGCTTACACACATGCAGCACCTAGCTATTGTTGGAGATGGCTGATTAAGTTGCAGTTATTGATTACTGGTTTCTCAGACTAATTCAGATTAATACGTCTGTCCTGTACCTTACTGATATATATTCGTACTCTTACTCAAACTAAGGTAGCAGTCACGTTCTTCGATAGATGTTCTGGTAATTGTTTAGAGTTGAAAATGTGGTGGTGGTATTGATTGTTTGGTACAGTAACGGTCGGCGTAGTATAGCACTATCACATCGCAAATTTTATCAGCTCATCCAGAAGCGTTATGGGTGTTTCAGAATAAACTTTCTTGCGAGATGTTTTCTACGTATGGTAAGGATGGGTCCATTGTTTTCACTAGCAATAAGTTCGTCAGAGAGGATTCCAGAGATCCTACACAAAATCTCAGCGCACCAATCGATTGCCTGCAGCGGCTGCCTGGGGGCTGCGATCCACAAGTCATGTGTTTGCCGTAGTGGCATGAAGTATATTCTGAGCACTTTCACGTTTGGCTTTTATGTGGTATATATGACGGGAATATCGAAGCTTATCTTCTATATGATGGCCTTGACATTTAAGGTACCCTTTAAAGGGAAACTGGCAAGAAACTTTCCGTATGGCTTCAAACATTATGAGTCAATACGTTCTGACTGACGACTTACTTGGTGTACTCCGTTCACCTGGTGCCAGTGTCCGATGTGGTGTACTGGTTCGCTGAGGTTATTTTTAACGACCTCCCAATATCACCAGAATCATAAAACCACGGATCATCGGCGTTCTGAAGTGTCTTAATTGTGTCTGACTGGATACATCGGAGGCCACTGGCATAAATGTTAAACAATATGGGGAATAAAATAATTGATCACTGTGCCAATGCCGTACTGGTCGGCCTCAGTGCGATAGTATCCTGATCTGAAAACATTATTAACCTCATCTCCGTTAACAGAGACAGAATCCTGTAGACGAAACTTCGTGTCGGCTATTAGTTTGTAAGATCTTGAGTGAGGATATGTAAGAAGACATTGTTGTATGCATGATTTAAGTTCGTATAAAACGCCATTAAATATTCATTCGTAGAATGACACAACTGGATGTCCACTTTCAGGAGCGATAACATATGCCGTGCCCTATCCACGCGGGAAACAGTTGAAAATTGGGTACCTGCTCTCTACATACCATTCGAAACGCCTTTTAATCATACGTTCCAGAATTTTATGAACACAGGATAATAGAAATATTTGTCTACATGAATCGGACCGCTTTGCGTTTTTCCCTTTCGTTAAAATGGGCACTACGATTATAGTTTTCATGCTTGTGACCTAATTCTGCCATTCCATGTTTTGTTTAAGATGCTTAATAACATCTGTTTGTTCCGCGCGTATATCAACTCGATAATGGGACAGCAGATGTTATTCGGTCCGCGGGCTGCACTTTTGGTTGATTGGACGATTATTTCTTGCTCAGTTAATGTGGAACTGGGCTGGAATAACACTCCGGCGGCGGCAGCGAGGCCAGCCAGCAAGGAGCAGTCGGGGGGCTTGTGAGCGGCTCCAATAAAAAATACTGCAGTGGAAAGTCGGAAGCGCGGAGGACTGCCGAGGGATGGGAGAGCGTTCTGCGTACGAACTACCGTTCTTCCAACTGCAATACTTGTTCCATGCCAGCCGCGGTGGTCTCGCGGTTCTAGGCGCTCAGTCCGGAACCGCGCGACTGCTACGGTCGCAGGTTCGAATCCTGCCTCAGGCATGGATGTGTGTGATGTCCTTAGGTTAGTTAGGTTTACGTAGTTCTAAGTTCTAGGGGACTGATGACCACAGATCTTAAGTCCCATAGTGCTCAGAGCCATTTGAACCATTTGAACTTGTTCCATGGTAACATTATAATACGCTTTATTATGTTCAATACATTTCTGCCTGAGAAATTTGTTGCAAATTCTATCCGTGGCCAGATGGGACCACGTCAGTACACACACTGAGTAACTCCCTTGAAACTGCATTCCATTATGCTGTGAGGTCCTCCACATTTTGCACATCGTACATCACTGTGACACTGTTTCTGCGTGCGGCCATATCTAAATCATTTATAGGCAAAGTGTGTCATTCTAACGCCAAAGGCCCTGCCGAAGTGGTAACACCGGTCCCCGACAGATCACCGAAGTTAAGCGTTGTCGGGCTGGGGTAGCACTTGGATGGGTGATCGTCCGTCTGCCGAGCGCTGTTGGCAAGCGGGGTGCACTCAACCCTTGTGAGGCAAACTGAGGAGCTACTTGATTGAGAGGTAGCGGCCTCAGTCTCGTAAACTGACATACGGCCGGGAGAGCGGTGTACTGACCACATTCCCCTCCATATACGCATCCAGTGACGCCTATGAGCTGAGGATGACACGGCGGCCGGTCGGTACCGTTGGGCCTACTAGGCCTGTTCTGGCGGAGCTCAGTTTAGTATGACATTCTAACAATAAGTACCTACGCAGCACCTCTTACTCGTAATCTAGACTGCTGTCTGAGGTCTCTGAGTGGTAGCAAAGAAATTTAAACTGACTGAGGCGAGACATATATAACTTCTCCGTGTCACGAACATTTTTTCAACATACGGTGAACATCAAAAATGTTTACTTTTTGAAGCCAGTTCCTACGTAAGTTCTTTGTCATTGATGATAATATCTACGTCTCGTATCAGAACTTCCTAGATGACAAAGAAACAACGTACATAAAAATTTGAGTGGGATGTGAGGTGCAGTAGCTGCAATACTGATAACCCATTGTGCGTGTTTCTCTTTTTCCGACGAAGACTGTGGCGGAAAGCTTTTAATTGTGCCTGTCTGCAACTTAGTGTGTCATCTCTACAGTAAGTAGCAATCTATTTCTTCCTACGTTGTTGATATTCCTGTCTGCAGTTTCCATGTTCCATTACTTCTACTAATTTTTATTTACGGTAAATAAATATGCAGAACAATATTATACGAACATAGATGGTTTGGAAGACGATATAAGTATGTAGTGCACGTGTCAACAGCACAGCGAATACACGAAGAAAAAAATTAAAATTAGGTCATGTGTTTCAACGACAGATGATCAGAGTAGAAAGGAAATATATATGAAGATGATATCTGTTCTTTCGGACATGTGCGAAAGAACAGATACCATCTTCATATATATAGTCAAGGCTCACTGGCAATTTGACCGTCTTCTTCAGTGGGATGCACAAACAGTGTCCGAACTCTCACGGGAATCGGCGGTAAGGCCGCGGGTAATGAGTATGATGGGCAGGGGTACTATGAATACAGTGCGGAACAATAAGTTGCAAATTTGGGTCTGACGGGAGGCGTGCCAGAGATAGATCCCTGCAGTTTCACTATTCTCTGTGTCCTCGGTGGCTCAGATGGATGCCGACACAGTAGCTCAGCTTGTTCGGTCAGAGGGCTGTGTGCTCTCTGTAATAAAAAAACCGAGTTAAGGAATCAGCGATCAACTTGAACGAATGTCTTTTGACGTCCACCCAGACCAAACGCAACGAACTGTACCGAACAAAATAAAAAAAAGGTGGATTGAGCGTCTGCCATGTAAGCAGGAGACCCCGGGTTCGAGTTCCGGTCGGGGCACACATTTTCAACTGTCCCCGTTGACTTATATCAACGCCTGTATGCAGCTAAGGGTATGCATTTCATTGTAATTTCATAGAAAGGAAACTCCGTAGCAACCTTTATTGAGAGGCAGAGTATTGAACACAAAATTATTGATACTGAAGGATCTTAAACAGAGCAGCAAGAGTTTTCTTTGAAACTAAACAAACGGTATCCCACGGAAATCATTTTTAGTGTTACGTACCTCATTCGGTAAAAACGAAATTCTTATAATCACTTCGTGTTCCGTCCGTCTGTCTTTCTACCTGTCAGACTGTTAAGCCCCTTTTATTATCAGGAGCCTGTAGACGTACAAAGCCGAAATTTATGTCAAATACTATGGTTCATGGTTTCTTGGCGGTGTAAATAACTTAAGCTTCAACGTCTATGTAGTCAAAAGGTAGGGCCATATATCTCACGTATTTTGATACCAGCAAACTCACTCCTCAGTACCTATAGATGAATTAGCCATACACATGTCGGGTCTAGTAGTCCAGTGCAAATATTCTCCTTTTACCTTGTAGTTAATAGTGATAGTTTTACTCATTATGTTACTTGTACTTTAATGCAACTTATGGACTAGAAGTATAATACAGATAGTGAAAAGAAAATATGTCAGAACGAAGTAGAAGAAATGTGTTTTATTTAGCCTCCAATTCTCCTGAAAAGAAACAAGAACCTTAGTTTCTATAGATGACAACGACTGGATTTCGACAAAGTATCAGAATTCTTAGCATTTACAAAGAAGCATACACTTAGTTTTTAGAAGGAAGGGAGACTAAGGATTTCAGGAGAAAGATAAATTGCTTTAGAGTTTAAAGATGATGAAATATAGAACCATCGAAAAAGACTTTCACGTATTATTACTTTCCGTTTTCGGTTGCACGAAATGAAACACTCTTCATACCATATAACTTTCAATTAAGAGTAAATCTTGATTAAGTAAATGACAAAAATAGGCGAAGTTTAATTTAAATAAATAACAATGAGTAGAAGTTGCCACATCCAACGAAATATTTTCGTAAATTAAATTCTTCAATTTCAAAGGAGAAATGTTATGTTTTTACAAAGAAAAGAAAAAAAGCGTTACAGCACGTACCTGGAAACCCAGAGATCGCGTAGTCGAATTTCCATCGGACCACAGAGTGTTCAGTTTTCGTTTGAATCTAGCGTTCATCTTTCTACGATGTGAGGAGTCGCCAGAAACAACACGTAGATCAGGTATGCCTCGTTAAACAGTAGGTCTCCATGCCCCGGTTGGATAACTGGGGTAGGTTATGAACAAACAAGTTGCCGAAGAGGCGTCCAATAGAAAGACTTCCAGCTGGCCACTGAGCCGGAAGAAATCATTATTATTATTATTATTTCTATTTCTCTCAGACCTTAGGTCTGGTTAAAAATGGAAAGTGACGCGGACCTTCATCAAGCGTGACTTCCTTTTAACTGTACGGTATATGTTACATTGTATTTAGGAACTTTCGGGTTATTGAACACGTATCAATAATTACGGATTTCTGTAGTTGTATATATAAGTTTGGATGTAGCTGTATTGCGTTGATGAACTGGTGTATATTGTGTGGTATGACTCCTGTAGTTGATAGTATAATCGGTATAATGTCAACTTTATCCTGATGCCACATGTCCTTGACTTCCTCAGCCAGTTGGATGTATTTTTCAATTTTTTCTCCTGTTTTCTTCTGTATATTTGTTGTATTGGGTATGGATATTTCGATTAGTTGTGTTAATTTCTTCTTTTTATTGGTGAATATAATGTCAGGTTTGTTATGTGGTGTTGTTTTATCTGTTATAATGGTTCTGTTCCTGTATAATTTGTATTCATCATTCTCAAGTACATTTTGTGGTGCATACTTGTACGTGGGAACGTGTTGTTTTATTAGATTATGTTTTATGGCAAGTTGCTGATGTATTATTTTTGCTACATTGTCATGTCTTCTGGGGTATTCTGTATTTGCTAGTATTGTACATCCACTTGTGATGTGATCTACTGTTTCTATTTGTTGTTTGCAAAGTCTGCATTTATCTGTTGTGGTATTGGGATCTTTAATAATATGCTTGCTGTAATATCTCGCGTTTATTGTTTGATCCTGTATTGCAAGCATGAATCCTTCCGTCTCACTGTATATATTGCCTTTTCTTAGCCATGTGTTGGATGCGTCTTGATCGATGTGTGGCTGTGTTAGATGATACGGGTGCTTGCCAAGTAGTGTTTTCTTTTTCCAATTTACTTTCTACGTATCTGTTGATGTTACGTGATCTAAAGGGTTGTAGAAGTGGTTATGAAATTGCAGTGGTGTAGCCGACGTATTAATATGAGTGATTGCTTTGTGTATTTTGCTAGTTTCTGCCCGTTCTAGAAAGAATTTTCTTAAATTGTCTACCTGTCCATAATGTGGCTTTTTATGTCGATGAATCCCCTTCCTCCTTCTCTACTGGAAAAATCAGAAAATATAGAGATGTCGAGCTTTTTTAAGATCAGTAGATGACGATTTAAAACATGCATGTGCAACACTGACAGTTATGAATGTAAAGCATCGGAAAATCGAGAGAAGGATTCTATCATGCTGTGGATATAAAAAGGCCGAAGATGATAAAGTATTCTCAGCACAATTCTTAACGACGTCACCCTTCCAGCGATTTCAACAAGGACGAGAGCTACAATTGTTCTGGTGTTCCAATCCAGCGTTTTCATATTTCAATGCTACAATATTATTTTGTTTCCTGGCGGATAGTTACATTAGCAACATCTAAATTGGAGGTGACGTTTGTTTAAGTTGACTTAAGAACAGTAGCAGATTTTAAAATGCTACAGTCGTTCAAAGATTCTGCACTGTTAGACAATTTACCCCAGTTAGGAATTCCAGATTGCAGAAGTTAATCAATGTATAATATACATCTAATATTTGAAAACTGGTTAGTTTCAATGAAAGGAAAGCTGCTATCCAGTGCAAAATTAACATAAACTAAAGGTTATTTCTTTTATGCCCTACAGCAGTTAACTCGTATTCTATGAACAGAAAAGTTAAATGAATATTTCTTTGTTCCAAAAACTGGCGGAAGCCTAAGTTTTAATGAGCTTCTGCTTCTGCATTAAAGGCAACCATTAGTTTGCACTTCTGGTTTGTAGACCTCCAGGAGCACGCTAGGGTACATTTTTAAGGTCGAAAGCTGTAGTCCCGTCTTTGTTTAGTTGACTGCGCGTTTTATATTAACATATGAAAAAGAGGAGTTATCAAAAATAAGAACAATGTTTATGTTTTAAAAGCCTGATTAGAGAAGACAGCTGACGAACCTTATTTTCCCGCGGCGTATAACGACACCCCAAACTTTGAAAGCAGCATCAATGAGAGGAGACACACTTTAAGCGGCTTACTGTTTCGACGCATGTCGCGCTGCATCACCTCTAATGAACGCGCTGTCGACAGGTGGTGGACCCACAACGGAACAACAGAAAATTAGCGAAATAAACGTGTCCATCCAGCAAAGTTATTTTTCTGTCAGCGCACATTAGTCACATTGTTCTCGGAAATGTTCGTTACGTTGCACTGTGGCCCTTTTACTGTTTATTTGCAATTTGAAATCCAGGTGTAGGGGAAGTGAGTTTCAGGATGACTAATATTCAATTTTTCTTATACTCTTTAGGGCTTAATACCTTGCCGATCAGAGTTGCAGCAAACGCATCATTTTCTCAATAACAATGATTCGGAATCTGTAATTATGGAGATAACGAGAGACTAAATGAGTGATAATGAACGAGGGTTGTAGTTGCAATTTTTGAAATTTCTAGAACGAAGTTGAGCAACGTTGAAGTGTAAGTTAATTACTGACGGAACAGTAACTTCAGCGGAAAAGGATAGCAGGGTAAGGAGATTAGAAACATGGGGGGGCATTCGTGCAAAGATATTTACAAAAAAACACGAAATACATGTATCTGAATGGCCAAACGGAAATCTGAACGTCACTTTTTTTTAATCCAGTGCCTTGACCACTGTCCTACCTCACTCGGTTATAAATGTAGAGTATGCAGGTTTCTGCTACAGCATTTCTTCTGATCATGTCTAATCTTGCATCATAGTTCACAATCAGGGAAATAAATACAATGTTTCCAACACCCTATTCAAATACGAGAGGAGTCAAGGTTAAATTCCAGCCCGGGCATTGTGATACTGAATATGAATGGTCGGCGGAACTGACTTCATGTTATCGCCAAGGTGTTGCTACAAGAAATTCCATAAACAATTATAAACCCAACATTGCTGGTATGGCGTTCATGTTTTGTTTTCAAGTGTTTATCTTTCAGTTGTATCTCAAAGTGTAAAGAAATGTATATCTAATAAAGAAATAAAAAATTCATTTACGCTGTTGAAGATTGTAATCGCTAGATTTTCCTTGGCTCGGTAAACAACAGCTATGAAATACTTTAAGACATATGGACACAGTTTACTCTTTTCCTGATCTAAGTACTGAAAACATACTTCTATGCGACAAGAAACGTTTATCCTAGGAATAAAACCAACTTGTTCATTGAGAGTGTTTTCGTGCTCTTTGTATGTTTAGCATGCTATCTTCCTCATTCTTTAAATATTTTGATGACTAGCTGTACCCAGATAGGATGGAAAATTCGGGTGTAATATTTCCTCCGCGACATGGTCATTAGAGACGGAATATAATCTCCAATTGGAGCACGATGGAGAAGGATACCGGCCACTTTCAGTCAAAGAATCTTACTGGATTAAGAAATAACACGGAAAATCTGAATGTAGAACTCCATGGTTCCGTCGAATACGAATCAAATTTCTTAACAATTGCACCACTTTTTCAGTTCCGAGAAAAATAGTTGCTTTGACAAGAATAGATTGTAAACATCAGCCATCCAGCAGATAAATACAGATTTATTAAACCTGGATCACACAGTTTTAAAGCTGTCTTTTTCAGAAGATACTGTACGTAGAATCGCATACTATCTGCACCCGATGTGGCAGTCGTTGACTCTAATACATATGCGTGTCATACACTTAATCACCATTTACAATACTACCGTAGGGCTTTGTCTTACAACTTTTTCAAATACCAAAATTTGACAATTGGTCCAACTAAATGAAGTGTGCCACTTGAAATATCTGTATATATTTCACATTTAAATATAAAACGTGTCATCGGAACCTACAGAGTGTAAATATGCCACATACGGAGTTAATGAGATACGCCGACTCATGTCTCATGAGGTGGAGCCATTGCCTATCGAGACGAATCAGTCGTATGAATGCGCGGTGTCTGTTCTTTCCGACATGTCCTAGCCACCACATTCAGTGCTTATACACATTTCTGTACGACTTCCTGCAGGAATCTCTGAGTAACGAGAATGGAGAATACGCACAGGGACTGCGGATTAGTGACGCTAGGTGGGAATGTGGGTGGGCTCGGAGCCGTGCCGAGGTAATCCGTGCCGTTGTGTCCGGATGACGCAGTGATTAACGCAACTGCGTAGTAAGCAGGAGATCCCGGGTTCTAATCCCGGTCGAGCACACATTTTCACTTGTCGCTGCTGATGCTGCACAAAATCGTCACTCATCTGATATCAACTGAAGAGCTTATTTCAGTTGTGGTACAAGTCCATTTTTGTTCATATAGAGGTGCAGAGTCCTGAAGTTAAAGGTGCGCTGAAAAATCTGCAATTGAGATATCAGAAATATTCAAGCATATGGCTTCTTGCTAGAGATGAACCTTTCTTTTTGTTTGTTTGGCTGATTAATGTCAGAAACAGTGTAGACAGAAAAGTGGAGGTAATGGACTTGTACCACTATTGAAATAAACCTTTCAATTATCCCTTCCCTTTATTTTCCCTTCCTTTCTTCCTCCTCCCCCCCCCCCCCGGTCCTTCAACGTGCATTATATGTTTCACAGCGGCGGATATCGAGTGGTGTCTGTTCTTTTGGACATGTCTGAATGAACAGACACCATGCATTCATTTGAGTACAGACATTGGCTGCCAGCGCTCATTAATTGAAATCAAGAAAATTTGTTGCGGACTGGGATCCGAACCAGGGTCTCCTGCTTACAAGACACACGCTCTGACCACTAAGCCATGCGAACGTAGTGGTAACTGCTACTCCATGAACTACCCTAGCACGCCTGCCGTCAGACCCCTATTCTCAAATTATCCACACGCTAGTAATGTAGCGCCCCCTGCCCATTATCCTCATTAGTCGCAGCATTTCGCTGAATTTCGCTGATTCCCGTAATAATTCGTGCCTGGTTAGCATCAGCACTGAAGCCATTACTGTATGTCTCGCCTTAAGTGGAGGGTAGGACGGGGGATGGCCTTGAGGTCCTCATCAGCAGATTTTGCACTAGTGTCCTGGATTAAATTCAAAACCTCTCCGCAATGTCTCGTGGAGTGAGGGCATGTGATACTGTTAGTGGGGATCCATCTGATGGATGGGGACGTTCGGTTCGCTATTCAATAGCGGTATTATCATAAAACAACGCAAACGTAGGACCACAATACACGCACATTACTTTCATCTACACGTAACGGATACATTTGAAGGGGAAGTTCATAAAAACACACACCATTTAGATGATGCACCAAATCCACAATTTTGGAAATACGACAATGAAATTTTTTAGCGTGCTTTACATTAAATTACCTAATTTTCAGTTACTACAGGGGCCTTGTGTTGTATATATTCAAATTTTTGATGAAATTTAAATATTTTATTTTCAACAAATAATGTATGTACGTTTTTCCCAGAAAATATTCGAGAAATCTCTGCAAAATTTCCACTGGTTAATCTGTTTGTGTATAGCAAAGCTTCACTCATGAGGTTTCCTTTGAATACATCGAATAGAAGAATTTTAATAAATTCTGTAAGTATTATACAAAATTCATGAAAATTTCCAAGCACTTTGCCCTCGTATCTCAGTATACACTCTGAATTTCCAGATTTACTCTTTAGACAACATTTATTGGGTATATACACTACTGGCCACTAGAATTGCTACACCACGAAGATGACGTGCTACAGACGCGAAATTTAGCCGACAGGAAGAAGATGCTGTAATACGCAAATCACTAGCTTTTCAGAGCATTCAAACAAGGTTGGCGCCGGTGGCGACACCAACAACGTGCTGACATGAGGAAAGTTTCCAACCGATTTCTCATACACAAACAGCAGACGACCGGCGTTGCCTGGTGGAACGTTGTTGTGATGCCTCGTGCGAGGAGGAGGAATGCGTACCATCACGTTTCCGACTTTGATAAAGGTCGGATTGTAGCCAATCGCGATTGCGGTTTATCGTATCGTGACAACGCTGCTCGCGTTGGTCCAGATCAAATGACTGTTAGCAGAATATGGAATCGGAGGGTTCAGGAGGGTAATACGGAACGCCGTGCTGGATCCCAACGGCCTCGTATCACTAGCAGTCGAGATGACAGGCATCTTATGTGCATGGCTGTAACGGATCGTGCAGCCACGTCTCGATCCCTCATTTAACAGATGGGGACGTTTGCAAGAGAACCACCATCTGCACGAACAGTTCGACGGCGTTTGCAGCAGCATGGGCTATCAGCTCGGAGACCACGGCTGCGGTTACCCTTAACGCTGCGTCACGGACAGGAGCGCCTGCGATGGTGTACTCAACGACGAACCTGGGAGCACGAATGGCAAAACGTCATTTTTTCGGATGAATCCAGATTCTGTTTACAGCATCATGATGGTCGCATCCGTGTTTTGAGACATCGCGGTGAACGCACATCGGAAGCGAGTATTTGTCATTGCCATACTGGCGTATCACCCGGCGTGATGGTATGGGGTATCATTGGTTACCCGTCTCGGTAACTTCTTGTTCGCATTGACGGCACATTGAACAGTGGACGTTACATTTCTGATGTGTTACGACACGTGGTTCTACCCTTCATTCGATCTCTGCGATACCCTACATTTCAGCAGGATAATGCACGACAGCATGCTGCAGGTTCTGTACAGACGTTTCTGGATAGAGAAAATGTTAGACTGCTGCCCTGGCCAGCAGATTCTCCATATCTCTCACCAATTGAAAACGTCTGGTCAATGGTGGCCGAGCAACTGGTTCGTCACAATACACGAGTCACTACTCATGATGAACTGTGGTATCGTGTTGAAGCTGCATGGGCAGCTGTACCTGTACACGCCATCCAAGCTCTGTTTGGCTCAATGCCCAGGTGTATCAAGGCCGTTATTACGGCCAGAGGTGGTTGTTATGGGTATTGATTTCTCAGGATCTGTGCACCCAAATTGCGTGAAAATGTAATCACATATCAGTTCTAGTATAATATATTTGTCCAACGAATACCCGTTTATCATCTGCTTTTCTTCATGGTGTACCAATTTTAATGGCCAGTAGTGTAGAAATAAGGGTACTAAAGATCACAGTTCTAGCCTTCATAGAATCGGAAAAAAGGTACAAGAACTTTAAAAACACATAAGTTTCAGGAAATGCAATCTGAAGTTCAACCTTACATTTTCTTCTTGTGTCATCTCTCCAGAAGGCCCCAGATGTGCGCAAAGGATCCTCTTTCCCTTCAATGCTTCTCTTCCGGTGTTTTGTTTTCTGTCTGCTCTCCTTTAGCAGGTCTACAACTGACTTTTCAGCTGCAGAGACGCGCCGTACATACATTTTTCTCAAGATTTCTTGACTGTAATTTCCTATTTCTATCATTAAATACAAGAACTTCATCATGAGTTGGAATTCAGACAACTGTAGCAGATAAAAATGTGATTTTACGGCACCGTTTCCATATGAGTGGATTTAGAGACACATTAGGATTCCGGGTTTTGTTTCTACGACACGGAACAGAGTCGCAGATGATCTATAAAACGAAAGAACATGTATGACATCCTTCTAGATGTATCCCGCACAAGTTTGTTTAAAAGTTATCTACAGAATCGTTATTCACCGAGCTGATGTAGAAGTGTTGCTCCAAAAAGTGAGTGTGGCAGGAAGGTCGTGTAAAACATTTAACTATTTTTCAGGCACCTCGCATGCAATTTCATCATTGAAACTTTGGGAACTTACTGTCCATGAGTCCTACCAATAAGTGGAAGCCCCTCCCGCCGGAGGTTCGAGTCCTCCCTCGGGCATGGGTGTGTGTGTGTGTGTGTGTGTGTGTGTGTGTGTGTGTGTGTGTGTGTGTGTGTGTGTGTGTGTTGCTCTTAGTATAAGTTAGTTTAAATAGTGTGTACGTCTAGGGACCCATGACCTCAGTGATTTGGTCCCTTAGAAATTCACATACACTTGATTTGAATAAGTGAAAAATAAATTGAAAATTGACGTTTCCATAAAGTTACCTTCCACTAGGAATGTAGGTTCATCTCAAAGAATGTGATATGACTTTCAAATGATAGAGCATAGTAATCAGTCGTCCTTTTCTTTTAGATTTTATTAGGCAGATCAAGATTTCGGCTAGTGCCTGGCCATTATCAATACACTATTTCATAGTATCACTGCATGTCCCAGTCAGTCCCTTGTTGTTCGGGCTTCTGTCACTAGTCGTTCAAAATTACTGACGTTTCCGGTCAATTTCATGAACTTCCATTCTTAACACACAAATTTCACGCTTTGCGAAGGGAAGGTGCCAATGTGCACGAAGGACAGAAAAAACCTTTCTAATTAGACGGCTTAACCCGCCTCTCGGTGTCTCCCAACAAATCGTGCTATACGCCTCTACTTTATTTGTATCAGACAGTAACTGTAGCCATTTTAGTCAGAAAAAGGTTCCGGAAAATCAATGGCAGACGCTATTTCATCGGCTACATTTTGTCGATCTGCAGAGATGCGTGAAAGAGGTTGTAAAAAGGGCACTCGCAGATCTGATCATTTAACATGCTTATATCGCTTGTGTCCCATTTCAGATAGACAGTTCAGAGAATGAGGAAAAGATATGAAACTTTTATTGCTTTATTATATCAGCTATGACAGGGCTGCTTGCGAATGTGGGGCAAGAGTCAAAGGGTTACGCCCTAAGTTCAAATAAAATTTTTTCGTCTGGCTGACGAAACGGCGAAAGAAGGACACTTCCACTTCTGAAGTAGCAGAACGGCCACAATACGTTCACATTTCGGAAGTTACAGCGCACGTTTTGGTGAACGCATCAATCCTCTTACTCCCACATATGACACGCTAGAGAAGTTTATCTAAAACTATTCTGAAATATTGTCAATATTTAATGTAATCACTTTTTAACTCAAGTCAGAGTTGCTCGTCATTGGTGGGCAGCGTATTCAGAATAGGACAGGACTGGTTCTTTACAACAAGAACGCTTCGATAATTTCATCTTGTTTGTTTTTTCCACAGATATTGGACTTGCGATGTATCTGAAAGTGACTTAAGCTGCTCCACAATCTTAAGCTGAAAATCATATACAAAATAAGAGTCTTGCGTTTCAGCTGAACACAATTTCCTCAGAGAGCACTGTTTAAACGTATCCGCCCTTGCTGCGATGTACTGACTACGGAATAAACGTAGGCTGTTAGTGGCTGGACCTTAAATGACGCATGTTATTTCACTGACGGTGCATGAGTAAAACCAATATTAATAAGATACATTGCAGAGTACGGCACCACTTGAAAGAAAAAAAAAAAAGTTAGGAAGCACGTTTAAATAATCGATGTGTAGGTGGAAAGGAATGTTAGCAAGGGCCTGTGGAAGACGTAAATCTACATTTTATTTTTACAAATTAATAACTCAAATACTCTATAAGAGGTCAAAAAACAAACAAATTATTTACCGACAGCTCTTGAACAGCGCTACCGAAATTCCGTATTAGATTATTTTTATATAAGCAGTACAATCTCAATAATGGCCAAAATTTTGATGCCCATGATAAAAGACACAATTACGTATAAAATAATCTGAAAAACAGTACATACATCGGCATTATGGGATAAAAAACATGAACAGATATGTACAGATTTATAATTCCCCGTAAGTTTAATAATTAGACATTTTAAATAGATACTAATGTGTAATACCAATTATGACTACTCAAAAACAAAGTCCCCCAGTATAAAAAAATGTCATCCTGTCAATGCTAGTGAAATTCTAGCTCTATTTTACATACTATACCTGTGATAGCGGTAAAATTAGTATATTATTTTGTTTGTGAGAGGTCCGTGCGTGTTCAGGTGTCAACGTGTCCGAAGTGTCTGCACGTTTGCCTGAATTACGTAAAATGTTAGTGCGAATAGTTTTAGCAAATAACTAGTATTCCCCCGCTCCCAACCCACTGTTCCCTGAAGAGTCGAACACTCATTTATAAAACTATCATTATTAAACACTGGATGAATATAGTGGCGTAATATGCGCCCCGTTTTAAGAAAATGTATTTCACACATCTAAATGTTCATGACGTAATATCTTCTGAACTATGTGTCGAACAATGATATAATTTTGCGGGTTTATTTAGTGGTATGTGTGAATCTGCTGAAATGTCGTGCTTGGTAGTGAAGTGTAGCAGCGTGAACTGCGAAAATGTAGTAAGGGATAAAGTTTTTTGCTTTCTATATTTTGTTTGGATATAAGCTAGAAAAACTTCTAAAAGGTTTGAGGCTATGTTTAAAGTTTGTTGGTAATCGCTACGTGCTGTCATTCTCAATTCCTTGATGTATATAGACTGGGTGATTTGCACTGCGTGAGTTAAACTGCATCAAGACAGATACAAACCCTCTAAACTGAATACATCGCATCTTATATTCTACCTTCAACGTAAGATTAAATCTCTCAATAAGTACATTATGACAGCATTTTAAACTTTTAAATTGGCAAAAATTACACGAAACAGCGACAATCAAAATTTTGTTTTTTCTATAAGCCTCTAGATAGGCAACTGGGACTGGGTGACTGATTATCTACACGGTCCTGTCACATTAGTGTGACCACTGCCTATGTTCTACGTAAACCTGCAATAACCGTTCACAGACGGCGGAAGCAACACTAGCAGTAGAGGGCATATAAAGCGTGTCGGGGGGACGCGACATACGTTGTCGTAAATGCGGAAACGGAACGAATTATCTGACGTGAAAGGGGCATGGTCACTTGCTTTCGGGCCAAAGGTGGAAGCGATTCCGAAACAACAAAGTCTGTAAACTGTTGGCTTGCAGACGCAGTTAAAATGTCCCGTGCATGGCAAAATGGGGCTATCCAAACACTGCGCCGAGACAACTGTGGTGCACCACGGGCCAAAGATGACAGTGGTGGACGAAGGTTGCGGAGATGTGTGCGGGTGAATAGACGAGTAACTGTTGATCAACTGACCGCCCAGACGAACCAAGGGGCTACCAGCAGTGTCTCCTCAACGATCAATCAGCGAACGCTGCTGCGTATGGCCCTGCTCAGTGGGTGCTTGGATCGTGTACCCAAGTCGACTTCAGTTCATTGGCAACGAAGACTGGAATTTGCACACCAATACCTCAGCTTGACGTCCATTGAGTGGTGAAAGTTGGTCTTTTTCGATGACTCACGGTCTATGCTCCATTGGACAGTATGGCTCTAGGGGGTTGGGTTGGGTTGTTTGGGGGAAGAGACCAAACAGGTCATCGGTCTCATCGGATTAGGGAAGGAAGTCGGCCGTGCCCTTTCAAAGGAACCATCCCGGCATTTGCCTGGAGCGATTTTAGGTAAATCACTCCATTGGACAGAGAACTGTTACGTGTACTGCGTGAAACGTCTGAAAGCTAACACCCTGCAACAATGGTCAGCCGGAGGAGGGGGCGTCATGGTCTTGGGAATGTTTTAGTGACATTCTCTGGGTGATCCCGTTATTCTGGAAGGCACAATGGATTAACAAAAGTGAGCATCTATTGCTGGGGAGCATTTCGACTCCTATTGCGGTTTGTTTTTACTCGGTGCGATGGAATCTACCAGCACGACAATTCTGTCTCGAAATTTGGCAGAAAACTCGAAGAGATTCTGGTCATACATAAAGCACACCAGTGGCAAGACGCAATCAATACCTTCATTGCGCGATAACAACGGTGAAGTCACTGATGACAGTGCCACTAAAGTAAAGTTATTAAACATGGTTTTCCAAAACTCCTTCATGAAAGAAGTCGAAGTAAATATTCCTTAATTCCAATCAAGAACAACTGCCATGAAGAGAAACATAGAAGTAGATATCCTCGATGTAGCAAAGCAGCTTAAATCACTTAATAAAGGCAAGGCCTCCGGTCCAGATTGTATACCAGTCAGGTTGCTCTCAGAGTATGCTAATAAAATAGCTCTATATTTAGCAATTATACACAACCACTCGCTCACAGGAAGATCCGTACCTAAAGACTGGAAAATTGCTCAAGTCACACCAATACCCAAAAAAGAGAAGTTGGAGTAATCCACTGAATTACAGGCCTGTATCACTAACGTCGATTTGCAGTAAGTTTTTGGAACATATACTGTATTCGAACATTATGAACCTCGAAGAAAACGATTTATTGTCACATTGTCAGCACGGATTCAGAAAATACCGTTCTTGTGAAACACAACTATTTCTGATTATACTCATGAAGTAATAAGTGCTATCGACAGGGGATGTCAAATTGATTCCATATTTGTATATTTGCAGAAGGCTTTCGAAACCGTTCCTCACAAGCGCCTCCTAACCAAACCGCGTGCCTACGGAGTACCGCCTCAGTTGTGCGACTGGATTCGTGATTTCCTGTCAGAAAGCTCACAGTTCGTAGTAATAGACGGAAACTCATCGAGTAAAACAGAAGTAATATCCGGTGCTCCCCAAGGAAGTGTTATAAGCCCTCTAATGTTCCTGATCTTGGTTCAAATGGCCCTGAGCACTATGCGACTTAACTTCTGAGGTTATCAGTCGCCTATAACTTAGAACTAATTAAACCTAACTAATCTAAGGATAACACACACATCCATGCCCCGAGGCAGGATTCGAACCCGCGACCGTAGCGGTCACGCGGTTCCAGACTGAAGCGCCTAGAACCGCACGGCCACAAAGTCCGGCAGTTCCTGATCTATTTTAACGTCATAGGAGACAATCTGAATAGCTGTCTTAGATCGTTTGCAGATGATGCTGTAATTTACAGTCTTGTGAAGTCATCAGATGATCAAAACGACTTGCAAAATGATTTAGATAAGATATCTGTATGGTGCGAAAGTGGCAATTGACCCTGAATAAAGGAAAGTGTGAAGTTATTCACATGAGTACCCTAAAGAAATCCGCTAAATTTCGATTACGCGATAAGTCACACAAATCTGAAGGCTGTAAATTCAACTAAATACTTAGGGATTACAATTACAAATGACTTAAACTGGAACGATTACATAGATAATATTGTGGATAGAGCAAACCAAAGACTGCGATTCATTGGCAGAACACTTTGAAGGTGCAACAGATCTACTAAAGAGACTGCTTACACAACGCTTGTCCGCCCTATTCTGGAGTATTTCTGAGCAGTGTGGGATCCGCATCAGGTAGGACTGGCGGATGACATCGAAAAAGTTCAAAGAGGCGCAGCTCGTCTTGTATTATGGTGAAATAGGGGATATAGTGTCACAGACATGATACGTGAATTGGAGTGGCAATCATTAGAACAAAGGCGTTTTTCATTGCGACGGGAGCTTCTCATGAAATTTCAGTCGCCAGTTTTCTCCTCCTATTGCGAAAACATTTTGTTGCCACCCGCCTACATAGGGAGAAATGATCATCACGATAAAATTGGAGAAATCAAGGCTCGCACAGAAAAATTTAAGTGCTCTTTTTTCCGCGTGCCGTTTGAGAGTGGAACGGTAGAGAGACAGCTTGAAGGTGGTTCATTGAACCCTCTGCCAGGCACTTTATTGTGAATAGCAGAGTAATCACGTAGATGTAGATGTAGATGTAGATAACGTGTCCCACAGCTCGCAGTGTACGTGCGTGGTTCGGTGAGCACCAAGATGATTGTTCAGCGTTCCCCTGGCCACCAAATACCCCGGATTTAAACCCAGTCTTCAGTCTGTGTGACCTCCTCGATCGGGCTGTTCCCTCTATCCATCCTCATCCGACAAACCGAGAAACCTGGAATTGGCATGGCTCTATAGTCCGTTCGGTAACTTCCTAAAACTAATTGACTTTATTCTTGCACGTCTCGCGCTGCAAACGCGTGGCTTTTCAGTCTTCTGTCAGGCGGCCACATTAGTGTCATTGGACAGCTTAGGTACGTACAGTAAATGCATTTTTGTGAGTTTTGCAACGAATGACTGAAGGTTAGTTAAGGGTGGAGACCATATTGGTCATGGGCAGTACGTTGAACGAGCATGTCGAGACAAAACTTATGCAGATGTACGGTGTCTGGCGCAACCAGATCCTGAACTTAGAAAGGTTTTCCTTAATTGATTTTCGTCGGACTCTATCTCTGAAAGCAGCATGGGGGCAGGACTTGGTTAATTCTGGATCAAGTTCGCCTATAAATCTGTCATTGCACCATCAGGAGTTAAACAAGGGTGATACAAATATTTTATTAGCACTGCCCTTCAAAAGTAATTACTCGACTGAATGGAAGTTTGGAAGCATGTTGCATAGGCGTAACAAAGAGGACTAGATCAGACATAAAACCAATTTTACATCCACAGTGTACTGAAAGTATTAAAAGACAAAAATGTAACAAAGGATACACAGGGTAGCCTACTACAAATATACTACTGATAATACAATAAGAAATAATAAATCGCCCATGGTACACATTTGGGGTATTTCTAACGTAATTCATAATTATTTCTATGTATTTAAATTAAAAATGATATCTTCTTTTATATGTCTGGTAAGAATTGTTTCACAAGCTGAGGAGAGAGAATTTGATACTTCTGCAGGTCTATAGGTACCGTCTAGGCAGAGCATGAGAACAGTATACAAGAACGAGATCTGGGTACTAAAGGACTACCTAATGATCCACTGGTATTCAGACGCATGAGGTACGTAGTGACATACATTATTTATAGATTGAGCGTTCCATGTCCTGTTGAGCAGCAGTTGGAAATATAGTAATTTAATGGTGCTTTGATTTTCACCTTGCGATATAATTAGCAAAAGCATTAGATTAGCAGCCCACGTGACGTTGGCACTGTTGAACTCGTGCAGTATTTTATAAGTTGCTATGTCACTTGACGCTAACAAGGTTTGGAGGCTACGTGGGAAGCGATGGCCAAGAGCTCTAAGATAGCTTGCAAGCAACTTTATGTGATACGTGTTCCGAGGACATTATAGGAATATATGTTTTAGATCTTCTTCTCTTCCATCAACACACAGTGGGTTTGCGCTTAATTAGAGTCAATAGAAGTGTTTTTGGAGCATTAAGCTCGAGCCGTGCTAAGCTCATCGATGTTTGTGTCTT
The DNA here is from genome assembly GCF_021461395.2 of Schistocerca americana. Taxonomy (NCBI): domain Eukaryota; kingdom Metazoa; phylum Arthropoda; class Insecta; order Orthoptera; family Acrididae; genus Schistocerca; species Schistocerca americana. Next base: position 706,289,735 of record NC_060130.1, on the reverse strand, counting down.
GTTATAAGATGGTACTCTTTGAATCGTGGGATGAATTAGTGTGTAATGACTGTCTTTGAATTTAGATGTCCTCGATAATTCCTCTTGCCATTCCGAAAACAACAGATTTCTGAGGATGGGTATCATATCTGTGACAGGTAGTTTGTGATATTTGATAGTTCTATGTAGAGAGCTTTTCTTTCCAAGCATCCCAGAGCGCCCATTCATCCATACCATCACGATGTTGCGATAGCTACTCTGCACTCGAAACACAGCGTCGACAGTTGCTGGTACAAGTATTATTATGGTTTCTAACTAGTTGTAGGGCTGATATTCTATCAGAGGTACTGGGTACTGTGTCTGCTTTGGTGGTCTGTGTGAATATCAGGGCTTCCAAAGTGGCATTCAGCTCAGGTCATAACTGTTGAGTGTCGACCCATCTTGTATAGGCCTTGTCGTTTGCTTCGGGGTACACAGAATGCACTACTAGCGCCGTAAATATACTTTGACTCATCCGTATATATCACGCACGCATCTTCAAAGTGAGACAGGAGTTTCATTGTCGTTGCGTTGTTCGGGTCCTGGACTTGAAACGTTAAACTCGTCCTGGAATCGGTCTGCACAGTCGCCGTTTCGTATGACCTATTGTAGTGTAGTAGACGTGGACTTTTCCACATTTTGTGCCTTAATCTCTGCTTCTCCATATATTCAGCCGTGACGGGTTGGAGTTGTTTATTTGGCCTATATCTTCTGCACACACATTAGAATGTTCTCCGATATTTTCTACAAGGGACCCATATTTGTCGAAACAGAGCCGCAGAAGGAATTTCTTGCAGAAAAATATTCATCGCAGCTTTAACAGTGGTTCATTCGCTTCAACAAGTAATGCATTGTTTGGAGTTGACATGAACGCCCCAGTAACTATACGCAAAGTTATGCGCAGAACGTTGAACGTCACAAGGATTGAGGTCTGTTTGAATATTGCGCCAAATGAGTTGAAGGAACGGGAAAAGACAGTGTTTGTCAAGCAGAGAACAGTTAACGGTGAATTATGGTGGTGGTCATCATCATAGCACGACCCCGAGACAACATTTGGATATCTTCACACGGAGGGGAATTATTGGGAGTCTGGAAGAAGGACGAAGTATGATGAGTGTAGTCCAAGAGTTTGATACTGCTCACAGAATTGTTTCACGTGCATGAGTGCGTTCGGCACCACAGGCACTGATGCCCGAGGGAGATGAGGTTGTAAACCACGGTCAACTACAGCAACAGATGGCCGCTACATTGTGCGACAGGTACGAAGCGTCCCACCGCAAACAACGAGTGCATTTGCAACCACATTTAACAGGACTGCAAGGAACGCAATCTCACGCTCCACCGTGGCATGGTGACTGCGTGGGAGTGGTGCTTTGCCCGATGACCAGTACGTTGTGTTCCGTTGACAGCAGTACATCGGAGGCATCATTTGCTATAATGCTAAAAGCATGGTAACTGGACAAACAAGGAGTAGGGTCGAGAGCTCAGCTCGGATGATAGCGGATTCAATATGAAGACGTGGATGTGCCCTCACATAGCGAGAAATGTAAACAAATAATGCACCCAGGGACATTGTCGAACGTGATCGATTCGGTGGTCCAGCTGTGATGAGGCATAATGTTGTATGGACGCACTGACCTCCGAATCTTTGAAGATTCACCACTCCGCGTTACTGTGACACTGTACTTTTTCTGCCATGTTCATCTTGTCAGGGGGCATTCGGCTCTGACTTCGTTTTTGTAGGTGGCAATGCGCAAAGCATCGAGCTGCGAAAGTAAAGGAGCTCTTGGAACGAGACGATATTCTGCGAATGGACTAGCTTGCCCATTAACCCGACTTATATCCCAACGAGCACGCGTGAGATGATGTGGGTAGAGGTATTGCAGCACGTCCACATGCACCAAAGATCATCCAACAGTCGTCAACGACACTAGTGGAGGAATGGAACGCACTAACACAAGAGCTCTTCACCAACCTTGTGACCAGCATATGGGCACATCGCAGAGCATGCATTGCTTTCTGTGGTGATCACACAACCTATTAAGAACCATGTCCCGTGCCTTGTGAAATCCAGGGGACCACCGTAAATCGTGATGACTTCAGTGTATTTTCTGTCTTTTAACAAAAGTGTCATTTCTGTCTGTCTCAATGCGTATATCTCTGCGTTACCTTCTGTACTATACTGTAGGTGTTTTCTGTATAAGGATCATGATTCATCGGGCTACGTTACTTGGCAGTTACAACCTAAAGTTACTTTCATTTTTAAGTTTTGCGCACCGGTGTAGTTAATGGTATCCACACTGGGACAGTTTATTGCAAGAACGATATCGTACCAACGTTTTCATTAGTTATCTAGAACAAAGATCATTATAATTCAGTTTCGCATTTTGACGCTAACAGGGCGTAAGTAAATTTAAAAAAAAAAGTGTTACGTCGCATGAAATATTTTTTCTTTGCATTTAATAGTAACAATTAAACGAACAGGATGTCCCAGGAGAAGTGGTCAATATTCAGAGATATGACAGGAACGATCATTCAGAGCAAAAATATCCAGTAAATATGGGCTTTAAAAGGCACACCTTAAGAGTTAAGGGCACTTGATCATCTTCACTACTGTGAAACAAATCTCTTATACTGAAAAATTTGTGAGACACATATGAAAAAGAAGGAAAAGTCAGTCCTCGGTAAATTTCATTAATAAAACCTTGTCGGAATATCAATCGAGTGAGTGTCATCTTGACTCAACATATTAACTAGTTACCTTCAGACTAATGTGAAGAAAAGATAATTCGTTGTCATGATGGTTGAAGACGACGCTGCCAGTCGGATGACAGACCGAATAGAATTCTTCAACCACAAACCGTATTTAAAATAGGTAAAATACTAATAATGTCTGCCTGGTGGTTTTAGGAGAGACAGTGAAGAACAGTTTACGGTCTTCAAAGGAAAATCCCGTATTTCAGTCCAAATAGAATTCTTCAACCACAAACCGTATTTAAAATAGGTAAAATACTAATAATGTCTGCCTGGTGGTTTTAGGAGAGACAGTGAAGAACAGTTTACGGTCTTCAAAGGAAAATCCCGTATTTCAGTTCAAATTAAAACAAAATTATTTCTTAATAAACTGTAACAATCGTATCTGAAACAATACAATAAATACATATTCAACGACGATGTTAGTTTACATTTACCAAATCCTGACAAGTAGCAAAAATTATGCTGAAATCTTAGAGTATAAAAGTTTGTTTTGAGGTATCGACACCGTCTTCTTCGACTGCACATGAAGCCTCGCGCCCCTTTCTCATCTATGCAAAAGGGCCATTTACATCAGCCGCCGCGACCCATTGCTAGAGAGTGTCCGCCACAGGCCGCCAGGTGGAGCAAAACACGCCACAAGAAGACACCGAATTCGCTTCACATACTGCCTGCAAATGTGATTGGTCCACGCGTCTTTTTAAGCCGCTGCACTCACATCGCAGCCTTTATATCCTCATTGCCTCACTGTCCCATCTCACGCTGTACTCCTTCGTCGTGAACGCCGTCTCCTACATCGTTCCTTCCTCCGCACTCGTGACTAGGATACACTCACCCACCACCAACAAATACAACAACACATCAGCAATTTACTTAATGCCAATGAAACCCCGGGACTGGCGCCAAACACGCACCAGACTCAATGCCACACTCCCAGTAAACTCTTCCAAGTACTAGAAGAATTCCACCGACTTATTGGCACTCATCCCATCTTTCACTACCCGACCCTTCACAACAGCAGTTCCGTACCAGACGACCTGAGCAAAGCCAATCACTTTGCATCCTATCTTTTCGACATCATCTCCATCCCTGATGACACTCACTTTGACTACTCCAAATTACCTACAGGCCATGGATGCACAGATACCACGGTCCTACTCTGGCTCCTAGCTTACGTAACTTTTGTATTATTGCGAAATAGGGGAGATAGTGCCATAGACATGATACGTAAATTGGCGAAGCTGTCATTAAAACAAAGGCGTTTTTCGTTGCGACGGGACCTTCTCATGAAATTTCAATCACCAGTTTCTCCTCCGATTGTGAAATAATTCTGTTGGCACCCACCTACAGATGGAGAAATGATCATCACGATAAAATATGAGAAACCAGGGCTCGCACAGAAAAATTTAAGTGCTCGTTTTTCCCGCGTGCCGTTCGAGAGTGGAACGGTAGAGAGACAGCTTGAGGCTGGTTCATTAAACCCTCTGCCAGGCACTTTATTGTGAACAGCAGAGTAATCACGTAGTTGTAGATGTACTTGAACAACTCACCAGCAACAGAATTAACACACCAATCACAGGGCAGGACACAAAACAAGTAATTCACATAAAACACAACGCAACTCCTGGCCACGACCCTATTATTTATCGCCACCTCAAAGGCTACTATCTCGACCTGCGGTAAACCTCCCAAATCCTACTTTCCCTCAAACCAAACAAACCTACCTCTGATACCTCGTCGTAGCATCCCATCTGCCTCACCTCAGTGTCTAGGAAGATCTTTGAATCCATCCTGTCCCGATGCATTGACAGCCATATGCTTCCTGTTACGCAGTGTGGCTTCCATTACTACTTCTCTGCTGATAATCAACTCCTGAACCTCATCCATCTCCTCTCCCAACAGCTCTGCAACCTCAAATCTTTGTCTCCCTTGACCTAGAGAAAGCATACGACCGAATATAGCATTCCGGTCTCCTTTCCGAACTTCAGACTTACGCGCTTCCAGTCAACTGCACTGGTGTCCAGAATTAAAGCAACAAACGGAAATTTTGCAAGATTGCGTTTCTTTTTGCCACAAAAAGTGCAAATAGGTGATAGCAAAGAAGAAACAGTGGAAGAGTACACAACGTCAACTGCTTCAACATACATAACAGTAGAAGAAACTGTTCTTCGTTTTTTCCAACATAACAGATTTGCACGCACATTGCGATAACTGGTTAATGTGCTCACTATGGGGTGTAACCAACTCTGGAAGCAATACACGCCTGACGACAACGGAACATGCTTTCAATGATATCATCAATCTCATTTTGAGGCAACAATGCCCATTGTTCCTGGAGATCTGCTCGCAAGTCCTGGAGAGTGGTTGGTGGATGCTGACGTGAAGCAGCCCGTCTCCCTAGTCCATCCCAGACAATTTCTGTGGGGCTCAAATTGGGACAGCGAGCAGACCACGCCATGCTTGCCGTATCTTCCGATTGCAAGAGAACATCAACTACCTTTGCTCTACGACGTCGAGAATTATCGTCCATCAATACGAAGTCCCTTGGCGCACAGCACCTCGCAACAAACGTCAATGAGGTACCAAAACCTCGTCGCGATACCTGACAGCAGTTGAACATTTCTTGTTCTCCCGTACAATTTCATGAAGAGGTGTTTGAGTCGTCAACATAATCCCTTCCCACAACATTAATGATCCTCCTTGATACTGGTCTGTTTCCACAATGTTCGAAGTTCGAAATCGTGTTCCACATTCCCTTCAGATGCAAATCGTTCGAATATTACTCTCCAAATGAAATTGGGACCCATCCGTGAACAGAACATTGACCCACTCTTCAACTTTCCAGGTGGCATATTGACGACTCCACTCTACACGTTCCCTTCTGTGAAGACGTGTCAGAGGCACAAATACAACAGGTCTCCGACAATAAAGACCACTCTGTCGAATCCGTCTCTACGTAATTTGCCTTGATACAACATGTCTAGTGAATGCTGCGAGGACAGATGCCAGTTACTGCATAGTACTAAGGCGGTACTGTCGAGCCCTTACGGCAAAATAACAGTCCTCTCTTTCTGATGTCACACGTGGTTGGCCCTGCCCCGGTCATCGTGATACAGTTCCGGAAATTTTGGAAATTTGAGGTAAGTTCCTATGGGACCAAACTGCTAAGGTCATCGGTCCATAGGCTTAGACACTACTTAATCCAACTTAAAGTAACTTACACTAACGACAACACACATACCCGTCCCCCAGGGGGACTCGAACCTCCGACGGGGAGAGCCGCGCGAACCGTGGCAAGGCACCTAGACCGCACGGCTATCTCGCGCGGCACAGTTTCGGTGTCTATAAACTGTCGCCCCCTTCAGAGCAACAACACAACGATTCACGTGATGTGCCATTGGCCCACATGAGTTTGCGACTGTCCTGCTTCCATTCTTCCTACGGCCCTCCTCGCAGAATGTCTGGTAGGCGTCTTCTCTGTGCCATATTGCATTGTCTGTGGCTGTGTACACAACAATTGTGTGCCGCGCGGGATTAGCCGAGTGGTCTGGGGTGCTGCAGTCGTGGACTGTGCGGCTGGTCCCGGTGGAGGTTCGAGTCCTCCCTCTGGCATGGGTGTGTGTGTTTGTCCTTAGGATAATTTAGGTTAAGTAGTGTGTAAGCTTAGGGACTGATGACCTTAGCAGTTAAGTCCCATAAGATTTCACAAACATTTGAACAACAATTTTGGATGTCGGACTACAAGGCTAACACTACTCCGTTTAATAGCTGACCTGACGTCATCGTGGGTGTGGTTTTCCGTTGACCGAAATGCCATCTTTCGAGCAGAACACGATCATATGGACATCTGTTGACAGTTTGTATGATTAGATCGTTAATTAGACACAGGACGGGGAAACAGAAGTTTGTTGCTTTAATTTTGGACACTCGTGTATATCCGACTTATTGCATCCTTTCTCTCCAATCGCCCCTCCTATGCCACTGTTAAAAACACGAAGACCCGTACCTCCCACCTCAGTGCAGGAGGGCCGCAAGGTTCCGTTCTTTCCCCTCCCCTTTACCTCTTACACACTACCGATGTGCCCAAACCACCTGCTTCCATCCACCTCCTTCACTATGCTGATGACACTGTTTTCCTAACCCTCTATCCTAGGCTCCAAAAATCTCAACGATCCCTCCAAAGTCACTTCAATCAGCATACCTCGTGGTTTAACCAATGGCTCCGTAGGATTAACCCCTCCGAAGCCCAGGCAATAATTATAGGACGCACCACCCGCTCCTTCTGTCTACATCTCTGTTACCTCACTGCTTACGACCGTCCCATCCAGCTAACTAACACACTAAAATACCCTAGACTAACCTTCGACTGGCAATTAACATGGAAACCTCACCTACTAACCATCCAGTGGAAAAATGATGTGTGGAGTGACGAATCACGGCACACGGTGTGGTGATCCGATACCAGGGTGTGGGTATGGCGAGTGCCCGGTGAACGTCATCTGCCAGTGTGTGTAGTGCCAACAGTAAAATTCGGAGGTGGTGGTGTTATGGCGTGGTCTTGGTTTTCATGGAGGGGGCTTGCACCCTTTGTTTTGGTGGCACTATCGAAGCACGAGCCTACAATGATGTTTTACGCACCATCTTGGTTCCCACTGTTGAAGAGCAATTCGGGGATGGCGATTTCATCTTTCAACACAATCGAGCACCTGTTCATAATATACGGCCTTTGGTGGAGTGGTTACACGACAATAACATCCCTTTAATGGACTGGCCTGCACAGAGTCCTGACCTGAATCCTATAGAACATCTGTGGGATGTTTTGGAGCACCGACTTCTTGCCAAGCCTTACCGACTGACATCGATAGCTCTCCTCAGTACAGCACTCAGTGAAGAATGGGCTACCATTTCCCAAGAAACCTTCTAGCACCTGATTGAAAGTATGCCTGCGAGAGAGGAAGCTGTCATTAAGGCTAAAGGTGTGCCAACACCATACTGAATTCCCGCTTTACCGATGGAGGACGCCACAAACTTTTAAGTCATTTTCAGTCAAGTGTCCGGATACTTTTGATCACATAGTGTATGTCGCATATAGTTCTAGGGATACCTCGTCTGCAATGCTGTTTATAGAGTTCCAGTCATCTTATCTTGGTATTAACTGCCCTATGTCCTGGTTTCCTAAAATCTGTCTTATGTGTCCTAGGGCATGAGAAATGAGCACTATGAGTTCAGATGTGCCATTGTCACCACAGGCACAAGCGTGAGTCTGTTTTAGGCCAAACCTGTGGAGGAGAAGCACAGGATACGGGCCATGGCCCATGAGGAAGTGCACCATGCCACGTGTTGGGTTAGTGTACCTCAAATTCATCCGCTCTCGCATACTGGGGAAGAAAGAGTACACTCATCTTTCCTTATCGGTTATGTCCAATTCTGTCTGCCATGTATCAGTTCTCCACTTGCTTAATTTCCGTATGTCGGTTATGTCTGATCCAGTTATTTCTCATATTTTGTCACGTCTTTCCCTCTTCAGCCAGTAGTCAGCTGGTCTGTGGCGAATTGTAATGATGAACGCAAGGAGCCGCGTGGGTTTTCTCTCTAGTTGGGACCAACAGTTTGCAGGTTCCATGACCATAAGGTCAACAGCGAATTCAACAACCCCGTTTGCCATATCGTTGTCTCCTAATGCATTCAGTAGTGATTCTATGGCTATGTCCCAGAAAATCGTTCCGCATATGGATCCTTCCATACATCCCTTTGTTACTCTCTTTATTAACTTTTGGTTCCCAGTCTTCCGTTCCACTATACCGTTTTTACAATAATCTATCAGGCTGTTGAATAGAGCCAGTGGAACATTCATCTCTAAGTCTTGCAAACAGCGCCGGACACCAAAGGTTGTGAAAGCACCAGCTATGTCAATTAGGATTGCTACTATGTATTTGTCATTTATTGTCTGTGTCATTTCTGTGACCGTTTTCTGCGTCGTCGATGGATTTATGTGGTCGAAAACCAAACTGATGTGGGCTAAGGTCGAGGAGCTGCCGATACGACTGAAGTTTATGGCACAGAAATCTCGTTTGTTCCTTTGCCAGAATGTTAGTGACGCATATTGGTCTGTATATCTTAGGGTCGGTCGGGTCTTTGCCCTCCGCTTTCTTGATTATAACTGCATTTGGCGTATTCCATATATTCGGTACTGTCCTTCTAGTAGAGCATCATTCAGTAAGTCTTTCAGATGCGGTACGATAAGTGATGCAGCTTGTTTGATGGTTTCTGGGTGGATGCCATCAGGGACCGGAGCCTTCTTGTTCTTTTTACTGTGTATTGCCAGTAAAACTTCCTTGTGAAGTAAAGGAGGCGGTGATACCTTCGTTTCCTCATCGTCAAATGTAGTTTGTTGGGGAGTTCCTGCGCTGTGCATCTCCAGCCTCTTATGGTGGTACCATCTGGTTTCTCCAATGTTGGTCATACTGTAGGAGTCTTTATACGTTCAGTCTGCAGTTTAGACGGCTGTCCTAACAAATGTGTCGCAGGGCACTTTCCTAATCTTACGTAGTTCACCTTTGTATCGTGTTTTATCGTCACGATAATGTAGAAGTCTAATCTCTCTTTCCTGTGCCGTCTTTGATTTTTGATAACATGGTCGTTTGTCACGAACGTCTTTTCTTAGTCTGTTGAAAGTTCTGGCCATGGTGCCATTTGTTTGGGTGCGTCGCGTGCTGGAGGTGTTGCTGGAGCTTGTACTCTCTGTAAGGCGTCTGCAAGAGCGTGAGCTCTGTGATCTATGCTTCCTTGGGTGAGACTCTTCACTCACGTGCCTTAGTTTTTGTCCTTTTGCTTTGCTTAGCAGCAACCTTTAGTGTTGTAATGTGTCTGCGTCTCTGTGTTTGTTTTAGTGTATGTAATTATTGCGTTATGTTCAGTGAGTATTTTCTTATCGGGCACATGCCAGTTCGCTACCTGCATTAATGACGCGTTGTTTTCCAGACAAATGTCCATGTTTCTGCCTACTCCACTGTTTCCGTGTTAAGTTGGTGGCTGGACTGGTTTGTTTAAAACGAAAAGATTACATTCGTTTATAACGTCGACTATTATTTGTCCTTTGGCGTCCTTTCTGTTAGAGTGTTAGAGGTTGACCTAGAATTTACATCTGTTAAGATAAGTAGTCGTCTGCCATTTGTAAATCGAGCAATTTCTTTCATTATTTCAGCAAAACGCTCTATATCAAATGAGTACTGGGCGAAGGTCGACGAAATGATCCATGTTTCCATGCCTGAAGTTAGTTCGACTGTAACCGTACGTTGTGTGAATAATTGTGTTATTTGCGTTACTATAATGTTATTGTTTACTACAATGATTGCGCCCTTGGCCTTGTTCGTACCTGTAATTTGCTTGTACTTATTCTGAAGGCCTGGAATTCTTCCGTCTCGTGTGTATGGTTCTTGTACACACAGTATGTTCGGGCGTACCTCGTTCACCAGCCTACCAAGCTCTGCGGCCACCATCGTGCTACCCATACAGCTAAGCTGCAAGACTTTCATTATGGAAATTTAGTAAAAACATAGAACTTCGGCCCGCGCTGGATGTAATCGAGGTACACGCGTCCATGCACCCTTAACAGGCCCTTGTAGACCTTGTTAAGATTAAGGTTTTCATTTCTTCGTTCACATGATTTACGTAAAAGACTACGAAGGTCGAGTTTATCTGTTGGTAGATTTTCGGTTCGTAGAATCATTGTGTCAGTTTTTCATTCATGGGGTAGCGTATAACGTCGCCCAATGGGTGATTCAGTCTTGTCATCAGTGTTAGTGCAGTTTGAAAAACTCCTTTCCTTTCTAGTGGACTTAGGCGCAAGTTCTCTTCGATGTCATTTTATCCTATTTTGTTTCTTACTTCATGGTTTTGTAACTCTGTTTTTTGTGCTGGGTCGTGGTATATTGATGTCGTTCCCAGTTTTGTGTCATATGATGTCTCGTCAGTTGATGATTGTTGTGATTTTTTAGTGTGAGCTTTTTGTGTTTTCATGTTGTTCTTAGTATCCATATGGTGTGTGGTCACTTTTTGTTGTTTGAAGTTTTCTGTTTGCGTTTGTTTCTCATTGACAACTGTTTCTTCCACCTCAGCTGTCTTTTCGTGGGTATTGCCACCGTAGAAGAAACGTACAGTTTGCATGCATCGTTTATATTTTTATGTATGATATTCATTTTTTTTTTTTTTTTTTTTGAAATTGTTGTTTCATTATTCGGTAACTTATCCTCTGGCGAGGGAACAGTTCATTTGTGTTTATGTTGTTTCCGTGTGTCCAGATGTACTGGTGTTAGGCCTGTTTCATTATCCTGTTCGGAATGGGCTTGACTGTGTCTCGGATGTCCGTTATCATTGTTATGTACTTCTGTTAAGTGTGGTGTGTTGTGTTGAACGATTATGTCATGGTCCTGTTCTTGGTGGGTATGACCGTATCCTGAATGTCTATCGCCATTTTTATATTTTTCTGATGTGTATCGTATGTTGTTTCTAAGGCCTTCTTTACTCAAGGTTTCCTCTTCCAGTTCTACTCAAAGAAAGGCCGCCGTTTGTAGTGTTGGTCACTGGAAAAGTTCGCGTTCGATGTGCCACGCCGCATTGTGGTCTATGACGCCGTAAATACACGTGTCGTCGATGTAATCTGTTAGTATAAAATATTTTTATTGCACAATGTTGCAACTATTGAGGGGATTCATATCCGTTGGAGAATCTACGGTCAGCAGCAGCCCAAGTTATTGCCTCCAGGCTACTGCACATCACCACGCTCTTGTTTTGGTTGCTGGTGTTTTGTGTTTGCTTCGGCGAGGTGGGATGCTGACGTTCATATCCGTGTTTTGTTGGGAGAACGTCTGTACATCTCCATAGTTGATACTTGTATTCATATCCATATCTAGGAGTCCAAATAGTGTTGTCTCACTGCTTTTGTTTTGGTGTGTGCTAGCTGACATTGTTGGTGACCATCATACTCCGTTTTTTTTTTTTTTTGTCATTTGCAGAGTTCTTTGTAAGGCATTCTAATGCCCCAGCTTTATTAGATGCTCTTTTCCTATTCTTGCAAGGAATACTGCGAATAATTGTTACTTCATGATAGTCGATTTTTTTATGGCCGGGTTTCGCACATTTCTAGCAGATAGCTTCCCTGTCACATCATCTTGACAAATGGCCAAAATCCCAATAGTTGAGACACTTTTGCACTGACACATAATCCATAAAGCGTAAAGATTCAAATTGTATGTACAGCTTATCCCTCCGTATTAACAGTAATCTAATCCTTGGTGTCACGTCTAGAATATTATTTACCGCTCTTTCCGCTTCAGGGCCTGTTCTGCATCGTATTTTGAATTCTTGTTGGAGTTCCTCTTTGGTGATCTGGTCGCTGAGATTTATTTCAAATAGTTCTCCTACAAAGTCCTGATCTGTACGTGTTGTTGCAATGTAGTGTACTGCCAACAGTGGTCTTAGTTTTCTGGGTTCTTCGCATCAAATGTCCTCTAAGTTTGATGTTTTTTTTTAATAATCATCTTCTTGTGTGCTTGTATCTCAGTTTAAAGTATTACTATGTATGATGTATTCCTTATTGCTTTTATTTTATCAAGTCTAGGGTTTATTGCTTTATTTAAGGTTTCCCTTATAGCTTTAGCATCTTGGTTGTTCTCTGATTTAAAAAAGAGGACAGCTGCCTGTTTATTTTTTGCTAATTCGATTTGTTCTTCAGTTCTGGTTTTCAGCTTGGTGACAGGACCACCTGCCGCGATTGAAGAGAAAATCAGTGGCGTTGGCCTCGCTCAGGTGCGCAATTTTTGATTTTCTTCCTTTATGGGTGCGATATCCATTTCCAAAGTTTCAGTTCTGTCTATTGCGTCAGGGGCATTTTCCGCCGCTAATTCCCTACGCAGTCTTTCGATTTCAGTTCTTACTTCGGCAAAATAAAATGGCTCTGAGCACTATGGGACTTAACATCTGTGGTCATCAGTCCCCTAGAACTTAGAACTACTTAAAGCTAACTAACGTAAGGACAGCACACACATCCATGCCCGAGGCAGGATTTGAACCTGCGACCGTAGCGGTCACGCGGTTCCAGACTGAAGCGCCTAGAGCCGCACGGCCACACCGGCCGGCTTACTTCGTCATTTTGTCCACGAAATCTGATTTGGCCGATTGCTAAAGCCCATATTTTGTTCCTGACTGTTGCAGTAATTGTGGTCGACACCCGTATCTGCTTTAGCTCTGCTTGAAAATCCGCCAGAATTTCGTCTACAGCTGCTATCATTTTTGATTCCATGTTTGTACGTCTAGGCGTTACATCCCCTGTTGAGCTTGACTGTCTGATCGCTCCTTGTTCCCATGTTGGTGTGTTGTCATTCTTGTTGCCGGCTGATGTTACTGCAATGTTTAATTTCGGCGTCTGGCCGCCTTCTTCGGTGTTTGATGCAGCCGACACCAGCTTGCCCGCGATGTACGCTCCAGTGGCCGCGTACTTAAAATATTTCACAAAGTGAGGTGGAAGTGGCCTACACCAGGCAATAATTGGAAACCGACAGCCAGCTCCCGATGTCTGAGTCTGTGAAAAACGGTCTTAACTTCTAGTATATACTCTTAACTCTGCCTTCGTGTTCAGGCAGTATGCTAGTGTCAAAGAAGCGCGAGGAAATAAGGGCCACACGCCGGCTGAAAATACCTGCAGCCAGCTGGCGTATATGGTGTCCGCTGTGTCGGGCGCTACTGTCCGGGACGCCTGCCACAACGAACAGCTGTGGCTCGCGCAGTCAGCCCGCCGCAAGCCGCGCTGTCAGCGCCGCCCGCGTCCGACGTCACTGCAGCCCGCTGCACACCGCACCGTCAGCAGAAGGCGCCACGCGTCGCCGCCACCAGAGGACAATGGCCACCCGCTCCGCCGACGAAACTTGCCACACGGCTCACAAGAATAAACTCACTAACACGGAGAAAAAAAACCTCTCTAGCCGAAACTGCAGTCCCAAACTAGTCTTCATTGCGTAACGTGACAGACTACACCTTTAACTATCCGTGCACAAACTTGCACAGCACTCCAACCACGTTTTCCCACCACAATCGCAACAATAAGGGGAGCGCTCGCCGAACACGTCCGCACGCCAAGCCACACCACCTTAAGTCGTTGGCACACGAACCGTGCTGTCGAACGTCAACGTTGAGCGTGACAAGTTCAACGTGCTGCTGAACGCTCAGGAACGATGAGACTTGTGCATACGGTACGTGGGGCCCAACGTGGCACACGCGATCGCAACGCACTCCAGCGGCAGTTGAGGGATTTTTCTAGTTCGTAAATCACACTGTTTACTCAACGGGCGCCCGTAAAATTCCCACTTTAGCTCTATTAAAATGCACATTTCCTTCATCGTCCACGAAAAGGAAAGTACCCGGTCCAATCAATAGGGACACAGGCTCATAAAAGTTCCATTACAAACAGTGCGGTACAAATTTGGAATACTTCTCCGCTTAACATAAACGTTATTTCATCATTCCCACATTTTAGTAAAACCCCAAGGTCAGTCTTACTTAATCACTGTTCCTACCAAGTAGCAGAATCATTGCAACATGTGAATTACGAAGCGTAAAAGGAGCAAAAAATCTTTATACAAGTAGCGCAAGCTGTCCTGTAGATTAAGCCATTCGAACAAAGTCAGCCCTCAAAAAAAGGTGAGCTTATATTTAGATAACATCAAATATTATAACATATACTTATATTAAACTAATAATTAAGTATCAGGACCTAATAAAAACGCGTATGTTAGGGAAAGAAATGTGGAAGTGTTGAGACGCGAACAACCGCCCCAACCTAAATCCATTGCTGGGTAGAGACGCTACTCTTTACGCTGAACCAACATCTCGTAACGTATCCTTAGGCATATTCTGTTACCCGTTGCTAAAAACGTAAATCGTAGATACTTATGTTACTAATCGAAACTTAACTATAACAAATTGTACCATAACAATGCGTTTTGGATGAATTTTCAGTGTGTCGCTGCCTTCAAATAGCGTACTCTCATAATACGCAAGTTACAATAATTCTTTTGCCACGAATGTGATGTTTCTCATTATTTTATTGGAACGAATCACGCAGTTAACAACGGGTTTTCCAGTGATTTTCAATTAGCTGGTGCTCAGAAACGGAATATATACATTTAGGCTTGAAATGAATGCCAATATGGCGCCTCACAATTCTGTACTGAAGGGAGACGGCGTGCGTGTGACGTATGTGGCGTTGTCCCATCTCATTGGTCAACGCTCAGACGCACGCTCAGAATATCTGACATGCCGGATATTGATCTGCACGTTCGGAGAGACTCCCGAACGTGCTATTCCACGCTATGACGTCAGAGACTCGGCAGGCTCAACGCTCAACGTTCGGATGCACGGTCCGTGTGCCGACGGCTTTACAGTCTCGGTTGGAGACCAGCGGCAGGCGAAATAGGCAATTAATGTCCCATGCGTAAGGTAGCGTCAACACCACAAGGCAAACAGTTGTTTTTGGAGTGCTCCCGTGAACGGAAAGCACGGAGCGTTGATGAATGGCGTCGCATTGGGCTCAACATCACGCTTCCGGGATAGCCCGGACAACCACCCTAGGTGACTATGGAGGCGACCTGGGGTGTGCTCCCATTCGTCAAACGTTTTGGAGTGGATCAGCGCTGTTTCTCCTGGTGTCATGGTCTGTAAGCCAACGGGTTGATTTCAGGTCACAGTCAGTAATGACTGAGGGGGCTCTGGTGACGACAAAAAAGTGTGTCACGTACATCCTGCGTCCTCGTGTTTTATCTCTGATGTGACAGTATAATGGTGCCATTTTTCACACAACACGAGTCTCTATGTGTGTGCGATGTTAAGACACTTCTGTGGCCAGCAAGATTCTCAGATCTGTCCCCGATAGATCAAATGTAGGAACAACTCAGACGTCAACTATGTCTTAGTAGCAGTACCCAGGAGGTCAACGACCACTCGCGATGGTTATGGGCCAGCTTGCCTCAGGAGAGAAGGCAACGGATTTATGACACACTTTCCAACCAAATAAGTGTGTGCGTCCAACCCATAAGGGGTGCAAAGTCATCCTTATAAGTCGGCTCATACTGCCAAGTTCTTCGTAAATTTATCTTGGTTTTGTAGTCACTTGAATAACATCACAAAACCTCTAAAATCATGAAGTTTCATGTCATTTCTTCCTCCCCTCCTGCATGCTTCACATTTTTTGTTAAGAATTAGGGTGTATATATTGCCTTAAGAGCTTGCAAAAATGTAACAGGACATAGAGAATGATACACTGAAAAATTTGAGACAGGGAACCTGGGGTCGGAGAAGACAGCTTAAGGAGATATGGAAGCCAACTTATCTACCGTTTTGTCTTGCATTGCTGTTTTCCAGCTTATTTACAGCTAACATGCGTACAAGTTTACATGCACTGTGCTCTTTATTTACATGTACATTCTTTATTTCTGCAAGGAAACAAGGAGAACTAGCCTGATTACTGCACTGTAGTACCCTCTCTAGATTTTCGCACAGATGACAAAATGGTAGACATCGAAATAGACGACAGAGGGATAGAGAAACAATTAAAATCGCTCAAAAGAGGAAATGCCGTTGGACCTGATGGGATACCAATTCGATTTTACATAGAGTACGTGAAGGAACTTGCCCCCCTTCTTGCAGCGGTGTACCGTAGGTCTCTAGAAGAGCGTAGCGTTCCAAAGGATTGGAAAAGGGCACAGGTCGTCCCTGTTTTTAAGAAGGGATGTCGAATAGATGTGCAGAACTATAGACCCATATCTCTAACGTCGATCAGTTGTAGAATTTTGGAACACGTATTATGTTCGAGTATAATGACTTTTCTGGAGATCGCTCTTTGCAACCACGACACCATGGAGCGCGATGCAGATGGGCCCAACAACATGCCGAATGGACAGCTCAGGATTGGCATCACGTTCTCTTCACCGATAAGTGTCGCATATGCCTGCAATCAGACAATTGTCGGAGACGTGTTTGGAGCCAACCCGTTCAGTATGAACGCCTTAGACACACTGTCCTGTGAGTGCAGCAAGTTGGGAATTCCCTGCTGTTTTGGGGTGGCATTATGTGGGGCCGACGTACGCCGCTGGTTGTCATGGAAGGCGCCGTAACGGCTGTACGATACGTGAATGCCATCCTACGACCGATATTGCATCCATATCAGCAGTATATTGGCGAGGCATTCGTCTTCATGGACGACAGTTCGCGCCCCCGTTGTGCACATCTTATGAATGACTTCCTTCAAGACAACGACATCCCTCGACTGGAGTGGGCAGCATGTTCTCCAGATATGAACACTATCAAACATGACTGGGACAGATGGAAAAGGGCTGTTTATGGACGACGTGACCCACCAGTCACTCTGAGGGATCTACTCCGAATCGCCGTTGAGGAGTGCGACAATCTGGACGAACAGGTCACTGATGAACTTGTGGATAGTACTTTACGACGAATACAGGCATTCATCAATGCAAGAGGACGTGCTACTGGGTATTAGAGATACTAGTGTGTACAGCAATCTGGACCACCACTTCTGAAGGTCTCGCTGTATGGTGGTACAACACGCAATGTGTGGTTTTCATGAGCAACAAAAAGGGCGGAAATGATGTTTATGTTGATCTCTATTCAAGTTTACAGGTTCCGGAACGCTCAGAACCTAGGGGATGCAAAACTTTTTTTGATGTGTCTAATAACAACAATAATAATAATAATAATAAGAAGAAGAAGAATAAGAAGAATTTTAGGAGTGTCCTGATTTTTTATCAAGAAAGACATGTTCTGTAAGTTACCTACGAATATCATCCTTTTTGTCTTTGTACGGAGCCCTTAGCATGAACATCGGTGTTTGTACGCCACTGTTAATGGTATGTGGTGGTCAACTGAAGAGAAATCTTTCTACTTCATACCACCACTTCCAACCTCTAGATTGGCGGGTACCACACGCCGTCGCCAAAGAACAGCAGTCATAAAGGGAAGGGAGACTCAGCATCGTTCTAAAACAATGTTTGTCGGTATTCACGTTAGTGGCCACCCGATGTGAAGAAGCGAGATGAAAGGTGATGCGAGACGTAAAAGAAGATCCGGGGAATATAGTGTTTGCGGACTCGATGGCAACTCACCAGAGAGCGGTGGCCGGCGGTTTTACGACGCGCCGTAAACAGCAGAATGTCTTGCAAAGCCAGAAGCGTCGTGCGCAGGCTTAGCTAGCGCTGTGCGTTAAGCCAGCAGCGGAACTCGCTACGCGCTCCCTTCTCAACAGCTCTCCCTTCAGTTAGCTCAACTGCAGGGCAGTGGCTACACTCAATGCACACATTCTGTCTCATGAAAGAGGTATATCTGAGCGACGTTGGGTTACAGTTTCCGATTCATATTTACAGCTGTCATAAATGCCGAAGGCTGCGGAAAATCTGTAAAAGAGTAATGACCATAGAAAGTTGGTAGAGGATCTTACTCTAAGTTTAGCTTTTGAGAGTAAAATATGAGATACTTTTTCTTAACCAGTCGTATGTCTCTTGAAAGAAGTATCAGTCCTTGAAAGGCCATCGCGGCTCTGACTAATAATTCAAGACAAAAAGAAATACGGTACTCGGCATTCTTCTTACCTGCTTAATTTGTCTGCCCTATTTGCTTCAGACGCATCCTCTTATCCTTTTCTACCACGAAAGATTTCATGTCCTATCAGACAGACATGAGAAAATTAGAACTAAAAACTTTCTATAGTTATTGTGAATGAAGACTGCAGCGAGTATTTAAATTTTTAATCTAGTTATGGAGGTTTATTGTGCAATGACATCATACAACTTCATCTGTGTGGCTATAGAGATTTGCTGAAACTGTTTGCGATGGTAGCTTCAGTATGGAAAGTGTCAATTTAACTTTAGCCTACATTTCGACATTTCATCTCTTCTGTATTGACCTAAAACGTAAAGGGACAACCAGTCACATGAAAGTACGACAGTGCATTCTAAACAGCTACTGTTTTTAAGTGACAGAAGTACAGCCACAGTATTTTACATACATAGGCAAAACTAACAGTGGGAAATGATATCAAGTGTAACATGAAGCTCTCCCCTCTACGATGCGTTAACTGTTCCGGTCAGCGCCCTACGAGATACGAACGCTTGAAACAGAGAATGTGACGTTATACTGCAGAGAGAAAAATGAAAGAAATTTGAACTACCATATTTTTATCACATGGCGATATTAATAATATACCCGGAGCTACAGAATTTCAGAATTCAGTAATTTTATTTGACGTCTTTAAGAATCCGTTAATCAAAGTACAAGAGTTTACTTAGAGATGAGTTACTGACCTGTCAACCGGCACCTATTGCTGCAAATACACTGGCGGAAAGAAATCGCAACGCCAAAAAATAGCTAGTGTAGAGTAATGATATTTTGGGAATACATCTGTCTACGTAACAAAAATGGCTCTCAGCAGAATGCGATTTAACTTCTGAGGTCATCAGTCGCCTAGAACTTAGAACTAATTAAACCTAACTAACCCAAGGACATCACACACATCCATGCCTGAGGCAGGATTCGAACCTGCGACCGTAGCGGTCGCTCGGCTCCAGACTGTAGCGCCTAGAACCGCACGGCCACTCCGGCCGGCCTCTACCTAATATATTTAATTGATTAACACTGCATGATCACAGGTTAACGTAAGCCAGAGGGAAGCTATTGCAAATGTGAAATGCTGGCACATCAATAACCCGTGTAACGGCCACACTGTTGAATGCAAACATACAAAAGTGCATGCATTGTGTTGGCAATATTCCTGATGTCAGTTTGTGGGATGTAGTTCCATGCCTGTTGTATTTGGTCGGTCAATATATGGACGGTTAATGCTGTTTATGGATGACGCTGGACTTGTCGTCCGATGATGTCCCATATATCCATATGTGATAGATTGGAGACAGATCTGGTATCAAGCAGACCAAGCCAACATATCGAAACACTGTAGAGAATATCGGGTTGCAATAGCGGTATGTGGGCAAGCGATATCCCGTTGGTAAAAACCCTTTGGAATACTATTCATGAATGGCAGCACAACAGATCTAATCATCAGAATAACGTACAAATTTGCACTCGGTGCGCGTGGGATAACCACGACAGTTCTCCTGCTGTCATACCAAGGCACTCGCCAGACAACAACTCCAGGTGTAGATCCAGTGTGTCTAGCATACAGCCAGGTTGGGTGCAGGGCCTCAACTAGCTACCTTCCAACCACCACACGGCCATCACTGGCACCGAGGCAGGACGAGCTTTCATCCTGCCTTATAATAAGCACCTGGTTGACACAACTTGAGTCGCAGATGGCGGTGGTTTGGGGTCAATGGAATGCACGCTACAGGTCGTCTGGTTCAGAACTGTCCTTGGAGTAACCTCTTTGTAACAGTACGTTGTGCTACTGTGGTGCCAATTAGTACTCGAATCCCTGATGCAGATGCAGTACGGTGTGCCAGAGCCATACGCCAAACACGACGGTCTTCCTTCTCGTTCGTGCCACCTCGCAGTCCGGAGCGCGGTCTTCTTGTGACTTTACATGCTCGTGACCACTGCTGCCAGCAATCGTATACAGTGGCTGCATTTCTTCCAAGACTTTCTGCAATATCGCAGAAGGGAGAGTCGGCTTCTCGTAGCCGTATTACACGGGCTTGTTCAAACTCAGTGGCATGTTGATAATGTCGTCTTTGTCGCCTTAAAGGCATTCTTCACTAACATCAACTCACCACGTCAAATTTCAAAGGTAACTAACGCTCACAACCGTTACAGAGTGAATTTAAAGCAAGCCTGATTTGCATCCCCAGATGCTGATATTGTGATTTCGTTGAAAGCTGATACTGACATTAGCAAAAGTAATGTGTTGCTCGATATTTATTCTGCCCAGAACCGACAGTGATACCCTACTTTTTTAAAGACATTATTACAGTGTGTATAGTAATTTTCTATTCATCTTTTAAACTTCAGTTTTCGATCTGTTTGCTTCCTCTTCATATTACTGACAACTTAATATTTATTGTAATTATCAGACAACTCCCCGTAGCATTTATGCTGCACATAATATATAATACCTGCCCCAGAGTTGAAAAATTTTGTTCATTCTGTCTGAGGACGCCTGTCTAATAAACAGTGAAGAGTCGACCTATTTTTATTCTGACATTGGTTTAATAGGCACTGTTAATCTGTAGATGGTTTCACGCATCATCACTGATCATGTTGCCTCAGGATTTATGATGCAATGATATTCACAACGGAACTTACTTCACTTATTGGTTTTGTTGATCTGCTGACAAAAAATGAAAAAAAAGGGAGCGGGCCAGGAGAAACGGCGACGTCAGAAAGGGGCCTTCATGGAGAGGTATAGCCGCGAAAGACTAGAGGGCTGGGCACAGCAATGGAATACTGCAGTAAGAGGCGCGGGGCGCCCTCGGCCGATGCGTCGCTCAGGCGGCGTCGGCGTGGCTGGCACGCTCGGAATTGGAGTGGAGTGCTGGACGCACTCTGCTCACGGAACGGCTGGCGAGCGATGTCGCTGGAGACGTGCCTAAGGAAAGACGTACAGTAGAATGGGACGCCAGCAATCGGTGAGCTGGCTGTAGGAGACAGCGACCGGCAGTGACTTAGGGACGACGGTCAAAGCATTAGTGGTTTTGGTGTGTAAAACGAAAGCTTCGAAATTATGATCGAGGATGAAAATTTTGAAATATAGTGGTATTGGTCAGTTTGATGCTGGAGCCACTTCAAGTGACTCTACTCATTACATGCCACCAGTTTTCGTGCTCGAGCTCTGCTTGTTAATATTCCTTTAGTAACGCGGAAGTACTACGTAATCAGACTCGTCCCCTTACGCAAGGCGACGAAGAGCGAAAGCACTCTGTTCAAAAAATGGTTCAAATGGCTCTGAGCACTATGGGACTAAACTTCTGAAGTCAGCAGTCCCCTAGAACTTAGAACTACGTAGACATAACCAACCTAAGGACATCACACGCACCCATGCCCGAGGCAGGATTCGAACCTGCGACCGTAGCGATCGCGCGGTTCCACACTGTAGCGCTTAGAACCACTCGGCCACCCCGGCCGGCAAAGCACCCCGCTTGTGTCTTGTAAGGTGGATCTCTGTGTGATGTGAGGGTCATGCGTTGCCCGCCATTTTCACGTCCAGGGTAGGGGATCTAGTGCGGCTCCTTTGTGTCTACCTCTAGCACTGGTTCTGGTATTCCGCTCATATAATTTGGCCCCAAATCAGTAGTAGTGTCAACGTGCCACGTGATATTTGCGTTGGGTGACCATTCCCAACAGAAACCGCACGTCCGCATTCCATGCTTTTCGTGGCGGCTCCTCGCACGCACACTTTCCAGGTTTCGATTTGAACGAGGGGCGTTCAATAAGTAATGCAACACATTTTTTTCCGCCAGTTTTGGTTTAAGAACTGCGGAATTAGTTGTGAAGCATCGTGGAATATTCATCCTTCAGCCTCTAAAGTTTCATGAAGTTCCGACAAGTGGCGACGCTATACGTAGCGTTCAAACCGGATTCTGTAGCGGAGGTGTGTTCGAATCAGAGAGCTGTCATTGAGTTTCTTATGGTGGAGAATCAGAGCATCGGCGTTTTTCATAGGTACTTGCAGAATGCCAACAGAGACCTGACGGTGAAGAAACACACGGTGAGCCGTTGGGCGAGGCGTCTGTGTTCTTCACAATACGGTCGCTCAAACCTGTCCGATCTCCCGCTTAACGGTCGGCCGCACACCGCTTTGACTCCTGCAACGTTGGAGCGTGCGGACACTCTCATTCCATGTGACGGACGGATCACAATGAAACATGTCACTGCACAAGAGTGCAGTGTCATCATACAGTACTGTAAGTGAGAATATTAGTTGACGGCTTGGCGTCTTCACCAACCTTTTCGACGTTGGTCATGACCAACATATCAATTGTCGAACTTTCCATAGAACTGGCTGCCGATATGTCTGTAGTTCAAAGAGAGAGTGCAAAATCTTTCATACGTTTTCATTAGCTTTGTCTAGATACGTCATCGAACGATGTGTCAAGGCTGGGCAGCATACGAGACAGAACAGCTGCGTTTGCGTTCCCTACTGCAGGATGGTAATTGATTTCTTGTTTTAAACCACTAGGGCGATTGTCCCAACACTGAAAACGGCGAGTCATTCGGTCTAATATGTCTCTTGTGGGGTGGAAGGGAGCAAACTGTTGTTCAGATCTAGGATTGGGTGGAACATGACGCCATACGAATATTGGTGAAATTCAGTCAGCGAGGAAGTCATATCTAATGTACCTTTTTAACTTTGAGGGTAATTACGCAGAGCCTTAAATAGCGTCTTTGAGATGAAAGCGGTAGGGTGGTCTAACCCATCCGACTGGCGATGGGACAGCACTGTTCCTATGCCTAGTTGTGATGCATTTGCAGCAACTCTGAGTGTTTTCAGCTTCGAAACAGTGTAAACACTGAGCTGTTAGCAGTAATTCTGTAAGTCGGTTGTATGTCTTTTCGCATTCCGCGGAGCATGTATAACGGACGTTCCTTTGGCGAAGGAGGTTTAATAGAGCCATCAATACTGCCTCATCTCATACGAAATGAAATTCATTACTTATTTCTCCCTGAGTGACCGTAGCTTCTTTAAGTTTTGTGATGATATTAACTTTTGTACTGACTATAAACCTGAAGACGTAGGCTGGATTCTCGGAATTTCCAAATGTGCTGCAAATACTCTATTTCCGGTTGGAAAATTTGTTATTGCGAGAGACTCCTCATAAGGCTACGTTATTATTAGATCTGGAGCATTTTTTCCATACTTTCCATGTGATTTTCGTTGGTGACACCCTCGATCATAACATCAAGCAGGTACCGCCCCAGTAAGGAACGCTGTTGGTTAGCTGTTCGAGAAACATCTGAGAAATAACGAGGTGCTAGCTGTTCCAGATGGAGACGTTGATATTTGCAGAAACCGAACGGTGTGTTTACTACTGTGGATAGCGTGGTGATGATGTATAGTGATACCTCAAGACAAGCGTTTTAGATAAGCACTGTGTTCAGCGAAACTGGTTAATAATTTGTAATGGTTGTGGAATTGGTTAAGCCTAATCAACACTGGATATTGAGCAACACTTCAAAAATCTCTAAATTTCTAATTTTTTCTTTCCACTTCTAACTAGCAGCAACAGTAGTAGCCCACTGACTTGCTTGGCTAGTCATTGTGGCCGAGTGGTTCTAGGCGCTTCGGTCTGGAACCCCGCGACCGCTACGGTCGCAGGTTAGAATCCTGCATAGGGCATGGATGTGTGTGATGTCCTTAGGTTAGTTAGGTTTAAGTAGTTCTAAGTTCGAGGGGACTGATGACCTCATATGTTAAGTCCCATAGTGCTCGGAGCCATTTGAACCATTTTGAACTTGCTTGGATTTGTCGTAATACGCCTTGGAACTCCCAACGACACTACTTTCCCTTTGGAAACCTAGGCAGGAAGAAAAACAAATTGGATTATTTGTTACATAAATCTTCAAACCCTTGTATCAGATTCATTGTAGTACTCAGTGCAATCTCAAATAGTGTGAAGGTATCCATGCCATATGCACTCTAAAATAAAAAGGAGCAACGCACCGTGATGAATCAGCGTGAGACGGAAATCGGTGTAAGTGATCTACATGTACAGACAAACCAATGATTAAAATTTCACAAAGTGTGGGTGATTTGTTCACTACAAAGAGCTTCACAAATTTAGCAAGTCAGCAATGCATTGGTCAACTTCTGGTTGTAATGCAAGCCATTATTTGGCTTGGTACTGATTGACAGGGTTGTTAGATGTCTTCCTAACAGATTTCGTGCCAAATTCTGCACAACTCCAGAGTTGCTTGGACGGCGCTTCCCATAATGATCCAAACATTCTCAGTTGCGGAGAGACGCGGTGATATTCCTTACTAATGTAGGGTTAGATAAGTACGAAGACAAGCAGTAGAAACTCTCGGCATTTGCTGGCGGGTATTATCTTGCTGAAAGATAAGCCCAGAATAGCTTGCCATGAAGGGCAACAAAACGAGGCGTACAATATCGCTGGCATTCCTCTGTGCTGTGAGGTTAGCGCAGATGACAACCAAAGGGGTCCTGTTATGGAAAGAAACGGCATCCCAGATCATTACTCCTGGTTGTCGGGTCGTATGGCGGGCGACAATCAGATTGGTATCCCACCGCGGTCCGGGCCATCTCCAGACACGTATTCGGCCTGCAATCTCATTCACTGGAGTAGACCTGTATTCAGTGATGAGCCTCACTTCTAACTGAGCCAATAAGTAGAGAAGACGTGTCTGGAGACACAGAGAGCTGTGGGATGCCAATCTCACTTTCACGCCCCATCCTGCCCGACATCGAGGAGTGATGGTTTGAGTGCCATTTCATTTTATAGCAGGACCACTTTGGCTGTCACCCGCGGCAACCGTATAGCACAGAGAAGCGTCCATAATATTCTACCCTCCGTTTCGTTGCCCTTCATGGTAAGCCATCCTGGGCGTACATTTCAGCAAAATAATGTCCGCTCGTACACGAAGAGAAATGGTTCAAATGGCTCTGAGCACTACTGTGCCGAATTCTGGGACTTAACATCTGAGGTCATCAGTCCCCTAGAACCTAGAACTACTTAAACCTAACTAGCCTAAGGACATCACACACATCCATGCCCGAGGCAGGATTCGAACCTGTGACCGTAGCGGTCGCGCGGTTCCAGACTGTAGCGCCTAGAACCGCTCGGCCACCCAGGCCGGCACACGAAGAGAGTTTCTACTCCTTGTGTTCGCCCTTAACAAACCCTGCGTTGGTGAGTAAGGTCGTGGGACATCTCCCAAATGAAATCGTTTGTATCATCATGGGCAGGTCTCCCCAACCGTCTAGGGACTTTGACGATCCAGTGGATCAGTTGTAGAGAATTTGGCACGATATCTGTGAAGAGGACACCAATCAACTCTATCAGTGCCAAACTAAATAAAGGCTTTCATAATGACCAGAGGTGTACCTATGCGTTATAGACTTGCTCCATTTTCTCTAGAAGCTTTTTCTCTTGAATAAACCATCCGATTTTTCTGAAATTTTTTCTCAGTACATGTACACCACATCCACCAATCCATCAGATTCGGATATCTTCGTGGTGCGTCTTTTCTTTTTTTTTCGCCTACAAGGAACCTCTTGAGTGTGACGCCGCAAGCGGCTAATGACGTACATTGTCTACCATTAAACCGCAATATTGGCTGCTAATGACAACAGAGAGCGGGACTGGAGGTATCCAATCGTGATCACAGCAGGACGCTGCGGAGCGTAGTTGAACTGTTTATTCAACGAGTAACTCACATCACTTCTACAATGCTCGTAGTGTGGATACAAAGCAGAGCAATTGCAACGATACACAACGAAAACATTGCATTATATCTACAACAACAGTGGCCGAAGCTGACATTTCGTCTGAAAGGTTCCCGAGAAGAAACAAATGGCAGGTGAAATATTAGGTTTTCCGTTAGATGAGTCGGTGGAATGTGATTTCCGAACGTTCGACTGTGAAAACAATGTATATGAGGAGTACAGTGATGACGTTAGGTGCTTAACAAGTGAAAATGTTATTGAAACAAGTGTCGGGTCGTGTAGTTCATCATTCTTATCGAAAATTGAGCAACAAATTCAATTTCCAGTGAACCGTAATAAAGGACAATCATTGCTCAAGGAGTGGGTGCTAAACATTTTACAAAATCGGAATATCATCCACAGCGTATTAAAAAACAATTATGAACTGATTTCGATAAAGTGCGGAGCTATATGACCGTGTTGTGCATAAGAAAAACTACACATATTCAGGGGAGGAAAAGGCGCACCTGTTACATATATTGGTGCTTGTGCGTTTCAAGGATGCTCGATACTGTCTACAGGTTATGCATGACAGTGATCTATTCTGTTATGTACGTCAAATTGCGTTCGGCATAGATTACAGTGATTTCAAGGAAATGGCTCTGAGCACTATGGGACTTAACATCTGTGGTCATCAGTTCCCTAGAACTTAGAACTACTTAAACCTAACTAACCTAAGGACATCACACACATCCATGCCCGAGGCAGGATTCGAACCTGGACCGTAGCGGTCGCGCGCTTCCATACTGATGCGCCTAGAACCGCTCGGCCACACTGGCCGGCTGTGATTTCAAGGAAAGTAACTTCAAGCAATGCAACGGAATTTGAAGACGTAAGATCACGAAATTTCAAAAAAAGCGTCAACTGAACGACGCACAGTAAACTGAGTAACCGTCTCGAAAATTTGTAGGTGAGATAAACAAACCTATCCCACCGTTGAGTAAGGAATTTGTTTTCAACAAGAGGAAATGCATATCAAAGAAACCCTGGAAATTACAGTACCAAGAGTGTTCTTCAAAATCAACTAACATCAATGCCTTAACGAATTCGTATACAATTACGCCGACTGTTAATCAGGTTGGCAAATTGGTTGGAAAGTTATTTGTTGTGCAGCGAGATGTTGGATGTGCTCTACCCTCTACGATTCTCTCTGATGTGCGTGACCTCGCAAGAGCAGCAGGGAATATTTAAGTCACAGAAAGCAACAGCTGGGAAATGGGCATAAGAGAACTTCAACTACGGTATGAGCACTCCTTTTGGACAAAAGCTGGTCAAAATAGCTTGCTTTTGCTTGATTCCTGGTCTGACTATGTCAGAGATTTGATGTTTCACCGGATTCCTGAAATTCATGGTACACTCGCGAAATGCTCGGTGGGTAAAATCCCCACTTCATCGCTACCCCGGAAATGCTGTGTCCCATCGCTCGTACGCCGACTATAACACCACATTCAAACTCACTTAAATATTGATAACCTGCTATCGTAGCAGCAATAACCGATCTAACGACTGCGCCAGACACTTATTGTCTTATATAGGCGTTGTCAACCGAAGCGCTATATTCTGCCTGTTTACATATATCTGTATTTGAATTCGCATGTCTATACGAGTTGATTTGGCCCTTCAGTGTATTTGCATTCTTTAAAAGTGGATACCTAGCCGAATGTCCCACAAGGATTTGTAAATCCCAAGGAGTTCCCCTCCGATCATAATGGTTGAATCCTCTTGGTAACTATGATGCGCCATTTATGATACGGTTCGTTTTCAACATTTCTTGAAAGTCGACGACGTCCATCTTGTGAATTGTAATATGTGTAATATGTAAGTTATGTTTTATAGAAGGTTGATCTCTGTATATACCGGACACTCATTTTCTATCGCCCACCTGATACACATGGTCAGTCATTAGCAGCTACCATTTTTCATGTCACACTTTCAAACGAGCCTTACTAAAAATTGAACTAACGACCTCGCGATCAAGGTATTCCGTGTTAGAATATATATTAGGTATGGGGTGCCTAGTTACGAATGTTTACAGCAGGCGTCGTCTTTACTTCTATGGTAATGATGCCCTATATTTAAAGTTTGTACTTGTAAGAACACGATTTATCATGCTGCATATGTATGTTGCTTTATTTCTGGTAAATGGCGAGATTGGTCATGGACTTTTTGAAGGAATGAAACGCATTTATTTAGAATTTTTCTTTACTTATCTTGTAAACAGAACTGGCAAAGGTTTAAAAATTTTAAAGCAGACTTTTTCCGTTTTCCTATTGTAGATGCTAAAGATGGCCTACATATCCCCATAATCGATAATAATTGTGTGTGTGTTCCATGATTCTGTCTAATAGAAGCAAAAAGACGTGTGTATCAAGTTAGCCAACGGCATTGCCACAGTGGTAACACCGATTCCCGTCAGATCACCGAAATTAAGCGCTGTCGGGTTGGGCTAGCACTTGGATGGGTGACCATATGGTCTGCCGAGTGCTTTTGGCAAGCGACATGAAATCAGCCCTTGTGAGGCAAACTGAGGAGCTACTTGATTGAGTTGTAGTGACTACGGTCTCGGAAATTGACATACGGCCTGGAGAGCGGTGTGCTGACCACATGCGCTTCCAACAGACATACGGTGCCACCTGTGGGCTGAGGATGACACGACGGCCGGTTCGTACCGTCGGGCCTTCTAGGCTTGTTCGGGTCGAGTTAAGTTTTAGTTTTTTTGTGTATCAAGTTCGCAGAGCTCACTGGCCTCTAGCTGCTGCGTATGTTTTGGTCTGAGAGAACTTTGCCTATCAACATCTCCGTACGGACTGACTTGAAGAAGAGGATAGAATCAATTATTTTAATGAAAACGGTATTCTGCCAATGCTACTCGTTCGATGTAACGATTCTGCCCATAACTCTGTTTGGCTTCAGTTACTATGTTGAAGTTCATTTGTTTGGCCACTTATTGTTTTTGACGACATGGCTTATGTGTTATCATAAAACTACATACGGCTGATTTTAGTACATGTATTTAACACTGTTCATGTGGCATAAGGATTAGTACACGTCAACGCTGAAGATGAGCAAGAGGAATTATAAATTTTAAACGTGTATCTTGTGTAGTTGGTGTTAACTTGTACTCGCGAAGAAGTTTGTAATATTTCCAGCTGTGTTACACGCTGTTCAAAAAATTTGACTGTACAAGTGCAATGCTGCTATTAAAAGTTTAAACTGCAGCCTTGACGAAGTTAGTAGTTAGGCGGTAATGATCCTGTGGCTACTTCATGCTGTTTTCGGGGTGAGGAAGCCCTTTGATGTTCCCATATGTGGGAACAGAAGAGTCAACGTGCTTTGCTCTCTGCCACTAATATTGATAATACAATAAGAAGCAATACAGAACAGCTCGACAGCGGTACCTGATGTATGTTTCAGCAGCCTTAAAATCCTGAGTAGAGGCTTACTAATTCATCGGCGCCTAGCTGCAAACAAATTTTGACCAAGATACCCACATGACTAGCTGCGTTACTGTGAGTACCTGAAACTTTTACTTGTCTTCTGCTCACTGATAATGGAACAACTGCGTGAAATTCATCGTGGTAATCTCAACAATTCCCTAAAATTCCTACACTGTGAGATATCTCTCTCCTCATTTGCGTGATAGTGAAAGCATATAGGTTTTTCGGATCCGTTTCCTGCTATCTGTGTAAATCGAATAAAAGCAACCAATATTAAATTCGAACATATAATGTCACCCTCTAAGCTGCTGGCTTATCAGGTGGGATTCTAAAATGAATGGCGATGCCTCGTCCCTGATGCGAATTAACATGTAGGAGCGCATTAGTGATCAGAAGACTGTAATAGCGCCAGTGACTACGTGTGTTACAAGTATTGTTAAGATAGGTAGGAAAACGTTTTTGACTGGAATGAGTGACCGAAGGCTACTGGAAGAGCATCTCAGTAGTCGACAACAAATATTCAGTTCTGAAGACGAAGAAGCATAGTACAAATAAATAAAATATAAAAGAATTATCCAATACGCCTCAGAAACGTATGTGACGAATAAGGTCTTAAGCCATGGGAAGGATCAACCGTGATTCAGTAGCCTTGATAGAAACGTGCAACGAAAGCAAAGGGAGTTTCATCATAGATTTGCGTAAAGTCAAAGCCTGGCTCACAAACAAATGATGAAAGGGATGGTAATGAGCATAAGGAGAGCAATGAGAAAAACGTTCACTGGATTCGAAAGCAACCCTAAGAAGCTGCTCAAGTGTCCATGGTGGTAGTAAAACGGAAAATGACGGGTACAAAGGTGAAATAATGCATTAGGCCTTTCGAAACTGTTTCACTGCTGAAAATCGCAATACGATTTCTCCTTTCAGTCATCGCATGAACGCCGAAATGGCAGATACTTAGACAAGTGAAAACGGAATAGAAAAGTAACTACTTGGTACTTTAAAAATGATTTTCACGACACTTTTCTGTGTTCAGAAGAGCCATTTACTGAACAAACGAATAAAGGTTACATTGCATGTATTCCCCACCAATGTCTATGCGCATTTGTCATTGTTCTGGCAGCTATGGAACTTACGTAGCAAACCATTCTTTGGAAGGATCAGAGCGCCACTGGTGGACAACTGCATCAAGTTCGTCACTGGTGGTGAGCTTCTTACCCCAGGTGACCTCTTTCACTGCGTCGAATATGGCATAGACGCTAGGATAACATGATGCATGTAGCAGCACAGTAAATCCTAGTTCACGCACGGTAGCAATTATCTGGTGACTGGCATGTGACCGCGCATTTTCGTGTTGGAGTAGAGTGCGATGGGCCCATTTCCTGTGGCGACGTTATTGAATGTCTCGGCGGGGTTGGTGCAGCTAACTGAAGAACCGACTACTGTTGAGGGTCGTATTGGAAGACAGCCAATCCACCGTCAGTATCCTTTCTTGACCAAAGAAAGCAGTTGCCATTCGTTTCTGCACGAATAGTCCCGGCAGTGACTTCCTGGGACCAGGGCTTCTAGTACGCTTCCATCCCACCGACAGGTGTTTATTTTCTGGTGTCTTGTCGACGGTAACCAGATGCTCAACGAACTCTGCTGGATGTGCACTTGACTTTTGTATCAATTGTTGGCAATCTACATACGCTTCTGTTTCTACGTGATGAAGAGAGTATAGGGTACCCATTGTGTACACACCTTTCCAACCTGCAGATCTTCTAGTACATAGAAAGTGATTCACCTGTGCACCATTATTAGGTAATTGAAGCGTTGGGCGTTGTTTGGTTTATGTGTGGTTGCTGGACACCCAGTGCATTTTACGTTTTTCAGCATAGTACCTGCTGTCTCTGAACTCTGATACCCAACGAAACACGGAACTGTCACTTGGTACTATTCCCCCGAATGTGGCCACTAACTATTCGAGGATGTCTGAAGTAATCACTGCTTTCCTCCAGGGAAACCACAATGTCCACATTTGCTCATGCTTATCTGCTTCCATGTTGTCTTATCGAAGTCCACCACCATACTCACTAGCCGTAACAAGTGCTGCTGCATCATTTGGTGGTGGTAGATAGCACTACAGTCTATCTTGACGCATACACCGACGCGCATTTAAAATTGCCACTTTGCAGGAGGTATACAGGGAGAGCCAATCAGTACTGAACGAACCAAATACAATCATTTAATAACAAAAATATATGCGGTCTGGATGAGTACCTATGTGATCCTACGAAGATTGTACGAAAGAGCTTGCTCCATTTATGGAAGATTTTTTTTTTCTTTTTTGGTAGATTGCTAGAAATTTGTGACTGGATTCAAGACTTTCTTGTAGATAGAACTTAACACGTCGCTCAACATGGAATAAAATTCAAAGGCAGTTTTATAAGT
Source organism: Schistocerca americana (assembly GCF_021461395.2). NCBI lineage: Eukaryota > Metazoa > Arthropoda > Insecta > Orthoptera > Acrididae > Schistocerca > Schistocerca americana. The sequence goes on along the minus strand of NC_060130.1, from coordinate 706,257,638 downwards.
ACCCCGATATTGCTACTGCTGTTTGCAGTATATGCTCTGAGTAAAGAAAAAGCTACGCACCACGCACACGTCTTCGGCCTCGAATCTCATTGTCTGGAGTAGAACTGTCTTCAGTGATGAGTCCCGCTTCGAACAGATTCCGAAGACCAGCGAAGATGTCTCTGGAGACGCCGTAGGCAGCTGTGGGATACCAATCTGACTGTCATCAACCGTCCAGACCGAAAAACCAGGAGCGATGGGTTGGGGTGCTATTTCATTTCATAGCATCAGGCCCTTGGTTGTCATCCGCTACACCCTTACAACACAGCGGTGCTCCGACGATAATCTACGCCACGTTCTTTTGCCCTTCATGGCGAGCCAGCCTGGGCTTACATTTCAGCAAGATAATGCCCGCTCGCACACGGAGACAGTTTCTATTGCTTGTCTTCGTGCTTACCAAACCCTGCCCTTGGCCAACAAGGTCGTCGGATCTCTCCAAAGTGGAAACGTTTGGAGCGTTACGGGCAGGGCCCCCTAGTCATCTAGGGATTTTGACGATCTACCTCGCAAATTAGAAATTGGCACGATAACCCTCAGGAAGATGTCCAACAACTCTCAGTCCCAAGTCAGTCCCAAGATAAATAACTGCTTCTGTAAGGGTTAGCGGTGGACAAACGCATTATTAGGCTTCCTCAATTTTCCAAGCTGTTTCTCTGGAATAAATCATCCGAATTTTCTGAAATTTTACTCGTTCGTCTGTCTAGGCGTGTACATCATATATACCGTTGTCCATTCCATTCGAGTATTTTCTTCGTGGTACACCTTTTTCTCGTTTTTTGTGTTAGAGTGTATATTCTATGGAGCTAATTCGTCTCCGCGAACAAAAGGTTTAAATAGCATCTCACTGTGTTAAACTTAGGGCTTAAGAGCTACCGTGCGCGGTCACTCTCTATTGATTTTAGTGAGCCATGCTGAAGTTTTGGGTCGTGAATCGCCAACACCAAGCTGTCACATTTTGTCCCGCCGTAATTGAGTTTTTCGCTCCGAAAAGACAGCATTAGATATGTTGTTACGTAGCAATTGAGTTTAACTCGTTCAGGAATAAAACAGCAGGTGACAGCAAGTACCATTGTACCCCGCTTGATTATGACCCTCCACCTCCTCCAGGTGCTTACAGTGCCTTACGAGGTACATACCACGATGCGTCGCCGCCATCCGAAATGCGAAAAGAAGTCCTAGACGTTACTGAAATGCGTCTAATTCTATTACACTTCCTTGCGTGTAAAGATCTCAGTGTTAATAAGTTCGGTATTGTATCAGACCATAAAAAAGAAATGGCTTACGCATAAATACTTACCAGTCCAAGTTACTTGACGTAGATAGCTGAAAGTGTCTCTTCTTTTGTTAGTTTTCGGCCAATGATTCAACTCTGCGATGATAGTGATGTTGGTTCGAGTGGACTGAAACTAATATAACATTTGTGTAGTGAAAATGGTGGTAGTATTCCATTAATAGCACTTGTCTATCTGAATATTGGCGACTGCCAAAGAATATCCATTTGCCAACAGGTAACTTTGCAAATTCAATATTGAGTTTTAAACGAAGACGGTGTTTCTGGCCGACTGTAACGGACTCGGTAAATGCTGTAGGTTTTACTGTACGAAGAGTGCTGAGCCGATGATCAGTTGAGACACTTGTTCGGTTTTTCTCGGTAGTGAACATGAACTCAAAAAGAAAGGTTATCGTTTGACATCCCGTCGAAGTTCAGTTCATTGGAGACAGGAAACTAGCTCATCTGGATACGGATGGAGACAGTCTTTCTCAAGCTCCACAAGCTGAGAAAATGAACTATGAATATGAGAGAGTGCAAGATATGAAAGCCATTTTCATTTACCGAAGGACTTCGTACATTCTGGCGTTAGTCTACATATACGCACATCAAAAACGTTTTGCATCACCCGGTTTGCTGATCTCCTGAAGATAGACGTTGATTGTCTACATCTAAAATGTACGTGGATACTCTGCAAATCACATTCAAGTGCCTGCCAGAGGTTTCATCGAACCACCTTCACAATTCTCTATTATTCCATTCTCGTATAGCGCGAGGAAAAAATGAACACCTATATCTTTCCGTACGTGCTCTGATTTCCCTTATTTTATCGTCGTGATCGTTTCACCCTATGTAGATTGGTGTCAAAAAATATTTTCGCATTCGGAGGAGAAAGTTGGTGATTGGAATTTCGTGAGAACATTCCGTCGCAACATAAAACGCCTTTCTTTTAATGATTTCCAGCCCAAATCCTGTATCATTTCTGTGACAGTCTCTCCCATATTTTGCGATAATACAAAACATGCTGCCTTTCTTTGAATTTTTTCCATGTACTCTATCAGTCCTATCTGATAAGGATCCCACACCGTGCAGCAGTATTCTAAAAGAGGACGGAGAAGCGTAGTGTATGCAGTCTCCTTAGTAGGTCTATAACATTTCGTAAGTGTCCTGCCAATAACGCCCAGTCTTTGGTTAGCCTTCCCCACAACATTTTCTATATGTTCCTTCAAACTTTAGTTGTTCGTAATCGTAATACCTAGGTATTTAGTTGAATTTACGGCTTTTAGATTAGGCTTATTTATCGTGTAACCGAATTTTAACGAGTTCTTTTTAGCAGTCATGTGGATGACCTCACACTTTTCGTTATTTAGAGTCCTGCCACTTTTGGCACCATTCATTTGTCTTTTCTAAATGGTTTTTCAGTTGGTTCTGATCTTCTGATGACTTTATTAGTAGCTAAACGACAACGTCATCTGCAAACAACCGAAGACGGCTGCTCACATTTTCTCCCAAATCGTTTATATAGATAAGGAACAGCAAAGGGCCTATAACACTACCCTGGGGAACGCCAGAAATCACTTCTGTTTTACTCGATGACTTTCTGTCAGTTACTGCGAACTGTGACCTCTCTCACAGAAAATCATAAATCCAGTCACATAACTGAGACGATATTCCATAAGCACGCAATTTCACTAAAAGCCGCTTTTGTGGTACAGCGTCAAAAGCCTTCCGGAAATCCAGAAATACGGAATCGATCTAAAATCCCTTGTCAATAGCACTCAACGCTTCATGAGAATAAAGAGCTAGTTGTGTTTCACAGGAACGATGTTTTCTATACCCATGTTGACTGTGTGCCAATAGACCGTTTCCTTCGAGGTAATTCATAACGTTCGAACACAATATATGTTCTAAAATCCTGCTGCATCTCGACGTTAACGAAATGGGCCTCTAATTTACTGGATTACTCCTACTACCCTTCTTGAATATTGGTGTGACCTGTGCAACTTTCCAGTCTTTGGGTACGGATCTTTCGTCGAGCGAACGGATGATGAAGATTGTTTAGTATGGAGCTAATGCATCAGCGTACTCCGAAAGGGACCTAATTCGTATACAGTCTGGACCACAAGACTTGCTTTTATTAAGTTGGTACTGTATCACTGACACAGTCCCTTTGCCCGTTCAGAAATGTCCCTAAACCCGCCCAAACATTCAAACAATTATATATGAGCAGCGCCTATTAGACGGAGGGGGCCCGACAGCAGACCAGTTCCAGTCATTCCACCAGGAAAGAGGTACACGGCTCGTGTTGTCTGTAGTTCAACCATGTCTAGACGGTCAACACCGCGGTTCGATCGCGTCCGCGTTGTTACTTTGAGCCAGGAAGTCCAGGGGTCTCGAAGTGAATCAAAGCGATGTTGTTCGAATATGGAGGAGATACAGTGAGACAGGTACTGACGATGACACGCCTCGTTCAGGGTGCCCAAGGGCTACTACCGCAGTTGATGACCGCTACCTACGAATTATGGCTCGGAGGAACCCTGACAGCAATGTCACCATGTTGAACAATGATTTTCGTGCAGACACCGGTCACCGGGTTAAGATTTAAACTGTGCGCAATTGGCTGCATGATGCGCAACTTCACTCCCCACGTCCATGGCGAGGTCCTTCTGTGCATCCACGACACCATGCAGAACGATACAGATGGGCAAAACAACATGCCGAACGAACCGCCCAGGATTGGCATCATGATCTCTTCACCGATGAGTGTCGCATAAGCCTTCAACCAGACAATTGCCGGAGACTTTTTTGGGGGCAACTCGGTCAGGCTGAATGCCTGAGACACACTGTCGATTGAGTGCAGCAGGGTGGAGGCTCCCTGCTGTTTTGGGGTGGCATTATGTGGGACCGACGTACGCCTCTGGTGGTCATGTAAGGCGCCGTAACGGCTGTACGATACGTGAATGTCATCCCCTGACCGATGGTGCAACCATATCGGCAGCATATTGGCGAGGCATTCGTCTTCATGGACGATAATTCGCGCCCCCATCGAGCACATCTTGTGAATGACGAACTTCAGGATAACGACATCGCTCTACTGGAGTGACCAGCATGTTCTCCAGACATTCAAATTTTCTGTACAGGTTCCGGAACTCTCGCAACCCAGGTGATGCAGAACTGTTTAAGATGTGTGTACTTTATCACTGAATGGAATAACTTAATAGAACAACATTGTAAGCAGGACTGAAGACCAATGCAATAACAATATAACAATTTATTGAAACTATGAGAAAAAACTGAACAAATTAAATAAGAAGTCACAACAATGTAATTAATGTAGTATTAACGTCAGTGGAAGAAAACAGCGAGACTCACAGAACATAAATAAAACTGTGAAAATTTGATGTAGTGGTTCAAATGGCTCTGAGCACTATGGGACTTAACATCTATGGTCATCAGTCCCCTGGAACGTAGAACTACTTAAACCTAACTAACCTAAGGACATCACACAACACCCAGTCATCACGAGGCAGAGAAAATCCCTGACCCCGCAGGGAATCGAACCCGGGAACCCGGGCGCGGGAAGCGAGAACGCTACCGTACGACCACGAGCTGCGGACTTTGATGTAGTGCTTTTGACATACTACACAGATTTTTTTAAAAATTGAAGCATCTGATATATCGTATATGGAAAGAATTTGCACAATGCAGTGACTTTTAATGCCAAATAGCTGTAATATTGCGGGCTGATCAGCGAACTGTAGAGAATAAATTTTTTTAATTACTAAGAGAGACACGAAAACAAATGGATTAGGTAACAGATCAGAAAACAATCGTTTCTTTAAACAATCTAAATCCTGCTTTGCAAACGAGTTAATGTTTTAAATATTTGATGTAAAGGAACTAAGAGAGAGATAACGGTTGGTAAGGTTTGAAATTATGGTTAAAGCTTGTTGGATGTCACTAAGTTCTCTCATAACGAAAAACTGGATTAATGTAGTCTACGTAATTTGCACTCCATTTCAAGCGAAATCAAGCTTTTCACGCATCACAATGTTTATGACGTCATATGTCCTGAACTATGTACCACACAATAGTATATTTTTGCAAGTACATTCAGAAGTACATGTAGATAGTGTTTTGCGAATAGAGATTGTTGAAAAGGAATAATAAACTAAAACGTCATGCCTGATGCTGATGTTTTACTGCACGAACAGCGAAAATGCAGTAAGCGATAAACTTTTTCATGGTTTTGTAGCGGGTGTCAGAGACAAAAAGTTTCTTAATGGTTTGAAACTAGGTGGAAAGTCGCCAGGTGCTCTCAGTCTCAAATGCTCACTGAATACAGTGAGTAATTTGCGAGCCGTGAGTTAGGCAGGTTGAAGACATGCACATTGTTTCTGACACTGAAAGATGACTTAGTGTGTTAAAGCTTTCATAAGACTATGGCTCTGTATGAGAATATTATCAGAGCATTTAAAATTTTAATTTCGGTTGATAATTGTGCGAAATCTTGAAAATCAAATTTTTGTTGCCCCAGTAAGCCATCAGATATGCGATCCGCATCTGTCATTTGGTTCCGGGATAGTCGTTTAGCAATATACATTACAGAGGGTGACGTAGATTGAAAATGAAATGTCGACTTGTGGGAAATTCAGACAGGTGGGCGGTTGGTAGATGCACGAAAGAAGCCTTTTCCTGGATTTCAAAAGAAAAGAAAAGGAAAGAAATGAAAAGGAAAGAAAAGAGAAGGAAAGAATAGGTCGATATGACTCGGAAATGTCACATTAGAAACTTTACAGGAGATCTTTTTCTAGCGATGTATGTCCAAAAGTTCCTAATGCTGCTGCGTGCCATCAAGTTTCCGACTTTGATAAAGGTCCGATTGTAGCCTATCGCGACTACGGTTTATTGTATCGCAACATTGCTGCTCGCGTTGGTCGAGATCCAATGACAGTTAGCAGAATATGGAATCGGTGGGATCAGGTAGATAATACGGAACGCCGTGATGGATCCCAACGGCCTCGTATTACTATCAGTCGAGATGACAGGCATCTTATCCGCATGGCTGTAACGGATCGTGCAGCCACGTCTCGATCCCTGAGTCAACAGATGGGGACATTAGCAAGACAACAACCATGTGCACGAACAGTGCGACGACAGAATGAGATTTTCGCTCTGCAGCGGAGTGTGCGCTGATATGAAACTTCCTGGCAGATTAAAACTGTGTGCCGGACCGAGACTCAAACTCAGGATCTTTGCCTTTCGCGGGCGAGTGCTCTACCAACTGAGGTACCCAAGCACGACCCACGCCCCGTCCTCACAGCTTTACTTCTGCCAGTACCTCGTCTCCTACCTTCCAAACTTTACAGAAGTTCTCCTGCGAACCTTGCAGAACCAGTACTCCTGAAAGAAAGGATATTGCGGAGACATGGCTTAGCCACAGCCTGGGAGATGTCTCCAAAATGATATTTTCACTCTGCAGCGGAGTGTGCGCTGATATGAAACTTCCTGGCAGATTAGAACTGTGTACAACACCAAGACTCGAACTCGGGGCTTTTGCGTTTTGCGGGCAATTGCTCTACCAACTGAGGTACCCAAGCACGACTCACGCCCCGTCCTCACAGCTTTACTTCTGCCAGTATATCGTCTCCTACCTTCCAAATTTTACACAAGCTCTCCTGCGAACCTTGAAGAACTAGCACTGCTGAAAGAACGGATATTGCGGAGACATGGCTTAGACAAGCCTGGGAGATGTCTCCAGAATGAGATTTTCACTCTGCAGCGGAGTGTGCGTTGATATGAAACTTCCTGGCAGATTAGAACTGTGTGCAAGACCGAGACTCGACCTCGGGACCTTTGACTTTCGCGGGCAAGTGCTCTACCAACTGAGCTACCCCATCCTACCAGCTTTACTTCTGCCAGTACCTCGTCTCCTACCTTCCAAACTTTACAGAAGCTCTTCTGCGAACCTTGCAGAACTAGCACTCCTGAAAGAAAGGATATTGCGGAGGACGGGGCGTGAGTCGTGCTTGGGTACCTCAGTTGGTAGGGCACTTGCCCGCGAAAGGCAAAGGTCCCGATTTCAAGTGTTGGTCCAGCACACAGTTTTAATCTGCCAGGTAGTTTCGTATCAGCGCACACTCCGCTGCAGAGTGAAAATCACATTCTGGAAACATCTCCCAGGCTGTGCCTAAGCCATGTCTCTGCAATACCCTTTCTTTCAGGAGTGCTAGTTCAGCAAGTTTCGCAGGAGAGCTTCTGTGAAGTTTGGAAGGTAGGAGACGAGGTACTGGCAGAAGTAAAGCTGTGAGGACGGGGCGTGAGTCGTGCTTGGGTAGCACAGTTGGTAGAGCACTTGCCCACGAAAGGCCAAGGTCCCGAGTTCGAGTCTCGGTCCGGCACACAGTTTTAAGCTGCCAGGAAGTTTCAGTTCGACGACGTTTGCAGCAGCATGGGCTATAAGCTCGGATGCCATGGCTGTGGCTGTGGTTACCCTTGACGCTGCATCACAGACTGGAGCGCCTGCGATGGTGTACTCAACGACGAACCTGGGTGCACGAATGGCAAAACGTCATTTTTTCGGATGAATCCAGGTTCTGTCGCATCATGACGGTCGCATCCGCGTTTGGCGACATTGCGGTGAACGCACATTGGAAGCGTGTATTAGTCATCGCCATACTGGCGTATCACCCGGCGTGATGGTATAGGGTGTCATTGGTTACACATCTCGGTCATCTCTTGTTCGCACTGACGGTACTTTGAACAGTGGACGTTACATTTCAGCTGTGTTACGACCCATGGCTCTACCCTTCATTCGATCCCTGCGAAACCCAATATTTCAGCAGGATAATGCACGACCGCATGTTGCAGGTCCTGTGCGGGCCTTTCTGGATACAGAAAATTTTCGACTGCTGCCCTGGCCAGCACATTCTCCAGATCTCTCACCAATTGAAAACGTTTGGTCAATGGTGGCCGAGCAACTGGCTCGTCACAATACGCCGGTCACTACTCTTGATGAACTGTGGTGTCGTGTTGTAGTTGCATGGGCAGCTGTACCTGTACACGCCATCCAAGCTCTGTTTGACTCAGTGCACAGACGTAACAAGGCCGTTATTACGGCAAGAGGTGGTTGTTCTGGGTACTGATTTCTCAGGATCTATGCACCCAAATTGCGTGAAAATGTAATCACATGTCAGTTCTAGTGTAATATATTTGTCCAATGAATACCCGTTTATCATCTGCATTTCTTCTTGGTTTAGCAATTTTAATGGCCTGTAGTGTGCCACATCTACATCTACATGGATACTCTGCAAATCACATTTAAGTTCCTGGCAGTGGATTCATCGAACCATCTTCACAATTCGCTATTATTCCAATCTCATATAGCCCGAGAAAAGAACGAACACCTATATCTTTCCTTACGAGCTCTGATTTCCCTTCTTTTATCGTGGTGATCGTTTCTCGCCATGGATGTCGGTATCAACAACATATTTTCGCAATCGGCGGAGAAAGTTGGTGATAGGAATTTCGTGAGAAGATTCTGTCCCAACGAAAAACGGCTTTCTTTTAATGATGTCCAGCTGAAATCCTGTACCTTTTCAGAGGTACTCTCTCCCATATTTCGCTATAATATAAGACGTGCTGCCCCTCTTTAAATTGAATTGAAGTGTGCAGTAGAGTCCCAAAGAAACTGAAGTCCTGCTATGTAGTAGAACCATGAACGTTCCTCAGATTATAATGTCACTTTAGGTGATAACGAAGTATACCGGAGTTCACAAAGAATAGTATTACAAAACTACTTTTATCTTGCATTATTTTGATATGATGGATGCTAGATACAGAAATTGATAAAATAGCTGATACAGTTAGATTTTATGTACTCATAATGAACTCGCCGTCAAAAAAACATATCAGGCAAGATTTTTTTAAATTTTTTACTTGTGGAGCGAGTTATTTCATCAAGAATATTAGTGTGTGTGAATTTGAGCGATACATGAATTACTGACGATATGAAAAGTCACATATATTTTAAGTAATAATTAAATGGTTCAAATGGCTCTATGCACTATGGGACTTAACATCTATGGTCATCAGTCCCCTAGAACTTAGAACTACTTAAACCTAACTAACCTAAGGACAGCACACAACACCCAGTCATCAAAGTAATAATTATATGAGGTAAATTATGTACATTTATGTTAACTTCATCGGTTTTGGTCAGTGGAGACAGTAGAGAGATTTCGTCACGAAATTTGGCATAATTAGGCCATTACCCTCCGAGTCGAATCATTAGTATCAATGTAACCAGACACTGTCGATTAGTAAGAGAAGCAAATTAAAAAAAAGCAGCTGTGGATCCATTTGGCTCTTCCGGTTGCGGAAGACAAATGTGACCCGCTTTTGTTCTCAGATGTGAGATTTACGTCTACCGCACGAGGTGAAATCTAATTTTGGTAACTTACTTTTCACTCTACGACCATTTAACAGCAATGCCCTAATTGAATAACCGATAAAGTGGATGGCTGTTCGCTCCGTGGAGCCCATTAATAAAGAGCCCCTCACTGGTGGTGCCAGACTCTATTCCTTGCTTCCTGGAACCTTGCTGCCCACTGCGATGTCTGCCTTAAAATCGGCGGCCCCGCCTAAACTGCCTGCCCACTCAATCATGAAGTTGTAATTAGTTTCTGCGTAGACGACGGTTGTACACCAAGTTTACGACACGATACTGTACTACACGTTACGAGATACCACGACACGAGTGATTATCATGAATGTGGGCTAGTACTTCGGTAGATGTGACTTCATATTTGTCCTTAAGCACATTGTTGTAGAGTTGAAATGCGACGGTACTTATAACTATCAAGTGGTGGACGAAAAAGTGGCTTAGAACAAGAGAGCCAGAACGTTAACAGATTACAAGAACAATATACATCAAAACTCAGCTTAGAAATTCAGAAATTGTTCTTATTCATTCCATCACCAAATTTCAATCACGAACTTTAACCTCCGAAAGCTAAAATATTATGTTGTTACCCACCTACCCAGAGATAAAGTGTCATCGTAATAAAATAAAAGAAATCAGAGCTCTCATAGAAAGACTTAAGTGTTCATCTTTAATGGGCCGTTCGAGAGTGGAACATTGGAGAAACAGTCTGAAGGTTGTTAGATGAACCCACTGCCACGTAGGTAACTGTGAATTGTAAAGTAGTCATGTAGATAATGTATTGTTGATGTGATCTTTGATAACTCCCACAAATAAGTTTAAGGGGAGTAATACATAAATTAGAAATAAATTACAGATTTCTGAAGTCGGTTAGGTAACATGTAGCCGTTGGTTGGTCACACTTTCTTAGGCCATTGTGTATCATAAAGCGAAGAAGAAACTATAGGTGGACGAGAGGCGTCCTTTAATTCCGCAAAACGGCATCGACTTTATTGACGCTTGTAGAAACATTGTACCACATATTTCGTCCATCTTGAATCACAAGTAGGAAAATCAGATACTGAAGCAGCCTAATATTCATGGGATGCTCAGATAACTCACTGAATTAAAACACCCGTGGTTGAACTAAATCCGTAGAAATGCGTACCCATTAAAGGTTATTTATTTGTAGAGGCATCCGCCTCAGCAGCTGAACGGTCAGCGCGTTGGCGTGCCACGCACGGGGGCCGGGTTCGATTCCCGGCTGGGCTGGGAGATTTTCTCCCCTCTGGGACTGGGTGTTGTGACGTCCTCATCATCATTTCATCCCCTCTGTCGACGCAAGTCGGCCATTGTGGCGTCGCATTCAATAAGACTTGCACTTGGCGGCTGAACTTCCCGCCAGGGAACTTCCGGCCACTGACACCATACGATAATTTCTATTTTTTTCCCCCATTTGTAGAGGTACTAGGAAGCTGTTCTTGTTAGTAGTAGTCTTCGTACCTTGTTACTGTGCCATTCCTTAAGTCATTACCAAACAGTTTTCTCTCTCTAACCTAAATATTTCCATTTTTCGAGAATTAGCAATCGAGACTGAAAATATTGGTCGCACTATTTTGTGAATGTCGCAAAGTAGACCTTGGATGGACCATTCGCCAGTAATATCGTATTGATACAGCTGTAGAGGACAGTGGCAACATCGCAACATTTTCTTATCTGTTTGTTTGTGTGCTCAAGCCACTGAGGCCACTGCGTGTGATAAGCATTGTGGTTAAAGTAAATTGCGATTGTAAGTTTTCTTTATATATTCGTTAACCAGATTATAGTACAGGCACAGAGCGAGAGGGCGCAGTGGTTAGTATATTGGACTCACATTCGGGAGGATGGCGGTTCCAATCCGCGTTTGGCCATCCTGATTTAGGTTTTCCGTCATTTCTCTAAATCGCTTCAGGCAATTGCAGGGATGATTCCTTTGAAACGGCACGGCTGGCTTCCTTCCCTATCCTCCCCAAAGTCGATGGGACCGATGATCTCGCTGTTTGCCCCCTCCCACAAACCAATCAATCAATCTAGCATAGTTATCAACAACAATTACAAAGCATTATGTTATCGTGGACATCGCTTCTGCACCAAAGGAGACAAAGTAAGCAAGAGGTTTTGATCACAGAGTAAAATTTCACTCATCGACTTATTACTGCGATAGGACACACATCAACAGTACCACATCATATCTCCTTGGGGAAAATTTCAGTTTTCTCCAGGGAGTCGTCCGGGATGTTTGGGTGGGAAGACAACGCATGCAGCACTTTCTGCACATGTATCTTGATTCACGTGCAAACTTTTTCAAACCTAAATATAACAGTTCATATACATTTTCCTAGCTTCATATATCTAAATGTGTCTAATGTTCAGGAGCTAGAAAAAATAGGGTACCAGGTCTAGAAATGCACATGTCCATTGTATATCATGGTGCCCACTCACAAATTGCTTCTGATACTAAGCTGCACTATGTGTTACACGACTGTTTTAATGAAAATGTCGTGTAACTTCTATAAATACCATAAGAGTGTCAAATTAAATTAGAATAAATAAATCCCCACTGGAGATAGAATCATGAGTTAATAATAGTGATTAACAACACATATCTGCAAAGATTTTGATTTCCTGTGTTGAATTGTGTGCACAGCTAAATGAGAAGCCTCTGTAGAAGCATTGCCGGCCAGAGTGGCCGAGCGGTTCTAGGCACTTCAGTCTGGAACCGCGCGACCGCTACGGTCGCAGGTTCGAATCCTACCTCGGGCATGGATGTGTGTGATGTCCTTAGGTTAGTTAGGTTTAAGTAGTTCTAAGTTCTAGGCGACTGATGACCTCAGAAGTTAAGTCGCATAGAGCTCAGAGCCATTTCACTGTGGAAGCAGGCTGAATACCACTGGGGCAAGGGGCCCTTTGTAGGCCATAAAGCACCATGGTTTCCACCCATCATCCCCTCCCCAGCGCTATTCATAGATTTACCGCTCGCTTCTGTGCGTGAAGGAAAACATGAGGCAAGTAAAGATAGCCAGAGCTGTGTATTGTTGAACGGAAGTAAGAAAAGAACGCTGCGCTGACGCTGACCCTCTAGAGTCAGACAATGCAGAGTATATCTCTAGGATGTTCAGGACAACCGAGTTTGTTTTTAACAAGCTGTAGTCGTGGGATGCTGGCCTAATAATGACCAGAGTCCTGGAAGAATCGCTATTGTAGAGGGAAACAGCCAGAAGTCAAATTTTTGAAAAAAAAGGCAGGTTGTTAAGGTAACATCTTATGAAGTGGAACAGGAAAACGAAGTTGGAGCTCCTTTGTAGCGTGTGAAATGCCGACTGAATGTTTAGTGTAACGTAAAGGCGCTCCCATTCGTTCGTATAAATAATCTGGAAATGGGAATAAAGAGTGCGACTGTGCTTCCAAGGATCCTACCACACTGGCCAGTGCTTGGAGGTAGGCAGAGAGAGGGAGTAATCGTACAAGTATTATAGCCAAAGACTAATAATTGCCGGCCGAAGTGGCCGTGCGGTTAAAGGCGCTGCAGTCTGGAACCGCAAGAACGCTACGGTCGCAGGTTCGAATCCTGCCTCGGGCATGGATGTTTGTGATGTCCTTAGGTTAGTTAGGTTTAACTAGTTCTAAGTTCTAGGGGACTAATGACCTCAGCAGTTGAGTCCCATAGTGCTCAGGGCCATTTGAACCATTTGACTAATAATTTTTTTTAATTGGCTAACCACCCGATATTCGAGTAAACAAAGTAGATTACCGTCCTGTAAGACATGTTATTGGTAGACAGAATTAGTATTATGCTAATCAAAATTATGCAATCCCATACAACACATTACTGTAAATTTTCCGTATTGGACACATTCTGCACGTAGTCCATTCCAGATTTCATCTTCTCCGAGTCTAAAGCTTCTTAAAAACTCCTGCACATCTGGGATAAGAGACTCTCATCTGGTCTAATTGAACTGGCATAGAGGCCGAGATGAGTTGTCGGTACTGGGCCAATCGCTTACTTTGCAGCCATTTCAGCGACCATTTGCGTATTCTAAGTATGGTGAGAGCCAGCTACAATAGCAAAGCAAACCATAGGATAAACCGAAGTTTATGTAATTGTTTGGTGTAATTCCAGCCGTTATTTGGAGGACTTACTTGCAGTTAGAAGTTCAACATGCTTTCCACTCCGGCAATATAAGCATACGCAAATCCTTCTGAAGTATTTTCTATTTCGATATACTAAGCTATGGCAATTAGGTTAAGTTCTGCATCAATGTAAATGTTCTGATCAGATACGCGTTAAGTGAATTATTTTTACAGATTCTTTACGCAAGTTTCCAAGGCTTTAATTTAGATGTTTCAATTACCGTTAAATTAGTTTCTTATGAAATTTGATCATTTGTGAGCAATAAACCAAATTCATTGAAATCATTGTTTGATTTAATAGCCACGTGCTTTCCATAAGCACTGGTCTGATGAGTTATGATTTACTTGAATCAAGTGTAACACAACTAAATTAAAGTATTTTATTAAAGTGTCCAATTAAAGAACTTCACCCACTTGATAGGCAAGGGCTATACATGGTGTAAGCTTACAAACTGGTGGCTCTGCTCAGAATTCTTGCGAACTATTGACGTCCCAGTTAGACAGTGATGAACATTTGTTTCCAATCAAAACTTACTAATGACGAATGATGCTGTCTTGATAATTCTCAAATTAACTACAATAAGTTTTAAGTTCGCGATATTTGTTACCATTTCATGTGTTTTATTTCAGCTAAAGGAGGAGGTAAGGGTATGTCAATCCTTGTCCCTCTGAAGATCATCATTGAATTTATGCAGGGGATTTTATATGTTTTCTATTGCCTGTGTATTTTTGTGCGTTTTGTGTCGGCAGAGATGTGAATTGTAATTGTGTATGTGGGATTTGAGCATTTCTATTGAAGGTTATCATATTTTGTTCAAGTATTAGTTGTACTAAAAACGGAGATACTGTTAGGGCACGTCGAAATTCACAAGAACACAAGCTAGGAATTTAGTGACAGTGAGAGAACTAAAAAAAGAAGTTTAAGTTCATTCAGGAATAGCGGACAGCGGATTAGAAATGCAAGCGCAGTAACAGAACGCTAGATTTTAGTGAGCCATGGATTGAAGCATCTCAAAGGGAAACGAATGTAGAGCATGAACAAAGTTAGGCACAGAATGAAGAGATATTTTGAGAAGCTGAGTTTAGGAATGAGAAAAATATAGGAATTGCACTAGAAGCGGAGATATACGAAGTAATAACCCACGAACACGCAGCACATAGTGATGTAGCTCTTAGGCCTACACCTCAACAACCGGCAGCATTCGATCTGCAGAGTTTCTTAACTGAAAAATTTAAGAGAAGTGAAAAATTAACTACAGAATAATTCAAGAAAAGCGGGGAAATAAATGAAGAGCGATTCAAGAAAAGTGAGGAAATAAGGGATGCACAATTCCAATAATTGGAGGAACGACTCCAAAATATTGCGAATATAGATAAAAAGACAGAAATTTGGAGAGGAATTCCACCTTATGTAAGAAACATTTGTAGTTCTGTTTTCACCCAGACGTGTCTCAGAACTTTTTATGCTATCTTCATTGGGATTATTTGTTTATTTTTCTCCTGAAAAATTGTTTTTGCAAGTTAACCTGTAAGGAATCCTTTTTACAAAATATTTATACTTGTAAAATGAGCGATTATTGTCAAATTGTCTATTTTGTACCTTTTTTCTCATGGTTCACATACAATAACAGTTTATCAAAAGAAAAAGAAAAAAATTAATCCAGTGAAGATAGCGGAAAATGTGCTGAGGCATGTACGGGCGAAAACAAAATAAAAAGGTGTCTTGCATAAGGTGCAATTCCTCTAGTATTTTCCTGACAAGCACGGAAATAAGAAGGACTGTAACATTCACAGGATGATTGAACATAGAAAAAGAAATCAGGGCAGTAAATAAGAAACTGGACGTTCACGTAGAGAAATTAGAGGCACAAATTTATGATCATGTTATTAAAGGAATCACGGTGGGTGTAAGAGACGATACCAAACCTCAGAAAATCAAAACAATCAAGACCAGTTAGGGAAGAAGAAAGGTTGTACAGAAGAACGTTGGCTCATAGAATATTACCTTAGACAAATTTATGGATCTAATAAAAAAGTTGACCATCACCGTCAAATATTTATCAACACACAATGAAACAGTTTCTGATAAGACCGTACCTGTAAACCCATGGAAGCACGAAGAAATTATACTTAGTTCAATTCAAGGAGATGGATGCTCACATGAACCAAAGGAATAGAGCGTCGTTATATGAACTAATGAAAAAAAAAGAGAGCAGTGAAAACTCGAGCAAAAATGTAAGAAAAAATGAGACGAATGGAAGAGAAGCAGAAGAAGAGCAGTTATGAGAACTTAGACAGACGAATAGTGTTGCACCACGGGCGTAATAATCAAATTCGGAAAATACGGAGGAAACAAAGCTAGTTGCACTCTCGCTTCAAAACACAAAGCGCAAACATCGACAGGCTAAAGACAGAAATTCGTGCATCCATAAGAAGATCAATGCGCGAAGCTTACAACTACAACCATTATACGTTAGCAAAAAGTCTTGCCGAGAACCAGAGAGAATTCTGCCTATACGCAAAATCACTAAGCGAATCGAAGGCTCGTGTCCAGTCACTCATCAACCCTTCTGGAGTGTGAATGGAAGACAGAAAAGGAAAGCGGAAGTTTTAAATTTGATGTTTAAGAAGACATCCATCCCGGAGGGTCATATAAATATGCCCTTTTCGCACGTGAATTGCTACAAACTACGGATGAAGAGCAACAGGCAGATTCAATACTTCTAGATTTCAGGAAAGCATTTAACGCGGTGCCCACTGCAGACTATTAACGAAGGTATGAGCAAAAGGATAGGTTCCCCGATATGCGAGTGGCTCTAAGACTTGCTAAATAATGGAATCCAGTAAGTTGTCCGTGACAGTGAGTGTTCATCCGAGGAAAGGCTACCATCAGGAGTGTCCAAGGAAGTATGATAGGAGCGCTGTTATTTTCTGTATACATAAATGATCTGGCGGACAGAGTTGGAAGTAGACTCCAGTTATTTTCTGACGGTGCTGTGGTGTACGGGAAGATGTCAAGGTTGAGTGACTATAGGAGGATACAAGCTGACTTAGACAATATTTCTGGTTTGTGTGATGAATGGCGGCTAGCTGTATTTGCAGAATAATGTAAATCAGTGTGGATGAGTAGAAAGAAAAAACTCGTAGTGTCCGGATGCAGCATTAGAACTATCCTACTTGTCACAGTAACGTCGTTGAAATATGTGAGCATACAATGGTAAAGCGATATGAAATGAAACGAGCATGTGAGGATTGTGGCAGTGGAGGCAAGTGGTCGACTTCGGATTATTGGGAGAATTTAGGGGAAGTGTGGTTCATGTGTAAAGGAAGCCACATATAGGATGCTAGTGCGACCTTTTGTTGAGTACTGCGCGAGTTCTTGGGATCCGCACCAGGTCGGATCAAAGGGAGACTTAGAAGCAATTAAGAGATAGACTACTAGATTTGCTAGGGGTAGGTTCGAACGACATGCAAGTGTTACGGAGATGCTTGAGGAACCCAAACGGGAATCTCTGGAGGAAAGGCGACGTTCTTTTCGAGGAGCACTATTAAGAAAATGTAGAAAAACGACATTTGAAGCTGACTTCAGAACGATTCTAATGCCGCAGATACACATTTGGCATAAGGACAACAAAGACAAGACACGAGAAATCAGGGCTCATAAGAAGGTGTACAGACACTCGTTTTTCAGTCGCTATGATTCTGAGTGGAGAAGGAAACGAAATTACTAGTAGTATTACAGCGTGCCCTCCACCATGCACTGAAGGTGGCTTGCGATATATGTTTTTAGATGTAGCTAACTGACTGTCACACGGACTCCTACACGGAGGGCATAGAAATAGACATCCGTGCTGTAGAGAAGCTACTCAAAGACTTGAAAACAATTAACTCACTAGGTCCAGACGGAATTCCAATTCGGTTTCACAAGGAGCACTCTGCTGCATTTGCGCCTTACTTAGGTTACATTTATAGAAAATCTCTCGCCCAGTGCAAAGTCCCAAGCGACTGGAAAGAACCTCAGGTGACTCCTGTACATAAGAAAATTAAGGGCACGGACCAGCATAATTGCAAATCAATCTCCTTAACATCGGTTTGCTACTGAGTTCTTAAATGCACTCTGAGTTCGAATATAAAAAATTTCCTTCGGGCGGAAAAGCCACTGACAAGAAATGAGCACAGATTTAAAACGCATCATCTGAAACTCAGCTTGACCTTTTGTTTCATGATATGCTCTTCTCTCATACCAATGATGGAGCAATTTGCTGAAATGAGGTGACAGCAGACAATACAATATTTCAAGGAGATGGTCGACAGGAATCAATTCTTGGACTACCATATGAGCCAACAGAATTAATTCGAATTTGTTTGGCGAAACTGTTGCATCAGATACAGAGGAATATCATAGTAGCAAGAAGAAACATGCAAGTCCTATGAAGATTCTAACGCGTATTGCAAGAATTAGGATATAATTATTGTACAGGACGAAGGGATTCTGTGAACCTCATACAGACACATTTTTCACCAGAAAACTAGCGACAAAACAATCAAAAGTCGAGGGTGAGGCACGTTCCATAGAGGCATGGGAACGGTGGGCATTGGCAAAATGATAGTAGGCGATAGGGGCCACAGTATCTAATAGATTTTAAGAGAAACAATTGAAGACGAAGCGATCAGCGAGAACAGAGAGACGAAATAGGGGAAATACGTGGGAGCAAAAAAGAACAATGTAAGAAGTTAACTATTTACAGGGGCAGTAGCGACGGTAAGGCCACCAGAAACCCTATGTGTAAAGTGCAGCAAATGAAACGACACACTAGCAGCAGGAATCAAGAACTTCCATAATAGACCGGAGGACACTGCATATCCAATAATATATGTGACGTGGACGGCAATGTAGTACAGTGTAATACTCAATTCTAGAAGTCAAGTATCGGTGGTTGAAAAGGAAATCAATGAGCCATGCGACAGAGAAAAGAAATAACCAATTTTTAAAATGTAGGACGTGGAGATATGAGGGGTAGAGAATGGAGAAGTGCAGAGCTCAACAAGCAAATCAGAGCAGAATTCTGGTGCCACTCACATGTATTTAGCTAATGCAGAAGGATTGGGTGGAGGAAGGCGGTACCCAAATTGAATATCATGCTGTTTAATAAAATGAAGCTAACTTTTCACACCAGCTAGGAAAATGATCAGAGTGCGATGGATTATTAGGATAATAAGGAATATAATAGCGTATGACATGTACCTTTAGCAAAATCCCTATTCTTCTGCAAACAGTCAGCACACAATCCCAGTGCCACATTAGGTAAAATTATTTGACGCATTTACACTACAACAAGTTTTGAGCGCTACTTCCGCTGTATATATTTAAAAAGAGGAGGACAGTGTAGTGTTACATAACAATTTTGAAAAAACTGTCGGCCGGCCGCTGTGACAGAGCGGTTCTAGGTGCTTCAGTCTGGTACCGCACGTCCGCTTCGGTCACAGGTTCGAATCCTGCCTAGGGCATGGATGTGTGTTATGTCCTTACGTTAGTTAGGTTTAAGTAGTTCTAACTTCTAGGG
The DNA here is from genome assembly GCF_021461395.2 of Schistocerca americana. Lineage (NCBI taxonomy): Eukaryota > Metazoa > Arthropoda > Insecta > Orthoptera > Acrididae > Schistocerca > Schistocerca americana. The sequence goes on along the minus strand of NC_060130.1, from coordinate 706,238,173 downwards.
GACTGATGACCTCAGATGTAAAGTCCCATAGTGCTCAGAGTCATTTGAACCATTGGAAACAAACTGTCCTGTAACTTACACAAAACCCATGAAGTAGAGCCAAATTAAATGGAAATGAATTAATCCCACTGGATAATTAGTACTAGTGATTTACAACACATCACTATTTATATTTTAATTTCCCGTGTTAAATTGCATGTGTAGCTAAATGAGAGGGCATTGTAGAAACAGGTTAAATGCCGCTGAGTGTGAGGACATGCTGTAGCCCATACAACTCCAGGGAGTCCACCACCAGCACAATTCAAGAAGTTCCTGCTAACCCCCACCACCTCCTCATGTGAAGGGCTGCGCAAGGCATGTAAAATTGGCCAGAGGTATACTTTGTGGCGCAGGAGTGAGAAAAGAAAGCCAAACTGGCACCCAGCGCCTGGAGTCTGAGAATGTAGAGCAAATCTTCAAGATTTTCAGGACAATACAGTTAGTTTTTAACACGTTCTGTCCACAGGGTGTACTGGGTATTGTGTAATGTCCTTAGGTTAGTTAGGTTTAAGTAGTTCTAAGTTCTAGGGGACTAATGACCATAGATGTTAAGTCCCATAGTGTTCAGAGCCATTTTTTTGTCCACAGGGTGCATTCCTCATGAAGGCCAGAGACCTAGAAGAACCGCTATTGTAGAGGGAAATAACACGAAGTTAAACTTCTCCTAGAAAAGCTAGCTACTATGGCAAAATCGTAGAGATTGGAATGGGAACGTGGAGTTGGAACTTCTTTGTAGTGCATGAGACGCCAACACCTGACCAGATAAAGCCAAACTGAGTGTTTGAAGAAACGTGAAGACAGCTCTTATTATTTCGTATAAGTACTCTAGGAGTGGACACGCAGAGCGCGACAATGCTTTCAGAGACCCTATCATATTGGTCACAGCAAGAAAGTAGACAGTGTGAGGGAATAAATCGTACACATTTTGAAGCTCCACTATAAACAAGTTCTTTTAATTGCTTAACCACCTGAAACTTGAGTAAGAAATGGCCAGCATCTTGTAAGACAATATCTTACTGGTCAGCACTTACATGTGAAAGAATTAGTATACTGTTAATGAAAATTATGCAACGGATTAAAACATACAGCTCAAAGTTTCACTTGTCGGAAGCGCTCTGCAGATAGCCACTTCACGTTCCACATTTACTTTTCTCCATGCCCAGGCTCCTTAGAAACTTCTGCACATTCAAGACAAGATACTCTCATCCAGCTGAGTTGGACTTAGACACAGGCAAAGACGAATTGTTGGTACCAAGCCAATTAATGATTTTTTCAGCTACTTCAGCCACCACTTGCAGATTATATGTACGGTGAGACACAGCCACAGCAGTATAATGAACCATATGAAAGGAAAGTTTTTGTAACAATGTTCAGTAATTTAAATCTTCATTTCAAAAACTTATTTGCAGTTATAAGTTCAATATTAATTCAACTCCGACAGCACATGCACATGTGTAGCCGTCTAAAGCATTTTATATCTCGTATATACAATCCTATAGCAATCATAGCACATGTAGAATACAATCTCCTTGGTCGAGCAGCCACTGAGATTTTCACTTGTGAAGGGAGTCCAGTCAGTACCTCGGTTTGAAGCAGGCAAAATTGCTATGGGCGTTGTAGCCCATAGTATTTGAAGATAAATGTAAATGTTAACTTAGAATTATCATTCCAGATTCTTTATCCAACTTTGCCAAGGCATCAGTTTATTCATTTCAGCTATTGTTAAAACCTTTCTTGTGAAATCTGATTATTTATGAGAAATAAACAGAATTGACTGAGATGACTGCCTGACTAACAGCTAGAAGCATTCCTTAATCACTGATCTGATAAGTAATGATCTATTTTAATCGAACATTACGGGACCAAATCCAAAAAAAAGAAGAGAAAGTTGAAGAGGTTTGCGTTGAGTATACACATGTACTCATGTTAGCATCCCTACTGGAGGCAGAGAGAGAGAGAGAGAGAGAGAGAGAGAGAGAGAGAGAGAGCACTCTGTCTCCACGGGGAATGTAGTCGTATATAGTATGACGAGAATGAGATGTCGCCAAACCTTGTACTGGTCGTCTGATTGGCAGTCGACTGGAGATGAGTAAGACACATGATATCAGTACATTTAATTTCGGGCAAATCGCGAGTGTCAGACATGTAGAATACAATCTCCTTGGTTGAGCAGCCACTGAGATTTTCACTTGTGAAGGGAGTCCACTCAGTACCTCGGTTTGAAGCAGGCAAAATTGCTATGGGCTACAACGTATTTGAAGAGATCTGTATCGACTATCGTAGATTTTACAAGTGAATCGGCAGCGTTTTTATCACTAAATCACTGTGGGAAACGTATGACCTAATTTGTTTGTCTGACTCGAGGTATCTAACGCATGGGTGTGCATCCGCTCTTTAAAGTTTATACATTTAACTACAGAAAAACGCTAGAAAAAATAATAGAAATACTTAAAAAAATTACTCCTTGAATCCTGTAGGGTTGATGAGGTTGACAAAACCAGACACTCATAGTTTAAGTACTAAAGTGAACATAGGAGAGAATGAGATCCTCACACGGATTTCGGATTCAAAATAAAAACAATTACACAATAGTTATTGAGTACTATGAAGTGCGAACGGAACATCGAATGAGGAACACACCTTATACGCTCCAAGTAACGAGTGCTATCGACAAGGGATGTCAGATTGATTCCATATTTTTAGATTTCCAGAAGCATTTTGACGCCCTTCCTCACAAGCGTCTTCTAACCAAACTACGTGCCTATGGAATATCGCATCATTTGTGCGACTGGATTCGTGATTTCCTGTCAGACAGGTATCAGTTCGTAATAACTGACAGAAAGTTATCGAGTATAACAGAAGTAATATCCGGCGTTCCCTCCAGGGTAGTAGAGAGCGCTAACGCGGTGCTATCTGGACTCGGGTAGGCGCAACGGTCCCGGATCGAATCCGCCCGGCGGATTAACGACGAGGGGCGATGTGCCGGTCAGCCAGGATGTGGTTTTTAGGCAGTTTTCCACATCCCGCTAGGTGAATACCGAGCTGGTCCCCATGTTCCCCCTCAGTTACACGGCCCGCAGACATCTGACACAGACAGCTGGGGTACACTAATTCCATCCTGGGGCGGGGTACAGGGTGGCGGCAGGAAGGGCATCCAGCCACCCCTTAAACATTAACATGCCAAATCCGATTAACAATGGCTGACCCTGGGTAACTGCGGGACAAGGCTATAGCGATAGAATATCCGACGTTCCCCAAGGAAGTGTTATAGGCCGCCTATTGTTACTGATCTATATTAACAACACAGGAGACAAATCTGAGTAGTTCTCTTAGACTGTTTGCAGATGATGCTGTTATTTACCGTCCTGTAAAGTCATCAGATGACCTAAGTGAAGTGCCAAATAATTAAGATACGATATCTGTAATGTGCTAAAAGTGGCAGTTGATCCTGAATAAAGAAAATTGTGTAGTTATTCAAATGAGTACCAAAGTAAATGAGCTAAATTTCGATTACGCGATTAGTCACACAAACCTGAAGGCTGTAAATTCTACTAAATACCCTGGGATTACAATTATAAGTAACCTAAATTGGAACGATCTCATAGATAAAGTCGTGGGCAGAGGAAACCAAACACTACGACTCATTGGCAGAACACTTAGAAGTCGCAACAGGTCTACTAAAGAGACTGCTTACACCACACTTGTCCACCCGACCCTGGAGTATTCCTGTGCGGCATGGGATCCGCATCAGATGAGACTGACGGATGACATCGAAAAAGTTCAAAGAGGGGCAGCTCGTTTTGTATTATCGCGAAATAGGTGAGATAGTTCCGAAGACATGATACGTGAATTGGAGTGGCAATCATTAGAACAAAGGCGTTTTTCGTTGCGATGGGGTCTTCTCATGAAATTTCAATCGCTAGTTTTCTCCTCCGATTGCGAAAACATTCTGTTGGCACCCACATACAAAGGGAGAAATAATCATCACGATAAAATAAGATAAATTAGGGCTCACACAGAAAAATTTAAGTCCTCTTTCTTCCTGCGCACCTTTCGAGAGTGGAACGGTAGAGAGACAGCTGGAAGGTGATTCATTGAACCCTCTGCCAGACACTTTATTGTGAACAGCAGAGTAATCATGTAGATGTAGATGTTCGAGTAATGTTCATTTAAGTGAACAGCAATTCACGAGAATCAATAGAAACTTTCAACGTCAGATTGTGCAGTTGCCTTCTGCTAATCGCGACGTAAGCAAAAGTTTCTTATTCTGAATAGTCATTGCGAAAAACACGTGACAATCCCATTTTACGTGACTATACATATCAACTGCGGCAAGTAATTAAAGTTCACAACTGCCTCAACTCACATAAGCAAATTATACTTCGTATAGGAACACAAAATTAATCACTAAAAGCACAGTCAGATATTCTAAGTGGAATGAAACTCTGAAGTCCATAACCTACACTTAATAAGTTATACGAAGTCCACTGAAACATAGAAATATTTAACTTATGAGTACTCGGCCGCATAATCTCCTCGATAAACTCCCCATCACTGACCGCTTGTGAAAAACACTGTTTAAAGAACCACCGAGTAGGAAAGATCCCGCACGCCATGTCATGTGTTCTCAAACACTATCCGTGACACCCCACATTGCTGAATCCCAGTTAGTTATTAAAATGACTGCCGTAATAATGTAAAACTAAATATATAATGTACTATATACCGACTATAATATAGAGATAATGTACTATAAAAGAGAAAAAATTACTGCGATCATTTTGCGACCTCTCACTATATTATCAATGCGCTATTGGACAAGTGTTAACAACGTTCAAGAAATATGCCTAAATCTGGTATTGCAATGTGACACAATTTAAGTAAAATTGTAAACTCAAATTAAATAGTAAATTATGGTTAGTCATCCGCTGGAAGCAGTACGCTGTTATTTGGAAAACTCACGATGTCTTGATATTAAACGTAATTGTGGAGGATTACTAGTATTGGTACATTTACATATAAGCTTTTAATACACTTGCCTTGTTGAGTTCTTTACTGAACTTATCAGCTTTCATACAACACACAGTTTGATCAGACTGGTTCAATTGGCCACTATTACTGATTTTACGATCTATCATAATTTAAGAAGTGTAAACTTTTAATACACTGCCCTAATTTGAAAAGTATCTTGAATTTCTTAATAAAATTACCAGACTGCTCCTGTTGACTATTCTTATTGATTATAATCCATCATAATTTAAAAATACTATCTTTTATAATAGTCATTGTAGAATCTTTATTTAACTTCTAATGAGCTCTTCTTGTCACCGTGATTTTTCTAACGTAGGTGGCTTTTCTGAAGTAGATTTCCAAGATACGTCACGTACTTTCGTTCGAAATGTACAATTTGTCTTTCCATTTTGTCCATCTTGGCTGCCACCCTGTCGTCTCTACCTTTCTCAGCCAGTTTCACGTAACAGCCTCATGGTGACCAGCTGGTCTCTCAGCCAGCTTGCCTCACCCAGCTTGCTTGCAAGCCATGAAATATTCACCACTGTGTCTCATACTATGAGCTGTCTCCTCTTGATGTCACAATTATAACAGCAAGTAGATGGGCCACATTGCATAAAACCACTTGGAGTTCAATAATAGACATTAACAACATATGGACATCAATATACATCTGAAACGACCTGCTCTTTATTGGGAAGAGAGAGACTGATGTCTTGCATTATACCTCTGCTGAACGCCCTTCATATGGCACAAACATTAGTGTGAGCGAGGAAATACTGCCGTTGTAGGTTCGAAGCTTGGATAAGGCATGTTCGAGAACTGACACACTCCGATGACTGGTTACGAGTATGTTGGATTCCGCATGTGGTGATGCATTCTCCTTGGCGATGCGGCACTGTCTCGGTAATTGTAGAATGTAGTCTAATGCAAGGAGTGCTTACATGACTGAAGGTGCCCCTGACACGTCAGTCATTGGTGAACATATATGAAGTTTATTTCTGATAGGTACACCAGATCACCAGAGACGACTTGTTCTTTAAGAAACAAAATGCAGCACCTCAGCGTTGCTGATTTCTATCAGACTGATTTGAGGGATACATCGCCGCCCAAGACGATTCTTGTGTACATCCCTGCTCACCTACTTCACTCATGTTTACCACACCTACGTAGGACAACCCTAGCGAGATGGCTATGACCAGCCGCTGTCAGTAATGTGCGTCCGTTTGGCTAAAATGCCCCATCCCGCAATATCAACTGTGCCTAGTGGAGCAGATGTGTCTATGTTTTTCCTCGGTAATCAACGAGAAAAGAAGTGCTACACGTTACTGAGCAGATGTGTTTCATTCTATAACACATGGTAGCACATAAAGGTCTCATTGCCACTGTAAGACGTGTATATTTCAATTGTCTATTGTCAACCCACAATTTATGAAAGATGTTTATATTTTATTAATAGGATTAAGTAGGAATAATTAATATTGTCATGTTGGAAATAATTGTGGTAGCAGGGAATGTCTCCACCAAAGTATTGTTGGCAAGAGAGACCGCAAATTGATATAATTTTAAAAAGGCCGGGAGAGACCGCGTATGGATACATTTTAAGAAATGAGCGGGAAAGACCGCACATTGATAATTTTGTAATGGTAGCAGGGATTGTCTGCACCAGAAAGCATTGTTGGCAGGAGAAACCGCACTTTAGCGTTTGTAGGAAGTCAGTAGTAAGCGAGAGGTGAAGCGAGTTGGTAGCAGGTCTGAAGCGAGAGGTTGAGAGGAGCAGTGTGCCTGCCAGCCACCAGCTATGATTTGCAAGAGTTATAAACGGATGAACAGAGACATCAACTAAATATTATCATAAGAGAAACTAATAATATTGAATTATTTTCTTTGCGAAACTAAAGACTACTGAAGGTATGTTTGCGCAATGCTAGTTGTAAGATTATTGTAAAATGTAAGTCCCATTTGAACGTTTGTAAAATCATTTCATTACAAACAGTTTATATTGAAGCGTTTTCAGAATATAATAAATTTTTGCCAGCAATGTTGCATTACTGATTACAATCCATCCCAAAAACCATCAACGTAAAACTTTGCAAAACTCTTATTGTTGTCAAGATAAAGTGTAACTATGAATTACGTAAATTCAGTCTAATTAATTAAAGAATAACATAAGCGTTGCTATTAAAGAATAATGTCAGCTTTGGTAATAAATACAGCCACTCATTATGACAGCCACCAGCAGTTAATATATAATATAGTAAACCAGAGCAGGTATATTCATGTCGACGTAACAGTCAGATGGCGATCCAGTAACAGTAAAAAGGTAAGGAACAGTTTTGGGTTGTTGCAGATAGCGACCGAGGGTCGCCACGACGACACATTCTATGTTTCGTCGAAATAATCAGAAAATAACTTTTAATAAGCAGCATTTAAATTTGTATGCGAAGATTGAGGAAGAGAATTACAAAGGGAAGATTTCATTTGTTATTATTAAACAAGAGGTAGGAATCCTAAGGGAAGGTTTCATAGGTTATTGTAGAAGGGAACAAAAGAGATATAGGGGAGACGGGAAGGTTTCACCACTTAGTCGGGTTTTCCGATATCCCATACAAAAGAAATGGCTTTTGCACACTCACAAGTTCAAGTTATTCGACATAGATAGCTGTGAGGATTATTTCTTTTTTGCCTCAGATTCAACTTAGCAATAACAGTGTTGTTGGTTCGAGTGGAATGAAACTAATAATACATTTGTGGAGCGAACGTGGCGCTAGTGCTCTACTGATAGCACACGTCTAGGTGGATACTGGCAGCTATAACGAAATTCAGTTTGCTGCCAAGTAATTTTGCACACTCAGTCCCGGGTTTCGCAAGCATAATGTTGCCGGTATTGGCAAATTCTAAAACAATTCTTAAATACTGTAGGTCTTATCGTTATAAGACTGATGGCAAGATTAGTTATAGTGACAGGTATCAGTTTTTTTCTTTATTGGACGTAAACTGTAGAGTAAGGTTATGATTTATCATCTTGTCGTCTTTCAGATCTTTAGAGACAGAAAACTAGTTCACTTGGATAAGGATGGGGTGAAAGTGAGCTTCACTTACACAAAGATACAGCTCGTCATTCTCCTTAAGTGTTGAAGGCAACGAAACCAACGTAAGGTAACAGTTTAACGTCTGGTGAGCATAAGCTCAATCGAGTAAGAATGAGGCAGCAAATCTAATGTTTGAAAGAACCATTGCGACATTCGCCTGAAAAGACGTACGAAACGCCAGAAAATATAAATTTCACAAAATTTATCCCCAATCATCTTGGATTACTGTGTTTTAATCGCTGTGTCCTCTCTCTCGGTGTTCACAGCTGAGGTGAACGTACATCGAATTTTTGTAGTTAATCATTTTAGTTCTTGCAGTAAAGTGTTTCATCCAGATAAATTTCACCTGGAACGTGCCCACGAATCACGCTGTACTATTTCAAATGCTCGTTTCTCCGTTTTAAGCAAACTTTCCAGCAGGGGGATGATATTGGGTGCCTATGGTAAAGAAATATGATCAATTTCGAAGCAATCGTATGAAGGCATTTAACATATTGTCTTATAATCGTTTCTGACTTATCATATGCGAAATGTTCACCTACCAGTTCAGATGAACATTGTCTTATAGGTATTTATTTTTAATACCCAAAAAATGGCTCTGAGCACTATGGGACTTAACTTCTGAGGTCTTCAGCCCTCTAGAACTCAGAACTACTTAAACTTAACTGACCTAAGGACATCACACACGCATCCATGCCGCAGGCAGGATTCAAACCTGCGACCGTAGCAGTCGCGTGGTTCCAGATTGTAGCGCCTAGAACCTCTCGGCCACCCCGGCCGGCTTTTAATACCCACTATAGGTGACCAATCTCGTACATAATATAAAGGGTGTTTCAAAATTACATACACAAACTATGGGATTTCCACTGTAGCTCTTAAGGTATGAATTTTAGGAATAAAGTATTGAATCAGGTGGAGTGTATTATGCAGTACACCATGACCACTGGTGTGGAAACTAACATATAGGTAAGTACAACAGAAGTTCAGGGAGTTATTTACGCTTAAATCCCAAGCAGTGTACACGGAAGTACGGAATGGGTATGGGGTGAGTTCAAAGAAGCGTGTGTAAGGTTCGCAAAGAATAGTGTGACAGAATGTCTGTAAGGGCGGCATATAAGGATACAATATGGCCGAAAGAGTAGAGGAAGGAAACAATTAAAGAAAATAGGAAAGAATGGCGATAATGGAAAAGAAACAAAAAGGAAGAAAGAAAAAGGAAATGCCAGAGAAGAAAAAAGAAATGTACGAAAAAGGTAGCGGCAGAAAATAGGAAAGATTGAAAGAAAGTGATACTGGAGTTGGATAAGGATGTTAATGTGGATAAAAAGATGCTATATACAATTACAAGATGGAAGCGAAAAGGAAGTACTTACACAAAGCTGGTGAAAGGGAGAGTGGAGAGTTAGTGACAGAACCTGAGACGATAAGGAAGAGGTGGAAATAGTACTTTGACAAACTACTGACCGTGAAAAATGGTGACGAAAAGAAATAGAGGACCTGGAACTGAGAGAACAGAAAGATATTAGAACGACAGAATCGAAATTAAGAGTTGGAAGAACGAAAACAGAAAAGGCAGCTGGGATTCATGATACAAGAATGAAGATTATAAAAGCATTTGCACCTGCTGGTCTACAATGTTTATATAGTTTGGTAAGGCCCATGTCGACAAAGAAAGGTGTGCCTAAAGAATGCGGAAACGGAGTAATATTCTATCGTTCTTTGGAGAGGATAATCGAAAGAACACTGAGTTAAGTGGAAGGTCAGTTATAAGAGGAGCAAAATGGCTTTTGACATGGTAGATCTAGAGTTGACACAGCTTTTAATATGAGGCACTTGATGGAATGGCATTGTGTGTATGGGAAACACCTGATGATGACTTTTATTGACTTAGTAAAGGCATCTTGTAGTGTATCCAGAGGAGAGGTGCAGGAAACCTTCACGATAATGGGAGTGGGAAAGCAAACAATTGAAATTCTTCAAGCAATGTACGAAAAAGCTTCAGTAGGAAGAACTGATCAGTGTAGGGATATTACAGGGATGAGACAAGGAAATGTATTGTCAACATTATTATTTATAATGGTGATGGATAGAAGAGTGAAAGAGAGAAAAGAAGCTTATAGATGGAGAGATGACGTTATTTTCATTTGCAGCAGGGACTGAATCTATCAAGGCCAATATAACATGAACGAATCCTGGCTGGAAGAAACTGAATAATGGAAATACAGGGCAACGTGAAGAAGTGCCATAAACGTCCCAATCCGACCTGAGGCTGGATAAATCAAAAGAAAGATTAGTTTAGCGTTCCGTCGACATCTCTGTCATTAGAGACTGAGATCAAGATGCCCTTTCAGAGAAATCATGCCGGAACTGGCTAAAGGGAAACGACTACAACGACGACTACGATTAAGACCACTACATGCATGAATGTGTAGGTTCCATGTTGTATAGGGTTTCGCAGTTATTGTGTTACGTCTTTATTATTTAAAAAAGTAAAGTCTCTTCTGGAAAAGAACACATTTGCCTGAAGAATATACCGTCGATGATATACGTCCTTCTCAGGAATGTATCGGTGAGACTATTCCGAAGTACACGGGTTATCGCTAACTTTTAAAGTCAGAATTGTACAACTGGTAGAGGATTAAAAAGTAAATAATAAATCAAGACACGAATTCATTATTTGCGGTTTATTAATGACGTCATGTTGGAGAAGAGCTCCCTACGACGTGATTCTACTGTAATTCAACACATATATGGTCAATTATATCTCGCATGTAACCACAATTTTACGCTACATTAATAGTCTTAATAGTTTGAGAAAAACTGTAACAACCCATAATTATCGCTACATGATAACTCAATTTTCTGTAAACTTAGGCGTTCCCCAAGTAATCTGCTGAATGAGAGAGCAAACCATCGAAACCGCACAGCAGTGCCCGTATCATTCGCGCCGTTAGCAGAAAGAGAGGGCGCTATCGAAGACCCACTCAGACAGCAGTTGGAGCGGCGGTTGCGAGCACTGCCGTCTTTATGAGCTCTTCCGGGCGTCCGTTTTAAACTTCGCCAGCCGGAAATGGCGTGGGGACACTAGCTGTGGGGCTCCTGGGAGTGCTCGTCTCGAGGAGTTCGCTACAAGCGGAGGAGGCTGTATTCGACAAGATTCACGGCAGATGCTCACTGCGCACACGTTTGAGGCTTGGGGAACAGTTCCAGCTGAAGTATTGGCGAAAAGTCTGAGCTATAAATGAAACTGCGTCTTCTGCCAAACTTCGTAGTCTCACACGGTTCGTAGATAATACCAATCAGTGAGGAAAATCTTTAAACATTAGCTGCTGACACACGTTATTAGACTCTTCAAGAAGCTCCTGTATCATTATGTACTCTTCAAATTCCAGTACGCCAGACGGTGGGAGCCAGAAATCTCTTTTGTGTACTCTCTATTCAGTGAGGTAGAAGACGCTTTACGTTGCCAGACACTAGAAACATCTAGAATATGATTCTTCGCAGCTTTTCTTCTTTTTGGTTTCCAACTTCTCCTTTTAATCACTGGGCGTTGCCTTAGAAATACTTATTGTATTAAGCCTACGCCACTGATATGTGTCAGTATACGAAGATAATTCCCATTGAGTTCTACGTTAAGCAGCTCGGAGCGTCCTCGGCCAGATAATACGAGGGTGCAACACTCATTAATCAGCTTACTGTGAAAGAAGTGTTTAGTAGAAATCGGACAGGTTAAAGCTTGATGGAATATTATATTTTAAAAACCGGAAATTTATATCCACTGAATATCGCTGATTGACCAGTGAAGTATAGTGAAAAGAAACACGCTACGTTTTTTTCTTCTTTTCTGGTACATCACTGAACTACTAATAGTTCGGCAACATATCTCTAAACAATCAAAAACAGAAGGGTTGACCGAGAGAGACAGACAGACAGAGAGAGAGAGAGAGAGAGAGAGAGAGAGAGAGAGGGAGAGAGAGAGAGAGAACCGTACAGAGTATTTTGTGGCTCATTGATCTATTTTTGCGACTTGGCGCATTCTCAAACATTTCTGTGTAAGAGGTTGAAATGCAATGTTCATCATGATATTTAGTTTTGTGATATTAATGAGCGTACCCAGTAAACTGTGTTCTAGATTTGGTAAACAGCATTGTCAAATCGTCTCTGTTATACTATTTGCAAGTAACTGTCCCTTGTGAGAAAGTACTTGACTACTTTCGTTACGACTTAAAACTATATCTTCAGTCCGTTTATTTCGGAGTACGTCTGTATCATAGTTAACTTTCTCAGTACGATCCATTTTACTTGCAAGCATGTAATAAATAACGCGGAAACTAACCCGAAGGTCCTCTAGAGACCAATGTCCTGGAAAACGAGACACTATTTGTTGCCATTAGGTTGCCTTTTGTTCAGCCAGTTGTTGGATAACTGCCCTTTACTTCTGTTTCGATTTTACAGAAAGCAGTAATGATAAGAAAACACAGGGTAGTACGTAAACGAAAAATGAAGTGAAGTTGTTGTCTACTTTCATCCTTAGCACAGGAACAACATCACACTGTAGAAAAATGTACTAATGCCATTACTGAATGAAGAAATCGCCAGGAAGAGCGAATCCAGTGCATAAGAAATGGAGAGGCGGTAGACCGGAAGTAGAAAAGGAAATTAGTTGCTTTCACGTTTTCACCTTGAGATTGTAACGGAGGGAATAGGTCTTAGTTTTCACAACAGTACGAGGAACACCAGGTTTCCTGTCATAAACCATGATTAAGTAGACAGGCAGTTATTGGTTACCAGGATAAGCAATGATAGCGAAATATTAAACTTTTTTTCACTTCATAGTAAAATTTCAGAGTATTCTACTAACATTTTTATAACGAGTGTAGATAATTAGTACGGAGTATTAGCTGAAATATTGTACAAAAAAGTTCGTCATGAGCGCAGGAAAAATGTTCTTAGAGGCAGGCTGTGTAGATAGAGATAGCGAAACTGCAGGGTTTCCGCAGACTGGTATCTTGCCGGAATGTGGGCGCGTTGGCAGGGCGCCCCGAACCGGAGTTTACATTCGTCGTTTCACAATGCAGACCCGCAGAACAAAGAAGGTACCACGCAGAGAATTTTCGCCGTGCGGATTCCCCTTCATTGTCTGCATTGCTGTGGAGGAATTTAATCGCCGCGTTTTGCAGCTCAAGCACCGTTCATATCTTAATGCGGATCTCCTTTCTTAACAAGGTCAATGTCCAACAGGATGTATGCATACAGCTGCGCGAAATGCACAGTTTCTTACATTGAAACAGTGTATATAAATGCTTTTCTTTCCAGATGTATATATAGAGCTATATACAAAACACTGAAACCATTGTATCGAATTACAGAAGACGAAGGATCTATTCATTTGCTGTGTGGAGATGGAAGGAATATTAGTGTTAATCGTACCGTCGATGAAGAGGAGTACGAGCTAGGAACATAACGTCGAATTGTGTAATCATGGCTGAGGAAAGATACAACATCGTTACTGGCTGTCCACAGGAAACCTCATCTAGAAATCTGAATGGGGATTGTTCATGAACTCTTTCGGAAAATGAGTCCAGCGCCTTGGCCACTGCGTCATCCAGCAACTGCGATATACATATCCAACAGAGGCAGACTGAAACAAAGATGGAATCAATAGATCTTTCCATTGGAAGTACGTTACGTATTTTGAGTAGCTTCACCGGCTACGAACTAAACCGTCCATTTAGTCAGCAGCTCATTTTGTACGTTGCAGTATCTTATTTTTCTGTATAATACAACATTGGATTAATGGAGTACATTGCGCTGCTGTACAATTTTTCTACATTCACCTGCCATTACAGGTAGGTTCGTTTTCATGTTATATACAGAGGATAGCGGGTCTAAGCAGTGATATACAGTATGATTCAGTTGCTCCTTTCCATGTGTTTTATGCAATCCGCAGCGCCTGCAAAAACCAATCGTGAGTTTTTCATATTCTCGCGCTCGCTACAATCAAACAATCAGTCACAGAAAAAATGAACATGATCTATTTACAAGAAATTTAATGTAGTTAAATTTTGTACTGGGATACGTTATGGATGGGAGCCACGGTTTTAAAGTTATTCGAGGAAACCACTTTCGTATATTTTTCTTGAACAATTTGAAAACTACGGCCTCTGTCGAAAACGTTTCTCCATTGAAAATCTAAATACATAAAATTTCCTAGAAAAAATTCCTCCTTATTTTTTTCTGTATGACTAACAATTGCGCATAATGAGCGAGTGAATATAAATATGTTGCACCTGGTATTTGAGAGCGTTGCAGGTTACACAAAATCCATGGGTAATGGCAGCTGAATAACCCTTTGTATAAACTATGTGATAAAAAGTATCCGAACACCTGGATGACAATTACGTACAAGTTAGTGGCACTTTCCATTGGTAATGCTGGAATTCAGTATGGTGTTGGACCACCCTTAGCCTTGCTGACAGCTTCCACTCGTGCAGGCATACGTTCAGTCAGGTCCTGTAAAGTTTCTTGGGGAATGGCAGCCCACTCTTCAGGGAGTGCCGCACTGAGGAGAAGTGTCGATGTCGGTCGGTGATAACTGGCAAGAAGTCGGCGTTCCAAAACATCGCAGAAAGGTTCTATAGGATTCAGGTGAGGTCTCTGTGCAGGGCAGTCCATTACAGGCATGTTATGGTCATGTAACCACTCCGCCACAGGCCGTACATTATGAACAGATGCTCGATTGTGTTGAAAGATGCAGTCGTCATCCCCAAATTACTCTTCAATACTGGGAAGCAAGAAGGTGTTTAAATCGTCGGTGTAGGTCTGTGCTGCGATAGTGCCACACAAAACAACAAGGGGTGCAAGCCCCCACCACGACAAGCACGACCACACTGTAACACCAGCGCCTCCGAATTTAACTGTTGGCACTACACACGCTGCCAAATGATGTTCACTGGGCATTCGCAATACCCACACACTGCCATCGGATTGCCACATTGTGTACCGTGATTCGTCACTCCACACAACGTTTTTCCACTGTACGGTCGTCCAATGCTTACGCTCTTACACCAAGCGAGACGCCGTTTGGCATTTACCTTCGTGATGTGTGGCTTATAAGCATGCGTTCGACCATGAAATCCAATTTTTCTCACCTCCCGCCTAACTGTCATGGTACTTGCAGTGGATCCTGATGCAGTTTAGAACTCCTGTCCGATGGTCTGGATGGATGTCTGCGTATTACAAATTACGACACTCTTCAACTGTCAGCGGTCTCTGTCAGTCAACAGACGAGGTCGGCCTGTACGCTTTTGTGCTGTACGTGTCCCTTCACGTTTTCACTTCACCATCACATCGGAAACAGCAGACCTAGGGATGTTTAAGAGCGTCGAAATCTCGCGTAAAGATGTATGACACAAGTGACACCCAAGCACCTGATCACGTTATAAGCCCATGAGTTCCGCGGAACGCCCCATTCTGCTCTCTCATAAGGGCTAATGACTACTTACGTCGCTGATATGGAGTACCTGGCAGTAGGTGGCAGCAAAATGCTCCTAATGTGAAAAACGTATGTTTTTGGGGGTGTCACTAATATTCACAAACAAGGAATCATTTGCTCAGTACAGTTTGCGAGTATCATTTTGGATTGTGTGGGAGCAGATTCGTCAATAAGCATCGTTAACATACCCGTGAAACAGACACTTCGCTGAAGGTACTGAAGCGAGTACTAATGAAGCAGCAATTACATCCCTATAATGAACAACGTTTGCAAGTAAAGAGGTCAATTGGTTATAAACCGGTGATTGAGTTCTGTTAAATGAATATTCTGTAAGTTATGCATTGAGACTGCCGGTTGTCAATTTGATCGGTTTCTATACGCTGAAGTTGTTGTAATGTTATGTTGTAATGTTATGTTGTTCACGTCAATAAAGTTCTAACGTTGGTTTTCGACCAACAGTTCTCAATTTCGAAAAACTAAGTTAAGTTGAAGTACATACGTAAATGTGTTCTCCTCGGCCTCTTCTTAAAAACTCCGAGGTATTCGCTGCTCACCGTTTACAAGCGATTTTAGTGAGACTGCTGCTGGCTGTACATTTCCATTGTACCTATTTATCCCATGTGTACAGACTGGTTAGAAACTTTATTGTTGTATTTGCCGGGTTATGAAATTACTTTCTAATTGAGCAAATATCTACACGCTCCTGATGTTCTATACCTTAACATATGCGAAGTAAAACAATATGGATAAAAATGAAAGTCCATAGCTAATATGTATATATTTTGTAGTAATGCTTAAGTTCGGCATTTATTTCTTAACTGGGTCGTAATGGTGGTGGTCTAGCATTGTATATTTGTGATCTACGAACAACATGTCGAACGTGTAACTATTTCTGTAATAGAAGCTTCATCAACTCCGTGAAGTACATAGATTTCACTGATTCCACCACAGCTAAATTTAATATCACAGTTATTATTCACCAGTCTCTCTGGAGCTTAGCATCAATGTCGCATGCAGTAGTATTAATAGTTTTATGGCAACCAAGGGTATGTTTGAGTGGATATTCCCAACGTCTTATTCCAGGAGCCCAAGAGAAGTTTCCAGCGATAGGCGGTACTTCATTAACAATATTATTTTTTATTTTATGAAGTGTTGTAACACTTCTCAATACTTTAGACCATACCTGCTGTTTCAGTTCTAAGTGGTAACCTTCTGCTTCCCGGGTATATCGCCGTTTCTGTTCCATAGTTCGCCGAACGATTTATTCTTGAACAATCTTACAGCCATTTTCTGCTACATCATTTCTGTCTGTTATACTAGACCGAGGACGAATTCACGAGAATTTTGGAAATTGAGAGTTAGAGATTCTGAACACTGTAGCTGCGACGGACCATTAAGAGTTTTCGGTTGATGGAGCCTTTTCTGTGAAATAAAACAATGCGGCATTCAGGGTAGATCCAACACACTGCTTTGTTTAAGCAATGACGGTGTTTACATTATGGTCACAGACTTCACGACTGCAAATTCACATTTAAAGTCCGTTCGCAGGTCGGTTTACTAAATCATAGGAATTTTGTACAAAATAGAATCATTCTACTAGGCAACGTTCCCCCCGGACCCGCAAGACTTTGTAAGAAGTGGTGAATTTTTGCGTTGGTTAATGTGTTTCACGTTATTTAGCATATCTGCACAGTAACACTAACACAAATTTTTGGCAGCTGTAAGCTACTGTAAGAAGAAATTATTGAAAAGAAAACGGCAAAGGTCTCAGTTGAACTATGCTTATTCGTCTCTGCTGATTTCAGTGTGTGACTCTTTGCAGTTGTGTGCTACAGCTGCCTCTGCTAACAGCAGTTAATCTCTCCCGTAATAAACAAACGGAAATATGAGGCGAGAGTCACGTGCAGACTGGCGATGATAATAGCTGTATCCCAGTGATGTGGCTGCTTCACTAATGGTGGCATTATTCGACTGACCGGCGCCAGTAAAAGTTTTACAGATACTTCGCTCCGAAACCGCCATTAACGAAGAGTGCAGATTTGCTGCGGAATGCGATATCGCACACTCCACATGTTGGACGCCTGTGTCCCAGGCCTAAGGTTAATTAATGGCCATACAATTCTGGGCGTTACAGTAGGATGGGCTCTGTTCAGCATGTAACAATACAACCACAGAATTCGGGGTTTGTGCTGTGCAGTTTAGAGGTTGTTTGAATTTATCGGAAAGCTGCCTTTTGCATCGTTCTCAGCTGTATTATGTCATCATTTGTGTCACACAGGTTTTATCAGTTTTCCAGTTTTTCATCATTCTTAATTTTCAGTTTTTATTGTTTCTCAATATTTTTTCTCTCCTCTTCCCATTTTTTCAGTAATATCATGAAATCTTAAAAATCTTTCATTCTAGTTCAATTTTTCTTTTTTACTGTCCACGTCAAATACCGGGTGATCAAAAAGTCAGTATAAATTTGAAAACTTAATAAACCACGGAATAATGTAGATAGAGAGGTAAAAACTGACACACATGCTTGGAATGACATGGGGTTTTATTAGAACCAAAAAAACAAAGTTCACAAAATGTCCGATAGATGGTGCTGGACAGCAAAACGTCAGTGACGGGTGAGAGGTACGCCGGTATGTTACAGAATCGCATCATCCTCAGCCTGGCTGGTAAACACCTGCTGGAACGTACGATGATTATGCAGGATGGCGCTCCACCCCATATTGCTAGACGCGTGAAAGATCTCTTGCGCGCGTCGTTTGGTGATGATCGTGTGCTCAGCCGCCACTTTCGTCATGATTGGCCTCCCAGGTCCCCAGACCTCAGTCCGTGCGATTATTAGCTTTGGGGTTACCTGAAGTCGCAAGTGTATCATGATCGACCGACATCTCTAGGGATGCAGAAAGACAACATCCGACGCCAATGCCTCACCATAACTCCGGAGATGCTTTACAGTGCTGTTCACAACATTATTCCTCGACTACAGCTATTGTTGAGGAATGATGGTGGACATATTGAGAATTTCCTGTAATGAACATCATCTTTGCTTTGTCTTACTTTGTTATGCTAATTATTGCTATTCTGATTAGATGAAGCGCCATCTTTCGGACATTTTTTTGAACTTCTGTATTTTATTTTTGTTCTAATAAAACCCCGTGTCATTCCAAGCATGTGTGTCAATTTGCACCTCTCTATCTACAGTATTCCGTGATTTATTCAGTTTTCAAATTTATACTGACATTTTGATCACCCGGTATATACTGATTTCACAGAAAGACGGAAAGATAATTTCGTTTTGAGAATGCAGTGAGAAAAAGAATTTCGATAATTTTCACGGACTTGTCCTATTTCTAGAACATAATTTTGTAGAAATATCACTGAAACCACAAGGAGCCTAACAGTACTGGTATCTGAGCCCAAATTTTCGCAGATAAATATCTACGTTCCTCTCCAGAGTCATCTCTTCGCTGTGGAGTCTGAATTACGTACTTCCCCCAACGAATTCTGCGCAGAAACTTACTGACTTTGTAACAGTTCAAGTTCTTCCCGCTGCAGTCCATCAATTTTCGAGACTGGATTAATAATAAATAGAAAACGATTAAGAGGGTGGTTTTAATGCTTCAGGTGTTCTACATAGTGTGGTTCCATTTGAGTACGATGCAGAGAACGCTCATACAAGGTGTGCAACCGTCAGAAAAGTTCAATGACTGCTCACAACTGACATGTCGAATGCATATCTGTTGTTTATTGATGTTAGTTCAAGCTGCCGCCAGAGTTACTCCGCTGACATTTATACACTAGAAATGAACACAGTCTCGGACTTTTAGACGGACGGTATTACTCTTCCCAAATATGTCAAGTCAGTTTGGCTTCCACTCGATATTTCATCTTCAGTTTGCCTAAGAGCCATTCATTGGACATCTCATCAATATCTACGTACTTTTCGTTTCCAGCTTTTCTCCGTAATCACATGTCAAAACTTACCTTATTCCTTTTTCCTGAAAGTACACGTTTCTAAGTCACAAACGACGACGCTCCAAATGTTGTATTCTAGGAATTGCTTCGATAATTTCAGCCACACCTTGGATCCTGCTGCTGTCTTTTTATGGTGAATGGTGTCTTTGCGGAGCCCATCATCTGTGTAACTCCTTTGATGCCACAGGCACATTTCGCAGGTCGACTCGGTAACTATTTGAAGAGATCAACATTCCCAACTGGTGATTTTAACGAAAGATTTGCTATGGTAAAAGATGAGGAAGGAAGAGCAAGGCTTAACGATCCAGCTACAAAGAGGTCACTGGAGACGGAACAGAAGCTCTGTTTGGGGTGGATGGAGAAGGAAATAGTCTGAAGCTTTTTTAAAAGAATCATTCTTGAATTTGCCACAAATGATTCAGAGAGACAGCGGAAAACCTAAATCTGGCTGGTCCTATGGAGATTTGAGCAGTCGTCCTCGCGAATGAGAGTCCAGTGTCGTATGAATACGCCACCTCTCTCTGTACTTGCATCAGCCTGTCGTTTTTAGATATTCTCATTACTTTCCACTTTACTGCGTTGATCGCTGTGCCATGTTTGTTTCCAGCTTCCACCAACCTTTTAACAGTCTTAACTTCCACGTCATCAGGTGGCCGTTATGCTTGTGTACGTAAATAATATACCACAAATGATGTTAAGGAAACATCTGATGTCTGAACGTAGTCTGCTTAGACTTAAACTATTGTTTCAGTGGGCTAGTCTTTGTTTTTAGTTTCTATTGACGAATGCCATGTAATGTAGTATATTTTGGTCTGCACACAAAACTGCAGCAAGCGACCCATAGATTAGTTACCACGCATCGTCTGTTGTGCTACCCTGCAGTGCACGTAATGATGATTTCGGGGTACGGCATTAGCTTCGAGCTCGTCGAATGACAATGAAAATCGTCGGTTCAGAAGTATTCTTCATGGTGGCATGAACACACAAAAGTTTGGAATGGAATATTGCTGTCACAGCTTCTTTTCCTTTATTGCTTATAATGAAAGAATTCTCATAAGAAAATTCAGATATACTCCTTGGGTCGCCAAAATATTTCGACTAGAATGCATGTATTCTTTCTACTATCATTTCTGAATATCCTAACTCAGATTTTCTGCTAGTTTCTTGAAATACAATGTGAAGAAAAAATTTCCCACTTGGCGGATGTCATACGATACCTCATCCCAATTCAACACAAAAGTGTATCTAGCAAAATCTAGTCCCGCCAATATGTTTAATAGAAACGCTATTTAAAGAACGAGGCACTGGCAACGCTGTAACTGCGTGCAGCGTGACTAAGAACAGGTAGCATTATCTCGATGCTATTCCGCAGCTGTCCCGTTAGCTCAGTGAGACTAGGCAATGGCGTTGGGAGCGAATATGCAGAATCGTCGATTTCTGAGTCGATGGTGCCAATCATCTTTTTCAGTTAAAGCATCAAATTGAATCCAATTCTGTATCCGCAATGAAGTATCTTGTGCACATCTTTCTGTTACTGTTACCTTTATTTAAACATTAAGGCATAACATTAACTTAGCCGCGCGGGATAGTTGCGTAGTCTACGGCGCCTTGTCACGGTTCAAGCGGCTACTTCCGTCGGAGGTTCGTATCCTCCCTCGGGCATGGGTATATGTGTTGTCCTTAGCGTAAGTTAGTTTAAGTTAGATTAAGTAGTGTGTAAGCCTAGGGACCGATGACCTCAGCAGTTTGGTGCCATAGAAACTTACCACAAATTCATTGACTTGTTACAGACGTAAATTACCGTTTTCTTTGTCCATAACACTTAAAATCCAATAGAAAATAATAGTGCTTACAGTTGGGGGGGGGGGGGGGTGTTGGGTTGTTGGGGGAAGGAGACCAGACAGCGAAGTCATCGGTCTCATCGGATTAGGGAAGGATGGGGAAGGAAGTCGGCCGTGCCCTTTCAGAGGAACCATCCCTGCATTTGCCTGGAGCGATTTAGGGAAATCACGGAAAACCTAAATCAGGATGGCCGGACGCGGGATTGAACCGTCGTCCTCCCGAATGCGAGTCCAGTGTCTAACCACTGCGCCACCTCGCTCGGTAGTGCTTACAGTAAGATCGTCTTTATCCAATGAGCTACGAAAAACACAATAGGTAGGTTTCTGTACGTCTGACGTTCAGGCTGACGGTCACAGGACCGGTACGTATACGTAAAAGCAATGTTCACTTTAGAGAAAATGTTCAAAGCGACTACCTTGCATTAGCAAACACTTCTCCACTTATAGGGTAATACTTCGTTGGATCCTGCGCAACACACCACGATTCACCATTACCGAAGCGGCATGCACGCAAACTATTAGTCATGTACATTCATTGGTGGAGTGCTATAAACTTGTTCTTTTAAGCGGCCTCACAAATAAAAATCTAGTGGATTACGGTTCGGAGAACATGGAGGTCAGAACATTGGACATCCACAACCAATCCGTTTCCCTGGAAACGCTTTTTTAAATAGTTACGCACATTCATTCTAAAGTATGGCAGTGCACCTTCATGCTGAAGCTACAGCTGTCGTCGAACGCCAATTGGAACGTTGTCTAGTGCGTCAGATAAATTATTGCAAAGAAACGTATGATGCAGGACCGCATTCAACTTGTCCGACAGTAAGTAAGAATCCAAAAGCATTCGTCCCACGATTCCAGCCCACAGGTTTATGCTAAAGCGTGCCTGAATGCCATGTTCAAGTGTGACATGTGGCTTGTGTTCCGACCAACAATGACAGTTGTGGAGGTCGAAAATACTTTCAAAAGAAAAAGCTAGATTCGTCAGTCATATCACCTTATGTATAAAATGTTCTAATGCACTCTTCTGGCTGCTGGTGTTGAGTTAACATGTAATTATATGGATGCAGTTATTCATCGTGCAACACTTCGACAGCCAGTCTTTGAGATATCTGGAGCTGTCTTCACCGAGGTGACTGGTCAACAGTTTCAAGAATCGCGTCCTGTGTTTGTGGGGTATGTTTAGTTCTTGGGCGACCTGTGTCCACTACTTGCGAGCGAAGATTACAGGTTTCCCGAAGGCGTTGCTCCAGGCGACAAAAAGCATTTTTGTTGGAAGGCGTCTTCCAGGGTAATGTGCAACATACGCATGAGCAGTAGCTGCAGCAGCTTGGTTATCGAACGCACCCTATCGACGTATTCATCGTTTGTGTATTCCATCGAGAAGGCTCCCTATATGACAGGACCAGTTATGATCGTGCAATGCGCAGTTAGTAGACACATACATGGAGTTTAATGGATCTCACTGTAATGTGATAGGTTATTTTCACGTGACAAAATGATATCCTGCTTATAAATGGCGAAATCTAGTGAACGGAAGTATAAAAAATAAGAAAAAGGAACGTACGATGATTTGAACCACAGCTCCACGGTAGATGTGGGTTGGATGTCCTAGCAGTCTACACAGTGCGTTACTACAGCTAGAACAATAGTGCGAGGTGATATACGTTCCTTCTACACTCCGATGCGCTGCACAATGTGACAGACTTGACAGCTTCTCGTTTTCATATACGTGTTTTCAAAATGACCTCGATCAGATTTTGCCAGGTAAACTTTTGTCTGGAATCTGGATGAGGAATCGCAAGCTGACCTGTATGTATGGCATTGTTCCTTCATCGTGCATATCGTCAGTTTCTTGCGAGGTGCACTTGTTATCTAGTTATCTACTTTCATTCATTAAATTGATGCTCTAAGAGGTGAGTCAAGAGGAAAGGCACATGCTATGACGGTAATAGTATTGGTGATTCTGGATAAAAATTTTAAATGAACATAGCCCTTTTCTAAATCCTATCCCCAACACAGCTGTTGAAAAATCACGGGCATCAGTCACACGTCCTCCTTCATCAGAACTCTCCCGATAATACAACCAAAGCGACATCAGGCTACACACTGTTGTATTTGCTGACCATTTTTAATGCGCACTTCACGTGCGCATGGTGTGGCGAAGAGTCCTGCAAGTGTATACGTTGTTCGCCTTACGTCTCAGTAGTACAGTGGTTGCTCCAGAGTACAACAGTGTTGTTACGGGTGCAGTCAAAACAGTACGAATCAGTTGTGTGAAAACGCCACAAGTCTTCACAAATGCGGATTACGGTAATATGATCTTTGTTAACAGGTTTTGCAACGTATCTTGGGCGTTGGATAGGTGTCCGTAGCGTCATTTCTTCGCCACTGAGGTCACCCGATGTTACTTCATGAGATTATTGGTTGTAGGGTTGGTATAAGAGAGAAGGCTACATGCGCAAAGTGAACCTAAGGTGGAACTTCTCGCTCGTATTTTTCATGCATGAGCTATAATGAAGGACCCTTCGAATGAGCTCGGATCAGCAACACAGTAGCTGTCTACAAGGTCTTCAAAATAGACTGCAATTAACGGTGGAGATTTTGAACGCCTTTGTGAGGAAAAGTGTACATTGAAACAAAGCATTATATAGCAATATTGCATTTTCTATCACGTGCATGAGTCCGGTTCCCCCACTGTTTTCATTAGTTTCCTCTGAAGCTGTTAAGAAAGGGACGTATATTCATAAGGGTTTTTTTATTCATAGTCACTAATAATAACACCCTCGAAGCATGTGTCTCTCCTCCTAACTTTCCCTGAATTCTTTCACATGCAATCCTTTTATATGCAATAATATATTTTGTTCAGCTGAAGTCTTCTTCGCCGGCCGAAGTGGCCGCGCGGTTCTGGCGCTGCAGTCTGGAACCGCGAGACCGCTACGGTCGCAGGTTCGAATCCTGCCTCGGGCATGGATGTTTGTGATGTCCTTAGGTTAGTTAGATGTAAGTAGTCCTAAGTTCTAGGGGACTAATGACCTCAGCAGTTGAGTCCCATAGTGCTCAGAGCCATTTTTTTGAAGTCTTCTTCCCTCTTTCAGATACACCGCTGGAAAACATACAACTGAAATATAATATAAATGACTTCAGAATACACAGAGGAGTCTGTTTACCTATAATCAAGGTAAATTATTTGTAAAATTCTCTATCAGTATACAATCGATGTTTGAAGGTTGACATATCTAAATACTGCAGGAGAACACTGCGCTGATGACCCAGTACCGCGTAACAGACTTTCATAAAGAGTACATTGGCAAGAGTCATAAATAACGTAATATTTGGCAGCACGTGTGGTCTGTTGTGCGTTCGAAGTACAAATGTGGAGTTTCAGTGGAATAATGTAAACCCTAGAGAACGCAACAGTATGCACACTTCGTGAGGGTAACGTGTGGACGTGTTACATCATTTTCGGTGTATCTGCACTGCGATGGTCCAGTACCAAAATTAACAGTGACCGCAAAATTCGGATCATGGGCACTATCCATTTCACTGTATTGTATTTTGATTTCATTGAAACTAGATGGCAAATGAGAAAGCAACATACGACAGTTGCGAACGAATGACAGAATACCGAATTAGAAGTGGCTGTGACCTATTGTAGAACGTTAGCAGCCGAGTTCTGATACTGTATATTATAGCGAAAGGAAATTCAAATATTCAAAACAAATTAAATCACTGTCATATAGCTGCAACATTACCTCATACTAAAGATATCTCCTTTTACAGGATAAAGCAATAATTTAACAAAAGTTTGTGAGACCGTAAAAGTTGTTATCTGGTTGCGAACTGTTCGTACGTTAACAGGGAAACGTAATTAGTAACGTACAGGGACTTCCGCTTGGTTGCGATGTAGCGCGATATGGTTTTTTCGTTTTCTTTCAGAAAACACTCGCTTACGCTTCTCTGATTTATCACCCGCTTCGAAATTTTGCGTTACTAAATGACTTTAAAAGTTAACTGGAGCGAGAATACATGAGGGAGAAGCTCAGCCACCAGTTACGTCGTCCTCAACTGTCTCTTCCCAATCCTCAATATACTCTGACGGCGAGCTCAACTGTTTCATATCTGTTGGCTAATAGCACCATGGATCATATGTACGAATTGAAAATGTCATAAAGCTGACTGACATGGATACAGAGAAAACTACATCCTTTGTCAGAACTAAAGTGATTTCATTCGTACGAGGGCGTGATGAAAAGCATTGCCTACGAATTTTCTTACGTGAAAACTCAAAGCTTTTTAAATAAGACAAACTTTATTTACATTCCACATCTTACTCTTTATGGTTACGTATATGCAACCCACAGTGCTCCGAATTGTTGAGTATAACATGGCAGTGTGAAGTAACTATATCGGTGTGTGAGAATCATGTTGCCGTAATTGGGTTTCAGATCCCATGACTTCGT
Organism: Schistocerca americana; assembly: GCF_021461395.2. NCBI lineage: Eukaryota > Metazoa > Arthropoda > Insecta > Orthoptera > Acrididae > Schistocerca > Schistocerca americana. Next base: position 706,212,261 of record NC_060130.1, on the reverse strand, counting down.
ACTCTCATGAAGCACATTGTTCTTCAGCACGATAATGCCAGACCACACACGAGAGCTGCGACATCTGCAACAATTCAGCTCCTTGGGTTCACTGTCGCTGATCGTCCTCCATACGTTCCAAATTTCGTCATATACGATTTTCATTTGTTTGCTAAACTTAAAGAACACCGTCGACGACTTCACTTTGATAGTGATGAAGCGATGCAAGCAGAGTTGACATTGTGGTTCGTCAACGAAGTCAAATATTCTACAGTGACAGTGTCAACAAACTGGTCTCTCGTTACGAGAAATGTGTTCGTCGCCAGAGATACTGTGCTGAGAAACAAATACGTAGACATAAAGAACAAAGGCGTAGACTATTAATAACGTTCGTTTTATGTAAAAAAACTTGAGTTTTTAACTAAAAAAATTCAGAGGAATTAAGTTTCAGCACGCCCTCTCATGTAATGAACATGTACATGAAATGAGTCTCAAATTCAAGTACGATGTCGATCAAGCCCTAGCAAAATATTCAGAGAGGGGAATAAGTAAACCCAGGAAAGGTGTGACCTTGGCACCCTTATTATACCACACACAATGTTAGAAAGCTTCTTATAGCACAGAGAATTCTACACAATTAATCCGCTGCAAGGTGTAACTTCGCCGACAGGTGGATTTTAATTGACTCGCACTAGTAAACGAGAAGAGGAACAGCGAAAGTTTTCAATAAAAGCATTGAATACTATGGCAGATACTGTCTAAAAACACAAAGCCATATTAGTCTTCAATATAGCTATTAGCGTCCCAAAGGTTATTATGCAGGCATTCTTTGCCGAAACAGAGACGAAAGCACTTAAGATCAAAACGAAATCTGAATATATCCATACAATTTATAAATATAGATGTACGTACGTATGTAGAGGGTGACAATTATTAAACAATATGAAAAAATACTCAAATTAGTTACAAACTGCGGCGTGTACACACTTTATTCAACGTGTAAATGTCACTAAAGGTATTCGTATTTACGTTATCACATGTTCGATATTCCTGCCATCGTTGGCGATGATGTGGCGCGGGCGAATAGCGAAATTCTGCTTGATCCACCTAAGTGTCGAAACATCGATCCTGTCGACGACCTCCTGAATGGCTGTTTTCGGCGACAATGGTTTTGTGGTTATTGTTGTACACTTTGTCTTCAATACAGTCCCGCAAAAAGAAGTCGCATGTTTTCTGATCTGGAGAGTATGGCGGCCAATCGAGGTCCATGCCAATGGCCTCTGGGTGCCCCACAGTCAGAACAAGGTCCTCAAGAAACATTAAGTTTTAATTTACTACTTCTTTCCTACTAATTGTATTCGTAACATATTTTGCATACAGTATTCACATATACCCCTGAATGTACCAGAAAAATTACACTCCTGTACGACACCTAGTTCAGGAGGTATGTCATACACACTGAGAAACGTGAGTAACTGCCGCATCAAGCATGACCTTTTTAATGTACTACTTATTTACCGTTAATTCTATTCAAAACACATTTTCCACACTGTAAGCACATATACCACTGGAAGTACCTGCAAAGTAACATCATTGTACAGCACATTGTTCAGGAGATACGACATCACAAATATTGAGCTGCGTGTAAATGAAACTGCAGTACGAAATTCGCTAGTCATAGAGGTGAAATACGTGTACAAATACGGGTAACACATGTTAAATATATGTGGAATATATTTGACATGTTCGAACGTGGGTAAGGCCAAGGATCAAAAGCTCATCTTAAACCCCTGGATCGATTTCAGTCACGTCTGGTCCACATATTAATAATTACAATCTGGAAAGAAATAGTGTAGAGGTAGAATCACGTTTCCTATTAGGATGAGTGTGATAATGCTGAGAGAGAAGGTAGGAAGAGGAGGTGGATAGATAGTGTGGGAGCACAAGGAGATGAACAGATATAGGAGAGGGGGAAGTAGACAGACAGAGGGGTAGGAGGCGATGAACAGATAAAGGAAAGAGGAGGAGATGGACACAGAAAGGAAAGGGGAGGAGATAATCAGGGAGAGGTGGAAGAGGAGATGGATGGAGAGAGGGGGGGAGGAGAAAATGGAGAGGGATAGATAGATAGATAGATAGATAGATAGATAGATAGAGAGAAAGAGAGAGAGAGAGAGAGAGAGAGAGAGAGAGAGAGAGAGAGAGAGAGAGAGGGAGGGAGGGAGGGAGGGAGGGAGGAGAAAGTGACTGACAAAGAGAGAGGCAGGAGAAAATGGAATTAGAGGTGGAGATGAAGTAGATTGACAGAGTGGTGAGCAGCAGAGTGACAGATATAGGGGGACGAGGAGACAGACAGGGAGAGGGGTAGGAGGAGATGGAATTATAGAGGGGAGGAGGACACTCACAGAGGGGTAAGGAGCAGATGGACAGGGGGGGGGGGGGAGGAGGTAGCTCCTATAACACTTCACCAAGACAGTGAGATATTCAGATCAAGAAGTGGAGACAGACAGAGAGATCTCCAATCAACAAAACTATTCTCAGACGACGTACACACGTTTTCTGCTCGAGCACAAGGAATGTAGGAAGCAAATGCGTCCGCTGCCACTGAGTTGACCGAGCAAGATGAAATTCTTCGCAGCGTGTAGATGCAATGTAAGACGAAAATTCAGTCACACCGTAATACACTGCAGCAAACTGTTCCTCAACTACTATTCCCGTCAGTTAGAAGATGCTATACACAAAACCAAATTACCTGTTTCAATAACTGATATTTGTAATTTTTAAAACGACGATCCCATTTTCTGTATAACAATGAGCACTGACCAATACAAGCGTTACTGTTTCATATTATAATAGGGGTTTTGCATTTCATTTGGCTACTGTCAAGCTTTTATGTCTGCATCCTGGCTGACATCAATTTTATAGGAATTAGGTAGACGGCTAAGATGCATTACTGTTCCTGACGTTTCGTCTCCCACAATGAGGGACGTACTCAGAGTCAATAGAGACATAGTTAGTTGTTTCTCAAACCTAAACTACTTTCAAAAGATAATCAATATGAAATGTATCAGCTCAGATGGGGTAAATTACCGAACTGTTTCTTCGTAACCACGCAACGCTGGAGTCGTAATGTCATCCTACTGTCTACAGAAGGCCAACTCGCATCGACAAATACCTTCACAAAAGTTCTCATCGCCAACCGAAGCAGACAGGAGTAAAGGCTACTCTGACAGGTATAAATACACACTACATCCGAAAAGACATAGAGCTTCTGTCGAAAAAAACTGCCAGTTAACGGAACGATTTCCTTCCGTTTCTCACAAACTATCACAGATACGATAAAGAGAGCGTTAAGAAAGCGAAATATGGACACAGTGTGTGACTCAACAATAAGTCGCGTCAGTATCTGAACACTGAAGGACCCACGTGCCACGGTAGGAGTGGGGAAAATCATTTTCACATGCAGTCAGCTGCAGGTAGGAACTACATAAGAAACAACACCGGGCTTAAAGAACACAATAGCAAATGTTGTCTGAAAAAAAAAAATATCCACAGCAGTGAATCATGCACTGGAGCAGGTGACCACAAATTGCTTTTCTCTTGAAAAAAAAAATTTCATCAGTATCCATTTATTACTCTGCTAGAATGTCGTAGAAATTCAGCAATACTAAATCACTGTAGCAGGAAAAGAAGACAACTGAAATTAGACCAATTGTGCACCCCAGTGCTAAATAAAGTAATCAGCACCACCTATATTGCCGTATAGGCTCCACGACATACGTCATAGCGATTCTGCCGTCTTTAACAACTGTGGATGTCTTCACAAATCGACCGTTCAGCGGATAAGAACTTGTGCATGTTCAGCGAATATTGTATCGCTTTTCAAAACAGTTTCGCTGGAGAATAAACTATCTATATCTTGAGTGCTTTGAGGATTAATTCCGCACTAGCAGACAAAATGTCACATACACAAAACTGCCTATTACCCGGCCTAATTCAGAGAAACCCAATGAGACTGAAGACGTAACCACCGCCGTGAAAGCCTGCGTTTTACGAGAACAGTATCATAATAATGAGTGGGGTATCGTTTCTTTCTCATCAGTCTTAGTACTTTTTCAGGTTACTTTGGAAACAATAATGTTACAGTGTTGAAGCATTTTAACATTAACTCTACATTATCTTAGTTAACTAGTTTCTAAATAAAGCTCAAAACGTAAAAATAATCTTATAAGTAAGTGCTCGGACTCACGATAAATCTTGGACTGCCTTTAACCAAAGGATGAAACCTCCGAAAAACCATATGCCCTATAATGGTAATATTTCGTTATTTTGCAGCTACTAAACTGCAGACAATATGTTTCGAATTTATACAAGGAAATGGCAAAATAGTCTGCTAACAAAGTTCTGAGTTAAATGAAAGGGCCACGCCAAACGAGTATGGAACAAACATGAAACCAAACTGAGAGAAAATGTGCGTATAAGTAATAATTCTCATGTACAAAGTTTAACGTAGCAAGCTGACTTATTTCAATTTTCTCACAAGCGATGCAACGGCTGTAAGTCTGTCAGTGACAGCTGTGGGCAGAGATGGGCTACCGATTCGAAAACCTAACGCTATGGTGGGCCCTTGTGTGGTGGTTCTAAAGCAAAACGTTACATGTATATTAAGGCACTATGCTTGTAAAATTCACAACAAAAATAAAGTGTGCATCGAAAGGACGATGAAACTTACTGACGATTACGTAACCAATATGTAAGAGTCATGTTTCTTTTCCCTTTATTGTCATTTCATCCCCCTCACCCCACATGGGAGGGCGGTGGGCTGTCAACGGATACAAGTCATCGCACTTCAGCAATATGAGAGTAAAAGTTCTGAGACATAGCATAACATTAGATATGGCAGTTGTCATAACGAATGTTTCACACAGTAAAAAGACACATTGTCAGTTGCCTAAGTTAAAATATAAAACGCTGATTAGTTTACTAATTAAAATATTGACACAGATAAAAGGGTAAATGACTGTTTCACAAAATATAAAAAAGATCGGACAGTTGCAAGGAGGAATTCGGGAGAGTGAAGCGGGATGCCATTCTTGACCAATGCTTAGGATGTGAGTGGAGAGGAGTTGTGAGAAAGTAAACCCTGCTCTGGGGAGCTGGAATGGGTTCTTTTAGATCGGGTAGAATGGGTATATTCAGGTCAGGTAAGGGAAGGCGATTAAAGTTTCGTTGGGAGACGATGTGTAGAGTGTGGAGGTGTAGTGCTGAGCGAAAGTGGTGGTAAGGCGCGGCAGGGAAAAAAGAGCATAGAGCGGGTGTGGGTAGTGTCCAGTTGACTGATAACATAGGATATTCGGAGATGTTAAAAATGGAATAGGAGGGAGGGAAACTTTATGTTTGGCAGCGGATGCAGCTAGGGAAGGGTAATCGGATTCCAATGGCTAGGCAGAGTGCATGAAATTTGAGGACCTGTAGGGCATGATAAAAGGAGGGATGAGCGAAAGTCCATGCCACATTTGCAAAGGAGAGGAAGGGTCGGATCAGGGATACATAGATGTGAAGCATTTTGGAAGGGTGCAATGCCCACGTTCCGCCAGTTAGTAGTTTTATTAATTTCAGTCTTCTGTAGGATTTCTGCTGAATGTTTAGTAGATGGTTTGATCGTACTAGCATCATCCTTAACGGAACGTGTCGCTACTAATGTGTGTGTGTGCGTGTGTTTGTTATCGGATAGAATAGCGCAGGATCATAATTCAGCACAATTAACTTTGACCTTCTACTGCCAAACTGCTAGTCTTACTGGATTGCACTGTGTAAGAACCATTCAAAGACTGTGAAAATATGCATCAACAACGTTAATACTATACAGTGAACGATTCACATCTTACGTAAACATCTCGCTATAGTATAGTTACTCAGTATCATGGATGACAATGTGACTACGGAGCTCAAAAACCAGTGGACTCGAACTCTAAGAGAATGAAGCTACGATTCTGTAAATGAAATTCAACATCGACTCTAACATTCACAAATCATTTATCGGTTCCCGGAGTTGTATATAATGAACCATTAATGAAATTAATATTCCATAACTGTTTTGAAATAATAACATCACATAGTATACAATGAACGTCAGTGATGGTAAACGTATGTGACGAAACAGCGACGTTTTGCGAGAGTAACTGTCTATTCTCTTCCCACCCATAATGTTCTAACACGAGAAACAGACACTAGTGCAAGACATAGTATTTTTCAGCACGAAAAATAGGTACTTACGTAAGACAGCAGACCACAGCACACCATGTGTTTAACACCGACCAGAAGTCAGGAACACTAACTTCATATTTCAACCCAGACTTCGGAACATAATCGAAGAGTAATTTAAGATATGACCACCACCCATGGCGATCCTGATTGCAGAGCACAAGTCACACAGGTCCAACACGCATGAACACTTAAATCTACTTGACAGAGAGACATATTCGTTCCCCCATGGCTCCATGTGCAGGTGGAATAGCAAAAGATGTCGATTAGCAGTGATGTAGGATACTCCCCACGACGTGTTGTACGCTGGGACGCTGGCTTCCAGAATATACATAGTCGTCTTTCTAAGGTTTTGAGGCTTAGTAGAAGCAATACCAAAGTCAAACACGGCACACAACAGACACCTCTCATTTCTTATTTACTGTGAAGGTGTTTGTACTGGAAAATGTGCTATAATATTTCACACATTTGTTTGTGTCGCTTTATCTAAGTTGGTATAGTACCATACTAGCATATGTAGTAGTACAAGTAGTACTACTAGTAGTAGTAGAGGCAGCAGCAGAAGTAGTAGTAGTCGTAGTAGTAGAAGAAGAAGAAGAAGAAGAAGAAGAAGAAGATGGACTGTGCGGCTGGTCCCGGCGGAGGTTCCAGTCCTCTCTCGGGCGTGGATGTGTGTGTTTGTCCTTAGGATAATTTAGGTTAAGTAGTGTGTAAGCTTAAGGACTGATGACCTTAGCAGTTAAGTCCCATAAGATTTCACACACATGTGAACATGTGTGTGAAGAAGATTCAATAGATTCATACAGTGAGCCCCATGGAGAATTCAGATTGCAATAGTTTCCTAACTCCAGGATTCTCACTCAGCTTTACCACAGCGACAAACACTGATTTGAGGGGTGAAAAAATAACATTTTATCTAACGCTGATCTGTGCTACATGGGAAATGTAAGATTTCCAACAGGTTTATACACCCTACTCATCTGTAGCGTCCAGGCTTGCTACTCATCATGAATGAAGTCTCTACTATGAATTTTTAACGTGTTACTCACATCTGACGTTCCAACACTGTAAACCACTGAACGGAGTAGCCATATTTCTATGATATCACCCTGCAGTTACTGACCTGCATGGATCTAAGTATCGAATTCATGGTGTCTTCGATGACATCAGAAACCTAGCTGGCTTACCCTGAGGACATGTACGCAATGCAAAACAATTTTTCCGATCCCCATGCCACTGCTACCATCTACCACCCCCCCCCCGCCCCCACCACTCATTTTCTGTACAAGCTTACTAACCATCAAGCAAACCCACCACTTGTGCTCTGTACTCCATACTGAAACGTTGATCATAATCATCGTAAAGAGTAATCAGAGATATTACTGCCTCCAGGCAGAAGAAACTACTTGCACATTCAATTATGAGTATAAACGATTCATCTGCCTCAATATTTACTACTCTTTATGTGTGTGTGCGTGTGTGGGGATGGAAACCAAGTACATTCCAGCAGCAGAAATCAAGTCAGCACGCAGACAAGCTCACCGATGCAGCTGCCAATATGCTGGAGTCGAAACTAAATTAGCATGGAGAATTGTTCCCAGACTATGTGTTTTCACTAGAGCCATCACCGGCACCAATAGGTCAGTATGCAGACAAGTACCCTGATATGGCGTGTGATATATAGGAGCAGGGCAGAGAATTGTTTCTGGTCCTTGAATTTCCACTATAATCAACATCTCCACCACCCGTCGAGGCTCGAGCCTCAGTCAGCTACATTACATACTTTCGCCATAAAATGAGTCTCTCCATCGTGTTCCGTACTGCTGCCCACGTAATTGCTCACAACTTATTAGGTACTGTGAAACTACATTACTTTTTGTCAACGGTACGAAGTGCAGTGTTTCGCCTAATTCAGAAATTTTTCCCTAACTCTACTCCAATAGAACTTTACTATTATCAGGTTGTAGATTCGCTAACTATTATGACCAACAAGTGAATGTGGTGGCAGCTAAGTACCAATTCTTGCGTTTGCAAGAAAAGGTCAGAACAAACTTATTTTGAGTGGGTAACAGATTTGCAGGGTATGATGAGGAAATGTAAATTCTAATGTGCTTGTGGTGCTTTATAAAATGGTTCAAATGGCTCTGAGCACTATTGGACTTAACATCTGAGGTCATCAGTCCCCTAGAACTTAGAACTACTTAAACCTAACTAACCTAAGGACATCACACACATCCATGCCCGAGGCAGGATTCCAACCTGCGACCGTAGCGGTCACGCGGTTCCAGACTGTAGCGCCTCGAACCGCACGGCCACACCGGGCGGCTGTGGTGCTTTATATTCAAATGTTCTGTTACGTGATGCAATCGTGTACAATGTAACTGATGTCAAACTTAGAGAACTGATTTTTAAACAGTCAGATCCATCATTTCAGCGCGTAGAGCAAATAATAGATCAGTAAGATTCAGGTGCCGTGTCGGCCGATAAAATTGAGCATCCACCAATTTGCTAGGTCAAGTCATGTCTGGCTCGCGACCGTCCCATTAGGCAGTGACAGCCTGCGTGCCCGCGCCGCGCCGTGTAAACAGCTCTCTAACAGGAAAATAGAATTAAGTCATGCCCTCAATGCCATTCACGATACAAACGCCCAGACTGCCCGTCTAGACAAGCACACTGTTTTGCTTGTGTCAAGATAGGTCCATACAATCCGTATGTTTGTAATGGAACAAACATAAGAATACTGCCCAATCACAAATATCTAGTCACAAGGCAAAAGTAATCAGTACTGTGTACTCAAGCCTGCAAAACTAGCAAGCAAACTGTTTCTTCAGTACTACGCCAGTCCAATAAGCTTTTTGCTCGTTTGCATATTAGTGGAAAACGTGCGAAATTACATTTGGACATGCGTGTCTCTGTTACATTGCTAAATCGTAACACATATGAACCATTAGACTCCCCACGCCTGTCTAAAACTAGCACGCACCTGACGGCTTACAATGGAGAAGACATTACCGTTCTTGGAACATGTACTTTGCTTGCCACGTATCGCTCACATACGCGAACTGTGACTTTCACTATGCTAAAATCACGCGAGTGTGAGATGATATTTGGCCTTGATTCGTTTGATATGTTTGGCTTTAAGATTCAGAACAATGTGTTGTCAGTGACTGCATTCAATGCTAAAGACAGTATATCCAGCTTTCTGAAAGAAATAAGTGAACTCTTTTCTAAAGCTTTAGCAAAGGCTAATAATTTAGTTGCACATACTCTGAAAGACGATGCTCAGCCGAAATTTTGACGGGCCAGAAGTTTTCCCACTGCATTATGGGACAAAGACGCTGTTGAACTTAAAGAATAGCAAGATAGCGGAGTTACTGCGCTCATACAAGCTAATCAATGGGCAAGTCTACTGGTTTTGCTCCCAAAACCTTCACGTCGCATTTGCCTATGTGTTGACTTTACGTCTACAGTCAAACCACAAAGTGTGATTGCTAATTACCCACTGCCACGGCCAGAGGGTCCCATGGACAAATTAGGCGTTGGTAGGTGCCTTTCAAAAACTGATTTGCTCGATGCATATCTTTAGATACCACTAGATGAAGGATCTCAAACCATGTGTGTTGTGAACACTCATTTGGGCCTATTTAAATATTTGCTTTTGCCTTTTGGTAGTGCTTCTGCACCCGCCATTTTCCAACGCTATTCGGAACAGTTAACAGCCAAGTGCCAAATTGTTCAAACTATTTGGACGATACTTGCACTTGAAGAACACATTGCAAACTGGCGTGCTTTGTTTCGTCTGTTATCTGAAGCAGGCCTAAAGTGTAGACTGGACAAGCGTGATTTTTTTTTAAACCTGAGTTACAGTATCTTGGTCATGTCATAAATAGTGAAGGTGTAAATTCTCTTCACTCACATTTGTTAGCCATACGAGACCTGCCAGTTCCTCGCAATGTCACAGAATTGCAGTCAGTCTTAGAGAAAATGAACTATTATATTCGGTTCATAACGAATGCTGCACAAGTCGCAGCTCCGTTGCATCGCAAGCGTCGCAAGAACGTCCACTTTGTTTGGACAGATGAGTGCCAAGAAGCTTTCCAAAAACTTAAGGATGCATTGCTCAGTGATCGGTGCTTGGTTCACTTTGATCCTGACAAACCAGTTGTGTTGCAAGTTGACGCTTCAAATGTTCAAATGTGTGTGAATTCCTAAGGGATCACACTGCTGAGGTCATCGGTCCCTAGACTAACAAATTACTTAATTTAACTTATGCTAAGAGCAACACACACACCCATGCCCGAGGGAGGACTCGAACCTCCGGCAGGGAGAGGCCGCGGAATCCGTGACATGGCGCCTCAAACCGCACGACCACTCCGCGCGGCGTTAACGCTTTCTCTTACGGAATCTGTGCAGTGCTTTCGCACAGATTTGGTGATGAAGAAAGGCCTACTGTTTTCGCATCAAAAGTGTTATCCAAAGCTCAGTGCAACTATTCAATAACAGAGAAAGAGGCACTGGCTACGGTGTCACCAAATTCCACCACTATTTGTATCCCAGAAAATTGTACTTAATAACGGATCAGAAGCCATTGCAGTCCTTGTTTCATCCGACGAAGCCGCTTCCTGTATGAACTGCAAAACAATTGTCAAGATGGGCTTTGTTGTTGTCTCAATACCAGTATGAGAATGTGTGTCATCCGACAGCTCAACATGGAAATGCGGGCGCGCTTTCAAGTCTTTCTATTGGTCCTGATACAGACTTTGACGCTTCTGCTGCATCTTGTTGTCACATCGATGCTCAGGATTCTGAATTGCTTCACTCCTTTTGTATGAACTATAGGAAAATTGCACAGGCCATGGAAGCTGATTCAGATTTGAACATTTTGCTAAAATACGTTGGCACATCTTGGCCTCGCTCATTGCATAACATGAAGAACTCTTTAGTGCGCCGATGCTTTGCACGTCGGCATAGCCTCGTTATACAGAAAGGTGTAATTCTTGTTCAGAGCGACAGTCGACTTTCACGAGTGTTGATTCCCAAAGCTTTGCAAAAATAAGTGTTGCAGTTACTTCAGCAAGGACACTGGGGGATTATTCTTACGAAACAGTTTGTGCGACGACATTGTACTCGGCAGGGCATAAACACCCAAATAGAACATATGACGAGCCGGCCGCTGTGGCTGAGAGGTCCTAGGAACTTCAGTCAGGAACCACGCGGCTGCTACGGTCGGTCAAGGGTGTTTGTCATGTCCTTAGGTTAGTTGAGTTGAAGTAGTTCAAAGTCTAGGGGACTGATGACCTCTGATGTTAAGTCCCATAGTGCTTGAAGCCATTTGAACCATCTAGAACATATGACGACACAGTTTGCGAAAAATCAGTCCGCTCCACCACAAAAATTATCTGCTTGGTCTACGTCGCAATCACTATGGCAACTTGCGCACGTAGTCTTTGTAGGGCCTTTTCGGAACACTCGTAAGTCATTGTGTTAGACACTTAGAGTATGTCTTATTTTGCTGTGCCAATGAACTCGACAACATCAGGAAGCACAGTTCAGGCGTGTTCCTCTATTTATTGCCTCGAAGATTTGCCTGAAGTTATAGTGTCGGACAACGGCCCTCAGTTCACGTCAAATGAATTTTAAACATTCTGTGAACTCAATGGCAACTTTTTCTCGCCTCCTATCGTTCGCATCCACGAGATGGACCATCGCCGGCTGAACTGCTTCAGTTGCTTTATACAGTTGCAGAAGCCTATATATGATTTGTGTCAGTCAGAAGCGATGTGTTTGATTCACAAAGTAGTAGCTCAATTCTCTTAGAGTTTGAGACCGCTGGGTTTGGAGCTCTGTATTCACAACATTACCAATTATACTGAGTAACTACTCTATAGCGAGGTCCTTACGTGAGATGTGAATCGTTCGCTGCATGATATTCTTATTGTAGCTGTATATTTTCGCTGTCCTTGAATGGTACTTATACACTGCAATCCAGTAAGACCGTCAGCACTTGAGAGCTGAAGATCACAATTATTTATGCTGCATTACGATCCTACCCTATTCAGTCCTACAACAAACATAAGCACACACACACATTGGAATGGCTCTGAGCACTATGGGACTCAACATCTTAGGTCATAAGTCCCCTAGAACTTAGAACTACTTAAACTTAACTAACCTAAGGACATCACACACACCCATGCCCGAGGCAGGATTCGAACCTGCGACCGTAGCAGTCCCGCGGTCCCGGACTGCAGCGCCAGAACCGCTAGACCACCGCGGCCGGCACACACACATTGGTAACGACGTGTTCTTTAAAGAATGACGCTAATACGGTCAGTTTTAGGATACATGACAAACATATATCGAACGGAGTCATAGGCATCCTGTTCACATACAACATTTATGTGTATCTCAGACGAAAGTATAGCGGTATGACACGAAATTTACTTCTTTCGGTAAAATTTTCATCTATTTAAGCACAAAGATGCATGATTTGTCTTGGATGTGTGCTAGATTACCTAAGGGGGATTTTGTTGCGCTGTATTCTTGCATCCTGTGTTGATGTTATTGGTCAATTTGTAATCGTAGGAAATGTGAGGTAGCACTACTTGCCTGCTGCTCTCGATTGTGTCAGTTTTATATCTAATCATTTTCAATAACATCTCGCGTAAAGTATGCCTGTGCACACATCTCAAAACTTGTTTCGGCTTCTTGCTAGCTTATGTGAAGTGAGGGTGCTGCTGTGTACTATAAACGTCGGTATGATCAATATTGTGTGCCTACACATTTCTAATAGAAGTACAAGTCCATCGCTTACGAGTCCAATTTCATATCAGCAAACAAATACAGCCGTGTACGTGGCTGGCGCCAGCATGCTGCGCTCCGCGCCGTACCACAGTTTGCGTAGGGGGTCGTGCTCAGCTGTTACACGGATGGACTGTGGATTCTATTCGCTCGCATTCACCGGACCATGTCGGCAGGTTGCATAGCGGTCTAGCGCATGTGTTACTGGTGACAGATTTTCGTGTTTAAATGCCCTGCATAAGTAATCTACATGCCATTGCTCTCGAAAGACATTGTTTTTCCGTTGTTCATACTGAACGCATCTTTGACCGTTACAGCTCGCCTTGTAAATAAGTATACCGTGTATCGGTCTAAAATTGAATAGCTCTCTACGACGGTACCTAAAGGCTACTGCTGCTCAGTTGTTCTTTCTTACAGCATCTCACGCGAACAAACCAGCTGCGTCTTTATCTGTTGTTACTCGTACTTTACGTACTTTGGCCTTGCACTGCTATGTTTCAGAAAAATAGCTCGATGTGGTCATATTGTCGAGCCGTGCACGTCTGCTTTGGTGCCCTGCAGTTAATTCTCGGCAAACAGTACCCTGTAACAGTGATCATGCAGTCAAGTAGACTACGCATTGGATAGAATTGCGAATTAACGAATTACACAGAAATATAAAATAAAATATAAATAATTAATTTAATAACAATTGTTCTATTCTAACATCTCCAAATTATTTAGACAACAGAGATGGTTCAAATGGCTCTAAGCACTATGGAACTTAACATCTGAAGTCATCAGTCCCCTAGAACTTAGAACTACATAAACGTAACTAACCTAAGGACATCACACACATCCATGCCCGAGGCAGGATTCGAACCTTCTACCGTAGCAGTTTCGCGGTTCCGGACTTAAGCGCCTAGAACCACTCGGCCACCGCGGCCGGCGAAACGGCGACACTTTCTGCGCAACCCGCCCATCATTTTGCACTACAATGAGCGGGAGCATACAGCGCAAGCTGTGGCTGCTGTGTTTCGTCGATGGCTGGAGAGTACTATACCATCCACCACACTCCCCGGACGTAAGTCCTTGTGACTTTTATTTGATTCCGAAGATGAAGGAACCACTTCGTGACATTCGCTTTAGAACTGTTTCAGAGATTCGACAGGCAGTAGACCGCTCCATTCGCACAATCAACAGAACAGTCTCTGCTAAGAGTATACTACGCCTTCCACATCGCTGAGAACGGGTTCTACACAACGCTGCTGACTACTTTGAAGGACGGTGACAGGTGCAAACATACTCTTTTGTATCGGTTGTGAATAAATAGTTACCACTTTTTAAGTTCCAACCCTCGTATTTGCCGCGCTTTTTGTGGCTGCTATTCGTGCTGTAAATAAGTATAAATGTGTTTCAGAGTTTTGTTGCTACATGCCTCGTGGATGTAAGTTCAAGTGCTTGACAGCTCTGTTATGATGGTTATGTTATTGTACGCAAATTATCATTTTCCCTTCTAAAAACACCTTATTTACGTAGTGAACTTTTCAAGCAGAGAACCTTACTATTTCTTGTTTTCTCTTCGCTTCTTTGCACGGCACTAAAGCTCATAATAGTGTTAGGTTATCGGATGGATAGTATGCGCTTGGTGTCGCTTTATGCCAGGAGCTGTCGCTGACGGTCGTTGGGCTGACTACCGGCTACCTGATTCTTATACCTTAGGCAACGCAGCGACCTTCGCAGTACAGAGTTCTGCCCATTCTTCTGAGTGCATCAGTACTGCGCGGTGGCGGATTGCTCGAGCGCAGAAAGGGAACTCTCCGTGCAAACACATTTGTTTTAACAAAGACTGAAGTGTTCCTACTGAACGGTTTGCAGGCGGGACTTTAATTTAAGGGAATAAGTTGAGCGGTGAAAGGGTGTGGGGGGGGGGGGGGGGGGGAGGTTTAGTGTTTGTTTGGATAAAAACGCATATGGTGACACGCAAACATACAGTTAGGAGAAGCAGTGACCATGTACCTCTGAGTGAATAGTAACCAGCAGGGAAGACGTTTCAGCTATGTCAGAACACAGGCCTCTACTTGTACAAAGATCCTTTGTTTCTGACGTCGTAGTGCCAGAATTCCATAACTCAGATTCTGGTGACATAGAGCCTGTCCCAGTATACCATGGTCGTCATGTTCGGTCGCCATCTCGTATTTCCAGGTCACCCATCTTGGACTCTGATGTCATAATGGAGCCACTCCAGTATCTCAAGTCTGGGACAGTATGCCAAAATTCTACACTTTTATAAATGGCCAACAGGTTTGAGCTGGATAATGACATCATAGGGCAGCACCAGTCTGCCCCCTGTCACAGTCTTCGACTCCCATCTTGCATTCCGGGTAAGACGTCTTTGATTCTCACGTCGGAATTACGCTTCAGCTCGTATTCCATGTCTCGGTCTGTGATGTCACGAGCCAGGGCCTGTATTTCAGTCAGTCGGCATGACAAATGACAATGCACCATTTTGAATTTCCCGGCAACTTATACTTGGGATAGAAGCCCAACGACAACACGAAATACACTAGTGCACTTGGGCTATTTTCTGAATTTCCCACCAAATATTTAAATTTCCCACCTAAAATTGAATTCCCTCTATTTTATACGTATGACAATTGGACTTTGTCAGAGTGGTGGGGAAATCCTATGACCATGGATGACATCACTGACGACGTCAAAAAGTTAAATATATCACAATTCCCATAGTACGGCGCTCTGACTGCTACGTATGGTAGAATGTTGGTACAACGCTACGACCAGTGTCTAAGTTGGAGCGACTATGTAGAGAAGTAGCTGGAAGATGTAGCTAACTATTACAAACAAAAAATTTTAGTTTTTATCAGTGGTTTCCTTTTCGTGTCAATCGCAGCTTACTTTCCGAACAGCCCTCGTACTAGACGTAGTAACCAAACTTCGCGACACTCATTCAAAGTTTAAAAACAATATTGTCATTTAATATGTTTTTAGGCACACTGGTATCCCATCACATATCCTGTGACACTTCTATCACGAAAACCAATTTAGAAATAAAATTAAAATGTAATTTACTTGTTTGTTATTCTACTTTGTCTATATAAGGGCAAGGCAACAGTACAATTTTACACCAGTAAATATCAGCTTACTACAAATGAAGCGAAAACTTTGAAGCTGATGTTGCCTGAGTTATATCCCTTGGGAAATCTGGAACACCCAGTTGGAACATATATTATTCATACATACCCGAGTTGTAATGATGTTGGTACATGTTTCAATACCATGGCACAACATATGAGATCAAATGGCTCTGAGCACTATGGGACTCAACTGCTGTGGTCATCAGTCCCCTAGACCTTAGAACTACTTAAACCTAACTAACCTAAGGACATCACATACACCCATGCCCGAGGCAGGATTCGAACCTGCGACCGTAGCAACAGAGCGGCTCCGGACTGGAGCGCCTAGAACCGCACGGCCACCGCGGCCGGCCAACATATGAGTGTTGACTACACCTGTCTCTGTACCGTCTCTCACGAATGAGTACGCAGTGCTGCAGAATTATTACATATGAGTGACTGAAATATAGCCATGTCACACCGCAGCATATATTCCTTGTATGACAATGGACATCTGAACAATACGACATTGTTCACCTTTCATTTTCATTGCACTCATGACATACGTTTATAAAATTATTTCATTTCCGATACGCATAAAATTGGTATTATGAAAACATGGCTTACACGTTACTGTTGTTTTCGCTGCTGCTGTTGTGGTCTTCAGTAGGAAGACTTGTTTCGTACAGCTTTCAACGGTAGTTTGCCCTTGATGCTTAAGGATGAACTTCATTCTTCTTTTACTCAATTTGTGCTATAAATAGCTTTTTACCTCTACTTTATTCACAGGTTGCGGTGCACTCAGCCTCGTGATGCCCACTGAGGACCTACTCGACCGAATAGTAGCAGCTCTGGTCACAGAAAACCATCATAACGACCGTGAAAGTGGTGTGCTGATCACACGTCCCTCCTATCCGCATCCTCATCTGAGGATGATACGGCGGTCGGATGTTCCCGATGGGCCACTTGTGGCCTGATGGCGGAGTGCTAGTGCTGCTGCTGCTGCTGCTGCTACTGCTTATTCACAGGTTCTTTTTCAGTTATCCAAATCCTCAGGATTCTTTTGTAACACGCCATCTCGAAATGTTCTAGAATCTTTTTATCTGCATTGTTCATTGTCCATGATTGAGAGTCATACGAGACTGAACTAAACAAATACAGTGGTAGTTGTGCTACACATAAACGTATTTCTCTTTTGCAGAAAAATTTTCTTGTTATTGTTGTGGTGCATTTTATAGCTTCTTTACCTGTGCCATGGTCTCATCTAACTGCCCTCATGTAATTCGACTGCACTCCGTTCTTATTCCCACAATTCTTTTAATTTTCATTATGTTCACGAGATAAACTTTTTTCAAGTCATTATTCATCCCGTTTAGCTGATTTTACAAATCTGTCGTCATCTCTGACAGAAGTGAACAGGTAACGGCAAACTTAAATACCTTTGCCAGTGTTCTCCTTGATCTAATTACAACCTTAATAATATGGAGGATAGATTACTACCCCATCTCCTTCTGTTCTCGACTCCTAACTCCTTTCCATGTTCTTCGACTCTGTTAGCTACAGTCTGGTTCTGTAAAAGTTGTAGATCATTTTTCTCTCCCTACATTGTATCTTTGATGCTTCAAAAGTATCTGAAACAGTGTATTCCAACAATACACGTCCTAAGTATTCGTAAAGATGCTATGAAGATAGTGATGCTATCTTCAGCGTGTTGAAGTCTCCGTCTGAATATGTGCCTTTAATCTGTGAAATATTCTTAAAAATTCTCTAGCTAGATAAATCTGTTTATAGCTTTTTCATGATCCATGGGAAATTTTTAAAATTGAAATTAACTTTTAAATGTGTAAAAGGAAGTGTATTGGTTCACCATAAAAAAACCTAATTCAGAGACTCCTGAGACTGACCCTTAGCAAAAAATTATTTTTAGACCTTTAATGTCTGCAGTTTTCAGTGACTCTACTGTTAATTTCGTATTATTTAAAAATATTTTGTCATTCCCTCTGCAGAGTGATTGCTGTTCCCCATACTGCCAATGATTTTTCTTTAGTAGAAAAATTGATACGAATTGTGCACAGCCTTGTGTGGTCAGTTAGTGATAGCTGGGCAAGAACTTGTGGCTCTGGTTGGAGATCTTGCATTATTGGCCGGAATAGTGGTGTGCCAACCACATGTCCCACGCTCACTCAATTATACAGTGGGGGACAAAGAGGTCGGTCGGCAGCGCTTGGTACCCTACATTGATTGCGGAGGTGTACAGGATTATTCATAAGTACATCCAGGTTTTCAAAAGACTACTGCGCGTAAACTACAAGACCACAGAAAAATGAAACGTATCAGTGGATACGGCATCTCTTCGAGTTTCGATTCGTGATACGCCCCGCGACGTAGTTCTATGCAGGCGTTTCTGAATGTGTAGACAAATCATGCGCTCGATATCGTCACATCGAATTACTCCGTGCCTGCAGGTAGGGAGCCCAATGAGGAGATTCCAAACGCGGGCTGCTGTCACGCCCTCCCATGAGATTCGTGTCAGCGATGTCAACGAATTTCACCCTCTTATTGTTTGCCACGTCACAAACGGTGCCCATATTGACAATCTGCAATGTGAGTTAACACTTTGAGAGATTTTCTATCCACTGACATGTGTCCATTTTCTGAATGTCCCGCAATTTACGTGCTGTCGTTTGCTGAAACCCCGTAGCTGGTTATGAAGAACTCTGTGCACCGTATATTAGTAAGCATCTTTTCTGCGAGCACCCTTTCGAGACCAAGTCAACAGTGTGAATTTATTAAAATATTTCAACAAACGATGGAAAGAGATATTTGAACTGAAGGGTTTTCTTTAAGCATATTATTCAATCTCATGGATAACAATAAAGCAGATTATCAAAGAAGCAGGAACAGATGGTCCTTAGCTGGCAGGCCAAAGGGCTTAGGATTCTTTGAATACCATTTTTTGTAAGCTGTTCGCGATGGCGGCCGAGCGGTTAAAGGCGCTACAGTCTGGAACCGCACGACCGCTACGGTTGTAGGTTCGAATCCTGCCTCGGGCATGGATGTGTGTGATGTCCTTAGGTTAGTTAGGTTTAAGTAGTTCTAAGTTCTAGGGGACTTATGACCACAGCAGTTGAGTCCCATAGTGCTCAGAGCCATTTTGTTCGCGATGGCGTTTCATAAATGTATATCACCACAAGAAACTGCGGAGTTCATATGAAAGTTGTGAAAGTACCGTAGGTTACCAATCACAATCATAATTAAACCAAGACTACGGTAATTTTCCTACAGGCATTCGTCAGTTAACATCGTAACCGTGTTACCTATAAGTAAAATTTGTTGCATACCCATCGGGAGTTACCTCATTTCGATTGCTTTGTTTGCGTATGTGATCAGTGTCTTACTACATTCCCCTAGAAAGAAGAATAGCTGAACATTCCAGAAACTGAGTGAAGGTATATAAAGGGCTGCATAACCTACAGAACATTTCTGTTCTGTATAATTATCTTCCTGTCTGTTACTCAAAAGTAAACAGTATTTACAGCAAAATTTAAATTGTCCACGTTTAATTCCGGTTTTATCCGAATATTGTTGATCTGCAACGTGAAACAGAGGAATGTTACAATAGAAAGAAAAGAAATAACACAGATTTGTCATATATAACGAGTAAACGCAATTTCCAGAAAAATGGTTAATGTTAAAAAAGAAAAAAGAAACGCGAAACTAAAACAAACCGAACATCGCTTGAATATTTAATTGAGTTTATATAAAACATGTTCCTGTTATTCAGAAACAACTTCCACCCTTATGAATAATAAAAAGAAACTCTTGAGTTTCACTATGATGAAGAACGATCTATTGACTACACAATAACAATTACTATATGGTTTTTATATATTTGTAAATGTGAAGTACTTGCATCCAAAGTAATTCTTTTGGTTACATAGCAGCGTAGAAGTTCCGCGATCAACTAATTTTTACGAACTTCCAGCACGCTGGAATAGCTGCGGTCAGCAACTTCTGTTAATTAGTACAACGAAAAACCAGTCTAAACGTGCAAATTCTACATTTTTTATTCACTCGATGTCTAGATTCGAGCCGAGACCCATTTTAAAATCACCGTTACAGTGACAAAAATTATATTTCTGAAGATGTGAAAACCATGTCAAAAATATGCAACGAGCAGTTATCTACGTGCACTGTAACTGTTCGTTGTGTATTTTTGAAATGGGTTTCACACTAAAGGAAACATAATTTTTGACTATGTTACAATTTACGATGATTTGAAAATGGGCGTTGACCCGAAACTAGTCATCGAGTGAATAAAATAAGAAAACTTTGCAAGTTTGGACTGGTTTTTCGTTGCACAACTAAGTATTATTACGTATAAAATATAATTTATATTCTTAAGGGTATCACAACTTAAATGACTAAAACTGAAAGATATGCGGTTCTAAATATGTGCAAAACAATCAAGCAACAATGCTACCGAAACTTACGGTAATCCTACTACTTACTACGTCATTTATCTGCTGAACCGATACTACCGAACCGTAGTTTTGGTAGAGTGCAACTGTATTCACATGCCACTGATATTGGGACGACGACTGCGGCGTTATGAGGAAGCCAACTGACTGACTATAATGGAATATCTCCAAATAATCCAGGTCTCAAACAGCTTTCTCTCTACTGCTGTATTTAACCCTGGTAAACGCCTATACAGGAGCTCGAAAACAGATGAATATCGTACGAACGCATGCTAATGTTGGTAAAATTAAGGAAAAAGTGATGAATTTGCTTGACAGTATTGGACCTGGACTGCTACCAATTGACAGCATGTAGACTTTCGTTTGAATCACGTCTCTATAAGAGATGGATGTGGGTGCCCCTGGAGAGAAACACCTGATGACAAGCATTCTTCAAGTATTGTTTGGAGAACACAGGATGATGGGAGAGGCGTAATAGCCTCACGTGTGATTTCGTGGACTTACCTAAGAGTATTAATCAATGTGGACGACGCTTCTGGCCGATTTGGTGACAAATCCAGAGTTTAAAATCATTTCATTTCACCCATACCAGATACAGTTTTCCTCTGAAGGATGGGTATTTGTCAGGATGTTAACACACACAAATATACTAAATTTTATTCATTTTCCCCGAATAAACAGGACTATAAATCAATTAACCGTTCGGGGGATCACGTCGATCGTTGTTTTTGTATACTGAAACTGTTAATCGTGGTAAGACCATGTATTTGTCTACTTCACAGACATATGAAATTGTGATCGTCTATAACTGGAGCCGGGGTATTCCGATATGCGGTAAACTTCGAACCATTCCATCCGTAAACTGTGAACTGTATCTTCATCTGTAATTTCTGCATGTGACCTGTGTTAAAAAGCCGCCGAGCAACACCATACTTCATAGTGTTCTTTGGTAAAACAATGTTTCAGTAACACAATTGCTTACTTTTAGTACTAAACATTGTAAATACGACAAATTAAGTTGTTGTTGTTGTGGTCTTCAGTCCTGAGACTTATTTGATGCATCTCTCCATGCTAATCTATCCTGTGCAAGATCCTTCATCTCCCAGTGCCTACTGCAACCTACATCCTTCTGAATCTGCATAGTGTATTCATCTCTTGGTCTCCCTCTACGATTTTTACCCTCCACGCTGAACTCCAATAATAAATTGGTGATCCCTTGATGCCTCAGGACATGTACTACCTACCAATCCCTTCTTCTAGTCAAGTTGTGCCACAAACTTCTCTTCTCCTCAATCCTATTCAATACCTCCTCATTAGTTACGTGATCTACCCACCTAATCTTCAACATTATTGTGTAGCACTACATTTCGAAAGCTTCTATTCTCTTCTTGTCCAAACTGGTTATCGTCCATGTTTCACTTCCATACATGGCTACACTCCATACAAATACTCTCAGAAATGACTTCCTGACACTTAAATCTATACTCAATGTTAACAAATTTCTCTTCTTCAGAAACGCTTTCCCTGCCATTGCCAGTCTAAATTTTATATCCTCTCTACTTCGACCATCATCAGTTATTTTGCTCCCCAAATAGCAAAACTCCTTTACTACTTTAAGTGTCTCATTTCCTAATGTAATTCCCTCAGCATCACCCGACTGAATTAGACTACATTCCATAATCCTCGTTTTGCTTTTGTTGATGTTCATCTTATATCCTACTTTCAAGGCACTATCCATTCCGTTCAACTGTTCTTCCAGGTCCTTTGCTACTTATGATAGAATTACAACGTCATCGGCGAATCTCAATGTTTCTAATGCGTTTGCATGGATTTTAATTCCTAGTCCAAATTTTTCTTTTGTTTCCTTTACTGCTTGCTCAATATATAGATTGAATAACATCGGGGAGAGGCTACAACCCTGTCTCACTCCCTTCCCAACGACTGCTTCCCTTTCATGCCCCTCGACTCTTATAACCGCCATCTGGTTTCTGTACAAATTGTAAATAGCCTTTCGCTCCCTGTAGTTTACCCCTGCCACCTTTAGAATTTGAAAGAGAGTATTCCAGTCAACATTGTCAAAAGCTTTCTCTAAGTCTACAAATGCTAGATACGTAGGTTTGCCTTTCCTTAATCTTTCTTCTAAGATAAGTCGTAGGGTCAGTATTGCCTCACGTGTTCCAACATTTCTACGGAATCCAAACTGATCTTCCCCGAGGTCGGCTTCTACCAGTTTTTCCGTTCGTCTGTAAATCATTCGCGTTAGTATTTTGCAGCTGTGGCTTATTAAACTGATATTTCGGTAATTTTCACATCTGTCAACACCTGCTTTCTTTGGGATTGGAATTATTATATTCTTCTTGAAGTCTGAGGGTATTTCGCCTGTCTCGTACATCTTGCTCACCAGATGGTAGAGTTTTGTCAGGACTGGCTCTCCCTAGGCCGTCAGTAGTTCTAATGGAATGTTGTCTACTCCCGGGGCCTTGTTTGGACTCAGGTCTTTCAGTGATCTGTCAAACTCTTCACGTAATATCATATCTCTCATTTCACCTTCATCTACATCCTCTTCCGTTTCCATAATATTGTCCCCAAGTACATCGCCCTTGTATAGGCTCTCTATATACTCCTTCCACCTTTTTTGCTTTCCCTTCTTCGCATGGAACTGGTTCTCCATCTGAGCTCTTGATGTTCATACAAGTATTTCTCTTTCCTGCAAAGGTCTCTTTAATTTTCCTGTAGGCAGAACCTACCTCAGCCCTAGTGAGATATGCCTCTACATCCTTACATTTGTCCTCTAGCCATCCCTGCGTAGCCATTTTGCACTTCCTGTCGATCTTATTTTTGAGACGTTTGTATTCCTTTTTGCCTGCTTCATTTACTGCATTTTTAAATTTTCCCCCTTCATCAATTACATTCAATATTTCTTCTGTTCCCCAAGGATTTCTACTAGCAATCGCCCTTTTACCTACATGATCCTCTGCTGCCTTCACTACTTCATCCCTCAAAGCGACCCACTCTTCCTCTACTGTATTTCTTTCCCCCATTCCTGTCAATCGTTCCTGTATGCTCTCCCTGAAAACTCTACACCCTCTGGTTCTGTCAGTTTACCCAGGTCCAATCGCCTTATATTCCCACCTTTTTGCAGTTTCTTCAGCTTTAATCTACAGTTCATAACCAATAGATTGTGCTCTGACCATTAAGTAATCTATCTGAAACCTTCCATTATCTCCAGGCTTCTTCCATGTATACAAGCTTCTTTCATGGTTCTTGAACCAATTGTTAGCTATTGTAGGGAAGCAGCATACTCACGCCTTATAAAATTCACATCAGCCTTTCCATTGTGTGCCAGCCTATTCCGCTGCAACTAGCTCTCATGTCATAAATATTGCGCAATACTTTGAAACGAAGTAAATAACCTGAAACGTTTCTAGCATGTCAGGAGTAATACAAAATCAATATTTGTTGGATATCAATTCAATAACTTTAACCATATTCGAAATTTGGATGTTTTTCTGTAAAAATCATTGGCGCAACAGAATACAGCTAGAAACTTAAAATTTTTTATTTATATTCCTTTTGCATAATAATTTAGTAGAAACAGTATTCTGGATCTCACAAATTAAAATTTTAGTTGAAATTCACGATTTTCTGGTTTTTGTCTTACAAATTAAGGAAACAAGATAGATTAAGTAGGCGAATAAATAAAGCTAGGATGTTTAAATTTAAGTAGAAAGGAGATCCGCTATAATCATAAAAATGTGAGATGTTTCAACGGAATAACTATAAAACTATAGGTATAGCGTATCTCCAAAGAGCAAGTTCAGAGCTCGTCTACTGCGTGTAGTGTAATTAAATTAATTCTCTCGCCCAAAATATTTGACTTAGCCACGTCAGACTTTTATTACGATTACTTACTTGTATGCTGATTGCACAATTAAATTGAAAGCTTCATCGGCCATGAGCAAAGGAAGCAATGATTTATACGGTAACTTAAAGTGGCGCATTACTAGCCAAGCGGCTAGTCGGGAGAGCAGATTTGATCAGGCATTCCCTTAGCCGTCTGCACCGCGGCTTTATATGTAAGAACGCTGCGCGAGAAAAAGGAAGGCCCCAGATCTCTCCAGACGCTGATTAGCGCACCACCTGTGCCGGGAGTCGCGTCGCGTTGGTATCGTTGATATAAACAGCCTCGGATGCAGTAATAAGTTACTCGGGATACGCGTAACCATGAAATCGTTTTCTAGTGAAGTGTTAATTTTGGGATGACGTTAATGATCTATCTTTACTTTGCGTATGTCGTATTTTCACGTGCCGCCGCGGGACAGACATTCTACCATTACTTAGCGTGGCGTTTGATGAACATTATCATCAAATTATGGCGAGCATTCACTTAAAAATTTAATTTGGACAGTTATAGTTCCTTCAGTGCATTAGACTCTGAACTGCTCTGGTAGTTGGATTGTGTGGATTCTTTTTTTTTATCTGTGACTTTCAGAATATAGCGAACGTTTTTACAGGATCGTTTTTGGTTATGAATCCCAGACAATCTCCTAATTCCTCAGAGCTATAAGCTGTAGCTATAAATGTATTTCTCAGATGAAGTGGGCACTAGGAATTCTAATTACAGGCTTTTCACATTTTGCTAATCACTTTCTGGTTGCCAATATTGTAGTTAGAGAGCCAGTGTTGAGAACGGCAAACAACAGCATTAAATAAATAATAGGGACATTTAACAATTATTCCACCCGCCGCCCCACACTATGATTAACTTATGCTCTGTGGAGAAGCCTACCAGGCGGCTTCCTCTTACATTTCTACTACGTTTCCTTCTCTTCCTTTTCCTACAATCGAATTCTAGTCACACATGACCATTACATTTTCGTCTCCCTTCACTATCCGAATAATTTCTTTTATCTCATCATATATTTCATCACTCTCTTCGTCATCTGCAGAGCTAGTTGGCATATAAACTTGTACCACTGTGGTAGGCGGGGGCTTTGTGTCTATCTTAGCCACAATAATGAGTTCATTATTCTGTTTGTATTAGCTTACCCGCACTAATACTTTTTTATTCATTATTAAACCTACTCCAGCTTTACCCCTATTTGATTTTGTACTTATGGCCTTGTACTCACCTAATCAGAAATCTTGTTCCCTTGCCACCGAACTTAACTAATTCCCACTATATCTGACTTTAACCTATCCATTTCCCTTTTCAAATTTTCTAACCTACCTGCCCGATTAAGGGATCTGACATTCCACGCTCCAATCCATAGAACGTCAGTTTTCTTTCTCCTGGTAACGACGTCCTCCTCAGTAGTCCCCGTCCAGATATTCGAATGGGGGATTATTTTACCTCCGGAATATTTTACCCAAGAGGACGCGATCATCATTTAACCATACAGTAAAGCTGCCTGCCCTCGGGAAAATTACGCTTGTAGTTTCCCCTTGCTTTCAGCCGTTCGCAGTACCAGCACAGAAATGCCGTTTTGGTTAGTGTTACAAGGCCAGATCAGTCAATCACCCAGACTGTTGCCCCTGCAACTATTGAAAAGACTGCTGCTCCTCTTCAGGAACCACATGTTTGTCTGGCCTCTCAACAGATACCCCTTCGTTGCAGTTGCACTTATGGTACGGGTATCTGTATCACAGGAACGCAAGCCTCCACACCAACGGCAAGGTGCATGGTTCATGGGGTGGGGGGCGGGGTGGAGCGGGGGGGGGGGAGGCTTTCGAATTAATTAATATAAATTTTAATCTAGCTAATGGAATATTTGTAAGGCATAGAGAAAGTAATATTATTTCTGCATTCAAGCCTAATGCAGAATTTGCTGAGCCAGTAGTTCATGAACTACATTATCCTGTATATATTCTAATTTTTGAACCTATTCAAGATTTATAAACTACTGGAACTGATGAAAATAATAATTTAATTGACTTTAATGGTGCTTTTATAACAATAATTTTAGAAATTTTTTAATAAGTTTTATCCTTATTAAATCATTAATAGAATCGAAAGTTTTACTCATTACCAGTGAATGAGAATAGCGAAAATAAACTAAATCTCCTCAACAGAACCGGAGAGATTCATATAAATATTGGAGTTGGTTGGGTTCATGCTAAACATGCTCAGTTGTACATGAGTTTTAGTATTATTGGAACTGATGGTACTGATTTTCCATCATGTGATGGAAAATCCAATAAAAAATCGATTGATAGCTTTGTGACAAAGTTGTTCGATGTCATCACCATAAAGAAAGGAAACAATATTTTGTCTAGAATAGTACATCCATTCATTTCTTCATCTGACCTTATGCAATTAAGTTCGACTCTAGCTCATAAGTTAACTAGTGAAGGTCGTATCCTCAATACGGTAAGGTAAAACGAAAGAAAAATGAAGTACATTTTCCACTAGATTTGTTTAGTGTATTTTTCAAAGATTATAAAGAAGTAGTGTGGGAAGGAGATTTAACAGTAGTTTTTACTGGGAGTTCAAGTGCTGAAGATCTTATTCTTGGGTGGGTTGATGAAAACTATACTAGAATTGAAATAAAGATACGCTTCCAAAAGAAGGCAAAATTGTAGTAGGAACTATGGAAATTCATGTTCCTGTCATGAAATATGAACCAGAATATTCACTAGTGCTAGAAGAAGATCATTAAATAATCCCTTAGTGCACTGAACCTGGCCACATACTACTGTTTAATGATAACTTCAGTACGACTGAGTAACTATTTCCTGTGGAATCAATGAAAAACACAAAAACAGTGGAATATTTGCTTAAGAAAGTTAAGGGGTGCCTAGAGAAACATCTAAACCAGTGCAGAAATCTGAAGTGCGCTATTACAGTTGGATCTACGAATTCAAATTGGGTATGTTGACCAACTGAACTAAATATAGTAAATTAACTGTGTAATCTATCCAGGCTACGAAGTGACTTTCGTTCGTTATTTATACACTGGGTAGCAATGTGCAAGACTTTATTACCAGTAAAAAATATTGGGAATGTATTACAAAAGAATGTGAACTTTATTAGAATGAGTGGTTTCAGAAACGTTCTTAGAGGCTGCTTTATTACATCATAAAGATTTTCGCTCTCTCATAAATGTTCAATAGCAGTAGTTACTAAAACAGTGTGAATGCTGCCAGCTGAAATTATTCAGTTTTTTTTAACGAATTACAGAGATCTCAAATAACCACTGCCGCACGTATACTTCCTTTCCTTTTGACGTCATTGAGCATTTAAATAATCTTAATTTGACTATGCACGGACAACATATCCTTGTTCGTACATAATATTTTATCATGGGTAGGTCTGCAAGGGAATTTGATCTTGTGACATTACACATCAAAGTTGCATAATCGCAGAGTGTGAGTGTTACGCTGTGATACAACGTCAAAGGGACGTTTGACGCACCGTAGGCCGAGTTTGACGTGCCCGCGGCCTGAGTGAGCTAATGATGGAAGCATGCTGCACAGAAACCCCATTGTTTAGCGGTCGACCAGGTACGCCACAATGGAGATTGTGGATGAGGTTGCGGTAATGATAATTATTCTCCCAATACATATTTACTGGAAGCTATATCTTCACAAAGAGGAATGGTATTTTCAGAAAGAAAATACGCTCCCTTAAGGATCTTCTAAAGAAAATTCTTAGGAATTTAAGTTGTATTTTTATTCTGGGCGCAAAACGTTCCCAAACATGTACTGATTCAGCAAACCACCTTAAATCAATAAAACTTATACATGGTGCAACAAAACAGCAGGTCATAAATGAAAGCCATTAAAGAGTGTTTCCATTTCACCTCAGGGCCTATACTACACATATTCACGCACAGCTACCAGTGGGCAAAGACTAGACCTGTTTGTTGCTAGACATTTCCGACACATCATTTGTGTGTTACCACACAAGTAAGCAACACTGTATACTATGCCAACAACAGCTGTAGAAAAAAGGTATTTTAATTAACTTGTCTTTGAATATTTTTCGAGTACATTTCATATTACTGCAATTTCATTGTTGAAACAAAAGGCACAGTTAATTAGTTAAATGATCCATAGATTAATTTAACGGTTTTTTTATTGCAGTGATGCGGAACGAGTCACTTTACTACGTGTGTATACATGATTAGTGGCAACATTAATGAACATCACGGTAAATGATAACAGCCAAACAGTTGTGGCATAGAGATTCATTAAAATACTTGACCAACATTTCGGTACATCTAAATATACCTTCATCAGAAGTAAAATGCACTAAAATCATATCCTGCCAAAGGCACGATTGTTTTATGTATCTAAACTGCAGGATGTGATTTTAGTGCGTTTTACTTCTGTTGGAGGTATATTTAGATATACCGAAACCGTGGTCAAGGATTTTAATGAATCTTTATCCTGCAACTGTTTGGCTGTTATCGTTTAAAGTGAAGAATTTCAACAGTTGCTGTTTCAGCCATGTTTAAAATCTTGAAATTAATGAACATATTATTTTTAGTTCTATGCATGCAACTACACTTTATTTGTTTATTTACTGGCTACCAGTTTTAAAGTAGAAATTAGGACATCCAATAGAAGGAGTTGCTCAGGGGAAATGAGTTGAAGGTATATTTGAAACTTGCTTTGCTACCTGTCACACATTTTACGTTATTTGGAAAATGATCAAAAAATTTTACTGTGGCATATTAAACACTTTTCTGAGCCATTGACAGCCCAAAGGGTAATAAAATTCATTTTCCCCCTGTAGTGTTGTAGGTAGGGACATCATTGTTCTTCTCAAATTGTGAAGGATTATTTATGACAAATTTCATTAGCGAATATATGCATTGTGACCGCGCTTTTAAAATGACTAGCTCCTTGAAGAGTTACCTTCATGACATCTGTGGGTGAACACCTCACATTATTCTTACTACTGCCTTTTGTGCTGTCAGTATTTTCTTTGCAAGTCATTAGTTACCCCAAAAATTGTTCCGTAAGAAGTTATTGAGTGGAAATATGTAAAATACGTCAAGAGGTTAATTCACTTGTTTAGAGAATCACCAATTCTACGAAAAACAAGAGAAGCTGAATTTAACAGCTTGATAAGCTCAGCAGTATGCTTCTTCTTGTTCAGTTTTTCATCAATATGTACACCCAATAGTTTCGAGCGTGCTGCCCTATTTGTGGACTCTTGCTCATGTGCTACATCAACTGTTGGTATGAGTTACTTGTACAGATCTGAAAGCAGTGCGTTTCTTCAACATTTAGAGAGAGTTCGTTTAAAGAGATTAACTGAATAATTCTTTGGAAAATGTCATTTACCAGCTCTTCTGTTGCCTTTTCTTTAATGAGATTTGTTACAACGCTGGTAAATTCAAAAGCGGTACAATCCTCAAATACTGGTAGTGCCACTGCAACCAACACATAATAAATAAGTGGTTATCAACATACCGCACATGCTCACTATATTGTTACTCTACTTTCCATTTTGACCGGTACATCAGTAGGCATCTAGAGCTGCTTTCGTCGTACTTCTAACGTTTATTCCAACTAGTACGATGTCCACTGCTTTAGGGTTTGGCAACTTTTAACTCATTAACTTTGTTGTCAGACCCACTTTCTGGCAAGATAGTCGTGTAGATAACCTAAGTGAAAATGAGCCGTGCGTACCATTTGTCTGTTTATCGTGCAGTCTTTGTTCTGTGTGTTGACGTATTTTAACTATTTGTGTATCATATTCTCTGGGGAGAAATTTAGGAACCTACCCGGAATTTTCCTAAACAAGCCTGGGAAACCTCCAAATCCCGTATTCAGTCTGGCTGATGAAGAAGCCCACAGTCGTTAATACGCCACGAGGATTCGATCCGGGTCTGTTTCACTTTCACGTCTCGCAAACTAGCGTACGCTTTACGAGCAGGCGCGCCGTACTTTTGGGTTAATTCCGTAAATATTATTGTATGTAGTAGTATGCCGTGATATTCGTTATTTAGCACGTGATGTAATGGAGGAACCCTTGTGATAGTTTAGGGCAGCGATTTTAGTTGCAGGCAGAAGCGGACGTATGCTGGTATCAGCAGTGAAAAGGCCGCTGCTTTCAGACTTTAAATATGTTACAGTTTCAGTTATTTTTGAGTCTATTCAAATAGCCATGAACATTTGAGAGAGACTATTTATTCATAAAAGGAAATACTGAGTCTATGGAACTGAGTGTAATCCCTCCTGTGAGAGATTGTGCGGTCTTTGAATAAAGTGAGGCCTTATGAGGTCAATATGTGCAAATGTGAATATTCCACAATAGTTTAAAAGTCTTTCGAGAGTCAAATAAATGTGGTAAAACTGCAAACTGTGGTAAAACTGCAAGCTCTTGTCGTTGACTTAGTCATATGTTACCTCTTAAACCTCAGTAACTTTTATAACTCTAAATCATATTACGTTACTTTCAGAGATATTTCACGCCTGTGATCGGCATTAAAATAGAACTAATGAACAGTGCGGGATTTGGCAAAGGAGCCCTTATGACGTTCTTAGGTAAGTCCCTTCAGAGCACTTGGTGCTTCATTCCACAAAGCATCAACAGTAGCTGCTAGAGTAAAGTGGGTGCAAAGCTGCCTATCAAGCAGATCTCAGACTCTGCGACGGTCTATACACTGAGACGACAAATGTCATGGGACACCTCCTGATATCATGTCGGACCACCTTAAGCCCGGTATAGTGCAGCAACGCTACGTGGCATGGACTCAACGAGTCGTTGGAAGCCCCCCCAGCACAAATACTGAGCCATGCTGCTTTTACAAGCGTCTATATTTGCGGAATTTTTTCCAGTGCAAGATTTTGTGGACAAACTGACCTCTCGATTATGTCCCATAAACGTTCGATGGGATTCATTTCGGGTGATATGGGTGGCCAAACCATTCACCCGAACTGTCCAGAATGTTCTTCAAACCAATCGCGGACAACTGTGACCCATGACATGACATCGGTTTTTGAGAATTTGGCGTCCATAAATGGCTGCATATGGCCTCTATGTAGCCGAGCATAATTATTTCCAGTCAATGATCGGTTCAGTTTGACCGGAGGAACCTGTTCATTCCAGGTAAACACAGCTGATACCGTTACAGAGCGACCACCATCGTGTCCAATGTCTTGTTGACGACTTGGGTCCATGGTTTCATGGGGTCTGCGCCACACTCGAACTCTACCATCAGCTCTTATCAACTGAAATCGGGACACATGTGCCAAGGCCAGGTTTTCCAGTCGTCTAGGATTCAAACGAGCGCAGAAACGTCGCTGCAGACGATGTCGTGCTGTTAGGAAAGGTCCCCGCGTCAATCGTCTGCTGCCATAGCCTTTTAACGACAAATTTCGGCCGCACTCTCCTAACGGATACGTTCGTGGTACGTTCCACATTGATTCTGCTGTCATTTCACACAGTGTTTCTTGTCCGTTTGCACTGACAACTATACGCAAACGCAGCTGCTCTCAGTCGTTAAGTGAAGACCGTAGGCCACTGCGATAACCGTGGTGAGAGGTAGGGCCTCAAACTTGGTGTTTTCGGCACATTCTTGACACGGTGGATCTCGGAATATTGAATTCCCTAACGATTTCCGAAATGGGAAGTCCCATGCGTCTAACTATAACTATTATTCCGCGTTCGAAGTCTGTTAATTCTCGTTGTGCGGTTATAATGTCGGAAACCTTATGTACCTCAGTGCAAATGTTAGCTCCGCCAATGCACTGACCTTTTATACCTTGTGTAAGCAATACTACCACCATCTGTATGTGTGCATATCGCTACCCCGTGACTTTGAAACCTCAGTGTATGCCTGGCGCTGTTCTGACAAGGATATAAGTGATAACCCGTCATTCATCTGATAAGCCTTACACGCGTCTCACCGTATGTGTCCGAATTATATCCCGCTAATAAACGGCATACGGAGCTGGCCGAAAAGGCGGTAGTAGCTGGAATTCTGAAGTCACCACCGTGGTCGTTACTGTTCGAATTACTCTCATTATTCACAAGTCATATTGAATGCAGCCAACGTTGACCCAAAGTACTGAGCTTGTCGCTAACTATTACGCCAAATCCAAATTACGTCGCCAGATTTTCAGAGCAGCGTTCTAGGGTATTCAGCGCGAACAACGCAACAGACGACGCGCGGCTTCTACAGTTACCTCACAGTTTGGTAACGCTAGTTGACCTATGCTTATGCAAATTCACGTGGTCTGCTACTGCTCACTCGCTTGGCGCTACATGACAAGGGAGCGGAAGTAATAAAAGGGGTCAACGCGGGCTCTGAAAGCCACTCTTGATATCGCGATTAAGCTGCTCTCTGGTGACCTAGCATGCTGTGAGCCCCTTTACAATTTCACTGGACCGCACGACAGTTTGGTTATCGATTGAGATACCAGCGCCAGCGTAAGATGAATTGATTTGATATCTGAAGTTTCCTCTTCTCTGTCTCTGTAGGGGTCTCAAATATTCGAATTTACCGAATGGCTTTTCTTTAACATCTGGTAGACCTTTGTGAACTGGTCTGAGAATGAACTCGCCGTTACGTTTTAAATATTGACTCAAATTGCGTTTATGTTTTTTCTTTACTAAAAAAATGGTTTGACAACAACGTCTAATACATATATGATCAAACACTGTAGGATAAGTTTAAGAAGCACTACTCGGAAAACATTTTACCACTCAGTACGCCGGCAACAGCGTTCTGTTGCCTCTTGCGGTCTGAGTCCTCTGTGGTTTCTGGAAACTGTAATATAATGTAATTACCGGTTTGACACCAGTACAGCCACCGACATACGGGCAGAACCTTTGACGCTGACATCCAAATACGTGGCAGTGTCCCAGCGGTCGTACAAAACTTGGACGAAGTTTTACGATCAGTTGCGACCATGTAGTTGTAGTGTAGTGAAAAACGGTCGTTCTGTCGTGTAAAATCCCACAAAATGCAAAAACTGCGCTCTTTGTCGTTTACGGTGCATA
This sequence comes from Schistocerca americana, assembly GCF_021461395.2. Classification (NCBI taxonomy): domain Eukaryota; kingdom Metazoa; phylum Arthropoda; class Insecta; order Orthoptera; family Acrididae; genus Schistocerca; species Schistocerca americana. The sequence continues at coordinate 706,178,662 of NC_060130.1, read as the reverse complement.
TTGACACGTGATTTCACCTTTCCGCGTCGTTTGACGGTTGTCCGTGTCCTTAATACAGGTGGTTCCTGTCATAAAAAAAGAGCACTGCTGAGCATACTTGCAATTTGATGGCCTTCTTCCGGTGCACGGTCCACATATTATTTTCACGAAAACATCTGTATATTTCCTACAGGAGTTGTAAGCGTGTAGCCCATATTCAAGCTTTTTTAATGTTTTTCTTTAATGAATACATTGCGTGCTATGCTTATGACTGCTCCGAGACATAGTTTCGTATTTCATTAATGGATGAAATTCCTAACGTAAACTAACGTTCCGGTATTCTCAACAGCAAATAAGAAATAAAACGCATAGTGAATACTACTGATCTTAATCGCATAAGATCTCTAACTTCCCAGTTTCCGTGAATTCATGGAAGAACATGTATGTAACGAAATCTCAGAAAATTCAGTAATCTGTAGCTCCAGCGCAATCACTTATAGACGTGGAAAGACTTAAAGGTCTATGCGGACAGCTAACAACTTAGTAACCCACACACAGTCTCTGGCTCGTCTCTAGGTGTTTGAGTGACGATAGCACATTCCAAAAATTCTCGCCAACGCTAACCTCTGAAACGTGAATAGGGACACTCCCACATTTATCAGAAGTGCTACGTGCATGACACTACACAAATCTTCGGTCCTGTGGAAAGCTGAAAACGTCGAATACTTTGGTCTGAAGCATACATATCACCTTCAAGATGCCTCATTCGATGACAATATCTACCTGTCGGATCAAACATTGTCGACTGTAATTAAAAGAATTGATATGTCAACAAGACGTAGAGCAAATAAATTTAACTGTGTGTGTGTTTGGTTTGTTCCAGAAGAAATACAAGACATTTTCATGGAGATGTCTACGAACTTCGCCGGCCGGAGTGGCCGAGCGGTTCTAGGCGCTTCAGTCCAGAACCGTGCGTCCGCTACGATCGCAGGTTCGAATCCTGCCTCGGGCATAAATGTGTGTGATGTCCTCAGGTTAGTTAGGTTTAAGTAGTTCTAAAGTTCTAGGGGACTGATGACCTCAGAAGTTAAGTCCCATAGTGATCAGAGCCATTTGAACCATCTACGAACTCCATACTAAGTGTGTGTCATCCTTTCTGGAAAGTTGCTGGCAGCACAACAGACAGTAAAAGAGTACTATGAACAGTACACGGGTCTCCCCAAAATATTCTATAGAATTAAGATCTACTAGTCGGTACGGCACCTCCACGTTCTGAAATGTTCGCTATAAAATATGTATTGCTGGATTAGGTAAACCTCGCGTAATCGAGTGCTGTTCTCTTCAGAGATGAAATAATCGTCTTTTACACTTATTCGAGGACACACATAGGCATACATTTTTTTCTGTGTCGATCTGAGCAAGCACCCGTCAAAGTCGACGTGGAGGTCCCTGAATCCACTTACGATATCAAAACGCGAAGGCATCACTTTCACGAAGATTTTATGATTGACAGTGAATTTGACTCCAGCCACTCCTAAACATTGCTTACGTGCCTTTGCAGGATAAAACAGAATTCATGAGGGAAATGAAAAGCCTTCCAATGGTCTGCAGTTCAGTATATTTGTTGATATGTCCAGTGCAAAAGCTCCTTCAAACGGGAATGGTCTACGTGCACATGAACGAACTTTATGGACACTTTAGCGTGCAGTACTCTATGAAACCATTTGTACTATGGCTGTAACTATTGCGATTGGTCATTTTCTAGTCAGTTTCATTGCATAAAACTGCAGATTGCACGCTTCCATCTTGAAGTCCGAGGCCGCGATTGGTTTAATTTTATAGATGTGAAACCGCTATACAGAAACTGTTGTCAAGTCATTGAAGGCTGAGTAAAGAAGTAGGAACTACTCAGGAGTAGTTTAAATTTTTTCCAATCACCCAACGGTCATCCATAGCATGATAAATCAATACTACTGGACGAGGTCTACTCAGCAAAGCCATTGGAGTGATCGGTAAGTTTCCTTGGCCGGTAGCCTCGGAAATGACTGGGCGTTTTACTATTTCCACGAGGTAAGAAATGCACTACAGGGATTAATGGAAAATATTGTCACAGCTAAACCACAATAAAGTCCAAATCCGAACTGAGGGTCGTCAGTGACTTAGATATGAAAGCACGTGTATTATTAACACAAACGTACAGCCAGTAACAGAAATGCCGGCCGAAGTGGCCGTGCGCTTAAAGGCGCTGCAGTCTGGAACCGCAAGACCGCTACTGTCGCAGGTTCGAATCCTGCCTCGGGCATGGATGTTTGTGATGTCCTTAGGTTAGTTAGGTTTAACTAGTTCTAAATTCTAGGGGACTAATGACCTCAGCAGTTGAGTCCCATAGTGCTCAGAGCCATTTAAGTAACAGAAATGATCTCCTGGACGGAGTGCAGCTATTTATACAAATATCAAATATTCCAGAATATTGGTATTTATGCATACAAGCAATATTCCAGAATATACAAACATCAGAAAAATGAAATATTTGAAGAAGATTCCAGAAACGATAACTCGTTATCATGTTTGCACTATGGATATGCGTCACGCCAGCCAGAAATGCTAACCACTACGCCGCACTGCACGAAGTGCCTAATCACTGTTCTATTGAAAACGGCGAAAGGAGTGGTTTGAAAATGATGCTATCTTAAAATTCTCTTAATACGATACATGCATTGGCCTTTCTATTGTCATGCATGAAATAATGAATTGTAGGTCTCTCCATTTGTTGTTAGTTATCTGAAAATAGGTTGCAGTACATTTCATCCGCCGGCCGTAGTAACCGAGTGGTTCTAGACGCTTCAGTCTAGAACCGCGCGACCGCTACGGTCGCAGGTTCGAATCCTGCTTCGGGTATGGATGTTTGTGATGTCCTTAGGTTAGTTAGGTTTAAGGAGTTCTAAGTTCTAGGGGACTGATGACCTCAGATGTTAAGTCCCATAGTGATCAGAGCCATTTGAACCATTTTGAACATTTCATCTACATATAGATACACACTCCGTAAGCGGTGCGTGGCGAAGGGTACTCTTTACTACAACTAGTCGTTTCCTTTCCTGCACCACTAGCAGATAGGGCGAGGAAAAAATGACTATCTATATGCCTCCGAATCAGCCCCAATTTCTCGTATCTTATCTTCATGGTCCCTACGCGAAATGTATGTCAGCGGCACTAGAATCGTTCTGCAGTCAGCTTTAGATGCCAAATCTCTATAATTTCTCATTAGTATTCTTCGAAATCAATCTCTTCTTTCCTCCAGGTATTTTCACTTGAGCTCTTGAAGCATATCTGTAACACTCGCATGCTAATCGAACCTACGGCTATCAAATCTAGCAGCTCGCCTCTGAAATGCTTCGATGTCTTTTTTCAGTACGATCTGGTGCAGATCAAGACACTTGACTAGTACTCAAGCATAGATCGCACTAGCGTCCTATATGCAGTCTCTTTTACAGATGAGCCACACTTTCCTTAAGTTCTCCCAACACACCGAAGGCGACCATTCACCTTCCCTAGCACAATTCTCACATGTTCGTTCCATTTCATATCGCTTCGCAACGTTACGTCCAGACATTTAAACGACATGACTGTGTCAAGCAGGACACTATTAATGCTGTATCGGAACATTATGTTTTTTTTTCCTACTTATCCGCATTAACTCATCTATGTGTATAGAAAACAGCAACGGTCCTATCACACTTCCCTTGGACACTCCTGATGATGCCCTTGTCTCCCATAAACACTCGCCGTCGAGGACAACACACTCAGTTCGGTTGCTCAAGAAGCCTTATCTGGGAGTCTATTCTGTAGGCACGTACCTCCGTTAACAGTCTGCTGTGGGCTACCGTGTCTAAAGCGGTTTGGAAATCTAGAAAGATGGAATCAGCCTGTTGCCCTTGATCCATAGTTTGCAGTATATCTTGCGAGAAAAGAGCAAGCTGGGTTGCATTAATTTCATACCACACTCTTTTTTCACATCATGTAGAGGCTCTTGATGTAACTGTTGTGGATTTTGAGAAACCCAACCTCGATTGTTCGGCGAAATATCATACCCCGTAAAACGCCGATTAATCACAAAAAAGAGCATTTTAGGAGAAATTTCTCTCTCATGGACAGACGTACGTCAACTGGCTAGTCGATGAACTACTGTTTCTTTGAAAAATATTTCAGTTTGAGTATATGATACTGTAATGACACACCATTAAGAAGTGCTAAATCATGCAACGATTTTCTCGGACGTCTCTCTAAGGACGCTGCTAACTCGTCCAGTATACTCGCGGTACACTACCTGCCATAGTGTACACACGACAAGCAGGGATGTCATGCTATGATCGCAATCTGCGTAACGGGCTACAGGTTCAGCGCAAAGCCGGGTTCAGTGATTGTCTCGTTCGTCAAATACCCTTTACTCCGAAATTACCACCACCATGGCTGATTCTGAGCAAATAACATGCTTACGTGCAGAATCTTGGCACGAATATGGCTTAAACACTGGTGAGAAGTTCCTATAATGATAAGAGAACGTTAAATTAACACTTAAAGGTCAAACATTGGTCTTGTAGGAAATGTAACACGCTTGTAGGAATATAAGGTAATACGTTGGTGGTACAAGATAAGTACCAAAAGTACATAGCAACAGTCACTGCGCTCAGTGGTAAAGAAATATAGACTTAAGAGGGAATGAGAGAAAAAAGGAAGGAAAGAAGATTAGGGTTTAGCACCTCGTCGACGAGACGTAGCACAAGCTCGTAATTGCCAAGAGTGGGGAAGGAAATCGCCTCTACACTTTCAAGGGAACCATTTGGGCATTCCCATTAAGCAATCTGGAGAAATTTCCAAATATTTAAATCTGGATGTCTAGATGGGTTGGAACTGCCACCTTCCTGAAGGCGAGGGCAATGTCCTAACCACCGTTGCTACCTCGCTCGTTATGTGAAGTGAGAGAACGTCTGGCCTACGTGACTGAAGAGCCCCAGTTCAAACTTTTAATAGAATGATGGTGTGGTAAAACACAGTGAAGTACGTGTTTGCTTGATAGGCAAGTGCCCACAGCAACCACACAGTAAACCCATCGCTATTTAAAGTTGGTGTCATTTGTGTATTTCGAATATCTTTCCATTTATATACATGATATAGCTAGTTCTGTTCCTGTTCATTGAATCTATTCCCACTCCGCCGCCTCCCCCCCCCCTCCACCCCACCACCCCTTTATTCACATCTGACAACAGGCTTATTAGAATTTATCACTATTTTAGCTTGATACACTTATTTTTTCTGTACCGAGCCAACATGGCATCATCGTAGTATTAAGTATGAGTTTGGTGACGAAACTTTGGTACACAGTTCAAATGGTTCAAATGGCTCTGAGCACTATGGGACTCAACTGCTGAGGTCATTAGTCCCCTAGAACTTAGAACTAGTTAAACCTAACTAACCTAAGGACATCACAAACATCCATGCCCGAGGCAGGATTCGAACCTGCGACCGCAGCGGTCTTGCGGTTCCAGACTGCAGCGCCTTTAACCGCACGGCCACTTCGGCCGGCTTGGTACACAGTCTGTAAATAACTGTTAACTTATTATATCTTCATACATATTAATTGAAAAATTTCTTATTGACGTAACATAAACAATTCGAAATTTTAATCACATTTGTTGGCATGAATAGAGCTAATGTTCTAGCCTAATAACTTGGAATACATATAATACCCTCGGCTGTGACAGTATTTAACACGGTTCTGTTCAGTGTAGGCCTGAACTGCTGTGTTATACACTAAAGGATAAGTTATAATTGTGCAGTTTTGAAATAACGGAACTCACTTTCTTTCAATGTTATAAAATATTATCATCCGAGTTTTGTGCGATGTAGGAATCTTCACAGGCCGAAAACGTCACCATTGCAAAATCTATTCACTGTATCGAATAAATTACTGTGGCATATAACCCAGGACGTGAACTGGGTAAACTTATGGAAGGATATTTCCGGCGGGATTGTTGAAGGACTATACTGTGACGGAAGGAGACTGAAAAATTGTTAAGCAAAGTCAGCCTAATACCTAGAGACAAACGCCAACAGGCAACACAAGACTGAAATAGTGCGAAAAGCTTAAAAGAGTTTAGTATCTATCGTAGACTTTCATTCTGAAAAAGACTGCATAACAGCGGTCAGTAGCAGCAACATAATGCAGCAAGCTAGGTAAAACAGTAGCTTACCAAAATGGTAAGGACACATTTGTTTCAAACGGTAATGGCCCGAAATGCGCTCAGAAGCATCAGTGTACTTGGCGCATGGACTATTGTGATAATTTCTGGAAACGGTAAACATGCGTAATAATTAAAGAGACATAACACAATAACCTCACGAAAAACGAAATTTTGCAACAAGAGTGTATCTAAAATAGATGTCTGTGAAAGAAAGTACCACTTCATAAAGCATCTAGGTTGAAGAATTCTGGAAAGTATTTGGCGTATGAAAACAAGTCCGCTGAAAATAATAGTAATTATCTTTATTACATTCTTGCAGCTAGCGCACGTTGTCCTTTTATTGTTATGGGTCACATTCCCATACTCAATGGCTTTACTTACAATTCGTAAAATCAGTTGATCACTAGTCACATTAATTACCTTTACAACAAGGGACTTGGCACGCACGCACACACACACACCACACACACACACACACACACACACACACACACATAGAGAGATAAAATGTAGATAAAAAAAAGGGTAATTATATTCAAGGTTTCCTAGTAAACTGTATACAGTATGCAGTTCTATAATGCTTTTGTAAACTTTTATTCACGAAGTCCAATAATTCAGATAATGTTAAACTGAAATGGCATCATTTGAAACAACATTCTGAAATAATCTGTTCAATTCTCCTCCACACTTCATCACAAGAAATTTGCAGAAATTTGACATCGTTGAAGGGATAGTGGAAAGTGAACTATGACACTGAGCTACGATCTTGAAATATAAAAAATCGTGAACTACGGTAGCTCACTAAAATTAGACTCTGTCGAATATTTCTGTAAATAAATGACGGTAACGGTAAAGATAATTATCAGTCCGAACAGACCATTTAAGTTTATTTCTCTCGAAGAAAACTTTTCTACATGTTACGCTGAGGATGTTATAAACACGCAAAACACAAAATCGAGTAGCAAAATTAGCGTCTGTTACAGATAACATCCCTCATATAGCAAAGAAATCAGGATCTTTGCTGACAATTATTATCTGTTTTCCTCGTTACTTATGAAACAGGTACTTATTTCCCTGCTGGCCTTATAAGAGGAGAGACTTTCTTATGTTCTTTAGATACTATTCTTACTTTCACTTTCCTTCGTATACATGTGAAGCAAAAGCAGAATCTTTTGAAAGGGGGAAAAAATTCCAGAAATGCTTCTCTCTGCAGCTTTGATCTGAGGCTGAGGCACACAAATTGCGAAACAGCTCACACAGAGAAAGGAATGTGTGCTACGCTGTCGGTTACGAGATGTTACAGCCGGCAGCAATTTTGGGAATGAAGGATGAAACTGGCGCCAGTCAGGGCTTCACGCCAACGTACAGCTTGTGAAGTTCCACAGCGGTTGCTTTGGCATGACGGAAAAGATCAAACAGTTCGCGCTTATTCTTTTCAACCTTAAGACAACGAAAACTGAGAAAATATGTATTCATCCTTCCATCATCATTATATGTGAATACTGCGAACACAGCCACCCAAGTTAGCGAATTTGATGTGCTCATATAAGAACTGTTTTTCTACGAAACTATGAACAAAGTCTTCATTTCTGTCAGCTTTATTGGAACTTACTGCTCGGTCACAGGAAAATCGTATAACGAAGCAACAAAATTATTTCAGCTTAAACGATTGGAGAAGTATTCACTATTTGTTGACGAAATCGTTCCACGATTTATTCCATTTAAGAGACAAAGACCTCGAATCAGAATTTATAGTGCGATATTTGAAGTCTATTCCAGCCAAGCGACACTTCACTAATGCACGGGAACGCAGCTATTGACTTATTTTGGTTTCCTTAATGCCGGCATTTAGTAGTTCCTTATAATACTCGCACACCTGCACCTCAACCTAAGGTACTAATGTACTGCATGACGTACGCTACTTCCTACGAGTGCTCGTGGATCATTTTCCTGATCCAGTGGCACATCCAGCGACGGGGCCCCGAAAACTTCCTACTACTTCTTGACAAATCATTACTGTCTAAATTCGAAATGTGAGATAAAGATAGAAGAAAGTTAACGTTCATGGAAATACTCCTATCTAAAAGCCAGTGTATCTCTGTAATTTTTGTTGGGCCGTAACTACTACGTTATTAAAATAAAAACAAATTTCAAATTAGCTTCTCTGTTTATCTTAAAACCAACTTTACGTGCCGGAGACTCGAAAAGAAACAGAGGACATCAAACTCTAGTATCCGGTCTTACTCGTCGTTAGCGAAAATTTTCGCACAATTCTCCCAACAAGAGTAAACTTTTTTTCCACTCCCTTGTCATTGGTTTTATGTGTCCATTAGACTTAATTCGCCACATAGCGTTAAATATATATATTTAAGTATTTGAATAACTTATCGTGTAGTTGATATTTGGTATGGGAGTATTTTGCACTCATCTCCATGTATTTTGTCTTGTATATATGCACCAAGCGAACATCACAGCATTACCTTGAAATGACGCAGTAGTCTTAGATTTCTCTATACCTACATAGCGATGACACTTTTGTATAATTAACATCGCCTGCATTGGAAAATCTGACAACGTTATTAGTTTTGTTTTAGCAATCGTTTGTTTGCGGTGAGGTCAATGACACCAAGCCCACAACCACTGTTACTAAAATACACAGGGAATTTAGGACGATGTGTGCGATTCAAGGTTACTTTGAACAATCGCATACTTGGTAAATGATTTCATGTTACCGTATCTTTGCTTCAGTCGAAAATTCTGGGATAGAAATGAAAGCCATTCTGAAGATTTGAGGAAAATGAAGCCACATGTTCACTCTATTCCTTTCCATGAACAGACACACGCACACACACACACACACACACACACACACACACACACACACACACACACACTGATGATCCAGTAAAGTGACTCAAGCAAAGAGCACGCATTGTTTCTGAGAGACTGCTGTGGTTCAATAGTTTTGTCAATTTTGGTGCACAGAGAATGAAGAAATATTGATATAGAAGTCTATGGTTAAATTACGAAAAAATGGACGTAGTATTGCTACGAGATTCAGTCATTTGTATAGATTTTTCTTAAGATCGCAAGAAGCACTGATATAATCTGTAAATGAAGAAGATAAAAGATATATATGGCCTGTTAGGATTGTTGTCTTTACTTATCGAATTTAATTTTAAGTAATTATGTATTAATTAATTAACTGCGGTTTTATGACAATTCTGCGGTATGGAATTGTTTGTGCGTTCTTAGTCTTGTCATTAGGGCCTCCAGTCTTCGAAATTTGTTGTGAATATTTCCACCTTTTCAAATCAAAATGAAATATACATATCGCTGGTCGATAACGTGCCGAAGTTTCGTACATTGTACTACTTGCGATACTTCTTCAATCACAGAAGAAATTACATTCTGTTCGATGCACGTGTTTGTAAGTGACAGTGTAAAGCAACCTCGTACTCTTCCTTTCGTTTGGAGTATATACTTGTTTGCTGCCTGTATCTCGCGATACATATACAGGGTGTCACAAGAGGAATGCTCGATATGCAGGGATATGACAGAAACGTTCATTCGAAGCAGGAAGTCTAGTAAACATGTGCTCTAAAAAGCGTACCTTAAGAGGTATGAGCACTACTTCATCTTCTATACTGTGAAAAAAATCTTTTCTACTACAGGGTCTTTGATCTCCTTGTTTTGGGAGGATGCAGTATGGACCAAAACAATAAGAAATTGTCTGGTAAACATGGATTCTAAGAAGCATAACTTAGGAGCTATGAGCATTTGTCCGACAGAAGAGTTGTGGTTTCAAGTATCGAAGATGAAGTAGTGCTAATAGCTCTTAAAGTGTGCATTTTAAAGCCCATTTTTACCAGATATCCTTGCCTCGAATGATGGGTCCTGTAATATTCCTGAAAATTGACCTTTCATTCGGGACAGGATGGATAAAGGAAATGCAAGTTTTTCATACATTAAATATATCGCAGTTTCACTAAGTTTCGCTTTCATAAAACTGTACCTTTATGGAAAAAGCTAGCTGTATAGAGGAAGTATAGAGAAAGATATATGTGGAATGAATGTTTAAATCCAGTTCAAGGAGAATATGTGGAGGAAAATATTATTGACGCCATCCATAGTGAATAGATTAGGTAGTTGTGGTAAGTTCCTGTGGCACCAAACTGCTGAGGTCATCAGTTCAAAATGGTTCAAATGGCTCTGAGCACTATGGGACTTAACTTCTGAGGTCATCAGTCCCCTATAACTTAGAACTGCTTAAACCTAACTAACCTAAGGACATCACACACATCCATGCCCGAGGCAGGATTCGAACCTGCCACCGCAACGGTCGCGCGGTTCCAGACTGTAGTGCCTAGAACCGCACGGCCACCACAGCCGTCTGAGGTCATCGGTCCCTAGGCTTACACACTACTTAATACTGAAGCTAGCTTACGCTAACGACAACACACACACCATACCCGAGGGAGGACTCCAACCTTTGAAGGGGGGAGCCACCAGAAACGTGGCAAGGCGCCTCAGACCGCGCAGCTACCCCGTGTGGCTGATAGATGAGGCTTACTGCAGGTGCTTAGAAGACGATTTCTTTTGCCACAGGTGCCTAGAAGATCAGTTACATACTTGGCCTCTGTTCTGTGGCAGTGAAGCCATAATTTGTCATCCAGCGGCATCAGCTCATGGTGCGTCTGACATTTAATTTATTGACTATTCCAGAATCAGTGGCATATAACCTGTTGCTCGCCATGCTTTGGGATCGACTTTTACAAAATACCCGGCAGCAAATGGGCCATTTGGCATGTGACCAAAGCACGAATCTATGACACTAGACGTGGGGCATCTACGAACTATAGCACTGTCCTGGAGCTCGCAAGTATCTGATTAACGAAAGAGGTTGAGTATTATTTTTAAAGTACTGAGAAACAGGTGTGGTCGCACTAATGCACATGTTTTCAACATTTTATGAAATTTTGAATGAGCAATACAACTGTACCACTCTGTTTAGAGATGGTTGGAGGTAGGAGGATTCTCTTAGTTGTTCACAGTTGTCCTTACGCCTGACCTCAGAAATATATTATGGTTTAAGAGTTCCACTATTCGATTCATGTGGTGAGCGGAATGTTTAGGGCACGATATCCCTCATATTCATAGACATTGAATGCTCTTCAATCGACATAGCAGAACTAATTAGCAGAGATACAAGTCCTGGATATCCAGGATAGCATTTCCCGCATACAGAGTAGAGCACAAGGAAATTTGGAGAAACAAGGAGGTATACATGGAAATAAAGAAAGATTGTACTGGAAAACCCCAGTTCGATGACCGCTTAAATACTGTTATCCTGGTTTTGAGGTACAGCCATGCGTCACTGAGAACAAGAGCGATTGGCAGTTAGGTAATCCGCTCGAACACGACACAGTGTTTCGGGTCAGACAGATCAGATGAAGTCTCCTTCACAACATTACGAACGGAGTGTAATCCAAGGATACATAGCTTCTTGCTCCAGCGAGATCACTCTTTAGTTTTTTGTGCTTGTGGCGTACAGATATTTCAGTACACATCGTGAAATGGAGCGAGCATGCAAGAATAGCAGTAAGGAAGGCAAATTGTCGTCTTCAATGGATTTTAAGGATGTGTGGTTCACTAAAAAGGAGAGCGGGTATGCAACACTAGTCCGAAACATTCTTGAGTACTGCACGTGTGTATGGGGTCCTCATCTTTTTTTTAATCAAAGGAAGACATCGAAGCAATCCAGAGGTGGGCTGCTAGATTTGTTACCGGTAGGTTCGATCAACACAAGAGCCTTGCGGAGATACTTCGCGAACTCAAGTGAGAATCCCTGGAGGAAAGACGACGTTCTCTTCGAGGAACAATACCGAGAAAATTAGGAGAACCGTCAGTTGAAGCTGACTGCAGAACGATTCTATTGCCATCAAAATACAAGTACATTTCCTGTAATGACCACGAAGGAAAGATAAGAAAAATTAAGGCTCATACGGAGGCATATAGACCGTCGTTTTCTCCTCGCTCCATTTGTGAGTGGAACAGGAGAGGAAATGGCTATTAGTGGTACCGTGGCTTGCAGAGTGTGTACGTAGGGGTAGATATGAACATTATTGTGTATTATATTCAGACGAAATAGTAGAAGATACTTCACCTATAGAGCTACCATTTATTTTTGCAGAATCTTGTACAACTTTCGAGGTATCCTGAAACGTCTAACCTTCCCTGTGAGGTACTAGTTACGAAATTTTAATGAGTTTCTCGCTGGCTCGCTACTCCACGTTGTAAGTCAACACGCAGCTATACTTCCCTAATTTCTTATTTCAGCCATCCCTTTGTAACGCTAAACAGGTTACCTCTCAGTATATTAACAATTTTATCGTGTCAGTGACAGAGCGAAATGTGCGGATGAATATAGATCAAAAGGGTGTGAGCTTCATTGGGATTTTATACTGTTGATTTTCACATGTTTTCAACACAATCTTCTCTAATAATTTTAAGAAATGCGCTGATAAATTTGTTGTTGAATCCTCTGAGTCCCCGTCCCCCATCCTCCCACCCCAACTAATAAAGCTAGAGCTCGTGACATCGGGGTGAGTGCATGTTTTTGCTTAGAAGCTTGCAGAATGTCCGCAGAGAAGTAACTCTTGGCTTTGCTGTTCTTTCGTAATGAGATTCCTGGATCACTTTCTCAAGCAGAAGTCCTTTCTTCTGCAATAATTCTTTTTTCCTGCTGTAGCTGCGACGAGGGAGCGTTTCCCCGTTGAAATTGTGACGAAAAGGACGTGGTAGTCTAAAAGGAAATTTGGGGGAGTAAATGGCTGCAAACTAAAGACCACAATCTTTTAGCTATTTCTTCTTCCTGAACAGTGGGACACTAATATCGTACAAAACTAGCTTTTCGTAACGTACTGCGCTGATTTGACAGAATAAACGTGTTATCTCAAAAGCTACCTTTTCGTAACGTACTGCGCTGATCTGACAGAATAAACGTGTTATCTCAAAAGCTACAGCGTCAGTCAAGTCTAACTGTCTCATTGACGACTTCCTTCAAGCTTTTTGAATAACCTAATTTCTTCAGTTCATGCTCAAGCAATTTTTTCGGAAGTTACGATTTAAATGTTTCATTACTCATAACACGATTTCTCTAACACGTTAATTTTTTCTGCTCCATGTAGAAGCAGTAATACCAGACAGTAAATAACATTCTGGTGTCATTATATTTAGAACATTTCCAGTGCTCTTTAAAAAATTCCATATTAGTATAATGTAATTTTGAAGAGACAGGCGTCTCATTTTCGTCTTTTTTTCAGTATAGATGCAGAGTAATAGGCAAGCGGGCGATGTATGCTCTTGTTGTGCGAAGAACCAGAATATGGAAAATTGCTATATCACTTGTCTAAACGATGGTATTTCGTCTTTTCGAGGAAATATGAATCAAGTCCCCACAGACGTCAGTAATTGAGATAGATGGTCAAATATGAAGTTTCCGGTCATAAACCTTATGTTACTGTATGTCACAACGCGTGGCCGTTTCTCTAGGTTCAGTCGTTCTGTCGTCTTGATCAATGACTATTGGGTGATGATTTGTTTGCACAGCCGATTTATGATAGCGCCTAGTCATGATCAGCTTTCGTGAAATGTGAACCTGTAATTAAAATGTAATAGAACTCATATCAAAGTAATAAAAGTCTAGAGAAAGAATGTAGCGTACATCTCACTGAGGGTAACAAAATTTTCTATTTATGGCGCGGAGGCCATAGGGCACAGTGCCATCTACGGCACAGCGTTATCAACCGTTTCCGTACGTCGCTCGTGCCGGTAGAAACTCATTTTGTCACAACTACATGCATATGTTTTAGCTAATACGTGCACATTCGAACTATGTGCACATGATGTGCACTTGATACTTCAATTAACATTCACTTGCAGTTAATTTTAAACGTAAATTGTATTTATTACATTTCTAAATCTGGTAGAATATTTTACAGAGATTACGGGATGTCTATTCTCAATATGAAAAAACTGTGCCATTTAATAATCGTGCAACTGGAAGTACACTTTAGCCTGCTGGAAATGGTGTTTCAGGAGAAACAGCAACTACACAGTGCAAAAGAATGAAATGTTTAGTTTTTCAGAAAACCTGTAATTGACGGCCACTGCGATGCGGAAGTTTGAACTTAGGCTCAAACGTGCCTACCACCTTCCTCTGTAATAGTACAGAAGCATCGCGCCCAGAAACTTCACCTTCGGCGTCGGCAACGCTTCAAATAGCAAGGTGTCGATGCTGTGGTTGGCAGGAGAGCCAACACCGTGTTACTAGAGGAAGCCGAAAGGCACGCGTTTTAGCTCACGCAGGCTGGCGTGAGGTCTGGAACAGGACAAGGAAATTAGAATTTAGAAAAAACGGACGTAGCTGGTGGAATACTTAACTTTAATCCATTAATGGTGAACGTCGCTCTTGACGGTACATTATGCACAGTATCACTAGTAACCGGTAATGGCGCCTTGCTAGGTCGTAGCAAATGACGTAGCTGAAGGCTATGCTAACTATCGTCTCGGCAAATGAGAGCGTATTTTGTCAGTGAACGATCGCTAGCAAGGTCGGTTGTACAACTGGGGCGAATGCTAGGAAGTCTCTCTAGACCTGCCGTGTGGCGGCGCTCGGTCTGCAATCACAGATAGTGGCGACACGCGGGTCCGACGTATACTAACGGACCGCGGCCGATTTAAAGGCTACCACCTAGCAAGAGTGGTGTCTGGCGGTGACACCACAGTCAACACATACGAAAAAAAGGGCAAAGCTCAGAATTCAAGTCACCTCTAAGTTGAGGCAATGATTTCACACTGCCACCAAATTTCACCACAGTTCTGCCCTGTGCCACCACGGACGTGTCACGCGATGGGAAGCCGTCACACCTACCCGGCGTGATGGTATGGGATGCCATCGGTAACACGTCTCGGTCACCTCTTGTTCGCACTGTCGGCACTTTTATCAGTGGACGTTACATTTCAAATGTGTTACGACCCGTGGTTCTACCCTTCATTCTATCCCTGCGAAACCCTACATTTCAGTAGGATAATTCACGACCATATGTTGCAGGTTCTATACAGGCCTTTCTACACTCCTGGAAATGGAAAAAAGAACACATTGACACCGGTGTGTCAGACCCACCATACTTGCCCCGGACACTGCGAGAGGGCTGTACAAGCAATGATCACACGCACGGCACAGCGGACACACCAGGAACCGCGGTGTTGGCCGTCGAATGGCGCTAGCTGCGCAGCATTTGTGCACCGCCGCCGTCAGTGTCAGCCAGTTTGCCGTGGCATACGGAGCTCCATCGCAGTCTTGAACACTGGTAGCATGCCGCGACAGCGTGGACGTGAACCGTATGTGCAGTTGACGGACTTTGAGCGAGGGCGTATAGTGGGCATGCGGGAGGCCGGGTGGACGTACCGCCGAATTGCTCAACACGTGGGGCGTGAGGTCTCCACAGTACATCGATGTTGTCGCCAGTGGTCGGCGGAAGGTGCACGTGCCCGTCGACCTGGAACCGGACCGCAGCGACGCACGGATGCACGCCAAGACCGTAGGATCCTACGCAGTGCCGTAGGGGACCGCACCGCCACTTCCCAGCAAATTAGGGACACTGTTGCTCCTGGGGTATCGGCGAGGACCATTCGCAACCGTCTCCATGAAACTGGGCTACGGTCCCGCACACCGTTAGGCCGTCTTCCGCTCACGCCCCAGCATCGTGCAGCCCGCCTCCAGTGGTGTCGCGACAGGCGTGAATGGAGGGACGAATGAAGACGTGTCGTCTTCAGCGATGAGAGTCGCTTCTGCCTTGGTGCCAATGATGGTCGTATGCGTGTTTGGCGCCGTGCAAGTGAGCGCCACAATCAGGACTGCATACGACCGAGGCACACAGGGCCAACACCCGGCATCATGGTGTGGGGAGCGATCTCCTACACTGGCCGTACACCACTGGTGATCATCGAGGGGACACTGAATAGTGCACGGTACATCCAAACCGTCATCGAACCCATCGTTCTACCATTCCTAGACCGGCAAGGGAACTTGCTGTTCCAACAGGACAATGCACGTCCGCATGTATCCCGTGCCACCCAACGTGCTCTAGAAGGTGTAAGTCAACTACCCTGGCCAGCAAGATCTCCGGATCTGTCCCCCATTGAGCATGTTTGGGACTGGATGAAGCGTCGTCTCACGCGGTCTGCACGTCCAGCACGAACGCTGGTCCAACTGAGGCGCCAGGTGGAAATGGCATGGCAAGCCGTTCCACAGGACTACATCCAGCATCTCTACGATCGTCTCCATGGGAGAATAGCAGCCTGCATTGCTGCGAAAGGTGGATATACACTGTACTAGTGCCGACATTGTGCATGCTCTGTTGCCTGTGTCTATGTGCCTGTGGTTCTGTCAGTGTGATCATGTGATGTATCTGACCCCAGGAATGTGTCAATAAAGTTTCCCCTTCCTGGGACAATGCATTCACGGTGTTCTTATTTCAATTTCCAGGAGTGTAGATGCAGAAAATGTTCGACTGCTGCCCTGTTCAGCACATTCTCCAGATCTATCACCAACTGAAAACGTCTGGTCAATGGTGGCCGAGCAATTGGCTTGTCACTATTCTTAATGAACTGTGGTATCGCGTTCAAGTTGCGTGGGCAGCTGAACCTGTACACGCCATCCGAGCTCTGTTTGAGTCAATGACCAGGCGTATCAAGGCCGTTATTACGGCCAGATGTGGTTGTTCTGGGTACTGATTTCTCAGGATCTATGCACCCAAACTGCGTGAAAATGTAATCACATGTGAGTTCTACTATAATATATTTGTTGAATGAATATCCGTTTAACGTCTGCATTTCTTCTTGGTGTAGCAATTTTAATGGCCAGTAGTGTATTTAACGCTTTCTTTTGACGCCTCTGCGATGGCGATCAGTACGGCGATATGAAGCTTTGAAATCACGCTGTTTCTTTGTGGATGGCTGACGAAAACATTTCAGACACACCACCGCTTACAATCGGCACTTAAACGCCTCAGAAAGTGGCTTAAAGGGCGTAGAAAACACCCTGTCACTGGGGTGTTGATTCCCGCACATTTCGCCCTCGAAACGATAGTTCTCAGTCGATGAGCAACAGAGCGGCGTTCTTGACAACGCATGTTGCTGGGTACACCCCCGAACGTTTCAATCCTCCTCTAAGGACGCTGTATCCCCATGGAACATAATTGCAGCCCTTTGGAGTGCAGTGCGACCGCAGTTTTTGCTCTTGTGTACAGGCTGGAATCATTAGAGACCGTTAAAAATCATTCGGCGAAATGTAAACGTGATTGGAAGCAGTAAAAGGTGCTTATGCGTTTCCAGCCCTCATGTTACACGCCCTTCTGTGGTATAATTACGAAGGGGTGCGACATCGAGATACTTGCATAAATAAAATGTGAAAGGGCTCCCTTAAACCTTCTCCCCCAACCTCAATTTAGCTGCACACTCGATTTGACCTGCGAGCATGTACTGATAATTTTAAAAATGTGCCTTTAAAGATAAAACCTGCGAAGTAGCCCTACACACATGTAGACAGGCAACTGGCATCGGATGGGTGTCAAGTAGCTGCCTGCCTGCAGGCGACAGTGGCTACTTCGTTTCTCAGACTTGGTTTTCATAAATTGAACCTCCGACTTCAATGTTCTTTCGAATTCTCTTGGCAAAATCACGTGGAACTCTTTCGATGTCATCTTGGAGTTCTTGTGTGTGGGGAACACTATTCATTAACGGAGCGAATACTTCCAATAATAATTGAAGATCGTTTTCAAAAAATCCTAGAAACGATGCCTTGAAGGCAATGCACTAAAAATACAGTACCAATTGACTGACTGTCTATGATACCACACCACTAATTTATACAGAAGCGTTCTTGAAAATATGTCTACACAGAGGCATCAGCGTTATGTCGGACCATCGATGTGTGTTATGAATGTTATTCATACTGCTACGAGTGAAAGAGTGTTAATGGAAATAAGCGGCGATTTGAAATTAGCTAATGTTAAAATACAACTCATTTACCTTCACCTGGTTCTCGAAGGTGTTGAGTCCGCTGTAAATGGTAAGGATAGAGATCATGCATACGTTATATCCACCATATTCTAATATGTAGACTATGTAGATTTTCAGAGCGTGCTTCCTGAAAGACTGTGTTCTACTAACTGGGTGATTTCTTTTTCTTCAAAAATGGTTCAAATGGCTCTGAGCAATATGGGACAACATCTGAGGTCATCAGTCCCCTAGAACTACTTAAACATAACTAACCTAAGGACAACACACACATCCACACCTTAGACAGGATTCGAACCTACGACCGTACAGTCGTGCGGTTGTAGACTGAAGCGCCTAGAACCGCTCGACCATCGCTGCCGGCTGTAAATTACCGGTCAAAAGTTTTAGAACATCAGTGATTTCGAGGAAAAAGTCCAAATAGGAACCAGAAATTTTAGAAATACTCGTAAGTCAACTTTGGAATGGATTTTTATTGAAACTCAATACATGTGGTCAAATTCTAGTCTCCTCAAAGGAGCCTCATTTGGCTTTAATCACTGCTCTGCATATGCGAGGCATTCTTGCTGTCAGCTACATCAGGGTTTCCTCGATTATATGCCACCATTCCTCTTGTAGTCTGGTGCAGAGTTTATGAACGTTGATAGTAGTCCTTGATTTTACTGCTCTATCCAACTGATCCCAAAGCAGTTCAATAGGATTACAAATAGGGGAATGGGAAGATGTGAAGTATGTTTAGGGTCGTTATCTTGCTGTAGGAAGAATCCCTTGCCAATCAAATTTCTTCCACACGGCTTTGCATGATACTGCAGAATGCAATGGTAATCCACTTTCTTGATTTTTCCGTTTCTTTGTACAAGATCACCAGTCTTACCGCCTCCAAAACATCCCCAGACCATGTGGAAACCACTTCCATGCTTTAATGTTGGAGATACACATTTGTTCACCTGGAATGCGGCGAATTAACTTGTATCGCTTTGTGCCACAGACCTCAAAATTGGATTCGTCAGTGAAAAGTACCTTTTACCACTGATTCGTTGGCCAACATTCATATTGTCTTGCCCCGTGTAGCCCCTTCTGCCTATCAACAGACGTCAGTAACGGTTTCTTAGCCGCGACACGCCCATTAAGGTTCACTGCCTGAAGACGTCTTTTCACAGTACTTTCATTCAATGGCTTTTCTCTATGAAGGTTGAGTTTTGCTCCTAAAACTAAAGCTGTTTTGAAGCGATCACGTTTAATTGTGACTACTATATATTTTTCATCACTTTTTGTGTGGCTTTTGACCTACTCTTCCACCGAATGTCGATATTCTAGCCAGGATCACCTTGCCTCAGCAATGTAAGCTACTGGCCATTAAAATTGCTACACCAAGAAGAAATGCAGATGATCAACGGGTAGTCATTAATCAAATATATTATACTAGAACTGACATGTGATTACATTTTCTCGCAATTTTGGTGCATAGATCCTGAGAAATCAGTCCCAGAACAATTACCTCTGGCCGCAATAACGGCCTTGATACGCCTGGGCATTGAGTCAAACAGAGCTTGGATGGCGTGTACAGGTACAGCTGCCCATGCAGCTTCAACACGATACCACAGTTCATCAAGAATAGTGACTGGTGTATTGTGACGAGCCAGTTGCTCGGCCAACATTGACCAGACGTTTTCAATTGGTGAGAGATCTGGAGAATGTGCTGGCGAGGGTAGCAGTCGATCATTTTCTGTATCCAGAAAGGCCCGTACATGACCTGCAACATGCGGGCGTGCATTATCCTGCTGAAATGTAGGTTTTCGCAGGGATCGAATGAAGGGTAGAGCCACGGGTCGTAACACATATGAAATGCAACATCCACTGCTCAAAGTGCCGTCAATGCGAACAAGAGGTGACCGAGACGTGTAACCAATGGCACTCCATACCACCACGCCGGGTGATACGCCAGCAAGGCGATGACGAATACACGCTTCCAATGTGCGTTCACCGCGATGTCGCCAAACCAGGATGCAACCATCATGATGCTGTAAACAGAACCTGGATTCATCCGAAAAAATGACGTTTTTCCAGTCGTGCGCCCAGATCCGTTGTTGAGTACACCATCGCAGGCGCTCCTGTCTGTGATGCAGCGTCAAGTGAAACCGCAGCCAGGGTCTCCGAGCTGATTGTCCATGCTGCTGCAAACGTCGTCGAACTGTTCGTGCAGATGGTTGTTGTCTTGCAAACGTCCCCATCTGTTGACTCAGGGATCGAGACGTGGCTGCACGATCCGTTACAGCCATGGAGATGAGATGCCTGCCATTTCGATTGTTAACGAAACGGGGCCATTGGGATCCAGCACGCCGTTCCGTATTATCCTCCTGAACCCACCGATTCCATATTCTGCTAACAGTCATTGGATCTCGACCAACGCAAGCAGCAATGTCTAGATACGATAAACTGCAATCGCGATAGGCTACAATCCGACCTTCCTCAAAGTCGGAAACGTGATGGTACGCATTTCTCCTCCTTACACGAGGCATCACAACAATGTATCACCAGGCAACGCCGGTCAACTGCTGTTTGTGTATGAGAAACCAGTTGGAAACTTTCCTGTCAGCACGTTGTAGGTGTCACCACCGGCGCCAACCTTGTGTGAATGCTCTGAAAACCTAATCATTTGGATATCAGAGCATCTTCTTTCTGTCGGTTAAATTTCGCGTCTGTGACACGTCATCTTCGAGGTGTAGCAATTTTACTGGCCAGTCGTGTATAATGGACACATCCCAAGGAAATATGTTCTTGACGTGCAGTTGGTAACATAGTAAGACCGGCTGCACGTAAAAACCGTACTGGAGAACGTTTTTCTGTTGAAAGCTCCTTTCTTCGCCTCATTATCGATTTTTATAATGGGTAGTACTGAAGTTCTCTCTTTGATATCTTGTGCATAACTACATGCCCCTTTCTTACCAGTAATCGTGTTTACAGATTTTTTGACGTCCTATGAACGCTATCTAGTGAGGACCCACTATATTATGCCACAACAACACAAAATTATCGTCATGCAGTGCTTGGAACCTGAATAGGATAACAACTGGAAGTTACGTTTTCAACGATTTCATTTTTAGAAATGTGGAACACTACTCTTAAACATCACATTCAGCTTGACTCTGAGGAAACACTATAGCTAATTCGTATTTGAATCTGGTAATCAGCTTTCTTTATGCCGTGTGGCTAGGGCCTCCCGTCGGGTAGACCGTTCGCTTGGTGGAAGTCTTTCGAGCTGACACCACATCGGCGACTTGGGTGTCGATGGGGATGAAATGATGATAAGATGGACAATGATGAAAGCAGGTGTAAAGCTTAACAGTTACTGTAGCTCAGCCAGGTGGTGGAAAAAGCCGCAGCAATTCCAGGTCCTCAGGGGACGCTAAGATCTCCACCTCATCCTCAGATGCAGAATTGGAGTGGTGTTGTTGGGGCCACCAGAGGGTTCTTTTTCTTAGCTGACTTCTTTGTTTGCTTGCCCTCTCGCTTCTCTTTAGGGGCTTGCAGGGAGGACCTCTCCGAAGTAGGTTTAGGCACAAAGGAAGACCGTGAAACTCTTCATCTAACAGATTTTGGCTCCTCTAGCCACCGGTGAGTGCCTGATACCGCGTTAGTGGAGACCCTGGGAGACAAGTTCCCAAGGGACCCCTTCCGCACGAGAGGAGCCAGAGGAAACTGTTGCTTCTCCGGCTGGGAGGAGGGGACCAATGTCCCCTGCGTTTGAGTGGCCTTGCTCCCGAAGTAGGTACTTTGGGAGCAATGGAAGGAGATTGTAATGTAGCGATTGTAATGTAGCTGCAGCGTATCTGGACATCAACCGAATGGGGTGTAATCGTTCAAATTTACGTTTAGCCTCTTGCTGAGAACTGGTCCAGGGTCTTGTACTCCATGATTTACCGCTCCTTTTGGAGTACTGTGCAGTCTGGCGAGCAGGGGGATAGCTGCTCTCCTCAACTGATACAACTGGTAGGAGGCGCACATGGAGTGTCTGGATGCAGTGGACGTCTGCAGTCTCGGCATGTGGCGCTGGAAGTTCCACGGGAAGACAAGTGCACAAATTTCCAGCACTTAAAAAACCTAACAGGGGGAGGGACGTATGGTTTAACGTCATTGCGGTAAACCATCATCGTGACCTTTTCATGTAATGAATCACCCTCAAAGGCCAAGATGAAGAAATCAGTAGCAATCCTGTAGTCACTGGGCCCCCTATAAACCCCCAGATGAAATGAACTCCCCGCCATTCTAGACTGGCGCGGAGCTCGTCGTCAGACTGCAAGAGGAGGTCGCGATGGAAAATAATCCCGTGGACCATGTTGAGGCTTTTATGGGGAGTGACGGAAAAAGGAATATAACCCAGCCAGTCACAAGCTAGTGACGCCCGGGATTGGGCTGGGGATGCTGTAACGAGTAACGCCCAGGATTGGGCTGGAGATGCTGTCTAAATCAAGACTGCAGCGTTTCTCATCTTGGACAGCTCTGTCACTTCCTCAAACTTATCCTCAAGATGTTCAACAAAAAGTTGAGGCTTCTAGGGTAGAAAGGGACCCTTCCATTCTAATACGTACTAAATACCGAGGCGAATATGGTTCTCTTCTTTCTGTAGCCCTACATTCCTCCCATGGTGAAGCGAAACAGGGAAACGATTTAGGGCCATATCTATCAGCATTGTACTCGATCTTGCCCTTCTTAGAGACTGCTGGCGCTGTACAGTCACCAGCTAGAGATGACTTAGTCCGCTTCATTGTGGGTCATCCGCTCGGATGCCAACCACTTCAATCAGGATCTCTCCGCATGGGCACCACACAGCCACAGCAAAGGCAACCTGCCGTCATGGCTGTTGGCGGGAGTCCTGATGCCCCAGGAAGGCAGGCATCTACTCCTTGGCATACGTGGGGAGTTAACAGCTTAGGCATCATCAGTGCGATCCCTGTGTTGTCAGGGGGCTACCACCAAATGGGTACATGACGGTCCCACCACAATGGACTGGCTACCATGCTGGATATTGGGCGCAGAGAAATCCAATATTGTCATGGGGGCGAAAGAGGACAGGAGTCAACGGAAGAAAATGACATACGCCGCAAAGTGTCCTCGCCCAAATAGTTGAATCTCAGGTGGAGATATAAAGCCATGACAAGAGGTTCAGGAGATCGAATCTAAGGGCACTATGGTTCAAATGGTTCAAATGGCTCTGAGCACTATGGGACTAAACTTCTGTGGTCATCAGTCCCCTAGAACTTAGAACTACTTAAACCTAACTAACCTAAGGACATCACACACATCCATGCCCGAGGCAGGATTCGAACCTGCGACCGTAGCAGTCGCGCGGTTCTGGACTGAGCGCCTTAACCGCGAGACCACCGCGGCCGGCGGCACTATGGGTAACTCGTGCACCACGTTAGGCGTCCTCCCTCATATGGCTCGCACTTTTGTAGAATTTGGAAAGTGGCAGGTCAAACCATAAAATGGGACCTGAACTTATAGGGCCGAAAAGTCTGAGACTCCTTTTAGTCGCCTCTTACGACAAGCCGGCCGGAGTGGCCGAGTGGTTCTAGGCGTTTCAGTCTGGAACCGCGCGACCGCTACGGTCGCAGGTTCGAATCCTGCCTCGGGTATGGATGTGTGTGATGTCCTTAGGTTAGTTACGTTTAAGTAGTTCTAAGTTCTAGGGGACTGATGACCTCAGATGTTAAGTCCCATAATCCTCAGAGCCATTTCAACCCTTTTCTTACGACAATCGGGAATTCCTCGGACCTATTCTAACCCCCGGACCACAGGGGGTACAAATTTAGGAGTGTAGATTTACGCCACCTGCAGCACCACAGTCGGATGATGATAGTCAGTCTGTACTCCCATCTCGTTGTTTGACCGTTTGCTGTACAGTCGTACTCAGTGCTCTAGTTCTCATGTGGCAGCTTGCGCTTTTCGTATTGCAACGCCTTCAGCGTCATCTAACGTAAATCGCAGATACTTCTCATTTTTCTTTTTCAGCAGTTTGAAGAAGATAGGAACTGTGTTTGTTGTGAAATGTTTTTTTTTTTTTCCGAAACAGCTGGAATCTGCGTTATTCATGGTTGACAAGCCTCTGGCTGCTGCTTTAAGATGAAGAGATGTTTGGGCACCAGTGTCGAAAGCTGCGACATTTCTGTTACCGTTGAGATCCCCTTCGCGATCAAGATGTCTCTGCTTCTTTAGACGCGTAATATCTGACAGGTTTCTCCTCACTGGAAAATGAGTAGCAGACACTGGTGAGTTGGTGTAATTGTGAGCGGAAGGCGAAAGTGTGAACTGGCGAATTTCTGTCCGTTGTGCCATAACAACACGTACGAGGTGCTGCCATGTGTTGACAACATATCTGAGCGAGCACCAGAGCCTCGTCTGTTGAACCAGTGAGCGATATTGCTGTTCAATTTGGAAAATTACAGAAGGTGGGTTTCTTGTTGCCGGCGAGTTCCAGCGTTAAATTGTTAATAGAACCCCTCAGGAAACAAGCAGGTAGGTTGTGAGATGAGGCCACTGTGCACTGTGCTTACTGGGAGGTGTGTAGGGGGCTCGGCAAGCGGCTGCTAAAAGCAATGGCTGCAACCCGCTGCAAGTAGTAGCTCACGTGGGGCAGGAATGAGGCCTTCTGTCTCGGTTACTTAGACGGTTGACTGAGTTGATGAACAGAGCTGGCCTCGTCCCAAAAGTGGAAGTAAGACTCCCTATTTGTAGTACCCACCAATATAAAATAGCAATCTTTTTGATTTGGAGTGGAAGGTCTAAGCCAAGCGCTCAGACGATTGTGCGTCGATCTTGGTTGCGCATTTTTAGAATTTCGCTATCGGGTGGAGAATTGTTGGGCAATTCCCCCCCCCCCCTCCCCCACACCCCCACCCTCCTCTGCTTCTCTCTCTCTCTCTCTCTCTCTCTCTCTCTCTCTCTCTCTCTCTCTCTCTAACACACACACACACACACACACACACACACACCTATAGTTCAGGTGTGCATTACACAAAGGAAGCGGCTACTCGGATAGCAGAATACACTTCAAGAGCGCACGAGGGTTGTTTAGATGAAACCCTTTTTAGGGGCAATAATGAATTGCATATCCAAAACGAAGAGCCATCAGTGGTCACGTGAACATTCTCACACCCGTAGACGATGTTCTGGACGTCCACGCAGTACAGACGCCTTCCAGGATTGTCGTAATTTAAGTGTAGCAGTGGCATATCGTACAGCTACCATAGCACAGATAATAGGGCTTGTGAGCCAGACGTGTTGCGAAACGTTTATTAGCAGTGAGACTACAGGAACGCACGTTTCTTGACCGTCTACTACTCACGTCATAGCATCGACGTGCACGGCTCGACTAATGGCGTCACAGGATCACTAGGAAGATAGAATGGATCGCCACCATCTTCAGTTATGAAAGCAGAGCCTGCCAACGTGCATGTGGAGGTAGTTGGGGCATACGAGGTACACCAGGGTGAGCGATGTCTCGTAGAGTGCATTCGTCCAGGACACACTGGCTCCACCCAAGGCTTTATAGTTTGGGATGCGCTAAGCTACAACTCTCGCCCACATTTGGTGTTTCTGGAGGGGATGCTAACCAGCGCTCGACACATGCAGAATGTTATTAGTCTCATTCTCTCGCTGTTTTGCAACAGGAAGATGATTCGTTGTTCCAACAGGATAACGTTCGCCCACACACTGCGCGTGAAACTCTACATGCTCTCCAAGACGTGCAGCAACTCTTTTGGCCAGTCAGATCTTCGAACTTGTTACCAATCAAGGACGTGTAGGATATGATGGGTCGAAAAGTCACTTGTAACATTTGTCAACCAACATCTCTTATGCGGGTGAGCAGGCGTGGAATAACGTATCCCAGGATAGTGTTCACCATCTGTGTCATCGACTAGATGCCCTGCACTGCCGCCCATGGAGGCTACACCACGTAGTTGTATGGAAGTTCCAGCATGGGTTGATATCTGGTACCTCAGAAGCGCTTTTGCTATTGATATTTACATCGTGTACTCCACATGCACTGTTGCAACAATAAATCTTGAGTGAACTGGAAACCTCCAAATGTGTGTACTATTTTTTTTTTCCGTCAGTGTAAATTCAGACTGGAATACGTATCACAAGGAGATAAGCTAGACGCCAATGGTGGCGGTGTATTTATTGCCGTAAGCAATTCTATAATATCTAGTGAAGTTATAAGACAATCAGAATGTGAAATAGTCGGGATAAAATTTTAACATCAAAAGTGGAGCAAACATGGTAATGGAATAGTTTTATAGACCACCTGCCCCAGGAACCCTAGTTGCAAAGCACTACAGAGAAAACTTGGAAAATATAGGGAGTAGGTTTCCCTATCATGCCATTCTAATATGGGGAGTATTCAATTTGTCAGCTATGGAATGGAAGAGTCACGTGATTAACACTGGTGCCACAGGCAGGGCTTCGTGTGAAATTGTTTTAAATACCTTATGCAAAAATCACTTAGACCAGACAGAGAACTGAGTCTTCGCATTTTAGTAAGAACTTCGAGGTTTTCCAGTCAGTTAACGCAGAGGAGGACATCGCTGACCACAAGGCTGTAACTGCACCATTGACTGCAACTTTTACAAGGAATGTTTTTAAAAAAGGTAAGGAAATAAACGTTGCAGCACGAGTAAATGGTTCCTTTTTCAAAGTCCCGTCTTCCATTGCGACGCAGAAGTTTTAAATCTGGCTGAAGTTGCCTAAAACCCTCCTCTTTAAAGGTGCAAAAGCGTGTCACTTCGCAACGTCACCCTCGGACTGGTCGACGCTTCAAACAGTTACGTGCCGACACATGCGAAAAAAAGGACAGACCTCCGACGTTATGTGAAGTATAAAATGAGTTAATGACTCCACATTAGCACCACACAATCTTGCGTCTCCCGTAAAAACCGGCTACTGTTTTGGTGTAATCTGACGAAGGTGACCAAGTATTGGAAAATAACACAGATCATTGCTGTTTACATGAAGCGTTTCCCAACTGATACACATATTTTGAGACCTATATCGCTGACGTTAATCTGTCGTAGAATAATGGAACATGCTCTACACTGACACATTATGACGTTTCTGGAGAATGAAAACCACCTGTATAAAAATCAATGTGGGTTTCGTAATCAGAGATGCTGCGAAATACTGCTTGGTCTGTTCGTCCATGAAATTGAGAGTGCCGTGGACAAAAGTGAGTTCTTAACGGACGAAATCGACTGGCAATTTCTGGAGTACACTAAGGAAGTCTTACATTGTCTTCACTATTACAGTACACAGGGGGTAAGAAGCCAAGGACACTAAGCCAAATGTTAGAGTGTTTGGGAGGAAAGACTTTTTAATGTGATACAAACGTTAGAGGTGCGCGATCCCCCGATAGGGGTCCATGAAAGTTTCGACGCTATTGATGTCCAGAGACGGTGTTCAAATTTATTTCAGGTGAACAGTGTTGTAAGGTGTTCCCTCATTGATTTTATTTTTGTGGCGTGAGATTTAACGTTTAGGGTATGGGAGACGGATAGAGAATCAATAAGAGCTCTTTGTGTGCTGACTGAATCTGCAGCCAATATTCGTGCAATTCCTGATTGTTTCCGAACCTGTTAGACAATCATTAGCACACAGATACTAGTTATGCATTGACGTAAACGGACAACACCTCCAGCAACATCCCTAAAATTATATTCGCCACACGGCAGTTTATGTATGTGTGCATGTATATGCAGTAACACTGTCCAATCACATTAATGGGACAACATGTCAAAAGCCTGAATAACCACATTTTGCAGCGTAGATCATTGCAAGACATGCAGGAAGAGAGTCAATGAGATTTTGGAAGTTACCGACATGAATGTGGAGCCATGTCGACTCCAACACTGTGACCAGCTACACTAAGTTTCTCGACTGAGGAGCCATCGCGTGAACAACCCGATCCAGGTGGTTCAACATATTCTCGACCGGGTTTTAATCCGGGTAGTTCAATGGTCATGGGAGAAGGTAAACTCATTCTGGTGCTTTTCTAACAAGGCATGTACAATGAGTCTTGTGTAACGCGTCGAATTGTCCTGGTACATGCCATTGTGCAAAGGAAGAACAAACTGCGTCTGGGTGTGGATATGGTCCCCAGTGATACATGCATACATTTGTTATTCCACTGTGCATTCCATAATGACGAGATCGCCTAGAGAACGCCACGAAAACATTCCTCGGAGCATAACGCTTTCTCCGCCGGCCTACGCACTTCCGACGACTGTTGCAAGGAGTTTGAATTCATACGTTTGACGCTGTGCATTCCAACGGTCGTCTGTCCGACGGAGCATAAAACGTGATCCACCTGAAAATCCCACCTGTCGCCACACGGTGGACGGACGTCCATTTGCGGCAATGGCGTGCAGATTCCAGTCTTCATCGCGGATGAACAGCATTTAGTATGGGTCGCGATACAGGTGTCTGCTATGGAGACCCAGCAACGTTCGCTGAACAGTCGTTGAGGAGACACTGTGGGTAGCCCTTGGTTCATCTGGGTGGTCAGTTTCTCAACAGTTACTTCTTCTGACACGAGTGCTACGTCGGTTGTGGTTGTAAAGCACACGTTCACAATCATGGTGACCCATATAGGGTGATCAGGGATGTCCGCTTGTCACTTGTCGAAGATCGATGATGCGCGAAATGTAAATCGATGTGCGATGAGTGTTAGAGGCAGAGTGGGTGACCTATAGCAAGGTACTCAGCGGAAAGGTTGGTGGCGGTCATTGCTGGTGGTTGGATTGACGGTGTGCAAGAGTTGGCGCGGTCGTATGCTCCATGTAGTGGTCCACGCAGATCTGATCTCGGTGGTAGATCAGAAGTTCCTGACAAGCACAGTTTAGAACATTTGACTCCTCTTGTTTCTCACGATTACACCTATAAGTCGAGCCTAAGGAGCTGATCCATATGTGGTAGCAGTCTTGATAATCTGTGCGGGTGCATGAGGTGTAAACACGTTAGACCCAAAGCAGTGGATCGAGCAGCAAGAGGTGTCTGCACTAGTATAACAGCCCAGTTGAAATGGATCGGTACTTTGTCAGAGCGTCCTGCGCCATTGTCGGGCATATCGGCTTCCACACCAACTGTCCCACCTTGGAAATGGAAGGGGTCATGCGCAGAAAACTATTACGCCGGCAATATTAATTAAACTGAAATGATGTAAAGCGTGGACCGCTAACCGACGCTATGAGAATGATTGTGTCGTAGCCTGTATGGTGATTGTTAACACTGGGGGACATACACTGTCCAGTCATATTAAGGTGACCATCTACTAAAAGCCTGAATAACAACCTTTTGCCGCACGGAACAGCGAAAGGCTTTCAGAAAGATAGTAGCTGATGTTCTGGAAGGTACGGACAGGAATACGGAGCCATGCCGACTCCAGTGTCATGGACAGCTGTACCAGATTTCTCGGTTAAAGATCCATAATGTGACCAACCTGATCGACGTGTTCCGACAGACTCTCGATTTCGTTTTAATCCTGGAAGTTTGGTAGCCCGAAGAGAACGGTAAATTCACCCTCGCCCTCTTCGAATCACTCACTCACTCTGCGAGCTGTGTGACATGTTTATTTGTCCTTGTGTTACGTGCCAGTGTGCCGAGGAAAAAAAAATTGCATGTGCGGGTGGGTATGGACCCCGACGATAGATGCGCACTTGATTTCGTCCACTGTGCCTACCAGAATGATGAGATCACCGAGTGAATGCCACGAAGAGATTCCCCCGGCCATAATTCTCTCTCCGCCGGCTCGGACACTTCCGACGATTGTTGCAGGGTCTTCGCTTTCAGTAGTTTCACACCGTACACGCCAACGGCCATCTGTCCGATACAGCGCCGGCCGTGGTGGACGAGCGGTTCTAGGCGCTACAGTCGGGAATCGCGCGACCGCTACGGTCGCAGGTTCGAATCCTGCCTCGGGCATGGATGTGTGTGCTGTCCTTAGGTTAGTTAGGTTTAAGTAGTTCTAAGGTCTAGGGGACTGATGACCTTAGAAGTTAAGTCCCATAGTGCTCAGAGCCATTTGTCCGATACAGCATATAACATGAGTCATCTGTAAAGGCCACCTGTCACCACTCGGTGCACAGAGGTCCCGTTGCAGCACTGGCGTGCAAATTCCAACCTTCGTCGCCGACGAACAGCAGACAGCATGGGTGCATGAACCAGTCGCCAGCTGCGGAGGCCCAGAAGCTTTCACTGAACGGTCATTGACGAAACACTGTCGGTATCCCCTTGGTTCATCTGGGTGGTGAGTTGCTCAACAGTTGCTCGTCTGTTCGCTCGTACATATCTGTGTAGACGTCGTTCACCCCTGTCATCTACGGCCCGTGGTGCCCCACAGTTGCCTCGACGCCTTTTTGGGGTAGCGTCAATTTGCCATGCACGGTACACTTTAACCACGGCGGCGTCGAACAGTTTACAGACTTAACCGTTCAGAAAATGCTTGTGTCCTTGGCCCGGAAGCCAATGACATTACGACAACGACTGCACTGTTTTCCGCGTCCTCCCAACACGCTTCTTGTAGCCTCCAAAGCTAGTGCTGCCACCTGCAGTTTGTGGATGGTTATTGCACATTGATGTTCAACATAGGCGGTTGTCATGTGACTGTTTATCGTGTGTATCCACGAGCAACAGCCAGATTGTCCGCTGGATATGTCTGACACAGAGCATAGGCGGAACAATGGCAGACTATTCTGTTTCATTCGTAATCAGTTTTGTCTGTGTCAGTTTTTATGATCTGGCAACCGCACCATGTCATGGGGCAACTAAATATAAATGCGGAATCAAGGATTCGCAGTTTGAGATAGGTACTCTAGCCACCCATACTATGAGTCGCAGATCTGAGAACACTGCTTCCCGCCGATTCAAGTCACTACGTGGGACAATGGCTAGGTACGAGAAGGCATCGACGTTGGCTTACTAAGCGGTGAGACTATAGTGTGTATCAGAACGGTAACTGTTGAGAAATAGCGCCCACCAATGGCGTATCTTCAGGAAGCGAGTGCGCGAAATTGAACTCTGAATCAGAGGCTTATGGTCTGCGATTAAGTGTAATTTCGTATGTTACTGGTACACGTAAAACTGATTATTCACGGAGTCAATGTTTAACAAGGTAACGGCACGAGCGTGGGGTCGGGGATTTGTCAGAATTTTTTTGTGGTGAAAGAGGACCCCTAACATCTCACGTGGTTAAAATATTAGGACGCACTACCCGGAAAATCCCGGGAAAAATCGATCCAAAGTTTCTTAGGTGACTTATGAGTATAAAATGTTAGTCCACTGCCGAGCCGCCGTCTGGCCTAGATGTTTAGGGCTCGGACTCTTATGCCAGAGGTCTCGTGTTCCATTCCTCCTCTGGCACTTTTTTGTCTTCTGTTTCATTTTCTTTTGTTATTCCACCAATTATTCAGAAAGTTTCCCAAACCTACATTATCTTTAACAAATTAGTTACATTATTGAATAAAAATTATTTTCTTTTTGTCCAACAACACAATTCATGACGGTGGTTTTTCCATTTTTCATTGTAAAGTATATAAGGAGAACCATTGGGTTTGTAATCAAAATAACAAATTCGGTTGGGAAACATTCAATTTTTATACATATAATAATTATAAACAAGAACCGCAGTGGTAATTATCGTAAAAACAAACAAAGCAATAATTTATGCGACATCTTGCGCAACATATAAAAGCGGATATTTTACACTCACAGGGCGTTTGCAATAAATCTGTACAAAAATATGCCCCATTAACATTTACGAAAATGTTTTGAGTTTCTGATAATTTTGAGGCAAAACATCCATATTGAATCACGTCTCGGAATATTGGTGACGATAATTGATGGTCAATCATAGAATTAATTTTTATACAGTCTTCCCGGGAATTAATTTCACGATTCTCGTGTAACAATGCGCTGAAATTTGCAAGCAACAGAAGAAAATAAAAAGTGCCAAAGGAGGAATCGAACTTGAGACATCTGGCGTAAGGGTTCGACCGCTAACCATGTAGGCCAGACGGCGGCTCGGCAATGGACTAACATTTTATACTCATAAGGCATGTAAGAAACTTTGGATCGATTTTTCTCGGGATTTTCCGAGTAGTGCGTCCTAATATTTTAACCACGTGAGGTGTTAGGGGTCCTCTTTCACCACACAAAATTTCGGACGAATCCCGGACCCCACGGTCGTGCCGTCTCCTTGTAAGATCTCCTCCGCAGTTAGCGAATAATCAAGCTGCTCTGCGGTAAACATTTCTCAGGCTTACGCCGTTGGTTCAGTTGAGCAGTCAGCATATATGTGGGATGTAACTACATCAAAGCCTAAATGCAATATGACTATACGAGCGTGAGGACTTTGCCAGGTGTAAACATCGCCAGGCACGACAAGGATCTAAAACAGTTCTCGTATTGAAAAAGGACTTCTGATAGGCTGTGAACCATTGGAAACCTGCGTATTTCGTACGCAGCTAGGCTGTGGACCATTCGAAACCGGTGCAGTTCTTACGCAGCCAGCTCAATGGGTAGTCAACGATGGCTGCGTTGGAAAGTAGTTTACCATAATAGGCTCCCTTACTGAGAAACGAGCTAAGTTCTTTTCAGATTTTCGGGGACGGACAATTTATGGAGCCGAAATGTTCTGCCATCGGAAAAAAGCCATTAGGTTTTGCAAGTATTACTCTCAAGTTTCCCCTGTAACTATAATATCTTCGGAATTATTCATACATTCCAATATCCCTTCGACGAGTTGCTGTATATATTTTTAGAAAATGACTGGAGCATATACGAGTCCAGATTGTACTCGGTTGTCAA
Source organism: Schistocerca americana (assembly GCF_021461395.2). Classification (NCBI taxonomy): domain Eukaryota; kingdom Metazoa; phylum Arthropoda; class Insecta; order Orthoptera; family Acrididae; genus Schistocerca; species Schistocerca americana. Next base: position 706,145,501 of record NC_060130.1, on the reverse strand, counting down.
TTGTACTAGCGTATCCCAAACGGTGTACTTAATACTAGTTCCAAATGTGTTCCCGCATCCACAGTCAGTAGTAAAAGGTATCTGTCATGTTGACCTTGGAGAAATAGTGGTTGCGAGCCAAGACACCATTCCACGCCCAAATTGATAAATGATATTGGTGTGACCCGGTCAGCCTGAAAATTCACTTGGACGGAGCTGATTTCCAGCGCAATCGTCATCTTACCGGGAGTTTCGGTGGACGCTGTGGCCACCGGCGTGATTGTGTGCAGTGGCACGTCGTACTGCAGCGCCAGCGTTGGACGGCTGAGGCACACACAAGCCTGGGATCTATTCATAGTGCAAGCGCAGCACACTGCGTTACGATGCAGGCATTACCGCCGGCTATGCCTGCTGTAGCATTCTGCACACGATGTATGGAGTATTGTTTACTATAGCACGCGGCTAGAGACAACGCCGAGGAGTTGTGCCCTACTAGTAATGTTGCTATTGTCGAGTGGAAACGAAAGTGATCTGCGTCGTCCGAGCCATGGACACCTACCAATATTTTACAGCTCTTATCACTAACTAGTGCTCCCTTTTATACATTACAGACTATTACCATTCTCTTGTTACGATACTGCTTATCACAACGAGAGGACGAAGTACTACTGCCATCACATGACCGAATTACCCAGTGCTAACTACTAATTACTGAAACATATACGTCGTCATCTAACGCTAGCTACGCCGATGACGCTACTTCGAGCAACTGCGTGATATGGGCAGCGTCACGGAGAGAGAGATCCGAAGTGGCGTGAACCTTGTACTGAATTCCACGGTTGGAAGCGAGACGAATCGTAACATCTCTGATAAGAGAGTCGAAATATGATGCTTTATAGTCATTGGTAACAAAATTACATTTCTATATGAAGATGGCATCTGTTCATTCGGACATGTCCAAAGAAACAGATACCATCTTCACATATATCCAGCCATTTGAGCATCTTCTTCTGTGCAGGTGCACAAATAGCGCCGGTACTCTTACGTGAATCGGCAGTAAAGACGCGAGTAATGAGTATAATGGGCAGGGGCATTATGAATATAGTGCGGGACAATTAAGTTGCTAATGTGGGTCTCACGGGAGGCGTGCCAAAGGTAAGTCCCTGCAGTCGCACTATCCCCTGTGGCCTCGGTGACTCAGATGGATAGAGCATCTGCCATGTAAGCAGGAGATCCCACGTTCGCGTCCCAGTCGAGGTACACATTTTCAACTGTCCCCGTAGACTTATATCAAGGCCTGTATGCAGCTAGGGGTATTCATTTCATCTGTAAAATTACATTACCTTTCATCCATGATGCATATGATTGGTCGACTTTTCTAGCACATTTGTTGCAGTCCAATGGAGTTATCACAACGCGCGATATGATGCAACCCATTTGAATGTGGTTTTGATCCAAAAAGATCAGCACGATGTAGGTTGGCAGGAGAGCCAACACCGTGATTATTAGAGGAAGCCGAAAGGCACGCGTTTTAGCTCACGCAGGCTGGCGTGAGGTCTGGAACAGGACAAGGAAATTAGGATTTAGAAAAACGGACGTAGCTGGTGGAATACTTAACTTTAATCCATTAATGATGAGCGTCGCTCTTGACTGTACGTTATTCACAATATGAATAGTAACTGAACATGGCGCCTTGCTAGGTCTTAGAAAATTACGTAGCTGAAGGCTATGCTAACTATCGTCTCGGCAAATGAGAGCGTATTTTGTCAGTGAACCATCGCTAGCAAAGTCGGTTGTACCACTGGGGCGAGTGCTACGAAGTCTCTCTAGAACTGCCGTGTGGCGGCGCTCGGTCTGCAATCACTGATAGTGGCGACACGCGGGTCCGACGTATACTAACGGACCGCGGCCGATTGAAAGGCTACCACCTAGCTAGTGTGGTGTCTGGCGGTGACACCACAATACTGTTCGTTCACCAAACCATCAGTATCATTGAATGTGATACTACTGCACAAATGCAGCGGTCGTCCTTTCCAAACTACACTCCTGGCCATTAAACTTGCTACACCAAGAAGAAATGCAGATGATAAACGGGTTTTCATCGGACAAATATATTATACTAGATCTGACATGTGATTACTGTGGTGTCACCGCTAGACACCACACTTGCTAGGTGGTAGTTTTAAATCGGCCGCGGTCCATTAGTACATGTCGGACCCGCGTGTCGCCACTGTGTGATCGCAGACCGAGCGCCACCACAAGGCAGGTCTCGAGATACGGGATAGCACTCGCCCCAGTTGTACGGACGACTTTGCTAGCGACTACACTGACGAAGCCTCGCTCCTTTGCCGAGCAGATAGTTAGAATAGCCTTCAGCTAAGTCCATGGCTACGACCTAGCAAGGCGCCATTAGCCTTACATAGCAATTGACACTTATCGTATAAAGCATGTCTCATCAAGAACGATGTATACAACAAGGATGGATTAAAGTTAAGTATTCCAAATGCTACGTACTTTTCTTTATAGCATTCATTACGTATCCTGTTTCAGACCTCACGCCATCCTTCGGGTGTATATAGCGTGCATTGCGGTCCCCTCAAATCACACTGTGTCGGCACTTCTGTCGACACATCATATGGCAACGAGGATGGGATAAGGGTCTTGTTCTTTCTACTTGCTTACATTTACTTGTGTCATGGCTTCTCCAGATGTACTGTCGGAATTTTATCGCTTGCAGAATCAGCAGACGCAGGCGTTATTGGATGCCCTTGGACAGCTCGTCCAGGGTCAACGTGCAATGCAAACCGATGCGGCGGCCGCCGCTTCACCGCTACCGCAGCCACAACATGCTGTTGCACCCCCGTTCCGGCCGTTTGACCCAGCTAAGGAAACATGGACGGAGTGGTCACGCCAATTTGGATTTCATCTCGCCGTCTACAGAATTCAAGGTAACGAGCGGCAGCCTCACTTATTGTCTTGTGTCGGCGTGCAAACGTACCGTGTGATAGTGAAATTATTTCCCCGACGCGACGTAGCAACTCTGTCCTATGAAGAAATTTTGTCGGCGTTAGATGCCTATTTCAAAGAAACAGTCAATGCAGTTGCAAAGAGGTATACTTTCTTTCGCACGAAACGTACGGCCGGTCAGACTAATAGGGAGTGGGTTGCAACTTTGCAAGGCCTTACTAGGGATTGTGCTTTTGAGTGTGAATGTGGACTCCCTTATTCAGATACTATGGTACGTGATGCAATAGCACAGAACGTTTCTGATGTTCGTATACGGTAACAGATTTTGAAACTAGTTAATCCCTCGCTTCAACAAGTGATAGACATATTAGATAGACAAGACACACTTGACTTTGCACAGGAATCATTTGAAACTTCGCCAGCCGTGTGTCACATTAACCGGCCCGCCGGGCGCGCTGCACGGACCGATAAACAGCCCTCGCGCTCGTCCGCGCGGCTGCCGCCTAGCTCTCCACGTGTGCCGCGCAAGCATGCAAATGCAGTGAAATCATGCCCGCGGTGTGCAACTAGACATTCGCGTGACAATTGCCCGTCACGCCAAGCTATTTGTTTTTACTGTAATAAGAAAGGACATGTTCAAAGTGTTTGCCAGAAAAAGCTCAGATCAGACACTCTTAACCATTCCAGGCCCTTTGCTTCGCGCTGGCATCGAACCAAGGACACTCGGGCTCGTGGACCTTCGCCCGTGGACATTCATGTAGTTAATTCCACTCCGTCCAGTGCCACATTCTCTAACAGTGACTGTGTTCGTCCCACAAAAAGTGTGCGTCGACGTCGCCGGAAATCACGTCAATTAGCAAGTGATGCTGTACCTGTATCAGTTCAAATTGCACGAGACAGTCGCTCTTGTCAGCAGGACAATAAACTTTTTGTAGATTTGGACTTTAATGGCACAGTCATACCATTCCAGCTCGATACCGGAGCTGCAGTTTCATTGATCAATCACGACACGTACAAACAACTGGGCAAACCTCCGTTGCGTGCTGCAAATGTTCAGCTCACTAGTTATTCAGGACAGCATATCCCTATGTTAGGACAGTGCAGCCTTCTTGCAACATACAAGGGACAAACAAAACTTGTGTCTTTTTACGTCCTTCGTTGTTCTTCTGCAGTGAACTTGTTTGGTTTAGATTTATTTCAATTGTTTAACATATCTATAGTCAATCAGGTCCTATCAGTGAATCAGACTGTGCCTTCAGACAGTGTTTCTCTTCTGTGTGAAGAATTTGCAGACATTTTTGCACCGGGCTTAGGTTGCGCTAAAAACTATGAAGCACATTTGGAACTGAAAGTCAACGCGCAACCAAAATTTTTCAGAGCGCGCAATGTTCCTCACGCATTGCGTGATGAGGTCGCAAGAACATTACATGATTTGGAATCACAAGGTGTAATTGAACGTGTGCAGGATTCTCTCTGGGCCTCACCCTTAGTAATTTTGCCAAAACCTTCCGGAAAATTGAGACTTTGTGTGGACTTCAAGGCAACTGTGAATCCACAACTAGTGATTGCAACTTTTCCTTTACCCCGCCCGGAAGATCTTTTTGATAAACTGTGCCTGGGTATATACTTTTCGAAGTTGGACCTCGCAGATGCGTACTTGCAAATACCGGTGGACAAAGAATCCCAGCGCGTCTTGGTGGTTAACACGCATCTTGGTTTGTACTGATTCAAAAGACTGCCATTCGGGTGCGCATCAGCCCCTGCATTGTTTCAGCAATATTTACAAACTGTTTGTGCGTCGGTCCCTACTGCTGCGAACTATCTGGACGATATGGTGATCTCCGGAAAGACAGCAGAAGAACATTTAGCAAACCTCCGGACATTATTTCAGGTATTGCGGCAAAATGGTCTTCGCTTGCGGAAAATGTGTGTTTTTTGCTCTTGACTTACCATATCTGGGACATGTCATCAATGCTCAAGGCATACCCCCCAGTCCAGAGCACCTCCGTGCCATCCACGACTTGCCTTCGCCGCAGAATTTGAAGCAGCTACAGAGTGTGTTGGGAAAAATTAACTATTATCATAACTTTATCCCGTATGCCTCTTCCATTTCAGCTCCGCTTCATCGTTTACGCCGTAAAGGTGTTCCGTTCGTCTGGACGACGGAATGCGAACGCGCTTTTCGCCAGTTGAAATCGGCGTTGCTTTCAAATACTTGCCTTACGCCATTCGATCCCCAGAAACCCCTTTTGTTGATGGTAGATGCATCGGATTTCGGGATCGGTGCTGTGCTTGCGCACAAAGATGGATCGCATGATCGCCCTATTGCCTTTGCGTCCAAATTGCTCTCGTCTGCGCAAAGACATTACTCGCAGATAGAGAAAGAAGCTTTGGCTCTCGTCTTTGGTGTTACAAAGTTTCATGATTTCTTGTATGGTCGTCACTTTACCATCATCACAGACCACAAACCTTTGACGTCACTTTTTCATCCGAACAAGCCTGTACCTCCACGTACAGCGCAGAAATTCATTCGCTAGTCTATTTTCCTCTCGCAGTACCGCTACGATATCTTGTATCGGTCCACTGCTAAGCACGGAAACGCTGATGCGTTGTCCCGTTTGCCTGTTGCTGAGGATAGAGCATTCGATTCTTCCGAACTTGCTTGCCTGTTCATTGATGCGGAAACCGATGACGTGGTCGAATCGTTTCCGATTGATTTTCGTCGTGTAGCTACAGCCACAGCTGCTGACCCTGTCCTTGCTACCGTTTTGCGTTTTGTTGCTACTCAATGGCCCTTGTCGAAGTCGCGGATTGAAGATCCGCTGGTTCGCCGATTTTTTGCTCACAAGGAGAGACTTTTTGTACGACGTGGTGTTTTGTTGTTGCCTTCCGATAATGATCAGCCCAGAATCGTGGTCCCGCGTTCGTTACAGTCCTCTGTTTTACGGCTCCTTCACCAAGGACATTGGGGTAGCGTGCGAACGAAACAACTTGCTCGTCAGCACTGTATTTTGTTCGAAATCGATGCTGCGATTACGAATATGTGCTCTTCTTGCCTGGCGTGTGCCGAACAACAATCCGCACCGCCGCGGAAATTCTTTGCATGGCCGAAGGCCACTTCCCCTTGGCAACGCTTGCACATCGATTTTGCTGGTCCATTCTGGAATGCTCGATGGTTGGTTGTGGTCGATTCTTTCAGTAATTTTCCTTTTGTTGTCCAGATGTCTTCCACGACGTCATCTGCCACCATCCAAGCGTTGTCTGCTATCTTTTGCATTGAAGGTCTTCCACAGACTATTGTTTCCGACAATGGCACACAATTCATGTCCGCAGAATTTCAGTCATTCTGCAAGGCCAATGGTATTCAACATCTGAAGTCCGCGCCGTTTTCGCCTCAGTCAAACGGTGCCGCTGAACGACTGGTCCGGACTTTCAAGTCACAGATGTTGAAGTTAAACGAGTCGCTTTCTCGGGAGGACGCGTTGTAGCTCTTTTTGTCTTCGTATCGCTCTCAGCCCCGAGATGGTCGCTCGCCGGCTGAGTTGCTCCACGGTCGTCCTCATCGAACCTTGATGTCTTTGCTGCATCCGCCGCATCAGGTTCCTGTGCAGCGGCAGACTCCTGCTTTTGCTCCAGGCGACGTTGTATTCTATCGCAACTATCGAGGTTCACGGCGTTGGCTCGCAGGGCGCATTCCTCGCTGCCTCGGCCGCGCTATGTATCTGGTTTTGGGGGCCTCTGGTGAGGTGCGTCGGCATCTCAATCAGCTGCGCCTCTGTCGTCGCCTGGGTTCTGCCGCTCCCCGTCTGCTTTCAGCGACGGTGCCGTCCGGTCGGCGCCCTGGGGACCCATCTACTGGCTCGCCTCATCCCCAGGCGTGCCCGACGCTGCCTTCCATTTTGCCCCATGGCGACGCGCCGCCGCCGCCGCCGCTTGGTCTCCCGCCGGCGCCGCCCGCAGTTGACGCTTCGCTGCGGCCGCCAAGCGCCTCCCTGGGTCACGCGCCGCCGATCGCTTCCCGTGACCAGCTGTCCTCCGCCATGGAACTCTTGCCCGCTCCGGACCACATGGCGTCTTCGCGCGTCGGGTACCCCGACGCAATGGAGGTCGACCCTTCGGCCCCTCCTGTCTCTTTACGGGCGCATACACCGCATGTTGACGTGCACCCTGGACTAGGTTTTCAGGCGTTTCCTAGCTCCCCTCGGACCGAATGGCCGCGTGCGGGTGGCACAGCCTCGCCTGTTGTTAGGCTCCCCACCTCATCGCATGCGTCAACATGGGGTCCTCCCCACGGCGGGCGGAAGCCTTATAACACGACCGTTCGCCGATTTGCGGGGGAGGAATGTGGTGTCACCGCGAGACACCACACTTGTTAGGTGGTAGTTTTAAATCGGCCGCGGTCCATTACTACATGTCGGACCCGCGTGTCGCCACTGTGTGATCGCAGACCGAGCGCCACCACACGGGATAGCACTCGCCCCAGTAGTACGGACGACTTTACTAGCGACTACACTGACGAAGCCTCGCTCCTTTGCCGAGCAGATAGTTAGCTGAAGGCTATTCTAAGTCCGTGGCTACGGCCTAGCAAGGCGCCATTAGCCTTACATAGCAATTGACACTTATCGTATAAAGCATGTCTCATCAAGAACGATGTATACAACAAGGATGGATTAAAGTTAAGTATTCCAAAAGCTACGTTCTTTTCTTTATAACACTCATTACGTATCCTGTTTCAGACCTCACGCCATCCTTCGGGTGTTTATAGCGTGCATTGCGGTCCCCTCAAATCACACTGTGTCGGCACTTCTGTCGACACATCAATTACATTTTCACGCAATTTGGGTGCATAGTTCCTGAGAAATCGGTACCCAGAACAACCACCTCTGGCCGTAATCACGGCCTTGATACGCATGGGCATTGAGTCAAACAGAGCTTGGATGGCGTGTACAGGTACAGCTGCCCGTACAACTTCAATGACGAGACGTTTTCAGTTGGTGAGAGATCTGGAGTATGTGCGGGCCAGGGCAGCAGTCTAACATTTTCTGTATCCAGAAAGGCCCATACAGGACCTGCAACATGCGGTCGTACATTATCCTGTTGAAATGTAAGGTTTCGCAGGAATCGAATAAAGGGTAGAGCCACGGCTCGTAGCACATCTTACATGTAACGTACACTGTTAAAATTGCGTCAATGCGAACAAGAGGTGACCGAGACGTGTAACCAATGGCACCCCATACCATCACGCCGAGTGATACGTCAGCATGGCGATGACGAATACACGCTTCAAATGTGCGTTCACAGCGATGTCGCCAAACACGGATGCGATCATCATGCTGCTGTAAACAGAACCTAGATTCTTCCGAAAAAAATGACGTTTTGCTATTCGTGCACCCACGTTCGTCGTTGAGTAAACCAGCCGGCCGAAGTGGCCGTGCGGTTAAAGGCGCTGCAGTCTGGAACCGCAAGACCGCTACGGTCGCAGGTTCGAATCCTGCCTCTGGCATGGATGTTTGTGATGTCCTTAGGTTAGTTAGATTTAACTAGTTCTAAGTTCTACGGGACTAATGACCTCAGCAGTTGAGTCCCATAGTGCTCAGAGCCATTTTGAGTAAACCATCGCAGGCGCTCCTGTCTGTGATGCAGAGTCAAGGGTAACCGCAGCCATGTTCTCCGAGCTCATAGTCCATACTGCTGCAAACGTCGTCGAACTGTTCGTGCAGATGGTTGTTGTCTTGCAAACGTCCCCATCTGTTGACTCAGGGATCGAGACGTGGCTGCACGATCCGTTACAGCCATGCGGATGAGATGCCTGTCATCTCGACTGCTAGTGATACGGGACCGTTGGGATGCAGCACGGCGTTCCGTATTACCCTCCTGAACCCACCGATTCCATATTCTGCTAACAGTCATTGGATCTCGACCAACGCGACCAGCAATGTGCCGATGCGATAAACCGCAATCGTGAAAGGCTACAATCCGACCTTATCAAAGTCGGATACGTGATGGTACGCATTTATCCCCCTTACATGAGGCATCACAACAACGTTTCACCAGGCAACGCCGGTCAAATGCTGTTTGTGTATGAGAAATCCGTTGGAAAGTTTCCTTATGTCAGCACGCTGTAGGTGTCGCCACCGGCGCCACCCTTGTGTGAATGCTCTGAAAACCTAATCATTTGCATATCAGAGCATCTTCTTCCTGTCGGTTAAATTTCGCGTCTGTAGCACGTCATCTTCGTGGTGTAGCAATTGTAATGGCCAGTAGCGTAGTTCATATAACACGAAGACAGTAAAACACCTCATTTAAAAGTACGTTCAAACAACTTATAAATCTGACATTATAAGAGGAAACAATATAAATGTGTGTCATTAGTCTTCTTAGACTTTTCGAAACTGCTGAATGACGTTGGTGGAACGCTAAATAATTATTTCGAACTATTTGCAGGAAAAGCGTCGTATGTTGCAGTTGTTCCCGCAAGAGAAGATGTGGCTATTGTTTGTGCCGTTTCTACTGGTGCAGATTTTATTAAAGTTAACTCATATCAATAAACTGTTTGTCCATAATGCGCACAGAGTACAGTCTTCGCCGACAAAAACTTTTGCATATCTACGTTTACACCAAAACATTGTGCATGGTGAACGACACTCAGCGGCGCATTAAGGCTGCAACAAGTTCGGATGTCTAAGATTCAAAGAGAGTGAAACAATGTCCAGGTTGTCCTGAGCTTCCGTAAACAGACTAAGAATATCCTATGGGAAAGTCAAAGACACAATAAGGGATGTTATCAAAAGAATAGTTATGGCGTGAACTGTTAAGCTCGCAGGATGGCAGCCATATAGTCTGACCTATATTGCTCCAGGTTGTTAACTAGACTGGCTCCGCCGATTTCATGTGCCTAATGCAGTGACGATAGGCAGAACGGGTATCATCCTCGCGTGCATCAGTATCTATGCCGATTGCAGCTTCGATATCAATATCGCTGACTCGTGGCGATGCAAAGAATTTTGTCGAATCAAACTGCACTCATGAGGAGTTGATTACAGACAACTGCCTGAGGTATAGAAGCACTCTGTTTCGTATCATTTATTCCACGAGATACTGAAAGCGCTGGGGAGTCACCCTTACCTATAACTTCAGAACCGCAACTCTTAACTTAAGGAGAACGTTCCTAGCCTGGTTGAATATGTTCTCCTATGTCTTGCTCAGATTGTTCTGAAAATTTTCAACAGCAATGAGGTATGACAACCGAGGAAATCATACATGTAACTTCATGTCCATATAGTATTTTTCCAAGCATTCTGACATAGGTCGGGAATTAGAGGGCGATGCATAATGTTGAATGAACATTTCGCTACAGGGAAGTATTGTCGATCAAATAGATGCATGTAATAGGAGACTAGATTCACCGCTGACAGACTATGACTGACGTATGAGGCATACCATTTCAAGCTTTGAAACGTTACTCGGATTGTAATAACTTCGCCAATTTCCTGGAAGATTCCCTGTTACCTAGGGAGATGCCACGCCACATTTTCTTTTAGACAAACTAGTGCCCTACTATCATTGTGCACCAACTAGTTCAGAAATTCGTTCTTCTATGCGTCGAAGGTGTTATGGGGTATTCCCGCACCCATGCTAATAAAGCCTGTGCCCGGTGTTGTGTGCATGGTTGAAGTACACATGTTTTACGGTAGCTTCCGTACCAAATAGCGAAGAATTAGTTATGGATGGTACGTTTAGCCACCGACTGTTAACGTCCAGTATTTGCCTGACAAGTAATTTCCTGCTCTGCAGACCTTCTGTCCTCTGTGATAAGCGACGTCGCCATATGACATCATTACGCTGTTGATCCCGGCAGTTGTCCGTTGTAGGTGGTAGCGGTGATTTCTTGCAAATCCATGTAGACCTACGCCTTTTTCGCCATTGACACGGCTGTACATTAAAATCTTTGCATCTGCGAGTGATGACCTCGTGCTCTCCTGCCTTAACCCGCATTGAACCAACCAACCCACCCACCCTTGCACCTGATCGACCTCTAAGGAATCTCGTATACGTTGGCCAATCCCGATCTAGTCGCAATTAATGCACTGATATCCCACCTTTTGTTGAACCTGCACTATACTATCTAGTCGATACCACTTCAATATTCAATAAAACCCAATCCGTATATACGAAACTTTACCACTGCCACCTGGCGGCTGGTTCTGTCTGTCTGTCTGTCTGTCTCTCTCTCTCTCTCTCTCTCTCTCTCTCTCTCTCACTCACTCTCTCTCTCTCCTTCCAGTTTGTCTGCGATAGCTTATTTATTTTCTCCTCAGTGTATATCGGGTGAACAAAAAGTTGCCATCTGAGGACGTCGTTGCTGTGTGTATGCAATCCAGTGAAACTCCGATGCGAGTGTATAAGCACTGAAATTTATTCAAAGGGTTAGTGAGGCCTTCGAAACGAAAATTTTTGACAGCCCTTCATACTTACACTTTCGCGTATCCTCAATTCTCGGAAAAAAAATTTTTAGCTTGAACTTCTTATGAAATTTTGGATGCCCTTTGTTGGCAGAAGTCAGTGAACGTGGATCTAGAAGTCAGAAGGCATTGCCATAATCCTATTGGACTAACCATTCTCTAGCGATGATAGCCCAAACACAGCGATTGGTTCACAGTTTACTCTTTGATCAAATGTGTGTCAATTCCTAAGGGACCAACCTGCTGAGGTCATCGGTCCCTAAACTTAAACACTAATTAAAGTAACTTACGCTAAGAACAATACACACCCACGTCCGAGGGAGGACTCGAATCTTCGAAGGGAGTTTACTCTTTCCTAGCAGCTGTATGTAAGTGTAAAGGACGCTAAAGCGTATCCAGCAATTTTTTTTATCGACTGTATCAGTGATGTTTGTCAAAAGCTATGCATCTTAAATAGAACGGATACCACTTGGGAACAGAAATTTCGTCCATGAAGCGGACTGTGAAAACTATGCCATAAACATAAATAAATAACTCCTGTGATAACTGGATGTGTGTGTCACTAATTTACACTAACCTAAGCTACTATGAACAGTATTATTCGCACTGTTTCGTTCATTTGGGTAAGTATACGGGCTGATTGATAAATAATAACCTTCATCTACTGTTCCTCCGTTCTTACAAAATTACTGTGACTCAGGGACTTTGTATTTAACATGGCTTGTACGAAACTACTGGGCCGATGCGGAACAAGTTCGATGCCTATCGGGTTAGTTGTTCGAGGCTAAAAGGAGCTTTCCATTTCCTGACGGAAGGAACAGCCAGAAAAAGAGTTCGCGATTGGGACGCCGATTGGAGGACTTCTAGGTTTGTGAGCAGTGAGTAGATACATTTAATCAACATCCTTCTGGGTGCAGCGGCTGACTTCTGGCATCGAAAGGGTGGCCTGGATGCCGTGCCTGCGGCGCAGGCGAGTAGGGAGTCGGTGTGACCGCAGCGCAGAGGACAGCGGACGGCCGCGTGGTGGCGGAAGCGATCGACCGCGCAGCCGTTTAACAGGCGGGGGCGCGTTGTTCCGCGCGCCACTCGCTTTACGAATCACCTTTCCTTTGATCAACTTCCGCTCATCTCCCACGCACGTTAAGACTGTCGTATAACGAGCTTAACGGGACGTGCTAATGAAGTAGTTAGAGATGCGCTTTTGGAACGCTGTTAGAACCAGATGCGCCAATTTTCTCTTTACTGGGGTACACCTGTTAGCAGGGAAAAAAAAGCTATGCGGTCAAATTCTTTCGATGGTTTTAACCGTCCAGCGTATATGTTCGTAGGCAACGTGACAAATCGTATGAGTATATTTTATCATTTCAAGGTCTAAAATAAATAATAGTTAAATATAAACAGCAAATAATCTTATCGATCACTGTTTCGGGTGATATATTTTCTTTTCTTTCCATATTACTCGATATGAACTTCTAAGATCACTACTAATAACTAGTTTTTATAGAAAAGGATAATTTCTACTCTCATCGTGCAGAAAGTCCTTTTAATGCGCAGTTGTCATTAAATCCAATAATAGTGTTACATTGGCTGCGTAGAGTGTTCACACATTAACAGTGGAGTTGGAGTTTGTGAAATTATTTTACGGTATTAGGAAATAGATGTTTTAATTTGTTGATTTACTTTAATTTTACAGATTCATCCACAGGGTGTGTGTGTGTGTGTGTGTGTGTGTGTGTGTGTGTGTGTGTGTGTGTGTGTATTGAACCGGAGACCTAGAAACCACAGAGGGGCTTCCTCCCGCCGTAGTCCTCAGTGGTTCGCAACCCCACAACAAGCCACAGCAGTCGACCCACACCACCGCCGCCCCACACCGAGCCCATGGTAATTGTGCGGTTCGGCGCCCAGTGTAACCTCACTCCCGGGCCCGTCTCATACCTGAAGAGTGTAACCCCAAATGTTTGCGTGGTAGAGTAATTATGGTATACGCGTACGTGGAGACTGCGCAGCAATCGCCGACATAGTGTAACCGAGGCGGAATAAGGGGAACCAGTCCGTATTCGCCGAAGCAGGTGGGAAACCGCCTTAAAAACCATCCACACGTTGGTCTGCACACCGGGCCTCGCCACTAATCCGCCGGGCGGATTCTCGCTGGGGTCCGGCACGCCTTCCTCCTCGGGAAGCAGCGCGTTGGACGTCACGGATAGCCGGGAGGGCCATCTACAGTGTACTAAACCACGATAATTAGTTCGTCTGTACGCGTTCACCATAATCACTCTACCACGCAAACATTTGAAGTTACACTCTTCTGGTATGAGACGTGCCCAGGAGCGCGGTTCCACTGGGCGCCGAACCGCACAATAACCCTGGGTTCGGTGTGGGGCGGTGGTGGGGTGGCTGGACTATGTGGCCTTTTGTGGGGTTGTGAACCACTGAGAGCTACGGCGGGATGAAGCCTCTCTGTCGTTTCTAGGTCTCCGGTTCAACACACACACACACACACACACACACACACTGTAGCTGAATCTGCAAAATTAAAGTAAAGCAACAAATTAAAACATCTGTTTCCTAATAATGTAATATAACTTCATAAACTCCAACTCCATATGACGTGAAATGACTGAATTTACATATAATTAAATTAATACGTGATACTTGTACAACTGTGATGCCGTTTTATCCAACCGCTGTAATTATTTCTAATAACATGAACTACATTCAATTTTCGTTTCTTTTGTTTTCCTTGCGTAACTTTATGTTTAGAAACATCTGTAGGGCGCCGTACTGGACACAAAATCAATCTGCGTGACAACAGTTTTCATGAGAAACATCATTGTATTTCTCTAAGTCACACCTAATGTTAGGCTTGTTTTTCATGATTAATATAAATCTAGATCGTCAGAAATGACATGAAACTGTAGGCCGGGTACAAATTAGCCTGCGAAATCTATAAGAGCAAACTTAGTTGAATAAGCGGTTGTACAAAGCTTTATCCCAATTCCTCCAAAAGACAAAGAGGGCAGATTATACCGGTGGTTATAATTAAAGTGCTATTACTCATGGAAGTCCATTGTGAGCAGTAATAATCTAATGACAGCGAAAGTTGGTGGTTACGCTAATGACTTAATGCGGAACCGATTTCTGTTGGAAAAATTTAGTTGCAATTTTGGCCACTAGAGCTAGTTTGGTGCTGTACAGCATCTTTTCGACGTCTCCGGTGCTCACACTGAACCAATTGTGTAAGCGGCATTTGATAATAAAATCAATGCTATACCTTTCTCAATTGTTTGAGATTTTCTGCCCACGTCTCGCTCCTAATCCATTACGTATGGAAACATTTCTATACCTCTTTCTTGCATTAAAAGCGTCAGACTAGCAGCTGGTGGCCAAAATTGGAATAATTTGTTTTCCAGCGCAAATCGGTTCCGCGTTAAAGCATCAGAATATCAAATTTTGCTGCCATACGATAATTACAGCCCATACTGGTCCTCTGTTAGTAACTGCATTTTGATTACAACCTCCTGGGACTTGACTGTTGTTACCGACAGCCTTTTGGACTTAACAGGCCGAAAACTCAAGCGGTTAATAGTAACAGCTCCAGTACCACGAGCAGTCACAGTGTCAGTTATCACCTTGAAAAAATAAAGTCATGAAACTGATTGTTTGCTTGTTTGGAGAAAGATGTCTGTCGTCCTAGTATGTTTCGAAATCCTCGCGCCGAAGTGCCACAGCACGCCGCTACAGGAGTCAAAACGAAATGGCGCAGCCCATTGTTAATTTGAAGTATTTTACCTAGGAGAACATAGTGGCGGAGGCCCCCCCCCCCCCCCCCCCCCCACTCTGTGTGTAGAACCGGTAATCACAAGAGCAGTGGAAAATGGCTCTGAGCACTATGGGACTCAACTGCTGAGGTCATTAGTCCCCTAGAACTTAGAACTAGTTAAACCTAACTAACCTAAGGACATCACACACATCCATGCCCGAGGCAGGATTCGAACCTGCGACCGTAGCGGTCTCGCGGTTCCAGACTGCAGCGCCAGAACCGCGCGGCCACTTCGGCCGGCTACAAGAGCAGTGGAGCGCGCGGTGCTCGGAGACAGGCGTATCATGGCGGAGACGGTAGTGGAAAAGCGAATGGCAGTTATAGATTTGGTTTAACATCCTGCACGATATTTTGAAGGTGACAGATGACGCAGCCAGCAGAGTTCCCCGTTTGCTCACACCCAACTCAACAGCCGGTGAACGGAGGCACCAAAAGAAAATTTAGCAGCTGTGTCAACAGAGCTGACTTCCTTAGCCGCCTCACCACCACCATGGGCAAGTGCTGGATCTAATACTGTGAACCCAAGTCAAAGGAGCCAAGTAAGCAGTGGAAACATGTGGACTTATCGGCGTCGCAAAAGACAGAAACATAACCATAATCGGGCAAGGTGCTGCTACGTGTTGTTTGAGACAGCCTCGGTGTAGTACAAACAGATCACGCTCGTAAGGAACAAACAATCGCAGGAACATTCTACTGAAATCTCCATACGAACTTCTGGTACACGGTCAAGATGAAGCGCAGCGGGAACCAGCCCTGGTGGTGTTTTTGCTCTACGGCAGCGCCACAGCTGAATACACACAAGATATAATCACACATTTTGCTTCTTAGGACTATCAAATTTTGCTTCTTCACCTGTAAAATGGTTCAAATGGCTCTGAGCACAATGGGACTTATCATCTAAGGTCATCAGTCCCCTAGAACTTAGAACTACTCAAACCTAACTAACCTATGGACATCACACATATCCATGCCCGAGGCAGGATTCGAACCTGCGGCCGTAGCGGTCGCGCGGTTCCCGACTGAGGCGCCTAGAACCGATCGGCCACTTCGGGCGGCTCTTCTCCTGTATTCTCCAGATATGGTACCCAGTGCCTTTTTCCTCGTTCTTCGGATGACGAAACCATAGCGTAGCAGGTAGTTCCAGAACTACGACGAGGTGATTTTCAAAATGGACCGGTCCTGAACAGTAAAAATACAGAGTTTAGATCCAAAGTATTCGCCAAATCTTCCAAATCTGAATGCCGTAGTATCACAGGTCCAAGCGTATTCTGAATTAATTTAATTACCTGTAAGTTCATTCTTTTTACGCCATTATGATATCTCATACAAGTATTGGTGTGTGAATACTCTACACAGCCAATGTAGCACTATTAGTCAGTTCATCGCAAAAAAATGGTTCAAATGGCTCTGAGCACTATGGGACTCAACTGCTGAGGTCATTAGTCCCCTAGAACTTAGAACTAGTTAAACCTAACTAACCTAAGGACATCACAAACATCCATGCCCGAGGTAGGATTCGAACCTGCGACCGTAGCGGTCTTGCGGTTCCAGACTGCAGCGCCTTTAACCGCACGGCCACTACGGCCGGCAGTTCATCGCAACTGCGCATTAAAAGAAGTTTCAGCACAATGAGTGTATAAATTATTTTCTGTAGGACCACGTTATTAGTAACAATCTTAGAAGTTCAGATAAGGTAACATGGGAAGAAAAGTATAACACCTGAAACAGTGACTCATACGGTTATAATTAAATAAATATTTGCGGTTTAAGTGTAATTATTATGTATTTAAAACCTTTAAATGTAGAATACGTCTAACGCCATCGCTAAGTTTCATGATCGCAGCTAGTTGTTTTCGCGATAATAATTATAAAGCTTTATGACTACCCTTCATAAAGATAGGTTATAGTTTCCAGAATGTGTTGAATCGACCAAGAAAAACCGTCACGTCCAATAACGTCTTATTTGGGAGGATGTCGCCGGATGCTAACATCCACAGCAGTCTTTCAAAGAAAGCGCGGTGTAAAGTTAATAGATACATCACAAGAAACAAACCAAACTCGATTCTGATAGAAAAACGTATTTTGAGAACGAAGGTTTCCGTACATGATGTAAGTTATACACTTGAAACAGACAGTGGGTGAGTCGAAATCGCAACGCTCCTTTAAATTGTGACTCGCCACGTTATTTGCTTCTTCGTTAAAAAAAAAAGCTACAATGTTTAGCTGGCGGAGTACAACGGTACATTTAATACCAGTCTAATACCACTTAAATACCTGTTAGGATTTCACACTGCAACTGAAAGCCTCAGCTATGCGAAACATAAGTTTTTAACGAATAATGGCACGTACAGCCGACTGTATTCACCAATACAAAAAGTTCTGTGTATCGAGAGACATTCAACTGAAGGATAATATCTAAGAACTTTATTATCAACCCTATAAAGCTTGATAATTTTTCACGATAGTAACGATGGCAGCCTGTGGTACTGAACACATCAAAACATACAGACATTTATTGCCCATAGACACTTGACTTGTCAGAAGCGCAGCAACTGCGCGAAGTTCTGTAATACACGATGTGGTCCGCAAAAATTTTATGGAAAGGAGTGCAGAAAATGATCAAGCCGGCTTTGTTGAATTGTACAGACATTACCTTATTGTATTAAATGGTTACTCCATTGTGAAGAGTACTATAAAAGCAGTCAAGTGTAAATAGAAAAGAAATACAATAACCAAGAAACACATGCATTGCAGAGATATGGATACGACAGAACAGAAGAGTTAGCGGGTAAATACAATTAAATAACAGGGCACAATGAATTCGTTATTACGATAACATATCATTCAACAGCAGATACCCAGAAACGGATGTAAAGATGCTACTAACTGTAACAACTTCGTAGGCTGTCTCTCCCCCCCACCCCCCCCCCCCCCCCACACACACACAGAGAGGGAGAGAGAGGGAGAGAGAGGGAGGGAGGGGAGAGAGAGGGAGGGAGGGAGGGAGGGAGGGAGGGAGGGAGGGAGGGAGGGAGGGAGAGAGAGAGATCGGTGGGATAAAGATGATTAGCAGAAGAGTGATACTGAATGTCTGTAATGAATGTACATAGCCAGTAATAAAGAGATGAAACTAAGATTAAACTTCACCTTTAATGCTACAAGTATTAAAGCTGTGAATGAGCATCGCTTTATCTTTTTTATGTGAGAGAGGCCATGCACCAATTTTGGTGTTCTGTGTTAGCTACTTTGTGCGCTGCGAGCAGTTGCGAACCGCAAGAACACAACGGGCGCTGGTCACGGCGAGCTATTGTTCCCGCCACCCTCTTCGACCAGGAGGAGAGAACAGAGCACGGAAAATAAATTCTCGCCGCTCGCACTGATGTATTGTACCGCCTGCTGACACCCCCTCCTCCGCAACCGATACAGGACTTCCCGTCTCTTTCCTGAAACACAGTGCTGCTTTTTGCGGTCAGACGCAGCGAGACGTAGAAGTGAGGCAGCAAAGGCATTTTATCTTTTTTGTTTATAATTTCCTACTTTATATTTTAGTATCAAATAGAAGGTATTTAGACTTAATAGCTCCCTAACTCCCTTGTGACTGGTTTCTACACTACTGGCCATTAAAATTGCTACACCAAGAGGAAATGCAGATGATAAACGGATATTCATTGGACAAATACATTATACTATAACTGACATGTGATTACATTTTCACGCAATTTGGGTGCATAGATCCTGAGAAATCAGTACCCACAACAACCACCTCTGGCCGTAGTAACGGCCTTGATACGCCTGGGCATTGAGTCAAACAGAGCTTGGATGGGGTGTACAGGTACAGCTGCCCATGCAGCTTCAACACGATACCACAGTTCATCAAGAGTAGTGACTGGAGTATTGTGACGAGCCAGTTGCTCGGCCACCATTGACTAGACGTTATCAATTGGTGAGAGGTCTGGAGAATGTTCTGGCCAGGGCAGCAGTCGAACGTTTTATGTATCCAGATAGGCTAGTACAGGACCTGCAACATGCGGTCGTGCATTATCCTGCTGAAATGTAGGGTTTCGCAGGGATCGAATGAAGGGTAGAGCCACGGGTCGTAACGCATCTGAAATGTAACGTCCACTGTTCAAAGTGCCGTCAATGCGAACAAGAGGTGACCGGGACGTGTAACCAATGGCACCCCATACCATCCCGCCGGGTGATACGCCAGTATGGCGATGACGAATACACGCTTCCAATCTGAGTTCACCGCGATGTCGCCAAACACGGATGCGACCATCATGGTGCTGTAAACAGAACCTGGATTCATCCGAAAAAATGACGTTTTGCCATTCGTGCACTCAGGTTCGTCGTTGAGTACACCATCGCAGGAGCTCTTGTCTGTGGTGCAGCGACGAGGTACTGTTCGTGCAGATGGTTGTTGTCTTGCAAACGTCGCCATCTGTTGACTCAAGGATCGAGACGTGGCTGCACGATCCGTTACAGCCATGCGGATAAGATGCCTGTCATCTCGACTGCTACTGATACGAGGTCGTTGGCATTGAGCACGGAGTTCCGTATTAGCCTCCTGAACCCACCGATTCCATATTCAGCTAACAGTCATTGGATCTCGACCAACGCGAGCAGCAGTGTCGAGATACGATAAACCGCAATCGCGATAGGCTACAATCCGACCTTTATCAAAGTCGGAAACGTGATGGTACGCATTTCTCCTCCTTACATGAGGCATCACAAAAACGTTTCACCAGGCAACGCCGGTCAACTGCTGTTTGTGTATGAGAAATCGGTTGGAAACTTTCCTCAAGTCAGCACGTCGTATGTGTCACCACCGGCGCCAACCTTGTGTGAATACTCTGAAAACCTAATCATTTGCATATCACAGCATCTTCTTCCTGTCGGTTAAATTTCACGTCTGTAGCACGTCATCATCGTGGTGTAGCAATTTTAAAGGCCAGTAGTGTAATTCCTGTGTGAAGAATGCAGAAGTATGTGCGTCTCACACCGGCTGAACTCTTCAGGTACACTATCTGCTGAAATAATTATGTAGCGGTCAAAGTAGCTGCATCTTTCACAGCTTTGTTAATAAAATTCAGCGCGTATCAGGAGTTAAAATACTACCTTCAGATTCAGATAAATAAGTAAATAAATAAATAAAATACACTTGTAAGATCATGAATGTAGTAGCTAGGATTTCAGCGCCTTGTTCACCGATTTATAACGTTTTTATGGCTCTTAATTATCAGGCTTTTGTTCAACGTCAGTTTGGCATTGGCACAGCCAAATAAACACTGGACTTATGTTGCATCGTCAGGAACGTTCCTCGAGAATGTAAAGTATTAATTTACAATCGAGACTGACCACGCTGATTCTTTACATATCCATGTTTATTCCTATACTGACAACAGTCGTCCAATTATGAAACGTGGACGCATATGAAAAATAGATACCTAAGCAGCGTTCAGTCGTGTAATACTCTTAGATTGGTACCAGCGTGAAAGTACAGTGCGCTGCAGTGGTCATCTCACTCTCGACACGCTCTCGAGACAATGACCAGTTTCCAATGTCAACAACATACTGGTCGTGAATTCGGAATGTGCTCCTCACCAGTGCGAGTCCAGGGTTCTACTCAGTGCACCGCCTCGCTGCATGAGTGGCACCCTCAGTTTGACACAGCTGTAACCATAGTTATGGCTAGTTAATGATGGTACTTCCACTACAATTACCTATGCTAAAGGTATTTGCACCACAGAGAAAGCGGGCCTACACGCCCGTTCACAAAGTTCAGAGACTGCTTTTACGCCGCTTCACAGTTGCTAACGAACAACTGTCAGTAGCCACAGAACAATCGACAACTGCTTCGGAACACCCGACCAATGACAGTAAAAGGAAACGTACAGGGCGGGAAGTGTTAAGTGCAGTGAAATCTATGCACCAACGCTCTGTATGCATTCATCAGTTCAACCTGTACGGTGTTTGACAAATACCGTCGTGAAACCGATTAATGGGACATTCCGTGTGGTCGGGAACATGTCTGCAAGACATCATTTGAGTGGTAATGACCGTGAACGAGCAGTAGGACGACACGAATCCTGTCAAAGTGTCGCTTCTACGTCCACAGTAATGGTGCCTCCTAAAGTGTCATCTCCCTTTTAAAAAAAGGGGAATGAAGATGGAAATAATACGCGACTGCATGCTGGTGGTCGTAGACGGGACACCACACTGCAATAGTATCGATCCGTAGCCCTAGAGGAGAAGAGGATTCGACATCCGACTCCCAGGCAGATCGCATCAGACCTCGCAGCCACTATCAAATGGTTCAAATGGCTCTGAGCACTATGGGTCTTAACTACTGAGGTCATCGGTCCCCTAGAACTTAGAACTACTTAAACCTAACTATCCTAAGGACATCACACACATCCATGCCCGAGGCAGGATTCGAACCTGCGACCGTAGCGGTCACGCGATTCCAAACTGAAGCGCTTAGAACCGCACGGCCACACCGGCCGGCGCAGCCACTATCATTCCACATGTCTCTGCCAGGACCATTGTGCAGAGAATAAATAAGGCTGGTTTTTACGCATTCGAATACAACCACACCCTTGCCGAGAAAGTGTTAGTTGGTGCAGGGAGCATGTTCGCTAAGATCAGTAACAGTGGTCTAGAGTGATGTTCTCCGACGAATCCCGCTTCACTGTGGCAAGTGATTCTGGTCATCAGGTAGTGCGGGGAGAGAAGGGAACACGCTACACGACACAGAATATTCATGAACATCATCGGTATGTCCTAGGTTTTATGGTGTGTGCAGGCACTATGCCCAATGCTCGACGTTCGCCGTATATCTTCGCGTGATGTACCGTTACAGCATAGTTATATTGCAGAGAGATTATTGTGGATCATGGTCGTCTGTTTAGGGCTCCGGTAGGTCCTGATTTTCTGTTAATGAACGACAATGTCCACCCACCCAGGATTTCTGAAGTATCGGACACTTTGTAAAGTAAGGATACTGAACGTGTGGAATGGCCTGCATACTTTCCGGAACTAAACCTTATAGAGCATGCCCGGGATGCTGTTTCCGGATGGGTTTCTCAACGGACACCCCCTCCCCGAACCATGCAAGAACTGAAAACTCCCTTGAGAGGGGTGTGGCTCAATATCACCCAAGGACTCATCAACAGTTTCGTAGCCAGCACAAATAACAGGTGCAAACGTGCGTTAGTGCACGAGGAGAGCACATTCCTTACTGAGAGTCCGATATCGACCTTTATGTTGTAAGTCTGACTTGTGTTAAATATGAACGTTATTTATGATTGCTATCTTGCTTTCCATACGCTGAAATCTGTTCCATTTTTCGTCATAAATATATTACTCCACCTTTATTATATATGAACTGTGTTTCGTGTTGTCCATCATTGATTGTGATTACTACTATGGTAGCAGCTTGAATTAACAACTACACATAACAGACGAGCATTCTACCAGTCATTTGTAAGCGGCCGGTGTGAAGTAGTGGACGTGCGGCCGTAGTGTGTCAGTGTTGTTGCGTCACAAATGGCCGTGCAGCAACATCTCAAAATCGAGTGTTCAAGATATTCTACAGATCGTTTTGAAGAAGAGAAAATTGTGTGCAAAGTTTGTACCGCACACCTTGACGCTCGAACGAAAACAACAACGCGTGGACGCCTATCGTGACTTATCTGGAATGAAAAACTAGGACAACTATTCTCTGGAAAAAATCGTCAATGGTGTGGAGACCTTCTGTTATCAATACAAACATAACACAAAACGAGAAAGTGCAGAAATTTTCATGAAGAGTCAACGCTTTGATCACATAATCCACATTAAAACCAATGTGATGCACGGGCTCAACAGCATCTCAAAGAAGGTTTTGTCTGGCAGTTTCACATGGTTGTATGAACGTTCAATGTATTGTAGTCAAGTGAGGGGAGACGTCGTAGTAACGTGATAGAGTGCGTAGTACATCTGAAGTATTAAAATCACCACCTTAACTATTCTCTAATTTTTATTACTCCAGTCACTAAACTTTTGAACTGGTGGGATATAATACCATCAAGTCAGTCAGCAGCAGCTGGTGGACACACAAGCAGCAACAGGTAAGTAACCGATTTTGTGACATTTTACGAGTTCCTAACCAGGAACGAATTATATAGTTTCTTCTGTGTGCTTTAATAGCTTAGTTTCTTGAGTTTCTAGGTGTTAATTTAATATTTGACATTGTTCTCGCGTTTATGTTTGCGTCGAAAAGTAAACTGATTTTGAGACATATAACAAATTCGTATTCAGGAGTGAATTTAGTCTCACCTGTGTGCTTTGGTAGTTCAGTTTTTGAATCGCTGTCTATTAATCTAATTTATAGAACACAGTTCTTGCGACTTCCTTCGTGTCTACAGTAGAGTTCCGTAGAGCGTGTCGATTATCCTTAGTTTGTGCAGTTTTGTTTCCCATGGTCTTTAATATGGATCGGGACTTTGATGGCTGAGTACGGATGCAAGCCGACTTGGTGACACTTACCTCTGGGCCACAGGCTTTGATGGCTTCGGTTACACACCTTTAAGCTGCAGTGAATGGGAATCACTGTTGTGGGCCGGCCGTGCGGATCCAGCGGACGTCCAGCACGTCTGAGTCCGCCGATCGGCCTGCACCGTTGACCAGCCCAGTTACTGCTCGAAGTGAGGTTGACCTCTCACCTGTGGTCTACTGGGAGGGGGCGTCGGGGTGTGGCAGGCCGCGAAAGACTTCCCAGGGGGCCACACCTCAGGCCTTCCCGGTTAGTCTGAAAAACTGCTTCCTGGAGCTGTCTGTGGCTGACACGGTCGCTCAGCCATATGCAGTCGCTTGTCTTCTTTCAGAGGGAACCTCTCAACCTGCAAGATGCAGGCAATCGCAGAGGGTCGGATTATTGGCAGTTCGGAGCTCCAATGTTAGGCGCATTATTGGGCTTCTTAGGAACATGGCTGACAAGAAGAGGAAGAAATTCAAGGTGCACTTCATGTGCATACCGGGTGGAGTCATTCCAGACGTGGAAATTGCCCTTCCAGATGCCATGAAGAGCACAGGGTGTAGCCAACGGCAGGTGGTTGAGCACGTTGATACCAACGATGTGTGTCTCTTTGTGATGAGAAGAGATATTCTCAGGTATCAGGCGGCTAACAGAGGTGGTAAAGGGTGTCAGTCTTGCTCGCGAGATGAAATCAAAGTTGACCATTTGCAGCATAGTCGACAACATCGATTGCGGACCTTCGGTACAGAGCCTAGTGGAGGATCTGAATCAGAGGCTCAGACTGTTCTGCAACTGTATAGGCTGCGGATTCCTCGACTTGCGCCAGATGGTGTTTGGGTTTCGAGTTCCGCTGAACAGGTCAGGAGTCAACTACACGCAGGAGGCAGCTACATGGGTAGCAGGGGCTGTGTTGAGTGAAGTGGACGTTTTCTTAGGTTAGAGATTATCGGGGAAACATAAAAAGTGCTGCCGTCTCAAAGGGTGCAGGTCGCACATAGGAAGAACTTAGATACAGGAACTATGGGTATAACAGTTGTAAACTGCCGTAGTTGTGTTGGGAAAGTACCAGAGCTCTACGCGTTAATAGAAAGGACTGATGCTCAAATCGTTATAGGCACTGAAAGCTGGCTAAAGCTGGAGACAAATTCAGCCGAAACATTTGCGAAGAACCTAACGTTGTTCTGAAAGGATAGGCTTCACCCAGTTGGTGGTGGCCTGTTTGTTGGTCTTAGAAGCAGTCTGTCTTGCAGCGAAACTGAAGCAGATAGTTCCTGGGAGATAGTATGAGCAGAGGTCATTCTTGGCCACCGGAATAAAACGATAATTGGATCCTTTTACCGACCTCCGAGCTCAGATAATACAATTGCTAAGAGGTTCAAAGAAAACTTGAGTTTAATTTCAAACACGTACCTGAGTCATGCAGTTATAGTCGGTGGTGACTTTTAATTTACCCTCGATATGTTTGTGATTATACATGTTTAAATACGGTAGTACGCATACGTCATTATCATCCGAAATTGTACTAAACGCATTCTCTGAAAATTATTTCGGGCAAAATCGAATAGTAAACGTTTGTGAAAAGACATTTGACCTCTTAGAAACAAATAATTCTGAGCTAACCACGAACATGAAAACTAATACAGGGATTAGTGAACACAGGGTTGTCGTAGCGATGTCTAACACTGTAATCCCCAAATCCTCCAAAAATAAACAAACAATATGCCTATTCAAAAATGCATATACAAATTCACCTGTAGCCTTCCCGAGAGACAGTCTCCACTTCTTCATAATTAACAATGTACCGGCAAGTGTAGACCTGATGTGGCTTGAAGTCAAAGAAATAGTATCAGCTGCAGTTGAGGGATTTATACCAAAGAAATTAACAAACGACAGAGCTGATCCCCTTCGTACACCAAACAGGTCAGAAAACTCTTGCAGAAACAACAAAAAAGCATTCCAAATCTAAGCTAACTCAATATTTACAAGATCGGCGATCTTTTACAGGAGCTCGAAATTTAGCGTGGTCATCAATGCGAGATGCTTATAATAGTTTCCACAACGCAACTTTATCTCGAATCCTGGCAGAAAATCCAAAGAGATTCTGGACGTATGTAAAGTATGCTAGCGGCAAGACACAATCAATGCCTTCTCTGCGTGAGAGCAGTGGAAATACTATCGACGATAGTGCTGCGAAAGCAGAGTTACTAAACTCAGCCTTTCGAAATTCCTTTAACAAAGAAGAAGAAGTAAATATTCCAGAATTCGAATTAATAACAGCTGCCAACACTAGTGAATTGCAAGTAGATTTCCTCGAGGTAGTGAGGCAACGTAAATCACGTAATAAAAGCAAGTCTTCTGGTCCAGACTGCATACCAATTTTGTTCTTTTCGGAGTATGCTGACGCAATAACTACATACTTAATAATCATATACAACCGTTCGCTCGACGAAAGATCCGTAACCAAAGAATGGAAAGTGGCAAAGGTCACATCAGTATTCAAGAAAGGTAGTAGGAGTAATGCACTAAATGACGGGCCCATATCATTAACGTCGATATGCAGCAGGATTTTGGAATATACAGTGTTAGTCACCTAACGTTACCGCTAGATATATTTCGTAAACCACATCAAATACTGACGAATCGATTCCACAGACCGAACGTGAGGAGAGGGGCTAGTGTAATTGGTTAATACAAACCATACAAAAATGCACGGAAGTATATTTTTTTAACACAAACCTACGTTTTTTTAAATGGAACCCCGTTAGTTTTGTTAGCACATCTGAACATATAAACAAATACGTAATCAGTGCCGTTTGTTGCATTGTAAAATGTTAATTACATCCGGAGATATTGTAACCTAAAGTTGACGCTTGAGTACCACTCCTCCGCTGTTCGATCGTGTGTATCGGAGAGCACCGAATTACGTAGGGATCCGAAGGGAACGGTGATGGATCTTAGGTACAGAAGAGACTGGAACAGCACATTACGTCCACATGCTAAAACCTTTTTATTGGTCTTTTTCACTGACGCACATGTACATTACCGTGAGGGGTGAGGTACACGTACACACGTGGTTTCCGTTTCCAATTACGGAGTGGAATAGAGTGTGTCCCGAAATGTCAGGCCAATAGATGTTCAATGTGGTGGCCATCATTTGCTGCACACAATTGCAATCTCTGGCGTAATGAATGTCGAACACGCCGCAGTACATCTGGTGTAATGTTGCCGCAGGCTGCCACAATACGTTGTTTCATATCCTCTGGGGTTGTAGGCACATCACGGTACACATTCTCCTTTAACGTACCCCACAGAGAGAAGTCCAGAGGTGTAAGATCAGGAGAACGGGCTGGCCAATTTATGCGTCCTCCACGTCCTATGAAACGCCCGTCGAACGTGTACCTCACCCCTCATGGTAATGTACATGTGCGTCAGTGAAAAAGACCAATAAAAAGGTTTTAGCATGTGGACATAGTGTGCTGCTCCAGTCTCTTCTGCACCTAAGGTCCATCACCGTTCCCTTTGGATCCCTACGTAATTCGGTGCTCTCCGATACACACGATCGAACAGCGGAGGAGTGGTACTCAAGCGTCAACTTTAGGTTTCAATATCTCCGGATGTAATTAACATTTTACAATGCAACAAACGGCACTGATTACGTATTTGTTTATATGTTCAGATGTGCTAACAAAACTAACAGGGTTCCATTTAAAAAACGTAGGTTTGTGTTAAAAAACATATTTCCGTGCATTTTTTTATGGTTTGTATTAACCAATTACACTAGCCCCTCTCCTCACGTTCGGTCTGTGGAACCGATTCGTCAGTATTTGATGTGGCTTACGAAATATATCCAGCAGTAATGTTAGGTGACTCACCCTGTATATTGTGTTCGAACATCAAGGAAAACATAATTCTTGTGAAACACAACTAGCTCTTTACAACACGAAGTGTTGAATGCCATTGACAATGGATTTCAAATTGGTTCTGTATTTAGAGATTCCCAAAAGGCTTTTGACACTGTACCACACAAGCAGCTTGTAGTGCAACAGTGTGCTTATGGAATATCGTCTCATTTATGTGACTGGAATCGTGATTTCCTGTCAGAGAGGTAACAGTTCGTAGTAATTGACGGAAAGTCATCGAGTAAAACAGATGTGATTTCTGGCGTTCCCCAAAGTAGTGGTTTAGGCCCTCTGCTGTTCCTCATCTATATAAACGATTTAGGTGACAATCTGAGCAGCTGTCTTAGGTTGTTTGCAAATGATGCTGTCGTTTATCCTCTAGTGAACTCATCAGAAGATTTTTAAAAATTGGAAAACGATTTAGAAAAGATATATGAATGGTGCGGAAATCGGTAATTGACCCTAAAGAACGAAAAGTATGAGGTCTTCCACGTAAGGTTTAAAAGGAATCTGTTAAACTTCGGTTATACGATAAACGAGTCAAAACTAAAGGCCTAAATTCAACCAAATACCAAGGAATTACAGCTACGAACAATTTAAATTGGAACAAACACATAGAAAACATTGTGAGAAGTCAAACCAAAGATTGCGTTTTATTGGCAGAACAGTCAGAAAATGTAACAGATCTACTAAAAAGACTGCCTACACTACGCTTGTCCCTCCTCAGTTGGAGTACTGCTGCCCGGTCTGGGATCCTTGCCGGATAGGATTAAAGGAGTACATAGAGAATGTTCAAAGAAGAGCAGCACATTTTGTATTATCTCTACATACAGGATTTGGCATGGACACCTTGGAAACAAAGGCGTTTTTCGATGTGGCAGGAACTTCTCACGAAATTTCAATCACAGACTTGCACCTCCGAATGCGAAAATATTTTTTTGACTCCGATCTACATAGGGAGGAACGATCGTCATAATAAAATAAGAGAAATTAGACCTCTCACAGAAAGATGTAGGAGTTCGTTTTTTCCGCGCGCTGTTCAAGAGTGGAATAATAGAGAATTAGTGTGAAAATTGTTCGATGAAACCTCTGCCAGGCACTTAAGTGTGATTTGCAGAGTATCCATGTCGATGTAGATGTAGAAGCTAAGTATGTTCCTGGCAATGAGAGGAGCAAGGACAGGACGCCTGAACGAAACAGATACCGCTGTTCATCGATTAAGACAAGTGAGTTACACAGTACTACGTATAAACATTTGGAGTTCACAGTTCCCATCTTCATAGTGAATGGATACGCACTTGTAAGGAAAAAAGACCACCTGGACACTTTCTATGATTCAAATAGTTACAAAATACAACCATATCTTTCAGGAACACTTAGTTTGGTCGCGCTGTAAACTGTAAAGTCGTGTTTATACTAGTGATCTAGGTAGAGCATGATACCTCGTAGGAGGTACAGCTAACGTTTCTTCAACAAAACCTAGCAGATCGCCGGGCTTACTGTTCCTATCCAATGGACAATTCACTCTCGATACTCGATAGCACAACGTACACCCACTCCATTAGACATTACAGAGATACTGAAGATTAACTCTGAAGATTGACGCACAATCGAGTGATCAGGAATGATGCCACTTACACTCCCCTCTTATCAGAAAAATACCAGGGAGAACAGATGTTTTTGCTTTTTATTCGAATCACCAGCACCAAAATAGCGTGGGTTAGATCAATTTGTTCGTTTTACATTCATTGATTTGTTTGATATTTCGCAAAGTAACCATTTCCATCCTTTCGAAATGTATAGCTATCACCATCCATAAAATAAATTTGACAATGTAGATAAGGTAGGAAGCCTTATATCAGTATCGAATATTGGGTTATTGATACCGATAACATCCATAAATAGCACTCACTTAGCGGAAGACGTTTAAATCACTGCATGTGAATGAGAAAAGTGATCGAGCCACTCTGTAATCACATAATCATTCTCGTTATCGTACAGTTTAGAATGAGTAGCTCTGGATCTAAAACACTGCACTTCATAGATTCTTTGATGAAAACGCAGTTGTCTGTTTAACGTCTACTGGCATATAGAACCTGGAATCCTTACAACTTATAAAATAAACAAAAATAAAAGAATATGCGTTATGAAGTAGAGAGATGTGATTAATTCACTGTCTGTATACGCACAGCCACAGCAGTTCAAGTTATCACACTCTTACACATCTGTCGTTCCGAGTAACAAAGAAGGATGCGGACAACTGTTGTGCTTTGCAAGGAAAACAAGTTCAGAACGGACAAAAATATTTACTGTGGATAACGTGCCGCAAAAACCACATAGCGGCAGCGTCATCGGTCAGCTCTAGTTGTTGCCATCTCTCTTTAAGGTTCGAAAAGCTTCACTGTGTCTCTGTCACAAAGCAGTCATCCGCAGGCAATGTAGCGTGGCCGATCTTCAAAAAAATGGCTCTGAGCACTATGGGACTTAACATCTGAGGTCATCAGTCCCCTAGAACTTAGAACTACTTAAACCTAACTAACCTAAGGACATCACACGCATCCATGCCCGAGGCAGGATTTGAACCTGCGAGCGTAGCGGTCGTGCGGTTACAGATTGAAGCGCCTAGAACCGCTCGGCCACAACGGCCGGCAGCCGATCTTCCGTTCTCGGAGATCTCTTTCTTTGAAAATTTCCACAAAATAGTAGAAGAGATATTTGGCTGAAGGTCCCAAATCTGTAATTACCACAGTGTAACCATGGCGATTGTAATAGAATTTATATGCGTCATATGCCTCGATACACCGAGTAAAAAGTACGGTAATATATTTAATAACTTTCAGTTATTCAAGGAAATCTGCATAAGAATCAGCGTTCTTAGGTTCATTAAATCTCAATAACTTAAGGCAACTGACAGGAAGGAGAGTGAGCATTCTATGTAATAAAATTGAACACCTACAGCCATCCTTATGATGTTATATGGCTACCAGTTTCGGTGATTCAGTGCACCATCTTCAGGCTTTAACTGGAGGTTAACTCCAATTGTACACACGATTCATCAGTGGCCAACATCTACGAACTGGTTTTCGCAGACTATTTGTAACAACGATGTGGTGTTTCGAAACATCAACTACCAACAGCAGCTGGTAGCCGATGGTTGGAGACACAACATCGTTGTTACATATAGTCTGTTTGCTGATAGTGACCTCTAAGAGAATGTGACGCAACATATTGCTGCATGGAGTAGAAAGCAAGGCTGTACTGTATCGTGAAAACGTGAAATCGCAACTTCTAAAGCAATTTTACGGATAAATACCTTCACAAAGGAGAAGACACTGCGCAAACAGTACGAGGAAATGTCGCTTTTAGGAGACTTGAACAGATACATCGAGCTATTCTACAGAGAGCCAGCGAAATGGTGCGCGTTTTGATATTTGTGTTAAAGCATGTTTACCTGGAATATTACTTCTGCCATCAGTAGCGGTGAAGCAGAAATTTAAACGCAACTGGTTAAAGAGTAGATGAAAGATTTTGCTCAAACAGCGGAAACGAATAGCCTATGAGCGATGCAGCCTAGCATCCAAGCTTATTTTGTAAGCTTTGTGACTACACAGTGTGCCTGAAAGAGAACTCGTCGCTCCGCCGGCACAAGGCAGCCGCAGCGCTCAACGTGTCTGTAAGCAGGACCACATTCCCATATCCCTGTGCAGACTTTGATTTCTGGCGACTGCTGATATGTATTTCCCTGAGCCACGTCTGTGTTATGTTACCATATCGCCATTCAGATTAACTACAAAAAGTCACGATAGCCAAATGTCTACGATCAGAGCTTGTAATTACGCGTATCGAAAATGCGTCTTCAAGTAGCGCAGGAGTTAAGCGCTATTTCTGATTGTTTGGCGAGGTAGGAAAGTACATTGTCATAATAGAAGACGATGCTGGTTGTACTTAACGCTAAAATATAGGACACCAAACTCTTTGTCAAGTCCTTGGGCGTCAACATGACTCTTTAAGTTAATTGGTAAGAGGATGCAGCATTGAATCACTGACTCCTGGAAGGCATTTAACGCAGTCCCGCACTACAGTTTAGTGAAAAAGATACGAGCTTACCTAGCATTGGGCCATATTTGAGATTGGATACAGGATTTCCTTACAGACAGAAATCAACATGCCGCTCTTAACGGCGCAAAATCGACAGAGGTAAAGGTAGTTTCCGGAATACGCCAATGAAGTGTGATAGGACCGTTACTGTTTATAATGTACATAAATGAGCTAGTAGAAAGCATTGGAAGCTCTTTACTAGTGTTCGCAGATGTTTCGGTTGTCTATAAAAAAGTAGGAGCGCAAGGAGATAGTATCGATTTGCAAAAAAAAAAAAAAAATGGCTCTGAGCACTAGGCGACTTAACTTCTGAGGTCATCAATCGCCTAGAACTTAGAACTAATTAAACCTAACTAACCTAAGGACATCACACACATCCATGCCCGAGGCAGGATTCGAACCTGCGACCGTAGCGGTCGCTCGGCTGCAGACTGTAGCGCCTAGAACCGCACGGCCACTCCGGCCGGCTGTCGATTTGCAGAATGACCTGCAGGGGACAGATGAATGGTGCAGGCTTTGGCAGTTGACCATGAACTCCAATGAATGTAACATTTTGCGCATACATAGGAGAAAAAATTCACCACTGTACAACTTCACTGTTGATGGAAAACTAATAGAAACGGTTTCTACCATAAAATATGTATGAGTAACTATACCCTGGAACCTTAAGTGGAATAACCACATAAAACAAATAATAGAAAAAGCAAATGCCAGACCGAGTTTCAGAGCAAGAATTTTAAGGAAATGTAGGTCATCCACGGAGGAGATGATTTACATTGTGTTTGTTTGGGCGATTCTTCAATAATGTTCATCAGTCTGGGATTCTTATCAAGTAGGACCGATAGGGGAGATAGAGAAGATCCAACGATGAGCGGGGTATTTCGTCATGGGATCGTTTAGTTAGCACGAGAGCGATACAGAGTTGCCCAACAAATGCCTGTGACAAACGCTACAACAGAGGCGTTGTATATTACAGAGCGGTTTGCTATTGAAACTTTCTGGGAGCAGTCTGACAACATATGAGTTCCCCCCATATACAACTCACGAAACGACTACGATGAGGAAATTCGAGCTAATGCAGAGGCTTACCGACAATATTCCTTCCCACACGCCATTCGCAAGTGGTACAGGGGAGAGGAGATCAGTTAGTGGTACACGCCGTTATGTGGTTTTCGGAGTACTGACGTAGATGTAGAAGTAGATTGTTGAAAGCAATGGTTGCTTGGCCCGGTATCAGGATTAAAGGTCAATTTAGGGTTAGCACGTACTCTATCAATAGATCAGACATGTAAATATTGTCAAAGTAACAATTTGGAGTAAGAACCGTCATCCAATTCCTGTCTTACACGGCTATCTTTAGAGAGAATTATGCTCAAAGGAAACACGCCTCGAGAGCATCTCTGCATGAACAACAGAGCAGGCGAGTGAAACGTAGCTACGGCAGCGCGTCTCCAGGGCGGCACTGCAGCGCCAGGTAAGAGCTGCCTTGTAAATGAGATTCCTCCTCTCCCACACACTATTAGGCACCAACAGGTTAGCTCCCGCTGTAGAGACGAAACAGTCCTTAGAGGGCACCTGCCTCACCGGTGTTGCATTGTGCTTGCTCAGGTATGCAAGGCGCTGTCTCAGACGAATTGAATTTCTCTAGCGTCTCGTGGGACGAAAGTGAAACTCATATGTTTAAATTAAAATTACAAAAAAACAGCCAGAGGCTTAAGTAGACTGCCAGGGAATATAAAACTCCGCCATCCTAAAAGGGCTTAACCACTGAGTCCTGCCGTTGATATGTTACAGGCAGCAAAAGGAAATAGTGCTAACAGAGGATATTACAGAATATGTTTAGTATCAGAACACAGCGTAAGGTTCATTTCACAAGCCCTCCTATCTCCTTCCTAGACCCAAAACAACATGGATGATATGCAGATTCCTTGACACACTCTCAAAACTGAAATGGTAACAGCAAGTTAGTCAACACGGTACTGAATGCAAGTACTTTACGAAACTATCCATTACCGTTTGAAGAACAAGACACACACAGTTACGCGATATGGGGTCACTAAATGACTCGGAAAAGTATTAGTGGACATTAATGTAGTAAAAAAGAAGTGGAGAATTAAGCCTGTGTTACCTGAAAACATGGCGATATGATTTTGTTGCGTTAAAGTACTTCCCAACATCTTTATCCGTTACGCAGCTAGATACAGGTACTTGGCCATACAACACAGAAATGTAGTGGACAGACCAACAGCGCGATGTATGATAAAACCTAATGTGAAGTCTGAACTCAGTGCAACTCCGCTGCCTATTAGCTGCTCGTATAACCATTAAGATTTCAGCAGAGACTGTGCTGCATATACGTATATTAAGGACTGGAAGATGCCGGAAATCAAAATTACTTTAGAAATACCGTACTCAGAGGTGCAAAACCTGTATAAGCCACAGAAAACATTTTCCTTTTCATCATTATTCACCAAAGTTATCAATACGTTTGTATCCTAGATAAGCTCATTGAAACCAGTAAACGTTTCTGAAAGGGTACAAACGGTTCCAAGTACGAGAGTATGACAACTGAAAATGTGACAGTCTTCAATGAGGAAGCATCGAATACACTAAAGTAAAGCAGTACACAGTCGACCAGTAACACAAATAGATGGAATTGAAACGGTGTGTTGACACATACAGTATGATTCCATTGTGACGTTACAGACTTTGAAGAATGATGGAGAAGGGTGAACCTATCAATTTGTGGTAAGGGACGCTGGTCGTGAGACAATCGAGTAGCAAGTTAAAAACGAAAATCGTTCTGATACCTCTGACAGTTGAATACAGGCACCTGTGTTGTTGTTGCAAAGACTGTGGGTAGCCTATTTTCAGAGGTGGTAATATGGAACAAGAGAAGAAAAAAAAGGTACAATAAACATGTGCTCTAAATTGATATCTTAAGAGCTACGTGCAATTGTTCATCTTTGATATTGTGAAACACATCTCTTCTACTGCAAGTTCTTTGGTTTCCCTATTTTTGGGGTAGGTATTACGGATAAAAACAGGAAACATACATCCAGTAATTATGGTCTCTAAAATGCAAGCCTTAAGAGCTATGGGCACTAGTTCTGCAGAAGAGATGTGTTTCGCAGTATCGAAGGTGCAAGAGTACTCACAGTTCTTAAGGTACACGTTTTAAAACCCACATTTACTGGATACTGCTTTTTTCATCTGTTCCGTACTGCCACCTCTGAAAGTTGCCTACCCTACGATCTTAGCAAAAACTGTAATGGTACATATACTGTCAGAGGTATCAGAACGATTTTTGCTTACAACTTTCAACTCGGTCGGTTCAAGGCCAGGATAGCGTACCTCAGATTGACAGATTTCCCTTCTCCATCTTCTCAGAAAGTTTGTAACGTCATCTTGGAATCATCCTGTATATGTGAACACACTGCTTTAATTCCACCTATTTGCGTTACTGGACGACTGAGTATTGCTTCATTTTAATTTATTCGATGCTTCCTCGTTGCAGACTGCGATATTTTCAGTTGGCATTCTCTGCACGTGGAACTTTTAGTCAGCATCAAGGAATCACACTGTATAGATCTACAGTTCTCCTCACAAGAAGTAACAGCTGTTGAAAAGTGTGCCCTGAAGGCAGTATACTGCAAACCACCTCATAGTAAAATGTTTCATGCTATCATATAGTAAAGGAAGCTCATCAGTGTATATGAAGTTATGTGTGCGGGATCATCGAATAGTCCCTCAGTTCTTCCGCAAC
Source organism: Schistocerca americana (assembly GCF_021461395.2). NCBI lineage: Eukaryota > Metazoa > Arthropoda > Insecta > Orthoptera > Acrididae > Schistocerca > Schistocerca americana. The sequence continues at coordinate 706,109,992 of NC_060130.1, read as the reverse complement.
CTAAATTTCCTCACCTTGGCTGAAAGGTCAGGGGAAGCATGACAGTAAACCTCACCAACTGGATGCCCCCAATTTTACTATGAAACTTACATGGTTACTGGATCCATTTGGAGGAACTCGGTCTCCTAACAGCGATAAAAACCCTTTGTATGTATCTCACATTTAAGGTCCTCATCAAAAATTTTCAGTCACAATACGAGCCCAGAGAAAGACCACAGCACGCTCGTTACATCTTATAGAATGTAGTGCTATGGGCGGCGGAATTTTCACTGATTAATTTCTCAAATCATTTCTCCTTTTCAGAATGTATGCGTACGTTAAGAGATTCTTTTTTAAGTTGGTCTAGGGCGAGAAACTCTGCAAATATTACGCAAACTGAGAACTAACGCCTCTTCGGCACTAGAAATTTGACTCATCTAGACATTACCCTGTAGACTTTCTCCATTAATGTCGTGTCGATGTGTTATCAGTCCCTCTCATATGTTACCCACTGAGAAGTAGATGCCACTCTTGAATCAGGCGATCGTGTCCCTATAGGGACTATCAACGCAGAACAGACGCCAAAAGAAAGTCGCTGAAATGGATACTGAGCATGGAAAACTTGATCATATACATCCAGCTAACTGGGTTTCTATAACGTGTAAGAGCGTCCAGGACTGAGAGGAATCCATTACAAACGAAAAGTGTTCAGCCAACTCAGAAGACACCCTGTACCTTACTGGTCCGCGATTTTCGCTCTATGATAAGGCGCAGACAGACGGTGTTGTGCAAGTACCATTACGGTCCAATTTCATACAGTTTTACAATCTTTGCTCATGACAGGAGGTGTTGAACTGAAATAAACGAACGACTCCCATTAAATTATGAGAAACGATCAAGATGATTTCCAAAACCCAGTCATCAATGTCACCTGTAATGACACAAGGCAGCCTACACGTCAGGGCTATGCACGACGACGAGGCCGAGCAGAACTGTAGGATGGTCTCACCGTCACACATGGCATACATCCAGTATTTCGGTGCCGCAAAGGAAATATGGAGCTGAGTAGCCATAAATTAATGTATAACAGTGAAGAACAGTACAACTGCTCTTTCCCAGTGTTGAAACGAATTTACTCTGTCCAGAATTCCGGACACTGACCTCGATAGGGCACAGATTCTGTACATCATTACGCTAATACTTACGAGTTAATCAGCGGAACATATCTTCCCACTTATGAACCAAATGTAGTACCTGATTTCGGTGGCACCACAGGGAAGTGGATAGGACCCTTACTGTTTACAAAGCTCTTTAAGTTTGTTAGCCAGATAATGCGGTTGTCTATAAGAAGGTAGCAATGCAAGGAGGAAGTAACGACTTGCAGAAGGACCTACAGAGGATTAATGACTGGTGAAGCGGCTGGCCGTCTTTTTCGAACGTAAATAAATGTAATATATTGCGTGTAGGTACAAAAACAGATCTACTGATGTACAACTGCACTACTGATGACAAATTTCTGGAAACAGTGACTACCGTAAAATATCTAGGATTATTTAACCGGAGCGACCCTAAGTGGAATGACCACATAAAACAAATAACAGGAAAAGCTAATGCGAGACTGAGATTTATAGGAAGGCTCTTAAGAAAACGTAATGCATCCATTAAAGGAATGGCTTAAAGGCCGCTTGTTCGGCCGATTTCTGAGGATTGTTCATCAATCTTTGATACTCACTAGGTAGTCCTGACAAAGGAGATCCAACGAAGAGCTGCATGTTTCGTCACTGGGTCATTTAATTGGTGCAAGAAACTTACAGAGATGCTCAACACATTCCTGTAGCAGACGCTATAAGAGCGACGTTATGCATCACGAAGAGGCTTATTATTGAATTTCGAGAGAGAAATTTCCGGGAAAGTTCGGAGAACACATTACTTCCTCCGACACACGTCTCTCGACATGACCACAACGAGAAAATTCGAAAAGTTAAGTTAATACAGAGGCTTACCGAAAATCATTCTTCCCAAGCGCCATCGCAAATGCAACAAGGAAGGGGGGATCAGTTAGTGATGCCAGAAGTACCTCCTGCCGGACATCGTCAGGTTGCTTGCGGAGTATCGTTGTAGATAGGTAAACGGGATATTGCAATATGGGATACCTGTCTGGCGGGAGAAATATTTCGCGCATTATTACCTTGATGGGTACTAGTAATCTACAATTAAAGAAAAGCGATTATCCGAATGGGACGGAATTTGGTATACATGATGTACATGCACAGACAAACAAACGATTACAATTTCTTAAATACTGGACTATTTATTCAAGACAAACAGCTTCACAAATTTAGCAAGTCGATTTCACGTTGACCGAACTCTGGTCCTTATGCAAGCAGTTATTCTGTTTGGCATTAATTGATAGAGTTTTTGGATGTCCTCCTGAGGGATATTGTGCCAAATTCTGTGCAACTGGCGAGTTAGGTCGTCAAAATCCTGTGCTGGTTGCAGAAACCAGCCAATAATGCTCCAAAATTTCTCAGTTGGAGAAGTATCCAGTGCCAACAGCACTGCGGTACGTTGACGATATTCCGCACCCCGCTTTGCTGCCTTCAGTGGCAGGCCATTATTGGCTTACATTGCAGTAAGATAAAGCCCGCCCGCACACGGCGACAGTTTCTACTGCTTGTCTTCGTGCTTGCCAACCCTGCCTTGGCCACCACGGTCACCGGATACCTATAAAATGGAGAACGTATGCAACATTATGGTCAGGGGTCTCCAACCAGCAACGGATTTTGGCGCTCTAACTCGCCAATGAGACAGAATTTCGCATAATATCCCTCAGGAGTTCATGCAACTACTCTATCAACCAATGTCAAGCCGAATAACTGCTTGCATAAGACCTAGAGTTTGGCCAAAGTGTTACTGACTTGCTCAATCTGTGAACCGCTGACGTTTCGGAAAGTTTTGATATGCGGTAAAATTCCAGCCATTCAGTAGCATTAGACGACAGATACTTTAGCGTCACTGCAGAAACCACGATGGCAGTTTGAACTAACAACTGTAAACAAAAGACGCGCGTTCGGCCAGTCATTTGTGAGCGGACAGTGTGGAGTAGTAGAAGTGCGACCACAATATGTCACTGTTGTGGTGTTACAAATCACCATGGCAACATCTCAGAATAGAGTGTTATGACATTCTCCAGCATGTTCTGAAGAAAAGAAAAGTACGTGCAAAGTTTGTACTGCACACCTTGAGTCCAGAACAGAAACAACGACGCATGGACGCCTGTCGCGACTTAATTGACATGCTAAACGCGGACAATTCTTTTCTGAAAAAAAATGATCAATGGTGAGGAGACCATGTGTCACCAACACTAATCCACCACGACAAGACAAAAAAGAAATTCGCATGGATAGTCAACCCTTTGATGACATAACCGACACTCAAGCCAACGTGATGAGAGAGTTGAACAGAATACCAAAGAAGGACTCTTATGACAGTCACGTGGTTATATGAACGTTCTGTGCGATATTCTCAAGTGGTGAGACTACCTAAAACACTTGAAGCATTAAAGCCTCCAAGTCAAATTTTCTCTGTTTTTTATTCAATTCTAGAAACTATTTAGACTTACTAGGTATCTAAAGAAGAAGTAAAAAGAGCAAAAAAGAAGGAAAACTAAGGTTGAGAATACAGTTGGTGAAACTTGAAAGAACGTGTCACAAGCATCATGCCCTTCCCATTTAAGGTTACTCATAATTCTGCTGACAATATGCAGGGAGCGGCCTATGTAAGAAGACGTATTTGTTGCAGCAGCTAGTCTTTGACAGTCTTAGGAGGAGCTGATTAAAATTTTACGGTCATATTCATAGAATATACCAGAACAGGCTGACCAAAGGCATTCTTATTCTTGTCGTTTCTATTAAAGTTAAGAACAACAGGCCGCCTTCAGCTGAAAGAGAAATACATAAAGATCATTTGCCAACAACCATTAATTTGCAAACTAACCAAGTACTGGAACAAATAAACCTTGAACAGAATAGCGGAATAGAGACTTTAGCGACAAGATGAAGAAATGTCGGGAGAACAGGAAAGAAAAATTCGCAGCTACGTAAGTTCCACCCCACTCCTCACCTGCGGACGACGATGTAATTAAGATTAAAATTAATAATAATCATAATCGTAATGTTAATAACAATCATAATCATAATCCTTTCACTGGACTCGCATTCGGGAGGACGCCGGTTCAATCCCGCGTCCGGCCATCCTGATTTAGGTTTTCCGTGATTTCCCTAAATCGCTCCAGGCAAATGCCGGGATGGTTCCTTTCAAAGGGCACGGCCGACTTCCTTCCCCGTCCTTCCCTAATCCGATGAGACCGATGACCTCGCTGTCTGGTCTCCTTCCCCGAAACAACCAACCAACCAACCATAATCCTTTCGTAACACCTATGGTTGTTATATATAAGTTACAGTTTTGTGCTGCAAACTTACATTTGACTCTCGCGAAGTGATGGTTGGAGTAACGTTAGTTAGCCTTAGCAGCATATGACCATTATCATCACTGATCAAACAGCGTAGATTGGAAAATAACTATTTGTTATGGTAACTGTATTTTTGAAGCACGTGTAAGGTAAGATAAATACACTAGTCTAAAAGTTAACAGTAATAGTGACTATAACGTTCAACTAGCCAAACCGAGGAATTCGATCGAAGAGCATTCTACGCCCCCCCCCCCTCCCCCCTCTGCCCTTGACAAGTAATGCTCTGCTGTTCCACTGTATGGCTGGATATGCGAGAAGGTACTGTAAGAGCGGTACAAAACGCCGTCTACCATGTACTTTTCCGCGAATCGATGAGTTTCGGTTCAGATATATGTGTAAAGATAAGAGCGAAGTGAGTGAACCGTTCGTCAGCGGAGCACGATAATGCGGTGCGCCGGGCCTCCAGTGACACAGATCGCCGCGGAGGAAATGTCGCAACTCTTTGGAACGACTTCAGCGGCGAACGATCCTGTGTTCCCGTTGCTCGCCGGGAAGATTCGAATGTAGAAGGGCGGGTTGGCTCGCAGCCGACTATCACCTTTCCTACAATCTGATGAAGGAACGACTCTCGGGGCACCGTTCTACTCATTTAATAACTATTTCTTTAATGTGGTCACATATTCCATGACATGATTCAACTGTTAAGCTGCCTATTGAAAACAAGGTGCAATACAAAAATTAACACATTAATAAACCCTGTCATTAGAGTTTACTGTAATAGTCTGCTAGCTATCAGACACGCTACTTACATAATGTCTTTCACGTATTAAGCCCATACATTTTTTTACAGTTCCAAAGGATGTCAATCGTTTTATTAGTTTGTGTACACGATAAAATGCAGGATACTGCTCATTTGTAGAAAATTATTCAGTAGGTGACCAGGCAGGTAGATTATGGAATATTCTAATGCACAATTTCATAATTTCTTGTCATCTTCTGCGCATTGGATTACAAACATTTTAAATTTTGCAAGGATAAGAAAAGTAACTGCAAATGCTCTGCTTAGCTTACTTATGAACTTATTTGCTCGTATAAATCAAGCAAAATGCCAAACAAATCAGATATATAGAAGTTCTTAAATGGGTGTTGAAAACTAATTTTCTACGGAAAAAACAGTGCGACACTGGCGTTGAAGTGCACTGTTATATAAATTTAGAAGTGTCAGAGTTGCAATGTTTCTACGACTTACCTTGGTTGAATGGACTGGAAAATATAGTTTTCAAAAACTTCAAAAGAGTCACTTCTTGTGAGTCAAGATTGCTTTAGTTGTTTACAGATTTTGAATATGAGGCCGAATGTCTCTGCAACTACACTTCGACAATTACGAGTTTCGTGGACGAGAAATATAGGCGAGTAAGAGGGGCATATTTTCTTTTCTTTGGCGCTTTCAACTTAAAGGTCATCAGAGATTTTGTATTTGGTAAGTTTAGGCAAGTCTGAGAGCGGGACTGTTGTTGGTTTTTGTTTGAGGAACTGTGCAGTACGTAAACTTCAACAGAGCTGTCTTTTGATAGCAAGAATTCTGATCCTACTTTTAAATTTACAGCTGGATTTAACGAAGTCATGTTTTAATTGGTCAGAGAACCCGGCGAGCTGCTAAAGGCAGTAATAGCGCCGCAGTTTCAGTGTTGTGGTGTCACCGCCAGGCACCACACTTGCTAGGTGGTAGCCTTTAAATCGGCCGCGGTCCATTAGTATACGCCGGACCCGCGTGTCGCCACTGTCAGTGATTGCAGACCGAGCGCCACCACACGGCAGGTCTAAAGAGACTTCCTAGCACTCGCCCCAGTTGTACAGCAGAGTTTCCCAGAGATGGATCACTGACAATTACGCTCTCATTTGCCGAGACGATAGTTAGCATAGCCTTCAGCTACGTCATTTGCTACGACCTAGCAAGGCGCCATTACCAGTTTATATCGATATTGTTAATAATGTCTAAACAAGAGCGATGTTCTCCAATTGTGGATTAAAGTTAAGTATTCAAGCACCTACGTTCTTTTCTTGATAGGATAATTACTTTACCTTGTTCCAGACCTCACGCCAGCCTGCGTGAGCTTAAACGCGTGCCTTTCGGCTACCGGTCATAGTGGATTGGCTGGCTGGCCAGTCCACTACAAGTGTCTAACGTCAACGACTGGGAGAACGATTCACTGACCACTTTGATAGTGAGGCCAGTGACGTCTTTGGCTGATAAACAATAATCGTCGGTCCACTGGCAGTGTCCACGAGCTTCATTTTAATTAATTTAAACAGTATTGTTCTCGTGGAAAATGTCTCGTGGATAAGACGATTACACCAACAGTCAGATACGCATTACAACGGAAAGCAGATTAGGGCTTAACTCCACGCCAATGAAGAAGTTGTTAGAGACGGAGTACATGCTCGGAATGAGGAACCAATGGGGAGGGCATCAACGATGTTCTTCTCGAAGGAACCTTTCCAGAATTTCACTTAAGCTATTTCGAGTAACCACGAGACACCTAAATCTGCCGTCCTTCCGACTACAAGGACAATAGCTTCTCGCAACGCCTCATACGATGTACGCATTAAAATCTTCGGAAAAATGCATTTATTATTTGATGTGTTTCTCGAGACGTATATCATTTACAATACTGCGAATTTTCGTGAGAGCCAGTGTTCTATACGTTGTAGGTATCACAATGAAATTACTCGCAGATTAGCAGTAGATTAATTTTGATTTTATCTAAATATTTGTTTGTAAATAGGGGTTAAAGTGGAATCTAAAGGGGAAATTACATATCAGTAGAAGGCTAATTAAAGTTTTGTCATCCCGAGAGGTCGTTCTACAGATTAGAATGCACAAATAACGTAGTGGAAGAACGAGTAGTGTTCATAAGTAATAAAAACATTGAGACTGCTAATGAATTTAAGGAAAAAGAATATCTGGCAGCCGCAATGACCCTAGTCAACACCACATTCATAGGAAATTATTGTTATTATCGGTACTGACAATTTTTTTTGCCTCGAACGTTTCTGCTGAAGTAATAAAACACCGTATTCAACACAAGTAACAACGTATCTTCTTGTACACACTAAATGTTTGTGTAGTGTAGTAAATTTTATGGTGTCCGCATATGTAATTATCGTTTTTTTAATCTAGGATGAAATGATACCTGAAAATCAAACCCAGTTTAATTATTGTTGAGGACTACTATACAACAATTCTTCGGGAATATCTTTATTTAGTAGCATACTCCTTATCGCCCATGTCCTTTACGTTCGGTATTGGTGTGCGGCGTGGTAGCTCGGTAGGTAAGCGTTAGGTTACCAGATCGGAGATACTGAGTTCAATCCCCAGCCGGTCTTCTCACTGATCACTTTTTTCTAATTTGTAAGTATGAAAAATGCCAAGTTGCTCTACGATTCGGAGTGCACGATATAGTGAAGGTCCTCAAGAACTGGCTAAGTGAGTCTTTCCTAAATATCTCAGGAAACTAAGGTATATCACCTCCAATAGAACCATTCCCCTAGCAAAGCACTACGACTTTAAATCAGTTATCAGATTGCAGTTTAATTTTACTTTATTTTAAGGCAGAGCCGTAAAAATCTCTTACTGTTGTGCTTTATCTTCTGGCTTATTATAAGTCGTCTTAATGTCTTAATGTCTTATAATACGTTAAAGAAGTTGTTGAAATCTCTGGCATGACACACCATTTTTCCAAGGTGTGTTTGGTAATTATGTATATCCAATAAAGTGTGCCTCATAGAGACATTCATTTGCAGAAAAATTTCCCATTTTATGACGAGTACTTAGACGCTGATGTAATGCTACTAACAGACATTCACCGATTTTGCTGTTAGTTCTTAAATTTGGTGCTACTGTAATGTGGAGAGGCAGAATAATCAATTTAAGTAACTATTTTCTACGTTTTTTATTTTTGTCGGGGTAATATACACTCCTGGAAATTGAAATAAGAACACCGTGAATTCATTGTCCCAGGAAGGGGAAACTTTATTGACACATTCCTGGGGTCAGATACATCACATGATCACACTGACAGAACCACAGGCACATAGACACAGGCAACAGAGCATGCACAATGTCGGCACTAGTACAGTGTATATCCACCTTTCGCAGCAATGCAGGCTGCTATTCTCCCATGGAGACGATCGTAGAGATGCTGGATGTAGTCCTGTGGAACGGCTTGCCATGCCATTTCCACCTGGCGCCTCAGTTGGACCAGCGTTCGTGCTGGACGTGCAGACCGCGTGAGACGACGCTTCATCCAGTCCCAAACATGCTCAATGGGGGACAGATCCGGAGATCTTGCTGGCCAGGGTAGTTGACTTACACCTTCTAGAGCACGTTGGGTGGCACGGGATACATGCGGACGTGCATTGTCCTGTTGGAACAGCAAGTTCCCTTGCCGGTCTAGGAATGGTAGAACGATGGGTTCGATGACGGTTTGGATGTACCGTGCACTATTCAGTGTCCCCTCGACGATCACCAGTGGTGTACGGCCAGTGTAGGAGATCGCTCCCCACACCATGATGCCGGGTGTTGGCCCTGTGTGCCTCGGTCGTATGCAGTCCTGATTGTGGCGCTCACCTGCACGGCGCCAAACACGCATACGACCATCATTGGCACCAAGGCAGAAGCAACTCTCATCGCTGAAGACGACACGTCTCCATTCGTCCCTCCATTCACGCCTGTCGCGACACCACTGGAGGCGGGCTGCACGATGTTGGGGCGTGAGCGGAAGACGGCCTAACGGTGTGCGGGACCGTAGCCCAGCTTCATGGAGACGGTTGCGAATGGTCCTCGCCGATACCCCAGGAGCAACAGTGTCCCTAATTTGCTGGGAAGTGGCGGTGCGGTCCCCTACGGCACTGCGTAGGATCCTACGGTCTTGGCGTGCATCCGTGCGTCGCTGCGGTCCGGTCCCAGGTCGACGGGCACGTGCACCTTCCGCCGACCACTGGCGACAACATCGATGTACTGTGGAGACCTCACGCCCCACGTGTTGAGCAATTCGGCGGTACGTCCACCCGGCCTCCCGCATGCCCACTATACGCCCTCGCTCAAAGTCCGTCAACTGCACATACGGTTCCCGTCCACGCTGTCGCGGCATGCTACCAGTGTTAAAGACTGCGATGGAGCTCCGTATGCCACGGCAAACTGGCTGACACTGACGGCGGCGGTGCACAAATGCTGCGCAGCTAGCGCCATTCGACGGCCAACACCGCGGTTCCTGGTGTGTCCGCTGTGCCGTGCGTGTGATCATTGCTTGTACAGCCCTCTCGCAGTGTCCGGAGCAAGTATGGTGGGTCTGACACACCGGTGTCAATGTGTTCTTTTTTCCATTTCCAGGAGTGTAGCTTACCAATACAAAATATACCTCTAAAATGCCGTAAGAGAATTTAAAGATATCGACAGCATTTTGAGAGATTGTTCTGCATTTCAGACTGTTGAAACAACTCAGTGGAGGAACGGGAACGGCTCATAAGGAATACTCGTAGAGCTGTCTGCGAAATCCCACGCGTATGAGCGCTGCAGCCGTTGCTCCTAATTAGTTGCCCAAGTAATAACTAGCTGGGGAATTGAGCGTGAACACCCGACCACCTGTGCTGCATGTATATACGAAAGAGGTCAGATAATAAAACGGCGGGATCTTTATTTTCTTTCTCAAATGTAAATAAAATAATCTCACTGAGTGTAGAGAAAATGCTGAATGTAGCCCTAGTGGTGCGTATTTATCGCAAGTGTTTTATAAGCTATCTGAAGATGAAATGTGAAAATACCAAGACGCTGACTGCGTAAGTCTGGTTAGATGCTTCGGACATCATCTTTAATCTACGATTATTTTTAAATGATGGCGTTCGGATGTTGTCAACCCTACTATCTAGGGAGTTCTTCAATCCAGTCTTATATATATATATATGTTTTAGAGTGCATTTGCAAACTCTTCTACAAAATAATACAATATTCTTTACTTCGCTTTCTCTACGATAATAGGTGTCTAGATGGAAAATTATCTAAACAGAAGAAAATACGTATAAACAAAATTACTTGGAATGCATCGCACAGAAAATATAAATCGCATTTTAAATCTGAAATAAAACAGAATATGGATGAACTACTGTGAGCAATATACCGAACACATTACCGTAGTCAAGATAGACTTTAGCCAACTCTCACAACCTCAAATGGAGAAGAGACTGACAGAATGTATATTAAGATAAAATAAATTATTCATATAGTTACGGAACTCTAAAATTTGATTGGGGTACGGAACTGAAATTAGATTGTACGAGAGTGAAGAGAAGGAAGAACACAAGGAGAACATTGACTGTAGGAAGAGAACGGAAGAGGAAGCCGAGTGGTAAAAGTTTTGACAGAGGATTAATTTAATCATTGTTAACACTGGTCTTAAGAATCGTAAAAAAGTTTGTACACATGAAGCAGATCTGGTAGGACAAGAAGGATTCAGAAAAAATACATAGTGATAAGATAGAGATTCTGAATCCAGATTTTAACCCGCAAAAGATTCGTGATGACTGGGTGTTGTGTGATGTCCTTAGGTTAGTCAGGTTTAAGTAGTTCTAAGTTCTAGGGGACTGATGACCATAGATGTTAAGTCCCATAGTGCTCAGAGCCATTTTTTTGAACCGCAAAAGATTTCCAATGGAAGACGTGGAGTTCACGCATAATTTATTGGTAATGAGCTGAAGATTAAAACTGAAGGAATACAAGAAAATTATGAAGTTAAGGAGACGTGACCTGTGTAAATTGTGAGAACCCGATGTTCCTTGAGAGCTACCGCAGGATCATCAGGCAATATTTGGCTGGAAGAGGGGGAAGGAATACGACAGACAGCGAATGGTTCCACTGCTATGAGTGTAAATCCTGCATCCTTCCTGGTCATGCTGACAAAGTTTTATGATTTATTTGTAAATGTATAGACAATGGATATTAAAATGTCCTGTGGTACTTCTCCTGCTCCAAGTTGGGCCATTTAACGTGCTACTCCCCCTTAAAGATGACATTCCTAATTAAACGTTCGGTTATATAACTATATATGGTAAAAAGAATGTAACTTATGGTGGACAACACAGAATATTGGTTGAAAATTTTTAAGTGTAACTAATTATATCCAATTATATTTAACTATTTTTCTGGTTAGCCCTTTTCATGTACATTATGTTTGTAATCTTAAACTTTAAACTGCGTTAATATTTGAGAAATTAACAAAAATTTGTCTATTCTGGACACCTGATATTGCATAATTCTGCCTCTTACATGCGTCACCCCCCCCCCCCCCCCCCCCCATGAACCAAGGACTTTGCCGTTGGTAAGGAGGCTTGCGTGCCTCAGCGATACGGGTAGCGGTACCGCAGGTGCAACCACAATGGAGGGGTATCTGCTGAGAGGCCAGACAAACGTGTGGTTCCTGAAGAGGGGCAGTAGCCTTTTCAGTTGTTGCAGGGGCAACAGTCTGGATGATTTACTTATCTGGCCTTGTAACACTAACCAAAACGGCCTTGCTGTGATGGTACTGCGAACGGCTGAAAGCAGGGGGGAAACTACAGCCGTAATTTTTCCCAAGGGCATGCAGCTGTACTGTATGGTTAAATGATGATGGCGTCCTCTTGGGTAAAATATTCCGGAAGTAGAATAGTCCTCATTCGGATCTCAGGGCGGGGACTACTCAGGAGGGCGTCGTTTTCGGGAAAAAACAAAACTGGAGTTCTGCAGACCGGAGCGTGGAATGCCAGATGCCTTAATCGGGCAGGTAGGTTAGAAAATTTGAAAAGGGAAATGGATAGGTTTAAGTTAGATATAGTAGGAATTAGTGAAGTTCGGTGGCAGGAGGAACAAGATTTTTGGTCAGGCGAATACAGGATTATAAATACAAAATCAAATAGGGATAATGCAGCAGTAGGTTTAATAAAGAAAAAAAAAATAGGAGTGCGAGTAAGCTACTGCAAACAGCATAGTGAACGCATTATTGTGGCCAAGATAGACACGAAGCCCACGCCTACTACAGTAGTACAAGTTTATATGCCAACTAGCTCTGCAGATGACGAAGAAATTTACGATGAAATTAAAAGAAATTAATCAGATATTGAAGAGAGACTAAAATGTAATTGTCAGCCGGCCGGTGTGGCCGAGCGGTTCTAGGCGCTTCACTGTGGAACCGCGCGACCGCTACGGTCGCAGGTTCGAATCCTGCCTCGGGCATGGATGTGTGTGATGTCCTTAGGTTAGTTAGGTTTAAGTAGTTCTACGTTCTAGGGAACTGATGACCAAAGAAGTTAAGTCCCATAGTGCTCAGAGCCATTTGATCCAATTTTTGTGATTGTCATGGGTGGCTGGAATTCGGTAGTAGCAAAGGGGAGAGAAGGAAACGTAGTAGGTGAATATGGATTGGGGGTAAGAAATGAAAGAGGAGGCCGCCTGGTAGAATTTTGCACAGAGCATAACTTAATCATAGCTAACACTTGGTTCAAGAGTCATAAAAGAAGGTTGTATACATGGAAGAAGCCTGGAGATACTGATAGGTTCCACATAGATTATATAATGGTAAGACAGAGATTTAGGAACTAGGTTTTAAATCGTAAGACTTTTCCAAGGGCAGATGCGGATTCTGACCACAATCTATTTGTTATGAACTGTAGATTAAAACTGAAGTAACGGCAACAAGGTGGCAATTTAAGGAGATGGGACCTGGATAAACTGACTAAACCAGAGGATTTACAGAGTTTCAGGGAGAGGATAAGGGAAAAATTGACAGGAATGGGGGAAAGAAACACACTAGAAGAAGAATGGGTAGTTTTGAGAAATGAAATAGTGAAGGGAGCAGACGATCAAGTAGGTAAAAAGACGAGGGCTAATAGAAATCCTTGGGTAACAGAAGATATATTGAATTTAATTGATGAAAGGAGAAAATATAAAAATGCAGTAAATGAAGCAGGCAAAGAGGAATAAAAACGTCTCAAAAATGAGATCGACAGACAGTGCAAAATGGCTAAGAAGGGATGGCTGCAGGGCAAATGTAAGGATGTAGAGGCTTATCTCACTAGGAGTAAGATAGATACTGCCTACAGGAAAATTAAAGAGACCTTTGGAGAAAAGAGAACCACTTGTATGAATATCATGAGCTCAGATGGAAACCCAGTTCTAAGCAAAGAAGGGAAATCAGAAAAGTGGAAGGAGTACATAGAGGGTCTATACAAGGGCGACGTACTTGAGGACAATATTATGGAAATGGAAGAGGATGTGGATGAAGATGAAATGGGAGATACGATACTGCGTGAAAAGTTTGACAGAGCACTGAAAGACCTGAGTCGAAACAAGGCCCCAGGAGTAGACAATATTCCATTAGAACTACTGACAGCCATGGGAGAGCCAGTCCTGACAAAACTCTACCATCTGGTGAGCGAGATGTATGAGACAGGCGAAATACCGTCAGACTTCAAAAAGAACATAATAATTCCAATCCCAAAGAAAGCAGGTGTTGACAGATGTGAAAATTACCGAACTATCAGTTTAATAAGTCACGGCTGCAAAATACTAACGCGAACTCTTTACCGACGAATGGAAAAACTAGTAGAAGCCGACCTCGGGGAAGATCAGTTTGGACTCCGTAGAAAGATTGGAACACGTGAGTCTATACTGACCCTACGACTATCTTACAAGCTAGATTGAGGAAAGGCAAACCTACGTTTCTAGCATTTGTAGACTTAGAGAAAGCTTTTGATAATGTTGACTGGAATACTCTCTTTCAAATTATGAAGGTGGCAGGGGTAAAATACAGGGAGCGAAAGGCTATTTACAATCTGTACAGAAACCATATGGCAGTTATAAGAGTCGAGGGACATGAAAGGGAAGCAGTGGTTGGGAAGGGAGTGAGACAGTGTTGTAGCCTCTCCCCGATGTTATTCAATCTGTATATTGAGCAAGCAGTGAAGGAAACCAGAGAAAAATTTGAAGTAGGTATTAAAATCCATAGAGAAGAAATAAAAACTTTGAGGTTCAAAATGGATCCGAGCACTATGGGACTTAACTTCTGAGGTTATCAGTCCCCTAGAACTTAGAACTACTTAAACCTAACTAACCTAAGGACATCACACACACCCATGTCCGAGGCAGGATTCGAACCTGCGACCGTAGCGGTCGCGCGGATCCAGACTGTAGTGCCTAGAACCGCTCGGCCACAAACTTTGAAGTTCGCCGATGACATTGTAATTCTGCCAGAGACAGCAAATGACTTGGAAGAGCAGTTGAACGGAATGGACAGTGTCTTGAAAGGAGGATATAAAATGAACATCAACAAAAGCAAAACGAGAATAATGGAATGTAGTCGAATTAAATCAGGTAATGCAGCGGGGTTTAGATTAGGAAATGAGACACTTAAAGTAGTAAAGGAGTTTTGCTATTTGGGGAGCAGAATAACTGATGATGGTCGAAGTAGAGAGGATATAAAATGTAGACCTGCAATGGCAAGGAAAGCGTTTCTGAAGAAGAGAAATTTGTTAGCATCGAGTATAGACTTAAGTATCAGGAAGTACTTTCTGAAAGTATTTGTATGGAGTGTAGCCATGTATGGAAGTGAAACATGGACATTATATAGTTTAGACAAGAAGAGAATAGAAGCTTTCGAAATGTGGATCTACAGAAGAATGCTGAAGATTAGATGGGTAGATCACATAACTAATGAAGAGGTATTGAATAGGATTGGGGAGAAGAGGAGTTTGTAGCACAACTTGACTATAAGAAGGGATCGGTTGGTAGGACATATTCTGAGGCATCAAGGGATCACCAATTTATTATTGGAGTGCAGCGTGGAGGGTAAAAATCGTAGAGGGAGACCAAGAGATGAATACTCTAAACAGATTCAGAAGGATGTAGGTTGCAGTAGGTACTGGGAGATGAAGATGGTTGCACAGGATAAAGTAGCATGGAGAGCTGCGTCAAACCAGTCTCAGGACTGAAGTTTTTATCGCTATCCGCTGCGGCGAAAAGACAGCGCAGGGCGACACTCAGGTCGCATTACCCTGTCAAACCAGGTACCTGAATGGCTTTAGCATCTGAAACTGGTTCAGGATACTACTAACGCCACATGTTTGTTCTCAAATAAACTTTGTCACTCGATTCCCAGTTATATATATAAAATTTGTGACCGCTATTTCTTTGCCCTGTGTATCCAAGCTGAATGAATGCCGTCACGGTATCTCAGCGTGTTCGGTCAGAGGGTCAGCTGCCCTCTGTAATAAAAAAGCTGAGTTAATCGATCAACAACGAACCTAAACGGGTGTCTTACGACGTCCGCCCCGAGCAGATGCAACGAAAAAAAAAAATAAAAAAAAATTGCAATATCTATTAGACTGAGCATCTAATTCTATTGTATTATTCGTCTGCCGCTGCCACCCATCCGGAAGAAGATGAGTCCATCAGATGTCAGCAACTCTTCCACCTACATCAAGATGCAGCCAACAAGAAGATGGGTGGATAGAGAGAACATCCAAAGCTGCAGACCAAAAGCGACAAAAAAAAAACCGGTGGAGAAAGATGATTAAATAGAGAGAATTCTAACAAAAACCCCACTATTATTCTCCTAGCATCAAGGTCTTACACCTTTTTGAGTATACATTTATTTTTTAATCTTATTTAAAGTCTTCTCTATACGGCAATTGAAAGGATTTTTTAAAAATAAAAGTGTTACGTGGTTTTAAATTTTGATACATATTATTAATGTTGGATATCCATCCAACACTAAAACAACGAAGATTAAACTACATAATAATTTTTATTTAAAAAACTAAAAATTATTTTATTACTTTTTTATTTTATTGGTTTTTATTTTAAAAAATTAAAAATTATTTTATATATAAACGAAGCAAAAACCAGACATGAGCAAAAATATTGATGCATTATTAAACGTGCTTAATAGTTTCAGAAATGATTTATGAGAGGTTTTACTAAATTCATAGAACTAAAAAAGTAAATCTTATAATATTTCAAAAGCTTAATTTAACCAACTAAATTTCGTTACGAAGTTACATCAGTTCTAAATGATAAATATAAAATTATTCTTCCACATCGTTATACTAAAAGCCTTTTGGATGATGAAGATAAACTAGAATACTTGTTGGTTTCATACTTATATAGAGAGTTAATAAAAGCAAATTAATAGTTTTCTAAGCCTGTTATCGATTTTGAAAAAAACATTGTAGTTTTCTAGTTCATTTTTTATTTCCTTATTTATAATTTTTAACTTACTAATTCTATCGTTTCTTCTCCCTTAATTTCAAAGGGTCTGTACAACAAACCCTTGGTTGGTATTGCAGCGTTAGGACCAGGAAGCTTTTTGGTTTGAAAAATTATGGTTTTAATGACAGGTAAAATATGGGAGGGTGATAACTAAGGTGATGATTTTGTTAGCTTTCGTTGCCTGCTCTAGAACTCTTAGATGATAACTACTATCCACACTGCCCAGTCACTTGACTTGCTTGAATATCATACTTGGGCAGCGTGAGAGCCGCAAGAAGAATGCTGGCTTCAGTGCTGTGGCCAGCTGTGTTAGGTCTCTCGGCTGAGGATCTGTGCTGCCAACATACCGATCGAGATGGTCCCACAGATTCTCGATCGGGTTTCAATCTAGGTTGTTTGGTAGCTAGGGGAATGCAATAAACACGCACTTACACTGTGAGCTGTGTAACACGTTGCACTGTCCTGCAGGTAGATGTCATCGTGTCGAAGAAAAACAAGATACATGTTTTGGACATCATGGTCCATGAGGCGAGATGCATGCTTGTGGTGATCCACGGCGCCCTCCATGACGAAATCATTCAGGGAATGCCTCGGAAACATCGCTCAGACTGTAACGCTCCCTCCTGGTTGCGGAGTGTTTGCTTTCAGACGTTTCACGCTGTACACGTCAACTGCTATCTGTCCGACGGAGCAGAAAACGTGATTCATCTGAATTGGCCGCCTGTCACCACTTACTGGGCGTCCAGTTGCGGTACAAGTGTGCCAATTCCAGCCTTCGTCTCCAGTGAACAGCGTCAGCATGGGTGCACGAACCACGCACCTGCTGCAGACACCCATAAAGCAGCAACGTCCGCTGAACATTCGTTGAGGAGACACTGTTGGTACCCCCTGGTTCACATGGGCGGCCAGCTACTCAGTAGCTTCACGTCTATTCACCCGTACAGTACTCACAGCCATCATTCACCCCTGTCAACTATGGCCTGTGGTGCACCATAGTTGCCTCACCGCTAACATTGAGTAGCTCCAATTTGCCATATATGCTATACCTTGGCTCCGGCGGCACGCAAACAGTTGACAAAGTTAGTCGTTTCGAAAATGTTTCCACCCTAGGCCCGAAAGCAAATGATAACACACTTATGGATAAATCGCTCCGTTTTCGCCCTACGACAAAGACTGCACTGTTTCCGCGTCCCCACAACACGCTTACTACACCCTCTACCGCTAGTGCTGCACCGGCCGTCTGTGAGTAGTTATTGCACTAGAAGTCGAACATTTGACTGGACGCTGTGTAAACACGTTTCCATTTTGTTATTACTAGCGAGACACAAGCAATGATTGTGCAACTGTTGACAGCATTTATGACATGAACATAACCTGCTTTGTATGCATTACCTTCACACTAGGAAATAATTAGCTATCAAAAACAGCAATCAGTTACTTTATTCGAGGAATCATTAATTAACGACAGAAAACATACCATATGGGACGAGTGAGATTACTTTCATACCACACTTGGTACAAATCGGTAAGCAGCAGTTATATAATCGTTCCTAGGTGGTGGCGCTGTATCAATACGACCATGGTACGGAAGACATACACTTAGTTTTTACTTCTCAGAACTCGATACGATCACGAAAGTTGATAGATATCCCCAATGGTCGAAACGTGGCATACACACATCACAGTTAAAGCACAGAGAAGTACATGAAATAGACGAAACTGTGGACATACCAAATGCGCAACACAAGGCCATGCCTAACACGGCGTAGGAAACCGGCTCGCATTTAAAACAGCTTCCTGCAATCTTGGAATGGATAACTATAAGTTACGTGCGGTTTTCAAGAAAACTTTGTACCATTACTCCTGCGAGATGGTGGCAAATTCAAGTAACGTTGACGGAGAGGGCTAGCGATCACGCGGCCTTCTCTCCAAAGTGAACCACAAACGCTCAACAGTAATGTCATCACGTGAGGGTGGTGACAGGGAAGATGGCACGATTCACCCATGTGCTCACAAAACAAGTTATGAACGATGCGAGCTGTGTGACTAGGGACCCTGTCGTCTTGGAACACATCATCATCACTGGCGAACAAACATCGTACCATGGAATGCGCATGATCATGTAAAATGACCACATAATAAAATGGTTCAAATGCCTCTGAGCACTATGGGACTTAACATCTGAGGTCATCAGTCCCCTAGAACTTAGAACTACTTAAACATAACTAACCTAAGGATATCACACACATCCATGCCCGAGGCAGGATTCGAACCTGCGACCGTAGTGGTCGCGCGATTCCAGACTGCAACGCCTAGAACCGCTCGGCCACACCGGCCAGCACCACATAATCCTTGGCAGCAATGAGAGCTTGCAGAGTTCTCATGGGGTTCTCGGAATACTTCAATATGGCTGCCCAAATCATCATCGAACCCCTACCATGTTTCACTATTGGGATATAAACTCGGCCGCAATGGGAACTGTGGTGTCACCGCCAGACACCACACTTGCTAGGTGGTAGCCTTTAAATCGGCCGCGGTCCGTTAGTATACGTCGGACCCACGTGTCGCCACTATCAGTGATTGCAGACCGAGGGCCGCCACACGGCAGGTCTAGAGACTTCCTAGCACTCGCCCCAGTTGTACAGCCGACTTAGCTAGCGATGGTTCACTGACAAATTACGCTCTCATTTGCCGAGACGATAGTTAACATAGCCTTCAGCTACGTCATTTGCTACGACCTAGCAAGGCGCAATTATCATTTGCTATTTATCTTGTGATGCATGTACCGTCAGACCGATGTTCACCAATTATGGATTAAAGTTAAGTATTCCAACAGCTACGCACTTTATTTGCTAGACTCAAATCCTTTAACTGTTCCAGACCTCACGCCAGCCTGCGTGAGCTTAAACGCGTGCCTTTCGGCTTCACCTCCTAGTGGCTTGGCTGTCTTGCCAAGTCACAACAAATGACGACGAGGATTTTGCGTTCGTATTGCTAGACTGGTTTAATTGTGTGATGGCTTCGCCACAATCTCCAGATGTACTGTCCGAATTTTATCGCTTGCAGAATCAGCAAACGCAGTCCTTACTGGATGCCCTTGGACAGCTCGTCCAGGGTCAACGTGCAATGCAAAACGATGCGGCCGCCTCCGCTCCACCGCTCCCGCAGCCACAACACGCAGTTGCACCACCTTTTCATCCTTTTGATGCGGCACTGGAAAGCTGGACGGAGTGGTCACGCCAATTTGGATTCCATCTCGCCGCCTACAGAATTCAAAGTAATGAGCGGCAGCCTTTTCTCCTTTCCGCCGTAGGCGTCCGGACGTACCGTGTGATAGTGAAATTATTTCCCCGACGCGACGTAGCAACTCTGTCCTACGAAGAAATTTTGTCTGCATTAGATGCATATTTCAAAGAATCAGTCAATGTAGTTGCCAAACGGTATACGTTCTTTCGTACAAAACGTATTGCCGGTCAGACTAATAGGGACTGGGTTGCAAACTTGCAAGGCCTTACTAGGGATTGTGCTTTTGAGTTTCAATGTGGACTCCCTTATTCAGATACTATGGTATGTGATGCAATTGCACAGAACGTTTCTGATGTTCGTAACAGGAACAGATTTTGAAGCTAGTCAGTCCCTCCCTTCAACAAGTGATAGATATATTGGATCGACAGGACACACTTTACTTAGCTCAGGAATCATTTGAAACTTCACCTGCTGTGTGTCACATTAACCGGCCCGCCGGGCGAGCTGCACGGAACAGTAAACAGCCCTCGCGCCCGTCCGCGCAGATGCCACCAGGCTCTCCGCCACGTGTGCTGCGCAAGCAAGCAAATGCAGTGCTAAAATCATGCCCGCGGTGTGCTACTAGACATTCGCGTGAGAATTGCCCGTCACGCCAGGCTATTTGCTTTTTCTGTAATAAAAAAGGACATGTTCAAAGTGTTTGCCAGAAAAAGCTCAGAACGGACGCTCGCAACCATTCCAGGCCCTTTGCTTCGTGCCGGAATCGAACCAAGAATAATCAGGCTCGTGAACCTTCGTCCATGGTAATTCATGTAGTTCAGTCCACTCCGCCCAGTGCCACTCTCTCTAACAGTGACTGTGTTCATCCCACAAATAGTGTGCGTCGACGTCGCCGGTAATCACGTCAAGTCGCAAGTAATTCTGTACCAGTGTCAGTTCACGTTGCATGAGACAATCGCTCTTGTCGTCAGCAGGACAGTAAACTTTTTGTGGACTTGACCATTAATGGCCAAGTGATACCGTTCCTGCTCGATACTGGAGGTGCAGTTTCCTTGATCAATCACGACACGTACAAACAGCTGGGCACACCTCCGTTGCATGCCGCAAATGTTAAGCTCAGTAGCTATTCAGTAGCATATCCCTGTGTTAGGACAGTGCAGCCTTCTTGCAACATACAAGGGACAAACAAAACTTGTGTCATTGTACATCCTTCGTTCTTCTTCTGCAGTGAACTTGTTTGGTTTAGATTTATTTCAGTTGTTTAACTTGTCTATAGTCAATCAGGTCCTATCAGTGAACCAGACTGTGCCTTCAGCAAGTGTTACTCGTCTATGTGAAGAATTTGCAGACATTTTTGCACCGGGCCTTGGTTGCGCTAAGAACTATAAAGCACATTTGGAACTGAAATTAAACACGCAACCGAAATGTTTCAGAGCGCGCAATGTTCCCCACGCATTGCATGATGAGGTCGCAAGAACGTTACACGATTTGGAATCACAAGGTGTGATTGGACGTGTGCAGGCTTCTCTCTGGGCATCACCCTTAGTAATTTTGCAAAAACCTTCCGCAAAATTGAGACTGTGTGTGGACGTCAAGGCAACAGTGAATCCACAACTAGTGATTGCAACTTATCCTTTACCCCGCCCGGAAGATCTTTTTGACTAACTGTGCCTGGGTAATTATTCTTCGAAGTTGGACCTAGCAGATGCGTACTTGCAAATACCGGTGGACGAAGAATCCCAGCGCGTTTTGGTGGTTAACACGCATCTTGGTTTGTACCGATTCAAACGACTGCCATTCGGGTGTGCATCCGCCCCTGCATTGTTTCAGCAATATCTACAAACTGTTTGTGCGTCGGTCCCTACTGCAACAAACTATCTGGACGATATTGTGATCTCCGGAAAGACGGAAGACGAACATTTAGCCAATCTCAGAACATTATTTCAGGTCCTGCGACAAAATGGTCTTTGCTTGCGGACGTACAAATGTGCTCTTCTTGCATGGCGTGTGCCGAACAACAATCCGCACCACTGCGGAAATTCTTTGCATGGCCAAAAGCCACTTCCCCTTGGCAACACTTACACATCGATTTTGCTGGTCCCTTCTGGAACGCTCGGTGGTTAGTTGTTGTCGATTCATTCAGTAATTTTCCTTTTGTTGTCCGGATGTCTTCCACGACGTCATCTGCCACCATCCAAGCGTTATCCGCTATCTTTTGCATTGAAGGTCTTCCACAGACTATTGTTTCCGAAAATGGCCCACAATTCATGTCCGCAGAATTTCAGTCATTCTGCAAGGCCAATGGTATTCAACATCTGACGTCCGCGCCGTTTTCGCCGCAGTCAAACGGTGCCGCTGAACGTTTGGTCCGCACTTTCAAGTCACAGATGCTGAAGTTGAAAGAGTCTCATTCTCGGGCGGACGCGTTATTGCTCTTTTTGTCCTCGTATCGCTCTCAGACCCGAGATGGTCGCACGCCGGCTGAGTTGCTCCACGGTCGTCCTCATCGAACTTTGATGTCTTTGCGACATCCGCCGCCTCAGGTTCCTGTGCAGCGGCAGGCACCTGCTTTTGCCCCAGGCGACGTTGTATATTATGGCAACTATCGAGGTTCACGTCGTTGGCTCGCAGGGCGCATTCCTCGCTGCCTCGGCCGCGCTATATGTCTGGTTTTGGGGGCCAATGGTGAGGTGCGTCGGCATCTCAATCAGCTGCGCCTCTGTCGTCGCACGGGTTCTGCCGCTCCCCGTCTACTCTCAGCGACGGTGCCGTCCGGTCAGCGCCCTGGGGACCCATCTACTGGCTCGCCTCATCCGCAGGTGTTACCGACGCTGCCTTCATTTTGCCCCATGGCGACGCGCCGCCGCCTGTTCTCCCGCCGGCGACGCCCGCAGTGGACGCGTCGCTGCAACCGCCGGGCGCCTCCCTGGGTCACGCGCCGCCGATCGCTTCGCGTGACCAGCTGACCTCCGACATGGAACTCTTGCCCGCTCCGGACCACATGGCGTCTTCGCCCGTCGGGTGCCACGACCCGATGGAGGTCGACCCTTCGGCCCCTCCTGTCTCTTTACGGGCGCGTACACCGCATGTTGGCGTGCACCCTGGACTAGGTTTTCAGGCGTTTCCTAGCTCCCCTCGGACCGAATGGCAGGGTGCGGATGGCACAGCCTCACCTGTTGTGAGGCTCCCCACCTCGTCGCATACGTCAACATGGGGTCCTCCCCACGGCGGGCGGAAGCCTTATAACACAACCGTACGCCGATTTTCGGGGGAGGAATGTGGTGTCACCGCCAGACACCACAAAATCTGTGTCACACTGTTTCCATATTCTGGCCGACTTTAGGTCCCAAAAGTGAAACATGGCGGGTGTTCGGTGACGATTTCCACATACATATCATGGTATCCCATGCGAGGTCGCAGTTCTTGCAAGAATTATGTCATCATTTTGGCAGATCAGGTCCATCCTATGGTACCTTGTTTGTTCCCCTGTGTTGATAATGATGATGATGATGCGTTTCAAGATGAGAGGACCCTGTCCACACAGCTCGCTTCGTTCAAGACTGGTTTTCGGAGCCCGACGATGAATTGTCACGTTTCGTCTGCCAGCACAGTCACCAGAGCTCAATAGTTTGTAGCCTTTATGGCGTAATTTGGAGTGAAGGGTGCGTGATCACTATCCACTTCAATCATCGTTAACTGAGGGCGCCACTATTTTGCAGGAAGAATGGTATAATATTCCCTTGGAAACCACACGGGTCTTGTATTAATTCATTGCGAGACGACTGCGAGCTGTTTTGAATGTAAACGGTTTTCCTATAATGTTTTCATATTTTTGTTCTTCCCGTGCATGTCGCATTAAGTCTCTCTTGCCGCTCAGCGCTAAAAGTGAGTGGATTCCTGACGGGGCCGCGACTGGGTGTTCATCCAACGCCAAGGAAGATCCGAGGACGGATGAAAGGAAAGTTCCAAACGTAACAGGAAATTTGTTTAACAAAATTTGGTAAGGTTTCATCGGCGGGAGCCATCGGGTAGAAGAGAATTTCATAGATAACAAATGTTCAAATGTGTGTGAAATCTTATGGGACTTAACTGCTAAGGTCATCAGTCCCGAAGCTTACACACTACTTAATCTAAATTGTCCTAAGGACTCGAACCTCCGCCGGGATCACATAGACAACAGAGAGACTTTAATAGCACTGTTAACCTGGGCGCCAAGTGCGTAACCTAATGTCCTTAGAAATGGGGGCAAAAGAACATTTGATTCAAGATATATGGCAGAGTGAGATAATGTGTATTTATGTCAGACAACCCTCATTCGGAGGGAACAGATTTCTGATCCTCTTTCGGTTCTCGCTAGTTTTGTTTACGTGGTCTTTGTCAAGCACATCACGTGAATGACGGAACGGCTGCTTTCATAAGGTACAGCAGCATTTATTTACCTCTCCTTACCAAATTAGCTATCTCTCGCTATCTGGCGACAATATGTTAAACTCTGATATTCCGAACAATTTTACATATGTGTCAGCAAGTGGCATAAAATCTAAAATGTAAGTGTCTCGTTCCCAAACCAGTTATTAGTGCTCTGCCCGCGGACCTAACCGAATCACGCGCGCCCTGCCGTCGCTCAGCCCGGCCGCATATGCGTGGTGATAGGTCTTAGCTTCACGTCGCGGCCGCCGGAGGTTCATGGCGGTATCTCCGGCTGAAGACGTCGCGCCATTCAATAGTTCTTGCCTGCAGCTCCCTCTATGGCCACAAGATATAACGGGAGCACAGACCTGATGCGACGGCCACTCGCTCTTGCTCGCTAGCTGTGTTAATATCGAAGTGTTATTCTATAGATCTTACATGACAACCTTGGGCTTAGAACCTAGTTACGATTTTGATTGCACTGTGGATTTGTGAATTGTATTGTGAACTTAATTACGTCGCTACTTGCTATGAGAGCAATAGACGGTGCTTGCTTCAGTGTGGAGAATGAAGATAAGTAATTTTCCTGATCTCTGGCGCCTTTCTTTGAGACTAATCTTTTCTCAGCCATGAGATCTTGCGTCACGCCCCGGTCACGTCCTGCTACCAATTCCAACTTATGTTTGCCAATCCAGGCAGACATAAAAAACAGGATTCAAGATTTGGTACGTAGGACATCCGCAAATGAGAGCCATGATAATTAATTTAGAGAAATCAGCTTCAGTTGTGCTAATACTTCTTTAAACCACGACCGGTTTCAAGATTTCAAAATCCCATCTTCAGGTGTATGAAAAGTGTGGTGTCACCGACAGACATCACACTTGCTAGGTGGTAGCCTTTAAATCGGCCGCGGTCCGTTAGTATACGTCGGACCCGCGTGTCGCCTCTATAAGTGATTGCAGACCGAGCACCGCCACACGGCAGGTCTACTCTAGAAGACTTCCTAGGACTCGCCCAGTTGTACAGCCGACTTTGCTAGCGATGGTTCACTGTCTACATACGCTCTCATTTGGGACTTATGGGACTTAACTGCTAAGGTCACCAGTCCCTAGGCTTACACACTACTTAACCTAAATTATCCTAAGGACAAACACACAAACCCATGCCCGAGGGAGTACTCGAACCTCCTCCGGTACAAAGGACAGGAAGGAAGAAATAGAATACGAAATACTGTAGGTGTAAAAACGAAAAGAACAAGGCGACTTACTTATAGTATTTGGTAACACATAACGTGTTGCCGGGCCAGTCAGTGCATGTTGGCGGAACTAGAAAAAAGAAAAAGGCTGTGGGGACCCAGTACTGAAACTGACGTTAAAATATAACGTGCGGCGACCGCTACGGTCGCAGGTTCGAATCCTGCCTCGGGCATGGATGTGTGCGATGTCCTTAGGTTATTTAGGTTTAAGTTGTTCTAAGTTCTAGGGGACTGATGACCTCAGATGTTAAGTCCCATAGTGCTTAGAGCCATTTTTTATAACGTCCGAGAGGGAGAGACGAAGTAAGCAGACGAAGAGAATAAACACAGTACTTCCACTATTGGCGTATCACACCTCGTTCACATTGGATTATATCTTTAAATGAGGTATTGTAAGCGCTCGGACCAGTCAGTCTAGATTTTTCTATATCATTGGTGATAACGTGAATTTACTTGCTTACACACAGTTGACGCAGGCGTTGCACCGTGCTTCCAGACCTCCGGCATAGTTCTCCACGCAGTAGGTGATTGGCGTTCCTACCGTGCGGCTGCCCAGCTGCAGACAGTGTGAGTACTGTGTTGTTCTCTTTTTCTGTTTACTTCGTCCCACCCGCTCGGACGTTACGTGTTTCGGTCAGTTTCATTACTGCACCACCCCCCTCCCCTCCCCCTTTTTCTTTTTTCTAATTTGACCAACAGGCAATGATTGGAAGTCCTGCACTCACTGGCCCGACCGCGTGTTATGTATTACCAAATACTACAACTAAGTCACCTTGTTTCGGCAGTCTGCTCTTTTGGTTTCTACTCAGACAATATTTTCCATTATATATTTTCCTTACCGTTTTTATCCGGTTGAAATTGAGATTTTAAAAACCTCGAAACTGATTGTGCTTTAAATAAATATCAGAACAACTGAAGCAGATCCCTCTAAATTAATTATCAGTTAATATGAGCACAAATGTGTTATATAAAATCTTATGTATGAATCATACAATACTAAATCACTAAAATAAGCCCGTAAACCTCATGATGACCAATCTTGTCCAGATGGTCCGGTCCAGATAAGTGAAACTACTGTTTCACGATACACGAAAATTGCGCGCAAGACACAACGTCGCCCTTGCTATCCGACTTTGCTGAATTTTTCATTAGCGTAAGGATCGATTACCCACTCACTCTTCCAAAACTATTGCTGTTTTGTTGGGTAAGTCCACTTTATACAATGAATGCGCCCCCCCCCCCCCTTTTTTTTTTTTTTTTTTAGGAGGAGTGACTGATTTAATGTATTTGGGCGTCTGTCAGTGGGGTCATTAGCGCTCATGCGTAATTCAGAAGGGGTGCTTTGAATAAAAGCGTTTGAAATAAAAGTAAAATAACAAAAGTAGCGGCGCTGGCTGTGATTTAAGCGCCCAAGTTGTCTTACACGAACAAATAGCCTACAAGCCCCTTCCTCCTACTCTCTTCACCACACACACACACACACACACACACACACACTGGAACAGAGTGTCCACCATGCGCGAAGAAATCCGAAGTCACATATTGGGATATGCATTTCAGTGTACGCTTGATCCGTCAACATTATAGACGTATTAACTCAGAATGGGGAGGCCGCCAGAATTTAGTGGCTCAAATGGCTCTGAGCACTATGCGACTTAACTGCTGAGGTCCTCAGTCGCCTAGAACTTAGAACCAATTAAACCTAACTAACCTAAGGACATTACACACATCCATGCCCGAGGCAGGATTCGAACCTGCGACCGTAGCGATCGCTCGGCTCAAGACTGTAGCGCCCAGAACCGCACGGCCACTCCGACCGGCCAGAATTTAGTGTTATCGAACTTGGCATGCCAGTAATATTTATTCATTACGCTTCAAGAAAGCAAAAAAATGAATTCTCAGTCTAACAGAACACAGAGAAATCCCATCTCTTATGATTTAATTCTGTAGAATTATCGAAGGAGGTCTACTCATTGTCAGTTACATAGTTAAATATCTGTGGTTCCTGGAGTCCGTAGTCTCATAGTATACAAAAGAAGAAGAAAACTGAAACAGATATCAGGAAGTACTGTAACTAAAATATATATTTTTCAGAACTTGAATGTAGCAAATATATATACACTCCTGGAAATGGAAAAAAGAACACATTGACACCGGTGTGTCAGACCCACCATACTTGCTCCGGACACTGCGAGAGGGCTGTACAAGCAATGATCACACGCACGGCACAGCGGACACACCAGGAACCGCGGTGTTGGCCGTCGAATGGCGCTAGCTGCGCAGCATTTGTGCACCGCCGCCGTCAGTGTCAGCCAGTTTGCCGTGGCATACGGAGCTCCATCGCAGTCTTTAACACTGGTAGCATGCCGCGACAGCGTGGACGTGAACCGTATGTGCAGTTGACGGACTTTGAGCGAGGGCGTATAGTGGGCATGCGGGAGGCCGGGTGGACGTGCCGCCGAATTGCTCAACACGTGGGGCGTGAGGTCTCCACAGTACATCGATGTTGTCGC
Organism: Schistocerca americana; assembly: GCF_021461395.2. Taxonomy (NCBI): domain Eukaryota; kingdom Metazoa; phylum Arthropoda; class Insecta; order Orthoptera; family Acrididae; genus Schistocerca; species Schistocerca americana. The sequence goes on along the minus strand of NC_060130.1, from coordinate 706,081,823 downwards.
CAGTGGTCGGCGGAAGGTGCACGTGCCCGTCGACCTGGGACCGGACCGCAGCGACGCACGGATGCACGCCAAGACCGTAGGATCCTACGCAGTGCCGTAGGGGACCGCACCGCCACTTCCCAGCAAATTAGGGACACTGTTGCTCCTGGGGTATCGGCGAGGACCATTCGCAACCGTCTCCATGAAGCTGGGCCACGGTCCCGCACACCGTTAGGCCGTCTTCCGCTCACGCCCCAACATCGTGCAGCCCGCCTCCAGTGGTGTCGCGACAGGCGTGAATGGAGGGACGAATGGAGACGTGTCGTCTTCAGCGATGAGAGTCGCTTCTGCCTTGGTGCCAATGATGGTCGTATGCGTGTTTGGCGCCGTGCAGGTGAGCGCCACAATCAGGACTGCATACGACCGAGGCACACAGGGCCAACACCCGGCATCATGGTGTGGGGAGCGATCTCCTACACTGGCCGTACACCACTCGTGATCGTCGAGGGGACACTGAGTAGTGCACGGTACATCCAAAGCGTCATCGAACCCATCGTTCTACCATTCCTAGACCGGCAAGGGAACTTGCTGTTACAACAGGACAATGCACGTCCGCATGTATCCCGTGCCACCCAACGTGCTCTAGAAGGTGTAAGTCAACTACCCTGGCCAGCAAGATCTCCGGATCTGTCCCCCATTGAGCATGTTTGGGATTGGATGAAGCGTCGTCTCACGCGGTCTGGACGTCCAGCACGAACGCTGGTCCAACTGAGGCGCCAGGTGGAAATGGCATGGCAAGCCGTTCCACATGACTACATCCAGCATCTCTACGATCGTCTCCATGGGAGAATAGCAGCCTGCATTGCTGCGAAAGGTGGATATACCCTGTACTAGTGCCGACATTGTGCATGCTCTGTTGCCTGTGTCTATGTGCCTGTGGTTCTGTCAGTGTGATCATGTGATGTATCTGACCCCAGGAATGTGTCAATAAAGTTTCCCCTTCCTGGGACAATGAATTCACGGTGTTCTTATTTCAATTTCCAGGAGTGTATATATATCCTACAACCACACACCATGAAATCATGTAGTTTTCCAGAGGAAGGTAGCAGGCTGCATTTAGAGCCTGCGAAGCACAGATATATATACAATCGGCCTTGTTCTACCTGTGATATTACATAGCAAATAGGGACTCTAAAAGAAACTGTATTTTCTTTCACAGCTGGCACTGTTGACTGAGCTAGTGACGAAGATGGAATGAAATTTTGTGTTTTCCAGTATCTTAGAGGGGTGTTGCAAAGCTATTAGCATTGTTTCACGCAGGGCCTCCTGTTTTTTCGCATACCCTGAAAGTTACAACGTGGCCAAAGGCATTGGGAGTTACGATAACTAAAGAATATGTTAGGAAGACCATGAACATGAAGCACCACAATAATAAGGTAATGGAAATAAACAATAGAGTATGGCATGCATAACGCTCTTGTACCAAAAATGAAACTGATAAACGATCTCGTAAACACAACTAACACATAATTGACAACTTTAGCCCCGAAACCAACAAAAATATTCAGTGAATTTAGTAAGTTGGTATGTCCTTATGACCTGATACCATTATAAGATTAACTGACCACCTCTATCTCACTGCTTTTGGTCGCTAATAACAAACTTCCACTTATCTTAAAAACTTATTTTTCTTATAAACGTATTTCCGTTCCAGAACTAGCAATCCCTGGTCATAAATTCCCAGTGGGAACACTGGACAAATCTTCGATTACAAGCAATCATGGTTCGTGAGGGTAACAACAGAATTACCCCAGGTGGTAACCAACGGACGGCAACTAGGTCTTATGATTCTGGGAGATCTCGGCTACCACGATCACAGACAAAGTCAGAGTTCTCTGTCAAACTACCAGCGAAGATACCCACTTACATCGAGACCTTCAACATCAACACCTTACGACAACCAGGTAAACTACACATCTCAATGTCAGAATTAAATCGATAAAAGGTACAGGAACTCTTCAGGAAACACGCCTTACAGATGAAAACTCACTAGACTATGGTAATGACCGTATCTTGAAAGGTAAAACAGACAAACGAATAGGAAGAGGTGGCACCCCACTCCTGGGTATGGAATTCACAAGAGAATAGTTGATTCGATTAACGAAGTCACTCCCGTAAGTAATATTTATTTATTTATTTATTTCACCTGGCAAGATTAGGGCCATCAGGCCCTCTCTTACATCTAACCAGGCATTCTACTCATTTTACATTCATACGTTTTAGTAGGCATGTTAAACTACATCTAGTACAGAAAGTCAAATAAACAATTAGAAAGGTACACCTGGAAAAATACATACATATAGAGTTTATATTCGTAGATCATAAGTACTGTTATAATTAGACATTATTGAAGAGGCAAATTTTAGATAGGAGTGCTGGCAGCAGGGAGTATGAGGGAGACTCATGGTGAAGGGAGTAGAAGAATAGACATGATGAAACATAGTTAAGGAAATATAAAGGAAAAGAAGATTGCCTGGCTAATAGAGATAGATGAAGGGGAAGGCAACTCAGGAGCAAGATAGAAGACGCTAGCTTTGCTATTTGACAGATGAGAGGATTGGCCTGATACATTAATTTTGTGGAGAACTTTATGAGGATGATAGTAGGAAATGCTTCAACTTCTTCTTAAAAGCAGCAGGAGATTGAATTTTGCGCAAGGTAAGGGGCAGTTTGTTCCAGAGGCGGACAGCGGCAACTGAGAAGGAGTTTGCAAAAGTTTTTGTTTTGTGAGTGGGCACAGTTAGGATACCAAATAAGAGTGACCTCGTGTTTCGATTATGATGGCATGACAGGTTTTTAATCTCTGAAGCAAGGTACTGGGGTGCTTGCGCGACGAGGAGTCTGTGAAGTAGACATAGAGTGCGGTAGTCACGCAATTTGTCCGGCCGCAACCACTTTAGCTCGGCGTATGAAGCACTAACATGATCATATCGGCGAATGTTGCAGGTGTAACGCTCACAGGCATTCATGGTTAGCTCTAGCCGTCTTTTGTTTTCACTACTCGTGCCTTGTTGAATCACATCACAATAGTGGAGGTTCGGTAGAACGATTGCTTGCACGAGCTGGCGTTTCAAGTCCTGTGGAAATATGTTCCGAAACTATTTGAGAGCATAGAGACAAGCAGACGTCTTTCGGCACACTGCGACTGTATTCTCCGCCCAGTTAAGATGCTCATCCAAAGTTACACCCAAGTTCTTCACTGTTTTCTGATATGGTATTGGAGTACCGTCGAGTAGAATAGGAGGTAGCCGTTCGCGGAAATCTGATCTTATTAATTTCTGATGGGCTATAAAGATTACTTTCGTCTTTTTTGCATTTAGTTTAAGCCCAAGGCTTTTCGCCCATGTCACTACCGAAGACAGATCATCATTCATCTGAGCGATTGCAGTGTTTACGTCTTCAGGTCTGACGCTTAGGTAGAGCTGGAGGTCGTAATAGACTAATGACAATGCGCACACAATGTAGAAACAAAAAATAGACAATAATTAATGTACATGCACCCAGGAACATTGAAAATAAGAGGGCTCTGCAGAAGGTAGAACAGTTCTGGTCCAAACTCTAGAAGATTATGGCATTAGTCCGCAAACAAGACACAAAGATATTACTAGGCGACTTCAATGCCCAGACTGGCAGAGAAAATAGATATCAAAAGACAGTAGGGAAATTCCAAGCCCATAAATTCACCAACAAGAATGACATGAGACTCATTGAACTGTGCCAACATAACACTCTGAAAATGATGTCCACCTCCCTGAGGAAACATCCTCGAAAACAGAAGACTTGGAGATCTCCTATACAGTCTCTCGGAGAATATCATATCGGCCCCGTGGCCATCACACACCCTTCACAGAAGGAAATTCATGATGTGCAAGTCCGAAGTGGAGCCAACATTTACTCTGATCACTATCTAACGCTGATCAAAGTGAAATTTACTCCGAAAAGAATTCATCACAAGGAAACATGTTCAAAAATTTGACACCAAAAAGATCAAAGACAGCAACATAAAAGAAGAATGGGAAAAGGAAAAGGCGGGCACCTGGCATCACTTCTGTGACAAGATAATCAAGAGAGCCAAAGAGGCAATACCATTGAAGAAGAATGCGAAACACCCGTGGTGGGACTCTGCATGTGAAGAAACACTGGAAGAACGAAAGAGTGCTTGCCAGAAATATAACTCTAAGAAGTCACTGGAGACTCAACATCATTATCTTCAGACCAGAAAAGAAGCCTTAGAATTTATCAGACAAACAAAGAGGAGGCACATGAAGGACAAGTTGGACCCGACAGAAAAAGACTTCCGAGATCACAGTACTCGAGACTTTATAAGACGTTCGCAGGGAGGATTCGAGGATACCCCACTCAGAACTTATGTTTACGAAAACCACGCTGCAAACTCGCACTGACCAACAGAGATAATTGTAGAGAATTGGCTCGATATTTTTCAGAGATACTCAGTTGCCAGCCGACCTCAAGGTGGCCCAAAAAGACTCCCGCACAAGTAAACCCAGAATCTCCACCACCTACCAAAGAAGAAATCCATAGACACATCTTCAGACTCAAGAATAACAGGGCACCTGGAGAAGATAGTATAGTTGCAGAACTGTTGAAGAACATATGCCCAAATGCACTTGAGGAGCTCACACAAATCGTCATAGACATCTGGAAAATGGAAAAGGTACCTGAAAAATGGAAATGTGCACTCATCCATCCGTTACACAAGAAAGGTGACAGAACAGATGTCAATAACTATAGAGGAATTTCTCTCCTGGAAGTCACCTACAAAATTCTATCCGCGTGCCTTCTTCAAAGAACACATGAACAGCTTGAAAACAAAATTGGTGACTATCAAGCTGGTTTCAGACCGGGGCGTTCTTGTATTGAACAAATTTTCAATCTGAAGATGCTATTGAAATAAGAGTAACCCGAAGTTCTCCGATCATCTTTATCTTCGTCGACTTCTAGAAGGCATGTAATTCGGTCGATCGACAGTCCCTCTTTAACATCTCAGAAGAACAAGGACTTGATCGAAAGACATTAAGACTCGTCAAGGAAACGCTCACGGGCAAGAAGTCGAGAGTGAAATTCATTGGCGAATTGTCAGAGCACTTTGAGATAAAATCCGGTGTGCGACAAGAAGATGCATTGTCACCACTGCTCTTCAACCTTGTTCTGGATAAAGTCATCCGAGAATGGGAGAAAAATTTGAAAACCCAGGACCACTGGAAACCCATTCAACTCGGCCGAAAAAATGATGACATCAAGGTCATTTGTTTAGCTTTCGCAGACAACCTAGCGATATTAGCCGCCTGCAAAAATACAGCGATCGAAGAGATTGAAGCCCTCAAGGAATGCGCTGAGAAAACTGGACTACAAAATTTCATTCGAGAAGACCAAGTTCATTTGCACTAAATTTGATATTCAGGAACTGAACACAAAATACGGGCAGATCAAACGAGTTCCACACTTCATATATGTCGGTGAGATCATAGAACCAACTGGGTTGGAAAAGGAAGCACAGAAAGTTCGGTTAAAAAAACTCAAACGAACATATGGAAGAACGCATGAAATCTACAACAAGATATGTATATCAATTCATACAAAGATCAACCATTATAATACAGTGATTAAACCCGAAGTGCTGTAAGCCAGCGAAAACTTGGTACTCAATAGAAAAGGCTGTCTGGAAAATATTTTGAAGGAAGAAAGAAAGATCATGAGGAAAATGCTGGGACTCAAATCGCTCAAAGCGACAGAAGAACTGTCCAACCCTGCCGCAGATATCAGGAAACGAAGGCTGAAATTCTATGGACACATTCGCAGACTCCCATCTTTAAGGCTAACCCACATGATTTTGACATAAACTGCAAAACTGAAGAACATTCCATGGACAGAAGAAGTGAAATACGACTTGGAAAAGTCACAGACAGAAATATCGGACATACTAGACAGGAAACTTTACCGTCAGAAGATAAATAGATGGGTAGTAAAGCCACAGAATGAAGTCCCAAAATGATCAGGGACCAAGTGCTCAGAAGAAAGGAAGAAAGCACACAGCGAAAGAATGAAAGCTATATGGGCTATCAGAAAGACGAATCATAAATGTAATGCTCGATCCGACATGGTCCATACGCACATAATAATAATAATAATAATAATATAAACGTATTTCGGGCACGATTCATTATAACAGATAAAAAGTGCTACAGAGAGATTTTCGAGTCAACGTAACATTAGTTGAACGTAAGTCTTACAATAAATGTCACTTAACACGATACTCTCCATTAAGTTTTTCTGTGATATTCTGATGACAGATCATGCCTGAAACGCGTTAATTTAAAAAAAAAAGTAACAACAGACTCCTGTCGTTAGCAACTAAAAGCTGTGAGACGGAGGTGTTCAGTTACTCACATCATGGTAACAGGTCTCCTGTGGAAGTTAGAGAGACATTAATAAGATCTTTTAATTATATCAGGCGATCTTTGTGTCATCTTGTAGGTTCCCACATAAGGCAGAGTCTAACTACGAAAACGGGCATAAAAAAGTTTCTTATAACTTAATGCAGAGTCCCTCTGGGATACTGAACTGAAAAAAGAAGTCTACAACTTCGAAATTAGGTTTCGTCGTATGTATTCATTCCAATCACGTATTACTAGGCAGTGAGAAAATTTAAGAAGTAAAAAGCTGAAATTTAGAAGTGTTTCAGTCACGAAGACGAACTGCTCGAACAAAGGAAAAAATAAAATACCTATTTTGCCAATTGAGAAAGTGACAGTCGCAATGCAGAATGGTACAGTTTTAGGCCTCTGATGCCGAGATGTTCAGGTATACTAGAGTTCTGAAGTGGAAGGTTTCGTAAATGTCGGTAGGACTCGGTTCTCACCGCCACCTAACTACAATGCAGTCGTCGGCGCTGGGACCGGTGGCCGTGCTGGCGTCATACCGTGCGGTGGGGGTGGGGGTGGGCGCATTCCTGGCCGCCAGATGGAGGCCGAGCGGCCGGTACTCATCGCCAAGCAGCCGCCCAGCCGCGCCTCGGACCAGCAAAAATTCCAAGCCAGGCCGCCGCTGGCTACCCGTATCTGCCCTTTACTGCGACATCTGCAGCTATTTTCCAGAATTGGGGCGTAAGAAGAAAGAGTGAGGAAAAAAACGAAAATATCACAAAAAAACCTTCGTATTTAGTCTCCTTTCAAAGACAACCGCAGCCCACTCCAAAAGGGTTTTGTAGACATTTGCTACCACAAAAAGGAGACCTACTGGTGTGGCTCAGCCCAATGGAAAACGACAGCTGAATAATTCGAAATCACAACAACGGACTAGTACTAATGGCTACCTCGGTAGTTATCTCATAATGCGCGCTCCGATGAATTAAAAACCTGCCCGAGGCAGGATTCGAACCTGTGACCGTAGCGGTCGCCTGGTTCCAGACTGAAGCATCTAGAACCGCTCGGCCACCTCGGCCGGCGGAGTGAAATAACACCGTAATGCCAAATATAATAAATGATCACAACGGATAGAATAAAGTTTCTGCAACAACGGCACTCCATCTGCTCCTTCCACAGGCATCTGTCTACAAATTGAGACATTATAACACGCCTCTCAGCCGAACCCTGAACCTGAGATAGGGATTATTCCTTGAACAAGGCCTCTGCAAATTAAACCCCTGCTATTTTCCAGTACGAGGTGCTCCAGCTCTAATGACCGCGAAGTCTAAGGAAGGGACACTGAATTATTTTCGTGTAAAATGTCAGTGAAGTAGTATCTACCTTTCACTTTTTCAGACTCAGAAACCATTGTTCTGCATACGTTTTTCGGATAACACTCCTGGGAGAAATAAAAAATAAATCACGGCTTAGAAACAACCTAGTGGTTTTTTCCAGAATGAAAATTTCTTTTATCAGCCGCGTGTTGAAACGAATCTATACCTTGTGGTATTTGTTCAGTAGTAGATGACGGTACAGCTGTATCATATGAACCGTTGGATAGCATTCATATCCCAACGATGTTTGCTGATAATGGCAAAACTTATTTACATTATGGATGTTTTCGGGTCTATTATGATATTTGTCAATTATCAAACGAAATTTCATTTCTCCCGTATTACATGTTTTCCGTTGTATTTATCAATTCCTTTTCTTCATGTTTTCAATTTATATCTGAAAACATTAACTATACTGCGAAATTGGACTTTGCCAGTTGTAAGCAAATAAACTTATTTTTGGCAAAAAGCAAATAGTATTTACGGTCACGAAATTATTTATTTTTTTACAAGACATGTTTGTATTTAGAATAATATTTTCTACGTGAAGGTTATCGCTGTCTGACTGGACACTTCCAGTAACACAGCGATAACCTTTACGCAGAAAATTTATGAAACATTTTATGCTATCGAAATGTAACATTTTCGTTAACTTCGCTTTTCTCTAGGAAAAGTTGGAGGGGGGGGGGGGGAGTCTGAGTGAATGGTTCGTAAAGAACGGACGTGGGGATTCAAGTCAGAGACTTGTCTCCATTCTAACAATAACAAATGAATTAACTGAAAATTCGACTATGTATAAAACTGTTATACTCTAGAATTATCTCTGTTTTGATAGTGGTGAAATGTACGAAGTGTGAAGTTTAAAAAGTGTTGCATTGGAGAATATTAGTAGTTTAGCCGGTCACATTATTTAGGAAGTGCACATAATCTTATTACTGACATAATATTTTAGTTATTGCATTACAAGGGATCATCGCCATCAGGGACGTGTCAAGACCTTAGCCTCTGCAGAGAACGTACCAAATCTTATCTTCGTTTTTTACAGGACAACAAGTTCAGCAGTTATTTAAGACTTCATGAATTCAAGATGAATATAACTTTTTATCTTCTCTTTACTACAATAATCAACATAATCACTGCCTATGTATCCACATCAAAGAAAGTTTTGCATCACCCCGGCTCCCAGAACTCCTGAAGATAAACATTGACCGTGGATATTGCACCACAGGCTCAGTCCGTTTGACTGTTCACAGATGTCACTAAACCCGCCCAGAGACGTAAACAACCATGTATGAACAGCGCCTATTAGACGGAGGGGGTCCGACAGCCGATCATTACCAGTCATTCCACTAGGAAGGAGGTACACGGCTCGTGTTGTCTGTAGTTCAACCATGTCTAGACGGTCAATGCCGCGGCTAGATTGCGTCCGCATTGATAGTTTGTGCCAGGAAGGGCTCTCATCAAGGGAAGTGTCCAGGCGTCTCGGAGTGAACCAAAGCGATGTTGTTCGGACATGGAGGAAATACAGAGAGAACTGTCGATAACATGCCTGGCTCAGGCCGCCCAAGGGTACTACTGCAGTGGATGACCGCAACCTACGGATTATGGCTCATAGGAACCCTGACAGCAGCGCCACTATGTTGAACAGAAACAGAACGTCATGTTAGGACTCAAACTGTGCGCAATAGGCTGCATGATGCGCAACTTCACTCACTACGTCCATGGCGAGGTCCAGCTTTGTACCCACGACACCATGCAGCGCGATTCAGATGGGCCCAACAACATGCCGAATGGACCGTTCAGGATTGGCATCACGTTCTCTTCACCGATGAGTGTCGCATATGCCTTCAACTAGACAATCGTCGGAGACAAGTTTGGAGGCACCCGATCAGGCTGAACTCCTTAGTCACACTGTCCAGCAGTGCAGCAAGGTAGAGGTTTCCTGCTGTTTTGTGGTGACATTGTAAGGGGCCGACGAACGCCGACCGATAGCGCAACCATATCGCCAGCATATTGGCGAGGTATTCGTCTTCATGGACGACAATCCGCGCACCATCGTGCACGTCTTGTGAATGACTTCCTTCAGGACAACGACATCGCTCGACTAGAGTGGCCAGCATGTTCTCCAGACTTGAACCCTATCGACAATGCCTGGGATAGATTGAAAATGGCTGTTTATGGACGATGTGACCCCCTAACCACTCTGGAGGGTAACGCAGAATCGCCGTTGAGGAGTGGGACAATCAGGACCAACAGGGCCTTGATGAACTTGTGGACAGTATGCCACGACGAATAAAGGCATGCATCAATGCAAGAGGACGTGCTATTGGGTATTAGAGATACCGGTGTGTACAGATATCTGGACCACCAGCACTGAGGGTCTCTTAGGGACTCATGACCCTAGCAGTTAAGTCCCATAAGATATCACACACATTTGAACATTTCTGAGGATCTCGCTGTATGGTAGTACAACGTGCAATGTCTGGTTTTCATGAGTAATAAAAAGGGTGGAAATGATGTTTATGTTGATCTGTATTCCTATTTCCTGTACAGGTTCCGGAACTCTCGGAACCGAGGTGATGCAAAACTTTTTTTGATGTGTGTACAACCTATGTTCCCACCTTAAATTGCATACATTATTACGTCTGTTACTTCAGACGGAAATGTCATAAGTAACTGATTTTGTGAATAATTATTTGCGTGATATTTTGGCCGTGAGAACAAGGTTGTTACAGTGAGCGGAAAACGACACTGCCTGCGAGATTAAAACTTCTTGGCAAACTGCGATTCGTGATTCGTACATGGTATAGGGTCCCTTTTTTCACTTCTACTCATCAACGCGCCTGTTCCACTGGCAAATGAAACAAAGAAAATGTAATTTCTTTATGCCAGTGTAAGAGCTCTGATCTCTAATGCTTTTCCTTACTGCCCTTACGCAGGCTGCACGTTGAATGGGGTAAAGCCGTTCTGCAGTCTGTCGAAAACATTGTGATTTAAAATTCATATGGAAGATCACCATTGTGAAAGGCACTGACATTAGCTATAAACCCGGTCAAATGCACGTTAATGTCTATCTTCAATTTCTTCTGTGAGAAAATAACGAAATGGAGTTCATAATGTGTGGAAACAAAATACTGAAAAGTATGCATCACCTGGAAAGCCAGAAAGAAATATATTTCTACGAAATTTCAGCGCCAAAATTTAGAATACACAAATTCGCTCTGTATAACATTGTCCATTACTCAACTACTGATTCCTTCATGATTTAAACAAAGTTAAATCCATGGTGCCAAGCAAAAGATGATAATATCCAATATGAGCGTGAAGAGAGCAAATACCAGAGGTGTTCAATGAATTCTGAAGCAAAATTTTTGTCAACCGCTCTGATTAAAAGTCATAAGAAATTTTGGTCGTAGATCACGTCCTCAAGCGATCAAATCCTGTATCGAGTCCCTCCTTAAACATACGTGCAGAAAAACGGAAGATGGAAGTACTGACTTCGGTCTTCCGAAAATGTTTTACAGTGGAAGATGAACAGCAAAACGACAGATATTGAAAATGTAATTGGTGAAATAGAAAAGCACCTAAAATTAATGGTTAGTTATTTTCTTAAAAGTTCGGATTACATTCCACAGAATAAGCTAAGAACACATTACAATGGTTGAAATATCCCGAATCAGTGGTATCGCAAATGAAAATGCACCAAAGAGACTTACATTAAACGTAATTGAAACGCACGACCTTAACAAAACTATCGACTGTCACAGTGATTATACCTATATCGATCACTTACACTGCAAGGAACACAGCCACTATCAAAATTTCAAGTCACATATTGTCCAAAAGCCGGAAATACCATAGGCAGTGGGAGTTCTTAGGGTAAGTTCTCCAATGCTAGAACTACCATTTCTGTGTCCATGTTCTAACGGTGACTTATAAAATCTTAAGTTCATAGTTAGAAGAAAATTCTTCCATAATTAATTTTGACCTAATTTCATCTGTAAGGTAGAACAATGAGTCTAAAGAAAGAGCGAAAAATTTCTAGCACATGTCAGTAACAGCCTTTCCGTCCTTAAACGTTTACAACGAAGCTATTACGGATTGTCTACTACTGAGCACAATGTCGTCTATCATTCTGTGTGGCCTTTGTTCATCAGAGGAACATTCACGGCCGCTTCATTTCCAATAATACAATACCAATCGCCGTTATTTAGGTTTTATTTTTAGGTTACCAGTTTCGACAATACATTATGTCATCTTCAGGCCTATACAGTGAAGGTTATAACAGAGAAATAAGTACATATTAAAATACAGGGAATATTGTCTAAAAGATTCAAGTGTTACATATTAATTTACATAAGAACTCATTCTTAATAAAAATCTACATGATACAACGTAATTTGTTCTATAAGAAATTAGTTAGTTATTCACACATACTGTGAAACCATCAATAACCTAATGGAAGTATTCATAAAACAGAACTGTCAAAGTAATGCAACCAACAGTCCCGTGTATCCATTGTCTGTAAATATGTATGGTTATGCGTGGCAGACTCTACTTGTTTTTGTCAAAACGTAAAAGAGGTGGGTAAAGCGACCGACGAATCACATGTAAAGTTGTTACACTATAAACAATGGCACTCTTTCTAGTAAGTATAGAGAAAAGAACAGTACATTAAAAAAGGCATTACACCTATTGAAGCACCATAGCTGTACTCAATGGTTATTAGACAATACTGTACAAGGAGGAACCAAGAGAACACTCTAGGATGATGACTGTAAGAAGCAAAAATAAAAATATGAAAAGTAAAAAATTAGAAGTAAAAATGGGTCCACCCATGTGCGAGTAATAAGACCATGGATACCACACCGAAAAGTGGATATTGCGTACGTTAACTTTTCAAAAAGCACACCTTTTTCAACAATAACACAAGGTTTTTATGCTTCTAATTGTAAGAGCACTATTTGGAAGATGGGAAACCAACATCAGTTATTTGGGCAGAAAATTCCTTACATCACACTTCTGGGGAGTATCTATGGAACGAAGATAATTAACGGTAGTATCGTTATATGAAGTCGCGAAAATAACAAATATACTATCAGATATCTCTCCACGGAATAGTGCCCAATCAAACCGGAAGCCGATTGTTCCATAGAGATCGCAGGGAAAACGCAAAAGCCAAGAGGTAAAATCAAGTACATACCACGAGGTGTTAAATCAAATGACAGTCCATATTGGGTCCAAAATCGGCATAGTAAAAGAATGATGTACACTTCATCATATAATATCCGAATATATCACTTCTTGATCATGTGACCGCGGAAAAGTCACTACAAAATAATGATCACTCCCCAGACCATCGTTACTACACTTAAATGCAGATGAAAATTGCATAGTTGTAATAGTTACATCCGCCATTAGGGTACCCTAAGACCGAATGGATTGAGCCATCTACGTAACTAAACCTAAAAGTACTCATACCCTAATGGCCTGCCTATATGAAACAAGTCATATAAATCCACAACTAATTGTTAAGTAGGACCTATATTAAGCCATAATTGTCCACAAAGACACAAATCGACAAGAGAGAGTCTACTCACCTGCTTAACTCGCGTAACCTTCGTGTCACAAAATACAGCAGTAGTTTTAACTGTTCTCGTGAAGATTATTCTGAAGAGAGAAGTCAACATGAGTAATAAAGTAACGAAGAATATATCACAGATAAGGTCAGGTACCCTCACAAATATGTACTTGCACGGGCATGCACGCTCCTTGATGGGGACGCGGCCTATAGTTTGAGAACTACTGCTCTAGAACACACTTACCACTGAGAACTACTAGCAGTGTCGTTCTCTGCAGACCGGCGATGAGCTCTTATTGCCGCGACTGCGTTGTAGCACAAGTTAAAAATAACGTGCCGTAAGGCAAGTTATTAACTGGGATTCTCATGCCACAAATACAGCTAGACTTCAAATGGTTCAAATGGCTCTGAGCACTATTGGACTTAACATCTGAGGTCATCAGTCCCGTAGAACTTAGAACGACTTAAACTTAACTAACCTAAGGACATCACACACATCCATGCCCGAGGCAGAATTCGAACCTGCGACCGTAGCGGTCACGCGGTTCGAGACTGAAGCACGTAGAACCACTCGGCAACAGCGGTCGGCACAGCTAGACTGGCGTGATTCTACATAACTAAATTTTACAAGGGCCAACCTCTCCTTTTCGGAAGAGAATGAAACATGGTTTCAAAAAAACTGACAAGAACGAACGCTATGGTGCGGGCCGCCGTCAGTTCAACGCCAGGCCGCGTACCACCCAGGGATGCACTATCTGTGCATCACTGGATTAGAGGGACTACTTGTGGACCGGCGGTCGTCTGTTACTCACCGACTTGGTGAGTATAAAGTGGTTTTTTGTTGTTGCTGTTGTATCATCTTTAATGTCTGTGATACACAGAATGATTACCGTGCAGTAAATGTTCGTTAGAAACACGGACAGGCTGCTTGCTTTTGAGAGCCATATATAGAAGAAATACACCGACGAAAACGAAATCTCAACATCAAGGAGTTGTACGATATAAACAAAAGTTGGTAGGTGTCTTTCTACATATGACAGATGATGTCTACTCAAATTTCGTGCCAGTCGCGTAAGAGTAGCGCTAAAAGCGCCACTATGAGAATGAAAATCGGGTTTGCTTTAAATACAAGCTGTAACGGTCCTGACTGTTAGTCACCTTTGAAATTGTACGTGTTGAGTTGGTGTTTCTCAAGAATGCCTTTAAAGCAACAAAGACGCCGTCATCAGCGCTTCACTGAGTTTAAACCACGTCGTGTAATAGGGCTACGAGAAGCTGGATGTTCCTTATGCGATATTGCAGAAATACTTGGCGGGAATGTACCCACTGTACTGGACTGTTATCAGCAATGTTCACGAGTATGTACGGTCCCAAGATAACATGGCGCCGGACGTCCACGTGGCATTTCCGAGAGGGAAGACCACCGTGTTCGGGGTATGGCTCTGGCGCATCGTGCTTTATCTGCAGCAGCAGTCTCAGCATTGGTCAGCAGCACAGTGGCACTGTAACTAATCAGTTACTCCGAGAACAACTCTGTGCGAGATGCACTATAGCGTGCATTCCACTAATCTCAAACCACCGCCATTTGCGACTTTAGTGGTGTCAAGCAAGATCTCATTTGAGGGCAGCGTGGAGGTCTGTTATGTTTTGTGATGAAAGCTAGTTCTGCCTCCGTGCCGGTGATGGCCATGTCTTGGTTAGCTAGAGGCCAATTGAGAGCTTGCAGCCAACCTGTCTGTGTGCTAAACACACTGGTATGACTGCAAGAGCACCTTCGTGGTCATCGCACCCACCCTGACAGTAAATTTCTGATGATTCGACCTCGCACACATGCCGCAGTTGTAGCCCAATATGCTATGCAGAGCGTCGATATGTTGCTTTGGCCTGCTCGGTCACTACATCTGTCTGAATTAGAGCACATATGGAACACCATTGGACGACAACTCCAGCGTCACCCACAACCAGAATTAACCGTCCCTGTCTAGACCGACCAAGTGCAACAGGCATGGAACTACGTTCCCCAAAAGACAAAAGGGCTCTGAGCACTATGGGACTTAATATCTGAGGTCATCAGTCCCCTAGACTTAGAACTACTTAAACCTAACTAACCTAAGGACATCACACACATCCATTCCCGAGGCAAGATTCGAACCTGACACCGTAGCAGCAGCGCGGATCCGAACTGAAACACCTAGAACCACTCGGCCACAACGGCCGGCCCAAAAAGACAACCGGCATCTGTACAATACACTGCATGCACGTTTGGATGCTTGCATTTAGTATTCTAATGGTTACACCGGTTATTAATGTACCAGCATTTCACATCTGCAAAGGATTATCTCGCGCTTACATTAACCTGTGATCTTGGAATGTTAATCACTTAAATATGTCACCTAGACAAATGTATTCCAGAAATTTCATTATCCTACATTACTTGTTTGTGGAGTTGCGATTTTTCTGTCAGTGTAGTAAAATGAAGAAAATGTGGGTTTAAGGATCCTTTGATGATGAGGTCACTGAACAACGGAAACACCTGTATTCTATCAAAGCAGCTATCCAGGCATTTACTTTCTTCGATTTAGGGCGTCTACAGGAAACCTAGATATGGAAGGGAAGAAGGTGCTTGAACCCTGATCCTTCCGAATACAAGTCCTGGGTGATACCCATTGCGACGCTTTGCTCGGCTCTGCGTAAGAATTCATCAACAGATTATATTTAATCTAGAACTGCATATTTTGAAGCTGTCTAGCGCTGAAAAATGCTAGAAGTAACTGTTTGCAATTGTTGATGTCAGAAAGTTCGACAAAACAAGAGCAAAGTTAATGATGTCACACACGGCGTGTGGGGCGTCAGAGTGTATAATCTGTTGCCACGATGAAAATTTATTTGAGAATTTAGATTAGTTACTCATTTAGAACAATCAGCTTTAGCACAAGCTTATTACAAACAAGGAAAGTAACTGCAGAGAAAAATCTTCACAAATGTTACGAATCTGTCCCGTACTGCACTCTTTTGACCTGGAAACAGTCCACGTGCGGTCTTGGGTCATGCACGAGTAACATTTCGCGACTAACAGGAATATGTGGAAACATGATGACGGCAGTAGATGTATAAACAAACCCAATTAACTAATTATCCGACATCACCCGTTAATCAATCAAATTACGTGTTCAGAAAAACATAAACTCAAAATTATATCGGCTTACGCGATAACAGAAAAATGGATGTGAGTAAATATGTAATTATGCAGTTTCACATGTCCTTTACCCTAATATGTACCACACGAAATTGATACTAATTAGACTATTCATTGCACTCGTAATGTTTCCTTTTCGCTTGCCTCCTAAATGACGTGAAACTACCATCTGATTACCTTTGCCATATAAGCATTTAACTAAATGACGTGTTTTACTGGGTGTCTCTGTGTGTCATTTCAATTTATACTATTTAATGAATAAATCTGTTTTATAGTATTAAAGGTAATTTGAGTGACAGTAATTGTTACTTCGTTGGCAACCACAATCAGTGTGTTTTGTGCACATATATCGTTCTCCAAAATATAGTTAACTATACAAGTTGTTAGGGCCACTAGTGTTCGTTTTTTCGTCCCATGTATAATTCTTTTGATACTGTTTTTTAAAAATATTTCAAGTCCTTTCCGTTTAAGAATATGTGTGTCTTATAGTTCTATATAGAAATTTTAGTTAGCTTTTACTAAATGTTACGGCTGTGAAACTAAGTATGAGAATCATTGCCTCTTTTTTGGCTACTTTTAACTATTTGTGTGACAGACAAAAGTAATTCGGAGGTATTTTTCTTCAAATGCTGGACTTTATTAATTTGATTGACATAGGTGGAGGTTAAAAAGTTTAGTTCATAGCAATATGACAGCTCTTCAGTTGCAGAAACAAGATACTTTTTGTAGGGGAGAATGACTGTATACCAAGGAATAAGTGCAATACACAAGCAACGTAACGACGAAACACACTCAGTGACAAAAATGGAAATTCCTAGCCAATTAGGACTGTTTACGGGATCGAGAATAGGACGAAGAATCTTGCATATACGAAAGCTGCTGTGAAGTTTGGAAACCGAGAGACTTATCGTCATAGTTAGATCTGTGAAGACAAGAACTGAAACGTGCGTGAGAAGCTCAGTCAGTAAGAGCGCTGCTTGCCAAAAGCTAAGTTCTCAATTCGATCTCCAGTGTAGCACACAGTTCTAATTTGCCAGGAAGTTTCAAAACAGTACACACTACGATACAGAGTGAAATTTTCATTGTGATATAAATTAATAATTGACATATGAAAACCGTATTTGGTGTCATGAAGAACCGAAAATCAATATAAAACCCTCCCGCTCAAATGTACACAGTATTTCTCACTCAGACGGAATGAAGGAACCTTTAAAGTGTGTCCCTTATTTCATAGCCGGCCGGAGTGGTCGAGCGGTTCTAGGCGCTACAGTCTAGAACCGCACGACCGCTACGGTCGCAGGTTCGAATCGTGCCTCGGGCATGGATGTGTGTGATGTCCTTAGGTTAGTTAGGTTTAAGTAGTGCTAAGTTCTAGGGGACTGATGACCTCAGAAGTTAAGTCCCATAGTGCTCAGAGCCATTTTTGAACCTTATTCCATAAGTGTCTCAGTGACTTCATGCAAAATATAACAAATCATATCAGTACATCTATAATGTTTCCGAATTCATACACACTCATTTGTTGTTAAATCTGCATTAGTACTTTTTTAAATAAACATTTCATAGTCGACGTTAGTAAGAGTTCTTATATCCGTCTCAAGTTCTCTCTTTGTTTAACTGTCCTTTTACGTAAGTGCTGTTTAACACGCCATTAAGAAGATTTGTTTGTACTCGACGACAGAAAAGAGGATAGCACTTGCACGATTTTAGTTTTGTCGGACGACACACCACCTGCCGAAATTTATAAGCGTGATCCAGACAAAGAAGTTCCAAATTAATTCAGTTTGTTGTCAGTGGATGAACTTGGTTTAAAGCTATCGTCGCCGACTTTATCATCTAAATATGGAATGATACCCAGTGTAGCAGTACGTTACACTAATTACGTTTTCTAAATTCTTAAATTTATGTTCTGATAGTCTAATTGTATGATAACTATATAATACCGAATTAAATCAGTAGCAATTAGCACGAATTTCGGTGTACTGTGTAGGAACTCTGCACCAATCTCCAGCTCGTGTAATCTCTGGCGTTATTTCTTCGTGAGAGAGAGAGAGAGAGAGAGAGAGAGAGAGAGAGAGAGAGAGTGTGTGTATGTGTGTGGCTTGTAATTAGTGCAGTTGATCAATATTCTAGAGCAACGGTCAGTTGACAAAGCTTCTCATTAGAAGCGTCTTACTTTACATTTTGTCAATGTTCTTTAGCTTCAACTCTACATTTCGTGTATGTCATCTCTGGAACTGATATGAATTGTGATTGCTGTGTTCAGATACAAGTCGAGTTGATGACCCTTCGCTTAAAGCTCCAGGCAGTGTTGGTTCAGTCTCACAGCGTGAGACTGTAGCCAATGGCCATCACTCTGGGGTATGTCACCCGATCAGTCAACTACTGTGGCCGTCCTGGGTACTGCTCGCACTGAGGCCGATCCCTCACCCACAGTCGACTTTGAGGTCGTTGCAATGTTGGCCGGCAGCGAATCACCTCCTGAGAGGTCGATCGGTGAGCCTCAGATTTCGGGCGCTATCTGTGGTTGACGAACCCTCCGGGCCAAATGACGTTGCTCGCCTTGTTCCAGAGGAATCCACTCGGCGTGCAAGGTCTGAGCATTTATAGAGGGTGAGATTACTGATAACTCGGAGCTCCAACCTTAGGTGCGTAATGGGGCCCTTTAGCAACATGACTGTGAAGAAGGTGAAGGGATCCAGCGTGCATTCTGCGCGAATACCGGGAAGAATAATTTAAGATGAGGAATGGGGGCTTCCAGACGCCATAAAGAGCACAGGGTGCAGCCAACTGTACGTGGTGGCTCATGTTGGTAGTAACGATGTGTGTTGCTTTCGATCGGAAGAGATGGTATCTGGTTTTGGGCTTCTAGTTGAAGAATTAAAGACTGCCAGACTTGCTTGCGAGATGAAGGAAGGTCTCAGCATCTGTAGCATCGTCGACAGAACCGACTGTGGTTCTTTGGTACAGAGCCAAGTAGATGGTCTGAATGAGAGGCTCAGACGATTCTGCGTCCGTGGAGGTTGCAGATTTCTTGACTTGTGCCACAGGGTGGTGGGATTCTGGGTTCTGTTAAAAAGGCCAGGAGTCTACTGCATCTGCTCTACATCTATACTCCGCAAGCCACCTAACGGTGTGTGGCGGAAGGTACCTTGAGTACCTCTATCGGTTCTCCCTTCTATTCCAGTATCGTATTGTTCGTGGACAGAAAGTTTGTCGGTATGCCTCTGTGTGGGCTCTAATCTCTCTGATTTTATCCTCATGGTCTTTTCGCGAGATATACGTAGGAGGGAGCAATATACTGCTTGACTCCTCGGTGAAGGTATGTTCTCGAAACTTCAACAAAAGCCCGTACCGAGATACTGAGCGTCTCTCTTGCAGAGTCTACCACTGGAGTCTATCTGTCATATCCGTAACGCTTTCGCTATTACTAAATGATCCTGTAACGAAGGGCACTGCTCTCCGTTGGATCTTCTCTATCTCTTCTATCAACCCTATGTGGTACGGATTCCACACCGGTGAGCAGTATTCAAGCAGTGGGCGAACAAGTGTACTGCAACTTCTTTTGTTTTCGGACTGCACGTCCTTAGGATTCTTCCAATGAATCTCAGCCTGGCATCTGCTTTACTGCCGATTAATTTTACATGATCATTCCATTTTAGATCGCTCCTAATGCTTACTCCCAGATAATTTATGGAATTAACTGTTTCCAGTTGCTGACCTGCTATATTGTAGCTAAATGATAAGGGATCTTTGTTTCTATGTATTCGCAGCACATTACACTTGTCTATATTGAGATTCAATTGCCATTCCCTGCACCATACGTCAATTCGTTGCAGATCCTCCTGCATTTCAGTATTACACGCAGCATACGGCTCCACTGGTAATAGGGGCATTGTAGAGGATATTAGGTGGTGTCTTAGGTTACAGGGTCTCGGGAACATGCTGAAAAGGCTTTAGGATCAAACGGCGCAGAACGAACAAAGGAGGCGTGTAGACACAGCAACAATCAATGTTGTAGTTGTAAATCGTCGTAGCTGTGTTGGGAAGGAATCAGAGCCCTATGGGCTAACAGAAAGCGCTGAAGATGAAATCGTTATAGGTACTAAAAGCTGGTTAAAGCCGGAAATAAGTTCAGCCAAAATTTTTACATAATCTACCCTCGATGTGATGATAAGCGTAAAACGTATTCCGAAATCGTACCGAATACCTTTTCAGAAAATTATTTTGAACAAGTAGTTCAGGACCCATTCGAACAGTAAACAGTTGCGAAAATATAGTTGAACCCTTGGCAACAAGTATACTTGACCAAACAGGGAGCTGCATGAGAGAAACTGTGATTTGTGCCCCCAAGTAATGTACCTAGTCTGAATACCGCAATATCCAAACCCAACAAAACTAAATGCAAAACACATCAAAATCCTCAGCCACCAACAGGTGTTGTTGATATACCTCAACGGGGACAGCTGAGAATGTGTGTCTCGACCGGGACTCGATCCCGGGATCTCCTGCTTACATGGCAGACGCTGTGTCCATCTGAGCCACCGAGGGCAGAGAGGATAGCGCGACTGCAGGGACTCATCCCTTGCACGCTTCCAGTGAGACCCACTTTCCCAACTGTCCACAACCTACATTTGTAATGTTCCTAAAGGATATTTGCCCATTCACTCATTACTCGCGCCAACTAAAGTGACGTTTCCCGTAAGAGTTCGGACAAAGTGTGCGCATTCGCACGGGAAGCGTGCAAGGGATAAGTCCCTGCAGTCGCCCTAACCTCTGTGACCACGGTGGCTCATATGGATAGAGCGTCTGCCATGTTAGCAGGAGAGCCCGGGTAGAGTCCCCATTGCGGTATATCAACAACACCTGTCGGCAGCTGAGGGTTTCGGTTAATTATCGTCTCCTTCTAGAGAATCTGCATGGTCATCATTGTTATCTGTTCTTTCGGAACAGTTACTATCTTCATATAGCAAAACACATCTATTTAAAGAAGACAGATAAAAATTCGTTTGACAGCTTCTCTTAAGAGACAGTCTCCACTCTTTCCAATATGTCTGTGTAAGGGTAGACCAGATGTGGTTTAAATCTAAAAAAAATAGTATCGACAGCAATTGTGAGATATATACAAAAAAAATAAACAAGCGATAGTACTAATCCCTCACTGTTCACAAAACAAGTAAAACACTAGTGCCGAAATAAAGAAAGAAGAATGCCAAATTTAAAAGCATACAAAAGCCCGAAGATTGTCAAAGTTACACTAAAGCTTTTAATACGTTCCACAACGAAACTCTGTCTCGAATTCTGAAGAAAAACCAAAGACATTTTGGTCATACGTAAAATACACCAGTCGCAAAATAGTGTCAATACTTTCACAGCGCGACAACAATGATGATGTTTTTTAAGATAGAGCACTAAAGCAGTGTTACTGAACACGGTGTCCCAAAATTCCTGTACGAAAGAAAACGAAGTAAATACTCTAGAATTCGAATCAGGAAGAACTGCCAATATGAGTATGTTAGAACTAGATGTCCTCGATACAGCAAAGCAGCTTAAAACACTTAATAAATGCACAGCTTCTGGTCCAGATTGTATACCAGTCAGGTTCCTTTTACAGTGCGATAATACAACAGCTCCATACTTAGCAATCATACACAACCGCTCGCTCGTAGAAAGATCCTTGCCCAGAGACTGGAAAGTTGCACAGGTCACACCAATACCCAAGAAAAGAAAGAGGAGCAATATGCAGAATGACACACTCTTATAACTAACGTCAGTTTGCAGTAGGAGTTTGGAACATATACTGTGCTCGAACATTATGAGTCACCTCGAAGGAAGCGATTTATTGACAAATAGCCAACACACATTCAGAAAATATCGTTCTCGAGAAACACAACTACCTTTTTATTCTCACGAAATAATGAATGCTATCGAAACGAGACGTCAAACTGATTCCACCTCTTTAGATTTCCAGAAAGCTTTTGATACCGTTCATCGAATCGACTGGACTTTTAATTAAGTTGTGTGAATATGGAGTATCGCCTCAGCTGTGTCACTGGATTCGCAATTTCGTATCACCATGGTGACAATTGATAATAACAGAGGGAAAGTCATCGAGTAAAACAGAAATCATATCTGGCGTTCCCCAAGGAAATGTTAGGCCCTCTGTTTTTCCTGATCTACGTAAACGATTTACGTGAAAATATGAGCAACCCTATTAGTGTTTGCACATGATGCTGTTATTTAGCGTCATGTAAAGTCATCAGGTGATCAAAGCGCATTGCAAAGTGGTTTAGATAAGATAACTCCAAGGCGCAAAAAGTGGCAATTTGTTCTAACTTAGGGAAAGTGTGAATCCATCCACATGAGCACTAAAACGAATCCCTTACAATATTAGTTACACGATACTACACACAAATCTAAAGATTGCATACTCAACTAAATACTTATGGGTCACAACTACGAATAACTTAAATTACACTACTGGCCATTAAAATTGCTACACCAAGAAGAAATGTAGGTGATAAACGGGTACTCATTGATCAAATATATTATACTAGAACTGACATGTGATTACATTTTCACGCAATCTGGTTGCTACGATCCTGAGCAATCAGTACCCAGAACAACCACCTCTGGCCGTAATAACGGCCTTGATACGCCTGGGCATTGAGTCAAAAAGAGCTTGGATGGCGTGTACAGGTACAGCTGCCCATGCAGCTTCAACTCGATACCACAGTTCATCAAGGGTAGTGACTGGCGTATTGGGACGAGCCAGTTGGTCGGCCACCATTGATCAGACGTTTTCAGTTGGTCAGAGATCTGGACAATGTGCTGGCCAGGGCAGCAGTCGAACATTTCTGTATCCATAAAGACCCGTACAGGACCTGCAACATGCGGTCGTGCATTATCCTGCTGAAATGTAGAGTTTCGCAGGGATCGGTGGTGGTGGTGGTTAGTGTTTAACGTCCCGTCGACAACGAGGTCATTAGAGACGGAGCGCAAGCTCGGGTTAGGGAAGGATTGGGAAGGATATCGGCCGTGCCCTTTCAAAGGAACCATCCCGGCATTTGCCTGAAACGATTTAGGGAAATCACGGAAAACCTAAATCAGGATGGCCGGAGACGGGATTGAACCGTCGTCCTCCCGAATGCGAGTCCAGTGTGCTAACCACTGCGCCACCTCGCTCGGTCGCAGGGATCGAATGAAGGGTAGAGCCACGGGTCGTAACACATCTGAAATGTAACGTCCACTGTTCAAAGCGCCGTCAATGCGAACGAGAGGTGACCGAGACGTGTAACCAATGGCACCCCATACCATCACGTCGGGTGATACGGCAGTATGGCGATGACGAATACACGCTTCCAATGTGCGTTCGCCGCGATGTCGCCAAACACGGATGCGACCATCATGATGGTCGTCCCCATCTCACCATATCTGAACCTAATCGAACACATCAGGGATGTGACTGAACTTGGCATCAGAGCTCATCGCACCCCTCCCCGTAATTTACGGGATTTTGGTGACTTGTGTTCCCAGATGTGGTGCCAGCTCCCTCCAGCGATCTATCGAGGATTCATTGATTCCACGCGACCACGCCTCGCCCCTCTTTTCTGTGCCGAAGGTGGATATACCGTCGGTTAGATAGGTAGTCGTTATTTTCTGGCTGCTCAGTGTATAAGGGGCAGTAAAATGAAAACGAGACAGACCAAAAAAGAAGTAGACTGTTTATTATTTCAAAAGTAATCATCGTAAATGTTACTGGATTTACCCCTGTGAGAGACCAGACAGTCAATGTCCTCTTGAAAAATGTTTGTGGATGCCTACGGAACCATGAATGTATGCAGACGGCCAACTATTCGTCCTATACAAATCGACGGCCACGAATGTCCACCTTCGGGACTACAACGATATTAAAACCGAATGGGGAGAAATCGGAATTAACCGCGCGACTGCTACGGTCGCAGGTTTGAATTCTGCCTCGGGCATGGACGTGTGTGATGTCCTTAGGTTGGTTAGGTTGAAGTAGTTCTTAGATCTAGGGGACTGATGACCTATGTTAGCTCTCATAGTGCTCTGAGCCATTTGAACCACTTTTTTGTCCTGTTAATTCTCAAAAGGCAACCCACCATTGTTTGGTAAGAAATCCTCAGTTTTAATGTCATTTTTTCAAAGTTCTGCATCTCACCAATATAAGTAAGAGATGGATTGAGATTTGTTTTTCAAATACATCAGAAACTAAGGTTTGATTACCCTATTTTGTGCCCTGGAATCACTTCAGGCTGTTAGTAATGATCGGTTTATCTCTTTTCGCATCCGTCTAGACGTCTTCAGGTGCCCTCAGCACTATAACTCGTCCATTGGTTCGGTGATTACATTGTTCCTTGCAATGATAATTGGTCCTTTTAATGAACGGACGGCAGTGTAGATGGTTCATGGTGATATTTCATAACCGACGGAACGAGTAAAAACGGACAAAAAGCTACACTTCCCCACGTACAAATGAAGGTAAGAGCAACAAGTTACTACAGTTACACTAATTTTGACTGCTTATGTTAACAATGTCACCCACTTTGTCCCTATGCTCGAATTTTAAAAAAATAAAAAGAAATTCATAAGACTACGAAAATGTGGCATGGCGAAACAATGAGATTTTTCTAATTCCCAGGACATTTTATTTTGTAATTAAAAGAGGCTTACTGATTTAAATTACTGTTTATTAAGAAAGGTGATTTGTTACATCTCTCTGGTCTGGAAACAAACCATATTAGAGTTTTATAGTGGATAATATTGCCGTTGAACTTCATATATTTTTATCAGTTTTGTGTAAGGTGAAGACTGCTGAAAGGTATTTGTACGCTGACAATCATGTGCAACGAACCGTCATTCCCGTTCAGTTTCTGTCTGCTTTTTAAGTTATTTAAAATAAAATTCGCGAGTTAACCGGCGTAGCCCGTAAGAATATAGATCAGGTATCCCAATCCTCAACTGCGATTACTTTAACACTGCCTGCGTTTTAATCATCTAATTTATTAACTACACACAAGATTGTTGTAAAATAACTTTGTGAGTGGAAAGAAAGTGGGAAAGTTACAGCATTTTAACCTACTTTAAATACATATGAATTCATCATAAAGTTAAATATATCGTGGTATGGATTGAATGATCGTCGCATGGTCTTCCAGTTGAGAAATGAGATTCTGTCCTCCACTATTTTCCGGAAGCTTTCATAGACCATATAAATTAAATAATGGACATAGACGACGAGGACGGTTGCACCGAAACAGAAATCCTCGACTTCTCTCTTAGTTTACATTTCTTTACATTTCACTGCACGTGTCAGTTCCACACAGCAGAGATTTTTTCAAGTGGTAGAGGTACGTTTCCTCTGGCCGGCGTATGGCGTGAGAAGACGGCCATTTTCTTAAATCAGGCAAATATCCACCCAAACGACAGGGCATCTGCCGCTCCTCCGCAGTTACAACAGCTTATTGTATTCTTCAAGCCGGGGATCTCCGTGAAGCGGCATGGCAGAATTCAGGAGGAGAGCTCATATTTGAGGGTGGCTTGGCCATTTCTCTCCGAGGAAACACAGCAGTGGAGAAAGCACGCGCTCCGCAACAGCCAGCCCCTCAAACAAAGTTTGTACTGCCTGCGGCATGCCGCAAAGTGTTATCGTACGTCACTGTGCTCGCGGAATGGCCGAAGGTTTTTCTTTTGTGTCTAGCGCAAATCTGAAGGACCACGCCTTGAAGAAAGGTAATGAGAAGGAACAACGCAGTAAATCTTTCATGTCTTTTTCAGCAAGCTGCGAAGCTTAGCTTAGTTTTACTTATTTATCTATTTATTCTTCTCGGATGGACCAACTAAGGACCACATGCCCATTTTAGTTATTTATTCTTTGTTCTCTTCTTACAGTACTCTTCCATCTGTTAACTCTGTTTCTTCTTCCAGTCTTCTGACTACATACCGGTTTTCTCGCTGTTCTACCTCGGATTCCTGCAGCATTCAATACTTTTCCCCTAAACACTTCTATGTCAGTTGTTTCTTCAGCTTTTATATAATTTTTATTTCAATCCGGTTTTTCTTCATGGATACAACTTCTTGTTGATTTCTTATCCGACAAATATTTGAAGATTGTTTTTTTAGCTACTCTACTCTCCTGCATTCCTTATACGAGAATGTGCAAAAAATACCATCCTGCTTTTTCTCATTACTTCTGATGTGTCTTCTATGTTTAGATAAATTTCATCATTACTACGTAATTTTTAGCCTTCCATAGTTTTTCACAGGCCTAATATTTTCCTGATTATTAGAAATTATACTTAAATTGCAGACATTCACTTGCATATACAAATTCTTAATTCACTACTGTAGCGTACTGCCAGCATTTAAACATGCGTTTTTTATTGTTGTAAGTCTTTGTTTATACGCTATACCCTACCCATTTTATGCGTCCTTTCTTCTGTAACAAATTTTTCCAAACCATTTTTTTGGATTATCTCCCCAAGGTATTTTAATTATTTTACTTTCCCAGTTGGGCCAATATCTGTTTTCAGGCATTTCGATATATTTCCAACGTTTGTAAAAATTGGGTTTTCTCTGGAAAACTCTTTGTTCAATCGTAATGGCTATTTCTTCTAAACGTTTAATTTGCGATACAGCTGATATCACATTTTCATAAAGTGAAGCAAATGCATCAGCAAATGTGAGACAATTTATTCAAATATTTTTGTTTCCTCTCCCCAGCATTATTGGTGAAATCTTACAGTTCATCAGTGTTTCATTCCGATTTCTGATGACCTGTAAAAGAATCGGTGATAGATAAACACCTTGCCGTACACCTGCGTTTATTTAGGAGGGCTGAGATAATTCTCCGTAAGTTTCACTTTAAAATACTGTGTTCGTAATTTTTTCAGGATTTATATTTTGTAAGTTAGACTTAACACGAAATTCTGTGAATATTTTATCTGTACTTTGTCTGTCAATGAAATCAAAGATTTTTTTTAAATCAAAAAACATAACCACGCTATCTTTTGAAGTCAGTAATTTAAGGCAAATGATTGAATTCAGGCTAAATATCTGTTCCTAAAACGAGGCTCCTGTTCACGTAAATGACTGTCCAGCGTTGTTTCTACCCTGTTTAGTAAAACCTTGGAAAATACTTCATATGCAATAGGTAGAAAAGAAATTCTTCTACATTCTATAACGTTCTGTTTATTGCCCTTCTTATGAAGTGGAAGTATGAAGGTTACCTTCCACTCTCATACGATGTTTTCTGTTTCCCAGATTTCCTTAAAGAGCAATTTCAGCTCATTACCTATTTTTGGTGTAGACCATTTCACATGTTCCGCTGTAATAGAGTCTTCTCCACCAGCTTCGTTCTTTTAAGGTTTTAACTAATTCTTCAATGTTTTTCAGTCGCAGGTAAACCTCCTTCTAGATTTTCAGAAATGTTTGAGAATTCGTGCTTATGGATTGATTATAGACGATTACGAAGCTGATCAAAATATTTCGCAAGTATTTCATAATTTTTAGCGTTACTTAACGAAAGTTTACTATTTTCGTTCACGAAACATATACTTGGGGTTAGATATCTTAGTCAGCCCTTCAAAGTCTGATGAAAATCTCTGGTATTATTTTTTGAAAAGTTCTCCTAAATTTCTGAGACTTTCCTCTTTTCCAAATCTCTTCTAGTTCTTCTAATTGTTCGTGCCGTTTACTTTTTTTTGCTATTTAAATTGATTAAAGGATTAAGTTTCTCTCGAGCATTTCCTCTTTTTCCATCTTTTAGTCGTCTCTGTTGAAGCTTCTTCGCATACTTCATTCCATCAAATTTCCTTTTTATTTGTGACTCATCCAAATGTTTTCTGTGCAATATTATTAATTTCTTTCGATAATTCTGGCCAGTAGCCATGTTTTGCCGTTTCAATTTCGTGTTGATATTTTTGAAATCCTTCATTTTCTATATAAGTCAATCTGTGTTATGTTTTATTAATTTTCTCTATTTATGTTTTATTTTATTAGGTAGTATCTTAAAATTAGTTTTACAGAGGTAGTGATCAGAATCAGATTCGCCATTTCTTATTACTTTCACGTTAATGGTTGCTCTAATACTATTTACAGAAACAGCTACTTGATCTAACTGAAATTCTCTCAACATCGGGTTTGAAGATATTGTAAGTAGCCTGTTAGTAAGTTTGTATGTTAGCTGCGCTGTAGACTGTATCACTATCGCTGACAGCGCTCTCTACGCCCTTGGCAAGAGACTCTGTGGTTGCATGGACTAGCAGTTAGCGAGTGGATAGATAAGCGTATGGACACGATTTTCTTAGTGGAGACTTTGTGTTGGTAGGATATGTATTGTAAAGTGAGACACAAGAAAATGAGGATGGATGTTGTTGGTAATGTCTGGGTAGTGGAATTATTGACAACAATACAATTTTTGTAACTGGTTGTCACATGAATACTGTAAACTTTTCTGAATACATTGTTTGCTCTTCAACAAAATCATCCTTTTGCTAACCATATGCCTGCTAGTAGTTAGAGTCTATAGCAGTGAAAATCTTTTTATTTAGCTGGCTGTAGTTGCTGCTTCGTGTAATTGCTGTAGTTCGTGTTATGAAGATTTTTTGTGGTGTAAGTGACTTATAAAAAATGGGGTCGTAATTGAAATGAGTTTAGGCAATTAACAGAGCTGGAGGTAGTTTCATATTTCCTTAATTTCAAATTCTTTGGATTTTTATTATTGTTAGGATTTCTTGCAATTCTGGGCCATTCTTTTATGTTATTTATTGGAAGTCATGTTGTCACTGTATAGCAGTCAGATTGCGCTATGCTTGTATATTGTGGGTAATCAATGAATAGGTTAAGTTTGAGTTGTATTTGTCAGTAAAATTCTGTAGGTCTATGTTTAAATGATAAAAATAAATAAAGAAAGAGTTTCACCTGGCCACCCTGCCAGGATGAAACTATGCCTTTACTTACTTTTATCATTTGAACACCGGAGATGTGTTAACAGGAAGAATATGGCGCTGCGGTGGGCAACCGTCTATATAAGACAACCAGTGTCTGTTGCAGTTGTTATATCGGTTACTGTTGTTACAACGGCAGGTTATTAAGATTTAAATGACTTTGAACGTGGTGTTACAGTCGGCGCACTAGCGATGGGACACAGCATCTCCGAGGTAGCAATGAAAAGGGGATTTTCCCGTACGGCCATTTCACGAGTGTTCCATGAATATCCGGAATCCGGTAAAACATCATATCTCCGATATCCCTGTGGCCAAAAAAACATCCTGCAAGCACAGGAGCAACGACTGAAGAGAATCATTCAACTTGACAGAAGTGCAACCTTTCCGTAAATTGTAGCAGATTTCCATGATGGGCCATCAACAAGTGGCAGCGTGCGAACCATTCAATGAAACATCATCGATACAGGCTTTCGGAGCCTAAGGCCCACTCGTGTACCCTTGATTACTGTACAACACAAAACTTTACGCCTCGCCTGGGCCCGTCAACACCGACATTGGACTGTTGATGACTGGAAACATGTTGCCTGGTCGGACGAGTCTCGTTTCAAATTGTAGCGAGCGGATGGACGTGTTGGGATATAGAGACAACCTCATTAATGCATGGACCCTGTATATCTGCAGGGGACTGTTCAAGCTGGTAGAGAGTCGTAACCAGTTGAGTGATGTGAGACCCCTGATACGTCTAGATACAATTCTGACAGGTTACACGCAGGTAACCATACTGTCTGATCACCTGCATCCATTCACGTCCATTGCACATTCCGAGGGACTTGGGCAGTTCCAGCAGTACAATGCGACACCACCCCACGTCCAGAATGGCACCCAAAAACACTCGTCTGAGTTTAAACACTTCCGCAACGACAATTTACGAAATCCGCGTTTTTTAAAACTTCTCGTGGTGGTCATAAAGTACTCCTCTCTGTGCACAACAATTAACGATTGTTTTTGTGGTGGGCACAAAGTACTCCTCACCCCTCTTGGTAGTACGCATTATTAAAAATGTGTTGGTACTGCTAGGCTTAACATAAAACTTAAAAGCATGTGTCCCAACAAAGTTCTTATGATCTTAGTCGTGTATCTTTGATACTAAAACGTACATTAGCAATAACGGTTATTGCACGGAGGACGCCCTGTATACTAGTGCATGGATGAGTCCTCAGCGTTTATTGTCACCATGCGCATTATTTCCTTACACTGTAAATGGAGGCATTCATATTTAATATATAGCGGAGTTTACTGAGGAAGTAAGAGTTGATAATTATGTGTTTCTGCTGTTTAAAAGCAACTGCTACAATTAATGTAGCTGTTACTTTTACAGAAAGGTACTAACATGAACACTGGTTTAAGGGTGTCACAACTCTGGTGGTACTCGAAACATGAGTTACGGGTTGGTAGCAACTCATGTTTCATCATTACGCTCTCTCATATCATAATAACGAAAACAGAGGGTGTTTGCAGTAAAAGAGTTGCTTTCCAGTTTTATGTCTAGAATGAAAGCTTACCGTTTTACGCGTTGTTTCATTAAATAAAGGTCTAGCTTTTATTTCCAGCAATAAAACCTTGGCAGGATGAAGCTGGAAGTTATTAGGTTAGGGAGGCCAGTGACATACACTCAGCTGAGACGGACGGATTTTATTGCTGCGTGTCGGACGAGTGGCGGCAAAATTGTAACAATAAGCAGCTCACAGCTCACACCTCACACCAGCTGTGCCTGACGTTTCGTGTGTCTAAGAGAAGCTGTCTCTCTCAACACGTAGCACTTCACAGTTATTACTTTTATTCCAGCGGTAAAGTTATTTTCTTTGTTGTTTTCCGTCCGTCACCCGCCTCCCTCAACATTTTCTGGGAGAATGAGTAAATTTAAATATGAAAGCCAATCCATCATAGATTATGCCACATGAAAAATGTACCGGATGCTTTCCAGATGAGATGAGGTATGCCTTTTGAAAGGACTTTATGATGCCTGTGATGCCTGATACATCGTTGTTTTGTCACCAGTTAGTCTGTCAGGAAGGAAGCAAATACCGTAAGAAATGGATTGTATATATAGCGACACCGTGTCGAAAGCACAAATTATCTCGAGATCTGTCCGTAACGGAAGGCGCGCTAAGCTGGGAATCCGTCGGCAGTGTGTTGAACGCTTTGACTATAGCCGGATCGTCGGGAAAGGGATTGGGGGGTGGGGGGGTGGAGGAGGGGGAGGACGGGTATTGTAACTTTCCTAGTTTCCTACTTCGTTCTCGGGCTACTGTATGCTATAAAGCGTGTGGTGGGAAATGTGATTGCTTGTGTAAAGTTTTGATTTTTTAAAGTAAAAAGCTGTGTAAAAACATACCCATATTCTGATGGTTGGTTGGTTTGCAAATTAAAGAGAGTAAACTGCATGGTTATCAGTCCCATATTCTGAGACATTCATAAAAATGTACAATAATTTGTGTTAGGGAAGGTTATGGGAACACATTTAGCACACTGGTTTATCACATTGATACACTTAATGAAGTTGATAGTAATAAATGAAAAGCACCAGTTTGCTTTTGTTCTACGATATTACTTTTATTGCTAACCGGTTTTCGGCTTACAAGGCCATCTTCAGACATTTACATTGGAAGAGAAATAACACATCTAGACTGTATGTTTCTACTTCAGTCTAGATGTGTTACTTCTCTTCCAATGTTGTCTGCTAACATTTAACTTCTTTGGTGATAATACTCAGTAAATGTCTGAAAATGGCCTTGTGAGCCGAAAACTGGTTAGCAATAAAAGTAATATTGTAGCACAAAAGCAAACTGGTGCTTTTCATTTATTATAATGTTGTTCTATCAAGAACCGACGGAAGATTCTGTTAATATGAAGCTGACAGTAACTTACAACATCAATAACTAATTGCTACATCTAATTTAATATGTAACACCCGCATTTTAGTGCTCTCCCTCCCTCTCTCTCTCTCTCTCTCTCTCTCTCTCTCTCTCTCTCTCTCTCTCTCTCTCTCTCTCTCTCTCTCTCTCTCTCTTTTTATTCGTTTAGTCAGTGCCGATTTTACGAGACTCCATGAATTAAAGCATGTATATTTCTTCTGTCCTGCTATACCTCCCGAAGATTTTCCAGGTTTGACAGTTGTGATAGAGATAATGTTATATCTCAAATGCATCTGATCTTACCCACGGTTTTTTGGTTACTGTGCACACTGTTGTGATATTGGTAGATTAAAAAGCTATCAAGGGTCCTGTAATTATTGAAAGATTCTATAAACCAACAGACGTTATTGCAAAGAGCCACTATAATGTGAAAATTTAGTAGTAGTTATATAAAAAAGGGAATAGTGCCACACAAAGATGATGTAATGTTGGAATGTATTAAAGGAGTTTGATGATTACAGCATCACTAGAAGGTAAACCGTTTCTACCAAAATGCAGTACAGGGAATAAAATAAAGCCGTGTTACATTTGGGGAAACGCTGCGTATAGGTTTAGCCACTTACTTCGGAAGTTTATCTTTCTTTATGCAGATTTCCATATTACCTTTATATCTGTGTCTGATGTGTTACTGTTTACTGCGGCTAATTATGATAAGTGCGTTCACAATACAGCGTTAGTTTCGTGTTTTTCATGACGATGAGAAAGCTCGTTTCTTATTTCGCACTGATTTCACAAATATACAGCCATCTCACATATTATATTATTATTTGCTTAAATTAATCACAAATCTGTAGTCATAGAGTCCTACTCTTTCCCGCATGTATTATACCACACACACGAGTAGAAGATTAGTATTTACCGCAATACGGACATCAGAGGCAAGTTAGTGCTGTAAGCACGTTGATATAGGTTTTCCTACCACTCTGCTTCAAATATTTTCAGTTTATTGCGGTGTTTAGTAGGTTGTGGACGAATCGGTTGGTCGCTCTCTGCGTAATTAATGTGCTTATTAGCACAGGTATACATTGTGGATATTAGTTACTGATTAAACTAACTTTTCATCTGTGCTCATACTACGTCCGAAACAAGGCTTATCGATCGATAGCCTATATTAGTTTTTAGCTATCATTCTGACCTACCATTTACAATTCACTCATGTATTTTGTGTATACAAAAGAGTTCATCCATTCGTCTGTATGACGCCAGTTGATGCTTTCTTTTGTTAGGTTTATTATTCGACACTATTTTCAGTGTCTCTGGTGGTAGGAGATTTGTCCGCCTACTTCATACTTTGGTGAGTGTGTTCAGGAGTTTTTGCTTCCTGTCTTGCCCTTCAAGAAGTACGGCCTTTTCCATCTCTGGGGTATTCAGGGGTTGGAGTAATTAACGAAAGTCGCTGCCATGACTGAGGTAATTCTCGATCGCCGTCCATGGAGCCATTTTATCTAAGATCGCCTCCAGCAGGTCTCTGCATTGTAGGTATGAATGTTGTTTATTCGCTTCTTTATTGCGAAAATGTCAGATTTTTTTCCACACTTCATTTCTTGAAAAACTTACGTATTTTCGAGTAAAAGTACTTACATAATTCATTTTACTTCTTTTCAATTTTTTTTTAATTTCACGACCATGTGGGTAAATTTTCTCACGTAGCATTCGTTTAACAGAACCGCTCAGATGGCTGTGCGTGTGAAAGCACCGCTTGTGGGATGGCGGGGTGCACCGGTCCCGGATCGAACTCCACGACGAGGATCAGGGTTTCAGCTAGACTAGATGTGGTTTTTAGGCGGTTTCCCACATCCAACTAGGTTCCAAAATCCCATCTCATATTCACGAGACGTGAAAATTTCGAAACAGTTCGCTCACTTTCACTTGAATAACACCAAACCCAGACGGTTGGGGTACGCACATTCCATCCGGTGGTGTAACGTGAGGGCATCCGGCCACCCCTTAAATAACCATGTCAAATCCCACAATAAACACACCGATCTTGCACCATTGCGGCACAGAGACACAAGAAAAAGAAGTTACATGTACACATGATACTCAGTCAAACATGTCAGCTGCTTCTCTGATCGAGATATTTTCTCATGCCATTAACTCCGGTATCTGTTCTCTGTCGTTCGTAGTTTTGTCAGTGTTTTATATTTGTTATATTACGAAAGCTACAATTTGCACAATATATTGTATCCGAACTACGAGACACTGTAGAGCGGCCATTGATATACATCTGCCATTGCTGTTTTATTCCAGCACTGTTTACTCAACTGTCCGAATCTCAAACAACTGTAAAACATTCATACCATCAGTGTATACTGTGTTACCTCTCACCTTGTTCCACGCAAATATATGTAATGTGAAATGGTCTGAGCATCAGAATTCGGAATACAGGTCTGTAATTTTATAAAGTTCTGGCATTATCGATGAAGACTGATTCAGCGAGTCTTCGTAAATCGATATTTTCACCTATGATATCACTGCTACTACTGACAATTCTTCCATTTCCACGTCCGTGTCTTACGACCTGTCTATGGACGATGCAGTTCGAAGGCGTTTTAAATTTCCTTTCCCTCACTAGAGCTGATGACACAGCGCTATCTACAATTACGTGATTACTCTGCAATTCGCAATGAAGTGCCTGGCAGAGGGTCCATCGAACCACCTTTTAGCTACTTATCTTCCGTTCGACTCTCGAGCAGCGAGCTGGAAAAACAAACACTTCAATCATTCCGTGTGGACTATGACTCCTTTTACTTTGTTATGATGATCATTTCTACCGTGGGCACCAACAAAATATTTTAACACTCTGACAAGAGAACCTCCCCATCGTATCCCCCTCAGATTTAGTTGTAAGTTCGCACAGTGGATAGGCCTTGAAAAACTGAACACAGATCAATCGAGAAAGCAGGAAGAAGTTGTGTGGACCTATGAAAAAAATTAGTAAAATATACAAACTGAGTAGTCCATGTGCAACATATGCAACATCAAGGACAGGGTAAGAGCAGGAGCGCCGTGGTCCCGTGGTTAGCGTGAGTAGCTGCGGAGCGAGAGGTCCTTGGTTCAAGTCTTCCCTCGGCTGAAAATTTTACTTTCTTTATTTTCGCAAAGTTATGATCTGTCCGTTCGTTCATTGATGTCTCTGTTCACTGTAATAAGCTTAGTGTCTGTGTTTTGCGACCGCACCGCAAAACCGTGCGATTAGTAGACGAAAGGACGTGCCTCTCCAATGGGAACCGAAAACATTTGATCGCAAGGTCATAGGTCAACCGATTCCTCCACAGGAAAACACATCTCATATATTCTATACGACACTGGTGACGGCATGTGCGTCACATGACATGAATATGTTGTCGACCCACCTAACTTGTACACTTGGCGAATGGGTAAAATGATTCTTCTACAATGCCCTATTTAGGTTTTCTTGTGGATGTGATAAACACTCCCAAAAAAAGTGATGAAAACATAAGAGTTTGTCACAAACTGAAAATAAAAAATTAAACTTTTCACTGGAGGGAAGACTTGAACCCAGGACCTCTCGTTCCGTAGCTGCTCTCGCTAACCATGGGACCACGGCGCTCCTCGAATCCCATTGTCCTTTATGTTGCCTATCTTCGCATGGACTACTCAGTTTGTATATTTTATTAATTTTTTTATTCGTTCCACACAACTTCTTCCTGTTTTCTCGATTGATCTGTGTTCAGTTTTTGAAGGCCTATCCACTGTGCCAACTTATAACTAAATCTGAGGAGGGTGCGATGGGGAGGTTCCCTTGTGAGTAGAAAGTTGGTGACTGAAATTTCATCAGGTTCAGCCCCAGCCAAAAATACCTTCGTTTTAATGGTTGCCACATGTATCATACACGTGAATCATACACGTGGCTGTCTCTCCTTCATTTCGTGATAGTACAAAACGAGCTGCCCTTCTTTGAATTTTTTCGATGTCCTCCATCAATCCTACCTGATGTCGATACCATACTGCACAGTAATACTCCAAAAGAGGGCGGACAAGCAAGTGTTGCAGTCTGTTTAGTAGATATGTTACAATTTCTAAGTGTTCTGCAGGTAAAACGCAGTCTTTGGCTTATTTTCCCCACAACATTGTCTATGCGATCATTCAAATTTAAGTTATTCGTAATTCTAATACCTAATTGTTTAGTTAGCTTTACAGTCTTAAGATTCGAGTGATTTATAGTGTAACTGAAATTTAGCTGTTTTTTTCTTTTTAGTTCTCATGTGAATGAATTCATACTTTTCTTGATTTAGAGTCAAATGGTTCAAATGGCTCTGAGCACTATGGGACTTAACATCTGTGGTCATCAGTCCCCTAGAACTTAGAACTACTTAAACCTAACTAACCTAAGGACATCACACACGCCGGCCGCGGTGGCCGTACGGTTCTAGGCGCTCCAGTCCGGAGCCGCGCTGCTGCTACGGCCGCAGGTTCGAATCCTGCCTCGGGCATGGGTGTGTGTGATGTCCTTAGGTTAGTTAGGTTTAAGTAGTTCTAAGTTCTAGGAGACTAAAGACCACAGCAGTTGAGTCCCGTAGTGCTCAGAGCCATTTGAACCATTGACATCACACACATCCGTGCCCGAGGCACTTTTTAACAATCTTAACCATTTGATGGCTTCACATGACTGTCGGCAGCACTCATGACTTCGTGAGAATAAAGAGATAACTTTGTTTCACAAGAATGATTTTCTGAATCCGTGTTGCCTATTTTTCAAAAATGGTTCATAATGCTCTGAGCAACATGGGACTCAACTTCTGAGGTCATTAGTCCCCTAGAACTTAGTACTAGTTAAACCTAACTAACCTAAGGACATCACACACATCCATGCCCGAGGCATAATTTGAACCTGCGACCGTAGCGGTCCCGCGGTTCCAGACTGCAGCGCCTAGAACCGCACGGCCATTTTGGCCGGCGCCTATTTTTCAGTACATAGTTTTCTTCGAGGTTATTAGCAATGTTCGAGCACAGTATATATTCTAAAACGTTACTGCTAATCGACATTAGATATATAGGTATGTAATTCAGTGGATTACTCCTATTTCGTTTCTTGGGTATTGTTGTGACCTGTGCAAGTTTCCAGTCGTTAGGTACTGATCTTTCTACGAGTGAGCAGTTGTGTATGGTTGCTAAGTATGGAGCTACTGCAGCAGCATACTGAAAGGAACGTGACTGAAACATGATCTGGACAGGAGGCCTCGTCTTTCTTAAATTTTTTAAGCTGTTTCACCATACCGAGAGCATCTGCTTCTAAGCTACTAATCTTGGTAACTGCTCTTGATTTGAATTCCGGAATATTTGTTATGTCATCTTTGGTGAAAGAGTTTAGAAAACTGTCTTTAAGAACTCCGCTTTAGTGGCGCTGTCGTTGGTAATATTAACTTTGGTGTCGTGCAGTGAAGGTATTGATTGCTTCTTTCCACTTCAGTAGCTTATGTATGACCAGTATCTATTATTTATCAATAATTTAAAGTTCCTTCCTTGTGGCGTCATGAAATGGTTTTCGTATGTCGGATATTAGGTTTAAATACTCTCTATGACCTCCTTGACCCAAGTCCTCGTTTCCAAACAGCTCTTGGAGAGCAATGAAGCTTTTCCAATAATATTTTCATCTTCTCGCACTATATTCAGTAACAATTACCAAAAATCATTTGCCCATACACTTTCTGCATTTCTTCTCCTATGATCCCTAAGGTGATTATAACTTTTATGAAGTATCTACTTTAACTGTTTAAGTTTTTGCTACATCATTACGTCTATTGTCCATCCTGTATTTTCTAACTTTTCTTTGTTTCTGGGAAATTTCCTTTATCAGTTATCTACAGGATTTTAAAAATTCAAAATCATACAGCTGTAGAGTATCTCAAATTGAGCACATTGTGATAAGGAACTGTTGTTCTTGTGGTCTTCAGTCCTGAGACTGGTTTGATGCAGCTCTCCATGCTACGCTATCCTGTGCAAGCTTCTTCATCTCCCAGTAACTACTTCAACCTACATCCTTCTGAATCTGCTTAGTGTATTCAGATCTTGGTCTCCCTCTTCGATTTTTACCCTCCACGCTGCCCCCAAATACTAGATTGGTGATCCTTGATGCCTCAGAACATGTCCTGTCAACCGATCCCTTCTTCTAGTCAAGTTGTGCCACAAACGTCTCTTCTCCCCAATCCTATTCAATACTTTCTCATTAGTTATGTGATCTACCAATCTAATCTTCAGCATTTTTCTGTAGCACCACATTTCAAAAGATTCTATTCTCTTCTTGTCCAAACTATTCATCGTCCATGTTTCACTTCCATACATGGCTACACTCCATACAAATACTTTCAGAGACGACTTCCTGACACTTAAATCTATACTCGATAAGGAACTAACGGATGGAAATGAATATTTAGCTGTTAACTGATCTCATTTTACAGCTTTTTCCCGCACTATCAAACAGTCTCTTCTCAAACTATACTGTGCGAACAATTCACGGGCGTTTTTTCCCAAAACTCAACAAATCCAAAAAATTCAAATTTTTGATAGGCATAGCAATTGCATAACTCTGACACTTTGCTTGGTTGCTGTCACAGACCTGGTTTACATTTTAATTTTATTTTTTCTTGTTTGCTGTATATTAACAATCTGTCCTATTTGCCGCGCGGTATTAGCTGAGCGTTCTACGGCGCTGCAGTCATGGACTGGGCGGCTGGTCCCGACGGAGGTTTGAGTCCTCCCACGGGCATGAGTGTGTGTGTGTTTTTGTTTTTAGGATAATTTAGCTTAAGTAGTGTGTACGCTTAGGGTTGGTTGGTTGGTTGGTTGGTTGGTTGTTTTGGGGAAGGAGACCAGACAGCGTGGTCATCGGTCTCATCGGATTAGGGAAGGAAGTCGGCCGTGCCCTTTCAGAGGAACCATCCCGGCAATTGCCTGGAGTGATTTAGGGAAATCACGGAAAACCTAAACCAGGATGGCCGGACGCGGGATTGAACCGTCGTCCTCCCGAATGCGAGTCCAGTGTCTAACCACTGCGCCACCTCGCTCTGTGTACGCTTAGGGACCGATGACCTTAGCAGGTAAGTCCCATAATGTTTCACATACATTTTTTTGCCCTCCTATTTCTACTATATCGTGATGCTGTAATTTTCTAAGCACCTAAGTGTACCTCCATCAATATTCGTTTCCAGTCCATCTAGATATAAGATATACGAAACGCTGAGTGTTATTTCACACAGCCGATGCTCCGAGCGCCCTGGTATTACCCAGATTATTATTCAGCATGCAGTTATCTGCCAATAAGCTCTTGCATGAATTTCGCTATAACACTTTGTAATTCTGATATGTCGTTTATGATTCTTCTGTCAATCTTTTATTGGCACCCACAATTTATTTATCATCATCTTATCTTTTATGGCTGTTCTAGGCTCCATTTTTTGAATTTCAAGTTCCTTTGCAGTGTTGAGCGTGCTTGCAGCTTGTATGACAGTGTCTGCGAGTGTTGATAGTTGTGATGGTCCACTTGCACGCTCCGCACATTCAGACGATATGATTCTTCCTCCTCTGTATCGTTCATCTTTCATTGCCGGAGGCTGCTGGGGAGCAAAGACGAAGGCTTGAAGTTTCGATACTGTGCACTTGTACCAGAAGTCCATTATACTTACACTACTCTTGGTCACGACTATACTGACATTTGCAAAAAGTCGATGACAAAGTTGGGGGACTGTGAAGCTCTGCTTCTGTAGACTAACTATGAATGATCTGACGGGCTTCATATACAGGGTGTTACAAAAAGGTACGGCCAAACTTTCAGGAAACATTCCTCACACACAAATAAAGAAAAGATGTTATGTGGACATTTGTCGGGAAACGCTTAATTTCCATGCTAGAGCTCATTTATGTTTCGTCAGTATGTGCTGTACTTCCTCGATTCACCGCCAGTTGGCCCAATTGAAGGAAGGTAATGTTGACTTCGGTGCTTGTGTTGACATGCGACTTGTTGCTCTACGCTACTAGCATCAAGCACATCAGTACGTAGCATCAACAGGTTATTGTTCATCACGAACGTGATTTTGCAGTCAGTGCAATGTTTACAAATGCGGAGTTGGCAGATGCCCGTTTGATGTATGGATTAGCACGGGGCAATAGCCGTGGCGTGGTACGTTTGTATCGAGACAGATTTCCAGAACGAAGGTGTCCCGACAGGAAGACGTTCGAAGCAATTGATCGGCGTCTTAGGGAGCACGGAAGATTCCAGCCTATGACTCGCGACTGGGGAAGACCTAGAACGACGAGGACACATGCAATTGACGAGGCAATTCTTCGTGCAGTTGACGATAACACTAATGTCAGCGTCAGAGAGGTTGGTGCTGGGCA
Organism: Schistocerca americana; assembly: GCF_021461395.2. NCBI lineage: Eukaryota > Metazoa > Arthropoda > Insecta > Orthoptera > Acrididae > Schistocerca > Schistocerca americana. The sequence goes on along the minus strand of NC_060130.1, from coordinate 706,040,944 downwards.
AGGTAACGTTGACCACGTCACTGTACGGTGAGTGCTACGGGAGAACCAGTTGTTTCCGTACCATGTACAGCGTGTGCAGGCACTATCAGCAGCTGATTGCCCTCCACGGGTACACTTCTGCGAATGATTCATCCAACAATGTGTCAATCCTCATTTCAGTGCAAATGTTCTCTTTACGGATGAGGCTTCATTCCAACGTGATCAAATTGTAAATTTTCACAGTCAACATGTGTGGGCTGACGAGAATTTGCACGCAATTGTGCAATCACGTCATCAACACAGATTTTCTGTGAACGTTTGGGCAGGCATTGTTGGTGATGTCTTGATTTGGCCCCATGTTCTTCCACCTACGCTCAGTGGAGCACGTTATCTTGATTTCATACGGGATGGTCTACCTGTGCTTCTAGAACATGTGCCTTTACATGTACGACACAACATGTGGTTCATGCACGATGGAGCTCCTGCACATTTCAGTTGAAGTGTTCGTACGCTTCTCAACAACAGATTCGGTGACCGATGGATTGGTAGAGGCGGACCAATTCCATGGCCTCCACGCTCTCCTGACCTCAACCCTCTTGACTTTCATTTATAGGGGCATTTGAAAGCTCTTGTCTACGAAACCCCGGTACAAAGTGTAGAGACTCTTCGTGCTCGTATTGTGGACGGCTGTGATACAATACGCCATTCTCCAGGGCTGCATCAGCGCATCAGGGATTCCATGCGACGGAGGGTGGATGCATGTATCCTCGCTAACGGAGGACATTTTGAACATTTCCTGTAACAAAGTGTTTGACGTCACGCTGGTACGTTCTGTTGCTGTGTGTTTCCATTCCATGATTATTGTGATTTGAAGAGAAGTAGTAAAATGAGCTCTAACATGGAAGCTAAGCTTTTCCGGACACATGTCCACATAACATATTTTCTTTCTTTGTGTGTGAGGAATGTTTCCTGAAAGTTTGGCCGTACCTTTTTGTAACACCCTGTACAAATCAACAATGTCATATACCATCAGTCGATTAGATAGTGCAGGATAGTTTATCTTTCCTTGTGCTAAACATGTATTACTTTCTGAGGACATTTTCGCCGGCCAGCTTCACGTAGAAAATATCTCTCTTACCTCCAAGTTCAAAATGCAGAACGAAAGGAAGCTGAAATCTTATAAGAGAACTAAAAGTAATGACGTAAATTCTTAGTTTACCACAGTTTAAAGTACTATGCACCTTTTATTCAACAGACGGCAGTACCTTTAGATCATCCAAACTAAGGTACTCTACAGTCAACACCACTATTCGGTCGTTTCCAAATCACGCATTCCCAGTTCTTTTTTTTAATCTGGCCTTCCGACAACACATGATGGAGTGAGGTTACTGGAGAAACTTTAAATGTAGTAGATGGACTTTCTCTTTTTCAGCCCACGAAACTCCTTAAAGCTGACTGACTTCAACGCTGGGTGAACAGAAGCTTCCTTCGGAGATGGCTAAACAGCGATGGACTTCGCCCTCTCTGCGCGTGGCAACGTTCGATATGCCAACAACATTAGTACTTCCTCTATCTTGATGTAGAATACCATATGAAAAAAGTATTGGAATTTTCTCTCCAAAAAAGATCAGCTTGCACAGAGATTTCGTAATTTATTGTACAGGAGCGACATTACTAATTCAAATCTGATTAATACAATTATTACAAAACTCGCTAAGTAAATTATACATGCAAATAAACACAGAAATCATTATACAAACTACAGTTAATAGGAATAGACAATTTGAGACACATGCATGTGTTCAGCGGAATACGTCCAGAATTTGCCTAAACGAGCCTAGGAAACAGCAGAAAAAACACTATTTAGGCTGTCTGGTGCCCTGTCTACGGTCGTTGATCCACTTTAAGCATTCAGTCCCTGCCCAGCACACATCCCTGTCTCCGCAAGCTAGCGTGCTTTGTGTTACGCTATACGAGCAGGCAAAGGCCCCATTTCATTACATGGCGATGATTACACCACGAGAATATTATACCATTTGCCCGTACTTCGCACTGGTGGCAAACGCTGTTCGTCGCCTCATGTGGTATTCGTTCCCTGTAACAAGACGTACCGTCTTCCATCTATCCAAGTAGCCTTTCATACTTCCATACTTGTTGCCTATGGAAGTTGGCTCTGGTAACGGCTGTTCTCTCTAGATCAAAGAACTAACAATACGTCGTGAACGTACTCACACATGGATAGCCCAGTTCCTTTTCCACAGTATGAGGTTAAGATTCGACGACGTGGCAGCCGAATCATTCACGACCAAGTCTCAGAGTTTGAAGCAGTCCTAAAACACAGTGGACCTCATGTAATACTAGGCACAGAAAGCTGGCTAAAATCCAAACTGGACAGCAAGGAGTTTTTTGGAGTACATACATAGATTATAGACTAATAGGAAATGGCAATGGTGTATCTATTTGTTGCAGTAGAAAAAGAACTCACTCCACCGAGACAGACATTAACGGTGCATGCGAGATTGTGTAGGCACACTCAGTATCAAGAGTAGTTGTATCAAGTAGTTGTAAGTGGATCTTTTTATCCACCACTAGACTCACCTGCAAATGTAACCAAAAACTACACAGAGAAATGTCAATTAGCTCGTGCATATGTTCACCAAGTATACTTTCACTGGAAGAGAACTACCCAATTCGCTTAAATTATCTATGCAACATGAAAGTGAAGAGTTTGGCTCAAATGGCTCTGAGCACCATGGGACTTAATTTCTGAGGTCATCAATCCCCTATAGCTTAGAACTACTTGAACCTAACCAACCTAAGGACATCACACACATCCATGCCCTAGGCAGGATTCGAACCTGCGACCGTAGCGGTCGCGTGGTTCCAGGCTGTAGCGCCTAGAACCGCTCGGCTTGAATTTCTGCAACCTGCACTACTTTTGTGTTCTGGAGGTAGCGAAACGGTAATTTGTGGTAATGCAAGAACGAGGAAGTACCGGAATAGAACATTCGATTTAATGAGGCACTTATTTACTCTTTGCGAAGGTATAAAAATTCCCAGAAGTGTCTGCGACCACCATAGCTACCAACCCTCATGGCGGCACATGCAGTCGGAATGAAATACGAACTGTGGGTGGAAAAAAGTAAGCCAGATGTAAATACTGAGACAAGCTCTACCATTAAGTACCGGCGTCCCGATTTGCTGCAGCATCTCAATGATCGCCAGGCATGTCCACAATCTATTATACACACGGTTCATCACAGTGTAGGACAACATAGAAACAGAGGCAAGCAAACGGAAGCTGAAAGGAGGAATGTTGAGCCTAAGCCATATACGTAGCCAGTACATCGTATTTTGCAGAGGAATCTAAGGCGCCGATATTCCGTTGTCCATTACATCGTCTGTCGTTCCATCTATAACTGACACAGCTGAACTTCAAAAAAATATAGCTAAAGCAGTGTATGCAACAGATGGATCGTTTTGCTGTTGGAATCGAAATACTGGCGAAATGTTTTCCGAAAAATACGACCTAATTATGAGCCACCTACGCCCCGTGTACTTGCAGGAGGTGTTCTAGATTCTGCATACCAACGTATGAATGCAGATATTGTGCAGAAGACGCAGAAGTCGCATTAGCTTCAATTAATTGTGGACGGCTGAACGGATGTTAGGTAGCCGAGTGTTGTTAACTTTATAATAACCACTCCGGATCCAGCATTACAACATGGCATTCTTTCTTTAGAGCAAAAGGAAACGGCCCGATATTCTGTGGATACTATGACAGACGTTATCGATAAGATGGTTAATGGAAAGGTCGTTGCTACCATACCAAACACTAGTGAAAATATGCTGGCTGCAGGAAACATGTTGCACCAATGATATCCGCTCGTCGCCTGCACAAGCCGCGTGGTGGACTATATTAACCTACCGACGAAAGACGTTATGGCTGTAGAAGTGCTTCATGAACTTCATCGTGTAGACGAACTACAGTTAAATGCTTGAAGTACGATCATGTTCAAATTGTAGTATTGTAAGGTAAGAGGAAAGAGAAATACGATACATCGTCTGTCACATTCAAACCTTCATCTCGAACGCATTGAATTGCTGTACCAGTATGTTTTGATAGCTTGTTAAAGAACAGGTAGGCTATAGGAATGATTTGTTTGTCCCATTGCGCAGCTAGACAGGGCCACAAAGACCGCCGTGCTATAGAATGAGACATAACAGAAAGAGGAAGAGACTTTACGGCTACTGACACCTATGGAAGACACTATAACGTGAGGAGAAGCAGAAAACGCCGTTCTGTCAGATGTACATGAGTTCTTTACTGAGATTTGAGTCAATGTAAACGCAGTGCTGAAGGACAGAAAAATTATTTTCTGCAGACCACTAATAAGTTGTAAAATCTGCTGTTAAACGTAGGAAAGCGTTTACCTGCAAAACGTTCCTTGCAGTAGGGAAACTGCTGGAACTACGGTATGAGGGGTGGAGCTCTTCATGTAAATAAGGAAAGTAAGCAATGGACTGTGTAGTAACACTAAGTAATTTAGTCCAACATGATTCTGGAATTATTGTGACACACCTAGCGTAATTTCTGGACGTTGTTACCTTCTTTTCGAAAGGTTGTTTCTAGGAACTGTTAATCACTTGTCTCCATCGAGCTGGTGGCGAGGGATGTGCACTAAACAACTTTTGTGCATTTGGGCATTTACTGTTTTAAATGTATAGCAACGGTGTCAGAAAGCATCATGTCCACTCATTGTCAGATTCATACGAATGCCCAAACCCGATTGGCCCCATTACAGATGGAAATACTGCTCTGTGCAGCGGAACCTCAGATACAGTTCTCATCGAGCAGATGTACAAGATCCTCCAGAAAATATCGTTCTTTCATTGCACAAGGACTCCATGTAATGGTCATCTTTGCAGTGGACAGTGAATGAATAAATTTCTGAATTTATTTAACAAATCAAGTGATCTCTCTGTTCAATCTCTGAGGAAGTGCTATATCTTTTGTTTGCTGCAGTTATGTCTTCTAATTCAAGTGTGTAACTATTGCCTGGAATCAAAAAAATGGTTCAAATGGCTCTGAGCACTATGGGACTTAACATCTATGGTCATCAGTCCCCTGGAACTTAGAACTACTTAAACCTAACTAACCTAAGGACAACACACAACACCCAGCCATCACGAGGCAGAGAAAATCCCTGACCCCACCGGGAATCGAACCCGGGAACCCGAGCGTGGGAAGCGAGAACGCTACCGCACGACCCCTGGAATCAAGGAAACGAGCAATTTAAATGACACTTTTGGGGTAAAATAATTATTTTATACAACAACTGTAAATTGTGAACGTGATATATTGTATACAAACTCAAAAAACAATAATAAAAATAATTTCTTGTGATATTATACTTTCTCCAGTCCATTCAGTTATACATTTCAAATCGTTATTTAAAGCTTTTAAACTAACAATTTGTTTTAAACCATTGTAAGTGAATTGTTTTAAACCACTATCACATCACTAGTCTTGTAACATTTCAAAGCGGAGCTCAAAGCATTCACTTCTGGGCAGACTCATATAGAAGTACTGCGGCACACCTTTCAAAGAATAGTTAACCATACACTTGATATTATGCACCTAGTAGAATAGTTCATGGTGGGAGGGACCCCCTTGAGTACACATTCATTGTAAAGCACTTCTAAAGTTACAGCTAATTCCGCGTAATAGGTGTAAAAGCAAGCATTATGCCATACATCGAGAGATGGCTAGTGATACACGTTTGTCTATGAAGAGGTAAATGCACGAAGCCGTCAATCAATACCGCAGCAGAACATTATCGAAAGATCTCTAAAAAATCAAAGATATTCTGCTCATATACAAACTGTCAGTGTAACTGAACGTAGTGTCCAGACGCTTATGGATGACACATGAACTAAAATTTAAAGTACCAAAAGAAAAGGGTAAATACTGCCGCAGTTTACTTGTAGCTGTCATGGACCGTGCAGCTGGTCCCGGCGGAGGTTCGAGTCCTCCCTCGGGCATGAATGTGTGTGTTTGTCCTTAGGATAATTTAGGTTAAGTCATGTGTAAGCTTAGGGACTGATGACCTTGGCAGTTAAGTCCCATAAGATTTCACACACATTTGAACATTTTACTTGTTGCTACACTACAACGATGAGTGAAGTGTCAGTGTCTGTGGCGTTGAGAAACAGCTAAAATAGCAAAATTAAACTAGGCTCCAGAACCTGATAGGACCTCTGTCAGACAATATACAGAATTTGCAGCTAAATTAGTTCCCATTATAAACATGATATACCGTAGATCCCTTCAAAGAAACACTTTGCCCAGAGATTGTAATAAAGGATAGTTGGTCCCTATCTTCAGGAAGAATAACAGAAGTGTTCGATTTAACTACCGTCCAAACTCATCTACGTCCATCTATTGTAGAATCCTAGAACATGTTTTGAACCCAAATATGATGAGCTATTTCGAGCAGAGCGACCTCATCAACACCAACCAGCAATGCTTCCGAAAACATCGATCATGCGAAACCCAACTCGCGCTTTTCCCACATGACATCCTGAAAACCGTAAATCAAGGCAGACAGGTAGATGCGGCATTACTTGACCTGCAAAAATCATTTGGCTAAGTAAAACACCTACGCTTCCTGTAGGAAGTAAGATATTACGTGGTATCAACAGAATTTTTTGACTCGTCTGAATAATTCTTGCTTTACAGGACACACCATGTTATTACGAACTGTGAGTCACCGACAGGTGCAGAAGTATGTTCAGGATTGCCCCAGGGATCTTTGTTGTTCATGTTGTATATTGAAGACCTTGCCGACAGTTTTAAAAATAAACTCATAAATTTGGTAAATGATGTAGTTATCTACAATGGAGTACTGTCTGAAAAACGCTGCGCAAATATCGAGTCAGATCTCGATAAGATTTAGTATGTGTGTAAAGACTGACAACTTCTTTTAAATTCACGTAAGTGTAAAATTGTGCACTTCACGTTATATCTTATGGCTACAATATCAAAATTCATAATTAGCAGCAGTCAAATTATACAACGACCTGGGTGTAACTATTTTTAGCGACGTGGTTAAGACTGATAACATAGGCTCAGTAGTAGGTAAGGCAGGTGGCAGACTTAGATTAATTGGCAGAATACTGAGAAAATACAGCCAGTCTACAAAAAGAGACCAATTACAATTCAGGTGCGTGTCCCACCCTGCAATACACAATATTGGTGATGTGGTTGGGACCCAAACCAAATAAGGCGAACAGCGTATGCTGCACGTATCCGAAGGAGGGTGGTACAAGTGGTCTCAGGTTTGTTTGACTCACTAGACAGAGAAAAAAATTAAAGAAATATAAACTGGCAAACTCGTGGAGACAGACGCAACGTATTACGGAAAGCTTACAAAACAGAATTTAAGAACCGCTATAAACTGAAGAGTCTAGAGATATTCTTCACTCGCTTGCATATCGCTCTCGTGTACACCATGAAGAAAAAAATTAGATTAATTACATTCATCCAATGAAGAATTTCAGCTTTCTTCCCACGCTCAATACGCGATTGGAACGGGAAGACATCCCAAAATGCGTTAGCTTGTTAAGAGCCTTCTGGCATGCATTTCACAGTTCTTTGAAGAGTGTGTATATACAGGGTATCCCCGGAGAAATGGTGAGTACTCGAAGATATGACACGAACGTGCACACCAAGCAAAATTGGGCTTTAGAATGCGTACCTTAAGAGCTATATACACTTCTTTATCTTCGATAGTGAAAAACAAATCTCTTCTGCAGCAAGGTCTTTGATTTCCGTGTTTTAGAATGAGGTATTTCAGACCAAAGGAAAGAGTAGTATATATGAGTTCTAAAATGCATACCTTAAGAGCTATGAACACTTGTTCAGAAAAAGAGATGTGTTTCACAACATCCAACATGAACAAGTGCTCAGAGTTCCTGAGGCATACGCTTCAAAGTCCATGTTTATTGAACTGTAGTTGTTTTGGCTCCATACTACCAACTGTCAAAACTTAGAAAGCAAAGAGCTTACTGTAGAAGAGATTTGTTTCTCAGTATCGAAGATGAAGAAGTGCTTTTAGCACTAAACGTATGCATTTTAGAACCATTGTTTACTAGACTTTTTTGCATCGAATGATCTTTCCTGACTTGCCCCAGAATATTGACCATTCTTCCTGCGACATTCTGTATATGTAGTCAATATGGTGAGCCCTAAGCATCAGATATTTACAATTTATCAAGGGTGTGTCTCGAATAATTGTTGCTTAACTGTCATGTCAAGGTCTATTAAAAGCTCTTACAACATCGCAGTCAAGTGACATACCGACATTTCCACTTTCTGTAGGAACGAAAGCCCTTACTCTTTAACAGCCACTATCTATAATTCAATAGCTTGCGACTATAAGTTCGCAAACGAAACTTCCGTACACTAACACTTTCGTTACATTGTCCCCTAATACTATAACTATTTTTGCTCAACCTTCCCGTACTGAAGACAATCCACTATGAAGTAACAGATTGTGATAGTAGTTGTGTTACACGTTTCCAAACTTTCATGTATAAAGTATTGCTTGATCTATTCTAACAGCGATAGCTCCGCTTTTAGGTGACACAGTTAACTTAAATTTCTTATAGTTTGTAACGACACGTCTTAAACAACTATTAAATCCCTTTTTAGTCTTCCTTATAAGGAGAGCCTAAACTTTTTAATCTCCTGGCGGTAAATAATATAACAAGTCAATATTGTTCCAAACGAATTAGGAAGCAATTTATGCCTGTTTCCCTTATTTTGTGATTTCCCTCAATCACTCACGCTAACGCAGGAACTGATCTTTCCTCATTTTATGTCTGTATGATCAAGTTAATAATTTAATGCAGCGTTTAGTTCATCTTTCTTCATCATCAGTACTGGTGTGGTTTGTCAAGTAGCAAAGCGGTCAGTGATATTTCCAATCAGGGAAGCTGCATTTACGAATACGTAGACTTTCTGAAACAGAAACATTTATTTTCGCGTGCATTGAAAATGCAACTTAGTGTGACGTACTAATATGTGTGCTTTGAAAAATAAATAATCATCTTATTGGGACCATCACTAAGGAGAGGCAGATACAATATCAGAACGACGCTGGATGCTGATATTTACGTTTAATGCTCAACGAAGGTCGCAGGCACACCTCAGAAAAGGTCTGATAGAGGCCGGAGTCGTTTCGTCTCGAAGCAGAGATTTTCCCCTCGGGAGCCCCTGCGAAATAGCGCGGAAAGGGACAAAGGAGATACCGAGAGATTCCTCCATATTTGACTTGCAGCTTTCACAACTATTACCGTGTGCAGTGAAGCGAATTCCTGTTGAAAATGTGACAGTGTACTTTTCATCTTTGAGCATGTCTTACACGTCGTCAGGAATTTTGTCTCACATTGTATTCTCTTTTCGTTCAGTCTTACATATGGAAATATTCCTCACACAGTAGTATGAAATTCAATGAAAGAAATCTTACGTCCTAACAAAATGCGCTTGCTTGAGGTTTCCATGACCCAGCCTACGTTACGGATACGGTAAATAACGTTTAAACGGGTGATAGATCTATTTCATAACTGCAGAAAATAGCACATGGAAAGAAATGCTGACGGCAAAAAGTTCCCTTCCTTTTCTTCAGTCACTACTACTTGACATCGAATAAAGGGGAAGTATTGTTTCAACCAAAGGTTACATTTTTTTTGTCGTATATCTGAAACGAAATACTCACTCTAACAACTAGGATGGGCAGTGCTCCAGACACTCAGTCTCTAATATAAGAGAGAGTGCATTGAGTCTTATTACATAAATGTAAGCACGAAGACAGTTGTCTAATCTCAGAAACATTCAGGTTCAAATGAGCAAGACTTCGACGGGCCATAATAAACTGTCGTTCCTTAAAGTGTAAAGACAAGAATTTCCCTCTTTATGGAGAAGGTGCTGAAAGGCGATCTCTGCCATACAACAAAATTTCCAAAATAATTAATCATTTTCGTGATATTAACTAGGAACTACTGAACATAACGAATTTAGCGATAGGTATGAGTACCTAATGGATTTTCAACAGTTTTTGTCTGTTGAGACTGAAACACAGTTTAATGACACTTTCTTGCTTCATAGGTTTCAGATGTTACATGGTATGTAGGTCATTATGACTGAATTATTAATATGTAAACTACACACTCATTCTCTTCTAAAACTTAAAATTTCTAACAGAATATTCGATTTTTTAAAAATCTCTGATTGAAAAGTATAATTAACTGCAGCGAATTTAATTCTCACTATTTTATTCACGATTGTTATATGATTAATTTATCATAGATGTCAACAAAGTCTCGTACACCAAATGCACAGCCATGTGGATTACTTTCCAGATTTAGTTGTTGGTCAAACAGCATTTTGATGGAATGAATACATCGATCTTTCGTCCAGTTGGACTCGTAATCATTAATAAGCACTTTGTGCAAATCTTCAATTTTCTTTCTTCGAAGTAATTCATTCCTACATTTATGATACTGAGGTTATTTGTATTCTCCAGTAAACTTCGTGTCCAGTGTTTGATCCTCTATATTTAGATACTGGAGCTGTGACAAAACGTAGAATTTCCATTGCATGTGCTTCACGTCCTTCAAATTTCACGACAAGGAAAATCATCTGTAGCCCTGTAATGACGTGAAGGCGCTAGAGAAAATGACGGCGCCGTTGTTTATCTGAGAGCTAAAGGGCATTTTTATTGAGTTTACAGAACGTCATTCTCAGAGTCCACATTTCTGACAAACAGAAAGTTTTCTAATTACTGTTGTGTGCTTAAATAAGTGTTACAATTCAAATCTGATATGTGTATGTATATTAAAGTAGGAACGTTGGAAAGCTACTACATTCTCTTTTTTGCACTTCTTTTCCAATCATCCACTTTTTTCACCTCTTCTGGAAGTATTTCGATTTCATCTGCGAACGAATTGTGATGTCTTCTATACACCAATGCCCACGTAGCAGAAGTCGTCATGCATTTGTTGACAAAAATTGTCAGCAGTTACTTTGCGTGTAAATTTCACAGCTTAGAACAGGATTGGCAAGTTCAAGGCATGCATATTTTAGAACTTTCTATAGAATTCTTGCATATGAATCGAAAACAGTGTGTCCCAAAAATATTTTCGAAACCTGGGCAAAACAAATTTTGTAACAGTCAACCCGTTAAACTGATTTATTACTGAAACTTCCTGGCAGATTAAAACTGTGTGCCCGACCGAGACTCGAACTCGCGACCTTTGCCTTTCGCGGGCAAGTGCTCTACCAACTGAGCTACCGAAGCACCGTAGCACCGTAGCTCAGTTGGTAGAGCACTTGCCCGCGAAAGGCAAAGGTCCCGAGTTCGAGTCTCGGTCGGGCACACAGTTTTAATCTCGCAGGAAGTTTCAGATCAGCGCACACTCCGCTGCAGAGTGAAAATCTCATTCTGATTTATTACTGCATTTCACAACCAGTCGCGCAGCTCGTCCACTGCTAGACACATAATGTGTTTTGTTGCATTAGAACCATTTGAAATGTGTTATGTAGCAGTTCCAGTCTTTAAATACCTTTCACTTTGTGGGTTAAATGGAGCCTGTATAGTTCCTACACTTTAAGAATGTGCGTCTCGACGATCTTAAGAAGGTGGTTGTTTTATCACAGTTCACGTAAAGAATGGATATAACTGGTATTCCAACTGGACGACTCGGCGTTCCGATCATTCGGTGACTGATATTCAAACAATAGTAGCGCATTACTGCTGTGATATTAGCATTCAGCCGAATATTTTTGTTGTACAGCTGAAATCTAAGTATTCTTAATTCGTTTAAGCGTCGTCTTTTTAGCAGTTTCAAAGTAACACACTACGAACTAACATTGTATCACAGTAAGAGTAAACATAACCAACAACTTGAATAATTGTACCTGCAAAACAGACTGTCCATTGAAATATCCAAAAATACACGAAAACCTGAACTGCGGACAGCTTGTTTTTTAAGCAACCTGCATAATGAAACTTTGTTGTAGTTTCATTAACCACTTCGTGATACAGTCATGTGACTGCACAAAATTTTTAACGCAACAGATAATTGTTTCGAATGAAAATCGATACAGAGTTAAATTAATTGTGTGACACTGCATACATCGGAAAACAGGTTATTGCGGATGAGACAGTCAATATCGATTGTGAAGCCAAACAACTTAATGACATTGCACACATGTTAAGGCACTGATTAGGATCTGCTGAACGGCTAATACCCGTAACCCTATCAGCTAAATCTTTCAGTGCTTCCATGCAAAATTGTGGTTTTTTAATGAATGAAAGGTCATATGGATTCCTGACGTTATAAGATATTCGCAGAATTATTGTGCTTTAATACATTTCTCAGCTGTGAACTAACCATTGTTGGCGTATCCTAAAGTTCTGTACAAAACAGTTAATTAATTAACCCATTAGAAACATCACAGTTAACTACAGGAAGCTCTGTATGAAAACCTCAACATCAACCAGTCATACCAGGTTTATGCGGTCAGTCCTACACAATAGTTTTTGCGAGTGGTTTTGGTAGTGGTGTTTTCCCTACTTTCTTTCTATTCGCCCAGATGATGCTTGTTTCTTGGTCTATAAAGTTAAGCTAACAGTTGAAGCAGGTCTATTCATGCCTGTTAAAAATGCTTGCATACTTGAGAATTACTCCTAAAGCTACGTCACCAATCATAAAGGCATTTTTTCTGGAAAATAAGTCTCATTTTCGAAATGAATGAAGTAAGAAGTTACAGTTTACCTTCTGAGTGTTTCTACGACTGGTGCTTAAGAAACATATAACTGGCTTTCATGAAGGAAAACTGAAACTTCATTGGCCGGCCATTCTCGACTTCTTGCGAAAAACAAGAAAATTAAAACAAAATAAAATTGTCTACACAAAAACTCAATGTTTCATCGGCTTTTTGCTTCAAATAATAACTGACGTAATTCCTACATTCTTGATGGAAAAAAGGCCTTGTGAATGCTTGATTAAATTCGATAAACCATTTTGTAGCCGATTTTGCGTATGATTTGGCATGTGAGGCATCTTAAGGCTTATAGATGCGTTATGGCAGTTCTGATAACGTGAAGCTATATGTGAAGTGCGTTGTAATATTTTTTGCCGCATTTATTTTGGAGACATGAATATCTTCTCATCATGTATTACTATAAATCTTTTAGATCAGGAGCTGCATATGTTACATTATAATTTGTGGAGTGTACTAATAGCCAGTAATAGGTTTAGTGTTGGGCAGTGGGAAGAAGGTCTATGATGGATATATCACTCCTCGATTTCTGTTCGGTATTCTTCTGTTCATTAAATGATTATGGTCCTGATCGCTGAATGATTATGCTTCTCCTGGAGTGCTGTAATGTGCAAAACTATTGCTTTATATTTCTTTATCTGCGAGAGATTTTGTGGCAAATTTTCTATATCCTCATAATTTTCTGTTCTGAAAGTAGTTATTTCGCCCAACTATCTCCCTGAGACGAATAATATTTTAGAACAGTAATAATGTTTCGGTTTCGTAACTGATATCCACCATTCAACACTGCTAGAAAAATCTTTGGCAATTTCCATTTATTTATTCCAGAGATTGCTTTAGTCGACCTAAAGTTCAATGTCTTGTACACAGGTGATACTGAAATGCCAACGTCTTCTTGATTTGTACTCTGGTTTTTGGCAGTTTTGACTGATGACAAAAATAAGTGAGTTATGTATTGTACTGAATCCTTCAAAATTCTTTATGATATTACATAGCACACAAATTACCAATGGGACCGCCCTAACCTGGGAGACAATAACGTAGTGAATTGAAAATTCTTTTGATCTCATCCGGCAACCGATATGCAGATTACTAATCATATTGCCATACGTTAGGTGCCAGTAATTACATGACATCAGTAATGAAGTGAAATTAAAAAAAGCAGAGGTTATGATAGTAAGGGATTTACAAGCGAATGGAACGGATTGTAAAGACGTATGTATTTCAGTAGCTTCTACAACAAAACAAAATAAAAAAAATACAAATTTCAGGGCCGATTTGACTGGGCGTGAACACGGCTCTGACATTAAGAGAAATGAGGGAGGAATGAATCACATCACCATTCTTCAAGTCATCTGTCGTGTGGTGCTAACGGCTGCAGGCGGCTGCTCTTCTCGTGTCCCGCTGCTGTGCAGCGAGGGCGCGGAACGGTTTCCGCATTGACAGGTCGCCATGTGTTGCCGTAACGGAAACAGAGTTATCACGTTGTCAGAAGGTGGATGCAGGCGACGAATGTCAGAGACCGCCTGACCTCTTGCTTCCGCACTCACTCACTGACCATCACTTCCTCTCTTCTCACTCTGCTAATCCCAACAGCTGCTCGATAATTTTTCTCTTTTGGGCTTTGCCACTGACGGACTAAATTCGCTATGCCGCCGAATGAATGATCGCGTTTTCATGACCATGCCTCCGAGTGCAAGGTGGAAGTTTCTTGTCTTGGGTGGACTTGGGTGTTACTCGATGATTGGCATCTTTCTCATGAGTTCACTGTGAAGGCCTGGAGAGTATCACGTTTGCGCTTTCTCTAAGAATTTGCTGGCATTCGTGATTTCTGAGCAACCTCCAAAGTGTTCAGAAAACATTTTATTTAATCGGGCTCACTTCTTCTCCAGATTTTCAGTTTCACGCATCTCCCAGTAGGAATTCTTGGCGGTTTTTTGTCTATTGTCAGTCCCACTGCGTGTGGGGTACTTGAATGCTTGACATGTTCTTGCATTTTAAGACAGGTAAAACGGTTGCTGCCATCTAGAAGATTCACACGCTTCCACGTGTGCATTCTTCCTGCTTATATGTCTATGCTCCGTATCATTGGCTTCAGGGGTCCACAAGTTTTTGGGGCGCTTTTCATTGTCCGCCAGGCTTTTCACAAGGTGTACTTTCTTAAGTGAGTCTAGGGTATCAGCCGGGCTACCCTCTACGTATTTCCAGACTGCGTCTCTGGAACTCACTCTATATGGTCCGAATTTCCCCTCACGCTGGACAGCTGGTGCTGTGAGTCGGTGAAAGTGACCACCAAGGGAGGTATCACAAACCTTCTTTTGATGTGAAAGTGCGAATGTCACGCCAAACGTCACATTCACACTTCAAAAAGGAAACCAAAATATTCACTCCCTAATAGTAACACAAACACTTCACTCACTAATTTGATTTTGTGGAGATATCACATCTTCAGTTTTGCCCGAACGTATAAAACCCTGTCGACTATTTATACAAATGGTTGCCCTAGACAAATAGATACAAGATACGCGCAAAAAACAAAGACCAAAACAACTAAAAATACACGAAGAATACGAATCACGTTGAACGTGGTGGTAAAGTGTCAAAAGTACATAAAACATTATACAAAATAAAAATGGAACACGCGCGTGTGAAAATATGAGAGTTATATGTCTCAAATGCCAACATGGAAAACAAACCAGACACTTATATTTAAGAGATGTGACATAATGTTTATCAAAGAATTAATTATATGTCACAAATGCCAACATGAAAACAGACAGGACACTAAAAATTTAGACATATACACAGAAGTTGATCTTACACAGTAGTAATTTTCGTCAACGAACTCTATAAAATGGCTACATAATGGGTATCAGTTCAAACAGCCGGTCACGCCAAGAATAATTTTTTTATGACATACATTATTGGACTGCCATGGGCCAAACCGGACAGGACTGAATGGGTAACAATTTAACGTTTTTACCAAGAGTACACTATATTCCTTCTCAGTGAGCTAGTTTCCTGTATTATAACACGTACACAAATAAGTTTAGTACCGTACTTTGTATACTTGAGCGATCTTTGCCTTCCTTAACTTCTAACACGCAAAATTAGTTTATTAATTAAGTTTAATGGTGTTAACTGTGCGAGAACAGACTCGAATGTCAACAATAAATTCTAACATGCAAAATAATTGTAACATGCTTCAATCCACGTTTCATGGACTACTCTGAGAAGGTAAAATGTCTTCACCACGGACCACGAGGTGCTTCTGGGGCGTCTCAGTATGGTACAACAGAACTCTCATCAAATGTTGGTGTGTGTGTGTGTGTGTGTGTGTGTGTGTGTGTGTGTGTGTGTGTGTGTTTCTCACAATCACCACTAGTGTCTTTCAGTTCGACACATCGTATGGTAATACGATGAAAAAAGGACATCCAACACTGTATTACATTTAAGTATACATAACAAAAACGACAACAATAACGTACATGGAAATGGCAACATGCTTGTGTGAGCTGCGTTGTAATCCCGCGTGCAGGAAGCCTCATGTTATCAAATGCGAGCGGCTCCCCGCAACCTCGCGCAGCGCGTTGCGACGGAGCACCGAGCGAGGTGGCGCAGCGGTTAGCACACTGGACTCGCATTCGGGAGGACGGCGGTTCAATCCCGTCTCCGGCCATCCTGATTTAGGTTCCTATGAAAGGGCACGGCCGATTTCCTTCCCCATCCTTCCCTCATCCGTGCTTGCGCTCCGTCTCTAATGACCTCGTTGTCGACGGGACGTTAAACATTAATCTCCTCCTCCTGCGACGGAGCAGGTAACCAATACCTTAAAACACGTGACGTCATATCGTCTCTCAGTATTCACAGCCCACCTACATAGCTGAGTGGTAACGTGTCCGTGTTCGATTTCCGTCCGGGTTGGAGATTTCTCTCCGCTAGAGGACTGGATGTTGCGTTGTTCTCATTCTCACCGACACCCAAGTCGTCCAATGTGGCGTCGCCTGAAATAAGACATGCAATCCAGCGGCCGAACTTTCCCGGATGGAGCCTCCCGGCCATCATTGCCACACGATCAATTCTTTTATTTTAAGACTCCCACTAAGTGCCCCACAGACCAGGTACATACAAAATAACTATCTAAGCGCTATACATACATGCTAATTACTATGAAAAAATTCTATTCACAATTCCAGCATGTTGTTAACAGTTATCTACAACTGTCAGTACCGTTACGGCTGTACATTACTACACTGAACCACCTATGCCCTCAGGATGCGGGAGTTAAATACCCCAAGCTCGTGCTCGTCGTTATAAATAGCTTAAGCATTTGGCATTGTCTACAGTGTCCCCTGCTTCCGAGTGGGAGGTCATTAATTTTTCTCACCAATTCGATGCACTGAAACACCTGTGATCTTCCGAAAACAGTCTGACTTTTGCACATTTTTCGACCGTGGACGGAACAACATTGTCTTCTACTTCTGTGGAGTGGACTTATATTTCCGTCGCACACCTCAGAGTGCTTCTCTGTCACTCCATAATGTCCTTCGCATTCTCAGCTCCACCTGGGATGATCAGCAGCTGTGGAGCCTTCACCTTCAACCTATGTCTTGACTTGGAGCGCCTGCTGTCACGGCATTTGACTGTGTTATCTCTCTGAATATTATTATGTTCCTATGGACCGTCTCTTCCGTAATCTAATGGGTGGCGTGGATTGTCACTGGAGCGTACTCATCAATACCCTCTGTCCCTCCACAGCCTAAAAGTACATCTGCGAGGGTCTGTAACCCACGACCAGTCGCATCATGTCCGTCAGATTCTCTTTCGTCGCCTGCGTGTGTGGAATTATCATCACAATTTGTGGACGGCAAACTGACTTCATCTGGAACCCATGTTCCAAAAAATGTTCAAATGTGTGTGAAATCTTATGGGACATAACTGCTAAGGTCATCAGTCCCTAAGCTTCCACACTACTTAACCTAAATTATCCTAAGGACAAACATACACACCCATGCCCGAGGGAGGACTCGAACCTCCGCCGGGGTCAGCCACAAAGTCCATGACTGCAGCGCCCAGACCGCTCGGCTAATCCCGCGCGGCGAACCCATGTTCCCTACGTTATTTTGTCATTCATGTATCCCCCCAGAACGACAACGTGAGCAGTATGTCTTGCCATGGATTGGCCTGACTATGGCAGATACTGTCCGCAATATATGCTTATCTTCGCACTTTGCTGTGCAGCCATGTTCGGGTATGTTGCCAGAGACTTGCTGCGGAAATCCTTGTAACTACAGTTCTCTAAAATTGTTACGTCAAACCAGGCAGCCTCCTCTTGGTCAAGCGTCTGCGGTGCAGCAAGTAAGGCATTACATTCCGCCACTCCTTTCGCACGCAGATACTCGTCTCAATTCTTTAGGTACGCCGTCGGCTGGGTGCTACGCGTTCGGCTGAGCTTAGGCAGTGGTATGTCAACCCCTTGCATCGGAAATACGGCCTGCAAATTCGTTGGCGTGACCTGCATTGCAAGGTCACTACCTTGTCGTACTGCAAACTGTTCTTCCTCGAGGACTGACGCTTAGTTAGTGTTTCCTTGGTCGATTTTCTTTCCTCATCAATGCACTCGGAAATGTCAGTCATCTTCGCGTTTACCAGCTTTCCTAAGTTGCCACCCTTCGTTTCACAGTTTTTTCTCACCTCCTCCAGGCTGTTGGTGACCTGCGACGGTTTTTGGTTTGTGTCCCGAATTCGCGCCTAACTTCAGCGATCTGCCTACCAGTATTTTGATGTATTAGCTCAGCTCCCAGTCTTTCAAATCGTAGTTTATTCTCCTCCATCCTCACTGTTAACTGAGATGTGTGGTTTTATAATAACGTGAGAATTCGATCAAGTGGACCATGAGTTTCTGTATCCCGTATTAAGGTACCACGTGTTTCTGCTCTCACCCCTGAAGTTTCCTCATTTGGCCTGTCGGTATCTAGTGTACTCCGACTTTGCGTGCTCTCCTGGCGTTCCATTACTCACACCTGAGGTATCCTCCATTTGCCAGTCGGTTTCCGTATCTGTAAATCATCCTCACCTCATGTGCATAGAACGCATAAGCATAAACAAAACGTATTCCACTGAACGAATTGACGCAAACAGTACGACGCTGATGGCAACACTGTTGGCAGCAATCAGAACAATGGAAACGTGAAGCAGAATACTGCAACAACGAACTACAGGTTCTGAAACTACTGCACAAAATGGAGGGAAGGCTGTGGGAACCGATCCTAAGCACACTAGCTGCCGTTGCGTCTACTTCATACTGCACATTTGCGACGCATTTAGCACTCACAAACATACCACACCTGCGCCTGACACAAACAAAAAGAGGTCATAATGTGCTAATAAAAGAATGGGATGTTAATGATTTCTGAGTCGGGTCGGAAAATTTAGAAGATTTCATGCGAAAAAATAAGTGAGAATGAAACCAAATTGAAGCCAAACGTAGGGCGTCAAAAATGTAGTTAATCCATCTAAATTCTCTGTGATACCATACAGTATGCGAATTACCAATTTGATCGCCCCACCCAGGGAGACAATAATGTACTGAAATGAGAATTCATTCGATCTCTTGCGTAAGCTGACATGCAGATTACAAATTATCATGTCCCATGTTGGGAGCCAGTAATTAAGTGCCATCAATAGTTAAATGAAATCAAAGAAGCAAAATGACATGATATTAGGGGATGGATAAGTGAATGAAACAGATTGTATATATGAAAAAATAGATGAAACGACTACATTTATTTCAGTAACGTTTACACACAAAACACAGTTAAAAAAAAGAAAAAAAGCGAATTTCAGGGACCGATTGGCTGGGCGTGGACGCGACTCGGATATTAAGAGGAATGAGGGAGGAATGGATCATCTCATGATTCTTCGAGTGATCTGTCGTGTGGTGATGGCGGGAATCGCTCGGTCGCGACGATGCGACGCCACAGAGCTGTCCCGTAGCGAGTCGGCTGCTCTCCTCGGTGTCTCGCGGCTGTGCAGCGAGGGCGCGGGACGCTTTCCGCTTTGACAGGTCGCCATGTGTTGCCGTAACCGAAGCAAGAGTTATCACGCTGTCGGAAGGTGGATGCAGTTGACGAATGTCAGAGACCCCCTGACCTCTTGCTTCCGCGCTGTCTCATCGACCGTCACTTCTGTTCTCCTCGCCGGCCGCGGTGGTCTCGCGGTTCTAGGCGCGCAGTCCGGAACCGTGCGACTGCTACGGTCGCAGGTTCGAATCCTGCCTCGGGCATGGATGTGTGTGATGTCCTTAGGTTAGTTAGGTTTAAGTAGTTCTAAGTTCTAGGGGACTGATGACCACAGCAGTTGAGTCCCATAGTGCTCAGAGCCATTTGAACCATTTTTTTTCTGTTCTCCTCAATCTGCTAAGCTCAACAACTCCTCGAAATTTTCTTCCTCTCGGTGTTGTCTTTAACGGACTAAATTTGCATCGGCGCCGAATGACTGTTCGCCGTTTCGTGATCACGCTTCCCAGAGGAGGACTAGTGTGTGATGTGTGGATCGAGAACTGGCATGTTTCTCCGAGTTCCTCTGTCAAGGCTGTTCGCAAGGTTGATGGCAATTTGTTTCGATGTTCTTCTCCATTTCTGTGTTGCTTTCAAAGTAGCTATCCAACACTTCCTTGTAACGCCAATGTCTGCGTAAAGCCTGCATGGTCTCTTGGATGTGCTTCGTATAAGAATCTGCTGGCGTTTGCAATTTATAAGCAACAACGGCGTCTGTACGTATACGTGAGTAGCAACACAGCAAGGCCTAGGTATCTCATCCACACAATATGAAACATGGATGAGGTAAAAAGCGACACAGAGAATGCAACAATGCTCTCCACAAAAACGCCCGATCGCTCAGTAATGTACAGTCGGACGAACTTGACGATACGAGGTGCGGCTAGAAAAAAACCGGACTGATGCTGGAAAAAACATTTATTTACAGTTATTTACAATTTCATGTTATCTCCTTCAATGTACTCTCCTCCTCGGTCTCTACACGCTCCATACGAATTTTCCACTGTTCATAGCAATGCTGCAGATCATTTTCGGTAAGTCCATACATTACTTCCGTCGCTTTTTCTTTTACTGCTTCAATAGTCTCAAATCTAGTTCCTTTCAAAGCTGACTTGACTTTAGGGAAAAGAAAAAAGTCACAGGGGGCCAAATCAGGTGAGTAGGGTGGATGATCTAAGATGGGAATGTTGTGTTTTGCCAAAAACGTCTTCACTGACAACGCACTGTGAGCTGGGGCATTGTCTTGGTGAAGGATCCATGACTTTTTTCTCAACAAATCGTTCCGTTTTCTCCGTACTCGCTCACGTAGGGTAGCCAGGACGCTAATGTAGTAATGCTGATTCACTGTTTGTCCCTCTGGTACCCAATCAATGTGCACATTCCCTTTTATATAAAAAAAACAATCATCATTGCCTTGAATTTCGATTTTGACATTCGTGCTTTTTTTTGTCGTGGAGAACCAGGAGTTTTCCAATGCATCGATTGGCGTTTAGTTTCGGGATCGTAAGTAAAAAACCACGATTCATCGCAAGTAATAACATTTTGTAAGAAGGTGGGATCACTTTCAATGTTTTCTAGGATGTCAGAACAAATCATTCTTCGGCGTTCCTTCTGTTCAATTGTGAGACACTTTGGAACCATTTTTGAACACACTTTGTTCATGTTGAAACTTTCATGAAGAATCTGCCCAACACTTTCCTTGTCAACTCCTGTTAACTCAGACACTGCTCTGATTGTTAAACGGCGATCTTGTCGAACAAGTTTACCGATTTTTTCAATGTTTGCATCAGTTTTTGCTGACAATGGTCTGCCAGTGCGAGTGTCATCACTGGTGTCTTCGCGGCCATCTTTAAATCGTTTAAACCACTCAAACACTTGTGTTCGCGATAAACAATCATCGCCGTACACTTGTTGTAACATTACAAACGTTTCACTTGCAGATTTTCCTAGTTTGAAACAAAATTTGATGTTAACACGCTGTTCTTTCTGTACACTTAACATTTTCCGACGCACAGACAAAACGTCAACTACTTAAAACAGACGCCACGAGCAGACTGAGTGCAGGAGGCAGATGAAACTCGAGCAGTAGGCGGAGCGAGAGTCACGTGACTGGCCACGCGACTTTCAGCCTTATTGCATTCGTTTTATTCTTTCACCAGTACTAGTCCGGTTTTTTTCTAGCCACACCTCGTATAATACGAGGGTTATTTGGAAAGTAAGCAACGATCGGTCGCGAAATGGAAACCACAGTGAAAATCCGAAAAAGTTTTGCACAGGTGTGTTGGGCAGTGTCTCTAGGATGCCTGTCGATCGCGTTACGTTGTTCTTTTTAGTTCTGAGCACACCGGGAGCACAAAAAGATACCTACAACAATAGTGTCTCGCACCTAGTACGAGGGACTGGTGAGAAATTTCGCCTGAAGCAATGCAGCCAACATTACATAACTGTCGTGCGGTTTCTTCTTCAACACAATTCTCAGCCGCATTCTGCAGGGCCAATCAAGATGCTCCTGCATCGTTTTCAATTGGATATGTTTGATTACCCACAATACAGACTACAATTGTCTCCCTCTGAGTTTCATCTCTCCTAACATGAACCGCTGGTTATGATGACAACATTTTGGCACAGACAACGAGCTGCAGGCCAGCGTATCGAATTGGCGGAAAGCACTGGCGGCTACCTTCTATAACGTGGGTATTGGAAAGTTAGTACAACGCTTTGACCCACGTCTAAATCGGATCGGCGACTATGGGGATAAGTAGCTGGAAGTTGTAGCTAACTGTTGCAAATAAAACAGTTTTGGCTTTCACTTTGGTTTCCGTTTTGCGCCCTATCGTTCCTTGCTTTCCGAATAGCCCTAGTATAGTACGCTGATGAGGAGCTCCGCGTAACCACAGAGGTTAGAGCCGAGACAGTACCAGAGTTGAAATGCAAACACACTCATTGGACAATATCACACGCAAAACTGACCGGGCGTATATAACAATTAGAAAAAGAAAATGCGAGGCTTAGGTAAGAAAACAAAACAAAACGGTCCGTTCGTTCGCTAGAGTGGCAGCCACTGATCCACTAGTTCAGACAGTCGCCAAAAATCTAAGAATGGGACCACCCAAGCCAAGCTAAATAGCCACTGTTCATCAAACCCAAGGACAAGAGGCACCCAAAGATAATACAAATACGTCTGACAGAGCTAAATGACCCAAAGAAAGAAAAGATTAAAAATCAAGACAATGAAGACAGCAAACAATATAGTCATAAATGAACCAGAATCAGAAGAGCAAATCAGTAAGATCAAACTAAATTCTTTGCTAAATAAAGAAATGATATGCGAGCCACCTAGCAAGCTAAGATCAAAAGTGATAGTGTATGACGTACCATTTACCACGCCAGAAAGTGAATTATCTTAGTCACCGTACGAACAGAACTTGGAGGGAACGACAGGTAGGAAGCAATTCTTAGAAGAAACAAGAGTCTGGTTTAAAACAAGCCCAAGGTAGAAGCTGACAGTAAATTACATACTTGAGGTAAGTCCAAAAGTCAGAGCACGATTGGTTACGCAGGAATGAATATACATTGGATGCCAATCAATCACTGTGAAGGACTACGTAGCCAACACTGAATGCTAAAACAGCCACGACTAAAGGAACATTGCAGATTACTGTAAAGCAAACAAACAGACACGCTTCCATTGTGGAGTGTGTGAGCATCTAAAAAAAGAACTTTAAAAATACCAAGTGAGCTCCACTGTGAATTCCATGTGCGAAAAGGAAGGATTCATGCAGCCAACGAGGTAAAGACTATGCGACGTGTAAAATTTTCTTGGTGATGGAAATTCAAAAAACCGAATATGGATTCTGAATCACTGTGTAATCTTCTGGCAAGCATCACAGAGTAAAAGCAAACGGAGCAAATATCAGATCGACAGTTGAAGAAAATTAAACACTGTCCAGGAAGAAAATTATTAAAGACGAGCCCACTGATCAAACGGATTGTAGAATTATCTGTCACCTTTGCGAGGAATGGAAACCTTCATCGGAAAGAAAGCGAAATATTCAGGTCCAGTGTGAAGGACAGAATGAGAAGAGACATAGCGACACAAACCGGAAACGTGACTGACCGTATAGACAAGGGCGATAACGAGATGGACAGTAGAAAGGCCAATAGTAAGAAGAATGGAGAGAAGGAGTGGAGTTTCTGGAAGTGGCTAAGAAGAAAGGGAAGCAGTGAACAGACAGCATGTCTACCTCTAGAAAAGCAAGGCTTAAAGAAGGACAGACTATCAAATTGAGAAAAAAGTTAAAGTGTAACAAATGCAAGTTGTGACAGCACGCATCGTCGATGTAGCGAAGTGTGATAGCAAGAGGATATGCACGCATTAACGGTAACGATAAGACCTGGTTAGGCACAGAGATTGAACCACAAATTTTCCTGTCATGGAGGAAGCTAATCATATTCAGTTCACTGCCAACAACGTGCCTACAAATACGAAGGAACTGTAGACTCTACTTGACTTTGTCTTTAGGAGGAGTTACTTGATACTAAGCATCTGAACAAGCATTTAGTAATGACACACTGCCGAATTGTATATGACTGCATGTTATCCTGACCCCATAACTATTAGCTTACTGGGTTCCCATATAACTCACGCACAATCAAATTACGCCCAACGTCATTGCAACAGAGTCAAATGATTAAAATCGGCCAGATGAATGCGATACGCAGTGCCATGGTGATACAAGAACTGGGGAAAGGGTTAGAGGAGTTTGACCTACACATACTATGTATACAGGAGCTATATTCCAGAATCAGAGCATTATTCCGCATGCCAATTATAGCAAAGGTCATAACATCAGGTCAGATTCCAATGGCCGCGACTGTGGTACCATACAAAGACATAACAGTGATAAAGATACATCACTCTGTGACGAACACGCGGTGACAGTAGAAATAATGACTGCCTTAGGAAGATTTCACATAACTAATGAATATCTTCAGTACATTGAGGAGATACAACCACAGATAGAAAACCTAAAAACAGGAGCAATACTGGGTCGACACTACAGCCACATTTTCGTAATGGTCGCAATTGCTGAATGAACATTGTGACACAGCAGAGTAACGGACGAAACAGGACTCTGCCTTCAGGGCTTTATACAAGAACTTGTCCTTCATGTCATGAACAGGCCACTCAGCCCACCTACTTTCCAAAATCACGCAGGTGCGGCAACAAATATAGATATCACCCTCGCAAACTCAAAAGTCAGCCACCACATTTACTACTGGAAGGTCTGTAATGTATGGCCTGCCCTGTTCAAAAGGCTTAAACAGAGGGACTGTCCAAGGTGACTATATAACAGTCTCCGAGATTACTGCACAGGCAAGCAGGTGCAGTTAGAATGTCCTGGAAAGAACACTGTGAAAGACATTACAAAAGGCTGTCCAAAGGACTATTTTGTGGTCCAGAGTTCTGGAAAATTTGTAACAGAGCCATTACTGAAGAATCTTAAGAGTATAGCGAACACTAGAGGCTGCATTGCCCACGCAAACGATCTGCTAATTACAGTATCTGCTAACACAAGGGCTAAATTAGATGGAAACAGTAGGGTAGTTTTTGAAAGAGTAAGTAACTGCTGCGTAGAACACACACGAACGATAGCAGCGTACAAAACAATTTATATGTTACTAAAAGCAAGATTATCAAGAACAAGAAATCCCGTAACCACAATAAATGACCAGGAAGGTCTTTCTGAGACCATGACAGTCGTCTCCCAATCTCTATACGCTGGGTGGCGCGGCAGCACAGCCCCTGTAAATCCCGAGTTGCACCTCAGCGCGCCGGGACTAAGCATCCAGACAAATGAGAGATTTAACTTGGTTTTAATACCAAGTACAGTAGTGTAGCGTAGTGTAGTGCTGTAGTGTAGTCCAGATTTATAAATTTCAATATATGTGATCTATTAATGCCGTATAGTGTAACACACAAGTAATGTATATCTTCTGGACTCCTGATGGCTAAATATCTAAGCGCCAGGTGGCCAAATGGAAGTATGCAGACTACTTTTACTTATTATTACTATTTTCCAGCCTTAAACAGCAGAATGCTTAGTTATTACTAACACATCGGAAATTATGTTAAAATAATACGTGCTTAAAAAATGGTTCAAATGGCTCTGAGCACTATGGGACTTAACATCTATGGTCATCAGTCCCCTAGAACTTAGAACTACTTCAACCTAACTAACTTAAGAACATCATACAACACCCATTCATCACGAGGCAGAGAAATTCCCTGACCCCGCCGAATACGTGCTTAATTCATGTCAAAACATGTGCAACATTCTGTCGGTTCTTTTATATAGATAACAGAATAAGGGAAATAGCAAATAAATAAATAAAACGTGCCAAGCAAACATATTATTAAGCAGGCTGACTTCTTTCACAGTTCTTTAGTTTCACACGCCTCCTATGAGAATTCTTGGTGCTTTGGGTCTACGCTCTGTCCCAGGGGCCTGTGGGGTACTAGAATACTCGACGTGTTCTCACTTTTTAATGTAAGTAAAAATGACTGCTGCCAGGTAGATGATTCACACTCCTCCATGTATGTAATCTTGACGCTTTTGTATCTATGCTCCGTCACAGTGGCTGCAAGAGCCCATCAGTTTTCAGTACGGTTCTCATTGTCTCCAGGCTCTTCGCAAGATGTCTTTTCTTAAGCGAGGCTAGGCCATCTTCTGGGCTACCATGTGCGCGTTTGCAGAACGCGTCCCTGTCGCTCGCTCTGTGGGGTCCGACTTTCCCCTCCTGCTGGGCCGCAGGCACTTTGAGAAAGTGGCCACCAGCGGTGGTATCACAGTTCATTCCTTGTATCTGTCAATTAAGCACGCCTGGACCAAAATACAGGTAATCGGCTGTTTGACCGATTATTGATATAGGTGTATCCTCTTTCCTCCTTTTGGCTTTCTTTCCATCCGTCCTTAAAACGCTTGTTGTCCGTTATTAAATTTTAAGTAAAAACTAAGATTTGATCGAATTTCGTATTCGTACCGGAATGTGCGCAAATATTTATCAGTCTTTAAATCTGGCAGCAGTCGCGCATCTGGATCTGAGTAGTGTGATTGGATCGCAACTGATTACCCATTAACATAATATTGTGTTCCCTACTTCATTTGTCAAACTTAAAATACCGCAAATCATCTAATGTCTTTAACGCTTGGGGTTGATATTCGATTGGTTTTTAACATCTGCGATTGTGTTTTTAAGTATTTCGAGGCAGAAGTTTCGCCTGTTCTAAAACACTAAGCGGACACCTTTCTAATTGTGTATCCTCTTTTGTATCTCTGATATATTACCAATTTCTTTTTTTAACGTTCTCCTCCTGCTCCAATTGTGAGAACAAGACTTAATTCGATCTACCGCTTCTTTTTCTTCGAGCAGTAGTTTAGTCCGAAAGGGTTTCCGTTAATTTGTGTGACGAGGTAGTTCCTTTGAGTGGTTTCTCACTCGGTGACGAATGCTGGTAGAATTTTTGTGTTCCAGAGAATTGTTATGTCATTGCGTGGACCTCTTTTGGGTAGGTTCGTTTTAACCCTATAGTATTTATTGTGGTACTAAAATCTTATCTAACTCGCAGAATTACGAAACTTAAAGCTGATTCACCGCTGGTATTCGAACGGGGTTTTCCATGTGGTTGATTTTGGTACCATCAGGTTTTACTTTATTAGTTACCGCGAACGAATATCTTCTGGACTGACTGATTTATCAGAATGATCGTGATGCGTGTGACAGGTGAGTGGTTTGAGACCACGTTAGCCTAAACTGATGACGACGCCCTTAAAGTTATGTTACGTGAGAGTGCGGATTCCTCGTCCCTTGTACAAGGACACTGTGCCCGAAAATCTCGAACTTTACACAATGTGATGCACGTTTTAGGTTGATTACCGGAATTTATTAAGGCGCGCGTACCTGATGCATCAATATAAGGTTGGATATGTTTCTTACGCTCCATTCCCAAAAGCCACACGCCATTATCAAAATTGAATAAAATGATGGAATTCCATTGATCCTACTTAATGGGATGAATCCTACCGTACATCTTGAGCGCATCACGTATTTATCTAAAGGCACTTCGGGTGATCGTACTCACTCCCCTGAAAATACCTCAGTCCAGTATAAGAAACACGTACCTCACATGTTCCCCATTTTCAATAACAAAATAAGTTTTTCCGTGTGCTGCGTCAATTATAGGTGAACATACGCCAGTGGTAATAATATTTACATTTGTTCAACTGGAAAGAAAATAATATTTTAACCCCACAACCCTTAGTGCTTCTCTGTAATATTTTTCGTAATCATTAGCAGTCTGTTTTATCTATCCTCGGTCTTTCAATTTCGAATGGAAACGCAAATCTCACGCTGTTACACTCAAATGTCACCATTACGCCGCTATCTTGTTTAGAATTGCTGACATGTTAACTTTCGACATTTTCCTCCCACGCGACGCAAGGCAGGCCTCCTGTAGGTACTGTTTCGAGCAAGCTACTGAACCGTTATTTTACCAGTTGACGCAAAGGTCACTTGGAGAGTCCTCTGCTGGCGACTATAAGGAATGAAACGGGGAGAAAGAGATTTTATTCGTGCCTGTTAAAAGTTATCTCCAATCTTCATCATACAAATCACGCGTGATGCCACCAAACCACTAAAGGCCATGTTTGACTGGTTTATTATTTTGATGTACAAGAGGAAGCGCCTCGCAGGATGAGATTTATGATTCCCTGAAGATGGACTCTAAATTTTCAGTCCACTTCATTTCCTGGCTGTGTTCTAATCTTGTTGTACCGCATCGCCATTCTCAAACTACCTTAGCTACGCATTGCCCACTTTCGACATGCCTTAACTTCCTCAGATCCTACAATCCAGCGCAGTCTGAATGAGAATTTCCCCTATTTTTGTATGAAGTAGAATTAAACGGGCAAAACCGGTTAATATCTAGTTCTTAACCACTCACTGCCTATGATATTAGCACTGAAACAGTTTAATAATTAACCACGGCGGAGAAGAAACGGCATTCTGAATAACCAGTTAATTATTAGATAGCGGTTTATATTCCATCCCTGCTTTTGAAACGGATATTGTACTTCTGTCTTTGCAGCGGGACGCGAATGTGCTTCGTTCCAAAGAAGCTCCGATGGTCAGAACGTGTGTCTACGAAGCTCTAACGGAAAATTAAACTTTTCTAGAAACTGCGTAGCTCGCGAAATGACACTGCGGGATTACCAAATAATTCGGTTCTAATTTCCTTTATTCGACTGCTGCTAAGGTTGTAACGGGACATCCTCCTCTAGCATTACTTTTCGTCAACATTAGTTGTCGATACCAGTTTTTTTTCGAATTTAGAACAGTTCAATATTACCTCAGTTGCTTTTATAAAACTTTCGTATAATTTAATACACAGCATGTTATATTCCAAGCTAAAATTTATGAAAACGAATTACTTCATAAAATGTTTTAGTCTCGCTGTTATAATCGACAAGTTTTAGTTCTGAACGTATAGTTAAAATTATTTTTTAGAAACATTTAAAATTAGGGACTATTGTCACATTTAAAATTTTTTATTATTAATTACGCAACACTGTATTGTTCACTTCTGAATTCATTTATGAAATAACATTCGAAAGTTATAATGTAACAGCCGGCCGAGTGGTTCTAGGTACTTCAGTCCGGAACCGCGCTGCTGCTACGGTCGCAGGTTCGAATCCTTCCTCGGGCATGGATGTGTGTGATGTCCTTAGGTTCGTTAGGTTTAAGTACTTCTAAGTCAAAGAAACTGCTGACCTCAGATATTAAGTCCCATAGTGCTTAGAGCCATTTGAACGATTTGAATAATGTAACAGAAGCTAGTAGAAATTCATTTGTTAAGAAAAATTGTAAACCCTTTGGAATATTGTTCCTTCCGCGGAATGTGATATTCGTAAGCATGTCTCTGATGTGATCGGACATATTTTTCTATTCTTAATGTGAAAAATCTAAGGATGAAGTAAATTTTAGAAAAAAGATTTACGTAAAGACGAAAATTCTGTAACAACAATCTTCAAATTTTTTTAGATCACAGCAACCGTGAGCACCTAAAATGCGGTACTTTCAGCTTCAAGAATGAGACCCCTAGACAAGAAGAACTGGAGCCAACTCTATATGACAAGCTAAGCAAACTAGAAAGTTTATTGTAATCGTCGCTCCTCCCAAATCTTCATGAAAGACTAATGTGGACAATATATGGAATTATGAAGGAGGAGTGAAATCACAAGATCGTGCCTACAATAAAGCTTTCAGTTACTTTTGATTATTTTTAGAAGCAGTTGAATTGGAAAGATAACTGTGCAACGCTTAACTCTTAACTTATCTAGGGATCACTTTTGAAATAAATCTCACACATCTCCAAATGACTGAGCCGCATGGTCGTCAGAGCGCGTTAACACACTGCTTCCGGGATTCGGGGAGGCTGGTGAAGCCCAAAACGAATCCGCCTGGTGAGCCGGCCAGCCTAGATGTCCTTTTCAGGCGGTCTCCCACAACCAAACAGGTAAATATCGTCCTGGTACCTACGTCCTGCCTCAGATACACGCTACAGAATCTTTCAGAAAATGTTCTCTCACATGAACATGATATTTACTCTAAGCACAGACAGTTGGGGTACACAGATTCCGTCCTGGTGGGCTGGTGGCATCGGGAAGGAAATCTGGCCACCAACTGTCACTATCATTGCCAAAACTCAAATAACAATGCAGAACCCGTAGTAAAACTGCAAAAGGCAAAGAAGATGACGACGAAGAAGAATATTTGTAACAATTCATCGATTACATAAAAACTAAATTCTTTATTGAAGACATTTGCTCTTAGCAACAAATCTTGGAAAACGCTAAAATCGATGGAGATGCCAAGTCGAAAGGAATATTATGTTAACGTCTTTCGTTAAATATGGAGATCATTCTTACCAAATAACTTGTTCAATAAGAAACACATCACCAGTTTGATTAGTATAACATGACAAATACTATCAAAATTTTGTTGTTAGAATAAACTAAAATTATGGCTTGTCATGTGATTTAGTATAATAATCCCGGGGGACTAAAATTAAAAGCTGCCACAGCAACTATTGGAAGCTCTGTGATGCCTTAAATAGCTGAAACGATTACGTCATTCTTGCGGAATGGGTTTATATTTAAAGTTAACTTCCAAAATTTAGAAAAAAGGAGCTGAGAAGCTTTTCCGATTTCGGAAGTGGTACGTAGGGTAATAAGTTTCCTGAGAATCAGATAAACGATTTACCCCTCTTATTACAAAACACTTGTTTTAGTATTAAGCGAGGAAATATTTATTTTAGTATTCTGCTGCTTATGTGACGTCATAGCCAGTACAACACTTATCAAAATTCATGATGCAGCACCACACAGAGAATTTCGGTATTCCTTCACTATGTTATCAGCATATAAACTGATACTAATATTAGCGCTGCAAACGGAGTCTGTTCAGCCGCAGAGCAGTACTTAACACAGCCGTCTCTTCAATTACTCCTTCATGATTCTCATCGGAATATTCTGAAATCCTAAGGGCGTTGTTAACGCGAAAATAGGAACTGAGTTAGGAGAACACTGCAAAGCGCTAGCACTAACACTGCAACCCACACTCAGCTTCATCGAACTCCTTCTCTTACTTAATGCTTTTCACTTTTACAACAAACCATCCTTAACTGTGATGCCGTAATCATTAACAAGGGCCAATATGTTTGTTCTTTAGATTATTGTGCAATGAAGAACAGTTGAGTTGAGAATTACATACACCAGAAAGTGCGCTATGTGATCAAAAGTATCCAGACATCCCCGAAACATACGTTTTCAATATTAGGTGCATTGTGCTGCCACCTACTGCCAGATACTCCATACAGCGACCTCAGTAATCATTGGACATCGTGAGAGAGCAGAATAGGGCGCTCCACGGAACTCACGGACTTCGAATGTGGTCAGGTGTTTGGGTGTCATTTGTGGCATACGTCTGTACGCGAGATTTCCACACTTATAAACATCCCTAGGTGCACTGTTTACTATGTGGTAGTGAAGTGGAAACGTGAAGGTACACGTACAGCACAAAAGCCTACAGGCCGACGTCGTCCGTTGACTGACAGAGACCGCCGACAGTTGAAGAGGGTCGTAATGTGTAATAGGCAGACATTTGTCCAGACCATCACACAGGAATTACAAACTGCATCCACTTCCACTGCAAATACTGTGTCAGTTATGCGGGAGGTGAAAAAACTTGGATTTCATGGTCGAGTGGCTGCTCATAAGCCATACATCGTGTCGCTAAACGCCAAACGACGCCTCGCTTGGTGCCAGGACCATAAACATTGGACGATTGAACAGTGGAAAAACGTTGTGTGGAGTGGCGAATCACGGTACACAATGTGGCGATCCGATATCAGGGTGTGGGTATGGCGAATGCCAGTTGAACGTCATCTGGCAGCGTGTGTAGTGCCAACAGCTAAATTCGGAGGCGGTGGTGTTATGGTGTGGTCGTGCATTTCATGGAGGGGATTTGCACCCCTTGTTGTTTTGCGTGACAATATCACAGCACAGGCCTACATTGATGTTTTAAGCATATTTTCGCTTCCCACTGTTTAACAGCATTTCGGGGATGGCGATTGCATCTTTCAACACGATCGAGCACTTGTTCATAATGCACGGCCTGTGGCGGAGTGGTGACACGACAATAACATCCCTGTAATGGACTGGCCTGCACAGAGTCCTGACCTTAATCCTTTGGAAAATCTTTGGGGTGTTTTGGAACGCCGACTTCGCGCCAGGCCTCACCGACCGACATCGATACCTCTCCTCAGTGAAGCATTCCCCACGAAACCTTCCGGCACCTGATTGAACTTGTGCCTGAGAGAGTGGAAGCTGTCATCTACGCTAAGGATGGGCAAGCACCATACTGAATTTCAGCATTATCGATGAGCTAGGTGTCCGGATACTTTTGATCACAAAGTGTACTTTCTGCGGTTGTGCTAGTTTTTATAAGTTATGATGACAACTGATTCTCTTTTCGTTGTCATTATAGCGTGGAATCGAACAAGCACTACTTCTTCTCAGCCTTTTTAATCTACGTTATCGGTTTCTGCACATGGTTTTCTTGCATTGTTCGGTTTCTTAATTTGAACTGTTATACAGTTCATAATATACGAAATGTCGTTGTTGAGCTTCCTATTTCCCACTATGACCTGCGTTGTTGCCCTTTTCTTTGTTTCTCGGTGTTTTAGAGGTGGCGCCAATAATAATTCTCTTTGAATGTGTTTTGTGTCTACAATAAAGACATAACAAGCAGTAGTATCTATTATTGATAGCCCGGCCCCGGCAGCTGAGTGGTCAGTGTGACGGAATGTCATTCGTAAGGTCCCGGGTTCGATTCCCGGCTGGGTCGGGGATTTTCTCCGCTCAGGGACTGGGTGTTGTGTTGTCCTAATCATCATCATTTCATCCCCATCGACGCGCAGGTCGCCGAAGTGGCGTCAAATCGAAAGACGTGCACCAGGCGAACGGTCTACCCGACGGGAGGCCTTAGCCACACGACATTTCATTTCATTTCATCTATTCTTGATGTGTAGAGTATAGCTACTTGTGGTAATAAATAAAAGAATATTAATAATGCGTAGAGCAGATGGTGAATGAGCTTTTCAGTTTGCAGTTGTAACGAATCTTGTCTCATTAGAGCTTTAACACGTTAACCGAAATGTTCGATTCCGTATAAATTGTTGTCACACTTGGGTTAATTTTCTTACTTAATTTATATAATCTTCATCTGTACATATTTCTGATCATATTTCACTGGCAAAAAAATATGTTTCTCTTAACAGATTTTCATTACTCAATCGGTCTTTTACCATGAAAATTAGTAATAATAATAGTCAATTTAAATTATCTAAAAATTAATTTACTGTAAACATAACATTGTTCTGCTTCAATTTACAGCAAAAAACTTTCTGTCTTCATTTATAATTTTCGTAACTTTACTATCGATAGTAGTGTCTTGAAAGGAGGATATAAGACGAACGTCAACGAAAGCTAAACGAGGATAATGGAATGTAGTCAAATTAAATCAGGTGATGCCTAGACAATTAGTTTGGGAAATTAGACACTTAAAGTAGCAAATGAGTTTTACTATTTGGGAAGCAAAA
This sequence comes from Schistocerca americana, assembly GCF_021461395.2. Lineage (NCBI taxonomy): Eukaryota > Metazoa > Arthropoda > Insecta > Orthoptera > Acrididae > Schistocerca > Schistocerca americana. The sequence continues at coordinate 706,006,836 of NC_060130.1, read as the reverse complement.
TAACTGATGATGGTCGAAGTAGAGAGGATATAAAATGCAGACTGGCAATGGCAAGGGACGTGTTTCTGAAGAAGAGAAATTTATTAACATCGACTATAGATTTAAGTGTTAGGAAGACTTTTCTGAAAGGATTTCTATGGAGTGTAGCCATGTATGGAAGTGAAACATGTACGAAATTGGAAATTTGTGGTAAAATCTTATGGGACCAAACTGCTGAGGTCATCGGTCCCTAAGCTTACACAATGCTTAATATAACGTACACTAACTTACGCTAAGGACAACACACACACACACACACACACACACACACACACACACACACGGCGTTGTGCATTTTGAAGACACCGTCACGAGTGAACGCTGCTTCAGCCGACCACATTTCAGTGCTTATGAAGTCGTCGTTGGCTTGTTGTTGTTGTTATTGTTGTTGGAACCATTCACTGAATTACATCCGAGGACGGCGGTCTGCAGGATACAGGTGCTCTTTTAAAGAATGGTAATAACTGTGCAGCTCACTCTCATGTAGAATGCCAACGACCGTGCCTTGCGAGACACGGAGCTGCCTTGCTACGCTACGTGCACTTTGCTGGAGTTCTTGGTGTATGACCTCTAGAATGGCTTCCTCAATAGCTGGAGTACGGCGAGTCCGTGGATGAACTCTGTAATGGGATGGTGAAAAGAGATAACCCATCTCCCGATGGTGAAGCTCGAGGCGACGAAACGCATATTTATCTGGATGACGTCAACCAAGATATCTAGCAGCATATTCACGAGCGGCATCAGGCTGGTTATCAGATGCACCAAGAACCAGAACCATATCCACATATTCATCGTTTGTGTATGCCATACGTCTGACACACCATTTTAGAATAACATAAGAAGAAAATACGATATATGTGCGAATGTATATGGAGGCTGTAACGGGCGCATTACTCCGCTAGCAACTAGTTCCTGTCTAGTGAACGGCGCATACCGTGTTAAACACGTTATTAATCACAGCGGGCTGTTCCGCCTACGTCCATCACCTCTCTTACATCTCTTGTTCTGCATGAATCTTCCCGGCACTGTCAATTGTGAAATGTTGGTTATCGAATTACACTGTTTCCCTAATGGTAATAATAATAATAATAATAACAATAAACCCCGTGGAGGCCCGGGAAAAGAATAGGCCGCCGGTATGTTCTGCCAGTCGTAAAAAGCGACGAAGAGAACAAACCACTAATAGGGCTAACCCCCCTTTTAGTGTGATTAGTTGGTTCAGGACAGAACTAAAGAAGCCTCAAACAAGCGCCGTCATGGTCGGGGACGACGTTTGAACCCTATGCCCACCCACAATGGTAACGACACTGCTAGCCAAATGGAAAATGATTTAAATCCAAATAGAGGTGTTTTGCAGGATATGTTTCCTGCAACCACCCTAGAAGGAAAACAAAGACAGAGGATGAGATGGTCAGATGAAGTTAATCGACACCTCATGTTCTGTTATTACCAAGCAACAAACCTAGGAACCAACACAACTGGATACAGATCACAAGTATACACAACATTTATTATCAGATACCCAGAATTAAAATTTTTAACAGAACAACGACTAGCTGATCAGATCCGTCTAATAATAAAAAATAACAGGATACCCCAGTCAGAATTAGAAAACATCAAACAAGTACAACAAATACTGGAACAAAATAATGTGCAATCAGAAGAAGAAGAAGAAAATACAGTAATGGACTCAAACATCCCAGAGAAAACAAACAAAGAACAAAACGCGTCAATTAAACAATCAGAGGAAAACGAAATATTAAGACAGCCACCAGAACAAGCACAAACAGAACTCAAAGTGACACACATGTTAGATATAGAAGAAAATTTCAGCTGACATATATAGAATACAAAGACACAAATACAGACATTAGACCATTCTTGCATAGACCGCCAAATAACCCACAAGTCGAAACAACAATAAAAACTGTCAGCACAATCATACACAACAAAATAAATGAAAACACAACTATGGAAGAGTTACAACTACTGGTTTATATAGGAACACTCACGACGCTAAATATACACAATAGGCAGAGATCAGAACCAACCAACACACAGAAGAAACCCACAAAACCAGCATGGCAACACAGGCTACAGATCAGAATAGAAAAACTGAGAAAAGACATCGGACAGCTAACACCATTTTTTAGGAAACGAAATGTCAGAAAAAAACGAAAAAGGTTAGGTAAAATCTCACAACAAGAAGCGATAGAGCAATTAGATGAAAAGAAGCAGAAATTACAAGCATTGGCCAAACGACTTAGAAGATACAAGAAAAGTGAAAATATAAGGAAACAAAACCAAACATTCAACACAAACCAAAAGAAATTTTACCCGACAATAGATAACACACACATTAAAATAGACAATCCACCAAACATAATAGTCATGGAACACTTCTGGAGCAACATATGGTCAAACCCGGTACAAAGTAACAGGCATGCACAGTGGATACAAGCAGAAACAGATACATACAAGATGATACCACAAATGCCTGAAGTGATAATTTTGCAACATGAAGTCACCCAAGCAATTAATTCAACTCACAATTGGAAAGCCAATGGAAAAGATAAAATAGCAAATTTCTGGCTAAAGAAGTTCACTTCAACACATTCACATCTAACTAAATTATTTAACAGTTACATTGCAGACCCATACACATTCCCTGATACACTTACACATGGAATAACTTATCTGAAACCTAAAGATTAAGCAGACACAGCAAACCCAGCTAAATATCGCCCCATAACCTGCCTACCAACAATATACAAAATATTAACTTAAGTCATTACACAGAAATTAATGACACATACAACACAGAGCAAAATTATAAATGAAGAACAAAAAGGCTGTTGCAAAGGAGCACGAGGATGTAAAGAGCAACTGATAATAGATGCAGAGGTGACATATCAAGCTAAAACTAAACAAAGGTCACTACACTACCCATACATTGTTACCAAAAAGCTTTTGATAGTGTATCCCACTCATGGTTACTATAGATATTGAAAATATACAAAGTAGATCCTAAAATGATACAGTTCCTAAACATAGTAATGAAAAATTGGAAAACCACACTTAATATCCAAACACATTCAAATAATATCACATCACAGCCAATACAGATTAAGCGTGGAATATACCAAGGAGACTCATTAAGTCCTTTCTGGTTCTGCCTTGCTCTGAACCCACTATCCAACATGCTAAATAATACAAATTATTGATACAATATTACTGGAACATACCCACACAAAATCACACATTTGCTATACATTGATGATCTAAAACTACTGGCAGCAACAAATCAACAACTCAACCAACTACTAAAGATAACAGAAGTATTCAGCAATGATATAAATATGGCTTTTGGAACAGCAAATGTAAGAAAAATAGCATAGTCAAGGGAAAACACACTAAACAGGAAGATTACATGTTGGATAATCACAGCGACTGCATAGAAGCCATGGAAAAAACAGATGCCTATAAATATCTAGGATACAGACAAAAAATAGGAATAGATAATACAAATATTAAAGAAGAACTAAAAGAAAAATATAGAAGAAGACTAACAAAAATACTGAAAACGGAATTGACAGCAAGAAACAAGACAAAAGCTATAAATACTTATGCTATACCAATATTGACCTACTCATTTGGAGTAGTGAAATGGAGTAACACAGACCTAGAAGCACTCAATACACTTACACGATCACAATGCCACAAATATAGAATACATCACATACATTCAGCAACTGAAAGATTCACATTAAGCAGAAAGGAACGAGGAAGGGGCTTTATCGACACAAAAACCCTACATTATGGACGGGTAGACAATTTAAGAAAATTCTTTCTAGAACGAGCAGAAACTAGCAAAATACACAAAGCAATCACTCATATAAATACATCGGCAATTTCATAACCACTTCTACAACCCTTTAGATCACATAACATCAACAGATACGAAGAAAGTTAAGTGGAAATTGAAAACACTACATGGGAAGCACCCGTATCATCTAACACAGCCACACATCGATCAAGACGCATCCAACACATGGCTAAGAAAAGGCAATATATACAGTGAGACGGAAGGATTCATGATTGCAATACAGGATCAAACAATAAACACCACATATTACAGTAAGCATATTATTAAAGATCCCAATACCACAACAGATAAATGCAGACTTTGCAAACAACAAATAAAAACAGTAGATCACATCACAAGCGGGTGTACAATACTAGCAAATACAGAATACATCAACAGCTTGCCTTACAACATAAACTTATAAAACAACACGTTCCCACATACAAGTATGCACCACAAAATGTACTGGAGAATGATGAATACAAATTATACTGGAACAGAACCATTGTAACAGATAAAACAACACCACATAACAAACCTGACATCGTACTCAACAATAAAAAGAAGAAATTAACACAACTAATCGAAATATCCATACCCAATACAACAAATATACAAAATAAAACAGGAGAAAAAATTGAAAAATACATCCAACTGGCTGAGGAAGTCAAGGATATGTGGCATCAGGATAAAGTTGACATTATACCAATTATACTATCAACTACAGGAGTCATACCACACAATATCCACCAGTGCATCAATGCAATCGAGCAACATCCAAACTTATGTATACAACTACAAAAATCCGTAATTACTGATACATGTTCAATTACTCGAAAGTTTCTAAATGCAATATAACATATACCGTACAGTTAAACGGAAGTCACGCTTGATCAAGGTCCGCGTCACTTTCCATTTTTGACCAGACCTAACGTCTGAGAAAAGAAAGAAATAACAATAACAATAGTAACAATAAGCATGGAATACTAAACAGTATACGCTTACTAGAGCCAGTGTGGAAACGCAGAATTAGTGGTTCCACACAAATGGTAACGGAATTTGGAAATTATTTGTAAAGCAAGTTGTTAGTCCTACTGGTGACGTAAGGCCCTAACGGAATGTAATGGATCTGAATGTGGCAAGAATAGCAGTCGGTACTAATCGATGGGACCATTGAGAGAGGGTAGAAAGAAAACAGATTTGGAATCCAGTAGATGCAGTGGTGCGAAACAAATTCGCGTCCACGATGTGCTAAAAGGCTTCTTTAAAAGGTGAACAGTGATAACGATTGTACTTCCATTTCTACGTTGGTAGTATGTAAGTGCAAATGCTTCGTAGAAGACTCATTGTAATCGCTATATGACAGTTAAGACGCCAGAAACCGTACCACGAAGATAACATTGAGTAAATAGAAACAAATACAGCTCGACCCAGAATAGAACCCTTGCTCTCCTGTACGCAAACCCAAAATGCTAGCCAGTGCACCAACTGCACAGTACTACTCTCATCTAATTATGGAGGTAGTCATCGTACATGTGATTCCAATGTTCAATCATTAACGTCCATATATTGCCGGAAATATGTGCAAGGCGAAATTTTGTGACGGAACTTTTTGTATTGCTAGTAGGTGAGGGCGATCGACTTCGCAAGATAAGCACTTTTGAGCTGCAAATATAATGTTTCTAAAATTACTAAATTATTTAAACGTTATTCATACTATGAGACAGTAAGTAGAATGTTATTATTTTTGCCCCGTTATATAGGGACAGGAAGCAGTGAAGGACATTGTACACTACACTTAATACATTCTGGTACTCCCTCTGGTATTAAGCATCCATGAAACAATCAGACGTGGCCTACACAATGGTCTGGTGGATTCATAGTTTATTTGTATGTTAAACGTCTGTTTCGGCAAGTGAATACCACCAGGCAGCACTGTGGTTTGGAATTATTGTTTAATATTTTGTGCCCCCCCTCCCCAACGGTTGGATGCACAGTTGCTTTAGTCCAGGTTACAAAAACTACATTACCAGTAAACATTGTTTACTCAAAAAATTTTACAAAGCAGTGATCGAACAAGGTCGCAAGACCATTATTTACTATTTGATTTAAATTTGAGGTGTTGAAATTTTTCATGATGGCATTCGATCTCTGATCTTCCCATCTGCCGGATCGATTTCATCCAGCATGATTCACTTCCATCATCTCGATTCTTTCCCCAATTTGTTGGAAAATTTGAAAATTTATGGTAAGTTCCTATAGGACAAAACTGCTGAGGTCATAAGTCCCTAGGCTTACACACTGCTTAATCTAACTTTAACTTACGCTAAGGACAACAAATACACCCATGCCCGAGGGTGGATTGGAACTTCTGACGAGGGTAGCCGCGTGAACCGTGGCAAGGTCCCCATAGACGGCGCGGCCCAATAAGTTGAACTCATCACCGTTTCCATATATGTGGGTTTGAAATCCAGTTCACTAAATGAAATTGGATGTCATTTCTATTTGAAATATGCGCAGGTCACACTAATGAGCTAGCATGATTATAGGTGCAAACTCTGAATACAGTTACAGAATAAAACGTTTAGTCATGGCATTTAAAGTTTAAAAATATGCGCGACTAGCTGCTGATGAATACAGGATTTATTTGAAGCCCCTTTACGTTACATAAAAACACCGCCAGCTTCCTCTTGACTTGCTTCTAGAGCCAGAGTCATTGTGAAAACTTTGAAATTGGTAGTTACACCATCGTCTTACCTTATCGACAGGAAAGAATGCAGCATCTGCCAGAACAGGAAATATGGAACTAAACACTGTTTCCAATATCACTTGTAAATAATTCTGTCAAAAACTCATAGCCGAAACGCAATAATGAGCAACTGTTTTGAGGTTTTCAGAGAGCGGTTGACACGGTAATACGTTGTTTTTGCTAAGGCTTATTTTATTAACTGCTATATGCGGAACAGCTGTACACTCGAACGATGCTTAACAGGCTTTTGAGGAAACCATTAAAATGCAATGATGCTCCAATTTACGTACAGCCTTTTGTGTCCATAAATTTCTGATGAATCTCATGTTCAGAAAAAATAGAGTTCTCTGTAAGTACTGAATGAATTGTGCAAATAAGTCACACCTATTTATTTTGCTGTCATCGACACTTCATATTATCCTAATCAGAGTTGTACTTGTTTGAAACTTTACTTACTATAAGAAATTTGAGTTTGCAAGTGATGAGGTCTGACGCATGTCTAAAACCGTGTTTTCTGGTATTTGCAACAGCGTGGTATTATTTTGCATTAGGAACGACTGCCATAATGAGCAGTATTTCTTGATGTTCTCTTAAGGTAACAAGTCTTTACAGTCGGCAGGTGATTAGTGGTCCTGCTAGGAAGTTATTTTATGTAGGCTGTATAAAAATTATGTGGTCTGCTCTTCATATAGATCGTATTCTTCTTCGCATAATATGTCTGAGTCTGTGGAATGAATTAACCTAACCCATACATAGGCGAGACATTTTGTAGAAAACAGGATCAGAAGAGAAACCCACTGTAACAGTAAACCACCCGCCTGCTCAAAAGTAGCATTGTAACACAGTGACACAGCTAGAAGGCCTACAAAAGCCCGCAAAACTTCAGACTACGTTCCGAATACGCTTCCGTTTCTTCAGAATGTTTTGACTCAACCGCTTCGCTATAGAAGCGTACATTGATGTAACAGAGTTTAAAAATATTTACTGGTTTTATGACGTTCATTAATTTTATTTAACATGCAGAGATCACTGTAACATTGGAGTTATGCGTAACATGGCACTGAAAAAAACATCCAGACATCCAATCTCTCCACAAAACCGTAATTCACCTCTTCCAACACTCGTACTAGAACAGAAAAAAATAGCCTACTGGAAGAAAAACAGTTGATAGAAAAAAAGACAATGAGGGAAGTCGCATAGCGACCATGACACTGAAGTCGTTTTCGAAGATATGGGTACAGAAGATCTGTAAGGTCAGCCAAAAAAACGATGTTCAAGGATTTTCTAAATTTCTTCAAGTAATATGTGCGTTGGTTTCCTTGAAAAATTCGGTCTTCCTCTAGTTTCCCGCCTCTATTTCTTTTATAAATTTTAAAGAAATCAAGAGCTTGGGTCATTTTCTCTTGCATGTCGTGGAACTACACTTCCAGTGATGCAAAATGCGTCTTCATTAAATCGTAATTAATTTAATAGTACCAAGATATTCTGTGTCTCTGAGCACTATGGGACTTAACATCTGAGGTCATCAGTCCCCTAGAACTTCTTAAACCTAACTAACCTAAGGACATCACAAACATCCATACCAGAGGCAGGATTCGAACCTGCGACCGTAGCAGTCGTGCGGTTCCGGACTGAGCGCCTAGAACCGCTAGAGCACCGTGGCCGGCTAGATATTCTGTCATCTCTTCTGTTCATAGACAGCTCAAAATGTTCATATTCAAGTCATATGACGAATGACGATACAATCATAAGACAAATGAAATATAAAAAATTTTTTACACAAGGTCTAAGAATCACCACCATAAATTTTATCATACATACTATGACATGTTTCACAGTAGTAAAATTTTATTCAATGTCAGTGCCAGAAAGGGGTTCATGTGAACTATGCATTGATCTGAAGCACAAGAGTACTCGTTAATTCCAAATGGGGTAAAATGCCAACAGACAACTGATGAAAACTACTTTTTAGCAATTATGGAAAAGTCATGGTTTCACACAGCTGTATTAATTAGTTTATTTCCCACTCAGTTTCAGTCATAAAAAGACCTTATTTAGGTGTATTTTGACATAATAATCAAATATGTAACAATTCATAATCGGTATCAAAAATTATGTTACAAATAACATCTCCATTGAACTATAATGAAATATCCCATATACAGTACAGTGAAACTGTGACGATGCACATAACAGTAAGTAGTAGGGAAAATCGGGCCCTGACTCATTTTCATAGTGGGGGTTACATACATTTAGGGGCAAACATAAATTCAGGGACAAAGAAGATTGATTTATGACCCCCTCCACCTCCCTTTAACCTATTGTTATACTAATTGGCTTGTAATTCTCTAACAGTTGTTTTATGACTCCCTGGGGATAATGCATTCTTCTGAGAAAGCCTTCCCTTCCCCTCCCCACCTCTCTGGGTGATCCCCACACTGTTACAAACACACTTTCGATATCAAATTAATTGACTAATTAATTAAAACGATAAAAATTATTCACCCCTGCCCCCAGTCCTCCCCCCCCCACAAAGAAAAAAATTGATGGGAAAATTACTCAGTCTGTGCAGAGCTGTTAGTGTAGAAGGCGCAAGCAATACCCAGTTTAGCAATTACATGTCCTAATTATGTAATTACACTGCTAGAGATTGGTGGTGTCTTGTTGGAAAATTTTCGTGTGTGTTGTCACTTTGACACACGGGGATTGACTAAGCTATTGCACAATACCACCAGCAGAGAACATCCCACCCATTTTCCACTCTCCCCTCACCCCTCCCAAAAAGACTGACTGGAAGAATCTATGAGCTGCTGGACTGGAAGGATCCTATGACAGGAAATTCAATTACATAGCAAAGGATATACTGTTAATTTATAAAATTCAATTTCCATGGGTTGGATCTCTCTTTTCTTTGGATGGAGAATGTCACCATTCTCTGGTGTTTCAGAAGATGCAGTCTTGTAAAATACTTGAAAAAAGTGATTGAATATATCACATTTTTCCGATAGCGCAGGGAATAACATCATCGAACACTCACCACACATAATTACACTGTCACAGATCGCGCTAAACGTATCTGGCGAAAAAACTGCCAGTCACAATGCTGACTGCCAGGTCAATCCAGCCACACTGTTTACACCCACGGTCAGGGACCACTGCAGCTGTGACACCGCACTAATCCTCTGAAAACAAAGCATCTAGTAGCAGCACCCCTTTGTAATTTGATACAAGACTCACTTCCTGCCTCTGTCTCTGAAACGGTTGCTTTTTGTTTTTGTGAAGCAACATATGCAAACACACACTAACAAAGATGTCTCCCCCACCCCTTCACCCTTGTGTCCACCTACCCTGACCCTTCCCCACTCACGCAGACCTGGCACTGCTAGTCAGTACATCCCTTTCTTCTCACACCGCCACTGCTATAGAAACTGTAGCAGACGGATGAAAAACATTCAAGTAGAAGTAGGTAGTATCTGCTGTGTGCCATACTAACTCCACCTTTGTACTGAACATTATAGTGGATATATGGTAAACCCTCAGCTGCGGATGTCTTGGAAATATTTCCTTACTCTGTCAGATGGATTGAAAATGGAAATTTGTGGTCAGGACTTTCGGATTAAACTGCTGATGTCATCAGTCACTTCGTTTATGCAATACTTAATGTACCTCAAACTAACTTACGCTAAGGACAACGCACACACCCATGCCTGAGGGAACACTCGAACCTCTGACGAGGGGAGCCACGTGACCCGTGACGAGACGCCACAGACCGCATGGCTACCCCGTGCAGCTCAGATGGATTCACTAATTAATTAAATCCACACCCATTGTGCATGGCCCATTTTTCCATGCATCCCATTGGTGAATACTAGGACTGGTATATCTGGCAGGATTCGAGCCCGCAACTGGCCAGTTTCCAAAACCTGCTTTTCCCCCTTCCGGATTTTTTTCCCTTGGTGAACACTGGCACAGTTAGATCATTTCGCAGGAAGTCTTTTACGTTGGAGGTAGCTGGAAACTTTACATTTCAGCTTAATTGCATGCTATACCCGTAAACAATTTGTGGGAGAGGCTGGACAGATGCTTGCTCACAGTATCACTTTCAGAAATAATAAATTGATCAATCGCAAATTTGATGATTTTTAAAGCACTATAGAACTCTGAAGTTCATTTTCCCACTTCATTTAGAAGGAGGAGAAAGGGTCTACTCCATGATACAAGCCTACTACAAGCCGTAGTCCACTGCGATGTATCGAGAAGCACTAAATGTGGTACACTTAAGCCACAATCTAATCTGTAGTAGTAGTTGTCATGGCTAAATGTCGGAGATCGCTGTAGCACACGCACTCATGTCCCGATGTCCACACACAGTGCCCCAGGCCAGATGTCACGCATGGCGAGTTGCCGCCATGGACGCACGTCTCAGCGATCGTGGCACGTCTGCAGCCGGACTCGGCCCGCCAGAGAGGACCGCCCACTCTTGGAGGGTTTCCAGGATGATTGGAGGGTTGGAATTCAGATGTTATCAATATGTCCAGCGCCAACATTCGCCATATTGAATCTTCTCAAATTTCTACGCAAAAATCGGAGAATTCTCGCAACACACGCGATCACGAAGACTGCGCGATGTATGCTGAATATCAGTTCACTATTCAGCTGACCAGATGGCGACACGGATAGGTCAACTGCATCTTCGGCCCCCACCTGAGTGCTTTGGAGGTTCAGTGACAGCTCCCGCCTTAAGTCGGAAATGTCAATTCGTTCCAATCACCGGATACCCCTGTCATGCACCTGAAGACCAGGCAGGATCGTCTTAGGAAACCAGCAACATATTTATCATTGTAATTATAATGAAATATTACGATTTTAGCCCCAATCTGGTGATTTTCGATAATGAGCAAAATATCGGAAATACCTTCTCCTGACGACTGTGGCTCTGAAATATCAAAAGCTATACCGTTACTATGACTGGGCGTAATTTTCTCACATAAAATCTTTCATCCCCCTTACGTCTAATGATGCTCTGAAACTGCACTCTCCCATGTCAAATCTATACCTCCCTTACGACCAGGCAGTGATTTTCTTTGCACATGTCTGAACCCTGACAACAGTAACTTTACACTGCATATTACACATTTCAGACAAGCCCTGCAGTTATCGTTTATATGTGTGTAGCACCTGAAAAAATTATGATATGTCCACACACCTGCTAGGTGTCTCTATTCTCTTCAGTTCTAGGAAATTGTTTGGTGTTTAAGTCTTCCAGTCAGCACTTCCGGAAGGTGCTGCATCCTGCGAAGACTCTGTCAAACATGTGTTGTAAAGTACAGGCGTCTGGCACTAAGTGATAATCAACAGCGCTGTGGTGAACGAAAGTGTTGGAAAGACATCACCGACATGGGTAGGTGTACTGCAATAGACATAATAGTCGATACTACAACAAAGAACATGTGAGGATCTGCTTAGGGGAGCTGATGAGAGGACATTCAGTGTATCCATCGTATTACAGCCGTATTGTCCGTCCTGTTTGTATACTATAGAGTATCCACTTGTACCCTTGCACTGCTACATTGTGCAGCTGTTTATGAAACTAATATATCAGCCCTTACGGTCTGATATACTCTTGAATATGTTGAAATTGTAATTCAACATGTCAAATCTATCCTCGCCTTGTAACTAGACATACGTTTTTTTTTTACATAAATAGTAATAGACCCCAGTTGCAGCACCTGCACCTCAAACCAGTATACCAAGATGGCCCAGAATACTGCGCTCCCATTGACCAATAGTGAGTCCAGTGTTCGAGAAAACTGTGTTCGTACTGGCTGAAGCTGAACGAGCGAAGGTATGTAAACCCTACCCCCCCTCCACTCCCAGTCTCATTCTGCCTTCATCCTCCGCCGTTGTGTGAGGTCGACTGTCTTGTTCTTACTTGTGTGCATTAATCATTAGTTTGGTTCGTCCCTAATACAACATGAAGCGTTCAGCAGCATCAAGCAGCAACAGTACCAGTGGCGGTAAGCGGCAGAGACCGCTAGAGGAGGATGGGGAATTACCTGGTAAGTGCAGATTAAAATAGAGAAATGCAACTTTTCTTGCACTACGAAGTTTGTGGTAAATGAATGCTTGTCGTCTTATTGTTTCAGCTTATCCACCGAATCGTCGATGAACAAAGTGCTGAGATGCATCAGCGCTAGCAACTGCAACGACAGATGCATCAACCGCAGAAAAAGTAGCAGTCATATCGTCGTAAGTATAAATTTTCTTCTTCCTCTTCGTAGTATATGTAATATGTTGTGACCAACCTGTCTGAGATTGTAATAGATGATTTTGGGGGACCAAAATCGATAAAAATAGCTTTCTCACTGGGAATTTCGTAGTATTGAATTCATGTCATCTTATTGTTTCAGCATTTGCCCAGTGGATAATTGACGATCTGGATGCTGAGAAGCAACAGCAGCAGCAACAGTGTCGTAAGTAGTACATTTTTTCTTCCTCTTGTTATTATACGTAAATTATTTCTAAAATTTCATCATATACGTAATATGTGGCATATTCTGTGGTAATGCAGATGATTTCTAGAATCAAAACTGAGAACTGTAACTTTTTTCTCTAAGAATTTCGCAGCGTTCTGAATACATATTCTAACATTCTGCGTGGTGTCTGTCTGTTTTAAGTCGTGTCTCCCTACCACTTTCGCGAAACGACGCTCTGAGTGTGTTTTTAAGGGAATTGTCTAGTTTGAACCTGGGACCTGTTGCTGGTAAGGAGACACATGACCACATGTGACATGTAGAGTTCAGTGAGACTAGCGATGATATAACCAAATACTTAATGATTTCAGCGTCAGCTCCATTGCACTCCCTGTAAAAGAATCTTAATACTAACTAAATTTAGTGGAAGGGGTTCAAGGCTTTCCTATTTTTAGTTAGCTGGTAAAATAACGTCGAAAAAGCAGTTAAGTTTACCATTGGAAATTTTATTCTACTCACAAAACATTGTTTATAAATTGCACTATTGATAAAAGGAAATGCTTTAATACAGGATGATAAAAACCAACTGCGTTCAACAAAAATGTGAATGAATATTTCTTGAATGGGTTTCCAAGTTCTACAATGGATCGAGGGATGATCTATGCCATATCACATCTATAATCTAGGTTTAAATTACGTTTTACAAGAAAGAAAACTATCAAAATGGTCTACAGTGACCTTCAATTATCTTTAATTACTTATCTAACTTGTCGTAAATAACAGTGGCTGATGTGACTTCTCAATAACTATATAACAGAAAAACCTTCGCGTTTCAGATTTTTACTTCAAGTGGCAAATGTGAACACCATGAGCTTTAATTGACGATCGACACTAGTATTACGCAAAAAGGGGGTTTAACAGATGAGACGTCTGCAGTTCTGAGTGAAGCTTTATGCGCTGTTATGCAGCATCGCGTGCGTTCATTACCTTGTCGGTGTTCGTCAGGGGGCGGTGGACAGCACAGCTTCATTCACCTCGCCGTCTCGGAAGCAACTCCCTCTTAACTTCTCCTTACTACAATTTACCGAAGTTGGTTTAAAAAAAAACTATCTGGCTGTGTTTTCATCTGACCAATCAGGGTCTCAATGTTAACCTTAAGCTCTGCCTACAAAAATTCTGTCTATCCAATGAGAAACGTTATACTTTTCGTAGTGGGGCAATGTTTTTAAAGTTTGCAACGTAACAGAGACGCGAAAAAGTCTCACGCTAAAACTTGCAGCTGGTGTGGTCCTTTTAGTGTTATCGTAAGTTCTATACTGTTCTTCTGGAGGGCTCTATCTCTTAACATGGGCTGGGGGGTGGTCCTGACGTAACCAGACGCGAAAAAGTCTCACGCTGAAACTTGCGGCTAGGGTGGCCCTTTTAGTGTTATTGTAAGATCTATACTGTTCTTCTGGAGGGCTCTAGCTTTTAACATGGGCTGGGGGGTGGTCCTAGCGGTTAGCTGGTGACGTGGGTGTCCGTCCCTTATCGTAGTGCCATCCAGCTTAACACGGTTCTGCTCTCGGCTTCTGTTCTCGTTTCTCCCCTCGGAACTGCGTCTGTCTCACGGTGGGAAGGTATGACATGCATTTAGGCATTCTTGTGTTAGTCTGTTGTTTTCCGTTTGCTCACTCGTTACTCGTATTACTTTGGTTAATTTAATGTCACGATTTATTCGGAGCTATGTGACATACTACTGGATTTGCTTATCATGTCAGGGTTTTAATGGAAGGTGTTGGATTTGCCTGACACCTTACAATATTGGCATACTGTTACAGTACTTGTACAGCGGATACCTGACCAGCTAGATGCTGAGACGCAGCAGCAGCATTGTAAGTAATATATATCTTTTTCTTCTTTGTAGTACTATGTATACGTAATATATTGCTGTATGACGAAAATTTCATCTTTTATACAATATGGTGCATATTCTATGTTGTTGTAAACAATTTACTGGTAGAAGAAGAAAAACAGGGAGGGGTATTTGCCGAGGATAAGCAAGAGCCATCGCAGATATCCTGTAAGTGCACATTCCAAAAAATACCTTTTTCTTGCAGTAGTTTGCGTGTGTACATGTTTTTATTATTTTATATATCTGTTAGATAATATCAGTGACCTGAGGGAGATGCCACGGAGAGAGATCGAAGTAGGATGTACATACTCATTCTGCCTAAAAATAACCAGTATTCTTTCTTTCCTTGCAGCAGCAGGCGCTGTCGAATGTTGTACTTAATTTTCGTTATTCTGCTTCTCTTCTACAGTGGTCGCGTCAGGAGAACAATTTCCGCAAATCGCTATGGCATAGGTACCGGGGGCTGGCGAAGCTTGCTTTGCCAAAGCAGGGCCCAGTGAGGCTTGCCTCGCCAACGAGGGCGCCGCTAGTCCAGCAGGAAGCCGCTGCGCCCTGCCGCCACCCCCACATCAACACAGCTCTGGCGTCCATTGGCCACCCTCACTCCGGCAAGCGGTCAGGGCAGTAGCTGCAGCTGGCCCGATACCTCAGCGTCTTCTCGTCTTCCACCTTCTCGTGCTAACCGATCTCGCTAGGTACAGTACATCGCCCTCAACACTTCACTACAAGCTGCTTCGTCATCTAGTTGTAGTAGTATTAGTTGTAATAATCGTGTGGCTAATGTGACTAGCACTTCCCTCTCCCGTCCCTTTACTCAGGGACATCAGGTTATTGTGGTGTGCGTACTGTAAGACCTTTGGTACACACACCATCAGATGAATTGACTTGTCGCTCTAACGAAGTAGGCGAGTGTCAGCAATATGTCTCGTGGTCTTATTGTGGCGTGTTTATCTTCTGCCATTAGGTCAGATGATAGAAATGCTACTTGCACGCTTAGAGTAGCAGATTGACAGTGACCAACTTTAAACAGAACTTCATTAATTTTCACACACATTTATTAAAATAATAAATAACATAGACGTTACATAACTTGATTCTGGATGCTGTTTCCAATTGACAATCTGAAGTTCCTTTGGTCTTGGTATGTTAATCTTATTCTCACATATCTCTGATACTTGACAAAGTGTCTATTCATTTATCTTCATGGCTATGTACAGAAATATGATAATCTTATTAGGCGCAGACTGAAACTTGACTATAGACTGGTACAGACTAATGCAGACTGACTAATCGGAGGTCTGTACTCTTGTTATAATACCTCGCGCAGTCAGGTATCACTGCGCAAGTGTGATCCATGAGGAGAAAAGGTTCTACGTTAGCAGCAATCTCATTGGCTGCATTACATATTAATATGCAGATTGGCGGAAGCAGAATTTGGTCCGTCTCTAAGGCAGCGCCATCTCGTAGCGCGGAGACGGACGAGCACTGCACCTGCACTGTTGTGCTTAGCAAGGCGCGCTCTAGTGGGAAAGTTGTGTACTCGCTAACTACGCGGAACTATGTATGCAACAGTTATACTGTACCGCACTTAGAATACTCAATGATGTATATAAGGATTGAATCTCGTTCATATAGGTAAGAAACAAGGTTTGCCTTGCCTTCACCTTCCTAGTTTCAACTACTTTTCAAGGTCATCCAGTAACCCACATCACATACAAGCAGATCACCGCAAATAGCAGTACTTTTCTTTATAGTGTTTGGCAGGGTAGAGATAATTTGAAAGCAAATATTCTTGTACAAAATCCGTATTAGCTTCTATATATACATTTATACACAGAAAACAACTCCTTCTTTTTTTTCGCTTCGTGAGTTTTTATAACACCCATCTCAATTTTTATCTGGTAACTTAAATCTACATTGGGCTCTCTAATTCTTTTCCCAACCAGTAATTTGACAGGTGCAAAGAAGGTATGTTCTCTAATGCCAAAGCAGATGTTAATTTTTCTGCAGACTATGTCTTTTATGGCGTTAACAATTAGCTCTGTTCCTTGGGGCAGTTCTCCTAGACGAGTACATTCGGCCATTTAAATCTTGCCTCTTATACCTTGCATAATACTGTTGTTGTTACACTCCACTTCTTTGCGTGTGTACGCTTCCAGCTCTTCCGCCGACATTTTTGTGGAATTTTCATCTAGAACTTTATAGTTCAAATGGCTCTGAGCATTATGGGGTTTAACTTCTGAGGTCATCAGTCCCCTAGGACTTAGAACTACTTAAACCTGACGACATCACACACATCCATACCTGAGGCAGGATTCGAAGCTGCGACCGTAGCGGTCGCGCGGTTGCAGACTGTAGCGCCTAGAACCGCTCGGCCACTCCAGCCGGCAGAACTTTATGTTAACAGTTTTTGCAAATGAGCGGTCATTAAATGTCGTTATACCGTCTGTTTTAAGTTCTGTAAACGGTTGTTCTGTTGATAAACGTGGATCACCCAGTCAAGCACACTTAGATTACTGCAATGTTACCATCCTTTTTAAGCAAATCCAGGTGGGAATAAAGATTTATAAATAGGTTTTTCGTGTGTCCATTATATAGTAAACGTGCTCCAATCCACCTTTGTCTCCCAGGACTCTAATATAAGGCCACTTACAATTGTTATTAACAATAAATGCAGATGTTTTATATCCTCCAGTGGTAGTCATTTTCCACCACACAAGGTTTTTAAAGTAGTATGTAAACCTTGCCTGTGTATCAGCAATAGCTTCCTTTTCCAATTGCTGTTCTCTTCGCCGTATACTCCAGTTTCCGTTTTCTGGCTTCAGTCCCTTCCATTTCCTATTTTCTTTTTTGTACACTCACCACATTAACTGCATTTAAAGGCGTAATTTCTTTAATGGAGAATGGCTGAAGTCTGTTCAATACAGTGCTTCTTTTCCTTAAGGCTTCTAGAATAACATTGTTTGTGGGTACCAGTCCTAACTCGGCGATCTCTGTATCTGACGGTATTGTACAGACCGATGTCATGGATTGGGAGACATATGTTTCTCCTCCTTTAATATAGCACTTTTGTGTGATACTTATACTGTCTACGTTGGAGTCATTGTTAGGAATCTCCACCTAGTTTACAGCTGGTTAATTAAAACTGTATGCAGACAGTGCGTAAGTTATAAGCTTTTCTCGGTCTTGAGAGTCTGGCAGACTTACTTATACACCAGTCAGTTTTTGGGTATTCTTGTCACCCCAGTGGAGAAACTGGAGAACGTTGTCAAACATCACACAGCAGCTATTCTGTAAGTTATTAGGTAACTGACATCACATAGGTTTGATTAACACAGAGTGCAGTGTAGTTCATTGTAAATACTGTTTGTTGATGTTTAAAACATTTAAACTGTCTTGCATACTGTCAAACGCACGATCCATTCTGTAGCTGTATATTGTAGCCTACAGTCTGGTAATACCATGTTGTTTACCCAAGGAAGACGTAAAAGTCTGTAGTAGTCTCATATCTGTACACTTTATAAAATCTATAAGAAGATAACCAATAACTTTGTTCACACCTGGGTTTGTGTTTTGACATATGCATTTGTTATATATTTTTACTCTGCAGGTGGAAGGCATACAAGTTAAAAAGTCTATTCCAGTGGTCTTACCGTCACCCACAATCACACTGCTGATTCCCTGGCGGTCTCCTTCCATGCTGAAGTGGTCTTTTGATATTAAGTAGTCACACGTCTTGAGTTTATTAAAAATCCTGACGAAACATTGCGTTACAAATCCAAAAGATAACAGGCGTCTACACTTAGCTGTTGCATTATTCCAGGCAGCTCCCCCATTAGAACGTCCATCTGAACGTCAGCTAATTCCACTTTATATAGCAAAACCACATGATTTTCATATTTCTTTGAAATGGTTTCCAGTTGTTCCTTGCCAGTTTTATCCAATACTCCTCTTACTGTCACACTGTAGCTCTCGTGTACAAGAAATGGTAGCTTCACCTTAACACCATGTCTTGCAATGACGAACTTGGAGAATTTACTACTCTGATAATAGCTAAATGAGCCACACATCTCTTTCTTTAACTTTACATATCGTCCCTTCTCTAGCTGAATCTGACAGTCCACTTGATCACAGATTTTAACTCCCATAATGTTATGGCAAAACGGTTCTGTAATAGGAGTATGCACATTTAAATTCTTCTTACTAACGAGCGTACAATTTTCGACGTAATTTATGTTTCCAATGTCAGGAACAAGATTATCCAGGTTCTCCAGTAGTAAGCATAAACCAAAGCGTTCGTTGGTTGCTCTCGTTCTCCTCCCTAATAGCTGAGACATGTCTAGCGCTTTGGAGGTATCCATGTTGACACTTTCAACTACCACAGAAGAGTGATGGGTTGCGATTGTCAGGCCTTATTTTATCCTCTAAAGATCCAAGATGGCGGCAATTCCGGTCAAGCGATCTTCCAGTCATACATTCTAAATTTACATTTTATTCTTAAAAATATTTCTATTTCGGCGTAAAGTGAAGCGCCGGCACGACAAGCAAGGACGTTAGAGCAGAGAGGGCTGTGACACGACGCCAGCCAATGGACCTCTCTCTAGGACAACGAGACAGTGGCGATATCTAGACGCAGAGGACATGAGCGTCGTGCCGTCCGGCTGCGGCCTTGTTGAAGATTAGCCGCTCTACTAACGCTACTGCAGCGACTTAGAAAGTGATTATTTGGCTTGTGCTCGGAGTTGTCTAAGCTGAAGAGACCTTCTTATTTTGTCTGTCCCACATTGCTTGCGATACTTCTGTATTTCACAGAAGTTAAGTATTGTAATCTTTTTCTTTTCTAATAAACTTTATTAATACGATTTGCTTGAATTGTTGTCTAACAATCCGAGAAAGCAGGTTTCCTAGGCGCCCCATGTTCGACGAGTAGGCAGAACACAACAGTTTCTTTCTGTTATTTCCGTTCGTATCATGCTAATTGTTTCTTGTTCTTTCCGAATTTCTGTAATCCATGATAGTGTCGATTTCTTGTTCCATAAATACGAGAATATTTGTTTCGTTAGCCTTTCGTCTTTCATTCGGTAGATGTGTCCAACAAAGTTTTATCTTTGCTTCCAATGTTCTCTCTATATTTTTGGGGATGTACTCAGAACGTCTCATTTCCCAATCATCTTTTGTTTGTACTTTACCAATCATTTTTCAAATAATCCGTCTTTCAAGTACACGTTTTTAGTCCAGCTTATAGTTCATCGTTAGGCATTCACATCCATATAGACATTCTGTGCATACCACTGTGGTATAGCGTTTCAGTTTTGTTTTTATAAATATACATTTATTGTTTTAAATTTTCTTTGTTAAACAGCATGCTGTTTCCATTATGGGTTCATTACTTTTTCTTGTTTCTTTCCCTTTGTCTGTAGAGTAACAGTTACTTACGAACCGCATTGGAAATTAAAACTCATTTCTATTTTTCTCTATATCAATCTAGGAAGCATTGTTACATTTAGTCGAATACAAGCCACGATCGGACATAGACAACCTTATTTTATGCTTCGAGAAAGACACATGCACCAATAACCTGCTCTTCGTTTGTTGGTCATGATTTATTTTTCCCTTTCACGCAAATGTCACTTGACTTTGTGAGGAAACTACGTAGCCAGTTCCTCAATCATCTAAATTCACAAGATAAAAGAAATTATTTTGTTAAATAAATACATCATGTGGCAGAACCTACCAGAAGAATCTCGGAAGCTTCGGTATTCAGATTATGGGTTGGTCATTTTTTTCTTGTTTCTTCTTTTACCTTTCTCTGTAGACCAAGAGTAGGAGAGACGCTTCCTATGACGTCGCCCACACTTTCCTGTGTATAGTAGCCTGAATGCAACTGCAATACATTTGGTTGGTGCACCCAGTAAACAACAGGTTATAGAAGCTCCTGATGTATTTAGATGATGTCATTTTGATTTTCCTGTTGTTGCAAGTGTTGTTTTCTGGAGGTAGTACTTTGATGACACTAGCAGTAGTGGCAGGTAGTCATGCTCAGTTTGTTGGTCTTGAAGCACATTTGTGGGCAGAGGTATGATGGCATGGAAGACATTTGAAATATCGGAGACAACAGATTTATTTCATAATAGCCCGTATGGAACAATAGCGGCAGACGAACCACTAACCATTCACATTAGCTTCATGAAACTTTTTGATCTATTTACAATGTCTCTACAGAATCGATGAATAAGTTTTATCTTTGACGGTCGACGACAGTTCGATAGTTATACAGGGTGTTACAAAAAGGTACTGCCAAACTTTCGGGAAACATTCCTCACACACAAAGAAAGAAAATATGTTATGTGGATATGTGTCCGGAAACGCTTACTTTCCATGTTAGAGCTCATTTTATTACTTCTATTCAAATCACATTAATCATGGAATGGAAACACACAGCAACAGAACGTACCAACGTGACTTCAAACACTTTGTTACAGGAAATGTTCAAAATGTCCTCCGTTAGCGAGGGTACATGCATCCACCCTCCATCGCATGGAATCCCTGATGCGCTGATGCAGCCCTGGAGAATAGCGTATTGTATCACAGCCATCCACAATACGAGCACGAAGAGTCTCTACATTTGGTACCGGGTTTGCGTAGACAAGAGCTTCCAAATGGCCCCATAAACGAAAGTCAAGAGGGTTGAGGTCACGAGAGCGTGGAGGCCATGGAATTGGTCCGCCTCTACCAATCCATCGGTCACCGAATCTGTTGTTGAGAAGCGTACGAACACTTCGACTGAAATGTGCAGGAGCTCCATCGTGCATGAACCACATGTTGTGTCGTACTTGTAAAGGCACATGTTCTAGCGACACAGGTAGAGTATCCCGTATGAAATCATGATAACGTGCTCCATTGAGCGTAGGTGGAACGAAACATAAAATGAGCTCTAACATGGAAATTAAGCGTTTCCGGACACATGTCCGCATAACATCTTTTCTTTATTTGTGTGTGAGGAATGTTTCCTGAAAGTCTGGCCGTACCTTTTTGTAACACCCTGTATTTTATCTCTGTCAAGGATTATCTCTGCCGATTACATGTAAACTGCTACCACATCTTCCTTCACAGTATTTATGTAGCTCTCCGACGTCAGATCAGTCAGTCGGCAAGACTCAGCGGAAACTCGAGCGCCTCTGAAGATCTCCAGCATGTACCTGGACGAAAAGTTAGGAACGGAAAGTTTCTCTGACCGCGACCGTACAACCTGGAATATTTGCAGCTAAGACATCCGGTCATGAAAGCTTTCATTGTGTGATCATTCTGTTCCTGACACTTCATGATGTCTGAATTTATAATACTACCCGAGAGTCAGTAACAGATGGATAGAAATGATATTGGTCGATATTTTTGTGGACGATAGAGCTACCCCTCTTTGATACCGGTGTAACATTTGATTTCCGTCAATTATTGGACAATGTTTTTTTTGTTAGCGGGATCAACGATGTATTTAAATTAAATTGGTGGCTAAATCAATTTCAAACTCTGTATACAACCTAACTCTGCAGATCTGTTTTACTATGAGCGATAATTAAACCCTAGTTTTTGAGCTTTGGGAAGTTGAGGCCAATGCAGGAAGCCATTAGTATTCTCCCACGTAACAGATGTAATAGAGTTTCAGGTTAATCTTTCATTTTACGGGTACTGCTGTTTTGTTGCGATAATTTCAACGTAAAACGTTGATGTTTTCAAATGCGAACATAAGTTTTAGGTTTGGCAGTTTGATCACGAAAATGGAAGACCCCATGTTATTAAAACCTAAACTCTTCAGCCCTCCCTCCCTCCCCCATCCGAACTCCCAAAAGAAAAACGAAAATGCAAGCGGGGAAATGAGATGGAGCTGAATACATGGACACTATCGATTATAAGATGAGTGTTACATTAGTCACTGTAATTGACGTCTGAGATCTTTCTGTCTCATCTGGTTGAAATTTATTTGTACTTTAGTCCAAGACATGATTGCTGAGTGAATTATATTAGGATCGATCTTATCCAGACAAATGTTGATATCTTCAAGACACTCGAAACTCCGTCTACGTAATGGGCGTTACTAAGAAAGAAAATGAGTTTCTACCGGAATTTTGCATAAGGAGAAACTTCTAATTTGCAAGAAAGTGCTGAAATCTCGCGCGTCTCCCTCAGTCGCACCTATAGGTGAAAGGAAATCGTACAAAGTGGCACCTGAAATACAACAAACATCATTTTGGTGAGTTCCATCGTGCGCTGATAGGTGCTCTACATTTATATTCCGTTGTCAGCTTTCAGAAAGAACGATAATTTGTTGCTTAACTTTATAGTATGCCATTTCACAGGCCTTAGTCGATCTTTTAACTACAAAATATCTGAAGACCGGACCTTTGTCAGCATCCTATGTCATCCATAACAATAAGAGTGAGCACGCAAAATAATAATAATAATAATAATAATAATAATAATACTGTCATATGGCTTGGATGTCTTTCTCTATCAAACGGCGGAATGATATGACGCGTTATTTATGGGGACACCAATGGATGTCAGTTACGTTAAAATTTTTGCGATTTCCAATTGTTAGATTAATAAATCGAGTTTCGTACTCTCTTTAATACTACAAAGTAGAGCTGATTCCCAAGTTACCGTATATCTTCAGCTTTACCTATTGGTCTATCATGTGGCACAACGTGATCATTTAGATACCTGGAAGTTTATTGCCTTTCAAGGAGCCATCTGTTGGTGTTATAAGTAATGGTGCAAAAGATTCGAAGCTAGCAGTTCAGTTACCCTATACACATTTTTCTGTGTCCACAAAATTATTTTATATGGAATGAATGAAGGTTCTCACACTATTTAAGTATGACATTCGGATTTCATTAGTCTTAACACAGCAAACATAAGTGAACGAAATGTTATATATGTACTTCAACCATGTTAGAAACGAAAAATCAGCAATTTCATTCCTTCAGTTCGTAGACAATAATTTCTTGGAATTCCATCAGGTAGTTATTTTTCACACTTATTTACCATTTTTGGTAATAAACGAAAAGTAGTCTACTGGGTTTTTCTGCACGTATCTCCATCAACTCGTAACTGTGACCTTACGCCGTGGTACTTTTAATGAAAATCGATCAACTTCATAGTACTGAACGAGTAATTTACCGCACTTGTTTTGTTGTGCATAGCTGGAGAATAAAAACGGCAGAGCCCCTGCACAACCTCACAAACGACGACAGGTAGAAGTATTTTGACCAGCGGGATAGACGAATGCAGTCATATGTGAACTCATACTACTTTGCAAGCGCCCACCATTAACTGCAAATATTTGCTTAGAACACAAGTTCGGAGCATTTGCGTAGACTCCTTTGTCACGTATCTCGTTACAGCATTTTACAGCTCTCTTCAATAAAAGCACATCCAGTACCAATGGAACGATCGATTTTGATGAATCTAGCAGCAGCGTATAGAATCAGCTCAAGGTGTAATATTTGCATGAGCCGCGCAGTAACACGTCACAACAGTTAGTTACGTATTTACGCGAATAGGCCCAGGTCTTTGCCGCGCGGGAGTAGCCGAGCGGTCTCAGGTGCTGCAGTCACGGACTGTGCGGCTGGTCCCGGCGGAGGTTCGAGTCCTCCCTCGGGCACGGGTGTGTGTATTTGTCCTTTGGATAATTTAAGTTAAGTAGTGTGTAAGCTTAGGGACTGATGACCTTAACAGTTAAGTCCCATAAGATTTCACACACATTTCAACATTTTTGCCTAGGTCTTTTATGTCAGTGTAGTATGATACCAGACACAACTCATATTGTTGTACTATTAGCTAAATACTTCTGGTTTCGGGTTAATATCCGTTTGTAACTCAATTGCACGACCTTCGTAATTACCTTCCTTCATTTCACATTGTATGTTGCAACTCTCTTCGTCAACTGAAGACAACTCTAAAATATTTTATACATGCAAGAATGTTGCTTATTTCGTTTTCCAATCAAATTTTACTGGAACTTAAAGTTACAATCAAAGCGTTTTCCAATCGTTTTTGAGTTATGAAAACTTTTAAATCTAGGCTCCTATCTCCACTGACCTAGTGCCGGTCCAAAAATCTTGCCATTAATTGCACTAGAATCGGACAAATGAGCATTTCTTATTTTGTAGGCATTCCGTGTTACAATAATGATAGATGTTTATTAAATATACATTTTACTCAGATTTTGGCCGAGTACAGACTGGTGATACAAGCCTTTATTTATTTGCCATCATCTGTCTTTACTCTGTTTGAAATAAATTTGCTTTTGAGTCAGAGAGGGAGCAATGTGTGATCTACGTACGAGAGGATCAGTGATGAAAGACTCAACATTTCCGAACTTGCTGATACTTATAAAACAGTGGTCGATAAATGTAACTGAAATTCAACTTCAGATAAAAGCATAGGACGCATTAAATAATGAGCCAATCCGAAAATCGGAATTTCCAAACCCACCACGAATTTCAGTTAGGTAACGGCTTCAGAAGAGCCGTTAGAAGGTTTTCCGGATACCTCTTCATTTCACACCTGTGGATCTTCGTGTATGGCAGGAGTCCAAGATGCTTGTCTTTCTCCAACCATAAAAATTCAGTGTTGTAATAAATAAGCAGCAATCGTTTAGGCAAGACGGCATAAGCACTACTTTGGTCCCGCAGAACCTGCGAGTTCCAAACATCTGTAAACGGAAATGCTGAAATACAAGATACCTGCCGAGAAGTAGAGATCTATTTGTATAATACAGCGCAATTTCAAGATAAGTGTCCACGCTAGCTGAAAACTACAGTTTACATTTTACACTACATTCCTGAATATCTACGTAAAACTGTGTAACCGAGTTTTCGTATCGTCTCTTTATGTTCCATTATGAAAGGTGAAAATTTTTTCTGTACTATCTGCTCTCAGTTATATGTTTTACATTTCTGACAGATGTAGCTAATATGTTCAGTACTTTTTAATCATTATTATCAGAATAGACTACCGTTTAACGAATCAGAGTTACGTGTGTTTGAAAGGTTGATCGAACAATCTTCGTATTGTTTGGTATCTGGAACCCTTGACTCAGTCTAATATTTCTGTTTCAGAATTTGTTCTTGTTTACAGTTCTGCAGTAGCACGATGATCGTTCTAAGAGTATCTTTAAGGACATTTAGAGCAGCAAAATTAGTTTCTCAGTTTGAATTGTACAGAACTAAAAGGAAATAAATTTAACAAGTTCGTTAGTGTGATTAGTTGCCGAAGCAAGCACAAAATATCCGTTTATATCGCAGTTGAATTTATAAACGAATATTCCGTTGCATTGGTTAACCAAGATCAAGGATTTGCTCACTGTTCTTGAGTGTCAAACACCTCGCGCACACTAAATTTCAGAGCTATAAACAGCTGAGTTGCTTTCACAGATAGCTTTAAAGCTTCATAGTGGTGTGAATATCAGCGCACACTCCGCTGCAGAGTGAAAATCTCATTCTGTTCATAGTGGTGTATTTATGATGTTTACAAATCCTCCGAAATGACGTTTGACACTGACAAGTGCACACTTGATGTTTACGTAATAATAATTATGTCACGTAATAAATCTGCAACTATCCCAACGCAAGCCACAGAAATCGATCTCAAAGAATAGTATGTAATGATTTTTCAACAGGGAAGAGAGTGAACAGCTAGCCCACAAATATATGAGACAAATGTGAAAACCAGTCGATAGTGTAGAAGGCTATGCACGTGTTTCAGAGTAATTCCAACGAGAAAAACGTGCACCTTTCAAATTTTAGTCATATATGAGAAGTGTGTGTTGTATGTATCTTTCCTCCACTTCATTTCGTTTTCATCTTGAATTATGATACCAGAAGTTCTCAACGCTCATTGCAGGGCAACATCTTTTCAACCGTTATTGCAGAACGCTCTGTCCCAGTTATTTTAATATTTCCTGTATTATCTCATTGGCAAAATTGCAGACACACGGACAGTAACGAAAGTAAAACGTGTTATTGATCATTTTTTTCCTGTTCTTGAGTCACACGATTTACAAGAGGTTCAAATACATAATTTTTGACGCTATTAACAAGCCCTTATAGACGACTCCTTTGCTAAAACCTAATAACACGACCCACTGTTAACGATTATTCATGCACATAGTTACAAAAGTCGATAAGGAAATAAAAGTTTAATGAACGTATTTTCAACATAACACAGTATTTGCGTTCTACTAAAGTGTGTGTTTCTGCTGGTGTACTTAATGAAGAAACGCTTTCATCTCAGCCGGCCGGAGTGGCCGAGCGGTTCTAGGCGATACAGTCTGGAACTGCGCGACCACTACGGTCGTAGGTTCGAATCCTGCCTCGGGCATGGATGTGTGTGATGTCCTTATGTTAGTTAGGTTTATTTAGTTCTACGTTCTAGGGGACTGATGACCTCAGAAGTTAAGTCCCATAGTGCTCAGAGCCATTTGAACGATTTTTCACGTCAGTGCTTCAATGACCTACTCAGTGATGGCAATATATTTATTTCAGAAACTGTGACTACTTTGTCTGGACGAAACATACGAAATAATTTTTAAAATACATAATGGTTTAAAACTTGTTATGAATCTATTTCGAGGTGTCGATGATTTGCAGCTTGTAAAAAGCATGGGTACCCACACCTACATTAATCAGTTTATTACACAACCAGTTTGTCATAAACAGACCATCTTCAGGCATATGATGACATCGCAGTCATATGTGTGACAACCCATAATCACCAGCAAGCATAATCGTACAAAGCAACATCTCCAACAATTATCGTTCATGACTGAAGGTCACATGCTACATCAGTACTGTAGTAGGGGGGGGGGGGGGGGCAAGCAAAAACGATAAGAAATTGTTAGTGCAGGGTTGCATACATTCAGGGAAAATTTGGGTGTTCCATGAACCCTCCCCCTCCCCTTAACCCTGTTGTTCTGTTAATTGATTTAAGACCCCCTGTGGATAATTCACCCTTCTGAGAAACCCACTCATCCCTCCCCCTCAACCTCCTCCTCCCCAACCCCTCTCCCCTCCCCATCGCGCATACAAACACACTTTTGATAGCAAATTAATTGAATAATTTATTAAACTGATCAATTAATTAACTCCTCCCCCTCTGGGAAACGCCCTGCCCCTCCCCTTCCCATCCCCCACCTGTAAATTGTCTGGAAAAAGACTTAATCTCTTCTGGAATGGAAGGGTTGCTCGATAGGAAATACAAATCAATGTCAATTGCATAGCAAAGGACATACTGTTTATTTACCAAATTTAATTCGCACGGGTTGGATCTCTCTTTTATGTGGTGGGAAAAGCTGATAATTCTCTGCTGTCTGGGAAAATGAAGATTTCGTAAAATACATAGAAAAGATGTAGTTAAATAGATCCTATTTTTCCGCTCGCACAAGAAATACTACACAAAATCGACGTCAAAATAACTCACCGGCCATAACTCTACCGTTGAAAATCTCTCGATTCCGTCTTCGCACCGACCGATCACTCAAAAATCTACGGATACCGGTCACTGAATGCAGGGAACTATTTTGAATGGACCCGAGATGGTAATCTTGCCATGCAGCGGCCAAGGGGCCTGAAGATGGCGAAATATATCACCACAACTGGTGGCCCAGTAAAATAACAATTTGGAAATTTACACAGCTGAAAGGTGTTTGACTTGACACATGGGAAGAAAGTGAGTGAGTTCAGGAAAAATAGGGAACAACCTCATATATTGATTCCAATAAACGTAATCGTAGCGTCTACGACAGTTAGGTATATCCCATACCGATACAGGCAGTGTCATTTGAATTTTATCCATAAAACGTAAGATTTACTCGTTTGGTGTAGAGACCTTCGTTTCTCAACATGATTTCAGTCCATTTTCAGTCAGTTGCAACACAGATCCCTTCCTTGTTCGTGATGTCTTTACTGAATGGTTAAAACCAGATCATTCTAGAGATCTGAATGTAGCTTAAACATGGTCTCATTTTGTTTACGTGAAATGATCATCGTTCAGTACAATGAAGCCTTGGTTTAACGTGGGCCCTGGCGAGCTCATTACGCTGGTGTAGAGTGTCGTTGTTTATCCTGCGAACTGGAGACGAGGATGGTGGTTCCCTTTAATGAGTGCGACAGACACACTACCCGACGATACCAAAGGAAACAACGTAACCTCTGGGTATACGTCTGTCGCAGGAGATTCGAAGTTTACGCTTGCTTCTTCTTCAGTACTTCTCATTTCTGTCTCGTGAGGCCTTAAAAGAAAATTGACTAAAGTGCATTTTCGTAATGGTTTCTTACATGAATCTGCTATTGTGGAGTATATTTCACTTATATTACTTATTTAACAAAAGCGGTCGGTGAATACGCGGAGACCAGCTATTTATTACACGTATACATGAATGTTTCCA
The DNA here is from genome assembly GCF_021461395.2 of Schistocerca americana. NCBI lineage: Eukaryota > Metazoa > Arthropoda > Insecta > Orthoptera > Acrididae > Schistocerca > Schistocerca americana. Next base: position 705,977,370 of record NC_060130.1, on the reverse strand, counting down.
ACAAAATCAGTAAGAAAAACTGGTGATAAAACGGAGTGACTGCGTAGTTTTGTTGTTCTGAGTCTTGACAGATTTTCGTATACGAAAATATATTCGTTGTCTTTAGATCAACAATGCTTAGCATCGTAGAACTGCAGCATCAAATGAAGCTTCCACTAGAGTAGTACATCCATTAGTTCATTTATCACCAGCCCCAGAACGGAAATACGAATCAAATGCTTCTTACCTTTATAAAGAAGTTACCGGTACGCAGAGCGCACCTCCAGTTTCTCGTTAAAGAGAAGAAATACACTAATGAATCTTTTAGGCTTTCGAAGAAATTTCTTGGCTTTCGCTTCGTCTTCTGCTTTTACTTTTGAAGCTTGTTCGTTCCTTGTAGCGTCGCGTCATTACGCGCGGAGTACTATTACGGAGATTTTGCGCGGCTTTGTCTCCCATCAACAGCAGGGTCATTAAGACACAAAGAGAACTGAAGAACTGTGCGGCCGTGGTCGCAATTAGCAAACCGCCGTAACACTGACAGTCCTACAAAAACCTTGGGAAATCTAAATAAAGGTGATTATTCCCGACAGCTTACGCAACTGTTCCCTAATATGAGTCTTCAGACTGGCAGCTACGCTGTTCCGCACAAGTCGACGCTGATGTGGGGATAAGTGTGCAGGTCACGTTTCCCAGTTATTACACCGGAGAACACGGTTTATTGCAAAAAATCTGTAGAGGCATATGGCTGGGTTAATGGGATTCTTACGAATGCTGCTCAGTGCCTTACGCTAAACCAACTTTCTTAAGCCAAAATGCCATTAACATGACGACACCATCATTGTAAGTATTTTTCTGTTTGGCACACTGTTTGGAATCCAATATAATACAATAGATTATTTTCTGATAATAATAAACGGCTGCAAAATACTAACGCGAATTCTTTACAGACGAATGGAAAAACTGGTAGAAGCTGACCTCGGGAAAGATCAGTTTGGATTCCGTACAAATGTTGGAATACGTAAGGTAATACTGACCCTATGAGTTATCTTAGAAGATAGACTTAGGAAAGGCAAACCTACGTTTCTAGCATTTGTAGACCTAGACAAAGCTTTTGACAATGTTGACTGGAATACTCTCTTTCAAATTTTGAAGGTGACGGGGGTGAAATACAGGGATCGATAGGCTATTTACAATTTGTACAGAAACCAGATGGCAGTTATAAGAGTCGAGGGGTATGAAAGGGAAGCAGTGGTTGGGAAGCGAGTGAGACAGGGTTGTAGCCTATCCCCGATGTTATTCAATCTGTATATTGAGCAAGCAGTGAAGGAAACAAAAGAAAAATTCGGAGTAGGTACTAAAATCCATGGAGAAGAAATAAAAACTTTGAGGTTCGCCGATGACATTGTAATTCTGTCAGAGACAGCAAAGGACTTGGAAGAGCAGCTGAACGGAATGGATAGTGTCTTGAAAGAAGGATATAAGATGAACATCAACAAAAGCAAAACTGGGATAATGGATTGTAGTCCAATTAAGTCGGGTGATGCTGAGGGAATTAGATTATGAAATGAGACACTTAAAGTAGTAAAGGAGTTTTGCTATTTGGGGAGCAAAATAACTGAAGACGGTTGAAGTAGAGAGGATATAAAATGTAGACTGGCAATCGCAAGGAATGTGTTTCTGAAGAAGAGAAATTTGTTAACATCGAGTATAGATTTAAGTGTCAGGTAGTCGTTTCTGAAAGTATTTGTATGGAATGTAGCCATGTATGGAAGTGAAACGTGGACGATAAATAGTTTGGACAAGAAGAGAATAGAAGCTTTTGAAATGTGGTGCTACAGAAGAATGCTGAAGATTAGATGGATAAGTCATATAACTAATGAGAAAGTATTGAATAGGATTGGGGAGAAAAGAAGTTTGTGGCACAACTAGGCTAGAAGAAGGGATCGGTTGGTAGGACATGTTCTGAGGATCAAGAGATCACCAATTTAGTATTGGAGGGCAGCGTGGACGGTAAAAATCGTAGAGGAAGACCAAGAGATGAATACACTAAGCAGATTCAGAAGGATGTAGGTTGCAGTAGGTACTGGGAGATGAAGAAGCTTGCACAGGATAGAGTAGCACGGAGACCTGCATCAAACCAGTCTCAGGACTGAAGACCACAACAACAACAATTAAAGAGTTGGTATCTAGTATAGTACCTAAACCGGGCACTCCGAGATTTGAAAGAGAAGTCTCCCTGCTGTTACGTCTTCGGTCCGGCATCATTACGACAATGATGGTGAAGCTGATGATCGTAATGTACGAAGCTCTTTTACAGAGCATCTAAGGGATGGGTATTTAATGGACTTTTACTGTAATTATTTGACAGACGTTCCTAACTGCCAATGATAATATAATACTCTTTATCATGCGACAGGTGGGTTTATCCCTGCACAGAAGTTGCACAAAACACAACGTGTCGGAAAAACTCGAAAGCTTCATACAACAGTACAACTCACAGGTAGGTTAGCCTTTTAGATATCTAACTAACTCTTCCAGTTCCAACGAAACGAATGAAACTGAAAGCACGAAAAAACAAAAGTGCTAATAAATCATGAACTTCCTTTCATATTCCGTCGGTGTTACTCAGAGAATAATTCATATCTCCAAAATTATTTTAGTTGATAAGAGAGCATAAAAATGGGAATAATATATCTCAAGGGCATAAAAAGGAAACTTGAACTAAGTATTTGCACAAAATAACGTATGATTTGTCATGACAGCAAAATAGTAGCCCTCAGACATCGTAGGTGGCTTTATTTCTTATATCATAATTCTTAAGAGACTCGAGGCGTTAGCTCTTTTCGTTTTCCAGCAAGTTTCATTTAAAATATCATTCTTTGGACTGGACTGAGTTTATTGTTCACCTTTCCTTCTTTTGTACAAACTTTTAATATACTGTATAACAATACAAGGTGACTCTTCTTAATGTTAAAGAAAACGCTGAAGCGACGCAGATGAGCTGAGACAAGTGATGTAATATAAGACACAGGGGGCCGCAAATCTCGGGAAATTCCCCAAAAGTGGATCACAGGTGTTGAACGTGGCCAACGAGATAAACGGGCCAAACGAACTTGTGGTGTCACACTAGTCGGCTTGTACGCTACACCCCGCCAACGCTCGGTTCTGTGCAAGGCCCATGGGAAATCAATATTTAATTGAAAATGTAGCTTCTAAGGGTCGTAATTTTATCCTGTACTATCGAGAACTTGTGTGCATTAAAACACGTGGTCAAGAATTATTAAACCATTCTGAAATAGTTACACACTCCCAGCCGGAGACTGCTGCTAGCACTCGTAAGGCCTACAGTGTCACGTGCTGTGACGTATTCAGGACTGCCTGTTTTTCTTGTGGGCCTCCGTGTTGGACATTTGACGTCACCAGATGACGTACCTCACCGTATGTGCATCAGTTGCGCTTGTTGATCCTACTCTCGCTTGTAGCGGACAGTGCTACAGTTCGCTGTGCTTGGCTGCTCTGTTTTCTCAAATGTAAACACTTCGTAGTGTTGTGTCACCACTACTGCGAACACTACCACATCAGATCGGACAACACAAGTATGAAAACAGGGTAATCATTCAGCTTTCCTACTGTGGGCAGGTGCGTTGGCGTTGTCCTGCTGAAAATTTATGTCTTTATTTTTCAATCTCTTTCGAAATAGCTTTTTTAGAAACCTGCTCCAGAAAACTTGTGTAGTTTTCACCAGTTACAGTTCTGACCTTTGCATGGTACTCAATAAGAATATTTTCTTTTGCTTCTCAGAAAACACTTCCTGTAACCTGCTCGACAAGTGAAACCGATAGCGATTTTTTGCGCTGGGCCAGTGACTTCCACCCATCCCTTTGACATTTCGTTTCCCAACCATTTTAGAATGGCATTGTTCACTTTATCTACGTTTAAACTGCGGTGAAATGAATCTACAGCGCTCTGTCGCCCATTTATTAAAGGCTGTAGTAAAGGAGCAGACTGATTATAACCCTTCAAAAACTTTCGAACAATTTCCGTTATAGCTAAATATTTAACAACAAATAAATTTAGAACAGCGTTCTGTGGCCGAGCGGCTGTAGGCGTTTCAGTCCGGAACCGCCCTGCTGCTATGGTCGCAGCTTCGAATCCTGCCTCGGACATGGATGTGTGTGATGTCTTTAGGTTAGTTAGGTTTAAGTAGTTCTAAGTCTAGGGGACTCATGACCTTAGATATTAAGTCTCATATTGCTTAAAGCCATTTGAACCATTTTTTGAACAGCATTCTATTCCATCATATGGATTAGAACGAAATGCATGGAGATATTTTATGAAACCGTAAGAGAAGCTGAAAGCTGACGTTACTGCACATTAGTAGCATATGTGTGCTCGACCATTAAATTTTCAGATTACCCTCGTAAATGAAAAAGTGTATTTAGGGCTTACGGTCTCGTCGATGACGAGAACGTTGTAAGCGAAACACAAGCTCGGGTTAGGGAAGGAAAAGGGAAGGAATTCGGTCGTGTTCTTTTAAAGAAATATCCAGGACTTTGGCTTAAGCGACTAGGAAAACAACGGAAGTCAGGGCTTTGGCTTAATCGTTTAGGAAAACCGGGGAACCATAAATGAAGACGGCTGACCGGAGATTTGAACCACATACCAGTATGTTAATTACGAGTACTTCCTATCTTAGTTGGGTTTGCTATCGTAAAATAGTTTCACTTTACCATCTGGAAACTTTTCACATGTCATGACCTTGCGACATCTGGTGGCCATTGTAATTCATATAATCGCATTATCTCGAAGTGGAAGGCTATAATGTGGACTTTCATAAAACGGCATTCGCTCTGGAGTCTGGATGAAAAATTCAATAGCCGTGAGGCAAGTAACGTAATTTCGTAGTGCTCTATAAATGAATCACGTTGATTGCTTAATGCCATCACCCTAAAACTTCCATTCCGTGGATGGGATACAGACTTCAGAGCTAGATTTTCAAGTAATGTACAGTGCAGTGTCAGGTCCATAAGGAAGAGTAGAAATCACGTACTGGAATTATAGTTTTATTAAAATAAAATAAAAGCTTATATTACCCTTAAGCATCTCGAAAGTGCAGATTCGTCTTCAGAGCAACTGACCTCTAAAGAAAAGGCACCATTAAAATGGAAATGTTGTATCCTCATACCAATTTTCATCTAGTGTTATTTCTTAAAACCTATGCGGAACTCCACGTGCGTCCCTAACAGTGCAAGATCATTTTCCGATAAATATCTGTTGGTAAATGCTGCGTGTCAGACTAGAGTTAAACTTATTCGACGATGTTCACTTACCTTTGAAACTTATTTTGAAATTAAAACAGCTTGTAAGAGCTTATCATGCATAGACTGGAAAGTAAAGACATGAAAATAAAACCAACACACTTACTGAGCATCATGTTTTGTAGTTGCACTTCTTCACTACTCAAACTGCATACATAAGTGGAACTATTTGCTGAGATGAGATCATACCCGGTATATAGACAGTGCAAAGCTGACTTGGTTCGAAAGGACTGTAACTTATTTATGTAATAGCCTGCTGCTACGGTTGTGGTCTAGATGGTAGAGCGCTAGACTCACCGCCCACCCCTTACAAGTGCCGCGTCTCAAGAATGGCTGCACTCTACGTGCAGTCAGCCACAAGACCGTTCACGGATTGAGCACCACAGACTTTACTTATGTGCTGCTATGAGTACCTGTTTCCTCACTACTGCTTGCCGATGTACGCCGTTAAAACTATAATTTAGAAAATGAATTTGAAGAGATCACACCACATCAGAAATAATCCTATAGTTGTTACGGAAGTATTTTGGTCTTCAATAACAAATCACAGTAACACAGAGCCACATATTTCAGGAAACTGAGAGACTACACCAATCTCTTCATACTCCCTTCAGATTTATAATCTACACGTAACGTGGCATATGACACTTACTGAAGTAGCAAAAGAAAATTGGTAACGGTCCTTGTGATCTAACGAGATGTGGTCCCATTTGCCAAACAGTATGGACGAGACGACAATTCAGTATTGAGTACTGCAGAGTACACAGTATTTGTTATTTCCTGCTGTCAATTTTGAAATCTTGTAGGCCAAGTGTGTACAAAAATCTGTTGTAAACTGGTCAGAAGTCGTCATCTCTCGAATCTCTACGAATAACGTTTTTCTTACAAGTAAAATATCATATGTGCCTTAATGTTACGTATTTCGCAGCAAGCCTTCTTAATTCAACATCGCCACTCGCCATATGAATGCGTACCACACTCACAACTTTTCAGGGACAGTGTTTCAAGAAAATAAAAATAAGATAAATAAAACGTCCCACATAAGTTAGAAGTTTCTATATAAGAACCAGCTCACAGCAGCAAAATGTTGATAGTTTCGTCATAGTAACAGCAACCACATGTTTTGTTTAACATAACTACTACTGAATTTAGCTGGGTTAATATTCAGCTCTAAAGATATACTGTAACTTATTTAGCGAGTCGAAGTTGGCTCTGTAACAGTGAGAACGTTAAAGCGCTTCAAATGTTTAAATGTGTTGAATTCCTAAGGATCAAACTGCTGAGGTCATCGGCCCCTAGACTTACACACCACTTAAACTAACTTCTGCTAACAAGGGAACCTCCCCATCGCACCCCCCTCAGATTTAGTTATAAGTTCGCACAGTGGATAGGCCTTGAAAAACCGAACACAGATCAATCGAGAAAACAGGAAGAAGTTGTGTGGAACTATAAAAAAATAAACAAAATATACAAACTGAGTAGTCCACGCGAAGATAGGCAATATCAAGGACTGACTGAACACAGTAGCGCCGTGGTCCCGTGGTTAGCGTCAACAGCTGCGGAACGAGAGGTCCATGGTTCAAGTCTCCACTCAAGCGAAAAATTTTTCTTTATTTTAGCAAAGTTATGATCAATCCATTCGTTCATTGACGTCTCTGTTCACTATAATAAGTTTAGTGTCTGTGTTTTGCGGCCGCACCGCAAAACCGTGCGATTAGTAGACGAAAGTACGTGCCTCTCCAATGGGAACCGAAAACATTTGATCGCAAGGTCATAGGTCAACCGATTCCTCCACAGGAAAACACGTCTGATATATTCTGTACGACCCTGGTGACGGCATGAGCGTCACATGACAGGAATATGTTGTCGACCCACCTAACTTGTATACTTGGCGAATGGGTAAAAAGATTCTTCTACGTTGCCCAATTTAGGTTTTCTTGTGGATATGATAATTACTCCCAAAAAAGTGATGAAAACATAAGAGTTTGTCACATAAACTGCAACAAATGAACCCAAAAGACTCACACTCGCACACTTTTCCCTGTGCTCTGTCAAAACATACGTTTTTTACGTTTTCAAATTTTCGTGTGTAGACCGTCAAATCCTGCATATGTTCAAGCAAATCTGAACATGTCCTGGAATTTTGGAGAGCGAAGTTGATTATGTGTGAGTGCCTGAACTTTGATAATTGTCTGAAAATAAAAAATTAAAGTCTTTGCTGGAGGGAAGACTTGAACCAAGGACCTCTAGTTCCGCAGCTGCTCACGCTAACCACGGGACCACGGCGCTCCTGTGTTCAGTCTGTCCTTGACGTTGATTATCTTGCGCATGGACTACTCAGTTTGTATATTTTACTTATTTTTTCATAGTTCCACACAAATTCTTCCTGTTTTCTCGGTTGATCTGTGTTCAGTTTTTCAAGGTCTATCCACTGTGCCAACTTATAACTAAAATGGTTCAAATGGCTCTGAGCACTATGGGACTCAACTGCTGAGGTCATTAGTCCCCTAGAACTTAGAACTAGTTAAACCTAACTAACCTAAGGACAGCACAAACATCCATGCCCGAGGCAGGATTCGAACCTGCGACCGTAGCGGTCTTGCGGTTCCAGACTGCAGCGCCTTTAACCGCACGGCCACTTCGGCCGGCTACTTATAACTAAATCTGAGGGGGGTGCGATGGGGAGGTTCCCTTGTAAGAACAACACACACACCCATGCACGAGGGAGGACTCGAACCTCGGGCGGGAGGGGCCGCGCTATCCGTGACAGGGCGCCTCTAACCGCGCGGCCACTCCGTTAAAGCGCTGCACATGAAGACATCAATTTCACGGAAGAGCAGGTATTACAGCTAGTGGACACGTGAGCGATTTTGATGCAGTTACCAAACGATAGTAGTTTCTTTGCAGAGGCACAAAGGCGACCGTTGCTTGCAGATTAAACGTGTGCGCCTGATAGGGAACCAAACCTGGCTCTCTGGCTTTGGACGCCAGCGGCCTGCTTAATGAGATCGCGATGCGTGCCCCGCGGCCTGAAGCACGGTTTCAATCTGCCGCATGTTTTCCCCATCACTTCCCCGAAAGGCGCAGTTGGAGCCCGTCCACAATCGGGAGGTAGTTATTTCGTTTCATTTACGTTGTAATTATTTCGGTAATAACCTGGAAACAAAAATGCGAAAAGCATGCTCAGCCACTATGCTGCTCGCTCATTTTATTTCATATCGATTTCTTCCACTGTGCGCAGCCGTATAAAGATATCCCAGACTACGCTGATAGGAATGCAGTATCAGATAATATCCGAATGGGAGAGTATTTCTTCACCACTACTTTTGGTACCCCTCCTCTCAAAGACAGCCAATTTTATCTAAATTTCAACCGTTCAAAGAAGAAGAGTATGACAGGAGAGTGTGGTGTTCTGCCTGTATTGTTGTTGATGGTTGAAGGATAGAATGAGAGCTAGCACGTAGACTAGGTTCCCCGATAAACTATATGTTACGCAACTTATACCGAGACTTATCGATATCAACTGACAAAAGTTTACGGTGGCAGCTTAAACGTTTCGTCCCCATCTGCGGAGGATGTTTTGCACCCCTGCTCACTACTGAAGATTTGGTAGAAATCCAAGTAGTGAAATGGGCACTCATAGGAACTACTAACTTCTTGTTGAGGCTCTCCGCAGACGGAGACGAAACGTTGGGCTTTCTCAAAAATATTCCTTCGGCACGGCTTAATTACACTTAGTCTTTAGGTAACTGAGGGATTTTCGGCCGGGAATGTTTGCATTTTACAATCTTGTTTACATCAAATGGATCATTATATACACCTTGCATATACCGGGTATGCAAATCGTATGTGATGTTGGATGTACTGTAAATAAGGAGCCTGCGAGCACTGTAGTCGTATACACAACACATACATGTCCTATCAGTTCACATAAATCCACCTGATGATGGACGCTTAAACCTCTAATACGCGTAATGGAAATAAAAAATGGCTCTGAGCACTATGGGACTCAACTGCTGAGGTCATTAGTAGAACTTAGAACTAGTTAAACCTAACTAACCTAAGGACATCACAAACATCCATGCCCGAGGCAGGATTCGAACCTGCGACCGTAGCGGTCTAGCGGTTCCAGATTGCAGCGCCCTTAACCGCACGGCCACTTCGGCCGGCCAATGGAAATAAAATAAAGCGTTACTAGTAACATTAAAGTTGTTTCAGTTCAACACATACATGTCCTATCAGTTCACATAAATCCACCTGATGATGGGCGCTTATACCTCTGATACGCGTAATGGAAATAAAATAAAGCGTTACTAGTAACATTAAAGTTGTTTCAGTTCTGTACCTCCTGTAACCTATTTGAGATACCCTACAAAACTGTCACAGATTTTATCCAGTCGACACAAACGTAACTGAATAATTAACTGAAGAACATAAAGGGAGTTGCTCTTACTCCATACGACACTGCAAAAGTAATGTGTAGCCAAGACAGTATGGTGACCTACACAACTCCAAGTTCCCTTCCCTTAGCAGGTCAAAGTCCGATGAGGAGTCCTACATCTTGATCAATTACCAGTGCAGTGCCCAGCATTATAGTACTTGGATATGAAAGTATGGCACAAATCAGAGTGCTATCTTTGACGGGCTACGGCTCCGCTGCTACATAGGGGGATGAGCCGCCTGTGTCCGGCCCAGCGTGACTCTACTTCGACAAGTACTCGCTCCTTGACTGATGTCAGGACTACGGACACGAGAATAACCGATCATGAACATCGCCGGTCTTGGCTACGTCTCGCACCGCCTCGCTACGCCGCATTGCACAAATTAAACGCCATTATCACCCTTACTTTTTTCTTTATTTTTTAGTCTCTCTCTCTCTCTCTCTCTCTCTCTCTCTCTATTTTCAAAAAAATGGCTCTGAGCACTATGGGACTCAACTGCTGAGGTCATTAGTCCCTTAGAACTTAGAGCTAGTTAAACCTAACGAACCTAAGGACATCACACACATCCATGCCCGAGGCAGAAATCGAACCTGCGACCGTTGCGGTCTCGCGGTTCCAGACTGCAGCGCCAGAACCGCGCGGCCACTTCGGCCGGCTCTCTATTTTCAACACAAAAGAAACGTTTCAAGAACGCTTATATGCCACCATGCCACAGTTAATTGATGCAGTATACGGAAAGTAATTTGATATTTCAGTACAATCACAGGAAAAGATAAGTCTCATTTCCAAACACAAGACTTATTCTGCCTGTGATTAATAGGAAACTACGTACATATAAAATAAATATTATCGCTGATATATAGGAGACGACTGTTTTCCTGAATGAAACATACGACGCACGTTGTCATTTACAGCTGTAGCTTTATACACATTTCACTTGTTTGCAAAAGAGGAAAATTTATACTTACTGTTGATAAGCAGCGGATCACTAACGCGTTCTGGATTTGACTGACTGCGACGATTTTACAATAGCAAGCCAGCTTTACTGAAGTACCGTTCGCAACGTGCGATTGTTACTGGATCAAATGGCTCTAAGCACTATGGGACTTAACATCTGAGGTCATCAGTCCCCTAGACTTAGAACTACTCAAACCTAACTAACCTAAGGACATCACACACATCCATGCCCGAGGCAGGATTCGAACCTGCGACCGTAGCAGCAGCAGTGCGGTTCCGGACTGAGGCGCCTAGAACCGCTCAGCCACAACGGCCGACCGATTGTTACTGGGATACATATAATATGTCTTGAGACATCACTGTAGGGGCAAATTAACGTACGGACATCTACTTCATCTGCTGGCAAGGATTTGTTAGTCTTCCAGTTATTTTATCTCTCTTTCTGGCTGGAAGAGAGAGAGATAGAGAGAGAGAGAGAGAGAGAGAGAGAGAGAGAGAAGTAATATGGGACCGATGTGTACATCATTAATGCGTACTACGAAAAAAATGTGTTTTACGTTGATGAAATATTATACGAATTATATTACTTCCGTTTCTCTGTAAGACACTATGCACTGACTGTACAAAAGCGATCACGTTAGTGGTTGCGTGCTGTACCTGAATAGCTTGCACACATTTATCGAACACTGCTAGGGAATTCTTGTTTATGTCAAACATATATCGGAAAATCGGGCAAATAAACGTAACAATTTTATGGTTGGCTGTTTGGTGGATTTGGGGGAGAGGACCAGACAGCGAGGTCATCGGTCCCAGCGGATTAGGGAAGGATGAGGAAGGAAGTCGGCTATGCTCTTTCACAGGACCCATCCCGGCATTTGCCTGAACCGATTTAGGGAAATTACGGAAAATCTAAATCAGGATGGCTAGACGCGGGTTTGAACCGTCATCCTCCCGAATGTGAGTCCAGTGTGCTAACCAATGCGCCACCTTTCTCGGTAGCATTTTTATGTTTGGAAGTAATTTCAACTTTCCCCCGCAGAAAAATCGGGACTCTATTCTTAATCCCTTGTGCCCCTTAACAAATATGTATCTGCCAATATACATCAGCTACGCTAGTTAACTACAAATTTATCGTTTTCTCGTATCACATGAAACAGAATTAAAGTTTCTTTTTTGCCGTCAAATTGATTTGTGCCCTCTTTAAAAGGATTCTGGAAATCTACAGTTCTTCCTGCAAGTTCATCGTCATATCCCAATAATCTGTTAGTGGAATTCTTTTCTCCAGTAAAGCAGCAACTTCGTTACACCGACTATGTAAGGAATCCAGCATATTGTATAAGCAGTTCCAGCATGTGCAGCCCTTTGGTTTCGTAGATGATTCGAAGAGGAGCAGAGGCCACATTTCTTCGTGGACCATACAATGCATTCTGCAGTATTTGCTGTTGCTGTTATGTTCGAGGCTTCATTTAACAAGAACTTAACTTCTTCGAAACTGTGGATAAGTACTGTTACTCAGTGAGTAGCGCAAGGAGACCTTTTGTGATTTTTCCAAAGCTTTTATTATCTTGGCACCGTGATTGGAGACAAAAACAAAATCATGTAGTATGTCCGGTGAAATGTTACAATTAATCATCCTCTCCTTTGTATCTTTTCTAACATTTACTGCCGCCATCTTAGCGTCCTGAAATTTAATTGTAAATAAAATATTATTCCCAAGAGACAAATTAGTGTTTATGTAATGTGCTGTAAGCATCAAATTATGCACCTTACTGTACGAATCTGTCCACATATCGCCTGTCGCAGAACATGTTTTATTAGCAACTTCCTTAATAACCAGAAGTCTTAACGCTGTTTCGAATTACACCAACCCGTTCTGTGACATGTGCACGTGCAGTAAAGGGACGTTGTATGACATTTGAAACGCTAACTTCTCAATAATGTGCACCTGGATTAATTACTTATTGGACTAGTTCTTGCAATTCTTCAGTAGGAACAGTATTACAAGGCCTCACATCTTTGGCGCCCATTGGACCACACTTTGCTGTTTTACAACTTTTTACTACTGTCGATATTCCTGAAGGAGTTGTGTCAAAATCTGATTTCTTACAACTGTGTGTCTTTAAATGAGTCGCTCACGACTGGAACATAATAATGCAGATCAGTTTTTGCACGATACGTACCAACTAGACATTCTGTTTTCCTCTAAGACAGAAATTTATCCAAATGGTTTTTAGACTCTCCTCCTCCTTCGACACGTAGGCATTGGTTTCAGTTTTATTTGTTACTCCACCGGCTACATCACACCGTGTGATTACGAACACACCACGAATCAGAAGCCTGTGCTGGTTGTACTCGTGCATGGATAAAGACACGGTTAATGTTTTTGGAGTCAAATATTACCTACGATTCGGTCATGGCTTCTATGCTTGGTTACGGTAACAAGTGTGGGCAGTCTATTCAGTTGGGCTGTACTCGGTCCACTTCGCAGTTTGTAAAAATGAGGCCGATATGCCATTTTCCTGCCAGCTGTTGAGCCGAAGGACTAGAGGGGCAATAAGTTGCGACCGGTTAAACCATTTGTCTGCCGGTGACGTAGTTTACAAACTGCCAACCTGAAGAGACTATGCCGTCATGATTCGTCTTCAAACACAGGGCAGTCTATTAAAGCATGACGCTGTACTCCGGTGGAAAGGACCTCTATTTTAAATTGCGTACACACAAATACATGAGTTTGTTTCTGGACTGACATTCGCTATTTCATTGATCAATTCATTCATTTTAAATTTGTACCTCTTATAGTGAAAATAGCGCGATTACTAATGACAATGTTGTCTTAGGCAATAAACACAAAAATCATAATTAGCTACTTTCTAATTCTACAGTATTGTGAATGTTGATCGTGAACTTATTATAGTTCGATTTCATGTTCACTTTGAAAAGTTTTATCATTTTAATGTTTCCCGACACGGTAAAGACTGAAGCGCATTCGAGCTTTCTGTATGAGCAGTAGATACACTGCGAAGTTTTTTGCGACTATTCTTTTCGCCTCTCCATTCTTCCGACGTATCTGTGTTTGCAGGAGCATTAAACAAGGGAAGATTAACGGAGTTCAAGCCACGAGGGAGCCATTTATGCAAATATTTTGTATCTATGGTGCACTCCCGGAAAGAGGCGAGAAGAAAATTTGCTCCATCCCGCACATATATCTTCGCATAACACGACAGGTAAAAGTAAGGTGAAAGAAAACGTATGGCAACGCCAGAGCTAGGGAACAAGAAGGAAGGTGGCTTTACGGCAGTCACAGGGAAGTTTGGGAATGAGTCCCATGGGGTAAGCACGTAGCTGTGACGGAAATTCCCTCGCTCGTGGTAACTATGTCATCTTCTCACACGTGTCACAACTTTCTCCAGCAGCAGACTTGTAACTATGTTGCACGGCTTTCAGAGAAGTTCCGTCATGAAAACAGGAAAGGACGTCACACTTAGTGCCAATACATTTATGAAGTTGCTAAATTTGTCCCATAGCTTTGATGAGCGTCAGTTGTAGATAAAGAATGTGGATAGCGAGTTACAGATTCTTCACTTAACTTCAGAATTTAAACTTACCTTCCATAAATTTTGATATTTGTAAATTGTTCTGATGTAATTATACGTTTGTAGCAGTAGGGTAATAGGGGCGCCATGTGATACAATCTAGAATCCGATGGAGCGTGTGATAAATGTTTCAGAACATATCTTTGTATGTATATCCATACAACTTAAGCTTGTCAGTTTTTTAAAAAAAATATTTTTCTTTGGTTCTAGAGTATTCGAGGATAGAAGAGATATTAATGCTGTGATGAGATTCCATCGTCACTTGGGACACGATTTTTAAATATATATTCTTTTACTTATTCCTTAACATCATAATTACACAGTCAGTATCGAGCCTCAACCCAGTGGAAGACGAAGTCAACCTCTCTAGCGCAAGAAAACAGATACGCCGTTGCAACGTATAAGCTGCCCGGAGCTAGTTCTTGTGCGAAGTCGTAGTTAGTTGGCGTTCGAGGAGTACGGACATATTATCTGTGGTATTCATGGATAGTGTTCGTTACGGTTTAATGAGGGCTATATTCGAGACAGAACCTTAGCTACTTTGGCAAAATGGCAGTAAATGCAATTCATTTTCCGTGATTAAACGGAGAATTTCAGTGTGAAAGTGTGAACAGTAATCGTGGCACACAGTAGACTATTGTGTTGGAAGAGGCAAAATTTCTTCGGTTAAATAACAATCGCTTTTTACTTTAGTTATGTATCAACGTTAAAGAAACATCTCTTGTACCATCTTCATAAGAAAGAACGTCGGGTGATGTTAACATAACACTGGGTCACAGCTGTAGGTAATGGTCAGTAGCTCAAAGTCGAAGTAGTAATCAAAGTCACATATAAATTTCGTCTCACGTTCAAGATTGTACCTGACTTTGATTACCTCGTGGACTTCATGCTACTATTATCTACAGTCATGATCCATTTTTTTTCAACCACTCAGATTCCATTCCTTGTTCACGATGGCTTCACAGGAGTATGGTTCATGAAGGTTTCCTTTTGATAGCGTTGGAACACCACTAAAGTGAAAAATGACGCTAAAATCATCACATGTAACAGTCTACTAAGTGCCACGATTACTGCCCAACTTTTCACTCTGAATCTTTGCATTTGATCTTGGTAAAAATTGTCTTTACTTCATTTCTACACACGTCAGTACGCTCATGACCTTGCCATTTAGTGCCCTAGGACAGGATCGTACCAAATCATGCTATCCATGTCATTAACTTTTTACACGTTTTTGTCGTTCACAAAAAATAACTACGCGGCGTTTAAACGTATATTTAAGCCGAAACGTTATCACTAGCTGCTTAATAGCTTATTTGTTCGTCTTTGGAATGAAATAAATCACAGGGATCCGACAGTTTGTTGTTAGCTTTGTGGTGGTATGGCCATAGGATTTACATCAGCCGAAATTGGTCGTCGAGACATCAACGTGACTTCACTATCATGTTCTTCAAACCACTGTAGCACGGTTCTTGCTCCGAGACATAGACAATTATACTGCTGAAAAATAACATCTGCGTCGGGGAAGGCATCAAACATGAAGGGATACGGGTGGCTCGCAGTTGTCAGCGTATCTTCGCTTACTACCATAGATCACATGCCAGCACAGGAGTATGCCGCCCATAGCATAATACTGCTCCCATCAGCCGCTGCACGTTTCGAGCCGCCGTTCACCTCGATGACGGCGTTTGTGTAACGTCCACTGGCCTAGTTTAGCAAAAATGTGATTCACCTGAAGAGCCGATACGTTTCCATTGATCGACGGTCGAATCGCGATGGTCCCGTGCCCACTGCAATCGTATTTGACGATTTCGTTACGTCAGCATATGAAGGTGTAGGGGTACGCTGCTGCGGAGCTCCATGTTCAACAATATACAACGAACGATGTGCCCTGAAACACTTGTGCCTGCACCAACCTTTTGCTCTTTCGGCAGAGATGCCACAGATTACCATGTATCCTACATTACACACCAGACAAGAATCCGAATCCATCGTTCTTTCACGAGTCGTGGACGTCCAACCATTTAGCACCTAGTGCTGGTTTCACTGTCCTACGTCTTTCCGTAGATGCTCACGACAGTAACAGGTGAACATTCGACCAACTTCGCCATTTTGAGGTTACTCGTCCATAGATTCTCTGTAATAATAATCAACCCCTTGCTACAGTCGCTTATCTCAATGGATTTCCGCATTCTCAAACCATATATTCGCTAGGGTGATCCTCTTTCCATGTCTGTTCAGTTTACATACTTCTGCTGCCGCGTCAGATGCCCGCAACGCCACCTGGCAGGATCCCACGTCGCGGTGGGCAGTTCGGCAGTGGTCATAATATTTTGGCTTATCAGTGTCCATGGCGAATAACCTAAAATTTGCAACGAAAATATTGCGGAAATGGAAAATGCTAATGATGTGTGGCTTTCAGGATGGATTGGTAGTCAGGGGCTCGTACTGTTAGCCATTCAACAAGCTGTAATATTGCAAATACACAAATCCGGTTTATCCCCGGATCATATTGTGTAAATCCCACAATATATCCTCGATGCAGCTGCTCGACATCTTCAGCTGGTGGTAGTTTGGAAATTTGTGGTAAGTTCTGTGGGACCAAACTGCTGAGGTCATCGGTCCCTAGGCTTACACACTATTTAATGTAACTTTAACTACCTTACGCTAAGGACAACACACACACCCATGGCCAAGGGAGAACTCGAACCTCCGACGGGGGAGCCGCGCGAACCGTGGCAGAACGCGTACGACCACACGGCTACCCCGAGCGGCGGTAGTGGTAGTTGCTGCTGTCACTACTGCAAGACACAGCTGACGATAATTGCACGGTGACATCGAAATTTATCAAGCAACGAGTAAACAAAACGCGTGCGCAGGAAGACGCTGGACGTTGGAGGAAAGCGGCGCTCCTACGCCCTCTGCTGGGAGCCACAGGGCGGCCTTCCGCGTGAAATCTGTGGAACATGACTGTGCTGTCAGGCGCTGCTGTGGTTAAAATCTGAATTAAATCTTAGCATTATGCGGCGTCGAGTCATGCATCGGAATTTCTTGATTTCCCTCCTTTGATTTAATGGCAACGGCCGGCCGCGGTCGTCTAGCGGTTCTAGGCGCGCAGTCCGGAACCGCGCGACTGCTACGGTCGCAGGTTCGAATCCTGCCTCGGGCATGGATGTGTGTGATGTCCTTAGGTTAGTTAGGTTTGAGTAGTTCTAAGTTCTAGCGGACTGATGAGCACAGATGTTAAGTCCCATAGTGCTCAGAGCCAGCCATTTAATGGCAACCACTGCTGGATTCTGGCTGGCTCTTAACTGAAAACCTGCATCCCTGTTGATCAGATTGTTCGCCGTACGGATATACATGGCTTCCTTAACAACACAGTCCCAGAGAGACGACGCTTGGGGTAAAATTTCACTCTTTTCGTAAAATACGTGATGCGGTGTGTCCAAGCTGTGCTTCGCTACCGCTGACTTATCAGGTTGCCCCAAGCTTGTATGACGATGGTGTTCGACGCAACGTTCTTGCACGGTTCGGCACGACTGCCCAGTATAAGATTTCCCACACTGGCATGGAGTGTTATACACGCCACGTTTCCTGAGTCCAAGGTCGTCTTTGATTGAGCGCAATAAATTCCACAACTCTGCTGGTGGCCGAAAAACACACTTGATATGGTGCCCTTTGAGGACTTTTTCTAGTCTTGAAAACATGCCACCAAAATTGGGCAAGAACGCCGTTGAAGTGGGTGCCTCAGCACCTTCATTTACATCCCGGTTACCACCACCTGAAGACATCGAGCAGTTGTAGCGATGAAATATTGTGGGACTCACATAATATGATCCGGAAAAAAAGCGAGAAGTGTATTTGGGACAGATCCATCGGGAAAGCCTGGGAAGTCAGAGACTGTAATAATACTTAGAAACTGTATTTTATGTGCACACATACTTTTTAAATGGAACACTGTGTATCGTTAAAAAACAGAAACTACATTAAATGAGAATGTTAGTGGTGTTTGCTATATTAATCTAGTGCAAGCCGTTTACGAGTTATCGTATTTTGACAAGCTCCCACAGCGACACTTGTACAATACCTATGGTAGCACACACGAAGGAACAGCTCAAGTGCGTACACTAGTTACGTACATTTTGACCAGTGACGAGGCAGTTGACTATCACAGGTTGTGTTCAAAATTACCATTGGCAGCGTCAATACACACTTACAGCCTGGTATGGAACGACTGCTGCACACGTGCTAGCATTTCAGCGGAGATGTCCGAGCAGGGTGCAATGATACGCCACTGCATATCATCGAGTATAGTTGGTATGTCCTTGTAGACAATGTCTTTCAGCTTTCTGCACAGAAAAATTTCTATAGGCGTCAAATCCGGGGAACGGCGGCCAAGGTACAGGTCCTCTGCGTCCAGTCCAACGATTTGGAAGCAATTCGTGAAGACAAGTTGTAGTATTTCGTATTATATGGGCTGCACAAAAATGAATGTGTGTGAAATCTTATGGGACTTAACTACTACGGTCATCAGTCCCTAAGCTTACACACTACTTAACCTAAATTATCCTAAGGACAAACACACACCCATCCCCGAGGGAGGACTCGAACCTCCGCCGGGACCAGCCGCACAGTCCATGACTGGGTTGCACAGCCATCATATTGGTACCATAGGTACCTCTCAGTCTGCAGAGGAACGTCTAGCATCCGTGGAAGATGGTCTGTCAGGAGGCTGCAATACTTGTGCGTATTCTGTGTTCCATCTACGAAAACGGGCCTGTGAGCTGATGGTTCACTGTTGCACACCACACGTTTAAACTCCAATTCACGCAGACGTTCCACATGGCGAAGCCAACGGCGATTGTTAACAGACCAGTAGTGCATGTATCGGCCGTTTACCTGGCCTGACTGAAAAATGTGGTTTCAGAATAAAAACAGCCTTCGTCGCGAAATTATTTAATGTCAATGACGCGTTTCACCACCAGTCAATTAATAACAAGCATAGGAGGGACATGGTCCTATCTTGCAGGACTACGCAGGTAAAATGAACTGAAAGTAATAGAAACTTACGTAGAAGTAGCTGGATATGAAACCCATCCGTGAAATAGTTAAATAAGATAGTCACTGGTCGCAACAGTAACTGGACATGTAATACATTCGTCATAAAAACACATTAAATGGAAGGTCTGGCATATATACGACATTTCACAGTCAGTACACTCTAATCTGTATACTCCCGACTCTGCATACTTATTCAAAATTTTTAGTAACATTTCCGGGAAGCAGCGATCTTGTAAACTATACAAAATGAGTGCAAAAACAGTCTAGATCGCGATGGTACTTTATTAAAATGATCGATTTCGGCCATTAGACCATTTGCAGTTTCAGCGACTGAGGTCAACTGACTGTCCTACGCATCGTCAACTACAGCTGATGACGCTGTCTGAAGATGGCCGAATCCTGGGCCGAAAACGTCATTATAATAAGTACCGTAGCGATCTAGACTATTTTTCACAGATTCTGCATACTTATCCTTATGGAGAGCTCATTGTGAATTTAATCATGCTCAAGCTTATTACCAGAAGTAAAAAAACACGCATATCTTAGTTCTTAAAAAACTTAGCCAAATCGTTAGAGAGGTTTACCCATGAACGGAATTTTCACAAAACTGGGACCTCAAAAACAGCGATGCAGGGAGACCTATGAATGTTTAAAGACAGGTTTAGCGAGCAAATGCTACGTAAGAAAAGCCAGGTTAAATAGAATACTGCGTTTTCTGAACATCTTACGTCAAAAAGGCACCAGTCTCTCTGACTAGAAAACTTGAGAATACTATAGTTAGCTTAGAAGGCAAAAAAACTTGAATTAACTCTAGGAGTCGGAAATTGTTAAACATTTCTGTATCGATAAAGATAAGTTGCTGAACGATCAGTTGATTAACAGAAACCAAGTATGTTATGGTATAATTCTTCTAGTGTTTGGAATACTGTTACAATGATACCTTCCGACAGCCTAATTTTTAACTTTTTTTTGCTATGTATGAAGTTAGGGGAGTTAAATTTCAAAATGGAGGCTTATTAATGACCTTATTTTATTTTTTATATTCTGTAACTTACGTTTTCATTCTAATGACTAGAAACAGGTGTTTTGTCAATAGTTTGCAATGCTTACGACTGTCCCTGTTCCCCATGCTTGGATGTTTGCGATGTTGGTTTTGTGTACATACGCTGTGCAAGCACGCTAAAATTCAGCTGTTTTATTCCGTACGGCAGTTTTAATGACATATTCTGACTTGCTATTTTATGGCATCATTTTACCTAATTATTCTGTTTTACATAAAAAACTAAACACCGCCCTAACAAGCCATGAGGCCCGACCGCTCTGACCGGCCACCGTGTCATTCTCAGCCCAAAGGCGTGACTGGATGCGGCCATGGAGGGGCATGTGGTGAGCACACAGCTCTCCCTGCCGTATGTCAGTTTACGAGAAAGTCTGTTTTATGTGAAATACCTTAAAGTACTTTTGGTTTCATGTGATTAGAATGGTTTGCTTATATGTATCTTAATTTATTAGTTTTACGTCGTTCTTATGTTTCATAAATGTGCTTGTCATACGCGCCCCCTGGTCACCTCTCGCCACACTAAAGGCGGTGTTTACATCTTGATCTCTTACACTAGTACTTGTGTGCGCGCCATAGGATCATTGTGCTGGTTTGCCTAATACAACGCTTATTTTGTACTAATATGGCGGTGTCAGCTGGTGTGTTCAAAGTAAAAAAACTGGTTCAAATGGCTCTGAGCACTATGGGACTTAACATCTAAGGTCATCAGTCCCCTAGAACTTAGAACTACTTAAACCTAACTAACCTAAGGACATCACACAACACCCAGTCATCACGAGGCAGAGAAAATCTCTGACCCCGCCGGGAATCGAACCCGGGAACCCGGGCGCGGGAAGCGAGAACGCTACCGCACGACCACGAGCTGCGGACGTTCAAAGTAACGTGTGATAGTCTGTGAAATTTTTCCTCCACCTTACTCTACCTTCTCGATGCTATACTGGCGGGTGTTTTTCTTTTAACTAGGTCCACCTTGCATTTTATATGATTTTATGACAGATGCATTACATATCCAGTTACTGTTGCGACCAATTTCCATTTTATATGGCTATATGATGGATGGTTCATATCCAGCTACTTTTACGTAAGTTTTTATTGCTTCCAGTTCATTGCACCTGCGTAATCGAGCAAGGCAGGATCATGCTCCTTTCTCTATTTGTTACTAATTGATTGATTTCTGGTTTTAATGGACAATCTGATGATGCCCCAAAAGGCTGAAACGCGCCATTGGCATTCAATAATTTCGCAACCAAGACTGTCTTCATTCTGAAATAATTATAAACTGGTTGCCGTAGTATCCTGCCACAATTGAATGGAATAGTTTTTTTTGACAAATGTGGCTCAATCACTAAAAATGATACATAACACATCTGGAGTATCCTGTTTTCTTCCCATGTACAGAAGTTGACACGATTCTGATAATCGTTCCCATACAGCTCTTGATGCAGAGAGATGTGACAGGGATGGAACCCGTGTCGATGGACAATGCGTAGGACACCTGCCTGACACACGCCACTTCCTCAAACGACTGCGTGGGAGCTGATATTTGAATCAACTGCAACATCAGCAAAAACGTTAATTTCCTCCTTTTCTATCGTCACTTGTTTCCTTCTGTTACGTTGTCTACGCGTTACACTACCATTTTCACGTAACAGGCTGAAGAAGTTGGTAAATAATTGCCGAGATTGTTGAGGTCTACTGGAATATCTTGCCGCATACACCATAGAAGAACGAACTGCTTTCTTCCTACACACTCCATACACCATGAACACGTTGGCTTTTTCTGCATTGGTAAATCCCATCGTCTACTCACGACGTACTTTTTGGACTGTCACACACAAACTGACTAGCAAGTCGCAGTGCACTCGAGGAACACACAAGCACACACTAATCAAAAGTAACAACTTAGTACCTAGCAACTACGCATTCTGAATGGCACAAGTGTCGCTGTCGGAACTCTTCAAAATACGATATCTAGTGAACGAATCGCACTAAAATCCGGCAACAAACACCACTGACTTCAAATTTACGCTACTTTTAGATTGTTAATATCAACAGGCATTGTTCAATTTAGAAAGTGTATGTCTGCACAAAATATACCGCTTCTATGTATTGTTACTATCTGTCGATTGACTAAAAAGACGAGCCCCTGACTACCAATCCGTTTCTGTGAAAAGCACAGATCAATAGCACTTCCCATTTTCACAATATTTGCGAAGCAAGCGTCACTCGATTCTCCCAGCACACCGTCTGTCTCTCCTGAGAGTCGTCAGGCGCATTTTGTCTACTGTTTCAGCAGAGATTTGCAATTTAGTTTTTGCAGTGTGCAGCTGGAGGCAGCCCAGACAAATACTCCCTATCACACGTCTTTCATGCATTGGCCAGTTTCGACGGAAGGTGTCGGTTTGTTTACCGTTGCAAACAAAATGATCTTTAAAGCGGAATTTTATGTACTCATCCGATAGTGCAATCTAAAATTAGTCTAGTGTAATATTTGTTTTATTGCTGTGTATTAATGGGGCCGGTAAAAGGCGAATAATTAGCAGTACTCCAGCAGTGACAGCACCGTCCTGTCCCGCGCTCACTGCCATACGGTAGAGCCGGTTAGTCGCTGCTGGAGTCACTGGTTATTCTTCGTGTATTATTGTTAATACACATCGATGAAACAAATGTCGCACTAATTAATATAAGACCTCTGTATCCGATGGACTCGCAAAACTCCGCTTTAAAAATCATTTTGTGTGAAACGAGAAACGAACGTACGCTTTCTGTCAACATTGGGCCTCACATGAAAAAAAGTGAAGAACACAACTTTTTTATGCCGACTCCAGCTACACATAGCAAAAACGACATTGCAAATATCTGCTGAAACACTACGGAAAAAGCGCCTGACGACTCTTAGGAGAGACACACATTCAGTATGTCATGTCCCATGGGAGGAAGCAGTCCTCTCACAATGGGAGCAAAAGTTCTCATTATCATTGTATTCCTTGACATTCTAGATCCATAGAATCCCATTGCAAATAGTAATTATATTCCATTCAAATTGAAAGTAACAGTATACTTCTGCGAATCTCGAGTGCCAAGTTAAACATAAAAAGCGAGGAATCTAAATATATCAAATCATTCAGCAAAAAATTAGTAAGACCAGTAATAAGGAACATCTGTTGCGGAATAACGAGAGCACTAACATCCTAAAGGATATGTTCAAGAAACATGCTACTCTGTAACGAAATCTCTAAACATCTGAAAGTCTGAAGACGTGTCATGGGATAGAGGAAGACGAGAATCGAATTTCTGAACTCTTAGATTCGCCCAGTTAATCACTTAATGATAACATACCGTATTATTCAAACTCTGTTTATTACTCTGCATTCGCATGCAAATCAGCATTTTACAGTTCGGTTCTCTGGCATACTATTATTAAAACATCACAAAAACTGTTTACTACAATTTGAAACAACTGTTTTTTTTTTAATTCTCAAGTTGTATAACTTCCCAGTTTATTCGCTGACGTAAGAGCCGTTTCCGTTGGAAAACTCTCATCACAAGGCGTAAATGTGTCAGCGAACATTTTTCACGTGTTACTATAAAGTTTATCTTGCTATAAAAAGAAGTTAAGGCAGAATAAAGGCTCTTATAACAGCTAGGAGTCAGTTTTGTCAATTCAAAATGTATTTTTCTCTTTGATCTGTGATATAGAGGCCACACATTTAATATTGTAATGTTTGAGTATGAAAATAATGTTTATAACACGCTGGCAAAAAAACTGAAGCACCCAACAGACATAGTCGATTGTTAATCTAGCTTTGTACACGCACATACCATCGGCGGGTATGTAAATGATTAGTGATTCAGTTCACTGTGACAGGCAGAATGACCACCAGAATTCATCAGTGCTCTTTGTGTTTGTTACCAAGACTGATAGGTTGCATAAGGGCGTGAACAGCATCAGATGCTGAGTCCTCACTGTGAAGGACATGGATATGCCGCCTACTCGAGTAAGATACCGTTAACAATACCTAACAGTGTTTGAAAGGTGTCTCATTGCGAGTCCCCGTTTG
Organism: Schistocerca americana; assembly: GCF_021461395.2. Classification (NCBI taxonomy): domain Eukaryota; kingdom Metazoa; phylum Arthropoda; class Insecta; order Orthoptera; family Acrididae; genus Schistocerca; species Schistocerca americana. The sequence continues at coordinate 705,952,899 of NC_060130.1, read as the reverse complement.
GCTGACTGGTCGAATGGTACAAAATCCACATTTGTGGGGAATCCAGATGTGTCTGTAATGTGACGTTGGAGTGCATGGCAACATAAAGGAAGGCACATTCGTCCTCAAGGTTTCGACCATGTATGACCACCACCCACCACGATTTAGGGTCGCTATATTGTTCACCAAGCACATCAGAACCCCTTCACATACGCGCCTTCCATTCGAGAACAAGGAATGCACGCCCTGCAACATTGACATCCCGCACTACTGGTCAGAGACCACCAGCAGTGGTCCCGAATGTAGGTTTCCGGTAACACCACGACTCAAACGATTGTGTTTCGAATGGTGCTCTTGCCAGAAAGCTTGAATTGCTGATAAGCGACGTCGCATTGTGTTCAGCTATTAATCGTAGTTCTGCACTACCATCGTCGGCGAGTGTGCGGCGGCCTGAGTACAGGTCCCATTCTTCCTACAGCCATTTTACTCCTGAGGCCATAGTGTGGAATGTCATCGAAAATCATTCAGATAACTGTGACGCCACAACCGTACGCCTCGGACATCCTACGTCCTCATGTTTGACTTCCGGTGTGACAGTGTCGTGGTGCCATTTTTCATCAGGACAGTACTCATCCACAGATGGTGCCTGTCTCTGTAAACTGCCTGCGTGATGTCGAGGTACTCCCGTGTCCAGCAAGTTCCTCGAATCTGTCCTCGACAGAACATATGTGGTAACACCTCCCAGTAGCAGTATTCAGGACATCAAGGGCCCTTTATAACCGTTGTGTGTCAGCTTGCCTCAGGATACAATGGAATTATTACACCCTTTCCAATCGCATCAGCGAGTGGTTTGAAGCCAGAGGTGGTGTGCAAAATGGACCTTCCATACCTTATATCCTTACGAACTTTCTGTTGTGTTGGCAGAAGAGCCAACACCGAGTTACTAGTGGAGGCCGAAATGCACGCGTTTTAGCTCACGCAGGCTGGCGTGAGGAGGGAAGGACTATACTGACGTGAGGTCTGGAACATGACAAGGAATCAGAATTCAGGAAGCGGACATAATTAGTTTGATACTTAACTTTAATCAATTAATGATGAACGTCGCTCTTGACGGTACATGAGTCACAATATTATCTGTTCAAATTATAGTAACTGAATATGGCGCCTTGCTAGGTCATAGCAAATGACGTAGCCAAAGGCTATGGTAAACTGTAGTCTCTGCAAATGAAAGCATATGTAGACAGTGAACCATCGCTAGCAAAGTCGGCTGTACAACTGGGGCGAGTGATAAAGAGTCTCTAGACTAGACCTGCCGTGTGGCGGCGCTCTGTCTGCAATCACTGATAGTGGCGACACGCGGGTCCGACGTATACTAACGGACCGCGGCCGATTTAAAGGCTACCACCTAGCAAGTGTGGTGTCTGGCGGTGACACCACACTTTCATTGACTAATACTCAGCGCAGGCCGAGTGAGAGAGAACCGAGATGGCTATTTGAAGATAAACTTTTGTGGCGCCCCCAGGTGGGGGGATAAGAGCTGTGGGAACAGACACTGCGTTTTTTCTCTGCCAGAATATCCCATTCTTAGGACGAGCCCATCATGTGTCCAGAAATACTGCTACTTATCTCTCTTTGTTGCGATATGATCGTCACGGAAAACTACTTCCAGGATTGCCAAAATCACTCCCTCTCGCAGCATATTTTAGACATACTATTAAACCATTAAAAATGCAGACTTGAAACGAATATAAATACGGCGAGGGGTAAATGAGGTTATACAGGCCACCACACAGATACACAGTGAAGGAAGTTGACGGTAGAGAGAGGTTCTCGCCCGTCTCATATCTCCACTACCCTCCATCCTCACATGGAAGACAAGAGATCACAGCTGGCGGCTGTCGCCGTTGTTGACGTCACTACTAATTGCTAAGTAACTGTTTTTCCTGGCGCTTCCAGCACATATCTTTATTTCTGTAACTGCTTCTTAACCTAATGGATAGTGAGAAGGGCTATGAATTGAGTGTTTGAGTGAATTCAGTCCAGCGAATTTTAGCATTTCTTATTTCTCTTTCTAATGGAACTTTCACCTAAATCAGCGTGGCAGCTAGTCCAGTGAGAGAATACTCCGGAAAAGCGTATAAATTCTCTGTTTCTTAAACATGGTGGTATGAGCTCTGTTTTCGGCTCTCTCTGTATCGATACCTGACTTCCCCAAACTCACTGTGTTGGTTTCCGCTAGGGTAACATACCTAGAAGGCAGGTTCAAATGGTTCAAATGGCTCTGAGCATTATGGGACTTAGCTTCTGAGGTCATCAGTCCCGTTGAACTTAGAATTACTTAAACCTAACTAACGTAAGGACATCACACACATCCGTGCCCGAGGCAGGATTCGAACCTGCGACCGTAGCGGTAGCGTGGCTCCAGATTATAGCGCCTAGAACCACTCGGCCACCCCCGCCGGCCAGAAGCCTAATTCGTTGAATGAAATGTATACTTTCATGGGACAGAAATCACATGAGATAACTGATTGTTTATACAGTGCACCAAAATCTACAATGTTTCTTCTCTCTATGTACTATGACATTTGGTTAGCTTCAAATACTAAGAGACACGACCACTGTTACAAGTAAGTTGATCTCTTCCAACTACTTTGTGACGCAGCATCTGGCCTTCAGGTACCAAATTTACGAATAAATTCTAATCGGGGACAAAAGTGATTAATTTTATATCAAATGTTTTCTTGTCTTTCGTACGTCCATATTTGAATTTGAGTGATTTCATGCTCAAATGGATATTAAAAAATTGAAATTTCATTGTGACATCATTTTTACCACCATGGTTCATTCTTAGATAGTCGTTATGACCAAAACATTCAAGCAATCCTAAAATGTTTTACTCACACAGTATATCAACCGAATTCTTACGATATTACTGGGCAAAGATTTTGGAAAGGTGCAAATGTGATACAAATCTACTACAACGTATACGTAAATTTTTGTAATGCTATATGGTGAGTTTAAGTACTCTTCTTTCTTACCTTTCCTGTGTACGTCAGCTGCAGATTCCCGTCAGAAAGATATCTTAATCCTTTAACGTATTTAGATCTGAAAAAGATTGGAAAACACAATAACATCATAATTACGTATCGTTTTATCTTTATAATCATTAAAATAAGATATGAGAACGACTTTCCACAGTGACAGCTTTAGGCAGTACAAGTGGATCACAGTTTCAATACAATAAATATTATAAAATTTTGACGTAAAGCTTTTTTTTCAGTAGTTAGTAGGTACCTTAAGTATTGTAAGACTCCAGAAAGGTTCTAAAATATTCAAAAAAATGTTCCCAATAAGTGAAAATTAATATATTCAGCACTAATGTTGATGAGTTCAGTTAAAATTATCAGAGGCTGAAATTGTTCTGATAAACAGAGAAGCGGAGTTCTTGTTAACAAAATCTGACTGAGACCTCAAATATACAGGGTGAGTCACCTAACATTACCGCTGGATGTATTTCGTAAACCACATCAAATACTGACGAATCGATTCCACAGACCGAACGTGAGGAGAGGGGCTAGTGTAATTGGTTAATACAAACCATTAAAAAATGCACGGAAGTATGTATTTTAACACAAACCTACGTTTTTTTAAGTGGAACCCCGTTAGTTTTGTTAGCACATCTGAACATATAAACAAATGCATAATCAGTGCCGTTTGTTGCATTGTAAAATGTTAATTACATCCGGAGATGTTGTAACCTAAAGTTGAGCTTGAGTACCACTCCTCCGCTGTTCAATCGTGTGTATCGTAGAGCACCGAAGTACGAAGGGATCCAAAGGGAACGGTGATGGACTTAAGTACAGAAGAGACTGGAACAGCACATTACGTCCACATGCTAACACCTTTTTATTGGTCTTTTTCACTGACGCACATGTACATTACCATGAGAGGTGAGGTACACGTTCGACGGGCGTTTATAGGACGTGGAGGACGCATAAATTGGCCAGCCCGTTCTCCTCATCTTACACCTCTGGACTTCTTTCTGTGGGGTACGTTAAAGGAGAATGTGTACCGTGATGTGCCTACAACCCCAGAGGATATGAAACAACGTATTGTGGCAGCCCGCGGCGACATTACACCAGATGAACTGCGGCGTGTACGACATTCATTACACCAGAGACTGCAGTTGTGTGCAGCAAATGATGGCCACCACATCGAACATATATTGGCCTGACATGTCGGGACACACTCTATCCCACTCCGTAATTGAAAACGGAAACCACGTGTGTACGTGTACTTCACCCCTCATGGTAATGCACATGTGCGTCAGTGAAAAAGATCAATAAAAAGGTGTTAGCATGTGGACGTAATGTGCTGTTGCAGTCTCTTCTGTACCTAAGGTCCATCACCGTTCCCTTTGGATCCCTACGTAATTCGGTGCTCTCCGATACACACGATCGAACAGCGGAGGAGTGGTACTCAAGCGTCAACTTTAGGTTACAATATCTCCGGATGTAATTAACATTTTACAATGCAACAAACGGCACTGATTACGTATTTGTTTATATGTTCAGATGTGCTAACAAAACTAACGGGGTTCCATTTAAAAAACGTAGGTTTGTGTTAAAAAACATACTTCCGCGCATTTTTAATGGTTTGTATTAACCAATTACACTAGCCCCTCTCCTCACGTTCGGTCTGTGGAATCGATTCGTCAGTATTTGATGTGGTCTACGAAATACATCCAGCGGTAACGTTAGGTGACTCACCCTGTATATAAGTGTGATTTTGTGGTCACTCAGGGTGTTTAGTAGAAGATGGTACATTGAAGTTAAGGTGGACTTGTGTTAGGCCCGATAACACAATCAGAATCACAGAGGCAGAAGTTTAGTCCTCTAGTAAAGTAGTTTAAATGTCATGAGATCACTTAAAGTCGTAGCTGATACTTTCCAACGATCACGGGACTCATCGTGAGAAGAGGCATATATCTATGGAGAAGTCAATATTCATACCTTGTAAGCTCACCGTACAAAATATTAGTTACGCTCTTTGAGAAGCACATTGGTCACTTTATAGCGTTCTAAATGATGTACAAATGCTATCATATGGGTGCGTGACCATTCACCACTGACGTCAGCCATGGCAGTGAAAAGGTGTGTTGTACTTGTTGGTTGTATGAAATCAGTGCAGTAAGATTGTCGACGTGGAGAAGCGACAGAATGGCAGAAAGAAGCTGCCGTGTGATACGACGAGACACAGTTTTGCCTGTTTTCAAATGATGCAAGGCGACTCATGCACGCACGGCCCAACGAGGCGTTTAACCCGCAGTGTGCAGATGGTGTAGTTCAGACCAGAAGGGTTCTAAGATGTCTTTGGAGAGTTTTACATAGCATGAAGTGAAGCCAGTCATTCACGTTATTATGCACATGATTCCAGATGCTTAACTCATCATTATCTTTGATATCTACATAGATAATGGCTCTGAGCACTATGGGACATAACATCTCAGGTCACCAGTCCCCTAGAACTTAGAACTACTTAAATCTAACTAACCTAAGGACACTACACACAACCATGCCCGAGGCAGGATTCGAACCTGCGACCGTAGCGGTCGCGCGGTTCCAGACTGAAGCGCCTAGAACAGCTCGGCCACCAGCGGCCGGCCATTATCTTGATCAAACGTTGAAATTTCTTCTATAAGAGGTGATCAAAAAGTGTACACGAAGGCTGTACAGGCGAGAATCGGTATCCTAATGAGATAAAATCGCCGTCAGCATTGAATCAATCATCCCGCCAACACAACAGGTTGAAGACACCTGTTTGGTAAAACACTGTCTGCCGTTGCATTAAGAAGTCGGTAATCGACTGTTGCAAATCCTCGTCCCGCAGGATTCATTGACTCTTCAATCGCATTGGGAGAAGTCAGGGCGTAAGGCATCATCAACCGCCCGCTTGTTGTCAGTAATGGATGAGGCTGGCCTCGCAGATAAACCAGCGTCTTGTGTCGAATTGCGACCACCACGGATCTTGGCACACAATTCGACAACAGTGGTTTACGACAGACACGCTGCCCGCAGCACATTCTTCACTCTCCAGTGGATATCTACCGGTGTCTGTCCTTTGGCAGCCAAGAAAAGAACAACAGCACGAAATGGTTCAAATGGCTCTGAGCACTATGGGACTTAACATCTGTGGTCATCAGTCCCCGTGAACTTAGAACTACTTAAACCTAACTAACCTAAGGAAATCACACACATCCATGCCCAAGGCAGGATTCGAACCTGCGACCGTAGTAGTCGCGCGGTTACGGACTGAGCGCCCGAACCGCTAGACCACCGCGGCCGGCGATGGTCCTGTTTCGACGCATTAGGTAATAACGTCTCCGTAGTCTACGATTCCACATTAATCGTATGCAGGTCAGGAAGACACGAATGCCACACTACTCCTCTGTCTACCAGTCGGTGTTTATATATCCGCATCGGAGTCGTGCTTATTTGCATATACGCTGCAGCAGTGCCCCCAGACGGAAACTTTGATTGCCCTTTATTAATCTTCATTATGAGTATACCGTGGACACTCACGTCTTCCAAAATGACAACAGCTGTGTTCACAGGGCTGTAAGCATATATTTCTGATTTTACGAACACTCAGGCACTCTATCGCTCTCGACTAGCCTGCTTAATCAAGCGAACTTGCCGTGCGGTGTAGCCATGCGGTCTACCGCGCCTTGCCACGGTTCGCGCTGCTCCCCCAGTCGGAGGTTCGAATCCTCCCTTGTGTGTGTGTGTGTGTGTGTGTGTGTGTGTGTGTGTGTGTGTGTGTGTGTGCGCGTGCACCTGTTGTCCTTAGCAAAAGTTAGTTTAGGTGAGATTAAGTAGTGTGTAAGCCTAGGGACCGATGACCCTAGCAGTTTGGTCCCATAGAGTTTACCACAAATTTTCAATTTTTCCAGCCGAAATTCATCACATAGAAAATACATATAACGAAGAAATTATCTGAATGGGACGTAAATCAGTAGATATGGTGTTCATGTGTAGATAAAGAGATGATTACAATATCAGGAAAACTGGATAATTTATCCAAGAAAACAGACTTCAAAAATTGAGCAAAGCCAATAACGTGTTTCCAGAATGAGATTTTCACTCTGCAGCGGAGTGTGCGCTGCCAGGAAGTTTCAATAACGTGTTGTTAGACTTCTGGCCCTTATGCGAACAGTTACTCGGCTTGGCATTGATTGAGTTGTTGGATGTCTTCCTAAGGGATATCGTGCCAAATCCTGTCCAATTGGTTCGTTATTCCTCTTGAATAAAATACCGAACTGGTTGGAGAGTTCTGTCCATAATGCTGTGTTTGTGAAGCTCTTCCTCTTGAATAAAATCGCGAACTGGTTGGAAGGCCCTGCCCACAATGCTCCTGAAGTTCTCAACTTGGCAGAGATCTGGCGACCAGACTGGCCAAGGTAAGGTTTGGCAACCGTGAAGACAAGCAGTAGAAACGCTCGCAGTGTGCAGGTAGGCATTGTCTTGCTGAAATGTAAGCCCAAGATAACTTGCGATCAAGGGCAACAAAATGGGGCGCTGAATATCGTCAAAGAACCGCTATGCTGTAAGGGTGAAGCAGATGACAACCAAAGCAGTCCTGCGATGGAAGGCCAGATCTTAACTCCTGGCTGTTGGACCCCATAGCGAGCTACAATCAGTTCGCATCCCACCGCTGTCCGGGTGGTCTCCAGACACGTCTTCGGCATGGAATTTCATTGACGGAGTAGAATTATCTCCAGTGATGAGTCCAGTGTCCCGCATCGAAATGAGCCCCGAAGACCAGCGGTGGGATACGCGTTACTGACTTCCTCTGTGATGCTCTTCCTATTAAACAAATCATCCAATTTTTCCGAAATCATGATCATTTGGTAGTATGGCCACATCTACTGATTTCCACCCCATTCGTATAATTCCTTGGTGGAGCATCCTTTTTTATCTTAGAGTGTATTTAGTACATTTCAGAGGAGTTCGGTGTTACTCTAAACACCTGAATAGTGGTTCCAAGTGATGATGTGGATAAAGTATAAGACTCATATTCTGGAGGCTCGGACATCAAAAGCCTGTGATGTTATCGATGTATTGGGTTTCTAGGTTATTCGCAAATCGCTTGGTTCCCCTTCCTTGTATGAGATAGTATTCCGTTGATGGTGACTCCAAACGTGACGTAATAATGAACGCTATCTTTCATCCCTTCGAATGGATTATGCGGGATTGTTCTGCTAATTCGGGACTAATTCCACGAAATAGTTCGTTAGAGAATAAGTAGCAAAAAAAATTTTTTTTGGGGGCATATGGTCGAAAACGTGTTCCGTGGGAACTACACCGACCTCAAGGTGGAGATGAAAGGTATTTGATAGCGTAGGTTTCAGTGACTGAAATTACACATGAGAACACACCAGGCCTGCGAGAATGTTCTATCTGTACTACAGTTTTAGCTCCATTCTCAAGACGACAGTGAACTGACGTACCATCATGTAGTAACCATATTAGCTTTCCTACCACTAAAGGCAGGTTTCCAGCAGGGAGGCAGGGTCACCTGCGGGAATCGCAGATATGCCTCCTCGATCAGGCGTTCTGGAAGGATGGTTCAAAATGGTTCAAATGGCTCTGAGCAGTATGGGACTTAACATCTGACGTCATCACTTACCTAGAACTTAGAATTACTTAAACCTAACCAACCTAAGGACATCACACACATTCATGCCCGAGGCAGGATTCGAACCTGCGACCGTAGCAGTCGCGCGGTTTCGGACTGAAGCGCCTAGAACCGCTCGGCCACTGCGACTGGCTCTGGAAGGATGACTTGGCCCACGATGCAGTCGCCAATAATAAACGTTAACACATCAAGGCTGAACCATTGTTGATGGTTCCCTGTAAACATAGCACTGGGGATACTCCGTCGCCGATAGGTGAGTGTTGTGAAGGTTTACGATACTATCCTTCGTAAAGGTAGCCTAATGTGTGAACAAGGTGGATGACAAATCCCTTTACCATGCTCGCCTGGGTGACGAACCGGCGACAAAACCGTCGCCGCGAAGGCAGTTCCGTAAGTCATAAGACCGGCTCCCGCTGTAGGTGTACGGAGAGTGGCAGCTGTGTACAATGTTCCACACCGTCGTCTGGCTTACCACATGCTATCGACCCATATGCCTCGTGCTGATACTGGCTCACTGTTAAGGGTCTTCGGTCTCTACCTTCAAGTGGGTACACCTCGCTTGGAACGCATTTTCCGCCGTTTGTCCATACGCACTTTTTTGCTCCTTATCTACTCAAGGATCATTTCATGAAGTTCATTCCTATTTAGCAAAATTACCCTGTATATCCATATTTGTAAGTTGACTGGATGCTTAATTCCTTTACTTTGCTACCGACACTACCGAAAGAACATTTCATATTGAAAACGGTTTCCACCACGTTGTAGTTTACTCACGTCGTTTACAACCCAAACTACAATGATGAGCCAAAACATTATGACCAGCTGCTTAATAGCTTGTTTGTCCGTCAATCAATGAATCGGCTTATCAGGGATCCGACAGTTTGCTACTAGGTTTGTGGAGGTATTTGACATTAGATGTCAAACTACAGGTCATGTAATTTGCGTAAATAACGGACTGTTGACCTGCGCAGATGGTGATGGTGCCCTATAGCGACACAGATGTTTTCCACAGGATTTACATCAAGCAAATTTGGTCACCGAGACATCAACTTCATCACTATAATGCTCCTCAAACCACTGTAGTATGGTTCTGGTTCCGACACATGGACAATTATATTGCTGAAACATTTCATCGCCGTCGGGGAAGCCATCAAACATGAAGGGGTGTGGTTGGCTCGCTGCTATCAGGGTGTCTTCAGTTACTACCACAGGTCACATGAGAGCTCAGGAGAATGCCTTCCATAGCATAATACTGCTCCCACCAGCCTACGTCCGCGGCGCGCTGCACATTTGGACCCGCCGTTCACCTCGATGACTGCGTTTGTGGAGCGACCATCGACCTTGTGGAGCAAAAATGTGATTCACCCTAAGAGCCGACACGTTTGCATTGATCGACGGTCAAATCCCGGTGGTCCTGTGCCTACTGCAATTGGACGGAATTGAGGAATCGTTGGGTCAACATGTGAACACGTAGGGGTGCGCTGCTGCGGAGCTCCATATTCAACAAGGTACGATGAACGGTATGCCCCGAAACACTTGTGCGTGCACCAATATCGTGCTCTCTCAGCAAAGATGCCACAGATCATCATGTATCCTGCTTTACAGACAGACAATTCTCAGAATCCACCGTTCTGTGACGAGTCGTGGACGTCCAACGACTTATAGCCTACTTGTAGCTTCAATGCCCTTCTACCTCTTCCCGTAGATGCTCATGACAGTAGCACTTGAACATTCGACCAACTTTGCCCTTTTCGAGACACTCGTTCACAGGCTCTATGCCCTTTGTGAAAGTCGCTTATTTCAATGGATCTCCCAATTTGCAGCCCATATCTTCGGTAGGGTGGTCCCCTGTCCGTGTCTGCTCCGCTTATATACTTTTGTTACCGCGCCACTTGCCCGCAGCGGCAACAGGTGTGATCCGTCGTCGCGGTTGGTAGTTGGGCAGAGGTCATAATGTTTTGGCTTACCAGTGTACGAACATGTTAAACTTGTATGCATCACTTGTACGTGAATCTCAAAATGATCACAGTGTGGCTAAAACTGGCTACAATGTGAAATGTTCATGCAGTGGTTGCAATAACAGAATAACATTCATAACCTGTCAGGCATGATTTTCGTTGACAGAATTTCATTTTTTTTTCTAAGCTAAATGAAACTTTAACTGGTAGAAAGCATCACACAATTCTGAACGGAAGGAACTCTACAGAGATTGAAGTAATTATGAGTGTTCCAGGTTCTTATAATAAGATAATAAACGCCGTGTTAAATGTTAACGATATAGCGAATTGCGTTATTATATTATCTAATAATTTTCCAAGTAGCGTGGTCATTTACGACGAACTACTGTACACCAAACTTTGTATTGCTGTACCGTAAGATCTTGACAAAATATCAGTCTTGTGAGAAGATTAGCTGCAAACTCAAGTTGTGTGAAAATGTTAGATTGTGCCCTTTACTGCACTCATGCTCATAAATTAAGGATAATGCTGATACATGGTGAAACAACGCTCTGGAGGGTGGTTTGCAGGTTTAAATCACCTCGGTGTATGACCATGCGGTGCATTTGACCTGCGCTCGTCAGGCGGTGGCGCTGACAGCAGTCCACATACGCAGAGGCGTGTTGGTGCATGTCAGAGTACGGTGCAGCGAGTAAGTGTACAGACGTTTTTAGACATGATAATGGTGACTGTGTGTTGAAAATGGCTCAAAGAACACATATTGATGTCGTTATGAGGGGTAGAATACTAGGGCGACTGGAGGCTGGTCAAACACAGCAGGTCGTAGCACTGGCCCTCCGTGTGCCACAAAGTGTGATCTCAAGATTATGTCAACGATTCCAGCAGACAGGAAACGTGTCCAGGCGCTACAGTGCGGGACGTTCACAGTGTACAACACCACAAGAAGACGGATATCTCACCATCAGTGCCCGCAGACGGCCACAGAGTCCTGCAGATAGCCTTGCTCGGAACCTTACCGCAGCCACTGGAATAGTTGTCTCCAGACACATAGTCTACAGACTTAACAGACATGGTTTATTCGCCTGGAGACCGGCAAGGCGCATTCCACTGACCCCTCGTCACGGGAGAGCCCATAAAGCCTGGTGTCAAGAACACATTACATGGTAATTGGAACAGTGGTCCCAGGTTATCTTCACGGACGAGTCCAGGTATAGTCTGAACAGTGATTCTCTCCGGGTTTTCATCTGGCATGAACCAGGAACCAGATACCAACCCCTTAATATACTTGAAAGGGACTTGTATGGAGGTCGTGGTTTGATGGTGTGGGATTATGACTGGTGCATGTACACCCCTGCGTGTCTTTGACAGAGGAACTGTAACAGGTCAGGTTTATGGGGATTTCATTTTGCACCAGTATGTCCGACTTTTCAGGGGTGCAGTGGGTCCCACCTACCTCCTGATGGATGATAACGCACGGTTCCACCTAGCTGACATCGTGGAGGAGTACCTTGAAAGAGAAGATATCAGGCGAATGGGGGTAGTCTGCCTGTTCTCCAGACCTAAGCCCCATCGAGCAGGTCTGCGACGCTCTCTGTCGACGTATCGTTGCACGTCTTCACACCCCTAGGACACTTCAGGAGCTCCGACAGGCAATGGTGCCAGAATGGGAGGCTATTGCCCAGCAGCTGCTCGACCACCTCATCCAAAGTATGCCAACCTGTTGTGTGGCCTGTGTACGTGTGCATGGTGATCATATCCCATATTGATGTCGGGGTACATTCGCAGGAAACAGTGACCCTTTGTAGCACATGTGTTTCGGGACGGTTTTGTCAACTTATAACCAATACCGTGGACTTACAGATCTGTGTCATGTGTGTTACCTATGTGCCTATGATACTGGCGCCAGTTTTGTGTAGTGTCACATTGTGTGGCACAACATTCTTCAATTATCCTTAATTTACGAGCATGAGTTTAAATGGAAAGAAGTACACGACGACGAGTTAAAAAAAAGTAACATTCATATGACACCCGCCAGTAAAAAGCGTAGAGGTATGGGCGAAACCATCACTGGAGCTCACTGAAAGCATAGCAAATGGCAGGCCATGATTTACTATTACAGTACACGGAACCTGCGATTTGTCAAGCAGGTTGCTTAAAACACGCTTGAATGGGATATCTGGGAATACTGCTCAAATGTGTTGCATCTTTATTAGCTTTAATAACACGGGATATAAAGTAGAGAGTGACACCGCAGGTCACTCGTGGGAGAGTCTCATCCAATAAAACAGAATGTGAATTACGGTTTGCTAACGTCAGATTCAGATGCACAAGCAAGAAATAGGGAAGATGGCCACCACATCTCACAGTGAAAAGATATTTACATATTACTCCTGAGATTTATGGGGCAGCACTACTGTAAGGTAGAAAAGAGAAACAGTAAATGTGCTATTAAGTTGTGTTTCAGGTGATGCTAAAATATATTTTCCTTAAATCGAGATGGTATGACTGTGGCCAGAAGAACAGATCAATGCAGAAGATCCGTTTCTCTGCGAGCAACGAGTTAAGTCTCAGGTAGTGTACAAGAGACTCTGCAGAAGTTAACGGAGATTGCAAGTGGTCCACGGTTGCCTGTGTGGGCGCTTGTGCTACGGAGTAGGAGAATAATTCGTTCAGTGCATTACAGCGCAATACCCAAACCCGATTCCATTGCTGGTATCCGCAGAAATGAGATCACGAGAGTTGAAATCGTTTTCCAATAACTGACTGTGGTCGGAATAGTAGGAAACTGGTTGTGTGTCGCTCGAAATCTGTACATTGCCGATGTACCTATTTCATTTTGTAGGAACTACAGTTGTGTTGTTATTCGTCTACCAGCGAAAGAGCCTGGTACCGTCAGGGAACATCAATCATACAGGAACAGTTTGTAGGTAATGGACAGGCAACTGTGTATGTTTTACGTTGTTCAATCACATAAATAAGTAAGTCGACAAAATATCAATCTTTAAATGTGAAATTTTGCAGCGGAAAAGTCGATATGTTCTGATAGCGTATGACAGTTATGACGCACATTAAAATGCTGTAATGTACCTTCAGGTGGTTTTATGTAATAACGTATTGAAATTATTCTGATGGAAAAAGGTATTTTGATAATAGCGCGCGAATTTTAAGCGAAGACATTGTGAGATTTATCTTATACCCATTACGGATCCTTGAATTCTGTGGTTCACCTTTAGTGATACTGAATGTAATCTTTTCAACGTCACACCCAGGATTTCCATCACTGTATGCGTACTGAAGGTGTCGTTCTGACACACGTGGGGTTTATTGCAGGTAAAAAAAGAAAGGGGACTATAGAGTCCATTGAAGCCGACAATGGTAAAAATGCCATTAAAGCATTCTGCGAGCATTAGACAGAAATTTACGCTCATCATAAATGAAACTTATTCGAATAACGCAACTTCGTAATCAAAGCCGGTACATCTGTCGAGGATGTTCGTAGCGTGTTCGTTGTTTAACGAGACAATTTACTGCCAGGACGCTGTTCACTATTTTCTTCGAAATAGCATGTTTACTTTCCATGCTTTTCAAGGAAATTTTTGGTATTTGCGAGCGGGGGGGGGGGGGGGGGGGGAGCTTATGGGCGCTCAACGTCGAGGTTCGAGGTCATCAGCGGTGAGCTAAAGGATACGGACTGGCACGTGAGCTAAAAGTAACTATTCCTACCTATTTATGCTTGCGAACAGGATGCAGAAAAAAACTGCAGTTGTGCTGCAAGACACCTTAGAGCCGTCTACATGACAGATTACATTGTGAAAATCAAAATGACAAAATGCTTCTAATGTATGATAAGCTATTTCTTCGACTAGAGTGATCTTCCATCTTTAGAGAAAACATGGGACTAAAATTCTGATTCATGATGATACACGTCAGCCCAACAATGAAACTGAAGATGTGATGAATTGTAACCTGTCAACCAACATGTGCCATTTGAACAACATGGGAAAGTGTGAAGTAGCGAAAGTGTGAGTATTCCACGGATTAACAGAAAAATCGCAAGAAGTTAAAAGAAATGTCATGAATATTTAAAATTCATCACGTCTGGTTATTTGCTGGACTGGTTAATTACAATGTACTTATTTGTAGAGAGCTCTCATTGAAATATTATTTTCCAGAACGTAACAGCTACTTAGAATTCTTTAAATGTCAAACACTCTTTGCTTTCATGGTACTTCTAACGTAACTAGCCTGGTAGACTACAGTGAGGTTTCCATATCCAGTTTAAAGTGAGTATGTTAATGTAGCTACGTTTATAATGCTTGTGAAGCATCGCTCTTAAACAGTCCTTCCAACCTTGGAAGTCTACACAACTGTCACATTCTGCAACTAAAGCTGGTCAATGTTTGAAATACACGTGTTAAATTTGAAGGCAGATCAATCATAATGAGAGTGTAGGATTCATAAATTAAAATCAAGAGTAGAACGGAGTTTTGATTTTGTTTGCTGTTCGGAAAGGGAACGTCTTCCATAACATCAGCCAATAACACGCGACAGCAGTCAATAACAAGCGATGTAATAGAAAGAATTAGGCTCCAACCATGATTCCAGCTACAGTGTGACATCATTGCAGCCTCATATAGTAATATAATAAACTGCAGGGAGTAAGCATCATGAAAGTGGTAGGGATGCGATGTTCATCGCACTTAGCAGTCAGGACCGTTAGCAGTGCGAACACAGACATAAACATAGGTTCCAGTACGGCCTGAAGGTTACGCAGGTGCTTGAACCCGTCAATATCCAACAAACGTCACTGAAATGTTTCGTAACGACCAGGTGGACGTACACACCACTACGAGGAAGTTTGAATTCATTTCACTGTAAGCCAAAGATCGACCACACTCCCTCATGAACAGTTATCATTAATTGTAAAAAAAGAAAAAGAAGAAGAAGAAAAACAACGCATTGAGTGACGGCTGTATCTCCAGTCTGAAACACACAATCTCTGAAACGGTCTTAAAAAATGTTAATGATACTACATTCACCCCATGTTATTTTCTCATTGAGAGCAGTCTTGCAAGGAGAACATCATTAATTTCTAATGGAGTCCAACTGACTTCGTCAATAACATTATTTACGTATAGCTGTACGTACTGAATTTTTCTATACCAAACTGAGCACTGGAGACAGTTATATTTCTCAAGGTGTTCCTTGGTTCTGTGATCAGCTTTTGTTTATCCCGTGTCGTGTGCTCAAACCTGTCATGCGTCATATTCGATAAATAATATTTAATATTTTACATTACAACTATTTTTGTGCATGTTCCGTTATAAACCGAGTCGTATAAATACATTTTTGCACAACGCTTCGCGATAAATAATATTTAATATTTTACATTATATGCTACCGTCGCAGGTTCGAATCCTGCCTCGGGCATGGATGTGTGTGATGTCCTTAGGTTAGTTAGGTTTAAGTAGTTCTAAGTTCTAGGGGACTGATGACCACAGCTGTTAAGTCCCATAGTGCTCAGATCCATTTGAACCATTTGAATTTTACATTACAACTATTTTTGTGCATGTTCCGTTATAAACCGAGTCATGTAAATACATTTTTGCACAACGCTGTATAGCACTGAAGAAGATAAAAAGCGGATATCTGTAGCATAAACAACAAAAGCTTCTGTGCAGATACTTAGCTAACGTCGACAGCTTACGCTCATGACAAACGTTTATCGATTAAGGCGATTTTTTATGGTCACTGTGTTTCCTGTCAAACGGTAAGCCCAGCACCGGTGATAAGTACTATAATGGCCATATCTAATGAGCCAGCGCGGTACCCTTAATCACGCAGTTTGCAGGACGGGGCAAACTTGCGCTGGCGTTCCTAGCTGCGCCTGGATTATCCGGGACGAGACAAAGGAGTCGGCGCTGAGTTTGGGCAGGGCTCATCTAACGCGATATGCCAGCAGCCGACCGCCGCGTCGGTAAAGCACGCCAGCAACAGCCGCCGCTGCCCGCGCGACTCGTGCTGTCACGAGCGAGCACGCTGCTCAGCAGCGCATGTACATTCCCGCGCGCTAATTTGCGCCGACATTGCTGGCCCACCCTTTAGGCTACGTTCTGTCTATTTCAACATGCATGTACACCAGCAAATTATACATGTTCATGACCTCTTTTGGATTTAGATCCTCTACATCTGTAAAGACTTTAGCAGTGTGTTAGTGACACTATTTTTAAACACCGGTGCGGCCGTGAGGATAAGAGCTCACATCAAACTCATCCTCATTGCGAAACAGGTCTGCTTTCATCTATGTTTTTAGTATATTACGATTTGTTTCAATCGACAGTTTGTAGTGTAATGTATACAAACATATTTTCCTTGTTATCAAGATCTGCTATTGTCTATGAGTTTCCACATCTACATCTATTTTCGTATTCCACAAGACACATGACTGCGTGTGGCGGAGGTTACTTCTGCTACCACTGTATGACCCTACTGTCGCTGTTCTATTCGTGAAGCCGGCCGCTGTGGCCGAGCGGCTCTAGGCTCTTCAGTTCGGAACCGCGCTGCTGTTACGGTCCTAGGCTCGAATCCTGCCTCATTAGGTTAGTTAGGTTTAAGTAGTTTCTAAGTCTAGGGGGACTGATGATTCAAAAAAATGGCTCCGAGCACTATGGGACTTAAATTCTGAGGTCATCAGTCCCCTAGAACTGAGAACTACTTAAACCTAACTAACCTAAGGATATCACACACATCCATGCCCGAGGCAGGATTCGAACCTGCGAACGTAGCGGTCGCGCAGCTCCAGACTGTAGCGCCTAGAACCGCTCGGCCACTCCGACCGGCAGGGACTGATGACCTCAGATGTTGGGTTCCATAGTGCTTAGGGCCATTTGAACCATTCGTGAAAGGCGCGTGGGAAGAACGAATGCCGGTAAGCTGCGTATTTCGCGAAACGTATGTGGGAGGAAGTATTACGTGGTCCGACTCTTGCCGGAAAGTACTCTCCTGAAAGTTTAATAGTAACCTTTCCATGATGCACAACGCCTCTCCTGGTTCAATCTTCTCCGTGTATTCTATCAGTCCTACCTCGTAAGGGGTCCCACGTTGATGAACAACACTCAAGAATCAGTCGAACAATCGTCTTGAAAGCCACTTCTTTAGAAGATGAGTTATATTTTGTTAAGATTCTTCCTATGAATCTTAGTCTTGCATCTGTCTTTAATACTATTTGTTTTATTCTACGTAAGGACGCTCCAGGGAGGTAATCTCTGATGTTTTACGGTAGTTACCGGTTGCAGCGGTCTATCATCAAGAGCGTAGTTGTACAGTGGATTTCTTTTCCCATGCATGCGCAATATGCAACATTTATTTACGTTGAGTATTAATTGCCAGTCCCTGCACCATTAATCTGTCCTGTATAGGTCCTTCTGGCGATCGTTACTGTCATCTGGCGTTGCTGCCCTCTAATAGGCAACCGCATCGTCTGCGATCAAGTTTAAAGAGCTATCCACACAAACTACTAAATCATTTACATCCACTGTTAACAGTAACGGTCCTATTACAGTTCCTTGGGATACTCCCGAATTTACCTCTACAGCTCTCGATTCTGTTCCGTTAAGAGGGACGAGCTGGGTCCTGTCTGCAAGGAAGCATTGAATCCAGCCGCATACCTGGTCCAATATTCGGTAGGCTCTAATTTTTTTCTCTAAACGGCAGTGTGGGCCGGTGTTAAATGCTTTTCCTGAAGTCGAGGAACACGGCATTTACGTGAGCGCCGACGTCTATAGCGCTGTGGATCTCACGGAGTAATTGAGTGAGCTGAGTCCAGCAAGATCACTGATTGCGGAATTCAGTTTCATTGAGGAGATTTTCGTTCTCCAAAAACGTCATAATTCTTGAGGACAAAGCATACTCCATAATTACACAACCGACTTATGTCAACGATATAGGCCAATAATTATGTGTACCTGTCTTATGGCTCTTCTTAAAAATGAGAATAGTCTGCGCTTTTTTACAGTGGTTGGATACCCTTCGGAGCTCCGGCGACCTACGATAAACTGCTGCTACATGTGGACCAAGTCTTTTCGCATAATCGATCTAGAATGTTATAAGTATCTCGTCTGGTCCTGACGCCTTTCCACCACAAAGCATCTATAGAGAGTTTTCTATTCCACTAACAGCTACGTCAATATCAGCCGTTAAGTGTTCGTACGATGATTTAAAAGAGGCGACGTATTACGATCTTCTGTGGTGAAAACATTTCCGATCATCGAATTCAGTAATTCGGCCTTCTCTCTGTTATTTTATGTTTTGGTGCCATTATGGTCACTGAGTGACAGAACAGACGATTTCGAACCGTTTACAGATTTTACCTAAGACAAAATTTCTTGGGGTTTTTGTTTAGACCAGTAGACAAAATTTTACTTCAAAATCCACTGAACGCTTCTCTCATTGCTCTCATTACGCTCAACTTCGCTTCGTTCAACTTTTTCTCGTCAGCTATGTTCTCCATTCTTTTGAATCCGTGATGAAGTCCTCTTTTATTACGTAGCAGTTTTTTTACGTGACTGTTACACCATGGCGGTTCTTTCCCTTCTCTTAAGACCTTGTTCGGAACATGTTTGTCTACGGCATACTGAACGAGGCTTTTGAATTTCTTCCATTTATGCTCCGCAACTTCGTCCTCAAAACTGAATATTTGATGTTGGCTACTCAGATACTCTGCAAATTGTAACCTTCCAGTTCCGCTAAGCAAAAAATTTTCATATCTTTCTTAACGTTTCTTGTAATAACCACAGTTGTAGATGCTATTACAGCTTTATGATCACTGATACTCTCCTCTAAGTTAATTGATTCTATTTGTTGCTAGGAGGGCTAAAGGGTTGTCTTTGCGATTAGGATTTCTTTCTGCTCGAAGTGAATTTCGGACAAGATATTCATAATAATATCACACGAACACCTGTCTTTCGCACCAGCTTTGATAGCACAACTCTCTGAAGCTACACCTGGCAAGTTGAAGTAACACGCTATTACAACAGCATGGTCAGGATACTTACGACATTCAGTAAGTTTTCAATGAAGCGCTCTACCACTACAGCTCCTGATGCTGGAAGTCCGTAAAAGCCGCCGGTTACCATTTTTGATCCACCTTTGGTGCTTAACTACACCCAGATTAATTCACATTCGGAATCAGTGACGATTTCACCAGATGTTATCGAATTCTTTACTGCAACAAATACGCTGCCAACATTGACGAATAATCCTTGCGATAAATACTCCAACCTCAATTTAGGATTTCGTTGCTATTCTCTTACGGATTCAACCAATTATCTACACTATGATATCAAATGTAACCGGACACATGGCTGAAAATGATTTACAAGTTCGTGGTGCCCTCCATCGGTAACGCTGGAATTCAGTATGGTGTTGGACCACCCTTAGCCTCGACTGCTTCCACTCTCGCAGGCATACGTTCCATCAGGTGCTAGGACGGTTTCTTGGGGAAAGGCAGCCCAATCTTCACGGAGTGCTGCACTGAGGAGAGGTATCGATGTCGGTTGGTGAGGCCTGGCACGAAGTCGGCGTTCCAAAACATCCCAGACTGTAGGATTCAGGTCAGGACCCTGTACTGACCAGTACATTACAGGGATGTTATTGCCGTGTAATCACTCCGCCACAGGCCGTGCATTATCAACAGGTGCTTGATCGTGTTGAAAGATGCAATCGGCATCCCCGAATATCTCTCCACCAGTTACATGCAACAAGGTGCTTAAAACATCAATTTAGGCCTGTGTTGTGATGGTGCCACGCAAAACAACAAGGGGTGCAAACCCCCTCCATCAAAAACACGACCACACCGTAACACCACCGCCTCCGAATTTTACTGTTGGCACTACACACGCTGGCAGATGACGTTCACCAGGCATTCGCCATACCCACACCCTGCCATCAAATCGCCACATTGTGTACTGTAATTCGTCACTCCGCACAACGTTTTTCCACTGCTCAATCGTCCAGTGTTTACACTTCTTATACCAAGCGAGGCGTCGTTTGGCATTAACCGGCGTGATGTGTGGCTTACGAGCAGCCGCTCTGCCCTGAAATCCAGGTTTCCTCACCTCCTGCCTAACTGTCATAGTACACTCCTGGAAATTGAAATAAGAACACCGTGAATTCATTGTCACAGGAAGGGGAAACTTTATTGACACATTCCTGGGGTCAGATACATCACATGATCACACTGACAGAACCACAGGCACGTAGACACAGGCAACAGAGCATGCACAATGTCGGCACTAGTACAGTGTATATCCACCTTTCGCAGCAATGCAGGCTGCTATTCTCCCATGGAGACGATCGTAGAGATGCTGGATGTAGTCCTGTGGAACGGCTTGCCATGCCATTTCCACCTGGCGCCTCAGTTGGACCAGCGTTCGTGCTGGACGTGCAGACCGCGTGAGAAGACGCTTCATCCAGTCCCAAACATGCTCAATGGGGGACAGATCCGGAGATCTTGCTGGCCAGGGTAGTTGACTTACACCTTATAGAGCACGTTGGGTGGCACGGGATACATGCGGACGTGCATTGTCCTGTTGGTACAGCAAGTTCCCTTGCCGGTCTAGGAATGGACTGGAACAGGAAAGGGAGGTAATGACAGTGGCACGTAAAGTGCCCTCCGCCACACACCGCTGGGTGGCTTGCGGAGTATCAATGTAGATGTAGATGTAGATGTAGAATGGTAGAACGATGGGTTCGATGACGGTTTGGATGTACCGTGCACTATTCAGTGTCCCCTCGACGATCACCAGTGGTGTACGGCCAGTGTAGGAGATCGCTCCCCACACCATGATGCCGGGTGTTGGCCCTGTGTGCCTCGGTCGTATGCAGTCCTGATTGTGGCGCTCACCTGCACGGCGCCAAACACGCATACGACCATCATTGGCACCAAGGCAGAAGCGACTATCATCGCTGAAGACGACACGTCTCCATTCGTCCCTCCATTCACGCCTGTCGCGACACCACTGGAGGCGGGCTGCACGATGTTGGGGCGTGAGCGGAAGACGGCCTAACGGTGTGCGGGGCCGTAGCCCAGCTTCATGGAGACGGTTGCGAATGGTCCTCGCCGATACCCCAGGAGCAACAGTGTCCCTAATTTGCTGGGAAGTGGCGGTGCGGTCCCCTACGGCACTGCGTAGGATCCTACGGTCTTGGCGTGCATCCGTGCGTCGCTGCGGTCCGGTCCCAGGTCGACGGGCACGTGCACCTTCCGCCGACCACTGGCGACAACATCGATGTACTGTGGAGACTTCACGCCCCACGTGTTGAGCAATTCGGCGGTACGTCCATCCGGCCTCCCGCATGCCCACTATACGCCCTCGCTCAAAGTCCGTCAACCGCACATACGGTTCACGTCCACGCTGTCGCGGCATGCTACCAGTGTTAAAGACTGCGATGGAGCTCCGTATGCCACGGCAAACTGGCTGACACTGACGGCGGCGGTGCACAAATGCTGCGCAGCCAGCGCCATTCGACGGCCGCTGTGCCGTGCGTGTGATCGTTGCTTGTACAGCCCTCTCGCAGTGTCCGGAGCAAGTATGGTGGGTCTGACACACCGGTGTGAATGTGTTCTTTTTTCCATTTCCAGGAGTGTACATGCAGTGGATTCTGATGCAGTATGGAATTCCTGTATGACGGTCTGGATAGATGTCTGCCTATGACACATGACGACCCTCTTCAACTGTCGGCGGTCTCTGTCAGTCAACAGACGAGGTCGGCCTGTAGGCTTTTGTACTGTACGCGTCCCTTCACGTTTTCGCTTCACTATCACATCGGGAACAGTGGACCTAGGGATGTTTAGGAGTGTTGAATCTCGCGTAACGACGTATGATATAAATGATACTCAATCACCTGACCACGTTCGAAGTCCGTGAGTTCCGTGGAGCGCCCCATTCTGCTCTCTCAAGATGTCTAATGACTACTGAGGCCGCTGATATGGAGTACCTGGCAGTAGGTGGCAGCACAATGCACATGATATGAAAAACGTATGCATTTGGGGGTGTCCGGATACTTTTGATCACATATTTTATTCCTAACGCTATCTGAGCATCTTTGCATCATAACTTTCAATAAGCGGTACAGCATCTGGGACCTTGGCATTGATGCTCCTGCAGTTTCCTGATATTTTATTAACCTTTTCTATTGCCGATCTGCGAGGACGAGCATTTTCTGAGAATAATGTAGCCGATGTACTCGTATCTTCGATTTCGGCAGGCAATTCATCACTCAACCGAAGGAGAGGGGCAGTCCTCTAAGCCAGCAAACCCTCATGTACAAGTCACACGTACTCCGCTGCCGCTGAGATCTATAATGAAATAATATCCCAGTTTTTAATTTTAAAGTAACAACAATCATTTGCCAGAGTTTGCCACTATTAGTTGTAATGGTCACAAAAACAGAGAAGTTGAGTCTACTGACTTGATGATAATTACAATACGCGTTTCAATCACACGCGTGTATGCTGCGAGTTGGGTTGGGCAAAAATATGGACACACCACGTGAAATGAATGTTTAAACACAAATGTAAAAGCTAGCCAGGTCTGCAGTATGAGCTGTCGTATTTGACCTTGAACGTCACCTCTGAAAGGTCCTCAATACGTTCCAAGCGTCAGTTGTGGTCGCAACCGTGTTCTATGCAATTCTGAGCGCATCATTTCGGGAATGTTACTCCTATGGTGGGTGGTTCTGTAACCAAGGTGGCCATATCGAAGATCTATACCGCATACAGGGAAAGCGGAGAAACGTCATCCACTAAGTCACACAGCTCGCATCGTTCCGGACTAACTTTGTGAACACAAGGATGAATTATGTCATCCTCCCTTGCCACCACAGCCATCAGATCTTAATATTATCAAGTGTTTGTGGTATACCATGGATATAAAGGTGCATGATCGCTATCGACTTCCATTAGCATCACCCGAACTCTTCATTATTTTGGAAGAAGTACAGAATAACATTTCCTTGATAAAAATACAGGATCTTTGTTTATCTATCCCGAGACGACCAGAGCTGTTTTGAATGCCAACACCGTTTTAGGCATGGTAATGTGTTGGGTTTGTGGTGTTTCCATATTTTGTCTACCCCCTATACGTGGGCGTTTTACGAGTTTTGTAGTGCTCTTCGCTTGCGAAGATGAGGTAGTTACTGTGGTATTTTAGCAGGTGGATAAAGTTTAGCAGGTTGTTTAAGTTGTGTTCTGGCGGAATTTGGTATGCAAAACGTACTGGTAGGTAGTGACTATTAGGTTTAAAAATTACAGCTATTTGAATTTTTTTTGTTTTCCTAGTACTGTTCTGCTAAGAGTGTGTGTGTGTGTGTGTGTGTGTGTGTGTGTGTGTGTGTGTGTGTGTATTTAAGTGTATTTCACGGTATGCGCCTATGTATATTGCCCCTTCTAGTTATCTGTTTGGTCATTGAGGAGTTTCTTTTCATTTAAAAAAAAATATCGTTAACATTTAGTTGGGACTAATGCTTAATGTTACTAGGTACTATCTTCCCATTGGAATTAGTCATACTACATTATCTTTAATTTTCCTTTGTGACTCGTATCCCATATCCCTGCTATGGAATACCTTTTTCTGGCGAAAAAATCACACATCATACGTTGAAACCCACCGAAGTGGCCTGGTAGTAAGCCACTGGATTCATACTCGGGATGGTAGCGGTTCAAATTACTGTCCAGCTATCCAGAATTATGTTTTACGTAATTTCATGAAATCGCTTAAGGTGAATAGTAAGGTGGTTCTTTGAAAGGATAGGGTCTATTTCCTACACCATCATTCCCCACACCCGACTTGTGCCTCGGATCCAATGATGCCGTTGCCTAGGGGGCGCTAGTTCTCCTTCCTTCACCTGTTAAGCACTATTCTTTAACATTTTTACTATTTGTGTTGCAAAAAATTGACCTTCCTCCGGGAGATGGTGACGCCCTTACTTTCAAACACTATTACGACGTACTTATCATGAATGCTGAAAAGAACTCATGAGAAGAACCGAATCGTTAGTTCTCACCACAGTACATTAACTCGAATCGTTATATTCCACTGCGCCTGTAACATCCCATCACTGTAAAGCACTCTTATACACTGAAGTGCCACAGAAACTGGAATAGGCATGCGTATTCCAATATAGAGATATGTAAAAATGGCAGAATACGGCGCTGTGGTCGTCAACGCCTATATAAGACATCAAGCGTCTGACGCAGTTGTTAGAACGATTACTGCTGCTAAAATGGCATGTTATCAAGATTTGAGTAAATTTCAATGAGGTGTCATAGTCGGTGCACGAGGGATGGGACACAGCATCTCCTAGGTAGCGATGGAGTGGGCATTTTCCCGAACGACCATTTCCCGAGTGTACCGCGGATATCAGGAATCTGGTAAAACATCAGTCTCCGACATCGCTGCGGCAGGAAAAAGATTGTGCAAGAACGGGACCAACGAAGACTGAAGACAACCATTCAACGTTACAGAGGTGCAAAGCTTCTGCAAATTGCTGCAGATTTCAATGCTGGACCATCAATAACTGTTAGCGCGCGAACCATTCAACGAAGCATCACCAATATGGGCTTTCGGAGCCGAAGGCCCACTCGTGTACCCTTAATGACTGCACGACACAAATCTTTAGCCTCACCTGGGCCCGTCAACACCGACATTGGACTGTTGATGAGTCGAAACTTGTTGCCTGGTCGGACGCGTCTCGAGCAAATTGTATCGAGCGGATGGACATGTACGGGTATGGAGACAACCTCACGAATCCATGGAATCTGCGTGTCAGCAGGGGACTCTTCAAGCTGGTGGAGGGTCTGTAATAGTTTGGGGCGTGTGCAGTGTGACCCCTGACACGTCTAGACACGACTCTGGCTGATGACAAGTATGTAAGCATCCTGTCTGATCACCTGCATCCATTCATGTCCATTGTGCATTCCAACGGACTTGGACATATCCAGCAGGACAGTGCGATACCTCACACGTTCAGAATTGCTACAAAGTGGCTCCAGGAACAATCTTCTGTGCTTAAACGCTTCCGCTGGCCACCAAACTCTCCAGACATGTACATTATTGAGCATATCTCAGATGCCTTGAAACGTGCTGTTCATAAGAGATCTCCACCCCGTCTAACTCTTACGGATTTATGGACAGCCCTGCAGGATTCGTGGTTTCAGCTCCCTCCAGCACTACATCAGATGTTAGTCGAGTCCATGCCTCGACGTGTTGAGGCACTTCTGCGTGCTCGCTGGGACCCTGCACGCTATTAGGCAGGTGTTCCAGTTTCTTTGGCTCTTCAGTGTATTAAGGTGTGTACCACTTCAGATGTCCTCTAATGTTCTGCTACTAATTTTTAGAGTGAAGTAAAAAGTAAAAAAAGTCCGCACACTAGCTGCTGGCTCACTGTATTGGCAGAGTCGCCCAGTCTCTATCTCACATTCAGCTGGTAGTTAGGACTGTCAGGAGCAAGACCGAATTCCATTTGCACTCAAGGAAAATTTATAAACACAGGAGGTGTAACACTTCCAGCTGTTCCCTCACCTTACTGGTAAGGAGAAGATATGAAAAAATCCCTTTCTTTTGAAACACGTGGGACGACAAAAATATCATAAAATTTCAAAATGTCTTATAACCGGATATAAATAATTTAGTTCAAATAGCGTATTCTTAATAATGATGTGGCTGACACATAGTTACACTCACTGCTTCACCACTTACTCACAGGTTAGCTTCTTATGGGTTTGCAGTCGAAGGCCTCCATGTTTTACTGATGAGCAATAGATTGAAGGAATCATGTAATAGGGTTATCGAGTCTTTTCGAGTACTAAGATACAAACATATGGCAATCAACATCGATATTTTCCACCTTGAGCCAGTTCTTTGAAAGTTACCCAGTGTTAACTCTGGCCTAGATGTAAAGTGAACAGTGTAGAATGACACGAGCAATTTTAAAGTCACATACTGCAAAGCATGCGTTTGTATAGAATCGGTGTGTATCCTTCTGTGTATATGAATCATTTTTGCAAGAATCATGTGAGTGGCTTACGGAAGATCTTTTTAGGAAGGAATTAAGGCTATACACAGCGCACTACGGCATCATCTTACATCGAACACTAGGAGGCGGGAAAGTGTGGATTAGGGATATGGGTAAGACTTCGAACTCATTTCGATTCGTTGGTCGATATTCCGTATTCTGAGACGTTCTATATCAATTAGTACAAGCGCACATCCTCCGAGTTCACATTAATTCTGAATATTCTTTAGGAGTGTTGTAATACTTACAAATTTCAGTGTTGCACTGATTTACTTATAAATAAATTGCACCTGTAGTGTATAGATTTCAAGTGTGTGTTTGCGTTCAGTTGTACGTTATTTTGAAACGTGTTTTTGAATTTATAAATACTACATGGCGTTTTTAAGAACTGTAAATCCGACATCTTGCTACCTGTAATAGTATTAAGCATAAATGTTGAAGGAAGATAGGTTATGCAATGCTGATCTATGCATTACGTACCGGACTTTGGTGTAGTTTTCATCGTACTCGTATTTTGCAATCGTTTCCCGTCATGCGCATGTTACTTGCGAAACGGAAGTAGGGTTTAACTATTCTTCAGATAAACACTCAGAGACATTGTGCTGTGGAAATGTTTTCCTTCTTGTCTTCTGTCAAATAAGCCCGAGAGCATTTTCTGTATAACATGGGACTCATACTTTTTAAAACCATTTTCGCCACGAAGCGGTCATATTTCTTTATCATGTAATAAATTTGAAACCTCTTCCGCTGCTTCAACTGCGTAATAAAATTTCAGAACAAAAGCTAATTTTCTTTCTCATAAAAGAACACTAGCTGTCTAACCAGTAATTCTGGTAAGGATCCAACGTACGATGCGGATCGCAATTCGGATGAGAAAGCATAAAGGGGCTTCCGCAGATGTATATAGAATCTGTATAAATGCGTACCTGTTATCTGAATCCGCATTACATTTCCAAGAGAAGAAGAAAAACTCGAAAAAAGACAGCTCTTTCGGGTGCTCTTTATCTCTTTTGTCGCATCTCTTTTGTAGGAAGGTGTCTTATTACGTTTCGTTCCGTAACACTTATCAAGTTTTTCTTCTCGGCGCTGTTCTTGCTTGAAGTGAGGGAGGAACTTGAATTACAGCTTACCTGGAAAGTTGATATGAAACCCAAGATTAAGCTACGTCTCTAATTAGATATTAGCCTGACAGAATATGTTAAAACAAGTTACGAAGTTCCTTCTTCGTTCTCATTCGTAAACGCGAAAAAATTCGTTTACAGTGAGATCGTTACAGTTTATTCGATGCTGCATATTTTTATGTTATCTTGCAGTAAACCTATAACATTAGTCAATGAACTGCGTTACGAGATTGAGATCGGTTTACCACTATTATTAGCACTGTTAGTAATATGAATTATATCATTGGCGAGAGGTTTACCAAACAGGTTACTGCGGGCGGCCAAAAATTAATCGATGGTTTCAGGTATACACGATAAGTCAATAGCATCAGGAAGATGTATTCAGTCCATATCACTCAACGATCGTCATTCTTAGAAAGTTGTGTCCCGCTAAAATTAGTAGCGAGGAACTCCACGATGAATTTTCACTCTGCAGTGGAATGAGCGCTCAACTGAAAATTCCTGGTAGATTGAAACTGTATACCCGAGAAGGACCTGAATCTGGGAACAAAGGTTCGATTTCTAGTTTGGAGCACTGCTTTAATGTGCCAAGAGGTCTCAGTACGGAGATAATTTCTGATCTTTTCCTATTTCATATCCGCAACACTGACGCGGAAATATCTTTGGATCCCACGTCACTTGTACAATGGGACGGCATCCGAGAGGTTTACTAAAACTACGAAGAGCACGTGGCTATAGTTTTGACAGTTTACCATCTATGTAGTGAGCAATGCCTAAGGATATACGTGTGCCAACATGGTCTTGAAACCTTGTTTCAATTCACAGAACTCTCATGCAATATTTCGAATATAATCAAATTGCAACAGATTCTCGAGTATATAGCGTCTAATATTAATGTTATTTAGTCGTCCACCCTACCACAGTTCATGCATACCCAGATTTTATCTCAACAGCACTGACGTCGTTCACAGGAGTATGAAAATTTATTGAAAGGCAAAGCCCATTTAACGACACAATATAAGATACGAATTATGGCATGTAAAAATAAACATCTACCGCGATGATTATATATATATATACCGACGTACATGTTCGTCAAGCTACCATACGGTGCAAGCCGGAGAGTACACTGTACCACTACTAGTTGTTTCCCTTCTTGTTCCACTCGCAAACAATGAGGGAGGACCGACTGTCTTCATCCCTCCGTACGAGCCCTATTTCTCCTATCTTCTTGGTTCTGACGCGAAATTTACGATGGAAGCAGCTTCAAATGCTGGTTCTCTGAATTTTACCCGTAGTGTTCCTCGGAAAGAGCGTCACCTTCCCTTCACAGATTCCCATTTGAGTTCCCGAAGCATTTCTGTAATACTAGCATGTTGTTCGAACTACCGGTAACAAATCTAGCAGCCCGCCTCTGAACTGCTGCGATGTCTTACTTTAATCCGACCTGGTGCGGATCCCAAACACTCGAGCAGTACTCGAGAATGTGTCGTACTAGCGTCCTATATACTGTATCTTTAACGGATAAACGATATTTTCCTAAAATTTTCCCAATGAACAGAAGTCGACCGTTCACCTTCCCTACAACAATCCTTATATCGTAGCTCCATTTACGCCTCGATATTTTATCGACGATACTCTCTCAGGCAGCACACTACTAATGCTCTATTTCAGTATTATGGGTTCTTTACCAACTAAATTTCATTAACTTACATTTCATACATTTAGAGTTAGCTGCCATTCATCATACTAACTAGAAATTTTGTAGTCATCTTATATCAGGCTACGGTAACCCAGTGATGACACCTTCCCGTACACCAGAACATCGTCGGAAACAGCTGTAGATTGTTGCTCACCCTGTCAGCCAGATTATTTATGTAAATATAACAGCGGTCCTATCACAATTCCCTGGGGCGCACCTGACGATACTCTTGTGTCGGATGAACACTCACTGTCGAGGACAACGTAATGCATTCTGCTACGATGTCTTCGAGCCACTCACATATCTGGGAACCTACCTTGGCTAACAGTCTACATTGGGACACGGTGTCAAATGCTTTTAGGAAAACGAAAAATGTGGAATCAACCTGTTGGACTTCATAAGTAGTTTGTAGAATATCGTGTGAGGAAAGGGCAAGCTGAGATTCGCGCGATCGATGCTGATTCGTGGACAGAAGCTTTTCCGTCTCAAGGAAATTTGTTATACTCGAAGTGAGAATACGTTCAATAGTTCTTCAGCAAACCATTGTTAAGGATATTGGTCTGTAATTTTGAAGGTCCGTCCTTTTACCCTTCTTATATACAGGACTCACCTGTGCTTTTCCCCATCGCTTGGGATTTGCGATGGGTGGGAGGTTCGCGATAAATGCAAGCCATTAAGGGCCAATGTCGTAGAGAACTCTCTGTAAGACGGAATTAGGATTCCATCCGTATTTGGTGACTCATCTGTTTCCAACTCTTTCAGTTGCTTGTCTACACCGTGAATGCCTATGTCTCTGTCCTCCATACGAGAGTCTGTGAGACGATCAAACGAGGGCTCGTTTGTACGCTCCTCCTACGTGAATGACTTCTTGAACGTGAAACGTGAACCTTCGAAAATGCACCTGCTTATGATTGTGGGAATCAGCAGTAAACTTCGTGAAGGGAAAAATGTTTGCCGCCAGTTTCTCTGCCAACTACAAGTGGCGCTCAATAAGTAACGTATCATTTTTTTTACTGAAGCAAGATTCGTTTTATTCAGAATTCCAATACACCATGATACCGCCCATTCCTTTGGCTACAAAACCCTATTGTTTAACGTAATGTCCGTTCAAATTGACGGCCTGGCGTCACCTTACTAGGAGGGCCTGTACGCCCTCATGGTGCCACTGCAACGGTCGACGTCGCAGCCATTTTGCTGCATCAATAAAATTGTCACGATCAGTCTCATAACGCGCAAGGAATTCCACAGATAGGGTCCTTCGTAGCATTATGGTCTTATGTTAAGTAACGGAGTTGCGTACACGAACTGCTGGGCGAGTTTGTCGTAACTGCCAACAAGAAGTGCAGTTAAGGGGCGAGGTGTTTGGTTTTGATCCGTCGCACCTCGAATGACAGTGTCCGCACGTTCCAAAAGTGTAGGAGTATCAGCTGTGTACGACCGTTCGACACGCGCGAGATCGGACAGGTTTGCGCTACCTTGTTACAATGACGACAGACACCTCGCCTACCGACTCACCGTGCTTTTGGTCATTACCACGTATCCATAGACATTCTGCAAGGGACTCTGAACATCTGCGATACTTTCGTTCTGAGCGAAAAGGAACTCAGTGACAGCTCTCTACTTGGAAGGCAAATCCACTACAGACACCATTTTGATGGCTACGTATAGCACCACCATCTATCGATAGTTCATAAAACTATAGCGGCTGAAGCAGAAATCTTCCATTAAGTCCCACACAAAATTCTGCACTTTTTCAACCGAAACTGACCGAGGAAAGAAGTGTTGCATTACTTAATGCACGCCCTTCGCAGAAGGGAAATGACGCGGTAGAGAACGTGATAGATTGTCACAACGGGGATGTTAAACCCTACGTCCCGAGTCCGCAGCTCGTGGTCTCGCGGTCACGTTCTCGCTTCCCGAGCATGGGGTCCCGGGTTCGTTTCCCGGCCGGGTCAGGGATTGTCACCTGCCTCGAGATGACTGGGTGTCATTCACGACAGTGGCGAGTTCGGGAATTTGTACGAGCGCTGATAACCGCGCAGTTGAGCGCCCCACAAACCATACATCATCATCATCTTCCTACGTCACACTTGTTGATGTTCCAGAGGATTAATAACTGTGTTTGCGCCAGAGCTCGCCCTGTCTTTTCCAGTACCGTCTTCAACAATACGCACAACGTGCTCATATCTACCAGCTCTGCCAAACACATTTAAGACAAACCTTCGTTAAGGGTTGGATTGAGTTGGGTTGTTTGGGAGAGGAGACCAGACAGCTAAGTCACAGGTCTCATCTGATTAGAGAAGGAAGTCGGTCGTACCCTTTCGAAGGAACCATCCCAGCATTTGCCTGGAGCGACTTAGGGAAATCACGGAAAACCTAAATCAGGACTGAACCGTCGTCCTCCCGAATGCGAGTCCAATGTGCTACCCAATGCGCCAACTCGCTCGGTCCTCGTTAAGGAAAGGCAACAAATTGAGGGAAGTCCTTTCCATGAAAGCAGCCGAAAATGGCGGTCACGCCCTCGAGTACCCTATACGACTTTATTTTTTATGCGTTTCCTGAGAAAATATCGGGATCTATGCGCTCGCAGAGTAAAAATTCTCTAGAGCCTTAGAGAGTTGAACTGCTTCAGTGATAATCGTTAACTCTGTGAAATATACTAATGTTTCTTTATTAGCAGAATGAATCTTTAGTCTTGAAAATGGCAGTTAGAGCACATTAACTTATGCTTCTCAATTTCTGTAAGAACAAATGGTCTCTCTTTTCTTTTATGCCCAGTCTAAAGTAGAAATTTCAAGGTCTGTGCCTGGAGTTTTGAAATCGAGTCGAATCTATCCATTCCACTATTGTTAGATTAGTAGTAAAACGTCTCCACTAACTCGGTAGCAGACAGTGAATCGCAGAAAGAGCGGAAGGCTTGCCCAAATTCCAGAGCAGTGGTAGGGAATGTCTCCTCGCGTTTGCGTCTGGTGGTGGTGGTGGTGGTGGTTAGTGTTTAACGTCCCGTCGACAACGAGGTCATTAGAGACGGAGCGCAAGCTCGGGTTAGGGAAGGATTGGGAAGGAAATCGGCCGTGCCCTTTCAAAGGAACCATCCCGGCATTTGCCAGAAACGATTTAGGGAAATCACGGAAAACCTAAATCAGGATGGCTGGAGACGGGATTGAACCGTCGTCCTCCCGAATGCGAGTTTGCGTCTGAAGCTGCAATAAGTTGAAGTAGACAAATCGGCAGCTGTTGGAGTGTAAATTATATGTATTGCTTCACATCTCCTCTTCTTTCACGTATGAAATGGTAGGGTAACGTAGAGCATTTCTCCGATCAACCAAATAGCGTGCGGTCCATTCTGTCCTTATTTACGGAGATTATTTCCTAATCTGGTAACAGCTGTTAGGATACGAAAGAAGACGCGGAGGAGCAAAGCAAACCATAGTTCTGGAGACGGCGGCTATACTTTGCTAATGATAATCGCACTTATAGTCCCGTCCCAAACTTTCGCACGTATCGCGAGCTTTAGTTGTCATCTCTGTAATTTCATTTTAACGATAGGTCTCTCTGTTCCTACATATGACCTGTTACCAGCAGTTACTATTTCCTGGACCTGAGATGATGTTTTCAGTCGCTACAGTGCCATAAACCAAGTTTGTTCAACCACTAATGCTCATTTCACATTGAAATCGGATTTAACCTCCTGTGATGGAGACTTATAGCGAATTTCATTCTTACCCCCTAACTTCTCGCTGGAAAATACATAGAAAGCAGGATGTAAAGGCGAGCGAAAAGGACAAACCAAGCATACCGAAAAAATTAGTCACATGCGGCAAACATCACGCTAATACCTTGTAACGCCACGTCTAGCGTTAACAATGGTCTCATTCCACCGACGGGGAGAGTCCGAAAGTTTCTTCAGATACGACATATCAAGCTCAAGACACTCATTGATAATTAAATCCCACAGAACTACCAAACTGCGGTGATAACGACTGCTACGATTCACCCACTGTTCCTAATAGTCCAGACATTTCCTGTGGGATAAGGAGAGAGCGATATCACGGGAGAATCAATTTGCGATACGATAAATGACTATTCGCCAATGTATGCGTGCAACCCATTGAAAACAGCAGTAGTTCTTCTGGAAGACGACTTATGATAGAGATGTCGGCGAAAGGGTAACCCCTGGCCACCGATATTGCTGAGTTAAGCAATCGGGTATGGTCAAATCATTGTGCGATCAACACTTCCAATCCGTTACACATCCCCCTGGGGAGTGAACAACACGCCTCCAGTCTTTGCCGTTTAAAAACCGATTGGGCTGTTGGTGAACTAGACTCCACGCGCAATTCAATAACACTCAAAATCTCGACCCGCCGGACCATACTACAGACCTCCAGTTGGTTACTGCCCAGTTTCTGCGATATTTGTCGCTGTGAACATTGGCCTTGTGCAGGGGATAAAGGCCAAACAAGGTAACAGCTTTTTACCAACCTAAAATGGTTAAAATGGCTCTGAGCACTACGGGACTTAACTTCTGAGGTCATCAGTCCCCTAGAACTTAGAACTACTTAAACCTAACTAACCTAAGGACATCGCACACATCCGTGCCCGAGGCAGGATTCGAACCTGCGACCGTACTGTCGCGAGGTTCCAGAGTGTAGGGCCTAGAACAGCTCAGCCACACCGGCTGACTTTTTACCAATCTGTCACTTCTTCATGTCGATCCACCTTACTGCGCTGATACCGTACAACATACTGGCACATACACACCACTTTCACATCTGTCAACACCTGCTTTCTTTGGGATTGGAATTATTATATTCTTCTTGAAGTCTGGGGGTATTTCGCCTGTCTCATATATCTTGCTCACCAGATGGTAGAGTTTTGTCAGGACTGGCTCTCCGAAGGCTGTCAGTAGTTCTAATGTAATGTTGTCTACTCCCGGGACCTTCTTTCGACTTAGGTCTTTCAGTGCACTGTCAAACTCTTCACGCAGTATCATATCTCCCATTTCATCTTAATCTACATCCACTTCCATTTCCATGATATTGTCCTCAAGTACATCGCCCTTGCATAGACCCTCTATATACTCCTTCCTGCTTTCACTTCTTTGCTTAGCACTGGGTTTCCATCTGAGCTCTTGATATTCATACAATTGGTTCTCTTTTCTCCAAAGGTCTCTTTAATTTTCCTGTAGGCAGTATCTATCTTACCCCTGGTGAGACAAGCTTCTAAATCCTTACATTTGTCCTCTAGCCATCCCTGCTTAGCCATTTTGCACTTCCTGTCGATCTCATTTTTGAGACGTTTGTATTCCTTTTTGCCTGCTTCATTTACTGCATTTTTATATTTTCTCCTTTTATCAATTAAGTTCAATATTTCTTCTGTTACCCAAGGATTTCTAGCAGCCCTCGTCTTTTTACCTACTTTATCCTCTGCTGCCTTCACTACTTCATCCCTCAAAGCTACCCATTCTTCTTCTACTGTATTTCTTTCCCCCATTCCTGTTAATTGTTCCCTTATGCTCTCCTGGAAACTCTGTACAGCCTCTGGTTCTTTCAGTTTATCCAGGTCCCATCTCCTTAAATTCCCACCTTTTTTGCAGTTTCTTCAGTTTTAATCTACAGTTCATGACCAATAGATTGTGGTCAGAGTCCAAATCTGCCCCTGGAAATGTCTTACATTATAAAACCTGGTTCCTAAATCTCTGTCTTACCATTATATAATCTCTCTGAAGCCTGTCAGTATCTCCAGGCTTCTTCCAGGTATACAACCTTCTTTTATGATTCTTGAACCAAGTGTTAGCTATGATTATGTTGCGCTCTGTGCAAAATTCTACCAGGCGGCTTCCTCTTTCATTTGTTCCCCCCAATCCATATTCACCTACTACGTTTCCTTCTCTCCCTTTTCCTACTATCGAATTCCAGTCACCCATGACTATTAAATTTTCGTCTCCCTTCACTATCTTAATAATTTCTTTTATTTCCTCATACATTTCTTCAGTCTCTTCGTCATCTGCAGAGCTAGTTGGCATATAAACTTGTGCTACTGTGGTAGGCGTGGGCTTCGTGTCCATCTTGGCCAAAATAATGCGTTCACTATGCTGTTTGTAGTAGCTTATCCGCACTCCTATTTTTTTTATTCGTTATTAAACCTACTACTGTATTACCCCTATTTGATTTTTTATTTTAAACCCTGTATTCACCTGACCAAAAGTCTTGTTCCTCCTGCCACCGAACTCCACTAATTCCCACTATGTCTTACTTTAACCTATCCATTTCCCTTTTTAAATTTTCTAACCTACCTTCCCGATTAAGGGATCTGACATTCCACGCTCCGATCGGTAGAACGCCCGTTTTCTTCCTCCTCATAACAACGTCCTCCTGAGTAGTCCCAGCCCTGAGATCCGAATGGGGGACTATTTGACCTCCGGAATATTTTACCTAAGAGGACGCCATCATTTAACCATACAGTAAAGCTGCATGCCCTCGGGAAAAATTACGGCCGTAGTTTCCCTTTGCTTTCAGCCGTTCGCAGTACCAGCACAGCAAGGCCGTTTTGGTTAATGTTACAAGGCCAGATCAGTCAATCATCCAGACTGTTGCCCCTGCAACTACTGAAAAGGCTGCTGCCCCTCTTCAGGAACCAGACGTTTGTCTGGTCTCTCAACAGATACCCCTCCGTTGTGGTTGTACCTACGGTACGACTATCTGTATAGCTGAGGCACGCAAGCCTCCCCACCAACGGCAAGGTCCATGGTTCATGGGGGGAGGACGGTGAACATAAAGAAATTAATAGTCATCCAAGATTAGATGAAAGAGGAAGGATATGAGAAGATGGCTAGACTCCTAACAGACAGACCTTTAGAGGTCAGGTAGCACTCTATTAGTGAGGAGCTTCGAGTTCTTAGTGCCGGACCTTCAGAGAGAAACAATGTGGAAATTCTCATGTAATGAATGGCATTTCTGAATAACCAACTAAAGACCTATTAAAATGAAAAAAGGTCTCATAACATAAATGTCGGAATACACAGACGAATAACAAAAAATGTAAAGCGTGCGGAAATGATAGACATCCATGAACCGCGCAAAAAATCTATCTGAGCACTTAAGCATGTAATGATGTAACTACAGTTTTAAAATATCCGTATGTAAATCTTGAAAAACATAAGAATACTATACTAACTGAGTATGAGCCATACATACTGAACAGATTTCAACATAAGTAAGCCACGAAGAATTAACGGAAGTGTGATTAGGTTATAAATGTTTACAGCACTCGATTCGTCTTCCCAAAAACCATACCTAGCTTGCCTGTCATGAAGGGTATGCCGAAAAATAAAAATTACCTTGTTCTGTTTCCTCGGGTGCTTGTTTCGGAAGAGGTTATCTGGATTTGTTTGGTGGACAGGTTTATTGTCACTGGACACCAACAGACGTAATCACAGGGCGGAAGTGAACAGCGAGCGACACGTGAACGAGGCACTGTCGAAAGACCGATAACTCAGCGCGCGCTGAGTGACATGCGCTGATGGTTGTCTGCTGGCAACTCCCGAGGGCACAGTGACACGTCCCGCCGTAATGAGTGACGACATTGCGTCTCATCGCGAGTTGCATCGCTGTCCTGCTGCTAGCTCAAGCTCTCACGATGTATGGAGTCCTGCTCACTCAGTACTCTAGTTATTGGCGCATTATCCCCTCGAAGAGACTTTACGATTTCCTTATTATTTGCTAGATTAAAACGTAATCTAACTGAAACTTGAATCATTATATAGAACTGAGTTTTTTTAATACTAGCAAAATTTCTACCTGTCTTCGTATGATTATTCAGTAAGTATCGCAAGAAGAAAATGCTATACAAAATAAGAAGAGAAAAAACGTTTTAACGTGTTTTACAGATTGGATATCCCAGTTTCCATGTATATACAGAAAGGTAAATTATAACTTGAAGGATATATATATATATATATATATATATATATATATATATATATATATATATATATATATATATAATCCTTCAACTTATAATTTACCTTTCTTTATAAAAATGGAAACTGGGATATCCAATCTATAAAACACGTTAAAACGTTTTTTCTCAGGTGATCAAAAACAAAAAATCAGTATAAATTTGAAAACTTAATAAAACACGGAATAATGTAGATAGAGAGGTAAAAATTGACACACATGCTTAGAATGACATGGAGTTATATTATAACCAAAAAAAAAGTTCACAAAATGTCCGACAGATGCGCTTCCTTTGATGATGATCGTGTGCTCAGCCGCCACTTTCGTCATGCTTGGCGTCCCAGGTCCCCTGACCTCAGTCCGGGGGATTATTGGCTTTGGGGTTACCTGAAGTCGCAAGTGTATCGTGATAGATCGACATCTCTAGGAATGCTGAAAGACAACATCCGACGCCAATGCCTCACCATAACTCCGGACATGCTTTACACTGCTGTTCACAACATTATT
Source organism: Schistocerca americana (assembly GCF_021461395.2). Lineage (NCBI taxonomy): Eukaryota > Metazoa > Arthropoda > Insecta > Orthoptera > Acrididae > Schistocerca > Schistocerca americana. The sequence continues at coordinate 705,914,900 of NC_060130.1, read as the reverse complement.
CCTCGACTACAGCTATTGTTGAGGAATGATGGTGAACATATTGAGCATTTCCTGTAAAGAACATCTTTGCTTTGCCTTACTTTGTTATGCTAATTATTGCTATTCTGATCGTTTGAAGCGCCATCTGTCGGACATTTTTTGAACTTTTGTATTTTTTTTGTATTTTTTTTTGTTGTTGTAATGAAACCCCATGTCATTACAAGCATCTGTGTCAATTTGTACCTCTCTATCTACATTATTCCGTGATTTATTCAGTTTTCAAATTTATACTGACTTTTTGATCACCCGGTATATATCCTTCAACTTATAATTTACCTTTCTTTATAAAAATGAAAACTGGGATATCCAATCTGTAAAACACGTTAAACGTTTTTTCTCTTCTTATTTTGTATAGCATTTTCTTCTTGCCATACTTACTGAATAATCATACCAAGGCAGGTAGAAATTTTGGGAGTGTAGATAATTATAATGGGCAATTTCGAATCGGAAATTATATGTTATTTATTAACTATTTGCAGTAAAGTTTAAATAAAGCTTTAGGTTTTTACAACCAACTAATCTGTTATTATAGCGGCCGTTATTTGATACAGAACTGAAGAAAATTAAATTCTGAGGCCAGGCTTAAGCGGCGCAATCTCGTAACTATTCCATACTGGGAGAAACGATCTGGGTTTCAGAAAAGAACTTCTAGTCCATTTTCTGTTCGCCACAGGTTACAGTAAAGCTACTCCGTACTGCTCATCGAAGTCACCGAAACACGCCAGTTCCCATGTTAAAATATTGAGGTTCTGGGAGTTATCTGTGCTGGGTGCCAGTGGTCACATCTTCGTGGGGGAAAGTAGGTCAGTCTCTCAGCAATATCATTTATCGGAATCAAATTTTATACTACAACGCTGGTACGATACCAGGTTGTCATTCACAGTGAAAAGTGTTACATGAAACTGGAGATTCTTGAGGTGTAATTTCATGGCCGTGAAATCACTTCTAATAACGGTAGGTAGTGAAGATAGGGTTATATAGTTCACGAACAACCATAGCCAAGAAAGAATGCCCACAGCCAAGCAGAATGGGTACAACAATTCAGCTATCCTTACTAAAGACAGAAAACTTCATTCAGAGCTTGAAAATATTATTTTGTACTCTTAAATGACTTGATAAAGTTGCCTAATAGTTGCCCCCCCTCCCCCCATGAACCATGGACCTTGCCGTTTGTGCGGATGCTTGCATGCTCCAGTGATACAGATAGCCGTACCGTAGGTGCAACCACAACGGAGGGGTATCTGTGTAGATGCCAGACAAATATGTGGTTCCTGAAAAGGGGCAGCAGCCTTTTCAGTAGTTGCAGGGCCAACAGTCTGGATGATTGACTGATCTGGCCTTGTAACATTAACCAAAACGGCCTTGCTGTACTGGTACTGCGAACAGCTGAAAGCAAGGGGAAACTACAGCCGTAATTTTTCCAGAGGTCATGCAGCTTTACTGTATGGTTAAATGAAGATGGCGTCCTCTTGGGGAAAATATTCCGGAGCAAAAATAGTCCCCCATTCGGATCTCAGGGCGGGGACTACTCAGGAGGGCGTCGTTTTCGGGTAAAAACAAAACAGGCGTTCTGCAGATCGGAGGGTGGAATGTCAGATCCCTTAATCGAACAGGATGGTTAGAAAATTAAAGAGGGGAAATGGATAGATGAAAGTTAGATCTAGTGGGAATTAATGTAGTTTGGTGGCAGGAGAAACAAGACTTTTGGTCAGGTGAATACAGGGTTATAAGTACAAAATAAAATAGGGGTAATGCAGGCGTAGGTTTAATAATGAATAAAAAATAGGAGTGCGTGTAAGCTACTATAAACAGCACAGTGAACGCATTATTGTTGCCAAGATAGACAGGAAGCCCACACTTACCACAGTAGTACAAGTTTACATGCCAACTAGCTCCGCAGATGACGAAGACATTGATGAAATGCATGATGACATAAAATAAATTATTCAGATAGTGAAGGGAGACGAAACCTTAATAGTCATGGGGGACTTCAATTCGATAGTAGGAAAAGTCAGAGAAGGAAACGTAGTAGGTGAATATGGATTGGGAGTAAGGAATGAAAGGGGAAGCCGTCTGGTAGAATTTTGCACAGAGCATAACATAATGATAGCTAACACTTGGTTCAAGAATCATGAAAGAAGGTTGTATACATGGAAGAGGCCTGGAGATACTGGAAGGTTTCAGATGGATTACATATTTGTAAATCAGAGATTTAGGAACCAGGTTTTAAATTGTAAGACAGTTCCAGGGGCAGATGTGGACTCTGACCACAATCTATTGGTTATGAACTGTAGATTAAAACTGAAGAAACTGCAAAATGGTGGGAATTTAAGGAGATGCGACCTGGATAAACTAACAGAACTAGAGGTTCAAATGGCTCTGAGCACTATGGGACTTAACATTTGAGGTCATCAGTCCCCTAGAACTCAGATCTACTTGAACCTAACTAACCTAAGGACATCACACACACCCATGCCCGAGGCGGGATTCGAACCTGCGACCGGACTGAAGCGCCTAGAACCGCTCGGCCACAGCGGCCGGCCAACTAGAGGTTGTGCAGAATTTCAGAAAGAGCATTAGGGAACGATTGACAAGAATGGGGGAAAGTAACACAGTAGATGAAGAATGGGTAGCTTTGAGAGATGAAATAGTGAAGGCAGCAGACGATCAAGTACGTAAAAAGACGAGGGCTAGTAGAAATCCTTGGGTAGCTGAAGAAATATTGATTTTAACTGATGAAAGGAGAAAATATAAGAACGCGGTAAATGAAGCAGGCAAGAAGGAATACAAACGTCTCAAAAATGGGATCGACAGGAAATGCAAAATGGCTTAGCAGGGATGGCTAAAGGATAAATATAAGGATGTAGAGGCATATATCACTAGGGTAAGATAGATACTGCCTACAGGAGAATTAAAGAGACCTTTGGAGAAAAGGGAACCACTTGTATGAATATCAAGAGCTCAAATGGAAACCAGTTCTAAGCAAAGAAGGGAAAGCAGAAAGGTGGAAGGAGTATATAGAGGGTCTATACATAGGCGATGAAATTGAGGATAATATTATAGAAATGGAAGAGAAGGTAGATGAAGATTAAATGGGAAATATGATACTGTGTGAAGAGTTTGACAGAGTACTGTATGATGTAAGTCGAAACAAGGACCCATGAGTAGACAACATTTCATTAGAAGTACTGATAGCCTTTGGAGGGCCAGCCCTGACAAAACTCTACCATCTGGTGAGCAAGATATATAAGACAGGCGAAATACCCTCAGACTTCAAGAAGAATATAATAATACCAACCCAAATAAAGCAGCTGTTGACAGATATCAAAATTACCGAACTATCAGTTTAATAAGCCACGGCTGCAAATTACTAACACGATTTCTTTACAGACGAATGGAAAAACTGGTAGAAGCCGACCTCGGGATAGATCAGTTTGGATTCCGTACGTATGCTGGAATACGTGAGGTAATACTGACCCTACGACTTATCTTAGAAGATAGACTTAGGAAAGGCAAACCCACGTTTCTAGCATTTCTAGACAGAGAGAAAGCTTTTGACAAGGTTGACTGGAATACTCTCCTTCAGCTTTTGAAGGTGACAGGGGTAAATTACAGGGATCGCCAGCCTATTTACAATTTGTACAGAAACCAGAAGGGAGCTGTAAGAGTCGAGGGGTATGGAAGGGAAGCAGTGGTTGGGAAGGGAGGGAGACAGGGTTGTAGCCTATCCTCTATGTTATTCAATCTGTATATTGAGCAAGCAGTAAAGGAAACAAAAGAAAAATATGGAGTAGGAATTAAAATCCATGGAGAAGAAATAAAAACTTTGTGGTTCGCCGATGACATTGTAATTCTGTCAGAGACAGCAAAGGACCTGGAAGAACAGTTGAACTGAATGGTCAGTGTCTCGAAAGGAGTATATAAGATGAACATCAAGAAAAGCAAATCGAGGGTAATGGGATGTAGGCGAATTAAATAAGATGATGGTGAGGGAATTACATTAGGAAATGACACTTAAAGTAGTAAAGGAGTTTTGTTATTTGGAGAGTAAAATAACTGATGATGGCCGAAGTAGAGAGGATATAAAATGTAGACTGGCAATGGCAAGGAAAGCATTTCTGGAACAGAGAGATTTGTTAACATCGAGTATAGATTTAAATGTCAGGAAGTCGCTTCTGAAAGTATGTGTGTGGAGTGTAGCCACGTATGGAAGTGAAACACGGACAATAAATAGTCTAAATGTGTTGCTACAGAAGACTGCTGAATATTAGATGGGTGGACCACATAACTAATGAGGAGGTATTGATAGAATTGGGGAGAAAAGAAACTTGTGGCACAAGGGATCGGTTGGTAGGACATGTTCTGAGGCATCAAGGGACCACCAATTTAGTATTGGAGGGCAACGTGGAGGGTAAAAATCATAGGGGGAGACCAAGAGATGAATACACTAAGCAGATTCAGAAGAATGTAGGTTGCAGTAGGTTGTGGGAGATGGAGAAGCTTGCACAAGATGGAGTAGCATGGAGAGCTGCATCAAACCAGTCTCTGTACTGAAGACCACAACAACAACAGAGTGCTGCCATGTGGCTTTAAGAACCAACAATATGGTCTATGTATCTAATAGCAGCCCAAATAATCGAAGCGTTTCTGTTAATTCAGAAGTTGTTCTCCGTATAGCGCCGTACATATAGGATCTGAAGCGTCTGAAGCATACTCCTCATCCCTTTTCTCTTTGTTTTGTACGTATTTATTGTAAAATTTACATTTTTTTTAGTTTTCATCTGAAAAATTGGCCAGAAAACAGGAAATAGGGTAGTAGATAGAATCTGAACCCACAAATTCTGTCTACTAGTAATATATTGCCCGACTCATCTAAGAAAGAACTCATGGATTTTCGACAGCAAACCTCTGCATAATGCACAACGTCTCTCTTGTGTCTGTTATTGTTGATCATCTCCGTAACACTCGCAAGCCTACTAAACTGTATTGCTATGAAACGAACCGTTCTTTGTTGGATATTCTCTGTCTGATTGTATACACCTGGTAATGGTTTCAGACTGATCAGCAATCTCAGCCTATAATCTGATCTTTCTACCATTAGTTTTGTGTGTACATTTCACTCTACGTCCGTCTGATCCGATATTCCTAAGTATCAAATGAAACTGTATGATTCCAGACCTTTTCAATTCTTAAACATCTATTATATATATATATATGGAAACTGAAGCGACGAATGAAAATTTGTAGTAAGGCCGGCATTCGAACCTAGGTCTCCTACTCAACAGGCTGATGAGCTGACCCCTCCACCACCCTGGCACAGTGGCTTTGCATAACTGCACTGAATACCCTATCACGCCTCCCTCCTAAATCATTTGATGAATTGTCATTGATGCCTAAGCCCACTTGGTATTCCCCCTAAACACGGTGTCTGAGAACTGAAAAAGGCTCTGGAACCATATAGTTTCATTCCATTAAAGCATCTATGCCTCGGTTTCAGGCAGGATCTCCCATTTCCTTCGGTGCTGTGGCACTATTCCAGTACAGTTGTAGACCCTCTGCAATGCTGTTCGAGTTTCAGGGGAATACCAAGTGGGGTGGGCTGAGCATATATGGGAATTTGTTTGAAGGATGCGTGCTAGCGTAGTCACTGCAGTTATGCAAAGAAACTGTGCGAGGGTGGCGTAATGGTTATATCATTTGTGTAGTGAGCAGAAGACTCAGGTTCGAGTCCCTGGCTTGGTGCTAATTTTGATTCCCCGCTTCAGTCTGCATATACGTATCACTCCTGCTTAGGAGTGATGCATGTATGCAGATTGAAGCGCACCTGTTATTTTCCCCAGTGACTAACCGCCAATAAAGTAATCGAACATTAACGGACGTCTTCACCTTTTATTGCTCAATACGTTTTGTCTTTTCACGGTCATGGATCAACTGTCAGTCTCTACACCGACAGTCCATCTCCTTTAAGTCTTCCTGCCTTTGGCTCTAGCCTAATCCGACAGAGTTTTCCTACAGACAACAGATTCCGACAAGTAGTTTCGAAGTCATTCACAGGATCATTTATATGTATTGAAACAGTAACGGCCTATAACACTCCCTTGGGGTACTCCAAAATTTATCTTTACATCCGTCGAATTCTTCTTGCAGAAGATAGGTGTTGAATTTTATCCGCTAGGATGCCGTGAATCTAGTCACAAATATGGCCCTATACTCGATGAGTTTCTATTATTTTCACTAAGCGACAGTGCGTTACGATATAGAATGCTTCCTAAAGCCAAGGAACACGATAACTTTATTGACACCTTTGTCTACTGCGATCGAGTAATCATGGTCGAAAAGAGATAGTCGCCTATAACAAGACCGTTTTTGAGGAATCTATGTTGGTTTTCATGGACAAGATCATCTTCGTCCAGAAACATCAAGATGCATCAGCATAAATCTTCCATTATTCAACAACATCAACGGTACAGACTTACAATTATTTTGTTCACCTGCCTACGGTCCTTCATGAAAACGGAAACGAGCTACGCATATTTTTTCTTTTTTTTTCCCCATTCGTTTGGTAGCCTTCCTTGATCCAGCGATGTACGATAAACTGCTCCTAGAATGGAGTTATTTCTTGCGAATAATCTCTACAGAATAAATAGGTACAGACGCCTTTCTACCGTTGCGAAATTTTCTATTCGTTGATTTTCTGTTCCGTGATCTCTTATCCGAATACGTGCCATTTAGGGATTCGTTCAGGTATCAAAGCACAAATCCTGTTATGATCATCGACAGCGAAACAATTCTGGATGAATTCAGTATTTCAGTCTTCTTTCTGCAATCTTCCACTTCGTTCCCAGAATGGTCACTGAGCTACAGAACAGATGATTTAGATTATCCTACAGAATTAACATAAGGTGTAAATTTCTTAGGCTTTTTGGTCCGACTGGTTGGTAAAATTTACATTTCCATTCAGTGAACGCTATTTTCACCGTTCTTTTAATATCGTTTCGTTCAGATTTAGTTTTTGCAACTTAACTTTACTTCGATTAAAACTGTGACGAAGTTCAGTCTGCTTTCGTAGCCATTTCCTAACATGAGTATTCAATCATGGTGAGTTTTTCATGTCCTTCACAATCATTATCGGCATATAGTGGTCTAAGGCATATTGTACAATGCCTTTCATGTCCATGCGTTTGCCGTTCAACTCCTCCGAGCCGAATAATCGCTGTTGACTACTTGGCTAAACTGCAATTTATTTTCTGTCATTCTGCGTATGTAATTGTGTCATGCTTTCTTTGTCTACCGTTTGAAAATACATTTCGGTATTAATTAAATGTGAACAATACCTAATTAAAGCACATTTATTTCCTACGTTAAACTATGACTTAACTCGACATGGATATTCTTTAACGTTAATAATAGACAGTTGTAATTCTATTCAATGGAGGGTCCATTTGACTGTAGATGTATCTGATTTCGCTTAAGTTGAAATTAAGTCTTTGGATTAATGGAACTTCATTTTTTGGTGAGTTGGTGTGGTAAAACATCTTATTTGCCTGGTGTCCCTAGCAAACAATTAGCTTCATAAAGGTATCATACATACAAATGTACTTGATAGATTTCCTTAGATACCATAATTTCATTACCGTTATGGTCTAGCTTGTAGACCTCTAAACTCTGAGTCAGAAGGTCCCCGGTTCACTCTCGGATAAGCCGGCTGGTGTGGCCGAGCGGTTCTAGGCGCTTCAGTCTGGAACCGCGCGACCGCTACGGTCGCAGATTCGAATCCTACCTCTGGCATGTATGTGTGTGATGACCTTAGGTTAGTTAGGTTTAAGTAGTTCTAAGTTCTAGGGGACTGATGACCTCAGATGTTCAGTGCCACAGAGCTCAGAGACATTTGAGCCACTCTCGGATACATGCGGGGAATTCACTCGCTCCAGTCCGTCCAGGACAGCCCAAGGTCCAATCAAATGGTTCAAATGGCTCTGACCACTATGTATCTTAACATTTGTGCTCATCAGTCCCCTAGAATTAAGAACTACTTAAACCTAACCAACCTAAGGACATCACACACACACCCATGCCCGAGGCTGGATACGAACCTGCGACCGTAGTAGTCAGGCGATTCCAGACTGTAGCGCCTAGAACCGCTCGGCCACCCAGGCCGGCCAGGTCCAATCATCCTACTTTCAAATGTAGACTCGGTAGCTTTCCCGTGATGAAAATGCGACAAAAGTGAGCTGGAAAAAATCCCCTTCCTAATGCAGTGGCGAAGGAGGCTGGACTAAACCACCAATGAGACCTATACGCGCAGCCGAGTCGAGGGCTTGCGACACTGACTTGACGTTCACATTTAACATAACTGTAATTGGAGGGAAAACGAGCTTTATATTTATATTTCAACAGCAGTATTAAAAACACACATGTAGTTTTTCTTAGAAATAAAGTAACATATTAATACGAATGTTCTACAAAATGAAGCTTCCTGGCAGATTAAATCTGGTACTTGCAGAAGTAAAATTGTGGGGATGGGGCATCAGTCGTGCTTGGGTAGCTCAGGCGGTAGAGTACTTGGCCGCGAAATGCAAAGGTCCTGCACACAGTTTTAATCTGCCACGTAGTTTCATATCAGCGCACACTCCGCTGCAGAGTGAAAATCTCATTCTGGTTCTACAAACTGCTTGGGATTTAGAACTCCCTTAATTGCCAGGTGTGAGAGTTGAAAATTTGTATGCAAATGATGTAGGTGAGCATATAGCTGAACTGTATACTGAAATACCCTTGATTTGCATGAGAATTTTTTCCCGACAAGGCCTCAAAAAACTAACGGAAAAGTAAGTAAATGTCTTTAGTCAGCTATATTGATCTAACTACATTCAGTGAGAAAGCAACAAGTCACTCTTAACGGAACAACATTGACAGATGTTAGGGTAATGTCCGGTGCACTGCAAGGAAGTGTAACAGAATTGTTTGTTTACAACGTATTTGAATGAACTACTAGAAAGCATGGGAAGGTCTTTACGGCGCGGGATTAGCTGAGCGGGCTAGGGCGCTGCAGTCATGGACTGTGCGGTTGGTCCCGGCGGAGGTTCGAGTCCTCCCTCGGGCATGGGTGTGTGTGTGTGTGTGTGTGTGTGTGTGTGTGTGTGTGTGTGTGTGTGTGTGTTTGTCCTTAGGATAATTTAGGTTAATTAGTGTGTAAATTTAGGGACTGATGACCTTAGCAGTTAAGTCCCATAAGATTTCACACACAAGGTCTTGACGGTTGTTCGCAAATGTTGCAGTTGTCTATACCAAAGTAGGAAAACCAGAAGACAGAAGACAATAGAGATTTGCAGAATTTTGTAAATTTGTGGTAAGATCTAATGGGACCAAACTATTTAGGTCATCGGCCCCTAAGCTTACACACTACTTAATCTAACTTTATCTTAACGCTATGGAACACACCCACAACCATGCCCGAGGGAGGACTCGAATCTCCGACGGGGATAGCCACGCGGACCGTGACGAAGCCTCCAAGACCACACGGCTACCCCACGCGGCGTTTTGCAGTATAAACTACAGGGGATCAATGAGTAGTGCAGGCTCTAGCAGTTTGCTCTGTACGTCAATAAAAGTAAGACACTACGCATACACAGGGAAAGAAATCCACTACCATACAACTACATCATAGATAAAAAACTGCTGGGAACTGTATCTACAGTATAATACTCAAGAATAACTATCCAGAGGAACCTTAAGTGTAGTGGCCACATATCAATCTTGGACCCTTACCAGATAGGACTGATGAGAGAGAGAGAGAGAGAGAGAGAGAGAGAGAGAGAGAGAGAGAGAGAGAGAGAAAAGAAGAGCTGAGCGTTTCGTCATCGGTCGTTGAGTCGGCGCGAGGTCGTTGTCGTTACAGATACTCTCAAAAAACTGACTGCTATGGTGTACACTACAAGAGAGGTGCTGTGCATCGTGGACAGGTTTGCTATTGCTTTTCTGAGAGATTTTTTCGGGAAGAGTAGGACAACATATTACTTCCTCTCACATGCATCTCGCGAAATGATCACTCGAAGCAACTTCGAAAAATAGAGTGAATAGAGAGTTATACCGACAGTCATTCTTACCACGCACCATTCGCGAGTGGAAAAGAGAAAGAGGGAACAATTAGTGGTACCAAACGCACATTCCGCCTCACACCGTCAGGTTGCTTGCGGAGTATTACTGTATACACGGAAATATAAACTAATTTTGTCACTCTAAAAATCTTCCAGGCAAACCCTGTTAAAATCGAATTTGCTGTTCTGTATGCTACTCACACTACTTGTAACACAATATCCAACGTCTTCGATTTTAACGATATGTTACATATTCTACTTTTCTCTGGTTTCTGATTACTGCAGAATGTAATTATCCAAATACATCATCTCAATCAGTAACATTATAAGCAGCTATTCTGGGGCTTCTTGACCAGCATAATGCTGTTCATAAATAACAATAGGAAGTATTAGTTTTCTCTAAAATTACTCCTCTACACAGGACTGCGTTTTAACACGATTCACCGTGAATCATGGAATTACTTGTAACTGTAGCCTTCTGAACCACAGCTCGTAACCTTCGTTGTGTACTTTCGCGCTGTCTCGGGCATGGATGTGTGTGATGTCCTTAGGTTAGTTAGGTTAAATTAGTTCTACGTTCTAGGCGACTGATGACCTCAGAAGTTAAGTCGCATATTGCTCAGAGTCATTTGAACCCATTTGTACTTTCGCCTTAGGGCCATTTACGAGTGTGATTAGAGTTTAGAATATCACCGACACGAAGACCATTACGTGCGTAGCAGAAGGTCACTGTGAAAATATACATGCTTGGCAGTGGCCGTGATACCAGCCTGGCTGGATATGATTTAAGGAATCCGAGAAACCCTTCGTATACACTGTAGTCACAAAAGTCATGGAAAACATCCTAACATCGTGCAGGAACTCCTTTTGCCCGGCGCAGTGCAACAGCTTGACGTGGCATGGACTCAACGAGTTGTTGGAACTTCCCTCAGAAATACAGAGCCAAGCTGCCTCTTTAGCTGCCCGTAGTTGTGAAAGTCTGCCGGTGCCTGATTTTGTGCACGAACTGACTCATCGATTGTGTCCTATAAATGTTCGATGGGATTCATGTCGGGTGATTCTGGTAGCCCGATCATTCTTCAAACGAATCGTGAACGACTGTGTCCCCGTGACATGGCGCACTGACATCCATAAAAATTCCATCGTTGTTTGGGAACATGATTTCCATGAATGGCTGCAAATGGTCTCCAAGCAGCCGAACATAAGCATTTCCAGTGAATGATCGGGTCAGTTGGATCAGAAGATCAAGTCCATTCCATTTAAACACAGCCCACACCATTATGGAGCTACCACCATCTTCCACATTGAATTTTTCGCAAGTTGTGTTCATAGCTTCTGCGTCACACACGAACCCCACCATCAGGTTTTATCAGGTGAAGCTTAGCTCATCTCACCAGGCCACCGTTTCACAGTGGTCTTGTGTACAACCGATATGGTCACGAGCCGAGGAGAGGCGCTGCAGGAGATGGGCTGTTGGCAAAGGCACTCGCGTCGGTTGTCTGCTGCCATAGCCTATTAACGCCAAATTTCGCTGCACTGTCCTAATGGATATGTTCGTCCTAAGACCCACACAAATTTCTGTGGTTATTTCACGCAGCCTTGCTTCTTTGTTAGCACCGACAGCTCTACGTAATCGCCACTGTTCTCGGTCGTTAAGTGAAGGCCGTCGGCCACTGTGTTGTCCGTGGTGAGTGGTAAAGCCTGAAATTTGGTATTCTCGTCACACTCGCGACGCTGTGGATCTCGGAATATTGTATTTCCAGTCGATTTCTGAAATGAAATACCCCACGCCTGTAGTTCCAACAATCTTGCAGCGTTCAAAATCTATTGATTCACATCGTCCGGCTATACCTACGTCGGAAAAGTTTTCACGTCAATCATCTGGGTACAGCTCCACCATACATTGCCCCTTTATACCTTGTGTACACTATGCTACCACCATCTGTGTATATGCATATGGAATAACTATTGTATACTTTTTTAATTACACGTCTCAACTCGTGGCTACTGGACGAAGAGCAGAACCTCAACAGGCAGATATATGTAATAAAATAAATGAGGACTAAGCAAATTCATTATAGCCATCGTAAGTTCAATCACTACAGGGACTTCTAGTCGTCGTTGCAATGACACAAAATTTCAAGGACAGTCGATTTTAGTCTTTTGTGTATAATAGCCTGACAGGCTAATACACTGTCCTCTGACATTGATGCGACGACCTGTCAAAAGCCTGAATAACTATCTTTGGCAGCGTGGATCCACTTGAGAGGTGCTTGAGGAGTATCAGTGAGGTTCAGGAAGGTACTGAAAGGGATATGGAGACATGCTGACTTCGGTGCCGTGGCCAGCTCGCCAGGTTTCTCGACTGGGGGTCCATGGGGCGAACAGCCTAATCGAGATGGTCTCACAGATTGTCGACGGGGTTTAAATTCTGGAGGTTGGTGGCCACTGGAGTACGGTAAACTCATCCTGGTGCTCTTCGAACCACGCACGTACAATGTGAGCATTGCGACACGTTGCATTGTCCTGTTGGTAGATGTCACAGTGGCGAGGAAAATGTTCAAGTAAGGGTGGACTTTTGTTCAGCCATTGTGCCTTACAGAATGACGAGATCACTCAGGGACTGCCCTCCGGCGTGAACCCTTCCAACGATTATTGTTGGATGATTGCTTTTAAATGCTTCCCACTGTACATGTCAGCGAGCACCTGTCCGCTAGAGAATAAAATGTGGTTCATCAGAAAAGGCCACATGTAACCACTCTGTGGACGCAGTTACGGTACTGGCGTGCCAGTTCCAGCCTTCGTCGCTGAAGGCTAGCATCAGCAAGGGTGCATGATCGTAGCGTCTCCAGCGGAGATCCATACGTGGCCATGTTCACTGACCGGTCGTCGAGGAGACACTGTCGGTAGCTCCTTAGTTCATCTGGGCGATCAGTTGCACGTATATTCACTCATACACATATCCGCAGCAGTCATGCACCCTAGTCATCTACGACTCATGATACACCACAGTTGCCTCTGCACCGGTTTTGAATAGAGCTGTTTTGCCATGTACGCTATACGTTAATCACGGAGGCACGGGAACAGTTTCCAAACTCAGCCGTTTCGGAAATGCTTCCATCTTTGGCGGGAAAGCCATTAATCATGTGCTTATGGACGTCAGATAAATCGCTCCGTTTCTGCATTACGACAACGACTGCTCTGTTATCCGTGTACCCCTTACACGCTTTACGTACCCTCCACTGCTAGTGCTGCCAACTGCCATGTGTAAGTGATTATTGCACGTTGACGTCGAAAATGGTGGCGGCCACATTAATGTGGCTCCTTTAATTGCAAAGTGTTGAATTAAAATTGCATCAGTTTATTGTAACGTTACTTCTGTTACGGCTATTTATCTTAACGCGTTCCTAATGAAGAATGCTCGTGTATTGTGCACCATTAGCTCGTGTCATTCTCTCCTTGGATACAAGGGACTGTCGCCGCAGAAACTGTATTGATCATGACCTTATCTGTATAACATGTTTTTACCAAGAAAAGATTTCACACGTTGGGAGGAATTCCAAGAAGACATGAAAGCCCTGCCTTCAAGTGCCGCAGCCTGTTTTCTATAGCTGCTGGGAGAGGGCTTCTCCGGCCGTGCGCTAACGCTCCACTAATAAGAGGGTGGAGCTTCAGGGCCCTTCCTTTCAAAGGGGCTGAGAAAGCGAAGAGTATAAGAATTCCCAATCTTATTAAACCGCACTGAAACAGTAAAATACTGGGCTAAACAAGCACAGAGTGTTCTTAGGGAATGTGTCTCTTCTAACATCACTTTAGCTCCGTAATCGTATTTTACGTAACAAAACGTCTGAGATATATCAAGTGGCGAAGGAATCACTGACGCCGATCAGATGATACAATATTTGTTGAGAAACAAACATGGATTAACCAAACATGACGTAAGTAAGACATAATTTTAACGGAGATGTTAAAAATTCCATTTGACAAGTTCGATTGTTGGTGAATAAATAAAGCTGCAAAGTAGTTAAATGCAGAAAAACAAACAAATCATTTGCAACAGGAAAGGAGTGATTAGGGAAAGTACGCAGCAATTCTAGTTTGCCTTATGATTAAAACATATTCGCTACATAAAAAGAAGTCGGAACTTAACGTAGTTAGCAAATATCTTGGAAAGTTCATAAACAGTTTACTTCAAATTTTTATACGATACTGCAATAATGATTTGGACTGCCGTAGACTAAATATTTTTAAATATATACAGTGTATTAACATATGTAAGAAATAGTAGGAAATGTTGTCTGCAAAAATCTCGAAATATTCATGATCGATTCATTTAAAGTTTTTTGGACAATGCCCTAATGAACATTCAGGCGTACGTAGGTAATATATTTTCTAACAACAGTACACAAGTATTTTGCGAAAACCGATTTCGAGAAAAAAAAAATTGCTGTGCTGTGCTGCGAAAATGTGTGCACTATCAGAGTATTTCAGCCAGTAGACAAATTGTTGATACTGAATATATTCTTTCTCCTTATATAGTTTTAAGCAGAGTTGGTATATACAACAATGTGCTGTTTCGTTTTATTCCTTGCTGTCGGTTTTAACGGAAATTAGGAAAGTTGTATTTATAATATATCGGCTTATGATAAGAATATTACTACGAAATCTGAATCGTCCGAATCTTCGTAATTCTACCCGATCGCTGATTCAAACCATGCGAAATACTGTCGTTGAAGCTGCTATACTGACAGATCCAGCAGCTGGAAAGGCCTTTCTTAATACCCCGTATACCAATTATCTCAACCGATTCAGCCATTAATTTTAAGCGACTTCAGTTTTCAATCAAGGTATCCTTTACAACACCAATGAGTACAAACAGGGGAAAGGAGCAGACAGACAGAAAGAGGGGGGGAGGGGGGAGGAGGAAACGACAGAGAGAGGGAGGTGAATGACAGAGGAAGGGAGGATAAGGAAGAGATGGACAAGGACAGGGGGTTGGAGGGTCAGAGAGGGAGCAGGAGAGACGAAGATTATGACGTACATCCAATTCACGGACATTTAGCAGCTGCCAAGTACTTCCGGGTTCACTATAAAGTTTATAAGCACATGTCACTATACGAGGTCAAGGGCAGTAGAAAATAAGTCACTAGTTAAGAAATTAAAACACTCACTGGAATAACAGAAAGTTAATTTTCTAAGATAGTGACGAATAAAAAATGATGTGAAATGAGTGATTACAACAAAATACTGGATTTTACAGTGTGTTTGAATCACATCTAATAAACACATCAAAGACGACGATACAAACAAATGTACTAGATAAGTACGAGAGTATACAAAAAATAATCTATACTAGATGCATGCTACACAATAATGTAGAAAGCGCATCATAAAGTAATTATAGTGAAAAGTATGTGCATTTCACGCAACAATCAGCTTTGGGTATGAATGATAAAAGCTATCAAGAGTTTATTAAAATAGTGTAGTGTTTCATCAATTTAACGGTTTCGTTCATATGTGATTATCTCATGAGCAACTGAAATAGTGATAGATGCTTTGATGAGGATTGAGCACTTTTTTCACCGCTATGAATGGAACATTTCGACGTGTAACGTCGCCATGCTTGTGCTGGCCGACAGCACGGTAGTCGCAGGCGGGATAGACAACACGGACGATATCACTGCATGCGATCGCGGCTAGATCTCGTTTACGTGCGACACATGGGATACACCCTCTCCGAGGTCATGACGACGCTGAGCCATACAACAAATATAACACGCCGTACATCTTTATCTCTTCTCAAAGATCACAGAGATTATAATGAACGAAATAACACAGCAATTGGACACTCGAAACGCGGGAAAATGTTGCCGAGAGTGACTAGTCAGAATGTAAACTGATGGCAAGTTAACCCTTCGTCTGCAGCCAAATGAATCGATGCATCCTGCTTGCCAAAATGGAACTGTTTAATCAGCTGGTGGGTGAATTCTGGAACGGAGTGTGTTTATAGGGGATGAAATTCGGATCCACCACTGTCTCTCATCGGCGGTTGCGAAGGTAATCTCATGTTCGACATATGGCATATATTCCTTCTCCTACAGGAACCTTCACACTCAAACTGAACTGTAGATGCTTGTGCTCCCCTCACCCTCCTTCTGTCACCTGAGGTCCATATAAGTCAGCACGTCCTGGATGGAATAGAAGGAGACCTTGGCGTTGGATCTATTTCTGACCAATCGTATAAATTGTGGACAGTTCTGCAACAGATTTGGTTACTCGTAGCACCATCACTGCCTTCTGCGAGGAGGAGGATGCTAAATGGTACCAGGTAGGTGTTACTAATTTAGTTGTTCGCGAGAGTGAACTGCGACAAAAGAACCAAAATGAAAGGCCAGTGGCTGACTTACGGTGCAAGTGATAGAAACGTTCGAGAGCAGTGATGCAGTTTAGTCTCTGGATTGGAAAGAAGGGTTATGATTGCAGCTAATGAGGCAAGCAAATGAAATGCATGGAAAAAAAGACTTGGCTATAGCATAATCGATCATCGTTAAGTACACAAGAGCTAACTACAGAAGCAGAGGCAAAGAAACTTTCCTAATTAGAAGGTAGAATCACGCGAAATATCCAAAGCACTGACTAAATGTGAAGTGTGTTCGTATATGGATTTGCCAGTTTCACGTAAAAGGTTCGGAAATTACGATGCCGGTCATTTATGTCACAGCGCTACCTAGCAACGAAACATAATCAGGGATATTGGATAGGACTTCAAACATACCTGACCATATATGAAATGTATAGATGTTAAGAGGACTAGATCGGGATATAACTTGCTCTACAAATACCGAGGTAGTCAAAATTCTAAATCTGGCGCTAATAGAAGTAATGAAGATTAGAACATTAGATCCATAGAAATACTTGAATTAACTGCTCAACTTTTAGTAGATTTCAATTGTTAAATATGAGTCGGAAAGAAGATGCTGGAACGAAACAGAACAAAGTATAGTTTTACACCAAACAAGCTAGAAAATTAATAACTAAAACAGTTACAGTAAAGAAAGCACGTTTACAGTTCAGTACATTAAAATGACTACAGTAGCAAATATTCACCTTTAATCTACGTTTTACCTGAGAATGCAGGCAGTAGCTTAAGATCTGAATTACCAATTTATTCAACCACTTTGCATTTATATTATTTTGTTTTAAAACTATTCAAATAGCTCTGAGGACTATGGGACTTAACTTCTGAGGTCATCAGTCCCCTAGAACTTAGAACTACTTAAACCTAACTATCCAAAGGACATCACACACATCCATGCCCGAGGCAGGATTCGAAGCTGCGACCGTGGCGGTCGCGCGGTTCCAGACTGTAGCACCCAGAACCGCTCGGCCACCCTGGCCGGCTTTAAAACTATTTCAGTAGGAGTCATTACGTCAACTTACGTTTGTATTTACTATAGCATCGTATACATATAACCCGTACAGTAATTTGCGTTACATGCACATTTCTAATTAGAGCTGAATTTCGCCCAGTCCAGCATTTAGCTTCCACTCTTCTGGAAGATCGAGGAAGGTCACGTGTGATATGTCACTTTACATTCTCAAATTTCGATATGTAATAGTATGTATGGAACTAATTATCTTGAGTTGTGTATCTCGTTACTAAGACTAACGTTTAGGTTCATTATATTAATATTCAGCGTAGAACAATTACAGTAATACGTTCGCCGAGTGGAATGCTCTGGATGAAGAGAGAGAACACTTCACGCATATTCTTACACGTAGACTCAAATTACCACACTCTCATAAAAAAAAGACTGTGGCACCGAAGAAGAAAAATCACTGAGATTAAAATTGTTAGCAAAACCGTCTCTCTTTCAAAAGTTTATGAAGAAAACATCCTACCGTCAAATAAAAAGCACACTTTTAGGGGGGTGAGATATTTTTTCTTGTCAAAACGGCATGTTCTTTAGGTTCGTCGCAATGAGCGTGCCTACCCTTCACTTCCAGTGTAAAACCGAAGTAGCTGGTCAGAATCACTTAAGAAAAAAGCTTTGCCACACTCTAATTCAGTGTGATCGAGACGGGAGCTGAAACTGGTGGCCTTATCTTGAACAGAGCATCCGTGTAAACAAAGCGCCGGTGAGCTAACCGCTGCCTCTGTGCCGCAGTCTTTGTGGAGATTGAAATCAGATTTACGGGCGGGCTTACCCTGCTGCCAGACCGCACAAAAATCCACTCTGTTATCGAAGGCGCATCTTCTCCACTAGCTCCCTAAGTTACTTTTCTGTGTGCGAATATCGTGAAGCACTAGTGTTTACGTCTCGTGTACGGTAAATTAAAAATCTTTTACATTCAAGAAAACTAAAATTGAGGCTTTGCGGTTGAAAGATTTACAATAACCACACGTCTCAGTGTTGGTATCTAATAGAGATATTTCGACTCGAAATCCGCCAATATTAATATGTTCTAAAAGTGAGCCAGCTCATACAAGTTCACCCTAATATGCAAAAGAAAAGAAAATCACGTACCTTTTGAGAGTACGTATAAAGCCCTTATCACAAAAGTACTGAAATTCACTGATTCAAATGCACTGATAGCTCCGGACGTTGCGATTGATTTTTGTAAATCAGTTTTGCGGGTATGAGTGATTCGTAATAGTCATATCGCATTTCAGAAACAGCATTAACAAAGTTATGTAACATATAATTCACGCCATCGAAAAACGATACGCACCTTTTCAATTTGCAACATACTGTGTTCACGAGTGAGGCAGACACGAGTCTCTAAATATCATTTTCGTCCGTTTCCGAACTGTCCTCAGCTGCATGGGTTTTTGTAATCATCACTTGTAAAAGTTGGTAATAGATTGTGTATTTATGCTAGATGCCTGTCACATTTTATTTTAATTTTCCAAGATCATCGTCAATGGTCTGGAATTATATTGTACTTATAAGCACTTGTCCCTTGCTGCAGTACGTTTTCACGTTACCGTATTATACCGCATATTTTCGGCAGATTTTAAGCAAAAATCATTGTCTATAGTTTGTTAGTTTGCGAGAACATTTATTTCTGATATTCAAGGTGATTTTTTTAAATTTCTTACTTTCACACTGGTAGCTTCCCTGTACTTGTTCAAGAACCAGTAACTATTTCTCTTAGTTATGGCATTATAAGGTTTACGCTCGCGATCAGGTGATGTTTTGCATACTGTTCGCAAAATTCGACTGACATTGGCATGTATGCTATGTTCTTACTTTTCTTATGAATAGTGCTGGCAATGAAGGTGAGGCTGACGGCATAATGGTGGCGAACATTGCAGGGAGCTGAGAATATGGGATGGTTGGGGTTGAAGAAATGGGATGGATGGGTTGAAGAATAATTGTGTGTTTCCAACATTTATGCTGTAGTATATTGTGTTTTGGATTTGTTAGTTCTCTATTTTTATTCTTGTTGTACCTTTTACTACAGTGTAATTTTCGGTTCATCAGATTTTCAGGAAATGTTGCACAGCTTGTTTCTCCTTCACGTGGTATTTGTATCGAGTTTGGAAATCTGGTTAGTCCCATCTTCCTAATGTACAAAAAAGCTACCAAGTAGATGAAGAGTCACAATAAGCTCGCTGGTTGGTCCATAAAAAACTGGTCGGATTCTCGACGAAGAATAATAATATCGTAATATTCTTTAGAAGAGACAAGATGCTTTATTTTACTTCTCAGTCCCTTGGTCTGGAGGCATGTAGCTATAGCCAAGAACAGGAAAGAAGTAGCATATGTTATTGAATTCTGTGCTCTTTCTAAGAACGCTGTAAACACCTCCCCATACAACTGTTTTTATTTAGGCTACCGAAAGAATGTATTGGTGCCATCATTCGGTTGTTTCTAAGTCAGAGAGAAATTCCAGCAAAGCCGAAGGAACTTCACTGCAGCCTCTTGAAGATTCTGTTTTCAATCAGGTGTAGAAAACTATGCTTTCCTTGTTTTGCTCCTTAGTATGGATCATGATGCATACATTGCACAACCATCCCTGTCTGGCACTGACAATCTGACTAAAAGTTTTGGATTAGTCCAGTTTCGCTGCATGTCGGAGAAAATCATAGTGATAGTTGCATTATCTTGCTTAGTTATATCATAAAAACGCTTTGCACAAATTTTATTTAATCAGTGTCTAGTTCGTAGTTCATTCTTCATCTCCACTTATGTTTCTGCTCTTTATATCCTTTAAACCTATCTTACAAGTGAAGCAGGCGTCGTTGTGATTAATTCTGAGTAATAAATTGAAACGCTTATAATATATATGATTTTATTTTGAGAAGTAGTATTGATTTAGTCCCAAACTTTTTCTTTCTTCACAGACTATTGAATATTTTATTAACTGTGAGATATGAAGGAAAGTAGCCTCTCATAAATTTTCCTTTTCTGTGGTGGCTCTCTCTGCCTTTATATTTATTTAAATAATTATTAATGGCAATAGTTGAAGCCTTATAAACCTTTCCTGTTCTGTAGCCTCGTCTCTCTTCGTTTGGAAAATTTCCTCCTTCAACTTGCTGAATAGGAAACCCATCCTTCGGCATGCCAGAAACACAAACAAGCAGTACTTCACCACTCCTTATTGTATTAGCATATTTCCTTCTTTTTGCATCGTGGGTGTTCACTACTCTGTGCAGGGCTGAATAAATATTCAGAAATTGTAACAGAAACTTATCTTGATGTATTTTATTTAATGATGTCACATGATGATGAAACTGGGTAGTATTTTCGTAGCAAAGCTTAGATTTCGAAAACTAAACCTGAAGTCTATGATTGCATTTAATATCAGATTCGTTTTTACTCTTTCTGTTCTGAGTTTCTTCTCGAATCGGGATTTTCTTCTACTGGAACTGCTGTGACCGCCCACTTCACACATCGTAGCGCCTACTACATCGGCATCCCACTTCTCGTCCAACCAACACGGCGTGCCTGAATTATAAGGCGTATGTTCACCATGAAACCTACGTCGTCTGTGGTGTCACACAAATATTTACCGGTGGCCACAACACAACATGAGATCTCCACCAACGGCCGCCAGGAACCGCTATCCATTGGCGGAGCCTGCAGAGCACCCTCACCAGAGGTTGCAGCTAGCCCAGTAACTACTTTGATACGCCAGGCACGTGATCGCAAATAGATGCGGCAGATACATTCGCCAAACGGGCTTTATAGTGCGGCGAACTGCCGTTAAAGGGCAGTTCTACGTACCGCTTGGAATTCTACAGAGCTGCCACACCGGCAACCACGGCCAGACGCCTATTCTAGCTGGCTGATCTGCTACGAATGGACTTCGTACATTCGAAAAACCTCTTGACATTGTAGAATTGTTTCACTCAGACGTTTCCTTGTGAAGAGACGGGTCTTTTCTATTATTGTTTCTTATTTTATACTTTTGACTATCCACAGCTGGAATCGAGTCTCTTGTTCTTTTGGAGATTGTATTAATATTTCGTTTTTGATGAGTCCAATAAATTGTTTGGGATTTGTGTTTCCGCATTTCTAGTCTGCTAGCGCAGATACTTTAGGAACTCTATCTGATCAGTACGCCCTTTACAGAATCACAAGAAACGTCATCCATTCTGCTTTAGCTTGAAATACTTCTTTATCGACTAACACGACAGTAGTAAGTGAATATTGGTCTGAACGTAAGCTGTACATATTCTGACGACTTTGAATTCAGTTGCAGTACTATTCCCACCAGTAAATACTGCAACAGTAATGTGAGAGATGGCATACAGCAACCTGGCACGCCAGTATATTCCGTTATTATAAACTGGTTGCTATGGAAAGAAAGTTAAGCCACTTGAGAGTAATTATAGTGCATTTGTCGACTATTTTAAACTCCAACAATGCTTATGTTTAGTTCTGCTGTTACATTTGATCTACAATGTTTATACATGTATCGATATTCAACTTTTGCTAAAACTTTGTTCAGTGGTTGACGTAAAAGCTCAACGTTATGCTACTGCTGCGCCTCGCTCAGTTTTGAAATTTTTTGCATTTATCGAGTTTTGTAAAAGAGTTCCTCAATTGTTCGCAAAATACTGTTTGAGAAAATGATGTTTGATAAAGCAGGAAAAACTGTAAAACAACTCCAATTAAAAGCTAAATATTCATTTGAAACCATTAATTCCTTATCTAAGTGTACTCAATTTGAGATAGTCTTCATCTGTATAACTTTGACGCTACAAATTTCCAACACCCTGTAGGTAACTCCAAACTGAAATTTCCCGGAAACAAAATAAAGTTAAATAAGGCTGGATGGACAGCAGACGGTATGAGGTAGAAAAAAATTGAAACAGGTCGAAGTGGATACTGCATAAAAGTTAAAACTTACTGTAGGGACCACAGAAAGAGTGCAGTAATTAGAGGTGCAAAACGTTTCTTGTAATGGAAGTTGAATGTAAGGCGTGAAGATGGAAACAATATTGCAAAACTTTGCAATCGTCCACAACCGTTCGGGAATGAGGGCACAGACCAAGGAGGTGATAGAGAACATTTAAAACCTTATCTCTCACCTCCGAAACGTATTTCACTATCTCAGAAGGAACAAATTTTAAATTATTCACAAACAATAAATTCTGTTCATGTGTGAAATACGCAAGTGGAAAGACATAATCAATACCTTCACTACGCGATACCAATGGTAATATTACCGATGGCAGTTATTGAAAACATTATCCGAAATTACTTGACCAAAGGAAACGAAGTAAATACTCCAGAATTCGATTCAAGAACACCTACCAACAGGAGTAACTTAGAAGTAGACATCCTTGGCGTAGCGAAGCCGCTTAAATCATTTAGTATAGGAAAGACTTCCAGCCCAGGTAGTATGTCAATTAGGCTCCTTTCAGGACATGCTGATAGGATAGGTCCATACTTAGAAATCATTTACTACCGCTCGCCCGATTAAATAACCGTACCTGAAGACTGGAGAGTTGCACAGGGCACACCAATGGTGAAGAAAGGAAATAGG
The DNA here is from genome assembly GCF_021461395.2 of Schistocerca americana. NCBI lineage: Eukaryota > Metazoa > Arthropoda > Insecta > Orthoptera > Acrididae > Schistocerca > Schistocerca americana. The sequence goes on along the minus strand of NC_060130.1, from coordinate 705,891,765 downwards.
AATAATACGATGAACTACAGACTTTTATCACTGACGTCGATTTCCTCCGGGATTCAGGAACATATATTGTGTTAGAACATTATGAATTACCTATGCATTATCTATGAAGTACCTATTGCCACACAGAGAGCACGGATTCAGAAAATATCGCTATTGTGAAACACAACTAGCTTTTTATTTAAACGAAGTAATGAGTCTTTTCGGCAAGGGATCTCAAAGTGATTCGATATTTCTACACTTCCAGAAGGCTTTTTGCTCGTTTCTTACAAGAGACTTCTAATCATGTTTCATGCCTATGGAATATCGTCTGTTGTGCGACTGAATTCATCGTTTTCTGTCAAAGTTTATAATAAGTAGTAATCGACGGGATATCATCGAGTAAAACAGAAGTGATATCTGGCATTCCCCAATGAAGTGTTATAGGGCCTCTGCTGTTCCTGAACTATATAAACGATTAGCAGACAATCTGCGGAGCTCTCTTAGATTGTTTGGAAATAATGCTATCATTCACCGTCTAGTAAACTCGTCAGATGATGAAAACCAATTGCCAATTGGAGAATGAAGTAAACAAGATATCTTTTTGGTGCGAAAAGTGGCAATACGGAGAAGTGCAAATTCATCACCGTGAGTACTGAAAGAAATCCATTACATTTCAGTTACACGATAAACCACGCAAATCTAATGTCTGCAAATTCAACTAAATATCTAGGATTTACAATTACGAACAACTTAAATATCAACGATCACACAGATAACGTTGTGGGCAAGGCAAACCAAAAACTGCTTTTTATTGACAGAACTCTTAGAAGATGCAACAGGTCTACTGCTAAAGAGACTGCCTGCGCTATGCTTGCCCGTTTTCTGTTAGAGTACTGCTATGCCATATGGGATTCTTACCAGAAGGGATTGACAGAGGACATCGACATAGCCCAAAGAAGACACCACGTTTTGTATTATCTTTTTAGGGTGCTGTGGGGCGGCGGGTGGAATTTATTGTTGTTATTTAATGTTTGGTTTGTAATGTAGAAACAATTCCCGGCCGATGCACCATATGTGGGGCGGCTGGTGGAAATTTATTATTTGTTTATATAAAATATTGAATGTTTTACCCGGCCGATTAGCAACATATGTGGGGCGGCAGGTGGTTTTATGCTGTTATTTATAAAATGTAGAATTGTAATGTAGAAAAGAATACCATTCCCGGCCGATGCACCAGTTGCGGGGCGGCGGGTGGAATTAATTGTTGTTATATAATGTTTGGTTTGTAATGTAATGTAGAAAAGAATGCACGTCCCTGCCGTTTAACCATATGTGGGGCGGCGGGTGGAATTAATTGTTATATAAATGTTCCTGTTAATTACGCTGTCTTTTGCCGTTCTCAACACTGGCTCTCTAACTACAATTTTGGCAACCAGAAAGTGATTAGCAAAACGTGAAGTCTGTAATTAGAATTCCTAGTGCCCACTTCATCTGAGAAATACACTTATTGCTACAGCTTATAGCTCTGAGAAATTAGGAGATTGTCTGGGATTCATAATCAAAAACGATCGTGAAAAGACGTTCGCTATATTCTGAAAGTCACAGACGATAAAAAGAAAAGAATCCACACAATCTGACTAACAGAGCAGTTCAGAGTCTAATGCACTGATGCAACTATAACTGTCCAAATTAAATGTTTGAGTGAGTGCCAGCCATAATTTGATGATAATTTTCATCAAACGCCACGCAAAATAATGGTAGAATGTTTGTCCCGCGACGGCACGTGAAAATACGACATACCCAAACTGAAGATAGATCATTAAAGTTGTCCCAGAATTAACACTTCACTCGAAAATGATTTCATGGTTACGTGTAACCCCAGTAACTTAATACGGCATCCGAGGCTGTTTATAGCAATGATACCGACGCGACGCGACTCCCAACACAGGTGGTGTGCTATTCAGCGTCTGGAGAGAACTGGGGCCTTTTTTCCACGCGCAGCGTCCTTATTCACGCCTGGAAATGGAAAAAAGAACACATTGACACCGGTGTGTCAGACCCACCATACTTGCTCCGGACACTGCGAGAGGGCTGTACAAGCAATGATCACACGCACGGCACAGCGGACACACCAGAAACCGCGGTGTTGGCCGTCGAATGGCGCTAGCTGCGCAGCATTTGTGCACCGCCGCCGTCAGTGTCAGCCAGTTTGCCGTGCCATACGGAGCTCCATCGCAGACTTTAACACTGGTAGCATGCCGCGACAGCGTGGACGTGAACCGTATATGCAGTTGACGGACTTTGAGCGAGGGCGTATAGTGGGCATGCGGGAGGCCGGGTGGACGTACCGCCGAATTGCTCAACACGTGGGGCGTGAGGTCTCCACAGTACATCGATGTTGTCGCCAGTGGTCGGCGGAAGGTGCACGTGCCCGTCGACCTGGGACCGGACCGCAGCGACGCACGGATGCACGCCAAGACCGTAGGATCCTACGCAGTGCCGTAGGGGACCGCACCGCCACTTCCCAGCAAATTAGGGACACTGTTGCTCCTGGGGTATCGGCGAGGACCATTCGCAACCGTCTCCATGAAGCTGGGCTACGGTCCCGCACACCGTTAGGCCGTCTTCCGCTCACGCCCCAACATCGTGCAGCCCACCTCCAGTGCTGTCGCGACAGGCGTGAATGGAGGGACGAATGGAGACGTGTCGTCTTCAGCGATGAGAGTCGCTTCTGCCTTGGCGCCAATGATGGTCGTATGCGTGTTTGGCGCCGTGCAGGTGAGCGCCACAATCAGGACTGCATACGACCGAGGCACACAGGGCCAACACCCGGCATCATGGTGTGGGGAGCGATCTCCTACACTGGCCGTACACCACTGGTGATCGTCGAGGGGACACTGAATAGTGCACGGTACATCCAAACCGTCATCGAACCCATCGTTCTACCATTCCTAGACCGGCAAGGGAACTTGCTGTTCCAACAGGACAATGCACGTCCGCATGTATCCCGTGCCACCCAACGTGTTCTAAAGGTGTAAGTCAACTACCCTGGCCAGCAAGATCTCCGGATCTGTCCCCCATTGAGCATGTTTGGGACTGGATGAAGCGTCGTCTCACGCGGTCTGCACGTCCAGCACGAACGCTGGTCCAACTGAGGCGCCAGGTGGAAATGGCATGGCAAGCCGTTCCACAGGTCTACATCCAGCATCTCTACGATCGTCTCCATGGGAGAATAGCAGCCTGCATTGCTGCGAATGGTGGATATACACTGTACTAGTGCCGACATTGTGCATGCTCTGTTGCCTGTGTCTATGTGCCTGTGGTTCTGTCAGTGTGATCATGTGATGTATCTGACCCCAGGAATGTGTCAATAACGTTTCCCCTTCCTGGGACAATGAATTCACGGTGTTCTTATTTCAATTTCCAGGAGTGTATATAAAGCCGCGGTGCGGACGGCTAAGGGAACGCCTGATCAAATCGGCTCTCCCAACTAGCTGCTGGGCTAGTAATGCACCACTTTAAGTTATTGAATAAATCATCGCTTCCTTTGCTGATGGCTGATGAAGCTCTCAATTTAAATGTGCATTCAGCACACAGGTAAGTAATCATAATAAAAGTCTGACGTGGCTAAGTCAATTATTTTGGGCGAGAGAATTAATTTAATTACACTACACGCAGTAGACGAGCTCTGAACTTGCCCTTTGGAGATACGCTATCGCTATAGTTTTATAGTTATTCAATTGAAACTTCTCACATCTTTATGATTATAGCGGATCTCCCTTCTACTTAAATTTAAACATCCTATCCTTATTTATTGGCCTACTTAACCCATCTTGCTTCCTTAATTTTTAAGACAAAAACCTGAAAATCATGAATTTCCACTAAAATTTTAATTTGTGAGATCCAAAGTACTGTTTCTATTAAATTATTATGGAAAAGGAATCTAAATATAAATTTGTAAGTCTCTAGCTCTTTTCTGTTGCGCCAATGATTTTTACAGAAATCTAAATATAAATTTTTAATTCTCTAGCTCTTTCTGCTGCGCCAATGATATTTACAGAAAAACGTCCAAATTTCGAAAATGGTTAAAGTTATTGAACTGATATTCAACACATATTGATTTAGTATTACTCCTGACATGCCAGAAACGTTTCAGATTATTTACTTGATTTTTAAAGTATTGCGCAACATTTATGACGTCAGAGATAGTTACAGCGGACTAGGCTGGCACACAATGGAATGACTGATGAGAATTTTATACAGCGTGAGTAGGCTGCTTCCGTACAGTGTGGCTAACACAAGCGGCGATGAAAAAGTTTCCACTCGAACACCGTATCTACACCCACATGGATTCGGAGGAGAAAGTTGGTGATTGGAATTTCATGACAAGATTCCGTCGCAACGAAAAACGCCTTTCTTTTAATGATGTCCAGTCCAAATCCTTCTATATTCATCGATATGATGGTCAACTGTGGTCCTGAAGAGGACCGAGATTATGTTTCTGGTGCGAAAGGATCAGCCGCCAGAGAAACCTAACGCCCAGGGTACGCCCGATTGCAAGTCTTATCTTGGTCGGAAATCATTGCAATCCACAAGCTATTCGCAGTTCTGCAATGGCACTGTGCTTTTCTACTGCTGAATATGCTTCTCCAGTCTGGTACAGGTCATCTCATGCCAGACAAGTAGACATTGCTCCCAACGAAACCTGCAGGTTGATCACAGGTTGCTTAAGACCTACCCCAACTGATAAGCTCTACTGCCTGGCTGGAATAGCGCCACCATGGATATGCAGGACAGTGGCTGCCAACAAGGAGAGACAAAGTGGAACAGGACAGTGACCATCCGCTGCATGGAAATAATCCACCACAGCAACGGCTGAGATCGCGAAAGAGCTTCCTGAGAACATCCGAGAAGCTCATCATTTCACCAGAGAAGGCAAGGCTGGAGTTATGAAAGAAGTCGACGCCTCACTTGCAGACGCCAGAAGCTGAAGAACTACCACCTGGACACAACGAGAGCTGGCTGGTGTGGAAATCTTTAAACAGATTACGACCAGGAGTTAGACGATCCAGAGACATCCTGAAGAGATGGGGCTTCATAACAGAAGATACGTCCTGTGATTGTGGACAAGAACAAACCACAAGCCACATGCTCCACTGCCTTTTGTGCCCTACATCCTGCCCGAAGATTGATCTCCTGCAAGCCACTCCAAGTGCCTTGGAGGTTGCAAAGTACTGGACACATGTAATATAAATACAATTTGTGTGTATATATTTAATGATGTGTATGGCAACTGTAAATTTGTATGTTTCTGATTCGAGAATAAAGCCAAAATCCTGTATCATTTCTGTGACACTCTCTCTGATATTTCGCGAAATACAAAACATGCTGTCCTTCTTTAAACTTTTTCTATGTACTCCGTCAGTCCTATCTGATATGGATCCCACACCGCGCAGCAGTATTCTAAAAGAGGACGGGCAAGCGTAGTGTAGGCAGTCTCCTTAGTAGATCTCTTACATTTTCTAAATGTCCTGCCAATAAAACGCAGTCTTTTGTTTGTCTTCGCCACAACATTTTCCATGTGTTACTTCCAATTTAAGTTGTTCGTAATTGAATTTACGGCTTTAACATTAGAGTGATTTATCGTGTAAACGAAGTTTAACGAATTCTTTTTAGCACTCATGTGGATGACCACACACTTATCGTTATTTAGGGTCAACTGCCAATTTTGTGCACCATTTAGATATATTTTCTAAATCGTTTTGCAATTTGTTTTTATCTTCTGATGACTTTATTAGTCGATAAACGACAGCGTCATCTGCAAACAACCTAAGACGGCTGCTCAGATTGTCTCAGAAATAGTTTATATAGTTAAGGAACAGCAAAGGGCGTATAACACTACCTTGCGAAACGCCAGAAATCACTTCTGTTTTACTCGACGACTTTCCGTCAATTACTACGAGCTGTGGCCTCTCTGACAGGAAATCACAAACCCAGTCACATAACTGAGACGATATTGCATAAGCACGCAATTTCCAGTATCGGCATGCCAATCAGGAAAAATTACGGTAAGCACTGAGGTAATCAACCACCCGACGCACTAGGATGAAGATAACCGTTTGGTAAAACACCGTGTCCTGCTGCACTTCCACGTCCGACAGGAATCGTCGACCCTTCAAGACTATTTTAAAAGAGCGAAGACGTGATAATCGGATAGCGTGAGATCGCGACTGTTGTATCGTGCCTACTCGTCAAATCAGGGTTGCCTTGGAAACCTGCTTCTCGGTTCGCTAGACAACAATTCAAGCAAATCGTATTAAAAAGTTTTATTACGAAATGAATGAATCACAATACTTAACTTTGACGAATACATAGATGTGTTGCAAGCTAAGGGCGACATGCAGTACAATCAATGTCCTTCAGTATAACTATTGCAATACATGTGAAGTAATACAGTGGACGCTTCTATCCAGGTCGCTGATCTTAACGCTACTGTAGAACTGGGCCGTGACCAGCCGGAAGCGGTGCTTATGTTCTCTTCGCCTAGAGGCCGCTGCTGTTGCGTTGTGGTCCTAGAGAGCGATCGGTCAGCGTGCAATTGGCTGACGTATTCCTCACAGCCCTCTTTGCTCTAACGCTCCCATTTGGTGTGCCTGCGCTTGACTTTACGCCAGAACAGGGACTCGCGTGTCCCCCACATGAATTAGCGTAACTTCTGCATTACGACATTTGCAATAAGGGAACTTGCGTTATTATGAAACAGCAGCACTCTATGGCGCACTATTTCACATCGGTGATTTACGACACAAATGCTGCCCGTCTACATTCTTCATTCTCCAACGGATGTCTGCCGGTGTCTGTCCTTGGCAGCTAAGAAATTAATAACAGCACGTTGGTCCTGTTTGGAAGCATCTGATAATAATGTTGTCATAGGTCTCGTTTGCACATTTATAGCACGCATGTCGGAAAGACACGAATGCCACACTAATCAGTTGCCTACGAGTCCGTGCTCACATATCCGCATCGGAGCCGCGCTACGTTGTATATGAGCTGGAGGAACGCCTTCAAATGGTAACTTTTTGATCGCCTCTTATATTTGTTCCAGTCGGCTTATAAAAACAGCTGCAGTACTCACAGTAATAAAATCTTTCGAGGCATGTGAGGGTGTGTATGGGAGGAAGGGATAGCATTTTCAATTATCATGCTGAACCTATCCATGGAGGTACTCCAGCTACAATTGCCAACCTACTTATGATCAAACAGCCACAAGGGTGGATAAAGCGCACAACCAAGAGCAGCAGCACAGCTCATATTCGTAGCTTCTGTTAAAGTTTGTAATAGATCCGACGAGACGGAAGCTAGTACAGACAGAGCACCAGTCCTGGTCTCTCGTGCTGTCTGGAACCAAGAAGGAAAGAAGAAAGTTGCGTCGGTGGGTGGATTACATTGTAATATACTGGTGACGTCGAGGCCGTTAGAGACGGATTGCCGATAGCTGAACAACAATACGGCAGGAAATCAAAAGCGGACATTTAGAAGGAATAATCACTGCCGTCGATTAGAATAATTTAGATAATCGGTTGATAACTTAAGTCATCGTGACTGGAGGAATTGTCAGTTGATGAGTTATCTAATCAGTTACGGAGTGACTACAAACTAATGTCTAAGGCCTCAGTTGCGAACTTGTGTGCTTGCTGTAAGGCCTGTGACTGACAAGGAAACATCACCAACTTCACCTCTTATCCGATGGAGAGAAAAGCATGCTTGCAAGATAGAACCCCCGGCAATCGATGCTGCTCGAAAATTCGGGCCCTAATCACAACTGTAGTCAGTTATGACCTTATGAATGCACAGCTTTTAAACACTCGTGCGTACCGACTATTTGTCACTCTCTCTCGTTTTTACATTCCTGCCCTAGTGAACCAATGAAGCTGTTCAACGCAAGCGACTGTGGTAAAGAGGAGCCTCATAATCGTCATAATCGTCATCATCATCATCATCATCATCATCATCCAAAGTCAGTCCAGTACAGTATATCTAGCATTTCATTCGTGGAGTTGTGTACGATGTCTGCAACGAAACTGGACTGTATAAATAACAGCACGAAGAAAGTCAAGTAGCCTTTCATTTGCCTTGTATGAAAGTTAGCGAATAACCGCATGTGCTTACCAGTCATTACTTTCAGGAACTCTCGCTGTTCGATGTTTTAACTTTGGATTGGACCGTCATTCCTTACGATTCCTAAACATGCCGCACTATCGCTTATTGGTTCACCGACTTTATGAACACAAACCTCTTACTCAGTCCACTGTACCGTATTCTGCGCTTGGCCATTAGGCGGCTGCAGTGTGGCAGAACGAGTGACAACCGCTGCTCGCGAATGCTTAAAATCTGTACGTTCAGAAGGACGTTATGCGTACTATTAGAAATATGGCACAAATTTTCGCGCGGGATCGATTACTGGGGCTTATATCTAGCAAGTGTGCCTTTTTCTCCTCAAATTAAGAGGTCGAGTTGGTGATGATTCCTTGTTAGTTGATAAATTCTGTTTCTGGTATGGATAGGGTGTACATGTTCTTTTACGGCTGTCAGCTAGAAATTAGAACTCGTGAGCGACGTTCATAAGCGCAAGATGCGCCGTGGAAACTGGTAAGTGAAAAAATTCAGTTGTAAACAAAAATGGCTTCCAGAATGAGATTTTCACTCTGCAGCGGAGAGTGCGCTGATATGGCTTATTTGCGCAAACACTGCGTCACTGAAATAAGTTATAAGTTTGATTACTTGAAAGATGTACGATTTTGAGTGTAGAGTCTATTACGTATGAACAATCATCCGTAAATGATAGAATTATGAGGAGGTTACCATTGCGATTTTCGTACATGGATTAAACGTGATCCAACACTGGGGAAAGCGGTGAGTGAATTTATTTCAATAATACTTTAGGTATCAGGATCTGCAATAAGTAAATGAATACCATAGGCCGGCCTGTGTGGCCGAGCGGTTCTAGGCGCTATAGTCCGGAACTGCGCGACCGCTACGGTCACAGGTTCGAATCCTGCCTGGGACAATGATGTGTGTGATGTCCTTAGGTTTAAGTAGTTCTAAGTTCTAGGGGACTGATGACTTCAGAAGCTAACCCATAGTGCTCAGAGCCATTTGAACCAAATACCATAAAAAGCTAATAACAGAGGAATCGGTAGGTTTGGCGTGGAAAAATGAATGATAAGAATCCAAGGAACCTAGGAAGGAAGAAAGGAAGAAAGGAAGGAAGGAAGGAAGGAAGGAACGTTACATTTTAATGTCCCGTCGATGTCGATGTCCTTACAAACGAAACACAAGCTCGGTAAGTTGCAGGCATGGAGAAGGAAATCGGTCGTGCCCTTTCAAAGGAACGATCGTAGAATTTCTCTAGAGTGATTTAGGGAAATCACGGAAAACCTAAATCGGGATGGCCAGACGCGGAATTTAAGCGTTGTTTTCCTGAATGCGAGTCCAGTGTGCTAAACACTGCGCCACCTCTCTTGGTGGGTAAAATAAATGGTTTTCTCTGTCAATAGAAGTAACGATAGAGTGTGAACAGTGCAGCTACAGCTGTGTAGGTTTCTTCCGAATAAATGTGGAAGAGATACTCTAACAGTTCCTGTTTATTACAAGTGTGTGTGTGTGTGTGTGTGTGTGTGTGTGTGTGTGTGTGTTGTCCATAGCGAGATTAAGTAGTGTGTAAGCTTAGGGGCCGATGACCTAAGCAGTTTGGTCCCATAAGATCTTACCACAAATTTACAATTACAATAACTAGTGAGCAGTGATTTCTTTAGCAGTATGAACTGCACGGCAAGAATCCACGGGACATATAGGTTATTCTACATTTCTTGCACATCCATGTACTTAAGTACACTACGTAGGGCATTGCAGTTGTCTGGGGGAGTGGGGGTAGAGGGGTTAATCAGAGTACTTCCATTCATTCCTTATGGGCTGCATGCTGATTTGCAAACATAACACGGGTGCATAAAGAGCACATTACCGAGAATTTCGACTTAGTTACGGACCCCATAATTCCACTTATCCAGCTGGTTATAATTAAAGAACAGCTATTTACGAAGTCCAGTATAGGCCGTAATTGTCTTACGGCAGTAAAACGTGGTAATGAGCTAATGCGGACCAGATTTATGCTGCAAAAAAGACAGTCCAACCTTGAGTCACCAGCTGCAGTATTAGTCTCCGGTGCTCATACTGAAAAAGTCGTGAAAGCAACGGTTGATAACAATAGCAACATTATGCCTTTCCCATTGTTTGACCTTTTCCGTCGATATGGAAACATTTCTATAAGTCTTTCTTGCATTCACAGCGGCAGATTTACAGCCGGTGGCCAAAATCGGAAACATTTTTCTCCATGGTAAAGCAGTTACACTTAACGCATTAGAATGACTACCACGTTTCGCTGTCGTACGATAATTACAGCTCACAATGGACCCCTGGGAGACCTGCACTTTAATTACAACCACCCGCTAGCTTCGTTTTGTCTTGCTGGGAAACGGGGATATTGTCATTTTTCGTTCCCAAGTCTTCAAAATAGTTCCACACGTTCAGATTCTAAAGTGGAAAAGATAATGGGGTAAACTGACAGCCGGATGTAACCAAGCGACTGCCGTAACAAATGGCTCAAAGCAGTATGGGACTTCAGCGAGGTGGCGCAGTGGTAGCACACTGGACACGCATTCGGGAGGACGACGGTTCAATCCTGCGACCGACCATCCTGATTTAGGTTTTCCGTGATTCCCCTAAATCGCTCCAGGCAAATGCTGGGATGGTTCCTCTGAAAGGACACGGCCGATTTCCTTCCCTAATCCGATGACCTCGCTGTTTGGTTCAAAAATGGTTCAAATGGCTCTGAGCACTATGGGACTCAACTGCTGAGGTCATCAGTCCCCTAGACTTAGAACTACTTAAACGTAACTAACCTAAGGACATCACACACATCCATTCTCGACGCAGGATTCGAACCCGCGACCATAGCAGCAGCGTGGTTCCAGACTGAAGCGTCTAGAACTGCGGTAACCTTGTGTATGAGTAACCACCAAGGAATCGAAACCAATGTGGAAAAACCTAGTAATTTCGTTGTGTCCGAAATATACAAGACAATTAAACTAGAGTGACGTACGTGTTGCCCAATTGCGCGGTTATATAAGCGACGCTTCGAAGAGACGAGGGCGGCCGCTGCTGGGAGGTTCGGAGGAGAACACGTCGTGGCGTAATCACGATGGACGGCCCATTCTGCGGCCGGGGACAAGGCTGCTCGCTTCTTCAACTGCGTCCCGCTCCCGGAAATAACGATCGCAAACCCTAACACAACCCAAGCCCACAGACCAGCGCACGCCCCCTTCGTCTTCTCTAGAGGCCACGCCGCCACTCATTAACGCTCGATTGATTCCCCGCAGCTGGTTTGCTTTCTATTGTTGGCTGAAATTGAGAAAGATAAGAACGACCTTCCTTCCATTTATCGAAAAGCGGAGAAGACAGTGCATCAGCTACATGGGGCAAATTCTCTCTAGAACGGTTGTCACGTAAGAAATTAATTCAGAAGTTACCAAAAGCTGCTGTTAAATTTAACACACACCGCTATGGAACTCCAACATATTCTGGTTCTTTGTACTGATATTGCAACTACTGATTTTATAACGTTAAAAAAAGACCTTTAATCTTTTTTAGGTAGCTTTCAAACCCCAGCAGGCTCAAATTAAAGTGGTGAGTACTTAGGAGGTTTATATATTGTACCATGTTCAGTTATTTCACAGAGACCGTGGCAACAGTGAAAATTGGGGCATGTATATAGATTCTTTTGCTTTGTGGACATAAATAAAAAATTGCGGTATTATTTTAGTACTTACACGTTATTAGTTTGACAAGAAGTACTTTCTGCGTATTCTTAACTTCAGCCAGTGATTGCGTGAGGAAAGCGAGATAACTATAACTGAACAGCATTCCTTCCCCTGATCCTTTACTTATTTGTTTAATTACAGAATCTGAGGTGGAACTTCTTTCGAGTCTACAACTGTGTGATTCTGAGGCGTAGTACACCTTTTGATCTTATAATATTTCGTAACACTGGTAAAGCACATTTTCTCAGTGTGAATTTATTGATTTATTTCAAAGTTTTGGGACCCATATTTCTTATATCATGTTTATTTATCTTTGTTTAATGTGAAAATCTCTCTTTGTATTTTCTAGTTTCTTCTGAGATTATTGATTATCATATGGGCAAACTGAATTTCCATTTATCCGTCGTCAGCAGAGAATTTTGTTCTTAACAACATATACAACTGTTACAGACCGATCTTAATTTGTTTCTAAAATAAACTGATTACTCAGACTTAACAAAATTCGTTTGTTATTTGATGTAAACTATTTCACTTAAATGTCATCTGTGAACAAATATCGATACGAACCATATTCTGTGAGCTATCGACGTAAAGCTTTTGTGTGTTTGGTTTATGTGACTTTTCTCCGTAGAGTGTTGGCAGTGTGCTTGGAGGAGAGGAGTCGAAATGCAACGAGCCTCCGCTCTACCAATGTGGGCTATGTTGTCAATCTGTCAAGAAATGTGGAAAAATTGTTACGTGGCTATTTAAAAGTGAAGATGTATATACATATTATACTGAGATCAACTGGTATTTCATTTCAAGGGAGTTACGTTTATACCTGATTACGCAAGTCTTAGAACATGACTCATCTACATTATTTGCGATTTTGTTGGATGAACGAATTACACCACAGTACTGAGAACAGGAGGAATATTAACATATTTCTCTTAAACACGTTCAAGATGCAGGAACTCTCTTGGGGAAATCACACAACAATAAACAACAACTATAGCTGCAGCCACAATCAAAAGATGAGTACTATTTTCTGCCACTGACTATTCATAACGTTCAGCGTTAACGAAATAGTTCTTGCACACATGTCCTGCAATACATCTTAATCAATTCTATGCACACTGTCCACCGACAGAATTTGAGATGTTCTTTCATTACGTCAGTTATTCTACATTATTTGAGTTATAGGGAGGACAGGTTAGCATTTTGCCTTATATTCGATTTACTGTAACATCTAATAGTGTATGCGAATTCATTGACTATCTAAACAGATATAAATGTGTCTTGCAGAACCAAAGTGTTTTTCACCTGAATGTGACACTGAAATAAAAGTTTTAAACCAAACTTTCATGACCAGGGGTGGTTATATTGCCAACTGTGCGATCCATAATCAGATTTCCTGGGGTTGCGGTAGGAGCATGCTCAATAAATTCAATTAATACTGAGTTAACATTGACAGGTTAAAACTATTTTCCAGTTACGTCTCAAACACAGACCCTTGCCCTCTTCTGGCAACTCTCTTGCCGAATCAGCTACCCAGAAATGCTTCACTCATACGATTTCTGTCTGTCTTTGTTTCCAACTACACTGCTCTAGAATTTGTCTTTCATTACGTCCGGCGATCTATCTGCATGAAGATAATGTGGGTGTAGATGTGTATGGTAGAGGGTACTGACAAACTATCTGTCCCAGTCGTTGACACAACACATCTAATGATATATTATCAAGTAAAAATTTCAGCAGTGATTCCGTAACCACCGAGTCAGGGAGTTTGACGAAGAGGGTGTCAGTCATTTTAGTGCGACGTTTCGTCGTACATTGAATAATCTCGTGGCGTTATCTGAGTGATTACGATCACGGAAAGATACCATAATTGTAATTGTTCAGATGATAGACTCGTTAGAAATGCAGTAAGAGACAACTTTTTTTAATGGGCCCGAAACCAGCAAAACAATGATAATAGGGGTACCTCAAGCTTACTAAATAAGAGAATAAGAAAGGATGAGAGATTTTCTGGAGCTTCAGGCAGCCATGATAATTGTACAGTGTAGAACTGTATGCTTGGAAGTCCATGTAGTAATGTCCATCGACCACCAGCTGCCATCATGACACGTTATAGTGGTGTATTAATGTAACAAGTAATCTTATATACGTAATATTGCAAGCGGTGCTGCGTTCGTTACAATATAAACGCTTGCCATGTGGTCTTATTAACAAATTTTCGAATATCGGCTTCTAGAAGAGATATTTTGCTAGACATTTTTTGTAAATACTGTTTCTTACTTACACTCACTTTTTGTCTTGGGGAGTTCGTTACTGACTGAATACTTTGAATTATAGATTAATGAACTGTTGTTTAAGAGCAATATTAATGCTGACACTTGGAATGGTTTCAGTGCTCTTATGTCGGGACACTAATTACCAACGAAATATTTCAGAGTTTATTCGGCTTCAGATGAATACAAAGTTACTACTATTTTGTTGATTAAGTTTTATACAGTCAGTTCGCTTCGGTAGAAAATCGGCGTCAACTAGGTGATAGACCAGCAACAACCGTGAGTCAAATGAAATAATAACCGCTATAATGTGGTGATAGGCTCACATTGAGAGACAAAGCAGTCGATGCAATGTAAATATTACGTTTCTGATTATATAAATTTCTGAGTTCCGACCTTTCCGACCTTCATTACACATTAATAAGAAAGGTTTCATAATACTGGATTTAAAAACGATAATGATAGTAATGGTGATGAGCTGTCGACGGAAATGTTAGATCAGTAGATTATTTACGCCAATAAATGTGAGGAATCCCGTTCATTCGTTTCGGACCATGTTTTGTGTTGCAGTAAAATGTGTTGTGCTTGAAAGACAATCCTATTGCTCCACGCTGTCTTCAGAATTCACTACCAGTCAGTTAAATACTGCTGTATGGTAATACATAGACGACTGCTACTAGTTTCCACAGTAGATTATCAAACATCGAAAGAGACGGGAGGAGAGAATCATCACCTCATGGTTACATCATTTACATTTTTTGCTGTGGACGTCAAATGCTGCACAGTACATCAATAATTAGAAGTCATATATGGCAAGTTACGGCAGTTTACATAGTGGTCGTGTCGAATGCTGTACTAGCCTCTTATATTTCCTTGATTCGTTCATCTTACAGAAACAACATACTCTGCACGGATTTCATATAGATCACATATTTCTTTTTCTGACAGACGTAGTTCTGACACCTAGAGAACACCTCTACTGCTGACGTAAATGAGGAGTAGAAGGACTAGCCATTGAAAAACTCAAGCTGTCTTTCTCGTACACCGAAACAACTACGAGCTCAGCAGTGGACCGAAAGAATGCAATTCGTGCGAAATGTGAACGACAGGCAGCGTTACGCGATAACACGTGCAGCGAAAAGCGCTGGGTGCTAGCTTGGCGTGTAGTCATGATAAATGCAAACACATGGCTACAGACCCACTATGATAACTGTCACGGGAAACATTGCATTTTTTACTGTGTTGTCGAGTACAAAACGTTATATAGATCTTATGCTGTTACTGCTGCGTGTAAAATAATTATTTTTAAACGTCATGTCCAGAAATATTCAATTTTGTCGAAATATCAAACAATCTACAGAACCTCCATTGAACTAATAATATCCAGTAACGTTCGAAACTATATATTTGCTATGAAATTTAGAATTTGCTGTCAGTGTAAACTGTGATCCAGAATTAATGTTAATTTGTTTTATATTGCTGACGTTTTGAATGTCGTAAGTGTACTAAACGTTATGACTTAAAATTGGAACAGGGTGATTATTTACACAGACACGTTTTGGAATACGTAAGGAACGTATATTCCAATCGCAATCGTTTACTAATTGAAATCACCTCTCTTTTCGTATCTCAGAAGTACTGGTTGTTGCTGGGTGTAACAACAGAACTTTTTTCCCTAATGCCAGTTCATGAATAGCATACTTAATAACCCTTAACAAGTTGTCGACTAACATTACCGCTTCAGTGTATAAAAATATAAAGCTATTTTTAAAATCTTGTATCAACTGGCAGGGAAGTAGAAATATCACACACGATGGAGACCAGTTTAGCCTACTCTCTATCAGTAATGCTAGGAAGCAACACAAACAATTTCAACAACTAAAGGTATGGTATCATTGGCTTATCAAACATGTTTCAGAAAGCTTTCAGTTTTTCACTTCTGGTATTTAATGAACGAAGTGGCAAGGTAAGGGATTAGGTACGTGGGTTCAGTCGGGTTGGACTGCACACTGATTTTATAGCAGTAGCACTGACTTTATTTTTCAGTTCTCAGCCACGCTCAATAACTATTTCAACCCTTATCAGACCTGAGCAGCGTTCCCAAATCCATTAACTACATATTCAACGAAATCGATATGCTCTTAACGGTGCGGTTCACAGAATGAGGACGCGTAACGTGATTACGTTCAAAACAAATGAGAATGAAAATCTCATCTAATTCTTGTCTGAATTATTATACATCAATTACGAGGGACGCTGAAATGGCTTCCTTTCGCCTCACTTCTCAGTTCAACAGCGTTACATATTTTAAGGACTGTACGGAAGACAGTGGATTCTATTGCACGCCGTCAGTCTTAAGGATCGCGAATACGTTGGTATGGAGTATGATGGCTGTCTGCAGCTGTATACATCTCTATTGATCTGGCAATACCGTTTGCTAAGGCTTTATGTCCAGTGCCATTCAGATCTCAATACACAGCAAATGGGCAGTGATGCGACGTCGTTCACTGCCCAAACGCTTGTGGCATCGCAGTACTGTATTTCGTGTATTTACTGAGGCATTATGTTGTGTTAGTCTCTGTAATATAGCCCTCCTTTGCTTTCATTATAGTTCCTCATTGTTGTAGAAGTTGACACAATGACACGTAAACTAGGTTGTATGATGTGATGAGGAAGTTCATAGAAAATAGTATAGATAATGTGCAACATTCTTAGAAGCTGAATGATATAAATAAACGTATATTGCATAATACAACACACAAGAATAGATCTTCCGCCATAGTTAATAAATCGATGAATTCGCGAGCTGTTTAAATTCTTCTGTTGCCGACCATGCTATTTCAAAGCATCCTTCAGTACTATAAAAAATTCAATATATCGTAATTATTCACTCTGTTTCATATCATGTTTACCAAAATCATTTCTTTGGCGAGACGCACTTGTTTTAGCCTGTGAGTCAGATTGCATTTCCTCTACTTCCATCCATCTCCGTTGGCGCAGGTTGAACTTTTTTTACTTTGTTTTTACTGGCTCTCGGGACGTGCCCATAGAGCCATCTCTATAGTGCATCGGCAATTATGACGATACGAACATGAGGACAACACAATACCCAGTCCCGAGAGAAGAATTTATCCGACACGGCCGGGAAACGAATCCGAGCCTCCTCGGTTAGTATCCCCGCGCTGACAGCACCACTACCAAGGTGGGCACGTTGAATTTAATCGTCGGCGAAAGTACAATGTGCCTCCACCACTCTATCACTTTTTCAGCGTGGATTTTGTACATCCAGAAGCTCTGTTGTGAGCTTACTTCAGTTTTCCGGTTGCGTTGACGACAGATTTTAACTTACGGATTGTCTGCTGCAATTAAATGATCTTAGATGGTCCTGCAGACACCAAACCTAAGAAATCAGGTAGAGGCCTTAGAAATGGTCCTCCTGCACCTTCGATATAGACAAGTTTCATCCCATTTTATGTGAACCTTCTCTAGCGTCGCTGTTATAGTTTTTTGGACAAGTACAGCGCCTGGAAGATATTGTAGAGAACATACGGACCTACGAGTAGCACGAGGGTTTAATCCAACCATTAGTTTTAGTTTAAGAATAATAGCTATTTCTTCTCTTCTAAACGTTGCCTAATTTGCAAATACGACGGATGGTACAAGCAGCGTATCAGTAGTTTATCCAACAAATTACTGGTAAAAGTTCTCCAGCTGTCGGTTACCTGCAAATGGAATATCCTGTGTCCGCAGCTCGTGGTCGTGCGGTAGCGTTCTCGCTTCCCGCGCCCGGATTCCCGGGTTCGATTCTCGGCGGGGTCAGGGATTTTCTCTGCCTCGTGATGAATGGGTGTTGTGTGATGTCCTTAGGTTAGTTAGGTTTAAGTAGTTCTAAATTGTAGGGGACTGATGACCATAGCTGTTAAGTCCCATAGTGGTCAGAGCCATTTGAACCATTTTTTTGGAATATTCTGCACACCTAGAGTATGATACGTGAACATACTGCTTGTGAGATACCTTTCATGTGGTACTATGAGATATACGACATGCTACGGCAATGTGAAGATTCCTGATACCTTTAACTTCATCGACAGCCTGCAGAAAAAAACTGTGCACTATTTGATGTCAGTGCTGCTTGCTTTCTGCAAACACGTTTTAATACAATTGTGCCACAGTGCTTACATTACAACCCACGAAGCCGTACTTGATATCGTATATGCCTTTCTGCGTCTCCATCTGCACGCCACAAGGCACCTTAGTGTATGTGGTGGACGATGTTCCTGGTACCACTATCTATCGTCACCCTTCCCTGATCCCTTCGTAAAATGATCGTGGAAAAAATGATTGCCGGTTACTACTGCTGCTACTACTACTACTACTACTACTACTACTACCACCTACTACTACTGCTACTACACAGTGAGAAACGTTCAAGCACACACTTATCTCAACTGTACACAAGTATCAATGTAATTCTTTCTTCTTCTTTTTGCTGGCCTTATATTGTAAGAACAGTTTTCGAAATTATTAGTTTCTCCATATTCGGTGGGAGGGGCGGGGTTGCTGATTTCACAACTATACTTTCAATTATGGACTAGCCGCTCCAGTTGCTAATGAGAAGTATGTTAAGTCTAGGACCGATATCAGCCTTTATATTACGCCGTTTTCTTGTGGATTAAAAACTGTGGTATAGAGAAGCAACGTCAAATGACACTGCAGCACAACTTTCAGAATCTCCTTTACAATATCCTAATGTAAAGGTCCATACCAATAGTGGACTTAATGTAGTTCTTATTAGCAACCTGCCATTATCTTTTTCGAAATGTTTGTTACTTGTCTGAAGAGAGACGTGTGTACCAGCCCGATGTTCCCCTTGTCGCATTTTGGATACAGCCTGGAAACCATATCCAAGGTGGCGGGCACAATTGCTTTTGTTATTAATTCGGGTCCGGGTCTGTTACTGTTGTGGTCTTCATTCCAGAGACTGGTTTGATGCAGCTCTCCATGCTACTCTATCCTGTGCAAGCTTCCTGATCTCCCAGTACCTACTGCTACCTACATCCTTCTGAATCTGATTACTGTGTTCGTCTCTTTGGCTTCGTCTACGAGTTTTACCCCCACCACTTCCCTTCAGTACTAAATTGGTGATCCCTTGATGTCTCAGAATTTCCTACCAAATCGATCCCCTCTCTCAGTCTGGCTGTGCCAAAAACTTCTTTTCTCCCCAGTTTTATTCAGTACCTCCTCATTAGTCACGTGATCTACCCATCTAATCTTCAGCATTCTTCTGTAGCTCCATGTTTTAACATGTTCTATTCTCTTCTCGTCGAAACTGTTTATCGTCCATGTTTCACTTCCATACACATACCTTCAGAAGAAACTTCCTGACAATTCTACACTAGATGTTAACAAATTTACCTTCTTCAGAAACGCCTTCCTTGCCATTGCGTCTACGTCTTATATACACTCTATTTGGACCATCAACGGTTATTTTCGGTCCAAATAGCAAAACTCGTCTACTGCCTTAAGTGTCTCATTTCCTAATCTAATTCCTTCAGCTTCACTTGATTGAATTCGACACATTCCATTATCCTCGTTTTACTTTTGTTGATGTTCATCTTATATCGTCCTTTCACGACACTGTCGATTCCGTTCAACTGCTCCGCCATGTCCTTTGCCGTCTGTAACAAAATTACAATGTCGCCGTCAAGCTTCAAAGTTTTTATTACTTCTCTCTGGACTTTAATTCCGACAACAGATTTTGATTTTGTTTCCTTTACTGCTTGCTTAATATACAGATTGAATAACATTGGGGATAGGCTACAACCCTTTCTCACTCCCTTCTCGACCACTGATGTCTATCGGCTCTTATGACTGCCATCTAGTTTCTGCACAAATTGTAAATAGCCTTTCGTTCTCCTGCCTCCTTTGGAATTTGAAAAAGAGTATTCCAGTTAAGATTGTCAAAAGATTTCTCTAAGTCTACAAATGCTAGAAACGTAGGTCTGTCTTTCCTATCCTGTATGAGAAACCGTAGGGTCAGCATTGCCTAGTGTGTTCCTACATTTCTCCGGAATCCAAACTGATCTTCCCCGAGCTCGGCTTCTACTAGTTTTTCCGTTCTTCTGTAGAAAATACGTTTTAATATTTGGCAACTGTGACATATGAAACTGATAGTTTGGTAATTTTCACATCTGTCAGCACCTGTTTTCTTTGGAATTGGCACTATTATATTCTACTTGAAGGCTGAGGGTATTTCGCCTATCTCATACATCATGCTCACCAGATGGAAGAGTTTCGGTATGGCTGGCTCTCGAAAGGCTTTCAATAGTTCTTAACGGAATGTTTTCTACTCCCGGAGCCTTGTTTCGAGAAAGGTCTTTCAGCGCTGTATCAAATTTTTCCCGGAGTATCATATCTCCCAGCTCATTGTCATCTACTTCCTCTTCCATTTCCATAATATTGCCTTCAAGTACATCTCCCTTGTATGGACCCTCTATGCAGTCCATCCATCTTTCTGCTTTTCCTCCTTTCTTAAGGCTGGTTTATTCATGCATGTGGTTATCCTTTCTCCAAAGGTCTCTCTAATTTTCCTGTAGGTGGCGTCCGTCTTTCCTCTAGGGATATGTACTTATATATCCTTACATTGTCCTCTAGCCATTCCCTCTTAGCCATTTTGCACTTCCTGTCACTCACATTTTTAGACGTTTGTATTACCTTTCGCCTACTTCATTTACTGCATTTTTATATTTTCTCCTTTCATCAGTTAAATTCAATGTCTCTTGTGTTACGCAGCTCTCGTGTTTTTACGTACTTGATACTCTGCTGCCTTCACTACTACATCTCTCAGAGCTACCCATTCTTCTTCCACTGTATTCCTTTCACATGTTCTTGTCAATCGTTCCATCGCCTTAAATTTCTACCGTTTTGCAGTTTTTTCAGTTTTAATCTACAGTTCATAACAAATTGTGGTCAGAATCCACATCCGCTCCTGGAAATGTCTTACAACTTAAAATCTGATTCCGAAATATGTCTTAGCTTTATATAATTTATCTGAAACCTTCACGTGTCTCTGGGTCTCTTCCTGGTAGACAACCTTTTCATGATTCTTAAACCAGGTGTTAGTAATGATTAATTTATGCTCGGTGCAAAATTCTACCAGGCGGCTTCCTCTTTCATTCCTTACTCCCAGTCCATATTTATCTGCTACTTTTCCTTCTCTTCCCCTCCATATTATCGAATTAAAGTCTCTCATGACTTTTGAATTTTCGTCTCCCTTTAACTATCTGAATAATTTCTTTTATCGCATCATACATTTCTCCTATCTCCTCATCATCTGCGGAGCTAGTTTCATATAAATTTGTACTACAGCGGTGGGTGTGGGCTTTGTGTCTATCTTGGCTACAATAATGCGTTCACTATGCTGTGCATGGTAGCTTATCCACGTTCCTATTTCGTTATTCATTATTAAACCTACTGCTGCACTACCCCTACTTGATTTTTTATTTGTAACCCTGTATTCACCTGACCAGAAGTCCTGTTCCCCCTGTCTCCTAACTTCACAACTCCCACTATATATAACTTCAAACTATCCATTTCCCTTTTTCAATTTTCTACCCTGCCTGCCTGATTAAAGGATCTGACATTCGACTCTCCGACCCGTAGAACGACTTTTTGTTTCTCACGATAACGACATCCTCCTCAGTATGAAGGCGGCAACTGTTCTTTCGGACATGTCCGAAAGAACAGATGCCATCTTCATGTCGTTAAGGCTAACCGGCTCATGACGTTCTTCAGTGCGGATGCACACGAATTGTCTGAACTCTTACGGGATTCGGTAGATTGTCTGCCGCGAGTAATGGGTATAATGGCAAGGGAACTACGAGTGCATTGCGTGGACTATAAGTTGAGAATGTGGGTCTTACAGGGAGAGTGCCGGCGATAAGCCCTTGCAGTCGCACTATCCTCACTACCCTCGGTGGCACAAATGGATAGAGCGTCTGTCATGTAAGTAGGATATCCCGCGTTCGAGTCCCGGTCTGGGCACACATTTTCAACTGTCCTCGTTGATGTGTATCAACGTCAATCAGCAGCTAATGGTACTGATTTAATTGTAATTTCGTTTCTCCTCAGTAGTTCCCACCTGGAGATCCGAGTGGGGGACTATTTTACCTCCGGAATATTTTACCCAAGCCGGTGCCATCATCATTTAATCATACCATTAGAGCTGCATGGCCTAGGGAAAAATTACGGCTGCAGTTTCCCCTTGCTTTCAGCCGTTCGCAGTGCTAGCACAGCAAGGCCGTTATGGGTGGTGTTACAGGGCCAGACCCGTCGACCATCCATATTGTTGCCCCTGTAACTACTGAAAAGACTGTTGCCCCTCTTCAGGAACCACACGTTTGTCTGGCTCTCAATACATAGTCCTCCGCTGTCGTGGCACCTACGGTTGTATTGCTGAGGCATGCGAGCCTCTCCGCCAACGACATGGTCGATGGTTGATGAGGGAAGGGGGCAGGCTGAAAAGTAATGCCTCCGTATTTTTTGTATGAAAACTATTAGAGTTTCTTAAATATAGCAAACTTTATTAACAATCTACATTTCTGTTCTTCATGTCTACTTATTTGAAGCCTTCTGCCGCTAGAGGTCTCCGATTTGAATCGTGTAATATAGCCGTGTGTAATGTAACTTCTTGGTGCGTGAGAAACAGCGTGCTGTAATGTAATTTCAAATTACAACAGTGTGTGCACATATGGAGCACCCTGTTGTTCTGCATGCCAGACCACGCACGGGCGCTGCGACATCTGCAGCAATCCGACGCCTTGTGTCCATCGTCCAAACGGTACCGACTTGGCCCATCCAAATTTCATCTGTTTCTAAAATTAAAAAAAAAAAAAAGCCTTAGACGCCTTCACTTTGACAGTGATGAAGCGGTGCAAGCAGAGCTGAGGTTGTGGCTCCGTCAACAAATTCAAACAGTCTACAGTGATAGTATCAATAAACGTTACATGAGAAAGCAGGCTTTCTCGCCGAATCTCGATGATAAAATCTTCTCAGGCTGACAGCCGAGTCAATACGTTGTTACTTGCTGACACGTTGTTGGAGAACAACGCATTGACTCGGCTGTCAACCCGAGAAGATTTTATCATCAATAAACGTGTTTCTCGTTCTGGAAAATGTGTTCGGCGCGAAGACAGTTATATTCAGAAGTAAACATGTAGGCATAAAGGTTCAAATGGCTCTGAGCACTATGGGACTTAACTTCTGAGGTCATCAGTCCCCTATAACTTAGAACTACTTAAACCTAACTAACCTAAGGACATCACACACATCCATGCCCGAGGCAGGATTCAAACCTGCGACCGTAGAGGCCGCGCGGTTCCAGACTGTAGCGCCTAGAACCGCACGGCCACCACAACCGGCCTGTAGGCATAAAGATGTAGAATACTAATAACATTTGTTTTATTTAAAAAAGTTCAAAGAGCTTTAATGTAACAAATTGTAGTCGTTAGTTTTCAGCTCGCCTTCATATGTTTTCAACTGAACTGAAAATTTCAAATTCTTAGCATGTTGTAAAGTCAAGGAGTGAACGATGTTTGTGGTTTTTGCATATTGGAGCTTAAATGCCTTAACCACAATGCACATCTGAAAAGATCTCTCAGAGCGTATACTCGTTTGTGACCGGTCTCAAAAGAATTTAGTAGTTTTATGTTACAAGAGGGAGTGAGAATTTTTAATGGAGTTTACTCCGGGAATTTTTCGCTTTCAGTAAAAAATTACCTGACCACTGCTGACCGATGAAACTGCCATTACGAGCTATTCAGAGCAAAGTAATCTCAAAGCTGTCCACGCCATTGCACGAAATCTGCCCCTGTAGACTGTCCCCCTCACTGTGAGACAACAATTTTTGTAATTTTATTCACATTCGTTCTTTTAATTCGTATAATAAAGCAAATGATAACCTCGCCGTTGAGCTGCCGTAAGCTTCACAAACACACACACACACACACACATTTTGGACTACTAGAGGAGAAGTCGTTCGATGTAGCCACGTCCCTCGGCGCAGTCTCGAATATATTATCCATATCTACATCCATACTCC
Organism: Schistocerca americana; assembly: GCF_021461395.2. Classification (NCBI taxonomy): domain Eukaryota; kingdom Metazoa; phylum Arthropoda; class Insecta; order Orthoptera; family Acrididae; genus Schistocerca; species Schistocerca americana. Next base: position 705,867,541 of record NC_060130.1, on the reverse strand, counting down.
GCAAGCCACCTGACGGTGTGTGGCGGAGGGTACCTTGAGTACCTTTATCGGTTTTCCCTTCTATTCCAGTCTCGTATTGTTAGTGGAAAGAAGGATTGTCGGTATGCCTCTGTGTGGGCTCTAATCTCTCTGATTTTATCCTCATGGTCTCTTCGCGAGATATACGTAGGAGGGAGCAATATACTGCTTGACTCCTCGGTGAAGGTATGTTCTCGAAACTTCAACAAAAGCCCGTAACCGAACTACTGAGCGTCTCTCCTGCAAAGTCTTCCACTAGAGTTTATCTGTCATCTCCGTAACGCTTTCGCGATTACTAAATGATCCTGTAACGAAGCGCGCTGCTCTCCGTTGGATCTTCTCTGTCTCTTCTAGCAACCCTATCTGGTACGTATCCCACACCGGTGAGCAATATTCAAACAGTGGGTGAACAGGTGTACTGTAACCTACTTCCTTTGTTTCCGGAGTGCATTTCCTTAGGATTCTTCCAATGAATCTCAGTCTGGCATCTGCTTTACCGACGATCAACTTTATATGATCATTCCATTTTAAATCACTCCTAATGCTTACTCCCAGATAATTTATGGAATTAACTGCTTCCAGTTGCTGACCTCCTTTATTGTAGCTAAATGATAAGGGATCTTTATTTCTATGTATTCGCAGCACATTACACTTGTCTACATTGAGATTCAATTGCCATTCCCTGCACCATGCGTCAATTCGCTACAGATCCTCCTGCATTTCAGTATAATTTTCCATTGTTAGAACCTCTCGATATACCACAGCATCATCCGCAAAAAGCCTCAGTGAACTTCCGTTGTCATCCACAAGGTCATTTATCTCTATTGTGAATAGCAACGGTCCTATGACACTCCCCTGCGGCACACCTGAAATCATTCTTACTTCGGAAGACTTCTCTCCATTGAGAATGACATGCTGCGTTCTATTATCTAGGAACTCTTCAACTCTTCTACTTTTATAAATTTTTCGGAGTTGTGGTACCTAACTTTGAAGTTACACTTAGTGTGTACCTCTCACTGGCCATTTTCCGTAATGCAGTCCATGCAAAATACTGAGTGAAAATTTGAATGCTTTGCGTCTGATAAACGGAATTAGATTACTGTAGCTATATGAGGATGCCTATTTCGGACCACCAGTTTTAATTAGTGAACTTTAGCTAGTGCAACTATTAGGCAACTTTATCAAGTCATTTACAAATAAACATTTTCAAGCTCTGAATGAAGTTTTCTGTCTTTCCATTTTTAAAACAATTTTAGTGAGCAGGGGTCTTGGCCATGGTAAATGTAGAATAATCAGTTCAATAATATGATCTTGTTGTTTCAGTCATGTGTGTTTCTATTATTAGTAGCCTGTAGTGTTTCTATTCTTTGTATTAATTTGGATTAGAGAGCTGCTGTGATGGAAAAATTAGTTTTCAGGCAAGACAGCTGAAAGCGGTATACAGTAATTTTCCGGTGTCACTACTGTATGTGCTGTCACTGTAGCTGGGTAACTGGTGATCTACAAAAAAACACTCCACGGGATAAGTTTATGTGAATTCAAAACAGCGCCCGAGATCTTGCTGACAAAGAGTGGCCGCATCCCCACAGCTGAGGAGATTGGAATTTCTTTATTGTGAGAGAAAAATATCGGATGTCACTCCTTCCATTATACACTCCTGGAAATTGAAATAAGAACACCGTGAATTCATTGTCCCAGGAACGGGAAACTTTATTAACACATTCCTGGGGTCAGATACATCACATGATCACACTGACAGAACCACAGGCACATAGACACAGGCAACAGAGCATGCACAATGTCGGCACTAGTACAGTGTATATCCACCTTTCGCAGCAATGCAGGCTGCTATTCTCCCAGGGAGACGATCGTAGAGATGCTGGATGTAGTCCTGTGGAACGGCTTGCCATGCCATTTCCACCTGGCGCCTCAGTTGGACCAGCGTTCGTGCTGGACGTGCAGACCGCGTGAGACGACGCTTCATCCAGTCCCAAACATGCTCAATGGAGGACAGATCCGGAGATCTTGCTGGCCAGAGTAGTTGACTTACACCTTCTAGAGCACGTTGGGTGGCACGGGATACATGCGGACGCGCATTGTCCTGTTGGAACAGCAAGTTCCCTTGCCGGTCTAGGAATGGTAGAACGATGGGTTCGATGACGGTTTGGATGTACCGTGCACTAATCAGTGTCCCCTCGACGATCACCAGTGGTGTACGGCCAGTGTAGGAGATCGCTCCCCACACCATGATGCCGGGTGTTGGCCCTGTGTGCCTTGGTCGTATGCAGTCCTGACTGTGGCGCTCACCTGCACGGCGCCAAACACGCATACGACCATTGTTGGCACCAAGGCAGAAGCGACTCTCATCGCTGAAGACGACACGTCTCCATTCGTCCCTCCATTCATGCCTGTCGCGACACCACTGGAGGCGGGCTGCACGATGTTGGGGCGTGAGCGGAAGACGGCCTAACGGTGTGCGGGACCGTAGCCCAGCTTCATGGAGACGGTTGCGAATGGTCCTCGCCGATACCCCAGGAGCAACAGTGTCCCTTATTTGCTGGGAAGTGGCGGTGCGGTCCCCTACGGCACTGCGTAGGATCCTACGGTCTTGGCGTGCATCCGTGCGTCGCTGCGGTCCGGTCCCAGGTCGACGGGCACGTGCACCTTCCGCCGACCACTGGCGACAACATCGATGTACTGTGGAGACCTCACGCCCCACGTGTTGAGCAATTCGGCGGTACGCCCACCCGGCCTCCCGCATGCCCACTATACGCCCTCGCTCAAAGTCCGTCAACTGCACATACGGTTCACGTCCACGCTGTCGCGGCATGCTACCAGTGTTAAAGACTGCGATGGAGCTCCGTATGCCACGGCAAACTGGCTGACACTGACGGCGGCGGTGCACAAATGCTGCGCAGCTAGCGCCATTCGACGGCCAACACCGCGGTTCCTGGTGTGTCCGCTGTGCCGTGCGTGTGATCATTGCTTGTACAGCCCTCTCGCAGTGTCCGGAGCAAGTATGGTGGGTCTGACACACCGGTGTCAATGTGTTCTTTTTTCCATTTCCAGGAGTGTATTTTAATTTATAATAAGCTACAATAGTCACTTCACAAAACTTTCTACCAAACATGTCGGTAAATGCGAAATAGCATCCGGCTGCAATACGCAATGGCACATAGTTAAATTGTTCCCGGTTTCTCAGGAGTATGGCGTATTACCCACGTGGTCCCCCATAAGGTATTACCTTGGATGCATTTTAAGAATCAGTAAAAATCACTTACAAAAAACACTGTATTTCAGATTTTCGCTGCAAATGGAAGGAAAAAACGAAATAAAACAGAAGTGTGTCTGCGAATCAGCTAAAAGCCATCTATTCAGCTTTCACGTAGCGTATGCAACGTGTTGTTGCGCCAACACACCAGAACAGAAAGCCATTTCCTTGTACGAACGAATCAACTAGGCGTTAATTATCAAACTCTTAGATTCAGAAGTGAGAGCATGGACCAGAAGCCTGACACACATATTTTTCCCGTATACTCTATGTTCATAGGCAAGGAATTCGCAGAAGGGCAGGTAATTTCAGAGGCTGTAAATAGTGGACAAGATCTGGCCCTTTCCATTCAACTGGTCTTGAACTGCGTTATTCAGAAAAGTGATGGGCCTTAAACCGGGATGAAGCGAACAGTTTTACGTGAAAATTTAAATTTTTGAAGAAATGTTAGCCAGAACTTCTCCGAGGGGAAAATGAATGCTGTGTTAGCTTCGCTATTCGAAGTGACGCAAAAATACATTCACCGGACGAGTCTATTTCAGACTCACCACTCAGTGGTTTCTGCTTTCTTAAATCCTGCTTGTGGGGTGATTAAATATACCACAGACACAAAATGAAATTCTAGAAAGGTAGTTACTAGCTGGCAGACATGATATGCAACATTATTACAAGGGTACGGGGCTCTTATTCATATACAAAGATAATATCCAAATCCTAATCACTGCTGTTCTCTTTAGAAAAATCACACAGTACAACATTTACTTCATTAAAGATGTGTTGCTGCGTTACTGCAATTTTCGCACAATTGCAAAATTTTATTTGCATTGGCAAAGTATCTTAGATACAGATTATGATTTCGATAGATAGCAGTAATTATAGAGGATTATTCAGAACGATGTAGACACTTTCAAGTGAATGTAAATAAAAAATGCTTGTATTAAGGTCACGTACCATGTGATTATACGTATGGAAACAGCGACTCAAGAAGATTTTTGCACCATTTTCACCAATGTTCAATGTGTCAACCGTTAGACCAGTTCGGCCTACACTTACATTAAGTGTCCACACTGATGTCTGTAACAGCTGCCCTGATGCGTCATCGGAAGTCACCCATGTTGTGGAGAAATGGAGGTGTGACAACACCGTCTTTGATGTAACCTCACAGTTAAAAATTACAAAATGTCAGTTCCGGAGAACGTGAGCGCCATGATAGCAACTGCAAATCATGCGCTTCTGCGGTACTAACCCATCGTCGTAGTAGTTCAGTACCGGTACTGGTATCCAAGAACTCACGAACATCGTTGTGGAAATTTAGTGGAACGTCATTCTGTTGAAAAATGAAATTATCACTGTTTACTACAGTTGCGGCATGAACTGCGCAAGATGCCTCCTGAGTTGGTGTGGGAGCTATGTTGTTGAAGACCCCCTCTCTTCAAAGATCGTTTAGAATAACCCTGAATAGTGTTATACTAGATTATTTATAGCTGAAAGTACAGATAGGAGCGAACCAGTTGAAACGTACTTACAATATCTGAGGATATCGATACTGACGATACACTGTAGCTGATCACGTCTCTAGCCATGGACAAGGAATAAAGTCGACGAGTCTCCACTTCCCTCGTAGGGTTACTGACGGATCGTGTTATGAACTTGCTTCTAGCCATATCATCCCACAACAACCTTCGCTACACATTAACTCTGGCTACACTATTCCATGTATGTGTGCACGTGATGTTTCTGGGTTTTGACTGTGTCTGTAGAGTTTCTTCTAGACATATACAAGCAGTGCCAGTACAATATTCAGGGCTGTAATTCACCCTCACAACTTAGTGCAACTATAAAATATATTTACTTTTGTTCTTTGGGGAACGTGGTGCAATTCATTATACACTGAAGTGCCAAAGAAAATGATATAGCCGCGCGGTGTGAGGCGCCCTGCCACGGTTCGCGTAGCTCCACAGGTAGAAGGTTAAAGTTCTCCCTCGGTCCTGGGTGTGTGTGTTGTTCCTAGCGTAAGTTAGATTAAGTTGGATTAAGTAGTGTGTAAGCCTAGGGACCGACGACCTCAGCAGTTAGCAACTTACCACCACCAAAAAATTGGTATTGGCATGCGTATTCAAATACACAGATATGTAAACAGGCAGAATACGGCGCTGCGATTGGCAATCCCTATAATACAATAAGTGTCTGGTGATATTGTTAGATGGGTTACTGCTGCTACAATGGTAGGTTATCAAGATTTAAGTGAGTTTGAATGTGATGTTGTAGTCGACCCACGAGCGATGGGACACAGCATCTCCGAAGTAGCGATGAAGTCGGTATTTTCCCGTGCGACCATTTCACGGGTGTGCCGTGAATATCAGGAATCCGGTAAAACATCAAATCTACGACACTGCTGCGGCAGGGAAAAGATCCTGCAAGAACGGGACCAACGAAGACTGAAGACAACCGCTCAATGTGACAGAAGTGCAACAGTTCAGCAAATTGCTGCAGATTTTAATTACGGGCCATCAACAAATGTCAGGGTGCAAACCATTCAACGAAACATTCTCGATATGGGCTTTCGGAGCCGAAGGCCTACTAGTGTACCATTAATGGCTGCACGACACAAAGCTTTATGCCTCGCCTGGGCCCGACAACACCGACATTGGACTGTTGATGTCTGGAAACATGTTGCCTCCTCGGACTAGCCTCGTTTCAATTTGTGTGTGTGTGTGTGTGTGTGTGTGTGTGTGTGTGTGTGAGAGAGAGAGAGAGAGAATTTCTAAGGGACTAAACTGATCTGATGTGCATGGGCATTCCAGCAGGACAATGCGCTCCCGGGGGCCCTACACGATATTAAGCAGGTGTACCAGTTTCTTTGGCTCTTCAATGTATAATATATTGTATTGTCTGCGAATAACGTGTGAATGTTTTGAATTCTCCTTCCAGTAGCCACACTCATATAGTGAGTTCCGCCGAATATTTTGAACTCGTAGCTTTTGGCGGCGTATCTTTGTAGCATACGCCACAAGTGCAATTATTATTCCCAGATGTGCCAGCATTTCTGTGCTTACACTCTCGCTCGTAATTTTGTGTTGATACAGGCCCCAGATAAAAAAGATCGACATAAGTGTTTGAAGTTGGTAGAGCTCTCTTTAGAATCGCAGAAGATTTCGAACAAGCGCAAACATTGGATGGACACATGTAAAAAAAAAAAAAAAGATACCTAAAATTACAGAGTGAACCGACAGTTCAGCAACGTACATCAACGCCGTTAACGAAGATACATGACCAAAAGCTGTTGCGAAAATCGCGGCCTTGTGTTCCCAAACAGGAACCACTACCTCAGCGCGCGCAACATGGGGTAAACAAACCAAGCCGGCCAGTACATATTCGCCCCTGGCTGCCGGGAACAGCACGGCAGACTTCTTGCGCTGCTGTGAACTGCATACACCGTTAGGCGTTGTATCAGCCCTGCGCATGATACGTAGCTAGAGGTTGTCGGAGATACCCTATTGCACCACCTCCAACGCAAGCTTCATTCTCAGTCGAGAGTCTTTTCTCGTCCTCTCACTATCATTCCTGTTACAATAAATCTCCCGAACTTTCATCAACCGAAACATTCCAGCCATGTGTAATTTCTTTATGGAGGTAACGTAAAAACAGGTTTATTCTGAGTTACCTATTTTAGTCATCACATAACCTCACGAAATAAACATTTTTCGATTGAATGATTTCACGGTTCTCTACTTACAGATTCACGACATTGTCAACTTGATTTCGAACTATTTATGTTACGAATTTCTAGAAGCTGTTTTGGCATGTCTTGGATTTACGTCCATCTTCGAGGAAGACATAAAGCTTAAATCTTCCACAACGCCTAAGCTTTTACTCTGCTACGCGAATCGCTGTAACAATAAAGACGACCTAAGTGGATCATTTATAAACACAAGAGTAGCAAGTCTTTATCCTGTGCTCAGTGGATCTCGCCGTTAGCTGTCGGGAAAAAATGTTCGTTGTCGCTATACCGTAATTTAAAGTCCTAAATAAAAGCGAGGTGTACTTTTCGCCTTTCCTCCGTCCCATGCACAGATATGCTGCCTTTAGAACCGTTAGTAAACATTTTTTAACGATAGAACTCAGCAAAACTTTAATAAGATGTCCCAACAAACCACGGTTACCAACGCGCCTTGAGGTTTTGTTGATAAAGTGCCAGAATCCTGTTGCGATTCACACGTGATATACCGCGCTGAGCTCACTTTCTAGATGATATAGTTGGCAATGAAGTCGATTAACATGGCTACTTACACAACCTGCGGCCATTGTTCTCTCTTCTTCCAAATGCAGGCTGTAAGCGTTACTTGTCTCACAAGGATATGGACAAGCAGAAAGGCTTCGGATGTTCCGGTCCCCATCCCTGCACCGGTCGAGCCTATGTAGACCGACAACGGTTCACACAATTAAGTGGACTACGACCCGCTACTTACTCCCTAATTGGCATAGCACTTCAGGGAACACGGCTTACGGCAATACAATTCCCTGCTCTGAAAAACTACAAACGCTACTGTACCAACCGTATTAGTATCGAGAGAGCGACCGGTGAGTTCTTTAACGTCAGACGCTCTGATTCCTTCAGTGTGCAGGTTCCCCTTACCAGTGCACGAGAGGCCGTGGTCATTAGTGTCAATCTGTCTGTACGGATGACAATTTGTAATCATTATCTACCCCGACATGGAACTTCCAGTACCACGGCCTGTTATTTAGCGGAACAGCTACCTCCCCTCTTCCTCTTAGTGGGGGACTCTAATGGCCATAATCTTCTGTGTTGCGCGATACTATGTCTCGCAGAGGCCCTGTGTGGGTAGCTTAATAGCATTCAAGAGACTGCGGACGAAAGCGCTGTTTTTAAACAATAAAAGGAAGCAGGAGTGTTGGGAGCAATATGTATTATCTATGCGATACCACACCCTATCTTCCCAAGTATGTATTAAACTCCGTCGCATTTAGGGCCATCCACCGCCCGCAGCGGTTCCTGACATCCATGTCAATGGTGATACCTCCACCGAATCCGCTGTACTTCTTGGATGCTTTGCGGCACACTGCTGAAGTGTCCGCTTGCAGTAATTACCACACTCATGTCCTGACCAGTGAAAATCTTACTGAACGCCGCCCGCTGTCCTTCCATGCATACGGCTTTCTATCATATAACGCCCCTTTTAGTGAATGGGAGCTTCGCAGGACTTTGGCAAAGCGTCGAGATACGGCGCCTGGACCCGGCCAAATCCACAACCAAATGCTCAAACATTTTCGTGCCGACTGCATGGAACAGATGTTCCCTCAACGGCGGGAAGGTATTATTATTCCGGTCAAACTGGAAAGAGAGCCACATATTTTAACTAAATACCGGCCAATCTCTATGACGAATAGGCTGTGTAAGTTACTCGAACGAATGGTCGACAGCCGTCTTTGTTGGTACTTTGAAGCGGAAGGGCATGTATCATTATACCAAAGTGGCTTTTAGGTTTTCTGGTCCACTACAGATCTCCTGTTTCATACGGAATTTAGAGTGCGCAATGGTTTCGCTCATAGCCAGCATCTGATTGCTGCGTTCTTTGACCTATAGAAGGCATGCGATACCACCTGGCGACATCACATTGTATCTACACTGCATTAGTGGAGTTTACGTGGCAGTTTATCCCTTTTTATCAAGAATTTTCTATATCTCCGACTTTTTCGGGTCCAGATAGGTTATATGCTCAGCATCTAATATGTACAAGAAACTGGAGTCCCTCAGGGATCGGTTCTGAGGGTAACGATGTTTGTTATCGCCATCAGTGGTATCGTAAATGCAGTGGGCCCCACTGTCTGTCCGTCACTATATGTGGGTGATCATTGTCTGTTCCGTGCCCCTGCATCACTGCACACCGCTGAGCGCCAGCCTCAGAGGGTTGTCTGGAGATTACATGACTGGATCCTGAATCACGGCTATCAATTTTTTTCCTGTAATATCACGAGTTGTGCGTTTTTGCCGACTCCGGACTGTGCGCCCGCACCCAGAAATTTATTTTGGTGACCAGTTACTTGAAGTCATTGAAACTTTTCAACACTTAGATATTTTATTTGACAGCAAGTCATCTTGGTTGCTACATGTCCGCCGCTCAACTCAACTTGCATGACGAAGGTAAATGCTCTCCGGTTTCTTACAAACTCCCCGTGGGGTGTGGACCCCATAGTTCTCAGATTTTACAAAGCGATGATTTTATCCCTCTTTGACTACGCATATTTTACCTATGAGTTGGCAGCACCGTCCACACTAAGCTTGCCGGACGCTGTTCGCCACACTGGTGTGCGGTTGGCAACGGGATCTTTCCGCGTGAGCCCTGGTGACAGCCTCCTACCGGAAGCCGGTGTCCCACCACCGTGGGTTAGACAACGGCTCCTGTCACTGTCTGTCAGATGCCTACCCTCCCATGTCTCTCAACTCTGTTCCACAACCAACAGTTTAGACTGTTGGCGCATCGTCCAAAACTGGGCAGACCAGCTGGGATCCGACTTGATACTCTATAGAAGGACCTCCAAAGCCTCCCTTAGTCTGTGTTCCTAGAGCTGCCACTCGACACCCGCCTTTGCCTGTTCCCTGTCCTGTGACAGGGATGGACGTGTTTTGTGGCCCCAAGAAGGATGCTGATCCTACCCTTCTCCGACAGCTGTTTTGTTCGATCCCCCATGATTATTGTAATTCGGTATGCACCTACACGTTCGGATCGAAGCTCAAGGACAGGTTTGGGTACGCTTTTGCATATTCAAGGGGACACTCTCCGCCGAGTGCCTGCTGTGAATACACCACAGAGTTGGTTGCCATATCTCAGGTTTTGCGTTACGTCAAATCCCTGGCCACAGCAAACTTTCCGATTTGTTGCGATTCCATTAACTGCTTAAAAGGCATATTCCTGTGCTGTCCCAAGAATATTTTGATCGCCAACATCCAGGACCTACTGGCTGAACTCTATACCTCTGCAAAGACGGTGACCCTCACCGGAACGCACAGACACACAGACACACAGGAATTTCAGGCAATGAACACGTCGACCGTCTAGCTAAAGACGCAACAACAAGAGATCAACTTGACGTCTGAATACTGGGCACCGATTTACAACTTTGACGCAATTTTTTGTGCCTCTGCGATATGGAATGGCAGGTACTACGATCCAAAACAAGTTGAGAGCGATTAAAGGGTCCACTAAGGTGTGGCATGCGTCTTTCCAGGGCTCTCGGAAGGAAGCCATTGCGTTGTGCCGACTACGCATCGGGCACACACAACTCGACTATAAGTTCTTTTTGCGTCGGAAGGATCCTCCTCACTGCAACTATGGAAGTCTGCAGACGATAGCGCATGTTCTTGTTGAGTGCTCCCTGCTGGCCGATCTGCGGCACGCTCCCAGCTTGCCTGCCTCACTACCTCAGATGCTTGCAGATGATGTGACAACCACTACCAAAGCGTTGCATTTCCTGAGGGAGAGCGGATTTTGCAATTAACTATAATACTCCTCCACTCTCAGTATTAGGGGTGGTAGTGGGGACGGGGGCAACACCTCCCCCTGCTGCGGGTACCCCCCCACGCGATAGTTGGTTTACTTTCTTCCCCCCTCACCTCGTTGTGCTTTAGACCCTCTTGAGCAAGATGCCCCCTAAGTTATTTCTATTTTCTGCAACCTTTCGTTTTACAACTACTGTCATGGCATTTTTCAAACTCTTTGACCTGCTTATGTAGCTGAAGCAGGCAGGTCCCCACTTTTTTCGCTTTCTACCTTTCAAATGTGTTTCTCTCATAAAATGGAGGGACTGATGACTCAGTAATTAAGCATTTTCCTTCGTGAGAGCATCCCAGAACGCTACACAGCTTTTGCAGATGACAAAGAAAAATTATTCTTAGTTTCGTGCTTAGTTGCCTAATATCTGGGAAAATCCTTGACTCAAGCAGTGAACCACTTTTAATACGGCATTGGCTTCGGTTTGGTGCACTCAACATATGACAGTACGCCTAATATCTGGGAAAATCCTTGACTCAAGCAGTGAACCACTTTTAATACGGCATTGGCTTCGGTTTGGTGCACTCAACATATGACAGTACCGAGAAATCTACTGCATGTGCGTTGAAAGACCGAATGAATCATAGACAAATCAAAAAATAGCAATTGTTTACACTGTTAATTTTTTTACATTAATTTGCATGGTATTAATAATACACCGGGTTAATAAAAGTCATGGGTTTCAATGCCAAATTTCAGTCATTACCTCTCACCACGGACAACGCAGGGGGCGACAGCCTGCACTTAACGACGGAGAGCAGTGGCGATTGCGTAGAGTTGTCAGTGCTAACGGACTAGCAACATTGCGTGAAATAGCCGCACAAATCAATGTAGGACGTACAACGAACGTATCCGTTATGTCAATGCTGCTAAATTTGACAGATGACTGACGCGTGGTCCTTCGCTGACAGCACGACAATCGCCTGCAGCGCCTCTCCCGGGCTCGTGGCCATATCGTTGAACCCTAGACAACTGTAAAATCGTGACCTGGTCAGATGAGTCCCAATTTCAATTGTTGGTAAGAGCTGATGGTAGGATTCGAATGTGGCCCAGACTCCACGAAGCCATGGATCTGAGTTGTCAACGAGGCACTGTGCAATTTCGTCATAGCTTCGTAATGGTGTTGGTTGTGTTTACATGGAATGGACAAGGTCCTCTCCTCTAACTGAACCGTTCATTGACTGGAATTGGCCATGTTTGGCTTGGAGGCCATTTGCGGCCGTTCATGGAGTTCATGTCCCCAAACAACGATTGAACTTTATGGATGACAATAGGCCATATCACTGGGCCACAGGTGTTCGTGACTGGTTTGAAGAACATTATGGACAGTTCGAGTCATTGATTTATCTACCCAGATTGTCCAACATGAATCCTATCGAGCATTTATGGGACTTGATCTAGAGGTCATATCATGCACAAAATACTGCAATGGCAACACTTTCGCAGTATGGACAGCTATAGAGGCAACATGGCTCGTTATTTCTGTAAGGTACTCCAACGACATTTTGGGTCGATGCGACGTCGAATTGCTGGACCATGCCGTGAAAAAGGACGTGCGACACGATATCCTACGACTTTTGTCACCCTAGTGTATTTAAGAAGCCGCTAGTGTTGTTGGCCGGTTGGGTTTCAGAACATAAATTTAATGTTCTGTCTTTATTCCGTCCAAAGATTTTTTTGGTAACTTATCATTTCTTTCATCTCTTGCAATTAAATTTTAAGAAAAGTTAAGTGACACTTTTCTTCGTAGTCCACGTAAACTGTTGGTCCTCTTTCAAATGGCGTGATAAGTCACCTGAAAGGTCGGAGGGAAGAACGGTGCACCACCTTCAATAGCACCATGCCTAGTAAAGCACATTGCGTACAAATCAACTTTAGTGTTCAAGACAGCTATGCTTAGGCCACTAAATGATTTTCTTCAGCTGCCACACAGGCATTCCGAAGGGACAATAAAGCATCTGCAACGTTGAACGCTTTTCTTGATTTGTCACCTCATATCAGTCCACATGCACTGTCACTCCTCCATGCTCTATCCACAACCCAAAATCGACAAGAATCGAAAAGTTACTATTAAGTTACCTAACAACCGCCAATCCGTAGCAGACTTTTTCCTCACAAATGCCCATAAAAAAGCACATTTTGCAGCTAGAGATTCAGTGCTGACGTAAATTATATACATTTCCAAAGAATGGTCATTAGGAACACTATTTTAGTGCAACGCTCTTTCTTCAGTGAGGGCCATGCATCGTCAGCTTCAAAGGGAATCTTCATATTGAAGAAAGACTACGAACAATTTGGAATCATCATACGAAGGCCACTTTTTGCTGCGGTCCTCACGCGTGTGCATAAATGGGCAACTGCGGATTATCCACACCAAACTCTAATCATATATTAGGTCTGTTGACATGGACTGACACACTAAATAGGAGAATTATATTCGCTCATTCCGGCTGTGCATCATTCAGCGACACAGGTCTCTTTCGCCTCCTGGACGACCCTTCCTGTTCATGCAAAGAAAATACTCGCTGTTAGTAATTTTTGATGATCTTTCTAATTTTCGTTCGTGATGAATATGTGGTGACACCTGACTGTAACGTAACGAGCAAGGCACTTTTCAAAATCTTTGAAACGAAAAGTAGCCAAAAACCACTTACTAAGTAAGTGCATGCAGTTACTCACCTCTGTACCTCACCATGTCATGTATCACTGTGCTCTCCTGCACCCCCAGAGTAATGGTGAAATCCTTGTAAACATAGATGATCAAGGCAGCCAGCAAAACTTCACTACAAGCAGCCTGTACGAGATTTCCTACGAGCATGTGTATAACATGTGAAGACATGTACACAGAAGAATTTGACAGTGTAAAAATTTCTGGGATTACAACTCGATAGTAAATTCAATTGGGAAAGGTGTACCACATAAATCCCGAAGCGCCTAAACAAGCTTGTATTTGAAATGTGAATGATGTCAAATGTAGGAGCTATAAATACATACATAAAAAAAGGTTTAAATCACCCGGTTCCCAGAACTCGGGAAGATAGTCGTTGACTGTGGATATTGCATCACAGACACGGTCCCTTTGACTGGTCAGAGATGTCACTAAACCCGCCCAAAGATGTAAACAACCGTGCGTCAGCAGCGCCTATTAGACACACGGGTTCCGACGGCCGATCAGTTCCAGTCATTCCACCAGGAAGGAGGTAAATGGCTCATGTTATCCGTAGTTCAACCATGTCTAGACGGTCAATACCGCGGTTCGATCGTGTCCGCATTGTTACTTTGTGCCAGGAAGGGTTCTCAACAAGGGAAGTGTCCAGGCGTCTCGGAGTGAACCAAAGCGATGTTGTTCGGACATAGAGGAGATAAAGAGAGACAGAACTGTCGATGATGTGCCTCGCTCAGGCCGCCCAAGGGCTACTACTGCAGTGGATGACCGCTACCTACGGTTTATGGTTCGGAGGAACCCTGACAGCAATGCCACCATGTTGAATAATGCTTTTCCTTCAGCCACAGAAAGTCGTGTTAGAGTTAAAGTGATGTTGTGCGGTCATGGAATCGGTTCCAACTGACAGGTAGTATTGGCCTACACCTCACAGGCCGTCTACGCTCGACAAGGGCTGAGGATAATCGATATTTACGACTGTTGATACGAAAGAAACGTGGAATGAGGTGCCCAGAAGCCGCTACAGGGCGTCGTGTATCACATAAAACTGATAGGAAACGGTTTCATGATGATAATATCCATTTTTGACGACCATAGCGAGCACCACGCCGTCTACCACAACACCATGGACGCTCTTACAGATGTGAAGGAAATCATGCAGAACTCATGTCCCAGGATCGACTTCGGGTATTGTTTACGGACGAAACTCGGATGTGATTATACCCTGATAATCGCAGATAACATGTCTAGAGGAAACTCGGTGATAGCGAACATTTCCAACACTGTCCCACGCATGCAATAGGGGCCTGATGACCATAGATGTTAAGTCCCATAGTGCTCAGAGCCATTTTTTTGAACTCATGCAGTAAGGTGGTGGTGGACTGTCGTAAGGGGTGGCTTTACATGGAGCAACAGTACACCTCTCGTTATTTTTGAGGGCAATATCACTGCTCTGTGACGCAGGGACGAGATTCTACAACCAATTGTGGGACGGTATCTCCAACATTTTTGTTATAATTTCTTTTTCATGGATGATAACTCGTGCTCATCCCACTGTAAACGTTCCTTCAGCATACTAGAATCACCATAATGGTGTAAACTGCCTGTTCCCCAGACATGGACCCAATCGATTATGCGTGGGCTCCACTGAAACCAGCTGTTTTTGGACGCCGGCAACGATCACGTACTCTGCTCCATTTATGGAGAATCGTCACTTAATAGGAGGACAATTTGGACCAGGGCTGTCTTGATGATCTCGTCGATAGCATGCCATAATGGACTGAATTCTGCACGCGAGCAAGGGGGCGTTTCACATACTGACGTTGGCGAGGAGTGCTGTGAAACTCTCTCCGTGGGAAACATACAATTTAGTAGTTACAACTTTTTTTTTACTTGCTGACGTGGACATACTTCAGATGAATATATACGCATGCTCAAATTTTATTTTCTGTGACATGAATTTCGACATGATGCAAAACTTCCTTTGATATGTGTAGTATAGGAGCTAATGTACGTTGGAGACAGCCTGTCTTGTATTTGATTTTAGTTTGCTGACACCTGATTGTCTTTGTCGACCTGGTCTCCCACTTGATTTGATTTTCAGTGTGCATCAGCAGACAGAAGGCGCCAGTCTAATGTTTTGCAAATCTTTAATTCTGCAGTCACTGAGCAGATATAACTGTTGCCAATAAGATACAGCTCCTCCAAAGCTATTATGTAGGTGTTTACCGAAGTCTGTAGAAGATCTTCGTCGAAATGCCGTGTGGGAGGACCACAAGTTTACCTATGATAAGGTAACCATTTAACTCTGACTCTAATGGTTCACTGCCTTTTATCCCGACGCCACAGTTGCAGCAGACACATCGAACAAGCAAGATAATGAGATGTTCCAACATGGCGATACCAAGACCAAATCACTGTATTAAATGAACAACTACGTTAACTACCACCGCCCTAACAACTCTGAGGTATGAATTCCATGTTTCAGCAAACATTTGATTTCTCTATAAAAATTTATCATGCACAATGTGTTGTGAATAGCATTCTCGTGATAAATTATTGAATGCATGTTTTAATTATTTCATCTGAGGTCACACCCAAAGAATTTAAATCTACCATTTATGCGGCAAGTTGCAGGTTAAAAACTTATTTGCATATTAAAACTGTGTGCCGGACCGAGACTCGAACTCGGGTCATTCGCCTCTCGCGAGCAAGTGCTCTAGCGTCAGAGCTAGCCAAGCACGACTCATGCCCCGGCCTCATAGCTGCAATTCTGCCAGTATCTCGTCTCCTACCTTCCAAACTTCACAGAAGCTCTCTTGCGAACACTCCGCTGCAGAGTGAAAATACCGTTCTGTTACTTGCATATTTGCTTATGACACTTAGCGTCAGAAACTAAATCAATATGTTATCAGCGACACAAATTACTTTCATTTCTTTTTGTTTCATAACTTTGGTCACTAACGTGAAGCCTCACCTTTTGACATTAATGAATTGCATGTGCTTATTCTGCCTACAATATGTCTCATTTTCACATCATATTTTAATATGCAGCTACACAAAATGTAGAACTGCATTGATAAGATTGGCTCTGTGCGCGCTCTATAGCATAGAACAGCACAAAGAGTGAAATAAGTTAAATACAGATTGCACAGTGAGACAGAACGAATTCAAGACCATTCCTCGTCACGCGTTTCTTTTATAGACGCAAGAGCATGATCAGCGCTTTTGTGTCCTTTCCTCTACCACGATTTTTTAAATTTCGATGACGGATTTGTTCTTAGTTTCTTCTGTGCCTCGTTGAACATAATGTCGTATATATCTATCGTTGCCCTGTCTTGGTAGGAGGTACGATGTATTATATTTGCTGTTTCCATTATCATCTTCCGTCGACCACTTCTTTAATGTCCCGCTATTGTAAGTTATCTTCCTTGTCCTATCTAGGACTCTTTGAGTAAAATGTTCATAAATTCTTTTCATCTAGTAATCTTAAAAATATTTACAAGTTAGATGTGCTGTTTGAAATTCTTTTTCGCGTGATCGACAAGTGCTTAGTTCCCGGCTTGCATTCTTTTGCATTTTTACGAAAAGCTGCAAAAAGTAAGTCCATTTATGATCTATGGGAGCCTGCTCATATTTATTACAAATGCAAAGCATCCTCTCTTCTTATGAAATATAATATTGGAATATATTTATAATATTGGAAATTTACACATAGCTCAAGGTTAATGATGTTTCTCAATAAAACAGAAAAATAGAGAGACAAAGTGACAACTAGTTCGTAACACCACGAAAAAAACACACTCCCTGTCGGATTATAATTGTGTGCTTAACACAGTATACGCATTTTTAGAGCACGACCTCGTTCTCAGTGTGGTGTCACCGCAAGGCACCACACTTGCTAGATTGTAGGCTTCAAATCGGCCGCGGTCCGTTAGTACACATCGGACCTGCGAGTCGCCACTGTCGACGCTAGCAGATCGAGCGCCTCCACTCGGCTGGTCTTACGAGACAAGCTAGCTCACTGACCAGTTCTACAGCCGACTTTAATGGGATTGGTTCACCTGGTATAACTTCAGAGATCTCATTTGCAGAGACGCTAGTTAGCATTGCCTTCAGCTAAGTCAGTAGCTACGACCTAGCCAGGCGCCACATACAGTTTATGCATTGACAATTGATCTATATGTGCGAAGCAATCAGAATTGTAAAGAAGTATTCGCAGTTCAGTCTATAACTGCACTGCTGATGCTGAATTAAAGCTAAGTATTTCATTGTATTCCTGCCTATTAACTTTCTTATCACCTAGGATGTTATAGATACATCCCGTCAAGTATAGTGCATTGACCCTCAAGTCAGCCTACGTGATCAACGCATGCATTTAATTGCCACAACAAGTGATCAGACAGAGTCAAATTGCGTGACTCAGCTGGGTCACCCTTTTTCCATGAGACCCATAGTTCCGCCTCATACATAACACTCAGAGCAACTCGAGCACTCCACGAGCTTATGTGGCTGAAATTCAAAGAAGTAATGGTGACGACAACGTGGAGTTTTATACCAAATAAAATAATATGTGATAGAACATCGCCTTCATGGCACACCAAACAGGTACGGAAACTTCTACAGAAACAAAAATGCCTGGCAGATTAAAAAAAAAACGAATCTTCTGAACTGGCGACTATTTACATGAGCTCGAAACGTAATGAAGACTTCAAACTGAGATTCTTTTCATAGTTTCCATATCGACGCAATGTCCCCAAAGCTGATAAAATATTCAAAGAAGATTCTGATTTACGCTAAGTATGGCAGCGACAAGACACAACCAGTTCCTTTATTACAAGACCGAAATAGTAATATAACCGACGAGAGCACCACTCAAGCAGATTTAAAATACACAGTGTTCCACTCTTCCTTTACCGAATTAAGATGCAGCAAATATTCCAGAATTCGAATCTAGATGAATTACAAATATGACTAATTTAGAGGAAGATAAACTATTCGTAGCTAAGCAGCTTCACTCACATAATAAAGCCAAGGTTTCTGGTCCAGATTTTATACCAGTATGGTGATTTTCGGAGCATCCTGATGAAATAGCTTCAGTTTTAGCAATAATACACAAACTCGCTCGACGAAAGATCCGCACCTAAAAACTGGCAAGCTGTACAGATCCTACTTATACACATAAATGGAAGCAGAAGTAACTGGATAATCAACAACTTCGGTTTGTAGTATGATTTTGGAACGGAGACTGAGTTCCAACATTAAAAAATACGTCCTCGAAGAAATCCATCTATTGGGACAGCTACAGTATCTACTGACACAAAACGTTCATGTGGAACGCAACTGGCACTTTATGCTTGTAAAGTAATCAGTGCTATCGAATGTGGATGTGTAGTTGATTCCATATTCACAGATTTCAGTTCCTTACAAACGGGTCCAAACCAAATTGCGTGCCTTTGGAATGTTGTCTCCGTTTAGGGATCATATTTTCCTGTCAGAGGGATCGCCGTATGTATCAACTGGCACGAAATCATTTAGTGAAAGTGAAGCTATACCTGGGGTTCCCCAAGAAAGCGTTATAGGCACTCTGTTGGTTTTAATCCACGGAAACGATATAGGGGACAATCTGAGCATATTTAACTCAGACAGGATATTAACAGTGGTGGAAACGTGATAAGTTTATACCGAAATATCTACACAGATTCTGGAGTAAAAAAATCCATAAAACATTAACTGTTCTCAGATTGAACTAAATGATATACCTGATCAGACTGAACCGGTTTCTAATATCCATCTAACGAGTAAGCAAGGCTCCACAATGACATTGCAATACCATGGTGTGACCAATATTAATATGTAAGCAAATACAACGTATATATCTGATTCACTGTTTCGACGCCGTTTGAGCACTTTACTAATGGAAACACATGTATTCTCTTCTGATAGCCTATAACCAGCCATCGGTATGGCAAATGCTATACAATGTGCGTAATTCTGCCACACTGCAATGAAAAGCATAAACAACATACGAGGGTTGCCCAGAAAGTAATACACTACATTTTTTTTTCTCAGCCGAAAACAATGCTACGAATGTGAAACGCTACTTATGTATCATTTCAAGTCTCTTGAGTGAGCGAGCGAAGTTTCCGTCACTTCCGACAGATAGTGTAGCTACAAGACAGTTTCAAAATGACGCTTGTTGGTGATTAACATTACAAGCAACGTGCCGTCATTGAATTTCTCACTGCAGGGAAAGAAACTGCGGGGAATATTCACAAACGCTTGTGCAAAGTCTATGAAGCCTCTGCCGTCGTCAGAAGTACGGTTAGTCGCTGGGCACGGAGGGTGAGGTCATCAAAAGACGATTCGACGCAGCCCTACGACATGCAGTTGTCGGGGAGAGCATCCACGGCAGTCACATCTGACATATTGCAACGAGCTGATGTTGTCATTGATCATTAATGAATGCCATTCGTGGAAGACATTTTGAAGACGATGAGGTGGTGATTCACTCAGTGAAGCACTGGCTCTGCACCAGAGCAAGGACTAGTATCGACAGGGCATAGACGCCCTTGTTTCGTGCTGGAGGAAGGCCTTAGCACGGGATGGAGATTACATGAAAAAATAGCGTCTGTAGATAAAACATCATTCTTTCATGTGTGTAATTCTCATTATGTTCAATAAAGAACTGTTTCTGGGAAACCCTCGTATATTTTGGCTAAAAATCCTAAGGAAAGGAAACACACACGTAATACTGCAATTACACATTTATGTGTAACGAAAGATGAAAGATGGAAAAAGATAAAAGATGAAAAAACCCGAAAACTGAAAAAAATTGTATCACTGCAAGTAAATACGCAGTAAACATGGAAAGTTATCCAATAAAGGAGATTAATTTTGGTTAAAAGCTTTTGAAAATTATTGAAATAGTTACTCAAAATTTGCTTGGGATTTCGGTCACCTAATAAAGATAACTACAAGTAGAAGTTGTGCAAATAACTTAAGCACAAAATAATGGCTTATTGAAAAACTCCTTATGACATTTGTCAGCGGAAGAAGAGCTTCCTATCTTTTAGAAGGTCCGACGAGTAAACACTTAGTGGAGAAAATCGGCGTCTCCTTGTCCCGTCCTGGCGATCCACAAACAAAACAGTACCATTGCCTGTAGATGTAGGAAAAAATGCGATATTTACTGTCTCGTCGTTGATTGAAGTAACTGCAGTCAACAAGGTAGACCAGAGTGCTCTGCTAAGCAAACACGTGATGTTTACCGACGTCGCAGCGCTTGTTAACGTTTTTTTTTATTTCAGTTCGAATTTTCTAGATTTATCTTCGATTACAGCGACGAGCACTTTATGTATCACAGTCCGCGATGTGCCTAAATTCTTAACTTGTCACTGCAGATCGTGACATGAAGTTAACCTTTTTTAGTACAGTTTCACAGTCTTCACTCTTCAGACAAAGCATTTGACTCGGCATTTGTGTCTCTTCAGTGTCCAGATTGACAGTTTTCACATCATTTGTTTATGACACAATATGTTTTAATGGAACCACTGTGATATGAGTGTTGACTAAACTGAGAGTTCATTCCATTCATTTTGTGAGACGACTGTCCAAGATGTGAGGGTACTGTAATAAGTTGGTATTTCAAATCTATAGCCCACGATTTGCAATCGGAACATTTCGTGTTGTGAACACTGAAAGCTTTGGTTTCCACTTTTTCTGGTGTTGTTTACTTAAAAATTTATTTAGATGTAGTTTAAACCGTTTCTACGATCTTCGTAATAAAAAATTTTTAATTCAGTGAAGATTTTGAATATTGTGATCTGTGAAGAGAGAGGTGAAGCTTCAAATAAAGTAAGGAGTGATTGTTTGGCTAAAAATCCTAAGGAAAGGAAACACACACGTAATACTGCAATTACACATTTATGTGTAACGAAAGTTGAAAGATGAAAAAACCCGAAAACTGAAAAAAATTGTATCACTGCAAGTAAATACGCAGTAAACATGGAAAGACTGCAGGCATGAAAAGACTGCAGGCCACGTGACTCCACTGACTGCAAATCGCATTTCGAAGTTTATTTCTCGAGATAATAGTCCACGAGATGAACCACTGTATTACATCTAGTTTTTAGCCTCATCATCCGCGGCAGCTATCGATACCGCACGCATTATATAAAAAAAAAGGCAGCCCCAAAAGCTGCGGCCACGAACACACAATATTCCCGCGCTCGCGCACGAGTCGACAGTCAGTCTCTTACTCGCTTCTTTTGAGACAACATTGTTGTCGATTTTACCGAACAATCACTCCGTACTTTTTTTGAAGCTTCACCTCTCTCTTCACAGATCACAATATTCAAAATCTTCACTGAATAAAAAATTTTATATTACTAAGATCGTAGAAACGGTTTAAACTACATCTAAATAAATTTTTAAGTAAACAACACCAGCAAAATGGAAACCAAAGCTTTCATAAACATAAAGTAGAGAACGTGTATTGAAACAAAATTACAACAGCTATGCAACTGCAATCTTCTCCTAAGTGAGAAGAAGAAAACCATCGAAAATATCGTATTAAATGAGTATCTTCCCAGCCCTGCACATGAGTACTAGAAAAAAACCGCGAAATTTCGGTTTCATAACAAATAATAGAAATTTAAACCTTTTCGACTGAAGCAAATACTTAGGGATTACTATTACAAACAACATAAATTGGAACCATCACATAGAACATGTTGTGGGGAAGGTAAGCCAAAGACTGC
Source organism: Schistocerca americana (assembly GCF_021461395.2). Classification (NCBI taxonomy): domain Eukaryota; kingdom Metazoa; phylum Arthropoda; class Insecta; order Orthoptera; family Acrididae; genus Schistocerca; species Schistocerca americana. The sequence continues at coordinate 705,845,257 of NC_060130.1, read as the reverse complement.
GTTTTACCAGCAGATCATTGAGAAGGTTCAACAGATCTCCTAAAAACACTGCTCACAACACGCTTGCCCGTCCTCTTCGGGAGTACTGTTACACGGTGTTAGATTCTTACCGGATTGGATTGACGGAGGACACCCAAAAAGGTAAATCAAGTTTAGCTCGGTTTGTATTACAGCGAAATAGACTACAGAATGTCATAGATGTGATAAGCGAGCTGGGTTGCAATCACTAAAATGACGGTGTTTTTCGTTGAGGTGAGATCTTTTCACGAACTTTCAATCAGCAACTTCCTCCTTCGAGTACTAAAATAAACTGTTGTCTGCCACCTTTGTAGCGTGAAGTAGTCTTTGTAGTAAAATAAGGGAATCAGAGCGGGCAAGGAAAGATTTTGTTGCTTATATGTCCCACGTGCTAGTCAAGAGTGGAACGGTAGAGAAAGAGTCCAAAAGTGGTTCAATGAACCTTCCGTCAAGCAATTAAATCTGAATTGCAGAGTAGTCATGTAAATGTAGCGGTGAGTCCCTGTCTGTCATTCTGACAGGCAAAGCAGCTGAACACAAATAAGATAAGAAGCTACAGATTTCAGATTTGGAAAGCGAAATTAATTATTATAAAGTCACCTGGTGTAACGAATTAGAAAGAAAACAGCAAGTCGTCTGCCAAGAATCACCATGAACTACAAACCGACGGGGCACAGATGTGTCGGACATCCAAGGACAATATGGTTTTCGGAACAGGCTGTGAAACCTACACCATGGAGTGAGGATGGTGATGAAAATTTTTTAAACGGAGAGATAGAAACGCTTCATGATGTGCGTAGAGATTACAGTTGGTTCTCAGAAGTTTGGCAGTGCGATCAATACTTTACTGTGGCTCGACTGAAGAGGCAAAGGAAAGAAATCTATACTACTATATGAAAAGAAGTCGCTAACTAACGTTGTTTCGAAAGATTTCAAAAACTACTTGGCCGATTTGATTCGAATTTTTACATGGCTCTAACAAACATTAGGACGGACATAGGTTGCCTATTTTTAATATGTACGATATATAATACATTAATGGCAAACGTTGTTAGCAAATATCTCGAAAAGTTCTTGAGTTATACACTGAAAATTTATACACGATACTCTAATAAACATCTGGACCGCAGTAGGCTAAATATTTTTGAGCATATATTCTATAAATATGTATATATGCAACATTCAGGGTGAATCACATAGAACGTAACATGCCTTTTATTTCGTGAATAGTTACACATATGGAAACCCGATTTTTCGGCAAATATTAGAGCGTCGAGGGTCACGTATTTCTTTATTTGTTTAATGTTGTTAGCGCTTGTATCAACAGAGATATTGAAGCAAGTACTTTTTTAAATGGAATGGTATGATTTTTAAAACTATATTCGATACTTCTTGAGTAGACAGTTACATTGGTATAGCGTTCGTTAATGTTGACGTTGAAACCGGTCGTAAAAATCAAGAAATGTCCTAGAGTTTGAGAGCACGGTGGCCGGAATCGGCATGAGTGGTGCAAACACTGCCAAACGGAGCTCTCGTTCTTCGCTGTGTCAGAATGTCAACACATATGCCTTTTCACTTGTCTGCACTGCAGGTCCCTCATCTCTGCTTCAACATTCGTTGCATGCAAACATGTGCACCAATGTGAAGAAGTTGGACGTACCGGTACTACTTTTATACTGTGAATGTAAAAGAAATGTCGTGTAACAATACGGCATTATAGGGCTATCTATCCGGATCGCCAATGTCCTACGCACCAGGCAATTAAACGAATTATTAAGGCGCTAGTGCGAACAGGCTGCTTGAACGTCAAAAAGAGGACAAAAAAGAGGACAAGGAAGAAGACTTCAACTGACAGACGACATGAAGAAGCTGTTCAGGCACCGACGCTAGTAAGTCCGCCAAGTGGTACAAGACTTACTCTCAAGCCATGAGGAATCAGCCATAAGTGTGTCATTCCCATCCTGCGTCGACAGAATTTCCAGCCCAATCATCTGTCACTATCACACATTCGACGACCGCGATTTGGAACGTAGTGCAGAATTTTGTCGGTTTGTCGTTCAGCAACTGAGAGACGACGCTACGTTTTTCAGCATGTGATCTTTACGGATAAACCAACGTTTAGTAACAACGCTAATCTAAATCTGCATGATATACACTACTGGGCAACCGAACATCCACATTGGCTTCGTTAGGTGACACATCAACTGCCGTGGAGCGTAAACGTGTGGTGCGCCGTGATAGGAAATTACATTGTGGGACGTCATTTCATCTCAGGCGTTCTAATTGGACATTCTTACTTACACTTTCTGACGGACATTCCGCTGGTTATTCTAGAAGAGGTATCGCTGGATATTCGGCAGTGTATGTGGCTGCAACACGATGGTTGTCCAGATCACTCGTACAGTGTTGCAAAGCATATACTGATGATGATGATGATGATTATTGGTTTGTGGGGCGCTCAGCTGAGCGGTCATCAGCGCCCATACAAAGTCCCTATTTTTCTGCAGTCCAATTTTCTACACAGTCCAATGTAGCCACTGTCACGAATGATGATATGATGAGGACAAACAAACACGCAGTTCTCGGGCAGAGAAAATCCCCTACCCGGCCGGTAATCGAACCTGGGACCACGTGATCCAGAGGCAGCAAGGCTAGCCACTAGACCACGAGCTGCGGATGGCAAATACTGAATGAGAAGTTTCCTGGGCGTTGGATGGAACGAAATTCTGTTGACAAACGGCCTGCGAGGTCCTTCGATTTGACTCCTCTTGGGGAGCAGAGAGAGATGCAGTCCATGACGAAGCCCCAACTAAGGCAGACGGTAAGTGTCACCGAACCGCCAGTGTATGCTCTACATATCATCCACCGTAATTACACCTGTTCATCGTTCTTTCGAACGGCGATTTCAAATGTGCCTTTCAGTCCATGGTCAACAGTTTGGACATAAGCTTAAATAATGAACGAAGTTTGTTTTTTTACAAAAACAAGATTTATGTTATGTGGTTCAGGGGTGTTACCAAATCAATGCTAGTAAATTGTTCTCCTTCTGTTACATGTGTACGAAATTGCACTGCAATATCAAATAAGTCGACAGTGTGTATTGCACGTAGCCGGTAACACGGTTATTACGCGCTTACGTTCAGCATGAAACGACGTTTCGTTAAGAAGAATATTAATTTTTCTAAGTATTTCGCATAAAATGTTTCGTTCAACGAATGTGTCTCGTATGATATGATTTAGAGCAGTGTAGGTAGAGACCGTTATCCGACAGCACGTATTTTACCTTTAATAAGCACACAGCCACGTACAGCAAACAATAGGTTCAAATTGCTGAGCACTATGGGACTTAACATCTGAGGTCAACAGTCCCCTAGAACTTAGAACTACTTAAACCTAACTAACCTAAGGAGATCACACACATCCATGCCCGAGGCAGGATTCGAACCTGCGACTGTAGCGGTCGCGCGGTTCCAGACTGTAGCGCCTAGAACCGCTCGGCTACCCCGGCCGGCCAAACAATAGGTCAAACAATTCTTCTAACATTTAGATATTTAATATGGTAGTTGATTTTTGCAGCCTATAAGACCTTTTTATTTTTGAAGAAGGAACACTTGATTTCTGTGTTTCAGCTCACGTAAATCTAGAAAGATACACAAATGTGAAATAGTTGTCCTAAACACTTTGTGATACGCTAGATTCCAGCTTATGTCACTGTTCCATATACGACATTCTTAGGTTAATCTGCGTCTAGATTGTGAGTTGGTTCAAAGCTTAAGAAAGCTTCATTCTCGTAGCGCAGGTCAATCTTACGGTAGACAGCTATGCAGCTCGGTCCAATGTCCCTGCTTGACAGTGTTTGCGCCGCAAATGCCGTTTCCAGCCATCGTGCTCTCACATTATAGAAGATTTCTGGAATTCTTTTACAACATCGATATAACACTAATTATCTTCTGAAGAGCTATCGAATACAGCTACAAAAAGTGTACGGTTCCATTTAAAATAGTAGTTAACAATTATCTCGAAAAGTTCTTGACAGGCCTACTTCAACTTCTTACACGATGCACTAATAAAAGTTCGGACGGATACAGGCTGTATATTTTTGTATACGACCATGTCCAGGTTTCTCTGTTAAGTCTGGCTGCGAGAAACAAAATGCTGTGCTGTGAGTATGTGCCATTTCTTTTTCGCAGACAGTTTTATATACGATAGCAGGGCAAGTAAACCATTAGCCAAATTTTTTTGTCGCATTCATATTCTTTCACCTTATAGATAATCTTAACCAAAAATAATAGTCACAACAATTGTTTTCTTCCTCACCGTCGGTTTTACTGAAACAGGAACGTTGTAATTAAGGCTTATCGGCTTGTGATTAGAATACTACTGCGGGTTCTGAATCGTCCGAAACTTTGTCCTCATACCTGTTCGCTGCTTTAAACTATGCGAAATACTGTCACTGACACTACTATCCTCACAGGTCAAGCAACCGAAGAGGTTTCTCTCATACCCTGTGTAAAAATGCTCCCAACCTACACTCCTGGAAATTGAAATAAGAACACCGTGAATTCATTGTCCCAGGAAGGGGAAACTTTATTGACATATTCCTGGGGTCAGATACATCACATGATCACACTGACAGAACCACAGGCACATAGACACAGGCAACAGAGCATGCACAATGTCGGCACTAGTACAGTGTATATCCACCTTTCGCAGCAATGCAGGCTGCTATTCTCCCATGGAGACGATCGTAGAGATGCTGGATGTAGTCCTGTGGAACGGCTTGCCATGCCATTTCCACCTGGCGCCTCAGTTGGACCAGCGTTCGTGCTGGACGTGCAGACCGCGTGAGACGACGCTTCATCCAGTCCCAAACATGCTCAATGGGGGACAGATCCGGAGATCTTGCTGGCCAGGGTAGTTGACTTACACCTTCTAGAGCACGTTGGGTGGCACGGGATACATGCGGACGTGCATTGTCCTGTTGGAACAGCAAGTTCCCTTGCCGCTCTAGGAATGGTAGAACGATGGGTTCGATGACGGTTTGGATGTACCGTGCACTATTCAGTGTCCCCTCGACGATCACCAGTGGTGTACGGCCAGTGTAGGAGATCGCTCCCCACACCATGATGCCGGGTGTTGGGCCTGTGTGCCTCGGTCGTATGCAGTCCTGATTGTGGCGCTCACCTGCACGGCGCCAAATACGCATACGACCATCATTGGCACCAAGGCAGCAGCGGCTCTCATCGCTGAAGACGACACGTCTCCATTCGTCCCTCCATTCACGCCTGTCGCGACACCACTGGAAGCGGGCTGCACGATGTTGGGGCGTGAGCGGAAGACGGCCTAACGGTGTGCGGGACCGTAGCCCAGCTTCACGGAGACGGTTGCGAATGGTCCTCGCCGATACCCCAGGAGCAACAGTGTCCCTAATTTGCTGGGAAGTGACGGTGCGGTCCCCTACGGCACTGCGTAGGATCCTACGGTCTTGGCGTGCATCCGTGCGTCGCTGCGGTCCGGTCCCAGGTCGACGGGCACGTGCACCTTCCGCCGACCACTGGCGACAACATCGATGTACTGTGGAGACCTCACGCCCCGCGTGTTGAGCAATTCGGCGGTACGTCCACCCGGCCTCCCGCATGCCCACTATACGCCCTCGCTCAAAGTCCGTCAACTGCACATACGGTTCACGTCCACGCTGTCGCGGCATACTACCAGTGTTAAAGACTGCGATGGAGCTCCGTATGCCACGGCAAACTGGCTGACACTGACGGCGGCGGTGCACAAATGCTGCGCAGCTAGCGCCATTCGACGGCCAACACCGCGGTTCCTGGTGTGTCCGCTGTGCCGTGCGTGTGATCATTGGTTGTACAGCCCTCTCGCAGTGTCCGGAGCAAGTATGGTGGGTCTGACACACCGGTGTCAATGTGTTCTTTTTTCCATTTCCAGGAGTGTATTTCGCAATTTTTTTAAGCGCTTCAACTCCCAATCATGGTTTCGTTTCCAACAAGAATAAACATGGCTGAAGGTCAGAGATAAAGTACACGAGGAGATGGACGGATAGGGGGTGAGGAAATCGACATAGAGAGGTGGAAGAAGAGCATACACAGATATGGGGGGAGGGGGAGATGCCGTAGGAGAGGGGAGGAGGAGATGGACAGTTATGAGGGTGAGAAGGAGATGCACAGGGAGGAGGGGGCGGAGGAGGAGCCCATGTAGAGAGAGACGGAGACAGAGAGAGAGAGAGAGAGAGAGAGAGAGAGAGAGAGAGAGAGAGAGAGAGAGGAGGAGATGGACCGAAAGAAAAGGGAAGAAGTTCAGGATGTGTACAAAATTCCCATGCATATTTAGCAATTCAAGAGGCCACGGAAAATGGGGTAAGTCACGTTTTGTACGTATCTCTGGAGAGTTCAGGAGGTTCAATGTAAACAGTGGGATCAAATTTGGGACGTGCCCCATTTTCTTTCCATGACAATACTAACTTAGAACGTATTCCTCCGTTAACATTGAAAGAAAACCCCTTCGTTTGGTGACTTGCCATGTTATTTGAAAATCATTTCAACTGCCTTGTAGTACCAATGGCTGGCAATCATAATATGCCATAAACTCATTTCCTAATCAAATGCCAGCGGGTGTGGCCGAGCGATTCTAGACGCTTCAGTCTGGAACCGTGCGACGGCTACGGTCGCAGGTTCGAATCCTGCCTCGGGCATGGATGTGTGTGATGTCCTTAAGTTAGTTAGGTTTAAGTAGTTGTTAGTTCTAGGGGACTGATGACCTCAGCTATTAAGTCCCATTGTGCTCAGAGTCATTTGAACCTAATTAAATAGACTTATCCGATTTTCCGTAGATGCGAAACATTGCCGGATTCGCTAGAAATATGAAAGTATTAAAAAAGAAAGAAAACAGCTACTACGCTAAGTCGACTAAAATGTAAAAAGGAAAAAAGAATCAATATGTAATTACGAAAATTACTTATAACTAACATCATTTGTTAAGCAGTATACATAAATCATAGAACCGGTATTCATTCATAATCTGTTTCCAGGCACATCTACCTCAAGTCATTATTTTGTCGATTTTTCTACTCAGCAAAGCTAATAATGGTGTTTTACACAGTATGATTTTGTTACATAAAACGTAACACATGCCAATTAAATTTTGAAGAAACATTATCCTCTATATGAGGTTACTGTTACATAATCAGTCAGAGCGAAGCGGCGGTGGCCAGTGACTGGTTTAAATTGCGGTACTTACACGTGCTCCAGGCTGGCCGCGTCGCACGTGTCTCGCCCTCGTTAGGTAATTCATCGGACTTGCGCCCGCCCGTACACTGTCCCTATCGTACTGCTGGCCAGCAGGCCTTCCGACAAAGTGATGTATAGCGGACGAAGCCGTGTTCGAACACAAATCTGCGCCCCCGCTGCTACGCCGCCCTTGGAGTTACTACCGCTGGCGACGCACCACGTGTAAATTTGTGTCCGTACCTTTTTGCTTTATTTCTTACTTTATTATCCGCTTCTCGATTACAGCTGAGATATTCTAGATAAGAAGAGATGGTAAAACGCATAAACCTTTAGCAAAAAGAACACGGCAATATTTATCGTTGGAATAACAATGTTGAGTTTTTGGTCTCACTGCAGACCTTTCAACGTTAAAGGATTTGTGTTACAGTCAGGTCCTTTCGTCAGTGTACATCCGTATAGCCGTTAGAATAATGGATCGATGCTTATAGCTGTTTCAGTTATACACCGGTGAGTATCAGAGAGCGGAAGTTAAAATCGTTCAACACCGTATCAAGATTTTTGTAACCTAATTTTAAATGTGATGGCATACAAACAGTCCTGCATGTCGAGAATTCTAATTTCGTCTTAGTCTCTCTCAGCAGAACATTCCGCAGTCATTTTATATCGTGACAATACAGACATTTCTGACTTCAGACAGGCCCAAGGAACCAGTAAGGAAATTATTATCGGAAAATATCGTTCTCCAACAGTGCCCGAATCATGACCTAATGAACGTAAGTCTTCTAATGAAAGCCGAGGAGAAATCTAGCGTAAAGTTCAACAACTGTTATTCCATATAAGTAAACAGGAGTATGGTGATCCGCCCTGAGATTACAGATTCTACAGCAGTAGTTTCGAACCTGAGCATTAATTACCCGACGAGAGGTAAATAACAGTGTTCCATTTTGTTTCAGACAAAAAACTACATTTCTTTTTAAAGATCATTACTACAATCACTATTATGTAAACCTGTAGTACTGATCACACAGTCCTAAGTTACCAATATTTTTTTTTTTTCAAATACTAGCATTAACGGTTGACACAATATGATGGTGGTTAAAGTTTGTTAAACAAAAATGTATGCAAAACATCTTCCTAACACTGACCACCCACTACAGATATAATTTGTACTTTGTACCATGCACGTGTGAGAGTAAAGTTGAGACACATACGTCATACATGCCTACAAGAAGGACCTTGAGAGTGAGGTGACGAAAGGCTTATGATGTTTATGGCATTCGACGCCCCACGTATTGCGTACCATGCAGCCTTAATACTGGCTGCTATTAGCAACGGGGGCGAGAGTGGAGGTATCCAGTCGTTGGCACAGCATGAGGCTGCGGAGAACAGTTGAATTGCTTAGTCTACCAGCAGGTCACAAGAGTACTACAGTGTTAGTGGTGTTGATACAAAGCAAAGCAAGAGCAACGATAAACAAAGCAAATATTGCATTATATCTACAACAACAGTTGCTGAAGTTGACATTCCGTCAGATAGGAACCCAAGGAAATTTACAGAATGAGAAAGAAATGGTAGGTGAAATATTAGCGTTCCTACAAGATGAGTCAGTGGAAGGTGTAGTGTCGTATACGCTCAACTCTGCGGACAACGTACGTAAGGAGTACAATGATGACGATACGTGCTTAACTAGTGAAGTGATATTGAAACAGGTTCAATTCATCGTCCTTGTCGGACAGTGGCCACAAATCCATTTTCCAGTGAAACGAAGTAAATTACAATAATTGTCCAAGAAGAAGGTAGTAAACAACTACGTACATGGAAGATCTTAAGGAGCATGGCAAAAAATATTATGAACAGATTTCGAATAAGTCTCCAGCAATATGACCGTGTGGAGCATAATGAAAACTACGGGTACTCAAGGGAGGACATGCTGCACGTGTTACAAAAATTGGTGTTTGCGCGTTTCAAGGATGCTCGATACAGTTTACAGGATGCTCATGATAGTAACCTACTACGTTATGAAAATCAAACTAGGAGCGACATAGATTACTGTGATTTCAAGGGAGGTACTGGATGGTTGCATAACTTCAAACAACGCTATAGAATTGGAAGACGTAAGATAAGTAAGTTTCAAAGTGTCAGCTTGACGATGCACAAAAAACTGAGTAATCGGTCCGATTATTTCTAGATGAGAAAACAAACTTATACCATCGTTCAGTAAGGAATTTGTTTTCAACCCGACCAAACGGGATCTTATTCTCACATATCTGGAAATTAGAGGAACATAGAGAGCTGTATCAAGATCAACTAGCGCCAGTGTCTTAACTCTTTGGTACACAATTATGCCGACTGTTAATATGGATGGTAATCGTACTGCGAGAAGTTGGAGGTGCTCTGCCAACTACGATTCTTCCTCGTGTCCGTGATCTTGCAAGGACAGCAGGGAATATCTTCGTCACAGCAACCAAGAGTGGGCAAATGGGCGTAAGAGAACTGTAACTACGGCATGAGTCTTGTTTTGGCCCAATAGGTGGCCAAAATAATTTGCTTTTGGTTGATTCCGGGTCTGCGTATAAAAATCATAATCCTTTAGAGCAAACTGTCACTCTATAAAAATGTGTGACGCCGCGGTCTACGACGTATTGTCACGGTCCGCGCGGCTCCCCCCGTCGGAGGTTCGAGTCCTCCCTTGGGCATGTGTGTGTGTGTGTGTGTGTGTGTGTGTGTGTGTGTGTGTGTGTGTGTGTGTGTGTTGTCCATAGTGTAAGTTAGTTTAAGTTAGCTTAAGTAGTGTGTAAGCTTAGGGACCGGTGACCTAAGCAGTTTGGTCCCATAAGATCTTATATACAGGGTTATTACAAATGATTGAAGCGATTTCACAGCTCTACAATAACTTTATTATTTGAGATATTTTCGCAATGCTTTGCACACACATACAAAAACTCAAAAAGTTTTTTTAGGCATTCACAAATGTTCGATATGTGCCCCTTTAGTGATTCGGCAGACATCAAGCCGATAATCGAGTTCCTCCCACACTCGGCACAGCATGTGCCCATCAATGAGTTCGAAAGCATTGTTGATGCGAACTCGCAGTTCTGGCACGTTTCTTGGTAGAGGAGGTTTAAACAGTGAATCTTTCACATCACTATGCGTGAAACTTGCACGCACGCGTTCAACCGTTTCTTCGCTCACTGCAGGCCGACCCGTTGATTTCCCCTTACAGAGGCATCCACAAGCTTTAAACTGCGCATACCATCGCCGAATGGAGTTAGCAGTTGGTGGATCTTTGTTGAACTTCGTCCTGAAGTGTCGTTGCACTGTTATGACTGACTGATGTGAGTGGATTTCAAGCACGACATACGCTTTCTCGGCTCCTGTCGCCATTTTGTCTCACTGCGCTCTCGAGCGCTCTGACGGCAGAAACCTGAAGTGCGGCTTCAGCCGAACAAAACTTTATGAGTTTTTCTACGTATCTGTAGTGTGTCGTGACCATATGTCAATGAATGGAGCTACAGTGAATTTATGAAATCGCTTCAATCATTTGTAATAGACCTATATATATATATATATATATATATATATATATATATATATATATATACATATATATATATATATATATATGGCCCTAAAATTCGTACCACCTGGAACTAATGGAAAAATTTTGCCTCTGGATGTCTGTTTTTCCGTGCCTATAAAACATAATACCGCACTATATGCAGCTAAGTCTTACAGGATAGCCAGTTTCACTGTAACCTCTACGGCAGACTGTTTGGCATTCGGCTGCATACCATCAGAAGATTCCATCACTTCACATCACCCCATTAGACCAACATGATTCAATATGCATTCTTTAAGAGTGGATACCTAGCTGAACGTCCAGCACGGTTTGTAACGCCCGAGGAGTTCGCCTTCGAGCAAAGTGGTGTGATGATCACTTTAGCTAGCCATTTTTCGTTCGGTGTTCATGGTGGAAGTTAATGGTTTGTTTAGAATTTTTTTTAAATGTCGAAAATGTACATTTTTTCAAGTGTAATACACACATCCTACAGAACGTTGGTCTCTGCATCTCCTTGACATTCGTTTTCTGTCGCATTCACGATGGACATGGTGAGTTATTAACAGCTAATATTTTCCCTGTTAGAACTGCCAACACAACACTTTCCAGTGAACCTTACTAAAGACTGAGTGATCAGACACCAAACTCTGACAGCCCGAAGTCTTTCAATTTTTTTCCAGTTAAGAAGTAACGAGTCCAGCAAGCAAGCGATTCACAAAAAATAAGTATAGTGCACACATTAACATGGTTGAATTTAAGTGAGGGTACATGGTGTGGGTCAAGAACGTGTCACTAGGGAGTGAAGTGGTGCAGCAGAAGCATGGTCAGTGACATATGTCTGCTCTCTATGTGGGTAGTTAGGTTTCTTTTCCGGGGAAGAGCTGTAGATATAACTCGCGATACAACGAGAATTGCTTCATTATTCTAAAAGCGGCTGTCAGCATGTGGCGTGCGTACTGTAAGACCTTCGGGACACACACCATCAGATAATTTGACTTGTCGCTCTAGCGAAGTAGGCGAGTGTCAGCAATATGTCTCGTGGTCTTATCGTGGCGTGTTTATCTTATGCCGTTAGGTCAGACGATAGAAATGCCACTTGCACACAGAGTAGCAGATTGACGGTGACCAACTTTAAACAGAACTTGATTAATTTTCACACACATTTATTAAAATAATAACGATCATAAACCTTACTTAACTCGATTCTGGGTGCTATTTACAATTGACAATCTGAGGTTCCTTTGGTCTTGGTACGTTAATCTTATTCTCTCATATCTCTGGTACTTGACAAAGTGTCTATACATTTATCATCATGGCTATGTACAGGAATATGATAATCTTATTAGGCGCAGACTGAATCTTGACTATAGACTGGTACAGACTAATGCAGACTGACTAATCGGAGGTCTGTACCTCGAGCGTTCAGGTATCACTGCGTGAGTGTGATCCGCGTGGAGAAAAGTTACTACGTTAGCAGCAATATCATTGGCTGCGTTACATATTAATACGCGGATCTCGTAGTGCGGAGACGGACGAGCGCTGCGCCTGCGCTGTAGTGCTTAACGGGGCGCGCTCTATTGGGAAAGTAGTGTACGCGCTGACTACGCGGAACTATGTACGCAACACAGAAATAAGCAGTAACAACTGATTCATGGACCCATTAGTTTGCAGTTTAATATAAGACCTAAACAAAAGTACCACTTACTTCGTCAACTTAAACGTAAAGGTGTTCAAAGAAATTCTTTTTCAATCGAAAGTTCAGTTAGGCGCTAGGGGGGAGTGTGGGATACTAGTTAATACCTGCTCGTACTCAAGGGCAACGGTCTCAAAACGTTGAGAAACACTGCTCTACTGGAATAATGGTAAGTTATTATTCCTATATTGTGGAGATAGCGTTTGGGAGACAGAAACGAGGTCTGTTACTCTTGGCTAAGACACTTGCAGCGTTTCGAGATAAGGACTAAAACATATATGAAAAATGACACCACACCGAAGACGAACCTATTACTGGTAATACAAGCGGAAAGTTGGAAGTTTACAGTGCAAAGCCATCAGTGCTGGAGCATTAGCTTAGTTGGCTAAATGTCGGGAAGTTATTCGGTCATAATATTGCTGAAGAAACAGTCTGGCATTCGCTTTAAGTATTTAGGGAAACAGCGGACACCTTAATCAGAACTGCTCAACGCTACACCAGAACTCGATCCAGTCTCTTAATCACTGTCACATCAGTCGGTTTTCTCACCAATGTGCCGTTTTTCAACCTTTCTTATCGCTGGAACAATATACTCAGCAACACACTACAGGTGGAACGTCTTAGCTACGTCATTTAATTTCGCGAACATGTTCATATACTAGCATGTTTCAGCAATGTAAAGATACACACAACTTGGTAAAGCTCGGTGTTCACAACAGCTTAGTGGCAAGTCTTCTGTTTGATAGAGGGAACTTTCTGAGACACTTGCTAGTACTCGAGTGACAGAGAACCTGGCAATTTGCTACCTCGCTGGAAGAAATGGGCCAGTTGCTCCGCGCCATTTTCAATTACGGAGTTTTACTAGAACATAGTGTTCGTTTTTCTCAGCGTGTATTCTTTTGTCCTGTGATATATCTGTCATAATAAGTGCTTACTTTGGAACGACATTTTCAGGTTTTACTTGAGACTGCATTAATAGATTTTAATTTTGTTGAATTCGAGACGGAGGCGTATTTTTATGTGACTTATAATAGAAGCGTAGTACAGTTTCTAGCTCTTCCTCGTGAAGTTTCATTGAATATATAAATTTAATTCAACAGTTCAATTTAATTTTTGCTGTGCTGAACGCATTTTCTCGTCGCTCTAAATTCAGCATAAAGCGACTTCAGCCTGGATGCATTCGTTCTCCCACGTTCTCTACACCTGACAAAATTATTGCGCTACAGGCTTCTGAAATGCTACGTACAGAGAAGCAAACACTTACCATGCCACTCATAAAAACAGATATTCTATGACAGCGACTTAAAACTCCTAAGTCATCTTTTGCGATTTTATTTGAACATAAACCGCTAAAACTGTTGCACCAGCATCATTATTTGAGTAATTCGTATTGATTTCATCATACTTACTATTAACAGTGTTTTTTCTGTCAACAGGATATCGTTGTGTGCAGCTAGCCGACTAACCAATATGAAAGTAAACCTGCGTTCTGAGAGAATTTGATTTGACCACAATTTGTCTCTAATTGTGAACTGGTCACTGCGCCTTGTGTACACCGTTTAGTCTCGAAAGGATGTCAATTACACCGGTGGCTGTCAAGCGTTTCATTTTTGTTCTTCGGTGGTAGAGGTATTATGAAGCATCTACAAATATTTGAAAATATAGAGAAGGTATAAATAACAAAAACGGACGGGGCTGTGAAGACGGGGCGTGCCTGGGTAGCTCAGTTGGTAGAGCACTTACCCACCAAAGGCAAAGGTCCCGAGTTCGAGTCTCGGTCTGGCACACAGTTTTAATCGGCCAGGAAGTTTCATATCAGCGCACACTCCGCTGCAGAGTGAAAATCTCATTCTGGGAACATAAAGGGGAGACAACAGTAGTCTTAATAGTGAAATTGAGAGAACGCAAACACGCACTTTCTTACAAACAATTGGTACTATAACACGGGGAAGATATAAGTTGTAAATAATCGTCATCTTTTTGGGTTATGTTTTACTCAACAACCGGTTAACATATTACCGTATGGAAGTTATATGTAATGTTGCAAACCTAAACTGCATGGCAGCATGAAGGATCATTGCAGTAATTACAATGGAAGCGATAGCTGTAACTACTGACCTAAGTAGCAAATACGTCCCTCATGTTAGTTCTCATACAGCTTGAAACACAAACTAAGTTGTACAAAGTAAAGTCATATCGTGGTATCAAATATAACAATGAGAGAGATATGCATCTCACCGGCTAACTATTCAAGAGTATACTATAGAGTTTCAAACTTTTGACGAAGTCAGTGCTAGAAAAATGTACAGTTTGATAAAATGAGCTGCTTAACGATAAAAGATCTCACATTCCTTCTACATTATCTGACATTAAAAACAGTATAGTTCTCGTATATACAGGATAAAAATTATTGAACTATATAAAAAAAGTAAATTAATTACAAACTACGGCGTGCACATACTTTATTCAACATGTGAACGTTACTACAGATGTTCGTATTTAGGTTATGACATGTTTGATATGCCAGTCATCTTTGGCGAATATGTGGCACAGACGAATAACTAAATTCTGCATGACTCACAGAAGTATAGGAACATCGATGCTGTCGATGACCGCCTGAATGGCTGTTTTCAGCACTCAGCAATAGTTTTGGGGCTATTTCTGCACACCTTGTCTGTAATATAGCCCCACAAAAAAGGAGTCGCATGTGTTCAGATCCGGGTAATATGGCGGCCAATCGAGGTACATGTCAGTGGCCTCTGGGTATTCCGGAGCCAGAATGCGGTCCTCAGAGTGCTCCTCCAGGACATCAAACACTCTCCTGCTTCGGTGGGGTCGATCTCCGTCTTGCATGAACCACATATGGTCGAAATCAGGGTCACTTTGGATAATGGGGATGAAATCTTCCAAAACCTTAC
This sequence comes from Schistocerca americana, assembly GCF_021461395.2. Classification (NCBI taxonomy): domain Eukaryota; kingdom Metazoa; phylum Arthropoda; class Insecta; order Orthoptera; family Acrididae; genus Schistocerca; species Schistocerca americana. The sequence goes on along the minus strand of NC_060130.1, from coordinate 705,829,825 downwards.
GTACCGTTAGGTAGTCACCATGCCATCAAGGAATATCTCACCGATTATTCCCTGACTGGACATTGCACACCACACAGTCACCCGTTAAGGTGAACAGATTTCTCGATCGCGAAATGCAGTTTCTCAGTCCTCCAAATGCCCTAATTTTGCTTAGTAACAAACCCATACAAATGAAAGTGGCCTTCGTCGCTAAACCAAACCATACAGCTCATATTACACTGTGTGATCAAAGATATCCCGACACGCCCTAAAACATTCGTTATTCATATTAGGCGCATTGTGCTGCTACCTGCTGCCACTTACTCCATATCAGCGACCTCAGTAGTCATTAGATATCGTAAGAGAGCAGAATGGGGCGCTCCGCGGAACTCACGCGACTTCGAATCGTGGTCAGGTGACTCGGTGGTACTTGGACCATACGTCTGTACCCGACACTTCCTCGCTCCTAAGCATCCCTAGGTCCACTTTTTCTAATATGATAGTGAAGTGGAAACGTCAAGTAAGACGTACGCACAAAAGCGTACAGGCCGACCTCATCTGTTGACTGACAACGACCCCCGACAGTTGAAGAGGGTCGTAATGTGTAATGGGCAGACATCTATCCAGGCCATCAGACAGGAATTCCAAACTCCACCAGGATCCACTGCAAGTACTATGACAGTTACGCGTGAGGACAGAAAACTTTAATGTCATGGTCGAGCGGCTGCTCATAAAGCCACACATCACGCCGGTGAATGCCAAACGACGCCTCGCTTGGTATAAGGAGCATAAACATTGGACGACAGAAAAGTGGAAAAACGTTGTGTGGAGCGACAAATTACATTACACAATGTGGCGATCCTATGGTAGGGTGTGGGTATGGCGAATGCCCGGTGAACGTCATCTGCCAGCGTGTGTAGTGCCAACAGTAAAATTCGGAGGCGGTGGTGTTATGGTGCCGTCGTGTTTTTCATGGAGGGGACTTGCACGCCTTGTTGTTTTGCGTGGCACTATCACAGCACATGCCTAAAATGATGTTTGTAAACACATTCTTGCTTCTCACCGCTGAAGTGCAATTCGGGGATTGCGATTGCATCTTCCAATACGATCGAGCACCTGTTCACAATGCACAGCCTGTGGCGGAGTGGTTACACGTCAATAACATCCCTGGCCTGCACAGAGTCCTGACGAAAGAGGACCATTGCTGCCGTGATATTGGACAACGGCACAAACAGGCAATAGCCGGAAATACAGCGCCATCGGTCGCCAGAAATACACTCTACAAGTGCTAATACTGTTCTGATACCGAGCGAGGTGGCGCAGTGGTTAGACACTGGACTCGCATTCGGGAGGACGACGGTTCAATCCCGCGTCCGGCCATCCTGATTTAGGTTTTCCGTGATTTCCCTAAATCAGTCCAGGCAAATGCCGGGATGGTTCCTCTGAAAGGGCACGGCCGACTTCTTCCCCATCCTTCCCTAATCCGATGAGACCGATGACCACGCAGTCTGGTCTCCTTCCCCAAACCAACCAACCAAATGTTCTGATAATTGTAATTTAACTAATGTCAGAGTCTACTTGAATTCAGAATTCTATCTGTATGACAATTTACTGCTACAGAAGGACCAGAATGCATACAGTGTAGCGTTTGATATGTATGCATGGTTCCGTGCTTCTTACTATGAAGGTGTTGAAGAGGAAGGATGCCTACTCAATCCACGGAAATTCAAGGAGCTAGCATCAGTAATCGTTATAAACTGTTCTAAGTAGATTGAGATAATTAAATCAAGACCAATAGATGTACGGAACGAATAAGAATCCTCATCAAATTTCCCAGAACACATTGCACCGTATGCTCTAATTCTACATGACAGTGTGATTAACTGCTACCCACTTACTGGTGTTGTGCAGCGTGCTGTATAAATGACGAAGTCCTGTGGCATATCCAGGGCGTTCCACAGTGACAACTTGCAGTGTGAACGTCGTTGCTGACGGTCAAGGTTTCTATACAAGTGACTGTAGGCAATTCATATTTAAAGATGTTTCATTCATAGCATACAGGGAAGATGCTAGCATAGTAGAGACATTCTCAGCAAGCATTGCATCACCCAGGCATATCAAGGATGTCAATTGTGCTAAAACACGGAGTAGTGCAATGTGGGTAACACGTTTCTTTCATGGACTCCGCTGGGAGAAACGTGATATACCTTATAAGAAAATGATGACGTCACCTAGAATATTCGACCATCCCGAGGCAATCGCCAACGTCAAAGGCGAGGAGTGGATCACATGGATGCATAGAATTTTCAAGTCTGCTACTGTTTAGGAACTGGAATTCTACAGGTGCTCTGTTATCCATCAGCTCAAGTAGAAAATGTGAAAAAATAGTGTGTCTGCTTACAAAATGGTGAAATTACTTTTAAGTTGGATTAATCAAAATAAATGAATTTTCTGCCTCACGTTCTGTGTTTCTCTTCCTTTCTACCTGGCTCCAACTTAGATAGTACGTAGCTTTCCCCAGACCCTATGTCTGCGGCTTTGTTCGAGCACAGGAGATATGACGTCAGACACGTTTGCTATGTTCTTTGGATGTGGACACGATCACGCACCGCCTGTTCACAAACCCCTATACGTCCAACACGATACGCGAAATCCCATGCAATCATTATATATAGTTTTCGAATCAAAGTAATACCTTCTGCATCTTGCATAGCCTTTATATCTTTATATACATTTATATGGGTAGGGATTTGTGAAATAACAAGAAAGACGTACGGTAACGAATAACATTTTTTTATTCAGACAAAAATATTCACAGTAGTAACACAGCTTTACATCCATAAATCTTGCTGTTTTTACAATACACGAAGTAATACCGCTTATACGGGATGTTCAAAAAGTCTCTCCGCAGTGTCATATGATTGTTAGGCGCGAGTGCCGTGTGCCGCAGTGAATATACCGAAATAAAACTCAGTAAAATACAAGTTATTAATTTACTGACTATTCATTTTTATTTGCAAATTTTCACATTGCATATAGAAAGTGTCTCCCCTGCTGTTGAATACACAATTCAATTCGTCTAATCATGTTTCCAAACACAAGCTGTAACATTTTTTCTGTAACAGGAACAGTAAAAGTGGATATTGCAGTTTTCAATTTATTGATGGATTTTGGACGGTTTTTATAGACAGTTACTTTCTCTGCACCCCAGAAGAAAAAGTCAGATGGTGTTAGGTCATGCGATTGTGGAGGCCAAAGTCCCTGTGAAACTATGTGATCATCAAAACATCAGCAAGCAGTGACATTGAAATGCGAGCTGTATGCGCGATTGCACCATGTTCTTGAAAATAAGTCTTGCACGACTGCCAACTCGTATGGAAAAATTTCTAATTTTTTCCTTACAGCTGTGTGGGCCGTTCCCACACTAATATCGATTTCTTGGGCGAGTTTTCTTACTGACTTGTTCGGCCTCATGGACATTTTATCGGAAATTTCGAGTAGGGTGAGCACTTCTCGGTGCATCTGTCACTGAACCCGTACTTCGAAATTTGTTAGTAAAATCTCGCACAGTACCGAAATGTGGGAGTGTTGCCTCCGGGAAAACTGAATTAAATGTTTGACGAACTGAAACTGTATTTACCGCCAGCTTTGAACACCTGTTCTACTAAAAACACACGTTATTCAATGGTTAGCATTATAACAGTGACAAAAACGAAACAAACGAACATAGGAACTAAACTTAAACGTTCACGTCAACACGTAACGACACACACCAATGATACCACTGATGCTGACTGAGATAAACGAAACAGTGGAATGTTGGGAGAGTAACCCAGGCGGGCGAACAATCGTACGGCAAGCGCGGCTAACAATTATACGGCACAGCGGAGAGACTTTGAGCACCCCGTATATTCAGTTCTTGTTAGTGTTTGAACTTTCTTGTTTGCAGTTATTGGTTTTACAAATAATAGTACTGGTTGAACAAATTTTTACTTACATTGCAGTATTGGGTAAAGATATTGCAGAGGTACAGTTTCTCCGACACTAATGTTGTTACTGTTACTAGTGAAATTCCACCGAAACAGAAGACTTTATTTATACATTGAGCTGGGTGGTTCTAAACATTTTCCACCTCAAGGAGCTGAAACAATTTAATAATACAATGAAGCGAATGGCCCTGAAATGTTCATCCCAGACAGCTGCACTAAAATGAACTGGGTGGAACTCTCACTTAAAACTAGTATGACTGCGATAGCTACAACTTAAAAACTAATCTATTTACACATGCACTCATGCAATCACAGACGCGCATGAAGTACAAAAAGAGAGATATAAGGTAAACTATTTTCTTTCTCTTAATTTACAATTTTTAACTCTTTTTGATCATTTTAGTCCAATTTTTAATCTTTTTATATATATTTCAAATTTTTAACTTGATAATTTTCGCAATTTTTTCCAGCTCATGGTTCTTATATATTAATGCATACATAGTATGCTAATTAAAGAGTAAACAGAATATATTTACACACAGCCAGCCATATTCAAACACACCCACAAGCATACATACAGACATATAAGCACTATCACATGCAGGCACACTATGCACCACACACACACAATTTTTACACTATGATAAAAGAGCCATACTACTCGGCACAAACTCTAACTCAGCCAGTCACGCACACTCTTTCATTCACATCGTCGGAATCCACCAACCCCCCTTGCGCTTCGAGTAAATAGTGTGAGTACGGGAGGGTTTCGATCCCTTCACCACAAATGTCTCTTATCATGAGGTGACAATAGGACTTTCGATTTCAGCGCAGTGTACACCATGTGACCTCACGATCGAGCATTAGTTTGCTGTGTGAAATGCGGAGGTTGCGGCCGAGCACCGTTAACACCACCATGCAGACATTGCAAGTAGTCTTCGCCCGTGAGGACACGTGATGCCGCTTCTCGCACACCCTTACCCCACCTCTGGGTGGCTTCATCCGTCGTACGATATCCATACATTTTCTATCTTAGACCAACGAACTCCACAATCAGCAATCCATCCGCCTGATCTTTCATCAGGTAGATAATCTTCTTGTTCTGAGAAACAATATAGCAAGGATTATCGGCTGTGTATCCCAATGTGTCGAATTCATTTCCATGACACCTAATTGCTTCCTAAGGATCGCAGTTCTTCACCCAATAGATGGAGCTGTCTTAATCCATATAAAGTGATATTGGTTGTACAAAATGAGTTTTAGCAAACTTATAGTGGAAGCGGTACATGTGGAGTTTGGTGATGTACAGTATAGACATACCCAAATAGGTATGTTTCTTAAACTCTACGGGAACCTTCGACATTTCCGCAACAACAAAGTTATAATTGAAAGTAGTCATCCACTTAAAATTTTGTCTGGTGTTGCACTTTCTCACTCCCCACGCCCCATCCTTTTCGGTTCTAATCAAAATATCGTGTTCCTTTCTTACATTCTGCATGGTTTTACAGAAAATGGAAATATTCATCAATTTGTAAAAATCATTTATGAAATCACTAGTCGCGCCTACCCCCTTTTCGGAACTGGAATCGATATTCTCCTTCAACCAGTGGGACTGTTTGAAGGAGATAGCCTGGGTGATTATACCTAGCTCCGTCCCTAAGATGAGGCACTGCTGGAGATTATTTTAATGAATTGTGTGCCTCTGGTTATGCTCAGTAGCGATCATCAGTTTAGGGATAGTGTCTCCTCACAGGACTTGTTGGTCTGGACATGATGGCAAGTCGCTTGTCGTTTCATGCCTACTAACACTGTAATTGAGGTCTACCTCCACCACATTAACTACATCAGAGTCAGCCGCCAGATCCAGTATTTTTCCAACTAATCCCTTTAATTCGCTTTTGGGCACGTATTGAAACCCACCAACCGGCAGTCGCTGCATCGTGGTGTGATCGTATAAGTTATTTACATCCAAATATAGAATGTAACTTGAATCGAGCGATGTGTTGAATCCGGCACCCATATGTGGGTTATTTACCTTGGAGTGTGTGTGGTCACACTGGCAAAGTTGTCCCCGGATCCTGCGCTCAAAGAAAGAAGCATACAACCATCAGTCAGATATTCGATGCTGCGCCTCTTTTTCTTAAGCATAGCATCCCAGGGCAATCCAGGTGCCATGTAATAAAAGGCAGGGTCCAGAGGGTGCATGGCCATACATATACTCTGGCACCTTACAAACACATCCGCAAGCAAGCGAACATCAGTTTCCATATATAATCTAGCGTATTCACCCAAATTGGGAATGTTGAATTCGCGGCAGACATTTACGGTATGCTCATAATCTGGACTAGTTATGGAATCGTCTGGGAGGCTACTGGTAATTGCAGATGTCAGGTAGCCTGATTTCGGCGAGTTTCGCTTTACTATCCATATACTCATAAGAGAAAACTTTTCTAGTCACAAGCTGAAACTTTTCCTCATTAGGGTATGCAGATCGGGTCATATCCATATCGTCCCGAGGTAGAGTTTCAACGACTTTCTGGGGTGGCACCTGCATAAAACGTAGTGTGTTAAGGATGCAGAACGTAACTTTAAGCATCATTCGTTTGGAGAACGAAATATACTTTCCAGCACTCTCAGGCAGGACACTGACCTGATTTTTCTCCCAGCCGAAATTAACCAGTTGCTCAACAAGAAGGTGAGCATCATACCCACTTCAATTATAGAAGAAAACTGGTATGTGTCGTGGTATTTCATACTACAATTGCATGTATTGTGAGCTGCACCGCGGAACTTCCCCGTAAAATGACAATGATCTTTACAGACAGTTTCAGCTTTTCTATCTAATGGCAGCTCATAAATATGACAGTTAACAGCAACATTTTTTAGTTTTTTATCCTCCTCCGATTCGGTCACGGGGGTGTTTTTGCTGTAAAGCCGGTCAGCATCCCAATGGAGTATTTGAAGCTCAGTGAGCAACCAAACCACAGGATAATCCCCGACATAACATTCATAGTGCTTAAGACTTCAATCATTTGATCACGCAGTTTGGTACACTGCAGCATACGGTACGTGTTTTTGAGTGAAGACGTGTGGGGGCGGCGGGTAGAAATTATATGTTGTTATATTTAAATGTAGAATGTAACGTAGAAAAGATGCATTTCCCGGCCGATTAACCATATGTGGGGCAGCGGATGGAATTAATTGTTATATAAATGTTCCTATTACTTATGCTGTCTTTTGCCGTTCTCAACACTGGCTCTCTAACTACAATATTGGCAACCAGAAAGTGATTAGCAAAACGTGAAGCCTGTAATTAGAATTCCTAGTGCCCACTTCATCTGAGAAATACACTTATAGCTACAGCTTATAGCTCTGAGGAATTAGGAGATTGTCTGGGATTCATAACCAAAAACGATCCTGTAAAAACGTTCGCTATATTCTGAAAGTCACAGATAAAAAAAAAAAAAGAATCCACACAATCCAACTACCAGAGCAGTTCAGTGTCTAATGCACTGATGCAACTATAACTGTCCAAAATAGATGTTTAAGTGAATGCTCGCCACAATTTGATGATAATGTTCATCAAACGCCACGCTAAGTAATGGTAGAATGTCTGTCCCGCGGCGGCACGTGAAAATACGACATACGCAAACTGAAGATAGATCATTAAAGTTATCCCAGAATTAACACTTCACTCGAAAATGATTTCATGGTTACGCGTATCCTGAGTAACTTATTACGGCATCCGAGGCTGTTTATAGCAATGACACCGACGCGACGCGACTCCCGGCACAGGTGGTGTGCTATTCAGCGTCTGGTGAGAACTGGGGCCTTCCTTCCTCGTGCAGCGTTCTTATATATAAAGCCGCGGTGCGGAAGGCTATGGGAACGCCTGATCAAATCGGCTCTCCCGACTAGCCGTTGGGCTAGTAATGCACCACATTAAGTTACTGAATAAATCATCGCTTCCTTTGCTGATGGCCGATGAAGCTCTCAATTTAAATGTGCATCCAGCACACAGGTAAGTAATCATAAAAGTCTGACGTGGCTAAGTCAAATATTTTGGGCGAGAGAATTAATTTATTTACACTACACGCAGTAGATGAGCTCTGAACTTGCCCTTTGGAGATACGCTATCGCTATAGTTATATAGTAATTGAGTTGAAACTTCTCACATTTTTATGATTATAGCGGATCTCATTCTACTTAAATTTAAACATCCTAGCCTTATTTATTAGCCTACTTTATCTTGCTTAATTTTTAAGACAAAAACCAGAAAATCATGAATTTCAACTAAAATCTTAATTTGTGACATCCAGAAGACTGTTTCTACTAAATTATTATGAAAAAGGAATCTAAATATAAATTTTTAATTCTCTAGCTCTTTTCTGCTGCGCCAATGATATTTACAGAAAAACGTCCAAATTTCGAAAATGGTTAAAGTTATTGAACTGACATTCAACACATATTGATTTAGTATTACTCCTGACATGCTAGGAACGTTTCAGGTTATTTACTTGATTTTTAAAGTATTGCGCAACATTTATTACGTCAGAGCTAGGCTGGCACACAATGGAAAGACTGATGTGAATTTTATACGGCGTGAGTAGGCTGCTTCCCTACAGACGGTATATGATTCTAAGGGGTTCCCTTCACAGAGGGTGATATGGGCAAGGAGACATTCGAAGTCAGAATATAAAAAAACGGACATCGTTCCTGGTGGTAAGCATTCTTGAATTTTATGAACTTGTTTTCTTGTGTAGGCATAAAATCACACACCGGTTTCTTGGCTTCACAGTTCTTCAGATGTCTTTTTAAACACTTTCCTTCTGAAATGGTATTTAGAGACCTGAAGCAAACTGCTGTTTACACTTGTGTTTGTTGAGTTGGGAGTTAAGAAGGCGGAGCTTGTCTTTGATCCAAACACAATGCTGGATATCACCTTCAAAGATAAGCAGCACGTTTTCATGAAGGTCACTCTCGCCTGTATATACAAAAAAATTGAGTGGTCCAACTACAGTATGCTTGTCCTGCTCATCTGGCTTGCTTTTCTGCTTCTTCTTCAGTCCATAAACGTGAACCAGTATTCTGGGATTTCGTGCCTCAAATTTTGGTATGGCCTGAATCTTTACGGGGAACCTGATACCATCAAAATTATTGCGCTTTGGTACATTACAAGTTTTTGTGAGCTCGGGATGGTATTTGTAGCAGTAATTTATCTCACAAGCCAGGATTGACCATGGAAAGCAAGCGTTATCCATTCCATTTTGGACATTAATACGTGCCTTTTTATCAGCTATATCCTTAGGGAGTTTCATATAACTGGACCCTCCAGTAATCCAGGGTAATTAATTGATCAATTTAATTAATTTGCATATCAATTTAACATCAGAATTTGGGGCAGGATCACCATCTCCCTACTACTCATGGTCGTAGGCATTTCCAAGTTCATTATACCTAATCTACTGTGTAAATGTAATTTACATGATTTGTGATGTCAAGTTATTTTCAACCACATGTACAGTAGTTTGTGTCACGGATCCTAAAACGTTCGAGTGGGGTACGGATCGAACACAGATATCATGTCTAAGGTAGGAACTGTTCGATGTAAGGTACTCACTTCAGATATACAGGGTGCCCCCCCAAAAAAAACACCGAAAAACTTTAGTGATCTGTTCCTTATTCAGAAGTAAGTAAAAAAGTCTAGTAAACATTGGCCCTAAAATGCATACCTGGAGAGATATGAGCACTTATTTATCCTCTATGCTGTAAAATAGATCTCTTACACTATAAGGTCTTTGCTTCCCCTATTTTATGAGAACGAAGTATTAACCAAAAGGGGAAATATATGTCTAGTGAACATGGATACCAAAATGCGTACTTTAAGAGCTATCAACACTTATTCATCTTCCTACTGTGAAACATCTCTTGTACTGAACAACTGTTCATGGCTCTTAAGGTATGTATTTTAGAGCCCATGTTTACTAAACTTTTTTATCTTTGGGTCCTTACTACCTCATCACGAAGTATGGAAACCAAAGAGCTTGCGTTAGAAGGGATGTGTTTCATAGTATCGAATATGAACAAGTTCTTATACATCTTAAGGCAATCGTTTTAGTGTCCTTGATTATTAGATATGTTTTTCTTGTTTCAGTGTAAGGAACCCGCCCCTAAAGTCTGTCACTGTTTATTTGGAACGCCCTGTATACACTCCTGGAAATTGAAATAAGAACACCATGAATTCAATGTCCCAGGAAGGGCAAACTTTATTGACACATTCCTGGGGTCAGATACATCACATGATCACACTGACAGAACCACAGGCACATAGACACAGGCAACAGAGCATGCACAATGTCGGCACTAGTACAGTGTATATCCACCTTTCGCAGCAATGCAGGCGGCTATTCTCCCATGGAGACGATCGTAGAGATGCTGGATGTAGTCCTGTGGAACGGCTTGCCATGCCATTTCCACCTGGCGCCTCAGTTGTACCAGCGTTCGTGCTGGACGTACAGACCGCGTGAGACGACGCTTCATCCAGTCCCAAACATGCTCAATGGGGGACAGATCCGGAGATCTTGCTGGCCAGGGTAGTTGACTTACACCTTCTAGAGCACGTTGGGTGGCACGGGATGCATGCGGACGTGCATTGTCCTGTTGGAACAGCAAGTTCCCTTGCCGGTGTAGGAATGGTAGAACGATGGGTTCGATGACGGTTTGGATGTACCGTGCACTATTCAGTGTACCCTCGACGATCACCAGTGGTGTACGGCCAGTGTAGGAGATCGCTCCCCACACCATGATGCCGGGTGTTGGCCCTGTGTGCCTCGGTCGTATGCAGTCCTGATTGTGGCGCTCACCTGCACGGCGCCAAACACGCATACGACCATCATTGGCGCCAAGGCAGAAGCGACTTTCATCGCTGAAGACGACACGTCTCCATTCGTCCCTCCATTCACGCCTGTCGCGACACCACTGGAGGCGGGCTGCACGATGTTGGGGCGTGAGCGGAAGACGGCCTAACGGTGTGCGGGACCGTAGCCCAGCTTCATGGAGACGGTTGCGAATGGTCCTCGCCGATACCCCAGGAGCAACAGTGTCCCTAATTTGCTGGGAAGTGGCGGTGCGGTCCCCTACGGCACTGCGTAGGATCCTACGGTCTTGGCGTGCATCCGTGCGTCGCTGCGGTCCGGTCCCAGGTCGACGGGCACGTGCTCCTTCCGCCTACCACTGGCGACAACATCGATGTACTGTGGAGACCTCACGCCCCACGTGTTGAGCAATTCGGCGGTACGTCCACCCGGCCTCCCGCATGCCCACTATACGCCCTCGCTCAAAGTCCGTCAACTGCACATACGGTTCACGTCCACGCTGTCGCGGCATGCTACCAGTGTTAAAAGACTGCGATGGAGCTCCGTATGCCACGGCAAACTGGCTGACACTGACGGCGGCGGTGCACAAATGCTGCGCAGCTAGCGCCATTCGACGGCCAACACCGCGGTTCCTGGTGTGTCCGCTGTGCCGTGCGTGTGATCATTGCTTGTACAGCCCTCTCGCAGTGCCCGGAGCAAGTATGGTGGGTCTGACACACCTGTGTCAATGTGTTCTTTTTTCCATTTCCAGGAGTGTATTTCTCAATCCCTCGGTATGTGTTGAATATATTAAGAAATTTGTTTTGGTGGCATTCATGTCACATCACCAATGTCATTAGCGTTATTAGCATTAATTTATTTTATTATGTGACCTAAGTAAACCATTAATTATTAATCGTCGTTATATTACGAATAATCAAGAAAACAAAACCGCAGACCTGGTGCGGATCTCAGTCATTATAGCTTGACTAAGCGACGTGTGTGCATGGAACGATACTTCTCTATACCAAGAATATTGGACGAAACGGAGCGGGTGGTCAGTCGAGCGACGTGAAGCTGGTTAGCGGAAGCAGTCACCTGACAAACAAATCTGAGTCTCTGACTTGTAAGCTTCCTCTCGTTATCCACAGTGCTGTCATGTGTGTCGATGAGGAAACTGTTGGCGCGGTCGTTTGACGAAAAACAGCATGCAGACACTGACACTGTGTGTATACTTTAAATGTCATACAGCGAAGCTGGTACGTAGAAATTTACTGAGGTCACGCATTCTCCATGCGACAGTACTTAATCTGAGAAAATTTCGACATTTGTTATCAACTAATCGACAGTACCACTCCCTTCTAAGTTATTCGTCTTCTTATACACGAAATTCGTAAATATGCTGCGGAACCTCAAGCCAGTCCTATGCAGAAGTCAGTGTTACTTATTTGTACATCTCTTCCCCATTGGTAAAAGAATAACAATAGATTGTAATGATTTTTAATTGTAACCCTCACCGTATTTCTAATCGCTCTGATACAAAAATGTACATGGAAATTTCTGAAGGTAGTCTTAGACATACAACTGAAATGAAGTGATGTATCTTAACTTCCTGTCTCAGTTAATTTTTAAGTCATCAGAGATATTTCTGGACTTCTCCCAAACAACGAAAGGCACAAGAGAAGCCCAAAGCTTTTTGTGAAGAATGATATTGTCACGTAGAAGAGGGTGTAATCAGATGAATGACGAACACTAACTTCACTTAACGAAGGTTTATTCAGCTCTTGCACATACAAGAGCGCGGAGCGAACTGCCTCCGGCCAGAACAAAAAAATGGTTTAAATGGTTCTAAGCACTATGGGACTTAACAGCTGAGGTCATCAGCCCCCTGGACTTAGAGCTTCTGAAATCTAACTAACCTAAAGACATCACACACATCCATGTCTGAGGCAGGATGCGAACCTGCGACTGTAGCAGCAGCGCGGTTCCGGACTGAAGCGCCTAGAACCGCTCGGCCACAGGGGCCGGCCCAGCCAGAACACATACAGTATATTTACAGCTACAGAACATCCCAGTACAATTATTCTTGAAATTTGTGGATACTTCTAGAATGTACTTGAACCGAATATAGAAATTAAAATGGTAGAGTCCAGGTCAGTTTTGAACTCAAGACAGTTTAGTATCATCACCACTACACTACCGTACTACTCAGCTTCTTCTGCGACAAGATCCCGTAATTGGACTATTAAGTCTTTTTTGTTAAATATGTAATTAAAGCCTCCGATCGTCGTAGCGTGAAATACGAAAGAAAGGAAAATCAACACATTTTCGCTACATAATCAGTGAGTAAGTTTCATAAACGGAACTTCGGTGCTTTTTGACCTGGAACAACAGATAAGTATGGGACGAGATTAATTGCAATTCTTCAAGCCGTAGTGGCCATCTAAACAGAACGCCTCGCCCAAGTTCACGTTAGTGTCCGCAGAAAATATCGTCGCCAAGTCAAGATATACGTGATTTTTCCTTTACACTAGACACAGTAAAATAGCTACAACGTTGAATAATTATTAATATGTAAATTTTCGTTGATTCTACAATGAATTTTACAGACTAAGAATTGGTCAGCAAGATACTAATTATGAAAAAAATAACTAAAAGCATCAAGAGAAGTAACAAAGTTCGGAGAATTGTTGTTATGGAAATAAAAAAAGTCACTCAGTTACAATTGAAAAGAACAGGTATCTGGTATCATAACTGCGTCTCGGTGATCAGTACGGTCAAGAAAACTTGTTGATTTTTATTTTACGAATCCTGTTGCAACTAATCAGGAAGTGAAAACAGATTGTTAATAATGTCAGTACATCAAAAAGTATCTCAAATGAAACAAACGCTCGACCCTCTACATGGAATTGGGGGATACGTCGGGCCTGGTGGTCTAGTACAGCAAGTGCCTGGGAACCGAAAAGTCATGGTATCCAATCCCACTTTTACTCAGAAATATTTCCGTTTGTATTTAATCTAGCCGTCACCTCTTAAAAATTCCAAAATTTGCTATGAACGTCACGTGGTTCGGAGTACACGTTAAACAGTAGGCCACCTTCTCCTAGTCTGTGCACGGTGACAAGTTAGGAATCTGCACGTCGGGAAAGTGACGTCCAAGTTACACCAGGCCGTTGAGCCACATGGAATTATTGTCGATAGAGGAAATGGCCCTACACAGAGGCCACAATGACCCAGAATTTGAAATTCCCCTCCTATCCATAGGGTGGCCGAAATAAAATCGATCCGGAAAATACTCATAAGACTAATGCGGCGTTGATGCTTATTAATGAACAGTAAAACTGACAATCACAAAAAAGGCTGTAAGCCATGATCCTGATGCCGCAATCGGTTTCTGAGTGAGGTGGGATCAAGATTTTTGGATCCTCAGCTTTTCATTTTTTCCCATGAGCCCAAATAAGCCCCTCAAGGAATGCGAAATCTGAGCATGCGCTATAATGCATCAGAAAATCTCCATCAGTACTTCTAACGCCTTTGCATTACCTCAAGATTAGTGTTCGGTATCCAATATCTGGTGCCTGCATCTTAAAATGATTTTTTCATTTAACTGTTAATGCTACCCAGTATGTCCACAAACTGTTTAATCCATATGTGGATCAACTCACAGAAGATTATTCACGAGTTCATGAGATATTCAGTGAGGAGACCACAGTCAGGAGAGGCAGTGCAGTATCCTAGTCATTTCGATTGCCTGATCTCACTCCTTGCGATTTTTACCTGTGGGGCAAATTGAAGTGTCAGATATACTCAAATAATCCCCACGAACTGGAAAAAACATAGCTGAACACTGAAAACGCAATAGCTATTACCCCTCAAGGCAAAGATGCTACGTGTTTCACACAGTGTGATAAATCGAGCATAGCTCTGCATAGGTGTCAACGGTGGCCATTTCCAACATCATCTGTGATGTTCATTAACAAAGGTCAGTCTCGTGTCAGTCTAATTGTAAATAGTTTCTGAGCAAGTTTTATTTAGCCCATCCTGTATCCAAGCAGAGGAAGTCGGAGGTTGTTCTAAGAAACCACTCCATGACCGGTGGTAACAGGAAAAGCATCCTCCCTTTTCCTCTGATTCACAGTACTGTACATTGTCGCCTTCATAGCGACCATTATACTTTTCCCTTAGTCTTCGATTACTCAAACATTCGAGGTGTTTAGATTTATTGCTATCACGTGGGAACGACCTTGACACGCGTAACAACGTTGAAATTAAAGAGTTCTGGCTCTAGACAGGTCAATCGTATCCGAACGACCGCCTGGTCAGCGTTTGCCACTGGCATCATTAGATGCGGTTGGAGGAGAATGTGCTCAGCACACCGCCCTCCCGGTCGTTGTGGGTTTCTTGTCCTTGAAACAGCTACTGACCGGTCGATTGGCCCCTCAGTTGGCCTCAAAAGGCTGAACGTATCACATGCCTGTCCTCCCACTAATGAAATTCCTGATACTACCAAGAACAAACCAAGATCACCTACACGGCAGTCAGCCGCGCTGAACACTCAGCTACGAAGACGGACTTTTAATATGATTATGTCAGTCAAAATTCGTTTCAGCACATAGGAATAAACAAGTAGCTGCGCATTATAAGACGGAACACATAATTCATGAGGTAAGTTGACCTCAAGTTCTTACTGTTCGCAAGGAGCGGAAATTTCGATGCAAAATGTGAATGACGGTAACTTAAATTGGAAATCTGTGTAAGGTCTTATGGGTCCAAACTGATGAGGTCATCGGTCCCTAAGCTTGCTTACTGCCTAATCCAACTTGAACTAACTTACACTAAGGACAACAGGGAGCTGCGCGGACCGTGACAAGGCGCGTCAAACCCCGAGGCCACCCCGCACGGTGACGGTAAGTTAGAGAAAAAAATGGTTGACAGTAGTGTATGAACCAGGAGACGTTCAGGTGAGGGTTATACCAAAACAGCAAGCGTTGTAGGTGTAGCTGTAGGTTCAGTCGAACTTCATCACAACAACAGTCCAAGGGAAAATAACTTCGTCGAGACAGCACTCTGCCAGCTGGCTGTGCATGTCTCCCGAAAATTTCGAAAAAACCAGGAGACGTTCAGGTGAGGGTTATACCAAAACAGCAAGCGTTGTAGGTGTAGCTGTAGGTTCAGTCGAACTTCATCACAACAGCAGTCCAAGGGAAAATAACTTCGTCGAGACAGCACTCTGCCAGCTGGCTGTGCATGTCTCCCGAAAATTTCGAAAAAACCAGGAGACGTTCAGGTGAGGGTTATACCAAAACAGCAAGCGTTGTAGGTGTAGCTGTAGGTTCAGTCGAACTTCATCACAACAACAGTCCAAGGGAAAATAACTTCGTCGAGACAGCACTCTGCCAGCTGGCTGTGCATGTCTCCCGAAAATTTCGAAAAAACCAGGAGACGTTCAGGTGAGGGTTATACCAAAACAGCAAGCGTTGTAGGTGTAGCTGTAGGTTCAGTCGAACTTCATCACAACAACAGTCCAAGGGAAAATAACTTCGTCGAGACAGCACTCTGCCAGCTGGCTGTGCATGTCTCCCGAAAATTTCGAAAAAACAAGGAGACGTTCAGGTGAGGGTTATACCAAAACAGCAAGCGTTGTAGGTGTAGCTGTAGGTTCAGTCGAACTTCATCACAACAACAGTCCAAGGGAAAATAACTTCGTCGAGACAGCACTCTGCCAGCTGGCTGTGCATGTCTCCCGAAAATTTCGAAAAATCTTCAAAACGTAGACATTTTTGTTATTTATAACTTTCTGAAGGAAGGCAGGAAGGAAGATCACGGTGTCACGTTTTGTAGACGATGGTGGTGTTAGAGACTGACCACAAGCTCGACATGTGGAAGGATGTGTATATTAATCGGCAGAGTCTTTTACCAGTTCATCGTCTTGGCGAGATCCAATAGAGATTTATGGGAACCACTGAAACTACTAATCTGGACTCCCGTACGCGCATTGGAATCACAGCGCCTAAATTACTATGCCGTCTTGCTCAGTGGTACTAAGGATGATGTACCTGTATGGTTGGGAAAATTGATAAGAGCATCTGAAATATGGAAGGAAACTAAAAACAGAAACAAAAAATCCATCACGAAATAAGGTGTTTACGACCCGCTGAGGAGACCAGTGACCTTTGAAGCATATTAAATTGCAGAATTCATTGTTATTTTACGAAAATAAATAACTGGCTCCACGTCTGGAGTCATCAAATGATACAAAAATTACGACAGCGACACATCACCGCACATTTTAAAGTGCCCCTGTTGTACCTGACGAAATAACACTCGTCGATACCGTGGTGGGTTACTCCTGTGGGGGCTGAGATGATTTTACAACATATAAAATATCAAATCACTTTGTTACAACTTGAACAAGATGAAGTACATAACTCTGTTGTAATCCAGTCCACACGAATGTTATGAGTATTGTACTGTCACACAACATTAGCGAATCACTTCATACAGAAAAGATAGTCTCTTCTCACAAAGTGCAACTGACAAACTTTTTATGCTGAGTTCCGTATAATAGAAATGTCGCATTGCTGGCTCGATAGAGAGACGATGCTGTCATCTTCGGCAATGATTGCTGACTGGGCTGAGCGGCACTGCGCTTAGACGTAAATAAGTGTGCCTGTGCCGTGTCGTATGTTAGACGCATCTAAGCTGTCGTCTTTCATTCGCCGTTACTTCTGGCAGCGACTATTTTACCTGTGGTTCCGTCGCGGGGTACCAAAATTGCCTTGGCACCTCGCTCTATGGACGACACCACATTGCTCCCCCCAAACCCTTCGCATCGTTATCGTGTAGTACTGTGTCTCGTGAAGACAGTGGATGGGGAGTTGGGGGAGGGGGTGCGGGAGACTAAATGCGTATGTAGGTGAGAAGACAGTGACTGATACGACAGCCGATGGCAGCTCCCTCTTCACATGCCGTATCCACATTGTGAGTAACCGGGAGCAACGGTCGAAGAACCGGCACAGGCGGACTCCGATATGCGGCGATGGAAATTCTGGCAGCGCTGAGGGCAGGTGCCGATGTCGGCGACGTGAGTGGCGGTAGTTGCGGTGGCGAACAGTCTACCTCCTCGGGCACCATTCAGAACGGTGCCGGCCACGGCTAGCGGATAGGCGGAGATGGCTGCTGCGATTGATCCCTTGGCGTGCTGGGTCTGTGGGCAAAAATTCTGCAGCAGACTCACTTACATGCTTGTAAGAGCGCCGTAGCTGGTTCTGGTGATGCCGATGCAGACAAGTTGAACCTTGTACGACATAAGAAAAACGTTCTGAGGTATTTGTTGTGAAAGCGTGCTCCCAACGCGGTTTCTTGCCAGAAACTTTCAAGAAGACTTTATCCTGTGTCAAACTTTGTCTGACCAGGTGGAAAGAATTGTTTCGGTGGCGACCACACAATATGCAACAGGGTACTGTGGGGACGATGGTGTAATAATTGTGCAGGCCATTTCCTGTCACGTAGTAAGAAGCGGTAGGAGAAAATAAAAATCTTTATTGCTTGCTCCATGTGGGGGAGCAACAGAGTTTCTCTCAATGACTGACGGCTCGAAGTTCGAGTTCTCCCTTGGGCATGGGCGTGTGTGTTTGTCCTTAGGATAATTTAGGTTGAGTAGTGTGTAAGCTTAGGGACTGGTGACCTTAGCAGTTAAGTCCCATAAGATTTCAAACACATTTGAATTTTTTTTTTTACTGTTCGAACGAACCGTTTAGCTTCACTCTTAGGATGGCCCTAAAAGGTGTAGTGGAGAAGCGATTGGTAGCACAAAGCCATTGAAAATCGGTTGACGAGAACTACAGTCCACTGTCCGAGACTTGGATTTCAGGACGACCTTCAAGACAAAAACTAGAAGACAAAAACGATACCATACTTGCAGTAGTGTTGGATGTTATGGGGTCGACAAAAGGAAAGTTACTATATGGATGTACCGCCCACAAGCTGCACGTGTTCCAAAATTTACCCGCAAAAAATCATATGGATCCGTTGCCATGGCCTGGACAGACGTGGCCACTCAAAAAGGCTTTGCGGAGAAGCTGATTGATGTTACAGTGAAATAGAACTTCCGACCGTACGAATGTTGGTGGAACTTGGTAACGCTACACATAACTGCGAGTCTCTCTTTATCATGCTCACTGTAATTACACTGCACTTCGACTGAATCTGCACGTGCTGGGAAATTTGATGGACGGGTATCTTTTACTTTGTTTACACGACACGAGGTTGTAACTCTCAATGAACAAGTTTTGTAATACAAGCTTTTGAAGTCCAGAAGATGGCAGCGAAGTATGTCGAAACCGTTTCTCGAAACTGAAGAAGAATTCATGTGATCCCAGCTACAAAAAGTTTTTTAAACTGGGCTTTGTTAAGAGTTTTTGAAGCGAAAGGAAGAGGCCTCACAATAGAATCAATTGTATAGGAAAGCACATCTCGAATCCAGTAAGAAGCTGCATTCGCAGCAAACACAATACTTTTAGATACATCAAAGTAAATCAAACAACGATGACCTACAATGCGATCTTCAATTACTGAATTGAATCGTGACGTTCTTTGGACCACACAAAGGGAATACCTTTCTGGCGCAGCCGGATCAGTGGAACAGCAATTCGCACAGCGTTTGCAATGAATTTCATATGCACACATCAAAAAATGTTTTGCTTCACCCCGATTCCCAGAACTCCTGAAAATAGACGTTGACTGTGGATATTGCACCACAGACACAGTCCCTTTGACTGTTCAGAGATATCACTCAACCCGCCCTAAGATGTAAACAACAAAGCATGAGCAGCGCCTATTAGACGGGGCTTGTCTGACAGCCGATCAATCCAGTCATTCCGCCAGGAAGGAGGTACACGGCTCGCGTTGCTTGTAGTTCAACCATGCCTAGACGGTCAATACCGTGGTTCGATTGCGTCCGCATTTTAGTTTGTTCCATGGAGGGCTCCCAACAAGGGAAGTGTCCAGGTGTCTCAGAGTGAACCAAAGTGATGTTGTTCGGACATTGAGAAGATACGGAGAGACAGGAACTGTTGATGACACGCCTCGCTCAGGCCGCCCAAGAGCTACTAGTGCAATGCATGACTGCTACCTACAGATTATAGTTCGGAGGAACCCTGACAGCAACGCCTCCATGTTGAATAATGCTTTTCGTGCAGCCACGGGACGTCGTGCTACGACTCAAACTGTGCGTAATAGGCTGCATGATGCGCAACTGCACTCACTACGTCCACGGCGAGGGCCATCTTCGCAACCAGGACACCATCCAGCGCGGTACAAATGAGCCCAACAACATGCCGAATGGACCGCTCAGGATTGGCATCACGTTCTCTTCAGCGAAGAGTTGTCGTACACGCCTTCAACCAGACAGCCGTAGGACATGATTGGAGGCAACCCGGTTAGGTTTAACGCCTTAGACACACTGTCCAGCGTGTGCAGCAAGGAGGAGGTTCCCTGCAGTTTGGTTGGCATTATGTGAGGCCGACGTACGCCGCTGGTGGTCATGGAAAGCTCCGTAACGGTTGTACGATACGTGAATGCCACCCTCCGACCGATAGTGCAACCATATCGGCAGCGTATTCGCGAGGCATTCGTCTTCATGGACGACAATTCGCGCCTCCATCTTGCACATCTTGTGAATGACTTCCTTCAGGATAATAACATCGCTCGACTAGCGTGGCCAGAATGCTCTCCAGACATGAACCCTATCGAACACGCCTGGGGTAGATTAAAAAGGGCTGTTTATAGATGGCGTGACCCACCAACCACTCTGAGGGATCTACGCCGAATCGCCGTTGAGGTTCGGGACAATCTGGACGAACAGTGCCTTGATGAACTTGGGGATATGATGCCGCGACTCGTGTAAGTCAATCTTGGAGAAGACAATCTGTCCATTCATTCCACCAGTCATGAGAGAGGATATGAATCCACAACAGCTTCAGGTGTTACTGTGGCTTTAATATCAGCACACAGCGGTAAACCTCTTGTTGGCTTTTTTTACAATGACCAAAGGTGATACCTATTAACTTGCAGTAGTGGGTTGGATAACTCCACGGTCTTTCCAACTTCGGAGTTCCCGAGCAAATTGCTGATGCATTGCATGGGGCACACGCCTTGTGCAAAAAACTCGTGCCCTCCCACTTGAGGTTCGGGTCCTCCCTCGGGCATGGATGTGTGTGTTGTTCTTAGCATAATTTAGTTTAAGTAGTGTGTAAGTCTACCTCAGTAGTTTGGTCCCTTAGGAATTCACATATATTTGAACAATTGAAAAACCCGTGACTGAACGTTATCTTTAGCAGTAACGTGTGCTTCGGAATCTTTAGCCCTTCCTGAATCTGGTTCAAAGAGTACGCTGAATTTATTATACAAGTCAGAGACATTAGTGTGAGGTACTGACAATCAACCCCCTTGAGTGCGACGTCGCAAAACAAAAATGATGTTTACGGCACACGACGCCTGACACATCGTCTATCATGCAACCACAATATTGGATGCTAATGGCAACAGGGAGACGGAATGGAGGTATCAAGTCATGAGAACAGCATGACGCTAAGGAGCGCAGTTGAACTCCTTACACGACGTGTTACAAGTGTATTAGTGGTGTTAGTACAAAGAAAAGCGGTAGCAACGGTAAATAAGCAAACACAGCATTAGATCTGCAACAACAGTTGCCGAGGTTGACGGTTCGTCAGAAAGGAACGCAAGGAATTTCACACAGTGAGAAAAAAGTGGCGGACTAAATATGAGCGTTTCTGCAAGATGAAACAGTAGAATGTCAGGTAATGTGTACGCTCGACTGCGCGGTCAATGACGACGATACGTGCTTAACAAGTGAAAGTGATACTGAACAGGTGTCGAGCCACGTATTTCATCATAATTGTTGACAAGGAGCTACAAATCCCGTCTCCAGTGAAACGTAGTGAAGGACAGTCGTTGTCCAGGGAGAGGGTAGTAAACATAATTACATACATTGAATATCATCCTCAGTATAGTAAAGTATCAATCATGGATAGATCTCGAGTAAGCCCACAGCAATATGAGCATATAGTCCGTAAGAAGAACTACGGATTTTCAAGGGAGGACAGATCGTATTAGTTACAAAAACTGGTGTTTGCGCGGTTTAAGAATGCTCGATACAGTTTACAGGTTGAGCACGATACTGACCTACCACGTTATGTACATCAAATATCGTGCGACATAAATTACAGCGATTTCAAGGGAGGCAGTGGATGGTTGCATTACTTCAAATAGTGCTGCGGAACTGAAGACGTAAGGTAACGACGTTTCAGACAAAGCGTCAACTTGACGATGCACAGCAAACTGCAGAATCGGTCTGATTATTTGTAGATGAGGTAAACAAACTTATCCCATTGTTCATTAAGGAATTTTTTTTTTTTCAACTGCGACCAATCGGGATTTGAAGAGGAAATGCATATGAAAGAAACCCTGGAAATTAGAGATAGCAAGAGAGTTGTATCAGCATGAGATATCATTAATGCATTAACGCACTCGTATACAATTATTACGACTGTTAATTTGGATGGTAAATTGGCTGTTAAGTTATCTATTGTGCTGCGAGACGTTGCAGGTGCTCCGCCTCCTACGACTCCTGCGTGACCTTGCAAAGGTGGTAAGGAATATTTACGTCACAGCAAGTAGGAGTGGGACAATGTGCGTAACAGTATTATGACTATGATATGAGCATTGCTTTTGTCCAGTACCTCGTCAGAATAACTTGCTTTTGCTTGATTCCTGGTCTGCGTGTAAAAATCATACTTCTTAAGAGCCAACTATTCCTCCTGCAAAGCGCGTGACATTGCAATTCATACCATCTAGAACCAATGGACAAATTCAGCCTCTGTATGTTTGTTTTATCCGTGCCTATAAAACAAACTACCCCACTATCTGCAGCTACGCCTTAAAGGATAGCTAGTTTCCCGATAAGCTCTACGACAGTGTTTCGCATTCGGTTGCAGGACATTACATTCTATCACTTTTCATCGTCGTGTTACACCAATATGTTCTATATGCATTCTGTAAGATTGGATAACTAGTTGAACGTCCCATACGATTTGTTACTCGTAAGGAGTTTGGCTCTGATTCTGATTTTGCGGACCTTTCTGATCACATTGGCTCTTCACTTTTAATTTGGCGTTAATGGTGCAAGTCAATGGTTTGTTTTGAACCTTTATTGAATCTCAAACATGTCCATTTTGCGAAGTATAACACATACATTCCATAGAAGTTTGATCTCTGTACCTTCAGGACACTAATATTCTGTCGCCTTCCTGATGCATATGATAAGTCATTAGCAGCTAATATGTTCTTGTCACTGTTAAAACAGCGCTTTTAAATGACCATCACTAAAAGTTGAACTTGCGAACTCGCACCGAAGGTGTTCCTTGTGAGACATTGATTTGTAACACATTGTGTTGTATGATCTGGTTGAACAAAATAAACAAATCTAAACCAGAAATGTTTTCAAGTCACCTAGAACGGAGTACATGAAACGGAACACACTTTTTAGCTTCACGAAAAGTTGTTGGCTAATGCAAACGAAAGTTACTGGTAATTCGTATCTGTTATATGCAGCCGAAACTCAAGTAGGCTTCTATAGCCGTGTGCTACAAATTTTTTCATACGTGTCTTTATTGATAAGGGAAAAAGAAATGACTGTCTCTCTGAACTTTACCTTTTGCACCAGTCTGTGTACTACAGCGAAAGTTTTCCGTCATGCGCAAATGAAAGTCTTCGCTAGTGACATCTCTAAGGGTAATGCTGACAAAACATACCCTTGATAGCTTGGATTGGATTGTTTGAGGGGAAGAGACCAAACAGCGAGGTCATCGGTCTCGTCGGATGAGGGAAGGACAGGGAAGAAAGTCAACCGTGGCCTTTCAAAGGAACCATCCCGGCATTTGCCTTGAGCGATTTAGGGAAATCACGGAAAACCTAAATCAGAATGGCCGGACGCAGGATTGAACCGTCGTCCTCCCAAATGCGAGTCCAGTGTGCTAACCACTGCGCCACCTCGCTCGGTCTTGATAACTTCGCTGACGCTGTGTGCCTGGACCTGACCCGAGCGTAGGCTTCCTTGTAAACACACTGAATACAAGGGATAACAAAAATGTACTGCAGAAATTGCAGGACGCATTCCTCATATGTAACCTAAGGAATTATAGTATACGAATATGGGTCTGGAAACGTTTTGTTTCCATGTTACAACTCATTTTCTCCATCTCATTAACCATGGGAAATACACACGAACAGAACGCACTAGCATACCACGAGCAACTCATTCTCTCGGAAATGTTCAATATGCTTTCCGTGGGCCCTGACATGCATACGTGAACCTCGGATGCGCTGATGTATCACTGGACTAATGCGTATGTTTTCGCCGTCTTCCATAATATGGGCACGGAAACTCTGAACATCTTGTACTGTGTTTTCATACACAACAGATTTCAAATGCCCCCAGAAATAAAAGTTCAGCGGTTTCAGGCCCAGAGAGCGTCGAGAGCACACAATTGGTCCATCTCTACCTATCCATCTGTCGCCAATTTATTATTTAGAAGCCGAAGGACATTAACACTAAAATGATGAGGTGCTCCATCGTGCATGAAGTGCATGTGTTGTCGCATAGCTAAAGACACATCTGCTAATGATCTGGTCTAAACATTGACAGAAAATCATTGCTGACGACTTGCTTCAACAGTTGCGTGAAGTTTGCCGTCTGACCATACACGCCGATTGTGAAAAATTACAATCCGCTCTTGTTGAAAAGACGTCTCATTTGTGAACAGCACCGTTACACCAAAATTACACGTTGCTGAATAAACCGTTCGTAGAAGAGTATCCATGCAAGGAGGAAGGGAAGGAAGGAAGGAAGATTGGGTTTAACATTCCGTTGATATCGAGGTCGTTAGAGATAGAGCACAAGCTCGTATTGTGTCAAGGATGGGGAAGAACATCTGCTGTACTGTTTCAAAGAAACCCTCCCGGCCTTTGTCCTGGAGTGATTTGGGGAAATCGTGGAAAATATTAATGGCCGAACGAAGGTTTGAACCCTCGTCCCCCAGAATGCGAGTCCAGTGTGCTAACCCCATGCAGGAAAATCAGCTTCTGATAGTGCCTGCACACGATGTAAATGGCAGGGTACAGCTGGTCCTTGTGTAATACTTGCCAGACAGTCATATATTCAACATTCAGTGTTGCAGCTACGTGTTTTGTACAGACTCGAGGGTCGCCGTCAATTGCATGAAGAATTGCCGCCTGTCGTTGTGGTGTCCTCGTCCATCTAGGCCTGCCCCGATCGCGATTATCAGGCTTCAATGCCCACGTTCTCCAAGTCGACGATCAATGGCTTCAAACGTTTCTCCGTTGAGGCATCTTCGTCCTGGAAATCTCTCCCGGTACAAACGTTGAGCGCGATCACCATTACCGTCAGCTAATCCATGCATCAAATGGGCGTCTGCCCTGCCATCTCTGCGTTTGTGTACAATGCCACTGTACGAGAAACCTGATTAACTCTGCGTAGTAACCCGTGTGGTTGCAACAGTCGTACTGATCACTGGAACATTTGATGCTACCTGTAAACAAGAGACGACGTACGTCCCAAGGCAACAAGGATATGCAAAACAAAACACTGGCGGTGCACAACGGAACCAGACCAAGAGTGCATGTTCCCCATGATTCTAACGCTCTGTTCTTGTGTGCTTCCCGTGATTGAGTTGGAGGAAATGTACTGTAACACAGAAACAAATCGTTTCCAGGCCTATGTTCATGTAACAATTTCTTCGTATACGCGTGAGGAATCTGTCCTGCAATTTAAGCCGTAAATTTTTGTTACACCCTGTATAACCTTGCCTATCACACTGAAAACATTTTGATTCACGACAAGGATAAGATTTTCTGACTTGACTTGAGAAGCACTGAGAACAAGACTTCCTCAGTGTATCTGTAGCACATCTGGTCCACTAACAAAATTTTTACCTCTACGCTTACTGTTAGCGTGAGCCCCGAGCACCTGTACCAACAAAAATATAGTGGGCCTTGAAATCACCTTAAGCTCCGTTCACAATAGCTTGAGACTCCACAGTAGACAGAACTATTTTCAGATCAGCTTCTGATAATTTGAGAATAGCAGGGCGAATATATGCGTGTGACTGGCTTAACGTGATAGCATCACATAACATGACATCACCATGATTGACTCCACAAGAACACTTGAACTTACGGTGGCCGGCAAGTGCACTAATTTCGACAATCCACTGTTTTAATGATTGCCCAGGCTTCTCCTTGAGACGGAAAAGTTTAAATCTTGCTGCGGCGACATGCTGCACTCACAAGGGAACCTCCCCGTCGCACCCCCCCTCAGATTTAGTTGTATGTTGGCACAGTGGATAGGCCTTGAAAAACTGAACACAGATCAATTGAGAACACATGAAGAAGTTGTGTGGACCTATGAAAAAATAAGCAAAATATACAAACTGAGTAATCCATGCGCAAGATATGCTACATCAAGGATACTGTGAGCTCAAGAGCGGCGTGGTCCCGTGGTTAGCGTGAGCAGCTGCAGAACGAGAGGTCCTTGGTTCAGGTCTTCCCTCGTGTGAAAATGTTACTTTCTTTGTCTTCACAAAGTTATGATCTGTCCGTTCGTTCATTGACGTCTCAGTTCACTGTAATAAGTTTACTGTCTGTGTTTTGCGACAGCACCGCAAAACCGTGCGATTAGTAGACGAAAGGACGTGCCTCTCCAATGGGAACCAACAACATTTGATCGCAAGGTCATAGGTCAACCGATTCCTCCACAGGAAAACACGACTGATCTATTCTATACGACACTGGTGACGGCATGTGCGTCACATAACAGGAATATGTTGCGACCCACCTAACTTGTACACTTGGAGAATGGGTAAAAAGATTCTTCTACCTTGCCCGATTTAGGTTTTCCTGTGGATGTAATAATCACTCCCAAAAAAGTGATGAAAACATAAGAGTTTGTCACGAACTGCCACAAATGAATGCAACAGTTTCACAGTCGCACAGTCTTCCCTGTGCTCTGTCAAAATATGTTTTTAACCTTTTCAAATTTTTCCGTGTGTAGACCGTCAAATCCTCCATATGTCCATCGGACGGACGGAAGAACAGATAATAATTGTCTGAAAATAAAAAATTAAACTTTTCACTCAAGGGATGACTTGAACCATGGACCTCTCGTTGCGCAGCTGCTTACGCTAACCACGAGACTACGCCGCTCTCGAGCTCACGCTATCCTTGATGTAGCCTATCTTGCGCATGGACTACCCAGTTTGTATATTTTGCTTATTTTTCTCATAGTTCCACACAACTTCTTCCTGTTTTCTCGATTGATCTGTGTTCAGTTTTTCAAGGCCTATCCACTGTGCCAGCTTATATCTAAATCTAAGGGGGGTGCGATGGGGAGGTTCCCTTGTCAGCAGCTTAATAAATTCGTCATAATTCACAAATTCTGAACAAGAATCGGGACACAGTTTTAAACACAGGTGATACTCTTCGGTTCCGACCGTCGAAAGAGAAAAAAAGGCACCGCGAGCCATATCAGTAATGTTGTACGCGGCGAAATGGGGCCCCATATGCGCCCGATGTTCTGACCGATCCTGTTCGTTACTACTGAATGAGCGAAACCTGGATACAACAACCGGTGGCAGAGCTGCTTGCTGCGATAGTAGCTGCGTCATCTGTTGGACTCTGAGCAGCAGTCGTTCAGTCTGCTGCGCCTGAAACTAAACGACTTAGTTTAGAGGTATTCCTTGTAGCGTCTCAGACATGGTTAAATGCTCTATATACTACTCAGAAAAATAAAAATACTCAAGGCAAACCCAGGGCGAACAGTACACAGGAACAATATGCAACATCACTGCTGACTTTATAACGACGCGAGTCAAGCCTAGATAATATCCAGACCCCTCGTCATTTTGTTGTACCGGATGAAAAAAAAAACACTCGTCGGTACAGCGGTGAGTTCTTATCTTTACTCCTGGAATAGCCGAGATGATGCTACAACATCGTATCACTTTATTAGAAGTTGAAAAAGATGAAATATTTAACTTTGTTACAATAAACATCCACACGAATGTCACGGTTATTTGCACTGTCACCAAACATTAGCTTGTTACTTTATACCGAAAACATATCAGTCTCTTCTCACATAACACAGTTGACGATAAACTTTTTCTGAAGAGTTGTAGCGGCACTGCCCTCAGACGTAGGTAAATAAGCGTGCCCATCCAGTGGCGTACGGAAACTCTTCACGGTGTGTCTACGTTACCGTCTCTCGTAAGTCGTTGATTCCGGCAGCGACTATGCGGTATTACACTATCATTTGTTTGTCAACGTTGATATGTCACATGTCTGTGTCAAAGAAATTTGATGGTGTATTAGGAAACTTTGTCAAATCTCACCTGCCGTCAAATAAATATGATCAAATCTATGGCCTCGCCGTAGATTTGATCATAAAAGTCGTACGTCTTCTGTTCACTGCAATGTCAAATGTAGTCGCATGGAGCGCTGGTGCCCCTACATCTATTTGACGTCACTGTAGTATGTTTGTAAACATGGCTCCGAAGTTGTCGTGTTCCTTCGACTCTTTTTTATAATAATTTTTAATAAATTTGCTTCGACTAAGGGTGGGGGAAGTGGGGTGGACTTGAGCGAGGCGCACGGTGTATCCTATTAATTGTGCGATGATGGGCAGATGAAATACGCAGTAGGCATGATCACAGCTATAGCCATCCACCTCTACACCTGGAAACATTCAGGCAGCTTTTCAGAAATCCTGAATAGAAGAAGTGGTCACACTCTAAAATAAAAAATACTTTCTTAGCTTTTCATTCTACTTTGTGTAATTTTTAACTCTGGATGCCGTAAGTTAAAAAGCGCTTCATCTGTTTCGTACTTTTTATTAATATTGTAGCACTTGGAACACTAATTCCGTTCCATATAATGTACTAAACATTTATGTACCTTCATATATTCCCCATTTAGAGCTTTATAAATAGCTTCACACGTTGTTGGAATTATTTTGGTTAGTATGCAATGTGATATTCGAGTGCTGAGCTACAAAATAGTGTAGCTCTCTCCTGTATCAAGAAATCGCAGCGTCATAGTTTGCCTGTCTTCTGCACAAATAGCATTTCTCAAGAGAGTATTCTGTTTTGTAATATGAGAAGCCACTTTGCTAAACAAATACTGAAGTAGACTTTCATCCATTCCTAAGTCGGGTGGTTGGTTGAACTGGGTAGTTTGCATATTAAGACTTGACTTCCTCAATTTGCAGCTCTCCTAACTAATTTTGCTGAATGCTTTAAGTATCTCGACGTAATACCTATGGCTTCACCCAAGTATGTTTCCTTTCATTCCACCGCTTTTCTTCAAAATACAC
Organism: Schistocerca americana; assembly: GCF_021461395.2. Classification (NCBI taxonomy): domain Eukaryota; kingdom Metazoa; phylum Arthropoda; class Insecta; order Orthoptera; family Acrididae; genus Schistocerca; species Schistocerca americana. The sequence goes on along the minus strand of NC_060130.1, from coordinate 705,800,537 downwards.
ACAAAACGCAGTTGTGGTACTAGCAAACTGAAGCTCTTAATAACAAGCTGTTGTCCATCATCTTGAAATTTGACGAAAAATATGATGACAGTGTAATACCCCTATTTAGCGCCACGTCAAAGAGATTTGACGAATATTTCGTCATATTCCTTTGTCACAGAAATATGATAGTGTAATACCGGCCTTACCTGTGGCTCCGTCGCGAGGTAGTAAACTTAAATTGGTACCTCGCTTTTCGGTGACACCACACCCACATCATAGATTCCCATCGCTAGGCGCACCCCATCTATGACTTAGTGTCGATACTGGCCTTTTCATGAGCCACCTTAACTGATGATAAAGATCGATTTTTTCAGTGTATTGACATCGTTTCTGTGTGTGAAAGCTGTAATTTTTAAATTTGATGATGGCCTCAAAGAATAAACCGTTTATCAGTTTTATTAAAATAGCATTTGACCAGAACACTGCCTTCTATAATCGAATCAAATAAACCATATTCAGCAAATTCTTTGATTTTTTGCGACGGTACATAATCGTTGCATCTACTGTAGGTGCTCTTCCTAACAGCATTCCATACGAGCAAATTAAATGCAGTAATGTTACGTTGAGAGCGTTTTGAGAACGGTAGCTAAATCCTCAGACAAAAGTAGTCATCAAAGATACATGAAATCTAAGTCCAATTCGTGATCATAACACACAAAATATTATTCACTCCAAAATAGTTCAGAGTTCAACATGATGTTCACAGATTCACACACACAATAAAAAGAATCGTAACTCATGTTTATCTATCAAAAACGGTTCAAATGGCTCTGAGCACTATGGGACTTAACTTCTGAGGTCATCTGTCGCTTAGCACTTAGAACTACTCAAACCTAACTAACCTAAGGACATCACACACATCCATGCCCGAAGCGACCGTAGCGGTCGCGCGGTTTCACACTGTAGTACCCACAACCGCTTGGCCACTCCGGCCGGCTTCTATCTATCCTCAGTTCTCTAATACATGCGGAAAAAGTTAGAGCCCTACCCAGGAGAACATTCAGACCTCTCGGAATGTAAACACTTTTCAGTAGTTAAAGAATGGTGGTGGCTGTTCGCCATCCAAAATCAATCACCCACTCGATTAAAAACCACAAGATACCACAGGCAGGTCTGCTTTCTTCCAGAATAAACACCCAAATGCCCCTTCAAGAGCTAACCGAAAAGCAGTCTCAGTAGACAAAATCTCATAGCAACTGTTCACTGTCCAGAATCTATCACCTACACATTCAAATAAAGCACGTTACCAGAGGTAGGTCTGTGTTCTTACAGCAGACACGTAAAAGCGTCCAGAACTGCTCCCTTGAGCTCTTCATTCGAAAAGTCCCAGTCTCCACTTGACTCCGGTAGTGTTCTGCTACTGTCTGCTTTTCCGTTGGCTGAAGGCAATGCCCACAAAAATATACTGTTCTTAAGTTCTAGAGACTTGATATGACCCAACTTGATCATTTCCTAGACTAAATTAAGGTATTAAAATAGTATTTAAATAAATAAATGTCACTAATTTTCAGTAAAACTCAGATCATTTACAACAAATATAAGTAACAGATCGTTCATATACAAATAAGCCAGCATTCTTGTGCTAAGTGTGTTCATGATAAATGACAACTCACTGTTATTAAAAACTGTTTAAACGCTTACTTAGGTCTGCTTACCAGAAGTGTCTTATCTCCCTTTTACAAAGGTGATGTTAGCTAAAATATGCAGTTTACCACTTGTTAACTTATCAGGGTTTTTTAATAGCACTTACAAATCATATAAATAGAGTTACTGACATAATAGTAAACTGTGCCTTAAATGACTACACAAGTATGACAGTATATGAGGTAATTATGCTGTATTCATCGTCCGTATAATTGTGGAGAATACGATGTTCTGACCACCATTCGCGTAGTAAAAACGAAAAAAAGACATCGTAAGTCAATAAATAAAATGGCTACAGATATATAGCTTTCAGAGATGATAGCTGCAGTGCAATGCTATCACCTGAGGTATCGTATGTTGAAACTGCATGAAGTGTTTAACAGTTGTTAATTCAGCGGTTCATTATGAAAATGTTAATTCGCTATGAAATATTAACGTCTTTAGGTTTAAAGACATAGAAATAATGTTGTATAATTGGATGTGCCTCATTTTTGTAAATGTATTCAAATTTGCTTTAATACTTGACTGTAAATTATTATAGATTCTCAAAGAGCTTGTCACACCCTCCAGGTATTTTTGGTGGATCTACAGGAGAAAGACCATGCTAGCAACAGCCATCCAAAATTACACCTTGGGATTTATCCATTTCCGTCGATGCGCTCCTTATCTGTGCACCTGAGCTCTTCTGGAGCCAAGCAAGCAAATTCAGCTCTCCTCAATACCTAACATATGTGGGCGAATAACTTGCATACGAACCCGCCACGTTACTCTGTTTACGCCTCCATTCCCTCTCCTGACTTTCGACTTACCCGAGCTCAAACTGGTAGCACTAAGTGTCTAAGGCTGGCTTCCTCTGGTGTAGTGATAACGAATTACGTACATAAATGCTCTTCGAGAATCAGTGTCAGCGAAAAAAAAAATGGTTCAAATGGCTCTGAGCACTATGGGACTTAACATCTGAGGTCATCAGTCCCCTAGAATTTAGAACTACTTAAACCTAACCAACCTAAGGACACCACACACATTCATGCCCGAGGAAGGATTCAAACCTGCGACCGTAGCGAGTCTGTAAGTGAAAGCCGCTTCGAAATCCCTGTAGTAGTTCCACCAATTAGGCCTCACATACAGACAAAGAAGAGGCGGGGGCTTTAAGTGGATATAGATTCCAGCGATCATGAATGTAACTCCAAGCTACATGGAGCTGAAACACTGCTGGCAGTACATTTAGACATCACATATACAAACACACAAAAAAAGCTTTGCATCACCTCGGTTCCGAGAGTTCCTAAACCTGTACAGCAAACTGGAATACAGATCAACATAAACATCATTTGCACCCTTTTTACTGCACATGAAAACCACACATCGCATGTTGTACCACCATACAGCGAGATCTTCAGAGGTGGTGGTCCAGATTGCTGTACATACCGCTGGCTCTAATACCTAGTAGAACGTCCTCTTGCATTGAAGCATGCCATTATTTGTCGTGCCACATTATCCGCAGGTTCATCAAGGCACTGTTAGTCCAGATTGTTCCACTGCTCAACGGCGATTCGGCGTAGATCCCTCAGAGTGGTTGGTGCGTCACGTCGTCCATAAACAGCCCTTTTCAATCTGTTTCAGGCATGTTCAATAGGGTTCATGTCTGGAGAACATGCTGGCCACTCTAGTCGTGCGATGCCGTTATCCTGAAGGAATTCAATCACAAGATGTGCACGATGGGGTACGGATTGTCGTCCATGAAGACAAATGCCTCGTCTGTCTGCTGCTGATATGGTTGCAATATCGGTCGTAGGATGGCATTCACGTATCGTACAGCCGTTACGGCGCCTTCCATGACCACCAGCGGCGTACCTCAGCCCCACATTATGCCACCCCAAAACAGCAGAGAATTTCCACCATACGGCACTCGCTGGACAGTGTGTCCAAGGCGTTCAGACTGATCGGGTTGCCACCAAACATGTCCTACGATTGTTTGGTTGAGGGCATGTCCGACACTCATCGGTGAAGAGAACGTAATGCCAATCCTGAGCGGTCCATTCGGCATGTTGTTGGGGTGGTCTGTACCGCGCTGAATGGTGTTCTGTTTGTGAAGGTGGACCTCGCCATGGACTTCGGCAGTACAATTGCGTATCATGCAACCTATTACGCACAGTTTCAGTTTCAGTCGAAACACGATGTCCTGTGGCTGCAGGAAAAGCATTGTTCAACATGGTGGCATTGGTGGTGGTGGTGGGTAGTGTTTAACGTCCCGTCGACAACGAGGTCATTAGAGACTGAGCGCAAGCTCGGGTTAGGGAAGGATTGGGAAGGAAATCGGCCGTGCCCTTTCAAAGGAACCATCCCGGCATTTGCCGGAAACGATTTAGGGAAATCACGGAAAACCTAAATCAGAATGGCCGGAGACGGGATTGAACCGTCGTCCTCCCGAATGCGAGTCCAGTGTGCTAACCACTGCGCCACCTCGCTCGGTGGTGGCATTGCTGTCAGGGTTCCTCCGAGGCATAATCCTTAGGTAGCGGTCATCCACCGCAGTAGTAGCCCTTGGGCGGCCTGAGCGAGGCATGTTATCGACAGTTCCTGTGTCTGTGTGTTTCCTTTATGTCCTAACAACTTCGCTTTGGTTCACTCCGAGATGCCAGGACACTTCCCTTGTTGAGAGCCCTTTGTGGCACAAAGTAACAATGCGGACGCGTTCGAACCGCGGTATTGACCGCCTAGGCACTGTTTAACTACAGACAACACGAGCCGTGTACCTCCTTCCTGGTGGAATGACTGGAACTGATCGGCTGTCGGACCCCCTCCGTCTAATAGGTGCTGCTCATGCATGGTTGTTTACATCTTTGGGCGGGTTTAGTGACATCTCTGAACAGTCAAAGCGACTATGCCTGTGATACAATACCCACAGTCAATGTCTGTCTTCAGGAGCTCTGGGAACCGATGTGATGCAATTTTTTTTTTTTTGTGTGTGTGCATTTCCACGTTTGTTTTCACATCTAAAATTTTTATAGGTGATAAAGAGGCAAATATTATTCATTTTTCTGCTAAGTAAAAAAAAATTGGTAGCGTATACCTCCCTCCTTAAATAACAAATTTGGTATATGCTGCCATGTTTTTGACTTACCAGAAGAATGAATAATATAACTGTATATAACGTAATCACCATTAAAAATTTTAGATTTGCAAACAAACGTGGAAATGTATGTGAGGACGCAATGTAATGCCACCAGCTTTTCAGCTTCATATATCTCGGACTTATATTCATGATCTTTTGAATGTATACCCCTTTAAACCCCATCTCGTTTTTCTTTCTGTATGTCACGACTAATATCAGGAAATACTTTAGGGATTTTGATACGATTTCACTAATTTACTGATTCACGGGGAACATTTATGTACGCGATTTATTATCACTTCACCAGAGAAATCCGCCCGTAGATCCTTAGTGCTACTAGTCTGAAGTCGGGGTGGGTCGCAAGTTAAGAGAGGAAGTGGGTCTGTCGCCATGGTGAATGAAATACCTCGGTGTCTCAGGTGACTTGATTCCGTGGCACTTGGCGCTGCCGATAGCTCGACCACATTTCATCGCGCCGAAGTCATAAGTGCCCGTCACATGAAGTACCCCGTACATGACTCCGTGCCGATACTTGGCTTTCTACGAGCCATCTAGATGCGGAGATCTTCGTGGGCAAAAACGTGCTGTTAGGGATTGCTCTCCTCTATAGCATATTGTAAAAGTGGATATACGGGCATCACTGAAGGAAATAAATCGCCAGAGCCTCGCCTGCAATCTATACATTAAGTAAGGCAATTCGCTACTCAAATGTAAAAGCTCCCCGCGAACACAAGTCTGATTTCCTAAAACCAATAGTGTCTTACACATCTTGCACGCCACTGGGCGAGTTGTGCTCACCTCGAACGTAGCTCCGACCCGTCTCCGTTAGTTATGGAGTGATTCTGAATGATGGACGACTCTACAATGATTTGCAGTAAATTACATTTTTTTACATTTAGAGCTATCTGCCGTTATCACACGAACTAGGAATTTCGTTTAAGTCACCCTGTATCCTCCTACAGTTACTCGACCACGGCAACTTCCCGATGCACCACATCATCAGCAGACAACAGCATGATCCTAGGTGTAGTATTAATCAAATCAATTATGATTAAACAGGAAATCTACAAATAATTTCACTTTTACAGTGGGAAATGAAATGCATGTAAGGATAGGAGACCATCAGGCTGGTTCCCATTTTTATCAAAACTTATCGGAGCATCGGAGAACGAATCGCGACTATTCCGCTGAAGATCAGGCTGCCGTTTTAGAATTATGCCATACGACCACTAAAACACCGTCTGTTTAGAAACACCCATTACTACCAACTTCCAATTTTTCGCTTCACACGACACGTGAATTTATACACCCAAGTCAGTGCACAACTCACCACTGCAAGTAAACACAAATCAGCCATTTGACACGCCTTTAGCTTGATGAATGTCTTTCTACCATCCTGGGAATCAAAAATGTAAAACTGTGCACTACACAAAGCGAAAACAAAGTGGTATCGTTTGACTACACCATCAATGACACATTTGGAGTCGGTCAACTCATATAAGTACCCGCATGTAACAATTTGTAGAGCTATGAAATGTAACAAAGACATAGGCTCAGTCGCAGGTAAAGCAAGTGGCAGATTTAACTTCATTAGTAGAGCACTAGGGAAATGCAGTGAGTCTATAAAGGTCATTCTTGACAATCACTCGTTTCACCCGTCTTAAATATTGCTAAAGTAGGTGGAATCCGTACCAAATAGGAGTAACAGGGGATACTGAAGTTATACAGGGAAGGGAAGAACGAATGGCCACAGGTTTGTCTGACACGTGGGACAGTATCACAGAGACGCAGAACAAAATGAACGGTCGGACATTTCGAGATAAGCGTAAAGTATTCCGAGAAAGAGCACTTACAAAGTTTCACTAAGCAGCTTTAAATGAAGACGCTTAGGAATATACTACAACCCTCTACGTATCGATCCAGATTACTTACAGTGAATACAGAGGCATTTAAAGAATCATTCTTTCCATGCTTTCCATGGAACGAGAAGAGGCCATAATAAGTGGTGCAATGGGAAGTTCCTTTTGCCATGCACTTCTCATTGATTTGCAGGGGAGGAATACGGACAGAATGGACCAAATTGTGACCAACTAATGTATCACGAGTTGCAGATAATGCCTAATCCAGCTCTCACAGGAGAAGGGTCAATGATACACATCAACCTAGCTTTCAGAAACACTTCTGTGTCTCTGGAAAGCTGGATCATGAGGCATTCGGAGTTACTCTGGAGAAAGACATTGTCCAGGCGATGTATCTCATTTTTCTGTAGAACTCCATTTCGCATTACATCAATGACATAACGCCTTCCACCTCTCTATGAAATTCTTCTAATTGGTTCTCATTAACCGTGCAGTACATAGAGCGGTTTAGAGCGTTCATTAACTGCTGCCACGATCTCCACGTGCTCGCCATTATAATTTTGTCCTATTTAACCTTCGCTATCGGAAAGGTTAAGACGTACTTCGCAGTTAGTCTGTATTTGCACGTACACACAATCACCTGCTGGTCGCTGATAACATTCTTCCTTCGTAGTTGCCTGAGGACTATGGAATGGTTGCTTAAGCATTGTCGTGAATCGTATTTATAGTATGTTTCAGTCATTTCTGGACGCTGTCATGGTGTTCAAACACAGTGCGTTGACTGTACAACATTAATTTCGCCTCACTTAATCCTTGTGCTGGTTTTCTTTAGCGAACAGTACTGTCAATCAGGTGAAACTAACTCGGGAAGAGGTCTCTTAGAATACAAGACACAGGCCATTTCTCACTGAGCAGTATGTGAGAGGTCCAAAGAGCAGACTGGGGACGAATGACAAAGAACGACTCCATAGCTGTGAGGAAGAATCTCAACAGCTCAACCATGGGGGCGTGTTCTAGTGTAGCACGATGACATACCAGATGCACAATAATTTGCACGCATGAGAAATGATCGGTGAAGCTGTGTGATGAGGCTGATCGGAGCCGCGTGATAAAGTGGCTGACAGTGGAAACATACAAGGATAATGACAATACGATTAACTTACATTGTGGTATGGCTGTTCAGAAAATGGTGATGAGGTGAAGATTCATGGAGTAGTCAGATTAGCACAGCCATGTTAGGATCCCTAAAACGTCTCTTTCCTCAGCACAAGCACAAAGGCTTTCCTGCGATAAAGTATTCCGTTCCTTCATCTTAGTCTTGCGTGTGCCGCAAAAACTGAAGGGGTCGGAAGAAGGAAATGCTAACTCACAAGGGGGTATTTTGAGGTGATGAATGTTTTAAGTTTCATTAAATTTAACATCAAGGACACACATGCAATACCACGAAGCAATTTCTGCAGCAGAGTCTCTTTTATTGTGGTACATATGAAACTACTTTTTATCAGAAAATGGCGCTTTCGAAACCACAACATATTATGTGGTCAGAACATTTCTTACTTAACTGAGAGTTAGCACCTTTTTCCGCAGAGCCCTGAAATTTTATCAGTGAGGGTCCCATTTCCCATGTGTCTCCGCCAGGGTGAGGATCCATTGATGTTTAGTAGTCTAACTTAGTGGTTACCTCATGCAGAATTAACAATCAATGCTATCAGAAGTGGTGTCATTAGACCCGTCTAACAGAATTAGATCTAAGTGGGTCGAAGCTCTACGACATGTTTTGTGTTTGTCACTTCGGTCTTTGTGAATTTTTGGAGGAGACGTGTAACATTCGTGACTCTGGCAAGGCTTACCTGCTTCCCTGATAGTTACGGAGTAGAAATCTCTGTATGTTGATATCTGCGGCCTATTGTTCTGTCACGGGGAAGCAGAAATATTGAGGCAAGTGCAAGTTTATAGTTTCTCTTGAAATTGGAGTGTTAGTGCTGGCGCATTGTACATGCACTTATTCTGAGGTGTCTGCATTGCAGTCTGGCTTCTCGCAATAAAAGCAAACTAAAAAGCGAATGAAGAAAGTTTCATAGCTGTCTAGATATTTTACTTTACCACAGGTAATATGCTTTGTTGTTTTCAGCTCCGGTGTCATCCTCTGTTCTAGGTATACTGTACTCTACAGAGGCTAGTCCCCAGAGCAATTACCACAACTCAGAGAATGCAAAGAAATGACTCAACTGTGGACCATTTCGCCCTTTAACCACAAATGGTCACCCTCTTAATCAGCAGAGAGGTGTGGCCAAAATATATTTCAAGTAGCGCTTCAGAATGTGTGTGCAATGTCTCACTTCATTGATAATATATTCTGCCCTTAACTGCAATGGTATTACTGGTTCATTAAATGTATCAATAACTGCTGCTGTTCATATTCATTCACTATGTGTTGTATTCATTATGTTTTACCCATCAATTATCTTCTTTTGCCCACCTGTCTTTCGCCCGCATCTCGTGGTCGTGCGGTAGCGTTCTCGCTTCCCACGCCCGGGTTCCCGGGTTCGATTCCCGGCGGGGTCAGGGATTTTCTCTGCCTCGTGATGGCTGGGTGTTGTGTGCTGTCCTTAGGTTAGTTAGGTTTAAGTAGTTCTAAGTTCTAGGGGACTGATGACCATAGATGCTAAGTCCGATAGTGCTCAGAGCCATTTGAACCACCTGCCTTTCAACTTCTCCTTTGGAATGTCCATTATATCTCTCCACGACCAAACCTAACTATATTTCAGGGTGTTGTGTATGTCTTTTTCAGTGTGTCTTGTCGGTAGGTTAATGTTTCCACGACCAACGTTCTACTTTTCTAAGGCTGTACCGACTTTAAAGTGACAACAATGCTCTCTAGATCCTTTTATGACGTAAAAAATTGAAACTTTTCAAGGCTTCCCTCTTTTATTAAGATAACAAATACATGGTGAAAAAAGCCTATATTGTGTCACACTATAGTACTGTTTCTCAATTTGTGAGCTGATCCGCTACTGTCAAAACGGCGAGATGCCTCAACATCTTTGTCAGTACACTGGGGCTTGAAATGATGGCTTATTATGAATCGGCTTTGAAGGACCAGACAGGATGTGCTTGCTTTTCCTTCTCATAAACCTCAATGTCCTCGGCTTTTACTGAATCCGTACATGATCTGGAAGAACTCGGCAGCACTAACTCTGTCGGAATGGGGAATTATTTCAAGTGAAAACCAATTAATGTCGTGGTTGATTTGTCGGGGTACATAGCCCACCAGGATGACATTACTGTTAAACACGTTGCCTACACACGAGACCGCAGGGGCCACGAGAACGCGCGGAAAACAAGGGGTATGATACAACACTAACAAGCTATATTTTGAAGAACTCCAGACGCCACCGCTATAGCTCAAAGCACTCGCTACACCGACAAACGGCAGCGACATCGCTCCTGGGAGGCGCAGCTAGTGTGAACCTATTCACCTCCGCTACGTCACGTTGTCACAAATAGTTTGTGAGCGGTTCATCCGTCCACCGGTACTTAAACCATCACCCGGCTCACATTCAGCAGTTACAGCCTGCCAGCCAGCCAGCCAACCTGCGATTGCATCCATGTGGAATTCCTAGAGTCGCCAGCAGTCATCGTCCTTGCTACACAGGGACTTGGTCTGCAAAAGGTGAGACCTCCATGGGCTTGGTGCGCTTGTGTTTACAGAATGTCGTCTCACCGAGTGGTCCTTAAGACCGGTGGCCAGCCCAGTTACTGATCGCACTGATGTTGACCCCTCACCTGTTGTCGAGTGGGAGTTCGCCGCAGGGCATGGCAAGCGGTGAAAGACTTCCTAGGGGGTCACACGTAAGGCCTCCACGGCTAGTCTGACAAACAGGTTCCACGTGCTGTTTGTGGCTGACACTGTCGCTCAGCCAGATGCAATCGCCTGTCCTATTTCAAAGGAAACCTCTCAGCCAGCACGACCAAGGCAATCAAAGAGAGTGGAATTATTGATCTTTGGGAGCTCCAACGTTAGGTACGTTATGTGGCCCCTTAGGGTCATAGCTGCCAAGAAAAGGAAGAAAGCCAATGTGAACTCCGTGTGCGTACCAGGTGGAGTCATTCCAGACATGGAACAGGTCCTACCGGATGCCATGAGGAGCACTGGGTGCAGCCAACTGCAGTTCGTGGCTCACGTTGGTATCACTGATGTATGTCAGTTTGGATCGCAAGGGATTCTCTCTGGTTTCGAGCGGCTAACATAAGTGGCAAAGGCTGCCAATATTGATTGCCAGATGAAACCAAAGGTGGTCATTTGCAGCATAGTCGACAGGATCGATTGCGGAACTCTGGTACACAGTCGAGTGGAGGGTCTGAATCAGAGGCTCAGACGGTTCTGCGACCATGTAGGCTGCAAATTCCTCGACTTGCGCCATCGGGTGGTAGGATTTCGTGTTCCGCTGAATGGGTCAGGAGTCCATTACACGTAGGAGGCGCCTACAAGGGGGGCACGGGCTATGTGGCGTGGACTGGGCAGATTTTAGGTTAGAGGATCTCGCGAAAACACAAATAGGGCTCCAGCCACGAAGGGTGCAGGCCGAACACAGGAAGAACGTGGATACAGGAACCATCGGTATAACCGTTGCAAATTGTCCTAGCAGTGTTGGGAAAGTACCGGAGCTTTAAGTGTTACTAGAAAGCACTGATGCTCAAGTCGTTATAGGCACTGAAAGCTGGCTAGAGCCGGAGAGAGGTTCAGCCGAAATTTTTGCGAAGAACGTAACGGTGTTCCGAAAGGATAGGCTAAACACAGTTAGCGGTGGCGTGTTTGTTGCTGTTGGAAGTAGTTTAACTTGTGGCGAAATTTAAGTACATACTTTCTGTGAGTTAGTATGGGCAGAAGTCATTCTTGTCAACCGGAATAAAATAATAATTGGAGCCATTTACTGATCTCCCAATTCAGACGTTATAATTTCTGAAAGATTCAAAGAAAACTTGAGTTTGATTTCAAACATGTACCCGACTCACACAATTATAGTTGGTGGTGACTTTAATTTACCCCTCAACATTTTTGCGAAAATACATGTTTAATTCCGCAGAGACGCATAAAACATAATCTAAACTTACCCTAAACGCATTCTCTGAAAATTATTTCGAGCGGTTGGTTCATGAGCTCATGCGAAAAGTAAACTGTTGCGAAAACACACTTACCCTCTTAGCAACAAATAATCCTGTGTTAATGCCGAGCATCAGAACCGGTTCAGGGATTAGTGAACACAAGCCTGTCGTACAGAGACTGACTATTTTAACCCCCAAATCCTCCAAAAATAAGCGAAAAGTACACCTATTCAAAAAAGCAGATAACAATTCACTTGACGCCTTCCTGATAGACAATCTCTACTCCTTCCGAATTAATAATGTAAGTGTAGACCAGATGTGGCTGGAATTCAAATAAATTGAATCTGTAGAAATTGAATGATTTATTCCCAATAAATTAACAAACGACGGAGCTGATCCCCAACTGTACACAAAACTTATCAGAACACTGTTGCAGAAATTACGAAAAAACATGCCAAATTTAAACGGTCTCAAAGTCTCTAAGACATACGATATTACAGAATCTCTAAATTTAGTGCGAGCTTCATTTCGAGATGCTTATAACAGTTTCCCCAACGAAACTGTCTCGTAACCTGGAAGAAAATCCAAAGAGATTCTGGTCGTATGTGAAGTATGCTAGCGGCAAGAAACAATCAATGCCATCTCTGCGTGATAGCAATGGAGATATTATCGAAGACAGTGCTGCCAAAGAAGAGTTACTGAACACAGCCTTCCGAAATTCCTTCATCAAAGAAGACAAATTAAACATTCCAGAATTCGAATCAAGAACCGATGACAATATGAGTAACGTAGAACTGGATACTCACGGAGTGGTGAAGTAATTTAAATCACTCAACAAAAGCAAGTCTTCCCGTCCAGATTACACACCAGTTAGGTTCCCCTTTCAGAGTATGCTGATACAGCTCCATACTAAACTATCATATACAACAGTTCGCTCGACGAAAGATCCGTACCCAAAGACTGGAAAGTTGCACAGGTCACACCAATATTTAAGAAAGGTAGTAGGGGTAATCCACTAAATTACTGTCCCATATCAATAGCGTCGATATGCGGCAGGATTTTGGAACGCATATTGTGTTCGAACATTATGAATTATCTCGAAGTAAATGGTCATTGACACATTGTCAACACGGATTTAGAAAACACCGTTCTTGTGGAACACAACTAGCTATTTACCCGCACGTTGTGTTGAGTGTTACTGAAAAGGGATATCAAACTGATTCCGTATTTCTGGATTTCCAGAAGGCCATAGACACTATACCACATAAGCGGCTTGTAGTAAAACTGCGTTCTTTTGAAATATCGTCGCAGTTACGTGACTGGATTCGTGATTTCCTGTCAGAGACGTCACAGTTCGTAGAATTGACGGAAAGTCATCGAGTAAAACAGAAGTGATTCCTGGCGTTCACCAAGGTAGTGTTATAGTCCCTTTGCTGTTCTTTATCTACATAAACGTTTTGGGAGGCAATCTGAGCAGAAGTTTCAGGTTTTTTGGAGATAACGCTGCCTTTTATTGACTAGTAAAGGCATCAGAAGATCAAAAAAATCGCAAAATGATTTAGAAGAAGTATTTTTATGGTGCTAAAGGTGCCAATTGACCCTAAATAACGAAAAGTGTGAGGTTATCCACATGAGTGCTAAAAGGAATCCGTTAAACCTCGCTTACACAATAAATCAGTCATATCTAAAGGCCGTAAATTCAACTAAATAATTATGAATTACAGTTAGGAACACCTTACATCGGAAGCAACACATAGAAAATGTGGGGAAGGGTAACGAAAGACTGCGTTTTATTGGCAGGACACTTAGAAAATGTAACAGACCTACTAAAGAGACTGTCTACGCTTGTCCGTCCTCTTTTAGAATACAGGATTGACGGAGTACATAGAAGAAGTTCAAAGAAGGGCAGCACGTTTTGTATTATCACGAAATATGGGTGAGAGCGTCACTGAAACGATACAGGATTCGGGCTTGACATAATTAAAAGAAAGGCGTTTTTCGTTTCGGAGGAATGTTCTCACGAAATTTCAACCACTAACTTTCTCTTCAGATGGAATTTTGTTTTTTTTTTTCACGCCGACCGGCATAGGGAGAAACGACCACCACGATAAAATAAGGTAAATCAAAGCTCCCACAGAAGGATATAAGTTGTCGTTCATTCCGCGTGCTATACGAGGTTGGAATCATAGATAATTGTGAAGGTGGTTCGATGAACCCTCTGCCAGGCACTTAAATGTAATTTGCGGAGTATCCATATAGATCTAGATGTAGACTTTGAGTGTATCAAATGGTTTGTGACAGACGTTCTAGGAAAACAGTTACACTTGACTATCAGAAGTGTTTGGTAATGAAACATTGTTAGTGTCTTGTGAATCTGTGCTCCAAGACAAAGTAGAATGACTTTATGTTACAATTTTATGACTAATTAACCTGTTGTTTACTGTCTACCTGGGCATCATTTTCTTGCTCGTCAAACCAGGTGCCGTTTACTTCAGTGTGGTTAAATGGATTTTCTATCTTGTTCACAGTATGAGCTTCTTTATTGCCTTAGCGCCTCCATTGGCATTCCACATTTTCCCTCAGCTAGTTATACTAATTAACTAGGACTCATTTGCAAGTCAAATGGTAGATGCACAATATGCTGAAAATAAATTAAACATTGAATAATAGGGTCGCTTCTAGATTTTACTACCCATAAAATAAAGAAGTTAGTTCTACCGCTTTTCATGTCCACCCCAGAGCAGTTACTGAGCTCACCGAACTATATACTACCAACTGGCGGAACTAACAAGTTACGTTGACACTTCCGTAAAGTGAGGCGCCATAAACATTTAATTTAAATAAATGTATTACCAATATCTGACAAAATACACAGAAATAAAAAAACAGGTAAATAAAGAAATATAAAAGTGACTACACAGGTACTCCTAGAGAGTAATTCATGTGTGTTACCGCACTCCAATGGATCCTACATTCGGCCAATCCTGTGCAGCACTACGGGCACATCCGTTCTCTGTCAGATCGCAGACAAGACTGAGCTTCTGCCCTTCGACTTTAGTTGGCTGGCGTCCGCCTAGAATTTAATTCCAAGACTGCATTTAATTTGAGCCAATGGGCGTTCGTCAGATTCCTCTCCACAAGTCCGGCTACATTCCATTGTTGCAGCTACTGATGTACACTACTGGCCTTTAAAATTGCTACCCCAAGAAGAAGTGCAGATGATAAACGGGTATTCATTTGACAAATATACTAGAACTGACATGTGATTACATTTTCACGCAATTTGGGTGCATAGATCCTGAGAAATCAATACCCTGAACAACCACCTCTGGCCGTAATAACGGCCTTGATACGTCTGGGCATTGAGTCAAACACAGCTTGGATGGCGTGTACAGGTACATCTGCCCATGCAGCTTCAACACGATACCACAGTTCATCAAGAGTAGTGACTGGCGTATTGTGACGAGCCAGCTGCTTTGCCACCATTGACCAGACGATTTCAATTGGTGAGAAATCTGGAGAATGTGCTGGCCAGGGCAGCAGTCGATCATTTTCTGTATCCAGAAAGGCCCGTACAGCATCTGCAACATGCGGTCGTGCATTATTCTGCTGAAATGTAGGGTTTCGCAGGGATCGAATGAAGGTAAGAGCCACGGGTCATAACACATATGAAATGTAACGTCCACTGTTCAAACTGCCGTCAATGGGAACAAGAGGTGACCGAGACGTGTAATAAATGGCACCCCTGACCATCATGTCTGGTGATACGCCAGTATGGCGATGACGAATACACGCTTCCAATCTGCGTTCACCGCTATGTCGCCAAACACGGATGCGACCATCCTAATGCTGTAAACAGAACCTGGATTCATCCGAAAAAATGACGTTTTGCCATTCGTGCACCCAGGGTCGTCGTCGCGTACACCATCGCAGGCGCTCCTGTCTGTGATGCAGCGTCAAGGGTAACCGCAGCCATTGCCTCCGATCTCATAGTCCATGCTGCTGCAAACATCGTCGAACTGTTCGTGCAGATGGTTGTCGTCTTGCAGACGTGCCATCTGTTGACTCAGGGATCGAGACGTGGCTGCACTATCCGTTACAGCCTTGCGGATAAGATGCCTGTCATCTCGACTGCTAGTGATACGAGGCAATTGGGATCCAGCACGGCGTTCCGTATTACACTCCTGAACCCACCGATTCCATATTCTGCTAACAGTCATTGGATCTCAACCAACGCGAACAGCAGTGTCGCGATACGTTCAACCGCAATCGCGATAGACTACAATCCAACCTTTATCAAAGTCGGAAACGTGATGGTACGCATTGCTCCTCCTTACACGACGCATCACAACAACGTTTCACCAGGCAACGCTGGTTAACTGCTGTTTGTGTATGAGAAATCGGTTGGCAACTTTCCTCATATCTGCACGTTGTAGGTGTCGCCACCGGCGCCAGCCTTGTGTGAATGCTCTGAAATGCTAATCATTTGCATTTCATAGCATCTTCTTCCTGTCAAATTTCGCGTCTGTAGCACGTCATATTCATGGTGTAGCAATTTTAATTGCCAGTTTTGTATTATGTACCAAGTATACAATACAACTCTTCCTTCAAGAAGAAAAAAAATGTTTCAAATGGCTCTGAGCACTATGGGACTCAATTTCTGAGGTCATTAGTCCCCTAGAACTTAGAACTAGTTAAGCCTAACCAACCTAACGACATCACACACATCCATGCCCGAGGCAGGATTCGAACCTGCGACCTTAGTGGTCTCGCGATTCCAGACTGCAGCGCCTAGAATGGCTTCAAGAAGAGTCTTTGTTTCTGATAATTCTTATTACTTCAGGCCGCTCATTGTGCTAATAATTCACAATTTAGATTTCACTATTGTTGTGCTGTTCCCATACTCTCTGCTTACTCAACATCTCCCTCCTCTTGATGGCGCGGATAGTAATGCACGTTCTGTAATGACTATTCAAGAAAAAAATTAAAGAAAGGAAAATAGCGCTCTTAATTATTGGAATGTGATTACTGATAGGGTACAGTTTTCTCTGGTGGGACAGACGCGAGCAACCGTCTCCGACCCACAACGCCAGTCACTAGGGCCGCCTGAAATAATAAGTTTCTTGCAAACTGTTGTCATATAGTTATCTTACAGTGTTTACTAATTTGTTTTTAATTACTGCCTTTTCATTTATCACAGCAAATGCAGCTGTCTATTCATTCATGAAACTCTTATGTAATCTTGTTTCAGGCTAAGCATTAGTAGCACCGCCTGATACTGTCCGGATAAGTATCGAAGTCGAGGCCATATACGTAAATTAATGAAGTTCAAGACTGAGCGCAATATACACTAAGTTCTGATTGCGTGAATAATAACCTATGTCCAAATGTACGCAAAATAGTACAAATACGTACGCCTTTCTTAAGAGTAAACTGTATGAATAACTTGCCGCGCATAACGACGAAACTGCTGCTATCTTAGACTGCCTGCTATAGACTGCCCATAAGTATACGCCCCGCTAGCTTACATTACGGCGGATGGAGTGGATACTAGAGCTAACGACCATCAAAATCACACACATGAAAAAAAGTTTTGCATCATCCCGGTTCCCAGAACTCCTGAAGATAAACGTTGACTGTGGATATTGTATCACAGACATAGTCCCTTTGACTGTTCAGAGATGTCAGTAAACCCACCCAAAGATGTAAACTACTATGCTTGAGCACCGCTTATTAGACGGAGGGGGTCCGACAGCCTATCAGTTCCAGTCATTCCACCAAGAAGGAGGTGCACGGCTCTTGTTGTCTGTAGTTCAACCATGCCTTGACGGTCAATACCGCGGTTCGATTGCGTCCGCATTGTTATTTTGTGCCATTAAGGGCTCTCAACAAGGGAGGTGTTCTGGCGTCTCGGAGTGAACCAAGGCGATCTTGTTAGGACATAGAGGAGATACACAGAGACAGGAACTGTCGATGACATGCCACACTCGGGCCGCCCAATGGCTACTACTGCAGTGCATGACTGCTACCTACGGATTATGGTTCGGAGGAACCCTGACAACAACGCCACCATGTTGAATAATGCTTTTCGTGCAGGCACAGGACGTCGTGTTACGACTAAAACTGTGCGCAATAGGCTGCATGATACGCAACTTCACTCCCGACGTCCATGGCGAATGAAATGGGCACATGACCATCGGCAATGGACGTTGACGCAGTATCAGAGCATAACATGATGTGATGAGTCCCAGTACCTCCATCATGCTGATGGGAGGGCGCGAATCTGTAGTCATTCGGGGAAGAGCTCTTTCACACCTGTACTGCGGGAAGCAGACAAGCTGGCAGAGGCTCCATCATGCTCCGGGTAAAATTCACGTAGGAATCCTTCGGTTTATTGTAGATCGTTCAAGACACCATGGCGGCCAAGGGGTATCGTAGACTTGTGCAGACCACGTACACCTCTTCATGACTATGATGTTTCCTAACAGCAGCTGCATTTTTCAGCTAGATAATGAGCCATGTCACACGGCCAGGAGAGTGATGTAATGGTTCGAGGAACAAAGTGGTTGGTTGGTTGGTTGGTTGGTTGGTTGGTTTGTGGGATTAAAGGTCATCGGTCCCTTTTGCCAAACAAATTAAAACCGCCCAAAGAGAATAAAAAACGAACAGCAGGAAACACGTCAGACGACACAGGACGAGAAAGACTCCGACAGAGATCAGACAAAACAAATTAAAACACACAGAGGGTGACGGTGGTTGGCCGACCATAGAGAAAAGAAGAGGAAAAGCCAACCACCAAGAACACATTAAAAACTCAGTTTAAAATCAGAGGCTAAAAGCCAGAATCAACACTAAAAAACAAACACTCAGATTAAGCCATAAAAACCCCCAGACCGAATAAAACGCAAAACTAAGTCCACCATGGCAGAGTCATCTAGTAAAAGGGCAGGGAGCGCATCAGGCAGCGCAAATGTCTGCCTGAGCACAGTTAAAAGCGGACAAGTTAATAAAATGTGCACCACCGTCAAAACCGCCCCACAGCGACAGAGAGGCGGGTCTTCACGGCGCAATAAATAACTGTGAGACAGTCGGGTGTGGCCAATGCGGAGCCGACAAAGAACAACTGAATCTCTGCGAGCGGCTCGCATGGATGACTGCCACACACGCGTCGTCGCCTTGAGAGAACGGAGTTTGTTTGGCGTGGGCAGATTGCGCCATTCAGTGTCCCAAAGCGAGAGAACTGCGCGGCGGAAGACTGCCCGCAAATCAGTCTCCGGGAGGCCAACGTCCAGGGTGGGTTCACTGGTGGCCTGTTTGGCCAGGCGGTCAACACGTTCATTGCCCAGGATGCCGACGTGACCGGGGGTCCACACTAAGACCACAGAGCGGCCACAACGCGCAAGAGTATGCAGGGACTCATGGATAGCCATCACCAGACGAGAACGAGGAAAACACTGGTCGAGAGCTCGTAAACTGCTCAGGGAATCGCTACAGATAACGAAGGACTCACCTGAGCAGGAGCGGATGTACTCTAGGGCACGAAAGATGGCGACCAGCACAGCAATGTAAACACTGCAGCCATCCGGCAAGGAACGTTGTTCAAAATGGTCCCCTAGAGTTAGCACATACCCGACACGACCAGCAACCATCGAACCGTCAGTGTAGACAATTCCAGAGCCCTGATACGTGGCCAGGTTGGAATAAAAGCGGCGGCGGAAGGCTTCAGGAGGGACTGAGTCCTTCGAGCCCTGTGCCAAGTCGAACCGAAGGCAAGGGCGACGAGCACACCACGGGGGTGTACGCAGAGGTGCCCGGAAAGGCGGTGGAACAGGGAAAAACCCAAGTCTGGAGAGAAGCTCCTTGACGCGTACGGCGATCGGACAACCCGACCGGGGCCGACGGACTGGCAGATGGACGACTGACTGCGGCAACAGGACACGGTAATTTGGATGCCCGGGCAAGCTAAAAACATGGGCAGCATAAGCAGCCAGTAATTGTTGGCGTCGTAACCGCAGTGGAGGGACACCTGCCTCCACTAGTATGCTGTCCACAGGGCTGGTGCGGAAAGCACCAGTGGCAAGGCGTATCCCGCTGTGGAGAATGGGGTCCAGCACCCGCAACGCAGATGGGGATGCTGATCCACAAGCCAGGCTCCCAAAATCTAGACGGGACTGGATTAACGCCTGGTAGAGCCGCAACAAGGTAGATCGGTCGGCGCCCCAGCGGGTGTGGCTCAAGCATCTCAGAGCGTTTAGATGTCGCCAACACGCCTGTTTAAGCTGCCGGGTATGAGGCAGCCAAGTCAACCGGGCATCGAAAACCACCCCTAAAGACCTGTGTGATTCCACCACTGAAAGAGGTTCGCCGGCAAGATAAAGCCGCGGCTCCGGGTGGACAGTACGTCGCCGGCAGAAATGCATAACGCAGGTCTTGGCTGCCGAAAACTGGAACCCATGAGCTACAGCCCAAGACTGTGCCTTGCGGATAGCGCCCTGTAGCTGACTTTCAACAGCTGCAATGCCAGTAGAGCTGTAGTAAAGGCAGAAGTCGTCAGCATACAGGGAAGCGGAGACAGAAGTTCCCACGGCCGCAGAGAGCCCGTTAATGGCTATTAAAAACAGGCAGACACTTAAAACAGAACCCTGTGGCACACCGGTCTCCTGGACGTGGGAGGAACTAGATGAGGCAGCGACTTGCAAGCGGAAGGTACGATACGTCAGAAAATTTCTGATAAAGATCGGCAGAGGGCCCCGAAGACCCCATCCATGAAGCGTGGAAAGGATGTGATGACGCCATGTCGTATCGTACGCCTTCTGCATGTCGAAAAAGACAGCGACCAGGTGCTGACGGCGGGCAAAGGCAGTACGGATGGCCGACTCCAGGCTCACCAGATTGTCGGCGGCAGAGCTGCCTTTACGGAACCCACCCTGAGACGGAGCCAGAAGGCCCCGGGACTCCAGTACCCAATTCAAGCGCTGGCTCACCATTCGTTCGAGAAGCTTGCAAATAACGTTGATGAGGCTAATGGGGCGGTAGCTGTCCACCTCCAAAGGGCTCTTGCCCGGTTTCAAAACGGGGATGACAATGCTCTCCCGACATTGCGACGGAAACTCACCCTCGACCCAGAGACGGTTGTACAGGGCAAGGAGGCGTCGCTTGCAGTCCACTGAAAGGTGTTTCAGCATCTGACTGGGGGTAATTCGCAGAAGCGGAACTCATAGCAAAATGCTCTGCTAAGCGGTTTGCAATGACGCCGGAGTCGGTACAAACTGCTCCATTCAGTGAGAGCGCAGGGACGCCGACAGGGGTCCGATCGCCATAGAGGCGTCGGATCTTGGCCCAGACCTGCGATGGAGAGACATGGAGGCGAATGGTGGACACATACCGCTCCCAGCACTCCTGCTTGCTTTGGCGGATAAGGCGGCGGGCCCGCGCTCGCAGCCGTTTGAAGGTGATGAGGTGTTCAATGCAGGGATGTGGCTTGTGACGCTGTAGCGCCCGCCGGCGATCTTTAATCGCTGCAGCGATCTCAGGCCGAGACGACCCAGAGGAACGGGGAATGGCAGATTCGGCGGCAGTAACGATGCCGGTGGTGACCGATTGAACCACCGCATCAATGTCATCATTAGAGAGAGGCTCAATAGCGGCAGTGGAGGAGAACAAGCCCCAGTCAGCCTTATTCATAGCCGATCTGCTAGGGCGTCCAGAAGAGTGACGCTGTGGTAGCGACAGAAAGATCGGAAAGTGGTCACTACCACACAGGTCGTCATGCACACTCCATTGGACAGACGGTAAGAGGCTAGGGCTAAAGATTGAAAGGTCAATGGCGAAGTATGTGCCATGCGCCACACTGAAGTGTGTGAAGACACCATCATCTAAAACCGAGAGATCGAGCTGCGACAATAAATGCTCAACGGTGGCGCCTCGACCTGTTTCCACTGCCCCATCCCACACAGGGTTATGGGCGTTGAAGTCGCCCAATAGCAAGAAAGGTGGCGGCAATTGGGCTATCAGCGCAGCCAGGACATGCTGCGAGACATCACCATCCGGTGGAAGGTAAAGACTGCAGACGGTAGCAGCCTGTGGCGTCCACACCCGAACAGCGACAGCCTCTAAAGGTGTGTGGAGAGGGACAGACTCGCTGTGGAGAGAGTGAAGGACATAGAGGCAGACGCCACCAGACACCCTTTCATATGCTGCCCGGTTCTTATAATAACCCCGATAGCCACGGAGGGCGGGGGTTCGCATTGCTGGAAACCAAGTTTCCTGAAGAGCAATGCAGAAGAAAGGGTGAAGGCTGATAAGTTGGCGGAGTTCAGCTAGATGGTGGAAGAAACCGCTGCAGTTCCACTGCAGGATGGTATTGTCCATGGCGGAGAAAGGCGTGACGGGACTGGGAAGGCAGATTACGCCGCTGGGTCACCTGCTGCCTCCGATGGAGCACCCGTGCAAGTGCTATCCATTGCGTCTGAGGGACCGGCGAGATCGAGGTCCTAAGCGGACGCAAGGATCTCCACCTCATCGTCAGACGCAGAGCTTTTAGGTAGCGGTGGAGTAGGTGCCACCGCACTGGTCTTGGTCTTACGGGTCTTCAAAGTCGTTTTCTCTCGCTGTTCCTTTGGTTGCCGTTGTTGAGAGGGCTTATTGGAGTCAGTCTCCGGGACCGAAGAGGATCGCGAAGCCCGTCGACCAGCAACCTGTGGCGTCTGCAGCCACTGGTTGGTGTCAGCTGTGCCGCTGGTAGGAACCTGGGAAGGGAGTGACCCAAGGGATCCCTTCCGAGCGAGAGAAGCCGAAAAGACTTACGCTTCTTCAGCTTAGAAGTGGGGACTGGCGTCCCCAGCGGTTTAGAGGGTGCTGCTCCCGAGGTAGATGGTGTGGGAGCAACAGCGAGAGAAGGGGCCCCCATCGTCAAGGGGGCAGGTGAGGTCCTCTGACTCAGAGCTGACGGTATGACTTACAGCTGAAGGAGCTGGAGCAGGAGTGACAGTGGAGGCATAAGATGACATCATGCGCACGGGATGTTGCCGTTCAAATTTCCGCTTAGCCTCAGTGTAGGTCAGTCGGTCCAGGGTCTTATATTCCATGATCTTGCGCTCTTTCTGGAAGATTCTGCAGTCTGGCGAGCAAGGTGAATGGTGCTCCTCGCAGTTGACACAGATGGGAGGCGGGGCACATGGAGTATCGGGATGAGATGGGCGTCCACAATCTCGACATGTGAGGCTAGAAGTACAGCGAGAGGACATGTGACCGAACATCCAGCACTTAAAGCACCGCATCGGGGGAGGGATATAGGGTTTGACGTCACATCGGTAGACCATCACCTTGACCTTCTCTGGTAATGTATGGCCTTCGAAGGCCAAGATGAAGGCACCGGTAGCTACCTGATTGTCCCTCGGACCCCGATGAACGCGCCGGACGAAATGTACACCACGGCGCTCTAAATTGGCGCGCAGCTCGTCATCAGACTGCAAAAGTAGGTCCCGATGGAAAATAATACCCTGGACCATATTTAAACTCTTATGTGGGGTGATGGTAACGTTAACATCCCCCAACTTGTCACAAGCAAGTAACCTGCGTGACTGGGCAGAGGATGCCGTTTTTATTAAAACTGACCCAGAGCGCATTTTAGACAAGCCCTCCACCTCCCCAAACTTGTCCTCTAAATGCTCTACAAAGAACTGAGGCTTCACGGATAGAAACGAGTCACCATCAGCTCTGGTACAGACGAGATACCTGGGCGAATACACGTCACTGTCATTCATTGCCTTTCGTTCCTCCCATGGCGTGGCCAGGGAGGGGAACGATTTGGGGTCATAAACGTTAGCTTTAAAATGAGCCTTCGAACGCTTAGAGACTGCTGGTGGCTGGCCGCCAGCGAGAGATGATGTACCACGCTTCATTGCGGGTCATCCGCCCTGATGCCACCTACTCCGACCAAGGGCCCTCCCCACGGGCGCCACCCAGCCGCAGCAATAGCCACCTGGCAGGATGGCCATTGCCGGGAGTCCTGATGCCCCAGGGAGATGGGCATCTACTCCTTGGCATACGTGGGGAGTTAACGGCGCAGGCATCAGTAGAGCGATCCCTGTGTTGTCAGGGGGCTACACCCAACAGGGTACGTGGCGGCCCCACCACAACGGACTGGCTACCGTGCTGGATCTTAGGTGCAAAAATGTCCAAGGTCGTCGTCGCAGTTAAAAGCAACACTGCAGAGTGCAGCGTGGGAATCGCACCCAGGGACGGATCCTCGCCCAAGAGATGGAAAACGAGTGGGACACCATTGCAACGACGAAAAAGCCGGCTAAAGGTCTCAATGCACGACGGATACAGTGCACCATGTAAGGCGCCCTTCCCCAATTGGCTCGCTCTTCGGAATAATTTAGAAAGATGGAGGTCAAACCCGAGAGGGGACCATCACATAAGGCCGAAACATGTGAGACTCCTTTTAGTCGCTCCTTACGACAGGCAGGAATACCGCGGGCCTATTCTAACCCCCAAACCCGCAGGGGGGAGGGGGAACACAGTGGAGAGTTCTAATTGATGTGCTCTCCCCGACCCCCCTCCCCAACTCACCACATCTCAACCCAATCGAACTCATGTGGGATGTGATTGAACTTAGCGTCAGAGCCCTCCCCGGAATTTACGCGAATTAGGTGACGTATGCTCCGATGTGGTGCCAACTCCCTCCAACGACCTACCTAGGCCTCATTGCTTCCCTGCCACTACGCGTCGCTGCTGTTATCCGTGCCAAAGGTGGACATACCGGTCATTAGGTAGGTGGTCATAGTGTTCTGGCTGATCAGTGTAGTTACGTAGATGTCTTGAACACCAACTATTTTACAGTAAATAAACCTTTCAGAAATCTATAAAATCATTCGAAGTTATTAGGTTTATTCTGGCACAAGAAGACGACTTGTCTGGCCGTAGAGAAGACGTTTAAAACGCCAACACATATGCTTGAGGAATTAAAGATTTCCTAATAATTGTATTTATAGTGGGAGAGATCAACACCGCCGCAAGCCGGTCCCAAGCCCGGGCCCATCTAAAAACAAGAGGATGGGGAAGTGTGGAGGGGGAGGAGTAACAACCTCGTAAAAAAACCAGGGTCCGTCCGGCTCCAGATGGTAGCACCCTGTCATAGGGCCCCTGCCTAGGGTTACTAGGTGAAACCCAGCCAACGGTCTCAATGGCGGAAGAGGAACAATTTCCCAACGGCAGAGAGAGCGGAAGAGCTAACTCCAGGGCTTACTACCTTGGTTTTAATTTCGGATTCGGGGCAACCCGATCCCCCAATTTATTATCCAACAATTACTGCAAAGCATGATGGGAACGTCGTCAAAGATAGACACTACTCCAAGAGGTAGACCGAATGGCAAATCCTCCGTTGTTCGTAGAAACAATGCAAAGGGGTCAAAGGATTTTGGAGGACCCCAACCAACATGTATGCAGCCCTCAACACTGAAATTTAAGAAAGCAACTATGTTTGCAACCCTAAATGTAAACTCTCTAATTAAAGTAGGAAAATTGAAATTATTGATTGAAAAGCTGAACCAGAAAGAAATTTTAATATGTGCATTACAAGAAACAAGGTTTTTAGATGAAACTGCTTTAGATTTTGAAAACTATCGTTTATTTAAAGGAAAACCAGGTAAAATCTTAATGAAACAAATGCCATACCTGGGAACAGCATTTCTGGTACATCACTCAATTTTAGATTCAGTTACTAACTTCTACTCGAGTTCTGAGAGACTATCCATTCTTGAGATTAAATGTAAAAACAAAGGATACTCTATAATCAACTGTCATGCACCCATAAACCAGGACAACAAAAATAACCCGGAGAAAGTTGAAGAATTTTGGGAGATACTTGAAATGGAACTGGATAGATGCTCAAAGAAAAACATAAAAATGTTAGTAGGCGATTTTAACGCACAAATAGGAAGGGAGAAAAAATACCATGGAACAGTAGGCCTCTTCCCAGGTCACAAAAGAACTTCAAAAAATGGAGAAAGGCTTATAGAGGTATGTAGGCATTTCAACTTGAAAATAATGACAACACATTTCAAAAAGCTGAGCCGAAAAACTAAAACATGGAGATCACCAAATCCACTTCTCGGAGAATTCCAAATTGACCATGTGGCTATCTCACTTCATTGTCAAGAAGAAATTCAAAACACTAAAGTGCTGAAAAGCCTTGATGTTGATTCAGACCACTATTTGACTACGATTAAATTCAGACCACTCCC
This sequence comes from Schistocerca americana, assembly GCF_021461395.2. NCBI lineage: Eukaryota > Metazoa > Arthropoda > Insecta > Orthoptera > Acrididae > Schistocerca > Schistocerca americana. The sequence goes on along the minus strand of NC_060130.1, from coordinate 705,774,522 downwards.
ATTTCGAAAAGAGAAGAAAACCTTTTACAAAATTCCAAAATATAACACAGAAACTTTAAAAAATGAAGAAATTAAACAACGGTTTCAAAGAGCATTGCACAAAGATAGCGATGGCATATCCACAATAAATAAGGAAGCGGGATGGGAGGAGATCAAAAACGAAATAGTTGAAATAGCAAAAGAAAATTGTCTCGTGAAAAGAGTAAGAAGACATCCATGGTGGGACAATGAATGTGATGAGAACCTGGAGAAGAGACAGAAATTGTGGCAGAAATGGAACTCCACAAAAGATCCTCAAGATCTTGACAATTTTAAAATCCAGAGAAGAGAAACAGCCAAGCTTTTCCGTAATAAAAAAAGAAGACAATTTCAGGATAACCTAGAACAGATTGAGGAAGACTTTAAAAGAAATAATTCTAGAGATTTCTACAAAACTTTTAGAAAACAGCTAACCAAATACCAATCCCCAAATTTATGTTTTAAAGATGAAGAGAACAAGCTAGGTTTGACAAACAAGACTAATTGTGAAATATTAGCAAAATATTTCGAGAATCTACTAAATTGTGAACCACCCAAAGATAAAATGAGTTTTGAAAACCACCGAAATACTAATACCGAGTCAAAACCTCCAGACGCTGAAGAAATAAAACACATAATACACAGTCTAAAAAACAATAAAGCCCCAGGTGAAGACTCCATAGTACCAGAAATCCTAAAAATAATGGATACCAACCTCCCACAAGTTTTGGAACATATGTTTAAGAAGATCTGGGACGAAGAAAGAATTCCTGAAGACTGGCAGTGTGCCCTGATACACCCACTACACAAAAAGGGGGATAAGATGAATGTTAATAATTATAGAGGGATCTCGCTACTACCAGTAGGATACAAAATTTTGTCAAGGAAATTACTTCAAATCGTGGAGCCAGTTCTGGATAAAAAAATAGGTGAATATCAAGCAGGTTTTAGACAAGGTAGATCCTGTGTTGAACAAATATTTAACCTGAAAACACTAATTCGTTACAGAATCTCAAGAGGCCAGAGATTTGCAATAGTATTTGTAGATTTCAAAAAAGCAAACGACTCGGTAGATAGAGAAACATTACTGAAAGTATTGGAAGAATTTGGGGTCGATAAGAAAACAATTCAAATTATCAAACAGACGCTAACAAACAGTAAGGCCAAAGTTAAATTTATGGGTGAAATTTCAAGGAAGTTCGAAATTAAAACAGGTGTTAGACAAGGTGATGGTTTATCCCCAATCCTCTTCAACTGCGTACTGGAAAAGATATTGAGAATATGGAAAGAAGAACTCAAAGGCACCAAGAATGACATCAGAATTGGAACAAAAAAAGAAAAAATAGAAGTGGACTGTTTAGCTTTTGCAGACGATCTGGCAATAGTTACAGAAAACGAAGAAATAGCTCAGAACTACCTGGAGAAACTACAAGAAGTTTCGGCCAGAGCTGGACTGCAGATTTCATTTGAAAAAACCGTGTATATGTCTAATCATAGAAATAACAAGAAAAATCTTATTACTAAATACGGCAATATTAAGAGAGTAGAAAAATTTAAGTATTTAGGTGAAATAATTCAAGTGAATGGTTTAGACAAGAGTGCAAACCAGGCGAGAGCAAGGAAAATGGAATTCGCTTTTCAAAAAACCAAAGACATATATAACAAAAAAAACATTTCGATTCAAGCTAAATTAAGACATTATAAAACTGTCATTAGACCAGAATGCCTGTATGCATCGGAGTGCCTAACTCTTAACAAAAAGGGGGAAATAGAAAACATGGAAAAGAAAGAAAGGAAAATTTTGAGAAAAATATTAGGACCGAGAAAGATTGGAGAAGAGTACAAGCTAAAGAGTAATAAGGAAATATACAAAACTATTGAGAAAGTGAGTGAGGCAATGCGTAAACGCAGACTAACGTTTTATGGTCACCTGTCGAGGATGGATGGAAACAGACTAACAAGAAAAGTGTTTGAACATAGTAACAGGAACGAAAAAACCAACAATAAATGGATACAGATGGTGAAAAAGGATTTGGCCTATTTTAATGTCACCCGTGAGTCAATCAGGGACAGGGAAAAGTTTAGACAAATAGTGAACGAAATTAAGTGTTTTCCAGAAGAAACGAAACTAAAGAATAATAACAGGAAATGGTCGGAAGAGCGGAGGAGGAACCACTCGAAAATGATGAGGAAATATTGGGAAGAGAGAAAAAAAGATCAAAAAGCCGGGCAAGTGAATTGTTGAACGTGGTCCAAAGATGGCCGAAATCGAAAGAAGAAGAAGAAAGAAGAAGTGGGAGAGATCATAATTGTATTTGTGGAGGGATAGGTGATATCTCCACTCCTCCAACTAAATCGAACTCACTCTCTCTCTCTCTCTCTCTCTCTCTCTCTCTCTCTCTCCCACTCTCAATTTAACGTATTGACTTGTCTACACTGGAATTATATTCTTATCAGTTTCATTGCGATACGTTTTAGAAACCAGGAATTACAACTTCTCACACCCGGGTCAGTCTGCCACCTAAAATAATGTTTTGGAAAAAAACATAAAATTTTATGCACTCTTAGCTAATAACGACGCCACAAAATTGTACCTGGAACTGAAATACTCTATTAATTAACAGAACACACGTGGAAGCCAGGTACGCTCACGCAACTGCTAATGCCTGAAACATTTAGCGCTGCGAATGGAATTTGCATGGTACAGTACCCCTTTACATGCCGATTTCCACCTCCAATGTAAAATTAAATTCACGCAGCCGTGAATGAGAACTTCGCCGTAATTTAGTCTTTGGCACCAATGAGTCTAACAAGCACGCCTTAATAATTCGTGATGAGTTTCAGTCTCCTGCAGCTTATACCGAATGTTGCACGATACTCCTAATTATTTTATTAAACTGCTGTAGCACACAAAAGAAGTATTAATTGCCATACAGTGGCTTGAAGATAGTCTTTACTCTGTGCATCACACAAATCAGCACACTCCATACAAGGCAAGAATATTTCTATCTACTTATTGACGAAAACACTCCTAAAGTTTTCTGGGAGGTTTAGTCTGAAATTAGCATTGGGTGGCACTACATGTTGTATGCGGGACGTTTGGCCTTTGACTCCCGCTACGATATTTTCCCGGCTTCGCACACTGTTCTCTTTTTGAATGGTAAAACAACCATGCGCAGAACTTGTGAGAAGATTGTCCAATATTCCAGTAACCCCACGCGTAGATGACGGTGCTTAAAACAACATTTTGTCCCAACAAATCCTCAAGCTGGTTCGTGTTTATTGGAAGTATATATATATATATATATATATATATATATATATATATATATATATATATATATATATATATATATATATATATATACTTCAATAAGGAATCTCAACGTAACTGAATCCTAAATGAATGCCAGGAAAAAGATCAAACACAAAGACATAGCATCATAATATTTATAACTGTTGAAGCGTCAGATAATTGAATGTTAAGAAGAGTTTGACAAACTGCTTGTAAAAGAAATACAGCAGCGATATAATTATATCACGAGCTGGTTTATTATCATCATCATGTCTTTTATTCTTTTCCTTTTAATGGGCCTACTTAACAACTGCAAACCGTCTCCGATTCTTAACTTCTTGGTTATATTTCAATCTTCAGACCTCCTGCCCAATTTCTTTTAGCGTTCTCCAGAATCCGTCAGTTCATATTTTATCGGTGAGTGGAATTCAAACTTTATCCCACGGTAAAGATATAGTTTTTCCTTACTTTTGCTCCAAAACGTCAGCCGAACGATGGGCAAGAAAGTAGAGTATATATCTTGCCTGACTTAGAATCAGCTAATCCTTTTTTAACGACCTCAGCCTGTTTCAGACGCGATGTCATGTTCCTCATTTCTTTCCAGATTTTACACAGTGTTTTCCCTACCATTATTTTACATGGGAGACTGCCAGCCTGACTAAGAGGCAGTTACATGTTACTGACATTTAGCTATCAAGCATTTTAGGTCCCGTAATTCACTTAAAACTCATTCGTGGACTTTTACTTCTACATTGTTTTTCGTCCTCTTCATTCTTTCAGAGCAGCACTCCAGATAGCTGTATTATCGAAATTCCTGTATAGTCAGTTTGTTAGAATTATTGCAAACTACAAAATGTCTATAAGTTACATTTCGTTCTTTTTCTATTATAATTTCAATAGTTTTCCCCTTTTATGGCTGCCCTTCCTTGGTAAGTCCAAACAGCATATTATGCATCACTTTTCCCTATGGGAACTCGAGATGTTACTATCCACTATTCAGCAAACTGTTACAAATTTAGTGCCTTAGGTAACTTCAGTTACCTCTGATTTTTTGCAAAGAAGCTGAAAATTCATTTAGAAACTCCTGTACACGTTTCTTTAAAATGTCGCTGGTTCAATTTCATCAGAAAATCATACTCATTACAGTGAGAAAAGATTGTTTCAATTCCGCATAATTCTTTCTTTTCTAACAATAATCTTATTCTGTTGTCTTCATTCTTCGTTTCGATTCCTTTCTGAAAACGAGCTATTGAAACGTAAATGGGTACTTTCGTGTTACACCCTATTTTTTAAAACACTGATGAATTGCACGATTAATGCATGACACCCACCGGTTGGCTGCGCTTGGACATTGCGAATGCACCGATGGGAGAGGAGAAATGGGATTGTTGTCGCCTGCCGTCGTAGGGGTGCTTGAAGACTGCGCCAGTCTGTCTGCTGCTGATGAAGCCTGTAAAGAACCCCAGACGATTACCTGTTCCATTATAGTGGGTGGTGTTCCTTGTCAAAGTTATACCTTTATTGATGTCTGGAGATCCATAGAGGAGACCGAAGTTGTTTTTAGTTTTGACGAACCCAACATTATGTGCATGATACCAACTTTTAACGAAATAACCTCACGAAAGAGAGAAGAATAGAAGGTGCTCTCTGTGAGTTTTTCATATGGAAGAATCCTTACCGGAACCAGTGTAAAACAGAGGTTTGAGTCAGTTGCATAACGTCGTTGAAGTTGCTACGACGACATATGTTGCCTAGGATCTGAGAATTTGTCCACTTGCTTTCGGAGACTGGCGGACATGAAGAATCACTAGGAGGATTTCAGCACAGCAGTCGATTTACAGCATTGTCCGGAGGACTGGTAGGGGTCCTCAGATTTAGAGCTAAGGAAGGTCCAAACAACAGAATATGTCTATACTATGACTCGTACGGTTGTATATTCCTTGACCTTCGTGATTCGACTACGAGTTGTAGAGTTTCTGGGGCTACTTCTGAATACTCGTTTACTGATAAACCGAAATATTATGATCACTGCTTAACGCGAGATTGAATGATGCCTGGTGGCGTTGTGGGCATATGAAGAGGTAAGCAGAGAGGAAAGGGAATCATTCTAGCAATAATATGAGTAGTAACTGGGGAAAACCACTGACGTAAGGGACTTTGACAAAGCTCAGTTAGCTATAGCCCAGCCTCTTTGAACTTTCATCTCGGGAAAGGTGAAGACGGTTAGCTGTTCACGTGCTTCTGTCATGAGCATCGACCGAAAACGGTTGAAGGATTATAAAACCGCAAGTAGGTGACAAACTGTTAGATCCGCACGCTTCATCACAAGACGTGGATGTCGCAGACTGGCCCGATCTGCAAAGCAGATAGGCGACGATCTGTTACTGACGTGACAACGAAGTAAAATGTTGCTGGAGGAACAATTATTTAGGATCGCATCGTTCAGTGCCATTTATTGAGCGAGTGGCCCCGCACCTGTACGTGTTATCATACTGACAAGACGACGTCGTTGATTACGATTGCGATTGCGGTGGTAACGGGGTCATCGAGATTGGACCGCGGCTCAGTGGAAACATATGGTCTTGTCGGATGAACCACTTTTCTTGCTAAGCCAGGTCGATGTTGGTGTCTGGATACGCTGTCATGCGGACGAACGGATGTTCGAAACGTGCACCGCGCCTCGAACGAAGGCCGGTGGGAGCAATATTACGCCAAAGGGGACGTTCACCTCGGCTTTCATGGGAGCGATCATTGTTATCAGAGGCCTCATAACAGCTGAGGACTACATGAACATTACTGTAGAATTTCTGCATCCCTTCTTGTCTGATGTGTTCTGAGCAGGACAGCTGTCTGTGTCACATGGCCAGAATTGTTATAAGGTGCCTTGAGGAGCACGAAAGTGAACTGCCGTTGATCTGTGGCCGTCAGATTCTCCTGATATGAAGTCGATGGAACACATCTGGAACGATACCGGATGCCAGCTGCGCGCCCACGAACGACCTGCCCGTAATTTACGGGAGTTGTGTGATCTGTGAGAAGACATATGTCACACGCGTCCGGAATCCCAACAAGCACTTGTGGACTGCTTGCTGGGCAGAATCGCTGATGTATTAAGCCGTATGTTATAAAAGTGTACCAACACGATATTAACAAGGCTATCATAACGATTTCAATCATCAGTGTTTGTTTATACAACAATAAGCGAATCAAAAGGAAACCCTCCAGGGTAGCCGAGAGCGCTAATGCGCTGGTTCCTGGACTCGGGTAGGCGCGCCGGCCCCGGATCGAATCCGCCCGGCGGATTAACGACGAGGGCCGGTATGCCGGCCGACCTGAATGTGGTTTTTAGGCAGTTTTCCACCTACCGCAAGGTGAATACCAGGATGGTCCCCAAGTTCCGCCTCAGTTACACGACTCACAGACATTTGAAAACGTTCGCGCTATTTCATGACTTATACTACACGCACACAGCTGGGGTACACTACTTCCGTCCCGGGGGGTTCAGGGTAGCGTCAGGAAGGACATCCAGTCACCCTCTGCAATTAACACTGCCAAAACCGTACTAACAAGCTGACCCGGCGTGGGGGCGGGACAAATGTCCCGAGAAAGAAAGCGAATCAAAAGGAAGAACACGATGGAGAGTGCAGTTTGTATGAAATATTTGGATTTCTTGTCGTCAAATTCCAAAATATCTCCAACAATGACGAACCCTTTGTGTAATTATTCGTTATCAGTGTAGAAAAATGTTAAATGTAAGGAAATGTCTGACCTATTTCCATTTCACTGAAGGTCGACGATGCCGGCCGGTGTGGTCGAGCGGTTCTAGGCGATTCAGTCTGGAACCGCGCTGCTGGTACGGTCGCAGGTTCGAATCCTGCCTCGGGCATGGATGTGTCTGATGTCCTTAGGTTAGTTAGGTTTAAGTAGTTCTGCGTTCTAGGGGACTGATGACCTCAGATGTTAAGTCCCATAGTGCTCAGAGCCATTTGAAGGTCGACGTCGGTGACAATGGTTTTCAAATATCGTAACATTGTGATGACAGTAATTTAACGAAGTGAATACAATGAAATACAGTAATAATGATATCTCACTAAGCAGTGGACACCCTGCGATCTGGGTGCTTAAACTGACACACGCTTATTCTTAGCGGTAAAAATAAAACAGCTGTATCTTAACTTTTTCCTTCTATACGGTGATATCTTGCAATTATTCCTTTAATTTTATTGTTGAAAGGCATTCTTGATTTGTAGAACGTGACTACGCGCTTGGAGAACACAGTATGTGTGGAAGGAAAATGAACGTTTATCAGATTGGCGAACCTAAAATCCTCAGATGGAGACACGACATATCAAAAATTTAATTATGAAAAAGGGTCAGATCTCAAACATGGAAAACGATAACATGAAAACACTGGTTGATACATGTTGGACAGTTACGAGCACAGTCTCAGAACTTACCTCTCCCCAATGAAGCACTCGTCCTCACACGATATTAGAACTGAAAGTTAGTGTCAGCCTGAAGTTGAATACCGCAAAATTTTCAACAACTTGGGAAATGGATATTGGATATATAGATTAGACTCCGCAAGAGTTGGTGCGTTTATGGGAACAAGAAGGACCATCCGATTTTCGAGGTGCAAAGTAAATCATAAAAGCAACGTACAATGTAAGAGTAAGAGAAGTATATAAATTTACATTAAAATCAGATGTTTCTATCAGATCCAGCTAAATTAATCGTGAAATCATTCGAAGACATTCTAAATTAAATCGCACTGTAGTTGACCGTTCGTAAGATGACATTAGGTAATAACTTTAACCAACGTCGAATGGCCAAAACACTCAGAGCTAGATGGAAGTCTTTGCACCAGACTTATTTTGTCTGGATCTCATTCGACAGTACTCTATTAGTTTTATTCGAATAACTTTCCTTACTAATACCTGCATAATCTGCAAAACTCAGAAATTGCAGATATTACAATCCGCTAAGTCATAATGCACTCTATATAATATTTCTGAGTAGATGATCTTCCATCATGGATAATGTGCTACGTTTTAAAAATTTTCATTCTAATCGCGAACCTGGTGAGATATTACATACAGGTTTTTATTTCGTATACTTCAGTGTGGTACTGACTCAATAGCCTTTTCAAAGTTTATATACATCCAGCCGGCTGACTTAACTCTATCCGTTGCATATAGAACATCGTGTGTGAGTTAAGAGTCAATGGTTCGCTTGATTGAATATTTTGAAATCGACAGATATTAACAATACTTCTTAAATGTATAGGTGTGTATGTCCTACATTAAAACAAGAATTAAAGTAAATATTATGCTTCGTTAGTGATTTATCACTGAAATAAAGATTTACATAATATTCTCAAGTCAAAAAAACACAAAGACGTTGAAACTGTCGTCCTCTTCAGACCATAAATGTAAGGAAACGTCGGTTATGGGCTGTCGCATCCCTTAAAACGTCTCCAGATGGAGTAACGTTTTTCCTAGTTTTCATGGAATTTCTATGAAGCGCTTGACCTTCACGGGACTTGTTTCAAGTGGCACCACAAACAATATTCTGAAAGTATTAGACTGAACGAACGCGTAGGAATGGGAATAGTCTTTCAGTATTCATCCATCTGTTGGGGTAGGTATTATAGAGTGTATCTCGAACAAAATGACTGATGTAGGCAGGAGGTCCGTTATTTATTAATGACACTCTTCTCATTTTCATGAGCACGTCCTGTAGTAAGTCTAAAAGTATAAGCTAAGTAGAGGCCATGAAGACAGCACATATACGAGTAGATGATAAATCATAATTGCCTGTTAGATAACTAGAATTCTAAATATGATGATTGGCTTGTGGGGCGCTCAACTGCGCGGTCATCAGCGCCCGTACAAAGTCCCAATTTCAGCGTTCAGTTATTACACATTCCAATCGAACCACTGTTACGAATGATAATAATGATGAGAACAAACTAAACACCAAGTCCCCGGACAGAGAAATTCACCAACCCGGCCGCAAATCGAACCCGGGACCCCGTGATCAATATACAGATTGAATAACATCGTGTATACGCTACAATCCTGTCTCACTCCCTACTTAATCACTGCTTCCCTTTCATGCAACCCGACTCTCATAACTGCTATCTGGTTTCTGTACAAATTGTAAATAGCCTTTCGCTCCCTGTATTTTATCCCCGCCACCTTCAGAATTTGAAAGAGTATTCCAGTCAACATTGTGTAAGGCTTTTTCTAAGTCAACAAATGCTAGAAACGTAGGTTTGTATTTCCTTAACCTACCTTCTAAGATACGTTGTAGGGTCAGTATTGCCTCGCGTGTTCCAACATTTCTACGGAGTCGAAACTGATCTTCTCCGAGGTCGGCTTCTACCAGGTTTTCCATTTGTTTGTAAACAATTCGTGTCACTATTTTGGAAACATGATTTATTAAACTGGTAGTTCGGTAATTTTTGCACCTGTCAACGCAAGTTTTCTTTTGGATTGGAATTATTGTATTCTTCTTGAAGTCTGAAGGTATTTCGCCCGTCTCATACATCTTTCTCAACAGATGGAAGAGTTCTGCCATGGCTGGCTCTCGCAAGGCTATCAGTAGTTCTAATGGAATGTGGTCTGCTCCCGGAGCCTTGTTTCAACTTAGGTCTTTCAGTGCTCTGTCAAACTCTTCACGCTGTATCATAACTCCTATCACATTTTCATCTACGTCCTCTTCCATTTCCATAATAATGTCCTCAAGTAAATAGCCCTTGTATAGACCCTCTATATGTTCCGTCTGTCTTTCTGCTTTCCCTTATTTGCTTAGGACTGGTTGTCCATCTAAGCTCTTGATATTCAGACAGGTGGTTATCTTTTCCCCAAAGGTCTCTAATTTTCCTGTAGGCAGTCACTATCTTACTCATTGTCTTGTATTGTATGTTAACCGAGGGCCTAGAAACGACGGAGAGACTCCGTCCCCGTCGCAGCCGCAGTGATCCACAACCCCACGACGACTACCGTAGTCCACTTCACCCCTCAACCGCCCCACGCCAACCACTCTTTCAGGGTTATTGTGCGGTGTGGTGCGGTGCGTTGCGGTGCATTAGGTAGGAGCGAAGTGAATTCGAAAGTGGGTAAATTGTTAACGCTCGTATGATGGATACTTCCGTAACAAAGATCGCCGTAGTCTTTGGTATTTCATGAGGTGACGTATCTAAGATTTATACCACACATAGGGAAAGCGAAAAAATATTGTCTGCTAAGTAACAACGCGGACGAAAGTGTGTGTTGAGTGGTCGTGACTAGAGGTCATTGAAGAGGACCTTGAGATAAAATTACATAACGACAGTTGCGAAAGTAACTGCAGAACTGAATGTGTCAGTCGCGAACCCTGTAAGAGCAGAAACAATGCGAAAGGAGATCCATAAGCAGGACATGGCAGGGGAGCTAGAATTCCAAAACTACTCATCAGTGACGCAGATGCCCGTAACGGGAAAACGTGGTGCCGAAGCTGTAAAAGCTAGTGTATGAAGCAACGGGATTATGTCATATGGGCGGGTGAGTCTAGTTACACACTGTCTCCAACTTCCAGCAGAGTTTACGTCATAAGAATGAAACATGGCAGGGGTTCGGGGACGATTTGGGCATCCATATTGTGGCATTTCATGGGTCCCATAGTTGCTCTGGAAGGTCACATTATCGACAAGGATTATGTGACCATTTTGATTGATCAAATGGTTGTCACCCAATTGTGATACTGTCTTCTAAGACGACAAGGCCCCTGTTCACACATACCGCATCGTTCACGACTACTTTTGTGAGCACGCGGATAAATTTTCGCATCTCCCCTGGCCACGACAGTGACCAGATCTCAGTATTATCGAGCCTTTTGGGATTACTTTTGGAGAGAAGTGTGCGTGACAGCTATCTACCTCCATCATCCTTACCAAAACTTGCCACTATTTTGCAGGAAGAATTGAGTAACATTCCGTTTAAAATCATACAGGACCCACATTTATCGGTTCCGAGATGGCTGGGACCTATTCCGAATGCCAGCGGTTATCTTACACTGTATGGGGATAGTACTGTGTTTTGTTTTTGGTGTTTTTGTCCACCCCCTGTTTATCACATGCGACGACACCGTGAAAGCCTGCGTACTGCGTTCTTCCCGGTCTGATAGAGAGCATATATGGGTTAACATCAAATCACCCAGTACGATCTAACCGATTTTCTAACTGCATACACGTTTTGTAAGGTCGAGTCACCTTGCGCCCTCACCATTGTGCTGTCCTACGTAAAAGTCATATCTGCGTGCAAACCGTATGAGTATGTTGCGATTGTTAAATAGAACATTTATCAATTAACTCAGAGTTACGGGTGCTTCCAGTATTAGTAGCACACACATCTAAAACAAGGCACACTAAACCCAAATGTAAATTCGTTTCCATATTGCCACTAGAATTTGAGTATTTCTAAGATATCCCTTATGCATGTGTAGTTATGTCACTCAGTGGTTCATATCCAATCGCTTTGACGAATTATAATGATTTCATCCTATAAAACATTTCATTAAGATTACGGTTACCTGAAGATTCTTCTCCTGAGCTTGAGTATTTATACCTTCTCTAGGGTAATGTCTCAAACAGACATCTGTGCCGTGTGAATGATTGGTGAATGCTTGTGCAGGGTAATATTTTATCTACAGTCATGAACAGTCATGAATGATTTTAAAAGTGAAAAGTATTGTTGGTGGGGAGGAGCGGGGGGGGGGGGGGGGGAGGAAGCGGGTGAAACTTGATTCCATCATTTACCCCACTCCTTCAAACATAATGAAGCTGGCAGTCGACTTGTGTGCTACCTAATGGACAGTTAGCACCTGCAATGTCAAAGGAACTTTCAACAGTATCAATTGTATATAGAATACGGAAAAATAGACTGGAAGCAAAACCTTTAATTACTGTCGAGGTTGTTTATTTCGATGCGGATAATATATTGAAAATATTCAGATTCACTACGACCCAACAGTCAGGTCTTGTCAGAAGTGACAGAGCCATAGCATTTTGTCTCACCTCCGTTAGCTGCACAGTAGATAGCTCACAGCAGACAAGTTTCATCACAGCAGGTTGCTCCATTGGTTTAATATATGGCTCAAGGTTTGATGCTTTAAATATATAAGAAACTCCCTTAATGAGACGAGCATGTCTTCCTCAATACTAATAGAAGGAATATTAAACTTATACTATCTGTGGATGAGTTTACACCGATAAATGTAAGGCAAGCGATGAATTTCGGAAGTAGTTGCGTAGAGAACACTACCACTACTTTAGAACGATAATAAATCAAATGAGGATATTGACAGGAGCTACAACAGATGAAAATTAGGGTGAATAGGTCCCTTATTGTGACCCTAACGGATACCGTACATTGATTATCTAGGTATCCCACGTAAGTCGGTGATTAAACAAGGACTTTGAACAATACTAACCAATACTCCTGAGTAAAAAGCCTAAGTACACCTCTGGGACTGTTTCCAGAGGATCAAGAGAGAAATTCCATATTGCCATCATAATAGCAAGTACCTATAACAGAGAAGACAAAGCAAGATGAGTGTCAATAGAACTGGAATTTTTATGAGGAGGAAAGCTACGCTTTTTCTTCAAATTCATCACATCTAGTCTTTCAAGTCAGCTAGATGTGTAGAACTGCAAAATAATTTGTGAATACACAAGAGTACAGAGTAAATTTGCGGCGAGAGACAATATTCGCGGTTCAGCGACGTGTAGGACATTGTCTCTCCGCTAGCGAAAGCCAAGTATACAGGGCATGCGGGTAGGCTTTGCCATATGCAGCTGAGGAGCGGCTTGCTAAATTTATCTCTCACACGGTGCCTCTATTGAAATCTGGCAACACCATTCAGAAAACTTAACAGTCGCACTTAACGCCGGAGATTAACACAGCTCCACTAGCTGCTTCATAGCGGCTAAAGCACAGTAAAAAGAAAATTACGTTGTTAAAGCAACTTCGTGCACGAATCTCGCGTAATGGCGTATGTTATGAAAATAAGAATGTTACTATTGGCAGTAGTTCCGAAAAGTATCTTTCAGTTTTTGCTTCCCTATGAACTTTTACTGTTTGTGTTCCAAGGAGACAACCGTTACAAAAACAAAAGCAACCCGCAGCGTCATTGTTGTTTGCGAATGTCGCGTGAAATAGACTTAACAATTAATGTGGTCAATATTATGACGGTATATTCCTACATGTCTCTTGTCAGTAGGAGAGCAAATGTCTGTAGCTAGCATTAACTTATTCATAGCCAAAATTTCCTTTTCATGTATTTTACAGTAGAAAGATTCCCTGATTTGTAGCCGTAATTGGTGTTTGGCCTGTCCTAAAATAACTAAAGTTTTCTCTAGCCGTTCGCAATAAATCCCAGCATATCTAATAGGGCAGAGAAACGTATAGGACTTATTTAATTTTCAAATTTGGTTCTACGTCTGTGTATCTGCAGGTTATAGAAGAAAGGTTGTAACTTGGCGAGTTTCTCTATGCCACATTTATACGTAAACCAAAATGCAGGTGTCAGTAATCTACAAACGAGTCTAGAAAAAAATAGTAAAAGTTTAAACAATAATATATCAGAAGAGTAGATTATTGCAATATCCTCTCCGGAGTTTACTAAACAAAAACGTAGCATTTGGACAGAAGATAACATCTGATAGAAGAATAGCAACGAAAAAACTAATTTTTCGTAATACACCAAGATAAACTCATTTATTATGCAGCCAAATACTGTAACATTGTGTGTGTGAAATCTTATGGGACTTAACTGCTAAGGTCATCAGTCCCTAAGCTCACACTATTTAACCCAAATTATCCTAAGGACAAACACACACACCCATGCCCGAGGGAGGACTCTAACCTCCGCCGGGACCAGCCGCACAGTCCATGGCTGCAACGCCTTAAACCGCTCGGCTAATGACGCGCGGCTACTGTCACATTGTTATACATGTTTGAATCTAGGTGGAATATGAGAGACGGGAACCACGAATGTAACAAAACGTTGATAATGAGAGAGGTAGAACTGTCCGTCAATAGCTGGCCGCGGTAGCAGAGCGGTTCTAGGCGCTCAGTACTGAACCGCGCTGCTGCTACGGTCACAAGTTCGAATCCTGCCTCGGGCATGGATGTGTGTGATGTCCTTAGGTTAGTTAGATTTAAGTAGTTCTAACTTTATGGGACTGATGACCTGAAATGCTAAGTCCCATAGTGCTTAGAGCCATTCTTTTTGTCCGTCAATTACACTGACGAACAATTTAAAACACAATTTCTGTTGAGCTCTATTTGTCAGCTATTTTAGATTTAAATAGGGATACTTATTTCAGAACTGGCTAGTTTTCTTCTACCACGCAAGTCTTGCTCTACACCGTATGCGATTATGACCACTTTCCTCGGGATCGAACGTGGAGCAAAGCAGGTTCTTTTCCTCTCCTATTGGCTAACAAACCTTCCCCGACCGGCGACGCAGTAGCAGACCAGGGCGAGTTTCATATTGTATAGACCAGTTCAGATACTTTAATCAGACGTTGTGTACCTTTCCAATACAGCGAAAAGCAATCCGATATGGAGTATGAGTTCCTGATCGTATACAACGTTAACAGTATTAGTTCTCACGCATATAGGAACGGAAACCTTTGCTTACGTCTGTCTCTTGCCGTTTGCACCGTGTTAAAAACAGCCCTCATTCGTTTTGTTATGTACGTAGCAGTTTTACCACTCCCAGCCACAGCAAAAAATCAGCACATTTTTCCGGCAAGCCTATAACGCCTACGTTAAAGTGAAAATTGGCGATCAAGATGTACCATGGGCCCCTCACAGTGTGTGCTCATTACATCGAGAGGTTGCGGATGTTGACGTAGGCAACATTTGATATATTTCCATTTGGTATTATTATGATCTGGCTAGAGTCCAGAGACCATTCATTGTATAGCATACATTCATTATAAACTTAAAGTATTTTATACAGTGACGCAGTACAACACCCAGAAGAAATTTAATGATCGTGACACCGGCCTTGAAAGCCTGTGTAGTTACGTCAAGGAAAACAAATATAAAATAGAGCATCCTAGATTACCATCAGCCATACGCCCAGTGGCTCACGCAGTTAAAGTACCAGTGACAACTTTCAATGAATTATATATTTCCTCTTTTGCGTATGTACACTACTGTCCATTAAAATTGCTACACTAAGAAGAAATGCAGATGATAAACGGGTATTTATTGGACAAATATATTATACTAGAACTGACATGTGATTACATTTTCAAGCAATTTGGGTGAGATATCAGTACCCAGAACAACCACCTCTGGCCGTAATAACGGCCTTGATACGCCTGGGCATTGAGTCAAACAGAGCTTGGATGGCGTGTACAGGTACAGCTGCCCATGCAGCTTCAACACGATACCACAGTTCATGAAGAGTAGTGACTGGCGTATTGTGACGAGCCAGCTGCTTTGCCTCCATTGACCAGACGATTTCAATTGGTGAGAAATCTCGAGAATGTGCTGGCCAGGGCAGCAGTCGATCATTTTCTGTATCCAGAAAGGCCCGTACAGCATCTGCAACATGCGGTCGTACATTATCCTGCTGGAATGTAGGGTTTTGCAGGGATCGAATGAAGGTAAGAGCTACGGGTCGTAACACATCTGAAATGTAACGTCCACTGTTCAAAGTGCCGTCAATGCCAACACGAGGTGACCGAGACGCGTAACCAATGGCACCCCATACCATCACGCCGGGTTATACGCCAGTATGGCGATGACGAATACACGCTTCCAATGTGCGTTCACCGCGATGTCGCCTAACACGATTGCGACCATCATGATACTGTAAACAGAACCTGGATTCATCCGAAAAAATTACTTTTTACCATTCGTGCACCCAGGCTCGTCGTTGAGTGCACCATCGCAGGCGCTCCTGTCTGTGATGCAGCGTCAAGGGTAACCGCAGCCATGGTCTCCGAGCTGCTAGTCCACGCTGGTGCAAACGTCGTCGAACTGTTCGTGCAGATGGTTGTTGTCTTGCAAACGTCCCCATCTGTTGACTCAGGGATCGAGCCGTGGCTGAACGATCCGTTACAGCCATGCGGATTAGATGCCTGTCATTTCGACTGCTAGTGATACGAGGCCGTGGGGATCCAGCACGGCGTTCCGTATTATCCTCCTGAACCTACCGATTCCATGTTCTGCTAACAGTCATTGGATGTCGACCAACGCGAGCAGCAATGTCGCGATACGATAAACCGCAATCGCGATATGCTACAATCCGACCTTTATCGAAGTCGGAAACGTGATAGTACGCATTTCTCCTCCTTACACGAGGCATCACAACAACGTTTCACCAGGCAACGCCGGTCAACTGCTGTTTGTGTATGAGAAATCGGTTGGAAACTTTCCTCATGTCAGCAAGTTGTAGGTGTCGCCACCGGCGCCAACCTTGTGTGAATGCTCTGAAAAGCTGATCATTTGCATATCACAGCATCTTCTTCGTGTCGGTTAAATTTCGCGTCTGTAGCACGCCATCTTTGTGGTGTAGCAATTTTAATGGCCAGTAGCGTAACTAGGCCTCATGAAACAATGTTAAGGCTTTTTCAAATCAAGGAGACTCTTTCACGTATCTCTTTTGGGCAGTAGCTAACCTCTCTTATGGAAGTTAAAGGCCGGTGTGTTTGATCATCCACAAATTCGGCAGCTCGTTAAAGATGAAAATTTCATCGGAACAACGACGGGAAATGAAAAGAATACTTGGTTGACATTCATAAATAATGCGAAAGACTTTCTTGACAATACATGAGTACTGAGTTACACCGAAATAGGCTAGGAAATCTTGGACAGCTTAAAAATGTTTGGCTGCAAAATAAGTATCAAACCGCATTTATTACGTAACCATCTTGCTGATTACCAGGAAACTCTTGGTGCAGTCAGAGATGAGTGGGATGAGCGATTTCACCAAGGTTTGAAGGTCATGGAAAAACGGTATCAAGGTAGTTGGTATGTTTATGTCATGGCTGACTTCAAATGGTTCAAATGGCTCTGAGCACTATGGGACTCAACTTCTGAGGTCATCAGTCCCCTAGAACTTAGAACTACTTAAACCTAACTAACCTAAGGACATCACACACATCCATGCCCGAGGCAGGATTCGAACCTGCGACCGTAGCGGTCTCGCGGTTCCGGACAGTAGCGCCTAGAACCGCACGGCCACTCCGGCCGGCGGCTGACTGTTGTTGGAGCATCAAGCGAGAATGTCCACAGAATTAACACTCCAGAAGAAGGTATGAACGAAAAATATATTGGGTAAGTTTTCCCTTTATTAACACATACATGCACAATTTGTATAGCTTTTGAGACAAAGAAAGTGTATTCTGTAGTTTAAAAAGATGATGTAATACGCAAAAGTTTCAGATAGGTTTGATTCACAGGCCAAAAGTTAGTAAAAAACAAGTAACAGATCTAAGAAAACCAAATTGCTGTTCTCCGGTGTAATTACCGTGAAGGAAAGGCTTATTTCGTCCGTTTCGCAAAGATAAACGTAAGTTGATAAATATTGAATCCATAGATAGAAGTAAGGGTGGTAGTATATCGCATAAATTAAATATGTACCAAGGAACTGCAATTACCTTATCGCTAATAATACTGGACACTTCAAATACTGTCATAAATATTGGGAAACTTCGTGCTCGAAAGAAAGCATATATATGCTATAAACTAGAGGTGTTAGAATACAGCACGTATTACATAAAATACTAGTAAATTCTTTTGGTGTTAAGGCTTTAATCTTTCCTTAAAACTGTGCATGATTTGTGCCGCCTCTGCATTTTGGATTCCTGTGAAATATTATAATACTTTCTGCTGCACAATACACTGAAACCCATCAATGCAATATTGGCTTACATACGCCTCTCACGCAGATCTCAGTTTTTCAACAAACGTTCGAAGTTTTGTTTATAAAGAGATATGTGAACGTTCTCACACTCCCAGCAGTCTTCGGGAAGAACACATGCAGAACATTTTCTATTTCGCTAATGGAAGAGATAACATAAAATTACGGTGTTTCCTTTACTACCCAGCCCATTATTTCAACTAACCACTTAATTCATACAAGGATCTGATCATTGCATGGCATACCAGCGTGTTCTTACTAAGAATTTAAATGGTAACCTCTTTTTAAGCTAGCACTTTCAAGTGACTGTACTAAGGGCACATCCAGGAACTATTACATCACTTACCAATGTAAACATTGTTTTAACATAAAGGACAGAATAGAGACGGAAATTAAACGACTGACGTAGCGCAAGGAGAAGGAAGAACTTACACTGACAAAGTGATATTAACTCCGTATAAAACAGGAGTGCTGCAACTGAGAAACTGTGTGTCTGATAAGTACAACGAAGAAGGTAAGAAGATAGCAGAAATTGAAAGTGCAGTAGCATAAATTTTGATACAAAGAAAGTGAAGAATTTCTAAGAAACTCAACTTGTTATCGGAAATAGATATTCATAAAATGCTAATGCGTCTATTATCGATTTCCATAATTTTCAGTTACGTTCAGTGTAATTGGAGTCAACTGCTAAACTGTGTCTACTAACGCAAATACGCTGATTTCGTATTCGTTGAGTATGAATGTATTTATTTCATAGCCTTCTGAGAGCAAACATATTACTTCAAAAAAAAGTATTGTTAGGTAACATACATTGCGTTTTGCGTCCGCTGAAACATTTTCCCTTCACTTTTTTTTTTTAATCTGAAGATGAATAAAACCGATTTACTCACTCCTATCAGAAACCGTTCGACATATTAACAGTAGAGTGTGGGATTGAATATGGGAATCCGGCAGAAACAATCCAACAGTCGTCAGCAGGCAGCAAACCGTTCTGCAGATTCAAGTGAAGTACATGACAGGCAGCAATTATCAAGTCTGCATCGTATTGGTGAGGAAACGTTCTGGATATGAAATTTAATTATTGAAATTGTTTCGATCAGTAGAATGTCTGACCGTTTTTAAAATTTCAACACCAGCTTGATGGTAGAAGATGTCAGCATTATGTCCATTATAATTATCCGGGCTGTTATGCCGTGGTCGGTTGATGAATTCTAAGGGAATCATCTCAGAATTCATCAACCGACCACGGCGTAACAGCCCGGATAATTATAATGGACATGATATTTCCGGCCGTGAAAGTTTACATTTTAGTATCATGTCAGCATTAACAGATTCATTTACGGGTAATACGTGCCACCAAATATGAGTAGCTGGGTGTTAAATGTATAGTTGTTTCGTAAGCTGAGCTCGCAGCCCGAGTACTCAAGACTCGATTTGATGTTCAAATTCATCGCGTGCCTCCGTTATACAGCAATGAATCTTTGTGGAAGCAACCCTATTCAGAGATCTAAAACCACTACGAGAAAACTGCGGTTTCCATAATTATCAATAGTGTTTAAGAGATTCTAAGGATATTTAGAAATATTCAGAACATACCAGAATAAAAACTGTAGTAAAACTTGCATACCTCGTGGAGAACTGAGTCTAGTCGTTATACTTTCTGCTTATAAAGGCTACATCTGAGCTACAGTGAAAGAATGCAATGTACTTCAAATTGACGAGGGAAATTCATCATTTTATCCCAGTTATGTACTTCAAACATGTACTTCAAATTAACGAGGGCAATTCATCTTTTTATCCCAATTATACATGTTTGTAAGTGCGTCACATTATAAGACGCGTTCCTATCTACGCTGTTCTAAGACAGCGATTCTCTCTTAACGAATATGCTCAGTTTGAAAGATAGAAAGCTTATATTCTGTAATATTCTGTGTGCAGAATTGAAGTGTTGTTACTTAACTCGTTCATAAATAGTAATTCTCCTCTAAGGACGATGTCGTTAGCAGGCTGGAAATGAAAAGTGATACCATCTTATAGTTAAAACTGTAGCTGCCAAATTTAGGTTCATTGGCAAAATCTCGTCTTATTCAGTTGTTAAAGCTCATGAGAAGTCAGAGGGCACAGTCTGTAATTTATTATATCTATCAAGTACGAAATACTTTCTTTTCAAGGGACACAGTCCTTAATTTCATTCATCGTAATCGAAGTTCTATATCTACATCGATACACTGTCAATCATATTTAGGTGCCTGGCAGAGAGTTCATCGAAACACCTTCACAATTCTCTATTAGCCGGCCGCTGGTGGCCGAGCGGTTCTGGCGCTACAGTCTGGTACCGCGCGACCGCTACGGTCGCAGGTTCGAATCCTGCCTCGGGCATGGATGTGTGTGTTGTCCTTAGGTTAAATAGGTTTAAGTAGTTCTAAGTTCTAGGGGACTTATGACCTCAGCACTTGAGTCCCATAGTGCTCAGAGCCAATTCTCTATTATTACAATCTCGTACAGGGTGGAGAAAGCGAACAAATATATCTTTCCGTGCGAACTTTCATTTCCCTTATTTTATTATGTTGATTATTTCACCCTACGTAGTTCGGGGCCAACAAAATATTTTCGCATTCGGAGCAGAAAGTTGGTGATTGAATTTTCGGGAGAAGATTCCGCAGCAACGAAAAACGCCCTTGTTTTAATGATAACCACCCCAAATCCTGTATCATTTCAGTGACACTTTCTCCCATATTTCGCGATAATACAAAACATTCTGCCTTTCTTTGAAATTTTCGACGTACGCCTTCAAGGATCCCACTCCGCGCAGCAGTATTCTAAAAGAGAACGGACAAGTGTAGTGTACGCAGCCTCCTTAGTACATCTGATATATTTGGTAAGTGTTCTGTCAATAAAACGCAGTCTTTGGTTCGTCTTCCCCGCAACATTTTATGTGTATTCTTTCCAATTTAAGTTGTTGGTAATCTTAATTCCTAGGTATTTAGTTCAATTTACTGCCTTTAGATTTGACTGATTTATTGTGTAACCGAAGTTTAAGGTATTCCTTTTAGCACTCATGTGGATGGCCTCACACTTTTCGTTAATTAGGGTAAACTGCCAATTCTGGCGAAACACTGACATAGTTCCTAAATGGTTTTGCAAATTTGTTTTGATCTTCTGATGATTTTACTAGTCGATAAAAGACAGCGTTACCTATAAGAAAACCTACAACGGCTGCTCAAATTGTCTCCCAAATCGTTTATATAGGTAAGAAAGAGCAAAGGGCCTATGACACTACCCTGGAGAACGCCTGAAATCACTTTTGTTTTACTCGATAACTTTCCGTCAATTACTACAAACTGTGACCTGTCTGACAGAAAATCACAAACTCAGACCGAGCGAGGTGGCGCAGTGGTTAACACACTGGACTCACATTCGGGAGGACGACGGTTCAATCCCGCGTCCGGCCAGCCTGATTTAGGTTTTCCGTGATTTCCCTAAATCTATCCAGGCAAATGCCGGGATGGTTCCTCTAAAAAGGCACGACCGACTTCCTACCCCGTCCATCCCTAATCCGATGAAACCGATGACCTCGCTGTTTGGTCTCTTCCCCCAAACAACCCAACCCACTAACTCAGACGATAGTCCATAATCACGCAGTATCTCTAAAAGCCGATTGTGCGGTATAGTGTCAAAAGCCTATCGGAAATACAGAAATACGGAATCTATTTGAAATCCCTTGTCATTAACACTCAACTTTTCGTGCAAGGAAAGATCTAATTGGGTTTCACAAGAACGATCTTTTCTAAATCCGTGTTGACTGTGTGTCTATAGACCATTTTCTTCGAGATAATTCATTATGTTCGAACACAACAAATGTTCCAAATTCCTCCTGCATATCGACGTTAATGATGTGGACCTGTAATTTAGTAGATTGCTCCCACTACCTTCCTTGAATATTGGTGTGACCAGTGCAACTTTCCAGTCTTTGGTTACGGATCTTCCATCTAGCGAACAGTTGTATATGATTGTTTAGTATGGATCTGTATCAGCATACTCTGAAAGGAAACTAACTGGTATGTAATCTGGACCGGAAGACTTGCTTTTGTTAAGTGATTTAAATTGCTTCACCACTCCTTGGATATCCAATTCTACGTTACTCGTGTTGTCAACAGTTCTTGATTCGAATTCTGGAATGTTTATTTCGTCTTCTTTGGTGAAGGAAATTCGGGAGGCTGTGTTTAGTAACTCTGCTTTGGCAGCATGGTTTTCGGTAGTATCTCCATTGCTACCGCGCAGAGTAGGCATTCATTGTGTCTTGCTAGTCGCATACTTCACATACGACCAGAATCTCTTTGGATTTTCTTCCAGGTTTAGGACAAAGTTTCGTTGTGGGAACTATTATAAGCACCTCGCATCGAAGTCCGTGCTAAATTACGAAAGTCTGTAAAAAACTATCAATTTTGGAGATTTTGCGTCCGTTTAAAATACACTCCTGGAAATGGAAAAAAGAACACATTGACACCGGTGTGTCAGACCCACCATACTTGCTCCGGACACTGCGAGAGGGCTGAACAAGCAATGATCACACGCACGGCACAGCGGACACACCAGGAACCGCGGTGTTGGCCGTCGAATGGCGCTAGCTGCGCAGCATTTGTGCACCGCCGCCCTCAGTGTCAGCCAGTTTGCCGTGGCATACGGAGCTCCATCGCAGTCTTTAACACTGGTAGCATGCCGCGACAGCGTGGACGTGAACCGTATGTGCAGTTGACGGACTTTGAGCGAGGGCGTATAGTGGGCATGCGGGAGGCCGGGTGGACGTACCGCCGAATTGCTCAACACGTGGGGCGTGAGGTCTCCATAGTACATCGATGTTGTCGCCAGTGGTCGGCGGAAGGTGCACGTGCCCGTCGACCTGGGACCGGACCGCAGTGACGCACGGATGCACGCCAAGACCGTAGGATCCTACGCAGTGCCGTAGGGGACCGCACCGCCACTTCCCAGCAAATTAGGGACACTGTTGCTCCTGGGGTGTCGGCGAGGACCATTCGCAACCGTCTCCATGAAGCTGGGCTACGGTCCCGCACACCGTTAGGCCGTCTTCCGCTCACGCCCCAACATCGTGCAGCCCGCCTCCAGTGGTGTCGCGACAGGCGTGAATGGAGGGACGAATGGAGACGTGTCGTCTTCAGCGATGAGAGTCGCTTCTGCCTTGGTGCCAATTATGGTCGTATGCGTGTTTGGCGCCGTGCAGGTGAGCGCCACAATCAGGACTGCATACGACCGAGGCACACAGGGCCAACACCCGGCATCATGGTGTGGGGAGCGATCTCCTACACTGGCCGTACACCACTGGTGATCGTCGAGGGGACACTGAATAGTGCACGGTACATGCAAACCGTCATCGAACCCATCGTTCTACCATTCCTAGACCGGCAAGGGAACTTGCTGTTCCAACAGGACAATGCACGTCCGCATGTATCCCGTGCCACCCAACGTGCTCTAGAAGGTGTAAGTCAACTACCCTGGCCAGCAAGATCTCCGGATCTGTCCCCCATTGAGCATGTTTGGGACTGGATGAAGCGTCGTCTCACGCGGTCTGCACGTCCAGCACGAACGCTGGTCCAACTGAGGCGCCAGGTGGATATGGCATGGCAAGCCGTTCCACAGGACTACATCCAGCATCTCTACGATCGTCTCCATGGGAGAATAGCAGCCTGCATTGCTGCGAAAGGTGGATATACACTGTACTAGTGCCGACATTGTGCATGCTCTGTGGCCTGGGCCTATGTGCCTGTGGTTCTGTCAGTGTGATCATGTGATGTATCTGACCCCAGGAATGTGTCAATAAAGTTTCCCCTTCCTGTGACAATGAGTTCACGGTGTTCTTATTTCAATTTCCAGGAGTGTAGCATGTTTTTCATTGCTTCTGCAAGAGTGCTCTGTCCCGGTTTGTGTACCAAGGAGTACCATCTCCGTCGTTTGTTAACCTATTTGGTATACATCTCTCAACTGCTACCGATACTATTTCTTTGACTTCAAACCACACCTGGTCTATACTTAGACTGTTAATTTAGAAGGCGTGATGATTGTCCCTCGGGAAAACGTCAAGTGAATTTTTATCTGCCTTTTTGAATAGGTATACTTTTCGCTTATTTTTGAAGAATTTGGGGGTTACAACATTCAGTCTCGCTACGACAACCCTGTGTTCATGTTGTGTACATAGTTCCACGTAGTCAGCGCGTACACAACTTTCCCACTAGAGCGCGACCCGCTAAGGACTACAGCGCAGGCGCAGCCCTCGTCCGTCTCCGCACTACGTGATGGCGCTGTCTTAGAGACGGACCGAATTCAGCTTCCGCCGATCTGCGTATTAATATGTAACGCAGCCAATGAGATTGCTGCTAACTTAGAACCTTTTCTCATCGCAGATCACACTCGCGCAGTGATACCTGAACACGCGAGGTATTATAACGAGTGTACAGACCTCCGATTAGTCAGTCTGCATTAGTCTGTACCAGTCTATAGTCAAGTTTCAGTCTGCGCCTAATAAGATTATCATATTCCTGTACATAGCAATGAAGATAAATGTATAGACACTTTGTGAAGTATCAGAGATATGTGAGTATAAGATTAACGTACCAAGACCAAAGGAACTTCAGATTGTCAATTGTAAATAGCATCCAGAATCAAGTTAAGTAAGGTTTATGATTGTTATTATTTTAATGAATGTGTGTGAAAATTAATCAAGTTCTGTTAAAGTTGGTCACCGTCAGTCTGCTACTCTAAGCGTGCAAGTGGCATTTCTATCGTCTGACCTAACGGCAGAAGATAAACACGCCAAGATAAGACCACATATTGCTGACACTCGCCTATTTCTTGAGAGTGACAAGTCAAATAACCTGATGGTGAGTGTACCGAAGGTCTTACAGTACGCACATCACAGTTCACTAACCCCTGTATCCGTTTTGATGCTCGTTATTAGCTCAGGATTATTTGTTAAGAGGTTTTCACAACTATTTACTATTCGCGTAGACTCATGAACTAACTGCTCGAAATAATTTTCAAAGAATGCGTTTAGCACAATTTTGGATGATGTTTTATGCGTACCTCCGGAAATAAGCACGTACCTTCACCAACGTATTGAGGGCAAATTGAAGTCACCACTAAGCATAATTGTGTGAGTTGGGTACATGTTTGAAATTAAACTCAAGTTTTCATTGAACCATCCAGCGATTGTATTATCTGCGTTGGGAGGTCCGTAAAAGGATCCAATTATTATTTCATTCCGGTTGCCAAGAATGACATCTGCCCATATTAACTTACAGGAACCATCTACTTCAACTTCGCGATAGCTAAACTACAGCAACTGACACTGTCACTGTCACTGTCACGCTTCTGTCGGAATCAGTTGCACAACGATTAAGATTCACGATATCCAGTTTTATGGCGCTATACGATAAGCTCTGATTCGAAAAAAGCATATGGGGCCTGAAGTTGGCAAAATGAATTGCCGAAACTGGTCCCTCTTGAAATGAAATAAAATATCTTAAAGTTTATTGAAGTGAAAAGCAAAATGAGGACATTGGATTGTAGTCGAATTAAATCAGGTGATGCTGAGGGAATTAGATTGAGAAATGAGGCACTTAAAGTAGTAAATGAGTTTTGCTATTTGGGAAGCAAAATGACCGATGATGGTCGAAGTAAGGAGGATATAAAATATAGGCAATGGCAAGAAAAGCGTTTCTGACGAAGAGAAATTTGTTAACATCGAGTATACATTTAAGTGTCGGGAAGTGTTTTCTAAAAGTGTTTGTATGGAGTGTAGCTACGTGTGAATGTGAAACATGGACGATGAACAGTTTGAACAAGAACTGAATTGTGGTACTACAGATGAATGCTGAAGGTTAGATGGGTCGATCACGTAACTAATGAGGAAGGAATAGAATTGGGAAGAAGAGAAATTTGAGGTACAACCTGGCTAAAAGAAGGGATCGGTTGGTAGGATACATTCTGAGGCATCATGGAACCATCAGTTCGGTATGGAGAGAAGCGTGGGGATCTGAGATGGGAACAAGGGATGAACACAGTAGCAGATTCAGAGGGATGTAGGTTGCAGTTGTCACTCGGAGATGAAGCTTGCACAGGATAGAGTAGCATGGAGAGCTGCATCAAACCAGTCTTTAGACTGAAGACCACCCTACCAACAGCAATACAAACATCCCATAGAAGGTTGATCCCTGCACCTCCTGGACACTCATTTCGTGTCACCCTCCTCATGCACATGGTGACTCATTAGCAGCAAATAATTTTCCCGTTACGCTTGTCAGCACAACACTTTCAAATGAGCGTTACTAAACACTGAACTTGCGACATCGCACTCATTGGGTTTCTTGCTAGCTAAAAGTGGTCACTGACGTGTATCGCAGTGTCCTCTACTTGTCTATCTGTAGCATAGTGTCTTAACATGAACTGCCCAGAATGGTGATCACAAAGGCGAACTGGACACTTTCCAACAGCCCACTTGCTGAGTTCATCGATCGTCTCAGTTTGTACACTATGTGATCAAAAGTGTCCGGATACCTGGCTGAAAATGATTTACAAATTCGTGGTGCCCTCCATCGGTAATGCTGGAATTCAATATGGTGTTGGGCCACCCTTAGCCTTGATGACAGTTTCCACTCTCGCAGGCATACGTTCAATCAGGTGCTGGAACGTTTCCTCTTCGGGAATGGCAGCCCATTCTTCACGGAATGCTGCACTGAGAAGAGATATCGATGTCGCTCGGTGAGGCCTGGCACAAAGTCGGCGTTCCAAAACATCTCAGAGGTGTTCTATAGGATTCAGGTGAGGACTCTCTGCAGGCCAGTCCATTACAGGGATGTTACTGTCGTGTAATCACTCCGCCACAGGTCGTGCATTATGAACAGGTGCTTGATCGTGTTGAAAGATGCGATCCCATCCCCGAATTTCTCTGCAACAGCTACAAGCAAGAAGGCACTTAAAACATCAATTTAGGCCTGTGTTGTGATGGTGCCACGCAAAACAACAAGGGGTGCAAGCCTCATCCATGAAAAACACGACGGCACCATAACACCATCGCCTCCGAATTTTACTGTTGGCACTACACACGCTGGAAGATGACGTTCACCGGGCATTCGCCATATCCACACCCTGCCATCGGATCGCCACATTGTGTACTATAATTCGTCACTCCACACACGGTTTTCCACTTTTCAATCGTCCATTGTTTACGCTCCTTATACCAAGCGAGGCGTCGTTTGGTACTTACATGGGTTATTTGTGGCTTTATCAGCAGCTGTTCGACCATGAAATCTAAATTTTCTCACCTCCCGCCTAACTGTCTTAGTACTTTCAGTGCATCCTGATGCAGTTGGGCATCCCTGTGTGATTGTCTGGATAGATGTTATTACAAAATACGACCCTCTTCAGCTGTTGGCTGCCTCTGTCAGTCAACAGACGAGGTCGGCCTGTACGCTTTTGTGCTGTAGGTGTCCTTCAAGTTTCCATTTTACTATAACATCGGAAACAGTAGACCTAGGGAGGTTTCGATGTGTGGAATCACGCGTACAGCCGTATGACAAGTGACACCGAACCAACTGACCACATTCGAAGTCCGTTAGTGCCGCGTCGAGCCCCATTCTGCTCTCACACCATGTATAAGGATTACCGAGGTCACTGATGTGGAGTATCTGGCAGCAGCTGACAATGCACCTAATATGAAAAACTAAAATTTTTGTGAGTGTCCGGATACTTTTGATCACATAGTGTATCTTATTAGAGACACGCTCTACAATGCCGCTAAAGCATACAACCGACAATCATCATCCAACTTCGTGGGGACACTACTTCTTTGCGGTAAGGGTCTGTGTATATCAGTTCATTATCAGAGCGAGTTATTGGGGAGTGAAAACAAAGTTAGTTACAGTTCAAGGGCATCATAATCAGTTCCGGTAAGAGTGAACTTTAATTATACGGGGGTTGTCCAGAAAGTAAGTTCCGATCGGTTGTGAAATGGAAACCACTGGGAAAATCGAGTAAATCTTTGCACAGATGTGTTGGGCAGTGTCTCTAGTACGCCCGTTGATCGTGCCACGTCGCTCTTTTCAGTTTTGAGTGAACAGTGAGCACGTAAAGATGCGTAGGGAACAACGTCTCCCGCCAAATGTGAGGGCCTGGTTAGAGATTTCGCCTGTGTCATGCAGCCCACATAACTGTCGAGCAGTTCCTTCTTCATGCCTATTCTCGTCCGCACACTGCAAAGGCAATGAAGACGCTCCTGTAGCGTTTCTGATGCGAAATGTTTGATCACCCACAATACAGTCCGTAATTGGCTCCCCCTGACTCTCATGTCTGCTCGCAAGAACCGCTGGCTATGAGGACAAATTTTTCCCACAGACAACCAGCTGCAGACCAGTGCACATAACTTGACGAAAGCAGAGGCGGCTGCTTTCTATGACGAGGATATTGGAAAGTCGATACAACATTACGACAAAACTCGAAGTTAGAGCGGCGACTATGTAGAGAAGTAGGTGGAAGGTGTACCTAACTGTTGCAAATAAAACGTTTCTGGTTTTCACTGTACTTTCCATTTTGCGACCGATCTGAACTTACTTTCTGGACAAACCTCGTAGACAGACAGTCCGCGGGATCTGTAGGATACGTATGATGTGCCTAGTTTCTGCTCTAATTGGAAATGAATGTCTCCAGACCATAGGTCGAGACATACTCTCTGGACTAAGTGAATATTTCGACAGAGCGTCCACCACAGCCAGTCGAGATACATTTTTCCGGGATCAATGAGTGGTTATCAGGAGGAGTGATAGGGATTTGGGTTCCACTACGACGTATACAACTGTCCCGTCTCCCTGTTGGAGTTACGAAACTTCCTTACTAAAAGCCTCAGCTCTGCATTGGCTCCCCTCCACTGCATTCAAAATTAGCACAGATCTATAGGAGCATGGCAAAAGCAATGAGCTTGATATCCCCAAAGACTCGGGGTGAAAGTCATTTATTCTTCACTAAGAATACATTAACTAAACACGTTTTAACGTTTATTAAAAAGCAGAAAAGTAAACAAGGAAAATCAGTCTAGCTGACTATTCGCTACATACTTGCACTTACGTCAAACAAAAACGTCGAACTTAGAGTTTCTGCTAACTCCATAGCGAAAAACTGTGCATTTACAAATCCAGCCATTACTCTTGTGAATTAGGTACGTAGAACACTTTTCAACAACAGCTACGTAAGTTGAGGTCAAGAACGTATGAGGAACATATCTAGGTTTACGGGTAAAATGTAATTAACATATCGAGTATATGCGATGGCTCCTATGACTTAATGTAAAAAATTATGAATATGTAATTAGCCAATGCTAGTTTCAGAGTTTGAAAATACGAGGATAATGGAATGTAGTCGAATTCAGTCGAGTGATGCTGAGGGAATTAGATTAGGAAATGAGACACTTAAAGTAGTAAAGGAGTTTTGCTGTTTGGGGAGCAAAATAACTGATGATGGTCGAAGTAGACAGGATATAAAATGTAGACTGGCAATGGCAAGGAAAACGTTTCTGAAGAAGAGAAATTTGTTAACATCGAGTATATATTTAAGTGTCAGGAAGTCATTTCTGAAAGTATTTGTATGGAGTGTAGCAATGTATGGAAGTGAAACATGGACGATAAATAGTTTGGACAAGAAGAGAATAGAAGCTTTCGAAATGTGGTGCTACAGAAGAATGCTGAAGATTTGATGCGTAGATCACATAACTAATGAGGAGATATTGAATAGGATTGGGGAGAAGAGAAGTTTGTGGCACAACTTGACCAGAAGAAGGGATCGGTTGGTAGGACATGTTCTGAGGCATCAAGGAATCACCAATTTAGTATTGGAGGGCAGCGTGGAGGGCAAAAATCGTAGAGGGAGACCAAGAGATGAATAAACCAAGCAGATTCAGAAGGATGTAGGTTGCATTAGATACTGGGAGATGAAGAAGCTTGCACAGGATAGAGTAGCATGGAGAGCTGCATCAAACCAGTCTCAGGACTGAAGACCACAACAACAACAACAACAACAACATAGAATGCAAAACACGATGTAATGGTAGATTTGAAAAACACAGTGTCTTTTATTTTCATTCGTTGATGTATCCAGACGACAAACAGTTATCAGTCATGCAATGACCAGACCACAGGAACTTACCACAAAAAATATTAACGTGTGTAATCGAAACACCGATCTAAGCAAAACGAACGAATAGTGATATTATGAAACAAAGCATCAAAAATATACCAAATTATGCCGAACAAAGTGCCTCGTAGCACTTGAGATGCATGCATTATCATACTTCCTCAGTTCATATATACAGGAGCTATCAAACGGATATACAGAAAACTGGGTGAGAATCAAACCCATAAATAAAATCATAAGATCAAAACACATTAAATACCCGTTTCTTTCTTTTTTATAAAGAACTTAGTGCGATTAAATTCACTAGTAACGAAACTACAATAAGCACGTTTATGATCAGAAAGATATTCTATGACGGCTGTTGCTGAAAATTTTAATATTATTCATAGAGACAGAAAGGGTCACGCTGTAATATCTAAGAAGACCTGGAGATTTACGCAGGGAATAGAGAGGAACACAAATTATGGAATGACCAAAACGAGTTGATCCGAGAAGCGTATTTCTATATTATGACTGTTTGCTCCATTCTTGTCTTCCAGCCCACTTACCGGTCAGCTGGTGGTGGTAGAGGGACGCCCGCACGGTCTGCTGCCTCTGGTACAGCTGCCCACGACGTGAACACGACTTCACCCGACGAAAAGTGGCGCTCCCTGGAAAACGAGAATCTTTCGTTTACGACAGTTCTTTTAAAACAATCCGTACTGATTATTGTATACCTTCTCATGTTCGTTACCAGTACTATAAATACACTATGTTGATGGCTTCACTAGTCTAGTATTCTAGAAGTTCATTCTGCTATCATGTTACCACATTGTCTTCAGAATTTCTTACTACGAATCACTCATGAAATATATTTTATCGGTCTTTTTTTATTTTAGCTTATAGGAAGCAACCAATTACATTTGCCGGCTACTGTGGACGAGCGGTTCGAGGCGCTTTAGTCCGGAACCGCACTGGTGCGACGGTCGCAGGTTCGAATCCTCTCTCGGGCATGGATGTGTGTGATGTCCGTATGTTAGTTAGGTTTAAGTAGTTCTAAGTCTAGGGGACTGATGACCTCAGATGTTAAGTCCCACAGTGCTTGGAGCCACTTGAACCATTTTTTAAAATTTTATTTTAGTTCACTTACTATTACAATGAAATGTAACGGTTTTATACAAATAGTAGTACATACACTTATTTGTCATTTAAAGTTTATTCTGATAGACAAAAACAGCTTAAAGTTGTATTAAAAATTTGAATCTTACCCTATGTCTCAGTATTAAAATGCAGATCAAGGACTTAATTCGTTTTAAGTTCGAAGCTCTGATCAATTACATACGATGTGCAAATGACGCCACCGTATCGGTTACGGATGTAGGTAAAAACAGCAGTGATGTTCCTTGTATGCTATTTTATTACTGGCATGCTACTGGAAGCCGACCTCGGGGAAGATCAGTTTGGATTCCGGAGAAATGTTGCAACATGCAAGGCAATACTGCCCCTACCACTTCTCTAAGGAGATTCGTTAAGGTAAGGCAATCCAACGTTTATAGCATTTGTAAGCTTAGAGAAAACTTCTGATAATTTATTCTTTACAATGTCTGAAGAAACAGACATTGGTGACTATCTTGCAGCTGTACTAAATTCAGGTATTTATTCACAATTACGTAATCTTTCTGACATTAGCTGTATTCGCAATCTTCATACATTTTTAAAAATATGTATTACAAGCCTGTCTGGGAAAAAGAGATTATCGCAATACTAACACTGAATACGTTTGTCTCCTTGAAAACCTGTCGCGGCAATGCAAGCAAAGTTGTCAGCGACGGGGTCGTTGACAGTATGATATATGGAAGCTTGAATCGGTTCCGAAAACGTGCTTGTTAAGGCGACCTCTCGCGGCGAGCGGGAAATCTGGGTTTGGGTTCCGGTCCTGCGCAGGTCTTCGTGTGTCAGCAAATGGCAGTATAATGATACCTGCAGTTGATGCCAGGAAAATTCCCCACTTGCGAATAAATTTGATGAAGCTATTGACAGTGCTGACTGGAACAAATTGCCTGAAATTCTGAAAGCAGCAGAAGTAAAATACCGGGAGCGAAAAGCTATTTAAAACTTGTGCAGAATGCAGTCGGCAGTTATAAGAGTCGAGGGGCATGAAAGGAAGGCAGTAGTTGGAAAGAGAATGAGACAGGGCTGCCGTCTATCCCCGATGTTATTCGATCTGTACAAGCAAGCAGTAAAGAGAGCCAAACAAAAACTGGAAAAGGAATAAAAATTTAACGAGACCAACTAAAAACTTGGAGGTCTGCCTATGACATTGTAATTCTGGCAGACAAAAGATCTGGAAGAGCAGCAGAACGGAATGGACAAAGTCTTGAAAGAAAGATATAAGGTATCAACGATAGCATAACAATGGTAATGGGATGTATTCGAATTCAGGCGATGCTAAGGAAATTAAATTCGGGAACGAGACACAAAGTGGAAGTAGTGCTATTTTTGCAGTAAGATAACTGATAATAACCGAAGCATAGAGGATATAAAATATAGACTAGCAATGACAAGGAAAATGTTTCTGAAGAGAAATTTGCTGACAACGAATGTAGATTTAAGTGTTAGAAAGTCATTTCTGTAGGTGTTTGCTTACAAATGAAACGTGGTCGATTAACAGGTTTTTTTTTTTGTTTTTAGGGCGCAAAACTGCTATGGTCATTAGCGCCCGGTCCGTGACTCAGGAAACAGTAAAAAACCGAAATTGAAAACCAGCAGCAATGGGAACGAAAGTCATAAAATTGGAGAAACTAAAAGCAGAAGGAAGGCTTAAGAATCCACTACAGAAAGGGGTTGGTTGTCCCCAAAAAAAGCTTCAAATGACTGACGTCATTTCACTGGCACTAATAAACTTGAGAACGCGGTCGGCTGAGCGCGTGTCATCTACTAAAATCGACGATATATCAGGCGATAGCTGTAGACGGGAGCGTAACGGATTAAAATAGGGGCACTCAATTAAAAGGTGTCTTACCGTCCACAGCTGAGAGCAGTGGGGACAGAGTGGGGGAGGATCGCCGCTTAAAAGATGTCGATGGCTAAAAAGACAGTGCCCTATCCGGAGTCTAGTTAAAATTACCTCCTCCCGACGACGCGTTCGGGAGGAAGAGGTCCAAGCACAAGGAAGAGCTTTCACGTCCCGCAATTTATTATGGGGGAGTGTCGACCAATGCGCGTGCCATAAATGAACAACACGATGACATAAAACGCTCCGTAGATCGGCGAAGGGAATCGATTGAATAGCTGGCCGAAGAAGAGAGACTGCAGCCTTGGCTGCAATATCGGCCGCCTTATTTCCACAGATACCAACGTGTCCCGGGAGCCAGAGGAACGCCACCGAGACGCCCCCCAGGTGGAGCAAGCGCAGACAGTCCTGAATCCGGTGGACCAGAGGGTGCACAGGGTAAAGAGCTTGGAGTCTGAGGAGAGAGCTGAGAGAATCTGAGCAAATAACATACTGTATCCGCTGATGGCGGCGGATGTAGTGGACAGCCTGGAGAACAGCGTAAAGCTCCGCAGTATAAACCGAACACTGGTCGGGAAGCCGAAAGTGATTTGGGGTGTCGCCAACAATATAGGCACTCCCGACACCTAACGATGTTTTCGAGCCGTCGGTGTAAATAAATGTGGCGTCCGTCATTGGTGCACATAGAGCAGCAAATGCCCGACGATAAACAAGTGAAGGGGTACCATCCTTGGGAAATCGACAAAGGTCACGGAGCAGGCAGATTCGGTGACGGAGCCAAGGCGGTGCTGTACCCCAAGTTGTCAAGAAGGTTTTAGGAAAGCGGAAGGAAAGAGAATGGAGCAGTTGACGGAAGCGGACTCCCGGTGGTAGTAGGGAGGAGGGGCGGCCTGCATACCCTACATCAAAGGAGGAGTCGAAAAAAAGGTCATGGGCGGGATTAGCAGGCATGGAAGACAGATGGCTAGCATAACGACTCAGAAGGACCGCTCGCCGATTGGACAGCGGAGGTTCAGCAGTCTCAGCATAAAGGCTTTCCACAGGGCTGGTGTAAAAAGCTCCAGACACTAAACGTAATCCAAGGTGGTGGATAGAGTCGAGACGCCGAAGAATAGACGGCCGAGCAGAGGAGTAGACTATGCTTCCATAGTCCAATTTAGAGCGCACTAAGGCGCGATAGAGGCGGAGAAGGACCACTCGGTCCGCTCCCCAGGAGGTACCATTAAGAACACGGAGGGTGTCAAGGGATCGCAGACAGCAAGCCGAAAGACAGGAAACGTGGGAGGACCAGCACAGTTTTCTGTCAAACGTAAGACCCAAGAATTTAGCGACGTTTGAAAACGGAAGGTTGACAGGACCTAGATGTAAGGAGGGCGGAAGAAACTCCTTACGTCGCCAAAAATTAACACAAACGGTCTTACTGGGAGAAAAACGGAAGCCGGTTTCGATGCTCCAAGAGTGGAGGCGATCGAGACATCCTTGAAGACGTCGTTCAAGAAGGCTGGTCCGTTGAGAGCTGTAGTAGATCGCAAAATCGTCCACAAAGAGGGAGCCCGAGACATCAGGAAGGAGACAATCCATAATTGGATTGATGGTAATGGCAAACAGTACAACACTCAGCACGGAGCCCTGGGGTACCCCGTTTTCTTGGGAGAAGGTACGGGAGAGAGTAGTGTTCACCCGCACCCTAAATGTGCGCTCTGCCATAAATTCGAGAAGAAAAAGGGGCAGCCGACCTCGAAAGCCCCCAAGAGAACAGTGTGCGGAGGATGCCTGTCCTCCAACAGGTATCGTATGCTCTCTCCAGATCAAAAAATATTGCTACCGTTTGGCGTTTCCGGAGAAAATTGTTCATGATATAAGTGGAGAGAGCAACAAGATGGTCAACTGCAGAACGATGCTTTCGGAATCCGCATTGGGCAGGTGTTAAAAGACTGCGGGATTCCAGCCACCACGCTAAACGGTAATTCACCATACGCTCCAAAACCTTACAGACACTACTCGTGAGAGAAATGGGGCGATAGCTAGAGGGGAGATGTTTGTCCTTTCCAGGTTTCTGAACAGGAACGACGACAGCTTCCCGCCATCGTCTGGGAAAAGTACTGTCGGTCCAAATTCGATTATAAAGGCGAAGGAGGTAACGCAGACTATAGGTTCATAAATGCAGCAACATTTGGACGTGGATACCATCCGGTCCTGGGGCGGAGGAGCGAGAAGAAGAGAGTGCATGTTGGAGTTCCCGCATGGAGAAAACAGTATTGTAGCTTTCGCGATTTTGAGAGGAGAAAGCAAGAGGTCGCACTTCCGCTGCACGTTTCTTCGGGAGAAACGCTGGCGGGTAATTTGAAGAGCTCGAAATCTCAGCAAAGTGCTGACCCAACGAGTTAGAAATTGCGACGGGGTCCACTAATGTGTCATGCGCGACAGTGAGCCCACAGACCGGGGAGAAACTAGGCGCGCCTGAGAACCGTCGAAGCCGACTCCAAACTTCCGAGGAGGGAGTGAAGGTGTTAAATGAGCTAATAAAGAATTTCCAGCTTGCCTTCTTGCTATCGCGGATGACACCACGGCATCGCGCTCGGAACTGCTTATAGCGGATACAGTTGGCCAAAGTAGGATGGCGGCGGAAAACGCGGAGAGCACGTCGCCGCTCACGTATTGCATCACGGCATGCCTCGTTCCACCAAGGAACTGGGGGGCGCCGGGGCAATTCGGAGGTGCGTCGTATTGAATGTTCCGCAGCTGTAAGAATAACGTCGGTAATATGTGTGACCTCATCGTCGACGCTGGGAAAGTGACGGTCATCGTATGTCGCTAGAGACGAAAAAAGTGTCCAATCAGCTTGGGCAAACTTCCAGCGTCGCGGGCGCATGTATGGCAGTTGAGGCTGCAGTCTAAGGACACATGGAAAGTGGTCACTCGAGTGTGTATCATCAAGGGCGAACCATTCGAAGCGCCGTGCTAGCGGAACAGTACCGACCGCAAGGTCCAAATGAGATGAATTTGTCGTGGAGGCAGACAAAAATGTAGGGACCCCAGAGTTGAGGCAAACTAGATCCGCTTGGTGGAAGACGTCTAGCAATAGTGAGCCACGTGGACAAGGATGTGGAGATCCCCAAAGCGGGTGGTGGGCATTGAAGGCCCCAACCAGCAAATAGGGGGGTGGAAGCTGACCAAGAAGATGAAGGAGATCAGCTCGTGCCATTGGTGTGGACGATGGAACGTATACAGTACAAAGAGAAAACGTGTATCCGGAAAGGGAAAGACGGATGGCGACAGCTTGGAAGGAAGTGTTTAAATGGATTGGGTGATAATGGAGAATTTCATGGATAAGAATCATGAGTCCTCCATGCGCTGGAGTGCCTTCAACAGAGGGGAGATCATATCGGACGGACTGAAAATGAGGGAGAACAAAGCGGTCATGGGGATGCAGCTTTGTTTCCTGAAGACAGAAGATGACCGGCGAGTAGGATCGTAAGAGGATCGACAATTCATCCCGATTGGCTCGAATACCGCGGATATTCCAGTGGATAATGGACATAGGGTGAACAGAAAATGGAGGAATGTGACCAAGGTCGCTGTCAACTCAACGAGTGCTCAGAGCTTGCGACCGACAGCATGGAATGGCATTCAGACGAAGGCAGAAGATCCTGATCCATAGGTTGGTCAGGAGCAGCTCCTGCCACCAGCGATTGGCCGATTGATCGGCTGCCAGCAGTGCGCCTCGGCGACACAGAAGACAGCCGAGGGCGATTTCCGCCAGGTGGTGCTGTAGATGGGACACGCCTTGGCGGAGAAGGAGAGGAACTGGGTTTCTGTGTAGCCTTCTTGGAAGTATGATGTTTAGATGAAGGAGGAACCGATGGTTGGGAAGTTGCGGTACGTAAAAGCTCTTCACGAGTATGCTCTTTTTTCGATGTCTTGGTGTCTGACTTTTGGGCTCGAGATTTAGCAGAACCCGACGAAGGGTGAGCCAGAGAGTGGGCAGGCGAAAGTGGTGAGGTTGAACGGGCGATCTTTGCGCTGGCCGATCGGACGACCGTGGCACTAAAGGTGAGGTCGCAAGTCTGCGTGGCCGCCTCCTTTGTTGGCCGAGGAGAAGCAAGGACAGTGCTGTATTTTCCTGTCTGAGGCACGGTGGGCTGTCGACTGGCGAATAATTTTCGAGCAGCAAAGGTCGACACCTTTTCCTTCACTCTAATTTCCTGGATGAGCTTTTCGTCCTTAAAAACGGGGCAATCTCGAGAGGAAGCAGCGTGGTCACCCATACAGTTGATGCAGCGAGGGGATGGAGGTGGACAAGCTCCCTCATTAGCATCCTTGCCACACGTAACACATTTGGCCGGATTGGAACAAGACTGGCTGGTGTGATTGAACCGCTGACACCGATAGCAACGCGTAGGGTTTGGGACGTAAGGGCGAACGGAAATTATCTCATAGCCTGCTTTGATTTTCGATGGGAGTTGAACTTTGTCAAATGTCAAGAAGACAGTGCGGGTTGGAATGATGTTCGTGTCAACCCTTTTCATAACCCTATGAACAGCCGTTACGCCCTGGTCAGTCAGGTAGTGCTGAATTTCTTCGTCAGACAATCCATCGAGGGAGCGTGTATAAACGACTCCACGCGAGGAATTTAAAGTACGGTGCGGTTCCACCCGGACAGGGAAGGTGTGTAGTAGTGAGGTACGCCGCAATTTTTGTGCCTGGAGGGCACTGACTGTTTCTAACAACAGGGTGCCATTCCGTAATCTGGAACAAGACTTTACAGGATCTGCAATTGCGCCGACACCTTTCTGAATAATGAAAGGGTTGACCGCGGAGAAGTCGTGACCTTCGTCAGACCGAGAAACAACAAGGAACTGTGGCAACGATGGAAGAACTGTCTGTGGCTGAGACTCAGTGAACTTACGCTTGTGAGCAGACATAGTGGAAGGTGAGGAAACCATTGCGGAAGAATCCGCCATGATTAATGGCGTCTCCGATGGCGTGCTCCTCCCTTGTGGGGGCCCTCCCTGAGGGCACTCCCGCCTTAGGTGATTGTTCACACCTCAGGTCACACCTCCCGACAAACGGACGGAGGGACCAATCGGTAATTTCGGAAGGTATCAGCTCGGGCAATCACCCCTCCCTGGGCCTGGCCGTTACCAGGGGGTACGTACGTGTCCTATCTGTCTACTCGGGGCGGGGAATTACGCGTTACCCCGTCACCGGCTACGCATGGAAGTGCGTGGGTCGGCCTTCAGACACGCACAGGGAGGAAAATAGAGAAAGGGAAAGGAAAGAAGAGGGGTCTCAAACGCCGCAGCGGAGAAAAGGGCAAAGAGAAGAGGGAAGGAAAAGAGAAGGACAGAGGAAGGACGAAGACTTGCAAGTATAGAAAGCAAGGAATTTGTAACAGTTTCGAGCGTCCGTCTCCGGACGTAGGCACAAACCATACTCCCAGAGGGGGAGAAAGGGAAGGAAAGAGCCAGAGGTGAGGGGGGGAGGCGAAGATGGGGGACAGGGAAGGATGCGGAAAGGGAGGGTATGCAGCCCGGAAAGGAAGGAGGGCCACATTATCTCGTTGTCCCGTGCTCGCTATGCACATATCCACAAAAGAGTTGTGGACCTCCTGGGGGGGGATTATCAGTTCAGACAACAAGTTTGGAAATGTGGTGCCACAGAAGAATGCTTAAGATTAGATGGCAAGATCATGGAACTACTAAGGAGGTGCTGAGTAGAAATTGGGGAAAACTATGGCATAACTTGAATAAAGGTAGGGATAGGTTGATAAGACACGTTCTGAGGCATCAAGCGACCATCAGTTTCGTTATGGAGGGAAGTATAGGACGGCGGGGTTAAAATTGTAGACAGAGTTTTTTGTTCGCCTGGAAAACCGTTTACAAGATTGGCTCAAAACCCCAGCTTTGTAACACCGCATTAAATTCTGTTCAATCATAACTGGAGCGATGCAGTCAATATTAGCGATCGACTCAGTTACGAAGAAAATGGCATAAAAGAAGAGCCAAGTTTGTAATAAAGACAAGGCGAGATGTGAACCATCAGATTATTTTGCTTACAGCATCAGATGAGTGGCAGAGCTACTGCACTTTACTGTCGCGAATGTGTGTGTCTCCAGCGCAATCTCGAACGCTATTTGTGGATATGGCACTAGACAGAAAATCAGGTCTCCCTGCCGATCCATTGATCGGCGTATTTCATAGCAATTTGGGAGGATTTCCCGAGATGAAATGTGCAGCCCCCCGATACGCCGGGATTGTGACGCAGCGCAGTGCTGGGACTACTGTGCTGCACTGTCGTCCATTCTCTCATCGATTCACAATCACTCAATGGAATTAATTCGATGACCTAATTCCGATTTACTTTCAGGAATTAATAACTAGGAGGTACTGCACTCTTCTGCTTCTCAGGTCTCGTTAGAATTTTTGAGTTCACGTAGGGTTTCAATACGAATATTTTCTGCAGTGACCTGCGTCAGAAAAATTTCAAGTTTTTTTACAATTGCTTTAACTGTTGTGGTAAGTCCTAGAACAGTGTATCTACGATTTTTATGGTTTATTTCATTTAAGGATTTTTTCTTTATGGTGGATCCGATTACGTTAGGTCTACCGTCTATTACTGTCAGGGGGTGTTTCCCACACTACCAAATACCTCCTGCGACATGTTATGCGGAGGTAATTTAGATTACGCATATCGTGAAACATACGTAACAGTATACGTAAGAAGTCGTATGGTTATTCAGATGCGTAAAACTAGAAATTTGGATTATTTATTGACGTAAACAAGCTGAAAGAACTCACTGATAATAAAGCAGACTGTATATTAAAGGTAATTAGTAAGGGATTATAAACAACGAATGTTTTTCACTTACTCCAACAAAAGTGAGTAAAACATGCAATTTCACTCGAAGATAGCACCGACAGATTGTTTCAGCAATCAGCCTTTCCTCGGATCCTACATAAATAGAACGGGTATAATCACATACAAGCCGTGAAGTACCGTCTGCCATGGACTTAACAGTGGTTTGCAGGTCAGGCATGTAGATGAAGAGTGCCATGAAGACGCGAGTTCTAGTATTTTAGCTCTCATCTTGTCCATGGTGTCGTAATGATAGATTTTTTAGGTCAGGCTAGGTAACTTACCCAGCCTTTGTGAAATTTTATATAACTTCTGAGCTGATGTTCTTGTATCTACCACACTACAGACTGACGATGACCAGAATTATTTTATAATTTTCCAGCAATGTCAATATTCTTACGGCTGTGGTTTAATTGGTTCAAGTGGCTCTGAGCACTATGGGACTTAACATCTGAGGTCATCAGTCGCCTAGAACTTAGAACTACTTAAACCTAACTAACCTAAAGACATCACACACATTCGTGCCCGAGGCAGGATTCCAACCTGCGACCGTAACAGCAGCGCGGTTCCAGACTGAACGGCCTAGAACCGCTCTGCCACAGAGGCTGGCTGTGGCTGTGGTGACAGGTCGTAAAACGTGGTCCTCTCGTATTTTTAGGCCTGTTTTTCACCTTTCCTAAAGTACAAACCGTCTATCAAAACTATTTTCACGAAATATGATTAAATTCTACTAACGGTTGACTTA
This sequence comes from Schistocerca americana, assembly GCF_021461395.2. Taxonomy (NCBI): domain Eukaryota; kingdom Metazoa; phylum Arthropoda; class Insecta; order Orthoptera; family Acrididae; genus Schistocerca; species Schistocerca americana. The sequence goes on along the minus strand of NC_060130.1, from coordinate 705,733,494 downwards.
CCCTCACGTATAATAGGAAAACACAGAGCGATTTATTGTAAGGAAGAGCAACATTAGGGGGTAAAGTCCCATTGACGAAGTTAATAGAGACGAAACACAAACTTTTATTTAGTAATGAGGACAGAATTTGCTTGTGTTATTTTTATGGGAATCATCTCAGCTTTCGACTTAAGCACTTCAGGCAAATCTCAGGACACCTCAACCTAGATAGCTGGAAAGGAATTTCAAATTACGTCCTCTCCAATGCGAGTCGCCATTTTGATCGATCCCTTTCACGGTCCGAAAAAGCTGTTGGCAAGACAAATCCTTGTTATGTGCGACGATGCTAGGCTTCATTTTTTCCTGTAAATGAGCCATCCTTTCCGTGTATTGTGATTGCTGCTGCTCGATCGTCTATGTCGCAAGGACTCTGCCTTGCTTTACGAAAAATCTCAGTCCAGCCATCGCAATTTAGGCCCTCCGTGGTATTTCTAAATCGTTTAAGGGGAATGGCCTACGGTTCCTTCGTAAAGCACACAGCTTGTTCCTTTCCCTATCCCTCCAATTTTGCGTCGCTTCTAATGAATGATCTCGTCATCCACGGAGCCATAAATCATGTTGCTTTCTGCTTAGCAGTAAAACTTATTTTTTGATACTGTGTAAGTGTTGTATGTACTCCTTGAGTATGAGCCACCTCAATGAAGGAGCCGCCAATAGTATGTGCGAAAACATTTCTGTCAAAGACAGTTGAGATCACAGACGGTATTGACTGCTTCACTCAGTCACAGGAATGTATTGGTCACCCATGTCTGCTGTATTTGCCATCGACACTGACTCTTAGGTTACACGTTTATCTGGTACTTCTTGTTTTAATTACTGCGTACACTGAGTTCTCCATTTCGGTTTTACCAACGATGCATTTCGAACTTTTCCCCTCTCCTTATGAATACATCAGGTCGCAAGACATAAAGTATGATCAAGTTCCGTAGGACCAAATTGAGGAGCAGATCTCCAAGGTCATGGAACGTGTCAGTACGTGAAATTACAACATAAACGTAGTGACAGATAAAAGTCAATGTTCATGAACCTTAACGAAGTAACTCCGTAAGTTTAAGTAAACGCTATCAGCAATACTATAAAAATCAGCTTAACTTTTCAAGGAACAGAACACAATAGAAGGAGTGACCCATGAGGAAACTCTTCAGTTTCGATTTGAAAGCTCGTGGTTTGCTGCTAAGATTTTTGAATTCGAGTGACAGCCTATTGAAAATGGATGCAGCAGTATACTGCACACCTTTTTGCACAAGTGTTTAGGAAGTCCGATCTAAATGCAGGTTTCATTTCTGCCGAGTATTGACAGAGTGAAAGCTGCTTATTCTTGGGAATAAACTAATATTGGTAACAAGAAACGACAATAAGCAATATACGTATTGAGAGGGCAAAATCAAAATACCCAGACTCGTGAACAGAGGTCGACAAGAGGTTCGTGAACTCATACCACTTATTGCCCGAACCGCCCATTTCTGAACCAAAAATATCCTTTTAGAATGGGAAGAGTTCCCCAAAATATAGCATACAACAATAGCGAATGAAAATAAGCAAAGTTGACATTTTCGTGTCGAACGATCACTCACTTCTGATACCGTTCGATTAGTAAAAATGGCAGTATTAAGTCTCTGAACGAGACCCTGAATGTTGCTTTCCACGACAGCTTACTATATATCTGAACACCTAGAAATCTGAGGTGTTCAGTTACACTAATAATATGCCAATTCTGTGAAATTAAAACGACAGGTTTTGTTGAATTGTGTGTCAGAAACGGTAAAAACTGAGTCTTACTGTGATTTAGCGTTAGTTTATTTTCTACAACCCATGAACTGAGGTAATGTACTGCACTATTTGAAACCTAGCCAATGTTGGACACAACATCCTTTACTACCAACATAGTGTCATCAGCAAATAGAAATATTTCAGAGTTAACCGTAATACTAGAGGGCATATCATTGATATAAATAAGGAACAGGAGTGGCCCCAACACTCATCCCTGGGGCACCCCCACTTGACAGTACCCCACTCAGACCCCACATCACAGCCGTTATCAACATTGTGAATAATGACCTTTTGCCGCCTGTTGCTAAAGTGTGAGGTGGACCAATTGTGAGCTACTCCCCGTATTTCGTAATGGTCCAACTTTTGGAGCAATATTTCGTAATGGTCCAACTTTTGGAGCAATATTTTGTGATCAACACAATCAAATGCCTTAGTTAAATCAATATGCCAAGCATTCGAAACCTTTTGTTTAACTCATCCAGTACCTCACAGAGAAAAGAGAATGTAGCATTTTCAATCGTTAAACGACTTCTAAAGCAGAACTGTACATTTGATAGCAAATCGTTTGATATAAAATGATCAATTATCCTTACATACATAGCCTTTTCAATAACTTTTGCAAACACTGATGGCATAGAAATAGGTCTAAAGGAAAAATTACAAATATGGGTAAGTACAGGTAACATGTGCAGCACAGTACTTTAACATTCTGCTAGACACTCCATCACAACCATTAGAGTCCTTAGTCTTCAGTGATTTAATCATTGACTTAATCTCCATCTTGTCTGTATCACAGCGGAGTATATCCGACATCAATCTCGGAAAGGCATTTGCCAAGAAATGTATACGATTTCCTGTATGAAATAAGTTTTTATTTTATTTAATTCACCAGCAATGCTCAGAGAATGATTGTTAAATACTGTACATACAGGGTGATTCAACAAGAATACCACATCTTTAGGAATTTAAAACTCTGCAACGACAAAAGGCAGAGCTAAGCACTATCTGTCGGCGAATTAAGGGAGCTATAAAGTTTCATTTAGTTGTACATTTGTTCGCTTGAGGTGCTGCTGACTAGGCGTCAGCGTCAGTTGATGCTAAGATGGCGACCGCTCAACAGAAAGCTTTTTGTGTTATTGAGTACGGCAGAAGTGAATCGACGACACTTGTTCAGCGTGCATTTCGAACGAAGTATGGTGTTAAACCTCCTGATAGGTGGTGTATTAAACGTTGGTATCAACAGTTTACAGAGAATGGGTGTTTGTGCAAAGGGAAAAGTTCTGGACGGCCGAGAACGAGTGATGAAAATGTAGCACGCATCCAGCAAGCATTTGTTCGCAGCCCAGGAAAATCGACTCGCAGAGCTAGCAGAGAGCTGCAAATTCCACAATCAACTGTATGGAGAGTCCTACGAAAAAGGTTAGTTATGAAACCTTATCGTCTGAATTGAACGTCAACTACCCGAGGCAATGGATCGGCCGCCAGGCAGCCCGTGACAGAGCACTTCATCACTGGCCTCCAAGAAGCCCTGATCTTACCCCCTGCGATTTTTTCTTATGGGGGTATGTTAAGGATATGGTGTTTCGGCCACCTCTCCCAGCCACCATTGATGATTTGAAACGAGAAATAACAGCAGCTATCCAAACTGTTACGCTCGATATGCTACAGAGAGTGTGGAACGAGTTGGAGTATCGGGTTGATATTGCTCATGTGTCTGGAGGGGGCCATATTGAACATCTCTGAACTTGTTTTTGAGTGAAAAAAAAGCCTTTTTAAATACTCTTTGTAATGATCTATAACAGAAGGTTATATTATGTTTCTTTCATTAAATACACATTTTTAAAGTTGTGGTATTCTTTTTGAATCACCCTGTATATCTGATTTATCAGTAACAAATACTTTTACTGCAAACTGACTTTATATCATCGACCTTGTGCTACTGGCCAGACACTTCCTTCACAACTGACCATATGGTTTTAATTTTATCCTGTGAATTAGCTATTCTATTTGCATACCACATACTCTTTGCCTTCCTGGTAACATTTTTAAGCACCTTACAATACTGTTTGTAATGGGATACTGTAGCTTGATTGTGACTACTAACATTTTGATACAATTCCCGCTTTGTTCTACATCATATCCTTATCCCACCTGTCAGCCACCCGGGCTGCTCATTACTGCTAGTACCCCGTTTAGAATGTTCTAATGGAAAACAACTCTCAAAGAGTATGATAAATCTGTTAAGGAAAGCGTTGTATTTATCATCTATGTTATCGGCACTATAATGAACCTGCCACTCTTGTTCCTTGACAAGGTTTAAAAAACTATTGCTTTTGGATTAACTTTCCTACATAGTTTGTAATTAAATACGACATTGGTTTGAGTACAAAAGCCTTTTCGCGTTAAAATTTGTGCATCATGGTCTGAAAGCCCATTCACGCTTTTACTAACAGAATGCCCATCTAGTAATGAAGAATGAATAAAAATATTGTCTATGGCTGTGCTACTGTTCCCGTGCACCCTCATTGGAAAAAACACAGTCTGTATCAGATCGTATGAATTTATGAGATCTACCAACATCCTTTTTCTTGCACCATCATACAAAAAATTTATATTGAAGTCACCACATATAACTAGTTTCTGGTACTTCCTACAAAGTGAATCAAGAACCCTCTCTAGCTTGAGCTCTAAAGTTAGAGTTAGGGGACCTATAAACACCAACAATTAAAAGCTTAGTTTCACTGAATTCAACTACCGCTGCGCAACATTCATATAGTAAAAGTCTTACGTTACTTTCGTACGCTGTCAGTCACCTGAGCCAACCCTGCACTAAGCTTCACAATGCTGGTGACCTGGTACTCACTCCCAACACTTCCTGCAAGTGCTGGCCCACACCTCTACCGTGGGAACTACCCAACAGGAGAACCTTCTTTCTGCTAGACTTTGCAACTAACCTAGGCCTCCGAATTGCTGAGGACTGCTGCATGTTCCCTACATATACAGCTACACGAGGCTCCTCTGCACTCAACTCTTACAGTTGGTCATATCTATTGCATGTACGCAAAGTAAAACTGTCCGAATACCTCCTCTTCCTAGCTGCCTTCTTGCCAACTGCCAGTTCCAATTCCCCACCACCCTTTGCCCTCCTCAACCTATCTATTTCCTCCTTTGCGCATTGTAACTACACCTGAAGGGCACAGATCTTACGCTAATGCTCCTCTATCAACTTATTTCTACTACATATTCTGCATTCCCAGGAGAGGATTTCACTAAAATGACCACTGGCTTCCCCACTGCATTCCCCCCAATGAAAATAATTTTAACAAATCCCACACCGTAGCCCACTACTCACAAACTTACGACAGAGCCCACACTTCTCACTCATGGTAAAATTTTACAGTTACTGAAAAGAACTATACGTCTCCGTTACCAAAGTTCAGTTACACCAGTAGAACTATTTACGAACTATCACTAATGGTCTTGAAATTCTCTGCTTATTAAGAACGCAACTACTCGTATTAATACTAATACAACACTGCTAATAACAATACCAACAAAATTTCACCAAATTATTAGCTAAAACAAAAAAATTCAAATGGCCATTGGAACACTAGGCGAAGTTGAAACACTGAAGAAAATTTTACTGAAATATTTCACTAGAAACAATAATAAACGTCAGTTGAAAACTAAAGCACTAAATTTACTACAGGACTTCGACGCACAGAAAACTCAAAAACACAGCGAGCGAAAGACTACAAAAGTTTATTAAGGCATTATTTCGCCACAAACGGCACGCAACACCACTGAAAACTATTAAATTTAATAACTGTATCACAGATCACAAATAAGTTTGTCATTACTTAGCTTGATAACCGCTACAGCTGCAGCGCACGCCGCAAAACGTAAACACAGTAGTGAGGCGCGAGTCTTAGACGAACGACGCAAGCAACGAATAATAGACCACTCGAGTCAATAACACAGGAATAAAGACTGAGATTAATGAAAATCCACCAATAAGTTACTTTTACGGCAAATATTAACACAAATAAACTTCAAAACAAGTAAATGAAGTCTAAAATTTTATAAAATATTAACGAGCAACTTCAACAGCTGTGCAGCACACGTGTCGTCACACCAAAGATCTACACTTCTGAACTTGATTAAAGATACACATAACTAGTGACGAAACGAATAAATGGTACTCATTACCGCATGTCGCTTTTTTCTCTTTAAATACCTCTTCCTCAACTACACTAATCCTTTATTTACTGGGTAATTATTTGGAACGACGAAATAAATATAAATATATAACAGCGTAGCTGTGACAGTTTTATTTCTAGGAAATAAGTTCTTGTTAGATTCGGGCACATTATAAGCTTCTACTTTCAAAAATGCAGAACATTGTGAACAGCAAAGTACTAACTGTGTTTCATAAGTTTTATTGTTCTCTTATTCTGCGTTCGTAAATCACTGGTACTTTTTTTTGCAGGGCCGTTTCAAGTAAGTGGTAAGTTACGCCATCTGTTTTTTCTCAGTCGATGATATGTTCATTCAACAACAAGCTAGCGAAAAGACTATCTAACGTGTAACGAGAAGCATCGTCACTCCAAGTGAGAAAAAAAACTTTATGTTATTGTATTTAAATATCAGAGGTAACCATACCGTTGGGAACATCCGCAATCCGTACGGGCAGACTGCTACGAAATCCAAGGAATCCCTCACGAATGGATTTGCAATAGGTCTTTTTTCACCCTAAATGTAGCACTTTGACATCACAGTCAACTACTGCATATGTCACCATCATTCTAAAGAAATATGAGTTTGAAATGACCCAGTGCTGTGTCCTGTGCCCACTGAAAGAGGAGGCATCGTCGATTCACTGTCATATACCAGCATGTGTTGTGTGTTCTTATACTGGATGGATTACGAACATTATAATAAGGACCGCCCTGAATTATCATCAGTACTGACCGTGATTATTAAAGATTATCAGAGCTGTCTCACTCATCTGCTTTAGACGACCTGGTCGCACCCTTCCTTATACTCATTTTTGGCGCTTCATTCTAACAAATTTAACATCCATCTACATGAGTATCGTGCACTCCACAAGATTTTCAGTAGGGAGCAGGAAACTCGTCTTATTTGACTTTTTACTCTTGCAGCCTACCGAAAACGATTGGTACATGTTCTTTCAACAGCTGGCCTGTCGGCCTACTGTTACTTTGTATGTCATTGATGTCTGGACTGCAGTCTGAGTTACCCACCATACCACACATGAAATCCACCACTGATCTGATTATGTGACATACAGTAAGTCTTATTTCAACTCGTTGTAGCACTGGATTTTTTATTACAGTGATTCTCAAATTTTGAAACAATTTTTTTTGTCTAAGTGTATTAGAGATTTGTAACGCCAATATCATTCTCCGTGGATGTTTCATTCGCACGACGGGCTTTCAATACGTAACGCAACCGTTTCTTTCTCTCGGCCATTGTCGGTTGAAAAATATGCAGAATTTGTTTGGTACATAGTGGAATACTCCCGCTTCAGCCCCTGTAGTTTCATGAAGTCCCAGTTGGCAGTGACGCCATACGCAACCTTCAGAATGTTTTCTGTAACGGTCGTGCATTCCAAGCAGGGAGCTATAATTGAGTTTCTTTTGGCGGAAAACCAGAGAATCACTATGTTCATAGACGTTTGCAGAATGTCTACAGAGACCCTACAGTGAATAAAGCGCGGTGATTCAATGAGCGAGGCGTCTGTTATCATCTCAACAAGGTGGCGCAAACCTGTCCGATCTCCCCCGTGCCGGCTAGCTGTGACTCATGGACTCCTGCAATGTTGTAACGTGCTGACACTCTCGTTCAATGCAATGTAGACGAACTTCTCTTTCTTTATAGCAACATAGGGCCTCACACACGTCAGAACACCAGAGAGGAGCTCACAAAACTTCAATGGAATCTTCTTCCTTATTCGTCATACAGCCCGGACCTCGCACCTTCCGACTTCCATCTGCTTGGCCCAATGAAGAATTACCTCTGCGGAAAGCCGTACGTGGCTGATGGGGAGGTTATTCACGTAGCAAAACGTTGGCTACGACGTGACCAGTAGAGTGCTGTCATGCATGGATACAAGCCATCCCACTAAGATGGTTCAAGGCCGTCGCATTAAACGGAGCCGGCCACGGTGGCCGTGCGGTTCTGGCGCTGCAGTCCGGAACCGCGGGACTGCTACGGTCGCAGGTTCGAATCCTGCCTCGGGAATGGGTATGTGTGATGTCCTTAGGTTAGTTAGGTTTAAGTAGTTCTAAGTTCTAGGGGACTTATGACCTAAGATGTTGAGTCCCATAGTGCTCACAGCCATTAAACGGACACTATGTTGTAAAACAGGGTTCGTCAGCAAAAAGTGAGAGGAATAATACTATGTACTGAAATCCTGAATTAAGCCAACCTGCTTTCAGAAAAAAATGTGTTCCAATACTTACTGAACGCCCCTCGTAGTAGTGATGAGCAGTGTAATTTTAGTTTCAGTTTTAAGATAATTTTTGTGTTACTTGCAGTATTAATATACAGCCTGTCGTAAGCTAACTAATACTAATCTCCTGATCACAATACAAGCGACGGTAATGTTGAGAGTCCATTTAACTGATGATGGTTTTATATAAGAGGTTCACGGAAGTAGGAACGTTACGTGAACACAACAATAAAAAAATTACCAAATTCCGAGAACCTAAAAAAAAAAAAAAAAACAGTGTTCTTCTCGTCGATAGCGGTAGCATCAGTGGCTCAGCACTTTCGTGTGTGTTTTACCTTAAACCTAGTATGTGTAAACTGATAACAGTCCCCGAAGAAGGTCGTGAAATACGATCAAATATAAACTTTCTTTTGTTCAAAAATGGCTCTAAGCACTATGGGACTGAACTTCTGAGGTCATCAGTCCCTTAGAACTTAGAACTACTTAAACCTAACTAACCTAAGGACATCACACACTTCCATGCCCGAGGCAGGATTCCAACGTGCGACCGTAGTGGTCGCGCGGTTCCAGACTGTAGCGCCTAGAACCGCTCGGCCACCAATCTTTTGTGTCTTACATGTTTCTTTAAAGTGATACAATTTATTGCATTATTTTTCTTCCTACATCACTTCAGCCTTTAAAGTATTCCTACAGCTTATATCAAGATCAAATAGGTGCAACAAACGTCACAACACGACTTTTGTAATGAAGGGCCGGCCGGAGAAGCCGAGCGGTTCTAGGCGCTTCAGTCTGGAACCGCGCGACCACTACGGTTGCAGGTTCGAATCCTGCCTCGGGCACGGTTGTGTGTGATGTCCTTAGGTTAGTTAGGTTTAAGTTGTTCTAAGTTCTAGGGGACTGATGACCTCAGATGTTAAGTCCCATAGTGTTCGGAGTCATTTGAACCACTTTTTTTTTTCTTTCTTTTTGTAATGAAGGAACATGTGATGACATAGCAGCACCAGGAAAATAAAAGATAAGTGAATAAATAATACCTAATCCATAACAATTATTGTAATTATTCCCTCAGATTGTGGTAAAACGAATGTCAGTGTTGCCTGATCGCTATTGATAGATGACTTGTTCAATACACGTACGTATAGTCTAAAACTGTATTCGTATCATATCGCACCCAGGTTCACGACATGGCAGTGAGATATGGTCACCATTTACGTTCAGGGGTGTAATGTAGGTAAACAGATTTGATGTCACTTAAAGACAGTAAATAGATTCGTATTCTAATTCAATATAAATACTCCAACCTGACGCGGCCGGCCGGTATGGCCGTGCGGTTCTAGGCGCTGCAGTCTGGAGCCGAGCGACCGCTACGGTCGCAGGTTCGAATCCTGCCTCGGGCATGGATGTGTGTGATGTCCTTAGGTTAGTTAGGTTTAATTAGTTCTAAGTTCTAGGCGAGTGATGACCTCAGAAGTTAAGTCGCATAGTGCTCAGAGCCATTTGAACCATTTGAACCAACCTGACACCTTCTTGCACTTTGATATTCAGTTTCTTAAGACTGTCCGTAGTTCCGTGAACAGTTCAAGACATATGTGCAACACACTCTCATTTCCATTGCAAGACGTTTGGTGTAAACAGAAAAATATAGAAATTTTAATTACTTTAAGTGCAGCGATTTTTATTCAAAATCTCAAATGAATTAACTTTTGAAATCACACTATATACCAAGGGAAATGACTCATGAGCCACTGAATAAAAGATAGCTGCGACGCCGATTGCTTCCTCCCTCGACGCGATTGTAATGATTGTATGTTTCACGTGGCTGAAATGTTATACCAAGTAGTGAACATGGAGGGTGCATCGACCACAAGACAAGTGATCTCTACACATATGATCATATCGCCACCACATCGAAGGTGTGTGACACATCACACACCATCTTGGATGTCATGCAGATACTGATATCTTATTGTTGTACTGGGTCAAACGTTTTCCGAAAATACCCTCGTTTGGGTAAAAGAGCCGCCTCAAAGTCAACTGCCATTGACAACAACACAGGGGCCACTGTCGAGCACTGCGAATTGGAAAATGCAGAACATTATTCGCAATTTCGATGCTAACCAGTCATCACCAGTGAGCGCCCATACTATCCAGGACAATATCCTCGTTAGAGAGTGTAGAAACCACAGACCCATCGTGTACTTTTGATCACCGACCCAGGCAGGGCACGGAGATGCGTCCAGGAGCACAATTGTAGAACACTTGAAACACTGGCATGGGGTCGCATAAGCTAATCGGTTACAATAAAAACTGGTACTCGCCGAAGGCAAGATACCAGTAGAGTGCCTTTACTTAAACTGGCTTCTAAGGTGAGTCTTAGGGTCAGTAATGCCTCGCATGTTCTTACATTTCTGCGGAACCCACACTGATCTTCCCTAATGTCGGCTTCCAACAGTTTTTCAATTCATATGTAAAGAATTCATGTTAGTATTCTGCAAACGTGACTTATTAAACTGATAGTTCAGTAATTTTCAAACCTGTCAGTACCTCCTTTCTTTGGAATTGGAATTTTTATATTCTTCTTGAAGTCTGACGGCATCCCTCCTGTGTCATACATCTTTCCCATCACATAGAAGAGTTTGGTCATGGCTGGCTCTCCCAAGGCTGCCAGTAGTTCTAACGGAATGTAGTCTACTTCCGGGGCCTTGTTTCTACTACAGTGCTCCGTCAAATTCTTCACGCGGTGTCAGATCTCCTATCTCATCTTCGCTACGTCCTCTTCCATTTCCATAATATTGGGCTCTAGTACATCGACCTTATATAGACCCTCTATACACTCCTTCCACCTATCGGCTTTCCCCTCTTTGCTTTGGACTTGTTTAATATCTGTGCTCTTGATAGTCATACAGGTGGTTTTTCTTTCTGCAAAGCTCTCGTTAGTTTTTCTGTAGGCGACATCATTCTTACCCCTAGGGATATATGCTTCTACATCCTTACATTTGTCCTGTAGGCATTCCCGCTTAGTCTTTATGGACATTCTGTCAGTATCATTTTCGAGACGTTTGTATTCCTTTTCACCTGCTTCATTTACTGCATTTTTCTATTTTCTCCTGACATCAATTAAATTTAATATCTCTTGTGTTACCCAAGGATATCTACAAGCTCTCGTCTTTTTACCTAATTGATCCTCTGCTGCCTTAATTATTTCATCTCTCAAAGCTGTCCATCCATCGTCTCCAGTATTCTTTTCTCCTGTTCTTGTCAATCGTTCCCAAACGCAACCTCTGAAACTATATACAAACTCTATTTCTTTCAAAATGAGATTTTCACTCTGCAGCGGAGTGTGCGCTGATATGAAACTTCCTGGCAGATTAAAACTGTGTGCCGGACGGAGACTCGAACTTGGGACCTTTGCCTTTCGCGGGCAAGTGCTCTACCAACTAAGCTACCCAAGCACAACCCACGCCCAGTCCTCACAGCTTTACTTTTGCCAGTATCTCGTCTCCTACCTTCCAAACTTTACTGTGAGGACAGGGCGTGAGTCGTGCTTGGATAGCACAGTTGGTAAAGCACTTGCCCGCGAAAGGCAAAGGTGCCGAGTTCGAGTCTCCGTCCGGCACACAGTTTTAATCTGCCAGGAAGTTTCATATCAGCGCACACTCCGCTGCAGAGTGAAAATCTCATTCTGGAAACATCCCCCAGGCTGTGGCTAAGCCATGTCTGCGCAATATCCTTTCTTTCAGGAGTGCTAGTTCTGCAAGTTTCGCAGGGGGGCTTCTGCAAAGTTTGGAAGGTAAGAGACGAGATACTGGCAGAAGTAAAGCTGTGAGGACGGGGCTTGAGTCGTGCTTGGGTAGCTCAGTTGGACAGTCTGCCTTTGGCGGTGACACAGTGCGGACCGTGTTGCTTGCCAGCCGCGCTGTGGTGCGCGCGCCTGTTTGTTTACGTCGAAGCGGCTTCGCGTGTGCGGTGTAGTGATTCTAGAATGAGATGGCACACTCGTACAGAAAAACGACTTTGAAGTTCAGTTTTGCGAACTAATATACACGACCAAAGGCACACGAGATTGAACGTTTTTTAAGAGTAGAGGTAAAAATCGATCCACAGGAAATTGTGGGAATCCATTTATCGATCGTTTCAAGCGTCGTCTATGTCAAGCTTGTTGACGAGGCTGCTTGCGAAAGACTTCTACAACGATCACCGAACGGGTATCGTTTCTGTCATGCCGACGGGAATGTTGGTGCGGTTACGGTCGATCACGCGGGAATGGGGGTCCGCACTATAGGAGTCTTAGAACTTCCGTTTGAGGTCCCGTCTGAACTTGTTATCGACGCCTTTCGACCATACGGTACAGTTCTATCCCATGTGACCGAAAAATGGACGAGTTTTACCACATACCCCGTCCTAAATGGGGTGCAACAAATACGGATAGAACTGCGAAAGCACGTCCCCTCTTATTTGTACATAGGAGGTTGTCGAGCGATTATAATCTATGATGGACAACCTCGCACTTGCTCGGGGTGCGGGAAAGATGGTCACGTCAGCTCGGAATGCATCCAGCGACGTTTAGTGCAAACCCCACGGGATGACGTTCAAGTGCCACAACAGATGACCGTATTACCGTTGACCTTTGTGGAAGCCCTGAGAGGAGACGTGAGGGAGACTTCCGATGGGCACCAGCAGCTGCGTCCTATAGAGGACATAGACACCAACGGACTGGAACTCCGACCACAGGTTCCACCACAGCAGACACAGGACACCACACAAGAGATGCAGCTGACGGCCGCTCCAGGCTCATCCGTGGTGGCTGCCAGTGCTTCCACCGAGAGCGTGATAGGCCAGGCCCAAGGCGGAGGATACGCAGCCCAAGCAGCCGATGCGGAAGCAAGGCAACGGAAACAGCGTTCGCCGAAGAGAAGAAAGAATCGTCGACTGACTTCTGCTGACGATAGCCATAGTCCCGAGGGGACAGTGGTCGACAACGACAGTATCGACCTGAGACCAGCGGGTTCAGCAGATACCGAGATGACGGTGCAGGAATTGCACAGCGACGATAACTTCAACTCTCCTTCTGGTGACCGGATGGCAGAAGTGGAGATGACAACTATCCAACATCAGAGCGGTGACAACGTTGCCTACCATCCTTCGGCCAGTTCCGGAACTATGCTGGGGGACTGGGCGCAAGAAATGGACCAACTGGAACAGAATGAAAATACGAACGCGACGATTGAGGATAGTCCTGGCCAGACGCCGGGAGGGGCCGGGGAATGTTGAATAACTTAGTGTGGTGAGGAGCGCCGGGGGTGCAGATAGACGACAGCAGTCTGGTTTTCAACACCATCGCTTGATGACACCCTCGTACAACTGATGAACACACGCCACGCGTACCGCATTGCAGCGATAAACATTAATGGCATTCGAACACTGCCTAAAATTCAAATGCTGAAACATATATTACGCGCTGCGAACGTGGATATTGTACTCCTACAAGAAGTGCGTTTCACATCACCGCCAGAGTTCTACGGCCACGAAGCACATTATTCAGTACACGATGAAAGTGGATGCGGTGTGGCGATCCTCACCAGGGAAGGAATAGGACCGGAGGAAGTCATGTCTCTCCCTTCGGCACGTGGCATAGCGATCACTGTCGACGGCGTTCGTTTCATCAATTTATACGCGCCATCTGGCTCCACGAAACGAAGAGAAAGGGCGACCATTTCCACCGAAGAGATACCACCGTTGTTCGCTGGACGCTATGATAACTACATAGTGGGCGGCTACTTTAATTGTGTCGTCGACCAAAAGGACCAAGTACCTCATTATGTGCCATGCATGGAACTGCGTGCTTTGATTACCGAAATGGCGCTTCTGGATACCAGGGAACTGCAGCATGTCGGCAGACCGGGTTATACGTTTGTAACGGGACACTCGGCGAGTGGACTTGATAGAGTGTATGTGACACGAGCTCTAAGGACGGCGATACTGGATGCCGAAATCTGGCTATCGGCTTTTAAGGATCATATGGCGTACGTCTGTACGATTTCACTAACACGTCAGAAGATATGGCGGAGTAAGGATCACCGGAAAATGAATAGTGCTCTTTTACGTGACGCTGCATGTCGCCGGTCGATAGAGGCGGTCTGGCAGACCTGCGTTCGCCGCCAGCGAGCATACACCTCGGTTCTCCAGTAGTGGATCAAATGCGCAAAACCAACGTTACGGAGAACGTTGATACGATACGGGCAGGACAAATCGCAGTGGAACAGCACGACGGCTGATTTTTATTTTACAGCCCTGAGGGAGCTGATGACCCAACAACCATCGCCGGAAAGGCACACCGCCATGCGCAGGATAAAAGCCAAGTTATTACAGCTGACGAGACTAAGAATGGAAGGTATAATGGTCCGGGCGAGATTGGCAGACACAGTTGATGCCGAAACCCCCTCCACGCACCACGTAGTACGTGAACGCCAACGCCGACGAAGGACATTGATCAGGGAACTAATCTCTGAAACTGGCCAGCAAGTTGTGAACAAGCGTGATATTGCACATGGGTTTACTGACTATATCCGCCAGTTATATGGACCCGTACAAGTGAACCACGAGACACTACATTATGTCATCTCGGAAATGCCAGATAGAAGACCACCACTGGATGCAGAGAGTTTCATCACAGCGATAACAGAGGACGAGCTGACAGACGCAATTGCCAGGGGGGCTCCGAACAAGTCCCCAGGACAGGACGGCTTCCCAATTGAATTTTACCGCACCTTTGCATACCTCATGGGACGGACCTGGATTCAGATATTTTCAACGAACTCCTGTAACCGCAGACTGACATACCTGCTGAATTCACGGAGGGTATCATCATCCCAATACCCAAACCACGCGGTGGCAGAGGGCCAGGAGATTAGAGACTACTCACTCTCTTGAACTGCGACTATAAGATTTTCGCGCGCATCCTTGCGGATCGCCTGCGGTCTTCAATTTCTGATAGACTTCTCATAGATCAAACTTGCCTCGGCGGTAAGAGTAACATACATACGGCGCTCGGTGACTACCGAGATATCATCGCGTTAGCAGCGGCATGCCGTGTGGAGCGTAACACCGAGACATTTTATAGTCTTCACTAACATGACCGGGCCTTCCTCCCCCGGTTGTAATCCTCGACCGACATTCATGCAGCTTGACTTCTGTAGATTAAGCACGCTTCCTGCCGCCATCCCGTATCGCTGTATCCATGCCAACGCCGTACGTACTTCGTCGCCTGTCCTTGCCACCAGTATCACATCGTCAGCATAAGCGCGGCAATGAAAGGTCAGTTGTGGCAACGTCACTCCCTCCAACCGTCTTCGGAGACCATACAGACAGGCTTCCAAAGCCATTGCATACAAAAACGTAGCTATTGACTTCGATCATGCCTTCGACAGAGTGGATCATATCTTTTTGCACGCAGTGATGGGCAGATTGGGAATCCCACAGGCCTTCATTCTAGTGATCATGCGACTGTTACACGGCGTGCGATCAAAGGTCTCGGTGAATGGGCGGGGCACTGACTACATTGTCATTTCCAGGTCAGTTCGTCAAGGTTGCCCCCTTTCGACATTTCTGTGTGCAATGGCTTTGGAAGCCTGTCTGTATGGTCTCCGAAGACGGTTGGAGGGAGTGCCGTTGCCACAACTGACCTTTCATTGCCGCGCTTATGCTGACGATGTGATACTGGTGGCGAGGACAGGCGACGAAGTACGTACGGCGTTGGCATGGATACAGCGATACGGGATGGCGGCAGGAAGAGTGCTTAATCTACAGAAGTCACGCTGCATGAATGTCGGTCGAGGATTACAACCGGGGGAGGAAGGCCCGGTCATGTTAGTGAAGACTATAAAATGTCTCGGTGTTACGCTCCACACGGATGTGCAGCGGACAGCAGCGGATAACTACCGACGCATATTGAAGCTGATGCGGACAATGGTGCTGTTACAGAAATTAAGAGCGTTGGATATGATTCAGAGGGTGACCTATGTTAACGTATACCTAGCACCGAGACTCACTCACGTAGCGCATGTCCTGCCTTTACCGCGCACAATGGCATCGCGGATACAAGCAACTTTCGGAACCTACGTGAGTGTGGGATACCTGTTTAAGATCCAATAGTCCGCAGCTCGTGGTCATGCGGTAGCGTTCCCGCTTCCCGCGCCCAGGTTCCCGGGTTCGATTCCCGGCGGGGTCAGGGATTTTCTCTGCCTCGTGATGACTGGGTGTTGTGTGATGTCCTTAGGTTAGTTAGGTTTAAGTAGTTCTAAGTTCTAGGAGACTGGTGACCATAGATGTTAAGTCCAATGGTGCCCAGAGCCATTTAAGATCCAATACACAAACCTTTGCTACCACCTGGAGAGGGTGGACTTGGTCTAGTGAACCTATATGAAAAGGCACGGGCGTTATTCGTCAGTACGATTTTACGACAGTGGCGCGGTCAATTTCGCAATATCTCGGGTGCGTTGGCATATGTACTAGCGCCCACTTCATTGCTGCCCCGAGTCAATGTGGGACATATTTCACCGAAGATTTCACATTTCAAGTCTCTTTTTCCGGAGCTTAGCTATGTCAAAGAATCCTTCCCAACAACACGACTACTGACGACGCGAGATGTATACCAACTCTTACTGCCCCGGTGCCCCAGGAATACCCTGGAAAAGAAGTACCCAGACAAGAACTGGCGACAGATATGGCGCGTTATACGGAACGTTTACCTCCCAACGTCGATACGCTCAACATGGTATGTGGTGGTAAATAGGAAGTTCGCAACGAATCAACGGCGGCACGCGATTCATTTGGTAGACACTCCACTATGTTTAGGCTGCGCAACAGTGGACACTGATGAACATCGTTTAGCATGTAGTGGGACGGCTCTAGTGTGGCAGTTGGCACAACAGATATTGGCGTTCCTATTACGCTCCGCCCCTCACACAGTTTCATCAGACACACTTTTTTTTCCCCCAAGAATCTTATTTTCCGGTCCAAAAAACCGATGCAGTGACATGGGTACGGGGAATGGGGGTGGGCTACGTCTATAACGAATCGGAAAAGGACAAAATGGATATTTGGCACTTTCTCCTGGATGGACACACGAAGCTGCAACAGCATGAGAAATATGGGCAAGACTTCGCTAATTACTTGCGACCTACATTTACCGACCCGCCGGCCAGATGGGGTGTGACGGGTGAGAGATGAGATAGACGAAGAAGCCGAGATAGACATCTATCAGACTTACGGACCCTTAGTTAATTTCGAGAAGACGACCCAGTCTTACACCAACGTCTGGAGAGCGAGTCCATAGAGGGCTCTCTTGCTCAATTGAACGTCGGGTCGTGAGCAGGTGTCGCCCCTGACACTAATTTCATTTCATTGCTACAGGAGTATGTTTCTTTTGTATTTGTGCTATCCGCAATGTCTTCATGTCTTTCATTTGGACATTTTCAGTTTTATTTATTTCCTTAATTACTTTATTTTCTAATTAGCCATTATTTGTCAACATTTGGACAGTGTAGACACTATTTATGCGGTAGTACAACAAAATGTATGTCAACAAAGGTTGTAAGTCTGACATTAGAAAAAAAAGTTGGTAGAGCACTTGCCCGCGAAAGGCAAAGGTCCCGAGTTCGAGTCTGCCAGGAAGTTTCTATTTCTTGCAGTTTATCCAGATCCCATATACTTAAATTCGTACCGTTCTGCAGTTTCTTCAGTTTAATCTACAGTTCGTAACCAATAAACTGTGGTCGGAGTCCACATCTGCCCCTGGAAGTGTCTTATAGTTTAAAAACTGGTTTCTAAATCTCTGTCCTACCATTATATAGACAATTTGAAACCTTCCGGTGTCTCCAGGTCTCTTCCATGTATACACCCTTCTTTCATGATTCTTAAACCGTGTTAGCAATGATGAAGTTATGCTCTGTGTAAAATTCTAGCAGGCGGCTTCCTCTTTGATTCCTTAACCCCAGTCCATATTCACCGACTACTTTTCCTTCTCTTTCTTTCCCTACAATCAAATTACAGTCCCGTATGACTATTACATTTTCGTCTTCCTTAACTATTTGAATAATTTCTTTTATCGCATCATACGTTTCTCCAATCTCTTCGTCATCTGCGGACCTAATTGGCATATAAACATGTACTATTGTGGTAGGCGTGCCCTTCGTGTCTATCTTGGCTGCAATTATGCGTTCACTACATTGTTCGTAGCAGCTTATCCGCATTCCAATTTTTTATTCATTTTAAACCTACTCCTGCGTATTTTGTATTTATAAATCCGGTTCACCTGACCAAAAGTCCTGTTCCTCCTGACACTGAACTTCACTCTATCTAACTTTAACCTACCCATTTCCCATTGTAAATCTTCTAACCTACCTGCCCTATTAAGGGATCCGACATTCCACGCTCCGGCCTGTAGAACGCCCGTTTTCTTTCTCCTGATAACGACGTCCTCCAGAGTAGTCCCCGCCCGGAGCTCGGAATGGGGGACTATTTTACCTACGGAATATTTTATCCTAGAGGACGCCATCATAATTTAATCATACAGTAAAGCTGCATGCTCTCGGGAAAAATTGCGGCTGTAGTTTCCCCTTGCTTTCATCCGTTGGCAGTTCCTCCACAGCAAATCTGTTTTGGTTGTGTTACAAGGCCAATTCAGTCAATCATCCATACTGTGGCCCCTGCAACTACTGAAAAAGCCACTGGCCTTTTCAGGAACCACAGTTTGTTTGGCCTCTCAACAAATACCCCTCCGTTGTGGTTGCACCTACCGTACGTGTATCTGCATCGCTGAGACACTCAGGCCTCCCCACCAACGGCAAGGCCCATTGTTCATGATAGGTGGGGGGGGGGGGGGGGGGAAATGGTTATTTCATATAGTTTAATAAGTGTCACCCTGTATAGTACATCGTGAGGTGATATGTGCACTCATTTGACGCTGTTACTATCAAGATGGACTTTCGCAAGTGGTTCACCTGTCATGGCTCAGGATGGCTCCAGGAGTATCATGTAGTATATGCTTTCTGCCACAATCTCGGCTAATAAGCGCGTGTCCTTGACGCAATTACTCATGAGTACGTTAATACAGTGTGAGGCAGCTTATGCAGGCCATTTTAAATACATACAAAATGAATATTCAAAGTTTCATGATGTACTCCAAAGTCGAAGAAGTAGATATGGTTTTCTTTTATTGTGAACTTCTGCCAGTCGCTGGAGTAGCAGTGCGGTTTTATGCTGAAAGGAACACTGATCGAGCAAATCCTTCACGCTTTAGTTTTGAGAGAAGCACAAATAAATTTCAAAAAGGTGAATTGGAAAGAATAAAACACGCCAACGATAAAGAACGACAACTTACTAGAGAAATAAAAGTAACAATTTTGCAGCGTCAGAATACAGTCCACATGTCATTACTACAGAGTCTGAATGAGCGAATGCCATCAGCTCAAGGAGAATTCGTCGAATACTACATTCCAGCGCATTTCACGCTTTCCATATTTCGGGAAGGTTGCATACCCACCCACAGTGCAGCTATATCTGCCTGGTTGCTAGCTCGGCAGATGTCAACACCAAAGTAACAGCGGCACGAAAGTCGCCACAGACAGCGGCAAAGTCATCACAGTGTTTCCCTACTCTGATCACGTTTCCGCAAAGTGAGCGCTACGTGCAACCTTCTGCTCAGCTGATATTTAGAAGACCGCACTGCTGGATGTCAGCCAGGTCCAGTTGCGGAGCCAATTCTTGTTACAGCTCTGCTTAGGGAGTTACCTCCAAGTTCAGCGAGCAGGACAAGCCATGATCATCAGGTGACCGTCTAGCTCTCACCACCAATCCATGGTTTTCCAAACGGATATCCTACCTATAGCACACCTTCTTAAAGGCAAGAGTTGGAAATCGCTGGATTGGCCTTTCAGAAAGTACAAAAGGGCGTGCTGCCTTACCAGTCCTAAAAGTTATACATTTTTACGTGTAGAGAAAATTCAAACAGTAGGTCTACAAGGAAGCGTCGACGCCTTCTGAAGACATGAGATACCCTATATCATGAGTCTTTGCTCCGACAAGTTCCAAAATGACATCAGTGATCAAGGGCAACATTTTTGTGCTCTTCATATAACAGACACAATAATAAACACGCGACCTCTACATGAGTTAAATACCTTTCTTCATTGGTGGAGACGTTTGTTGATCCCCTTCTCGTGAGGTATGTACAACAGAAGCCAAATAACAATATTAATTCCATCAGTACTTATTCATTTTTCTACAAGCAGCCGGTTTCGGCACTTCACTAATGTCATCCTCATGTCCCTTTGCACACAAGGAAGGGATGTACCACAAAGGTTGGAGCAATACAGCAGGAGCCCTCAAATAAATCTGGATTCAGTTAATATTTTTGTGAAGTAAGTATCCCAAAGGTTAGACAGCAACCGACAAGGGTGTCACCAGTGAAGTGGCGAAAGTGGTAGCTTAAAGAAAAGTGAATAAGAAAAGATTGAAGTCCGGCTGTTGTGTGGTTTTTGTTCTACATACTGTTTGATTAGCGGCTGTCTCGAGTCCGTTATGGATGTAACAAAAGGGGAAAAAAAACTTCTCATGAAGGTGGGACAACGGTCTGTGGCGCTGCTATCTTTTTGCTATTCATTCGGCCGCGCGCTTGGAGGCGCCATGCCGCTGATTGCACGGCCACTCCCGCCGGAGATTCGAGTCCTCCCTAGGGTATGGGTGTGTGTGTTGTTCTTAGCATAAGTTAGTTTAAGTAGTGTGTAAGTCTAGGAGCCGATGACCTTAGCAGTTTGGCCCCTTAGGAATTCACACACATTTGAACATTTTTTTGCTATTCATTCAGGTTCCATTATTTATGCCGCTCGAAGTTTCTTCATAATGCTACAGAGAGAAAAAGTACATAGCCGCTTAAAAGATACCGCTGTGATTATTCAACATATTATGTAACTTACATAAACTAACGGACCACTTCATACTTACTTATTTTGGAGATATATGATGTGGTCTGTCTTAGTTTGCTCACCCTGCATTTATTTTATGTTTGTTTCCTCTACGTTGGACGAGACACACTTTAATAGCGAGTCGCTGGATCTTGTGGAGGTGGAGAAATTTTATTGCAACCACGCCAGGCGTAATACTGTTTTTATATTAAAAGATGACTTGACGAATTTGTATGCCAGCAGAAGTGAAAAGACTGTCTGCAGTGTAAGCCCTAACACTGCGCTAATGTACCAGTTGTTTTCCAACGTCGATATAATATTGACAGGTATTTGTTGTCTCCATCTGTGACGCCACTGCGTCGATGGTAAATGAGCAAAGGTTCTACGAATTTTACTTTCATATTTACCCTTTCATTTTATTAGGACCGAATTAGCTGATAAGTTACCTGACGATAGTGTAAAACCAAAACTGATTACAAAACAACAATAGTGTATGACGAGGGCTGGCAAATACTATCGGTTCTTACTTGGTCGCTGCTGTTTCTTGAGACATTGCATATTGTAATTCAGCGGACATTATACACGACCGGTGTTTATTGTTCACACGGCAGGAGAACCTGACAGGTAACTTAAGAGGGAAAGACGATCTGTGTTATTTTAGTATGTCATCAGATGTTAACAAATATTGCATTTGGCTGACACTTGCCGGTAATTTTTCTTTTCGGTGCCCTAGTTCCATATCGAAGAGCACCTAAGCTGAACAACATTATCGCGAAGTCCAGGAAGACTTATCTCCTAATATTCCCACAGGATTTGCAGGCGCCCATTATGATAAACCTCCATTATTACTGTTGAAATCTGTATGCTGCAATCACAGCTTCCACTACTGATTTTATTTAATGCATTCTAAACCTTGGAGCAATCGATCTCTGGAAGAATCACTCACTCCGGCATGGGCTGATGTGGTGAGACGCTTTTCTGGTTGAGGGAGGTTTAAGTAGAATGAAATAACAGTTTGTTGTTCAGTCTTAGAACTCCTGTGCCTTAGAATTGTTTGCCCATTCTCTGGTTCGTATCGTAAATCTTCTCTCATTGGTATTTACAGAATTTTCAGAGCTTTAGCAAGCACTGGTCTATGTTGAGTCAGTACGTTCGTTGTTTGGTGAGATGGGTAACTTTCGAAGATCGGTACAAAATTGGGTTTACATTATTCCAGACGAACATTTGGGAAGCCAAATTCACTACATTCCCATTTAGTGAACTAATTTTAATACTATCTGATGGAAGTAGAAATATTTTGTTTCAGTATTTCACTTGTAGTTATTCACTGTACCATTTGTTTCACGCACGAATGTTGTGTGTGTCATGGCGGAAATAATTGAATTTTAAAAGCTATTACATATTCTCTTATTCAAAGATTTATTCGTGATTTATTGCCACTAACTTTAGGTTCGAATATCTTTACGGCTGAGCTGCTCTTTACAATCGGCATGTTGTAAAATTTCTGCCTTCAACAGAGCTATTAATTTTCCTGAACTGTTACTGCAGTCAACATATACATTTCAAACCGCAGCTGAGCGGTACGCTTCATCTACACTCCTGGAAATGGAAAAAAGAACACATTGACACCGGTGTGTCAGACCCACCATACTTGCTCCGGACACTGCGAGAGGGCTGTACAAGCAATGATCACACACACGGCACAGCGGACACACCAGGAACCGCGGTGTTGGCCGTCGAATGGCGCTAGCTGCGCAGCATTTGTGCACCGCCGCCGTCAGTGTCAGCCAGTTTGCCGTGGCATACGGAGCTCCATCGCAGTCTTTAACACTGGTAGCATGCCGCGACAGCGTGGACGTGAACCGTATGTGCAGTTGACGGACTTTGAGCGAGGGCGTATAGTGGGCATGCGGGAGGCCGGGTGGACATACCGCCGAATTGCTCAACACGTGGGGCGTGAGGTCTCCACAGTACATCGATGTTGTCGCCAGTGGTCGGCGGAAGGTGCACGTGCCCGTCGACCTGGGACCGGACCGCAGCGACGCACGGATGCACGCCAAGACCGTAGGATCCTACGCAGTGCCGTAGGGGACCGCACCGCCACTTCCCAGCAAATTAGGGACACTGTTGCTCCTGGGGTATCGGCGAGGACCATTCGCAACCGTCTCCATGAAGCTGGGCTACGGTCCCGCACACCGTTAGGCCGTCTTCCGCTCACGCCCCAACATCGTGCAGCCCGCCTCCAGTGGTGTCGCGACAGGCGTGAATGGAGGGACGAATGGAGACGTGTCGTCTTCAGCGATGAGAGTCGCTTCTGCCTTGGTGCCAATGATGGTCGTATGCGTGTTTGGCGCCGTGCAGGTGAGTGCCACAATCAGGACTGCATACGACCGAAGCACACAGGGCCGACACCCGGCATCATGGTGTGGGGAGCGATTTCCTACACTGGCCGTACACCACTGGTGATCGTCGAGGGGACACTGAATAGTGCACGGTACATCCAAACCGTCATCGAACCCATCGTTCTACCATTCCTAGACCGGCAAGGGAACTTGCTGTTCCAACAGGACAATGCACGTCCGCATGTATCCCTTGCCACCCAACGTGCTCTAGAAGGTGTAAGTCAACCACCCTGGCCAGCAAGATCTCCGGATCTGTCCCCCATTGAGCATGTTTGGGACTGGATGAAGCGTCGTCTCACGCGGTCTGCACGTCCAGCACGAACGCTGGTCCAACTGAGGCGCCAGGTGGAAATGGCATGGCAAGCCGTTCCACAGGACTACATCCAGCATCTCTACGATCGTCTCCATGGGAGAATAGCAGCCTGCATTGCTGCGAAAGGTGGATATACACTGTACTAGTGCCGACATTGTGCATGCTCTGTTGCCTGTGTCTATGTGTCTGTGGTTCTGTCAGTGTGATCATGTGATGTATCTGACCCCAGGAATGTGTCAATAAAGTTTCCCCTTCCTGGGACAATGAATTCACGGTGTTCTTATTTCAATTTCCAGGAGTGTATTTTCTTTGAACATTCTTACAGGACAGAAGATAAGTCAGAAGTTGGAGTTGCAAATGGAACTGATTACTCATAGTTTTATATATGACGTGTTTACTTTGTGTCTTTGATTTTAGCTTTTTGAACCGAAAGGTTAGGCTAACACACTAGTCCAAGCATGTTCACTGAACGTAACTTGGAGTCAATTGGGTTACTTACACTTTATTAATGTTAGTTCGTGTGCTTATTTAGCTCATGGAATTTAGTAAAGTGTCTCTAATGGCCATTGTTGTTACGTTGCACAAACTAAACTAGTCCTGTTCTTTTTTTTTTGTGCTGTTCCCTTCAAGAAATATAGTCGGAAAGCTTTATTATACTATTTCATGGTTCTTAATTTTGTATAGATGAGGGAATTCCTTTCAGATCATGTTTGAGGATTCATATTTGCTTGTAATTCGAAGTTGAAAAGAAGATAGAAAATTTATACAATACGTAAGCACAGCTCACATAAGGGCTACGTTTGCATCATCTGCCACTTTGACCGTGATGGTACCTCATAAATCCAGATTAATTAGTTGTGAGCACACTCTTGACATCGTTAATGCTGCCTTCAACAGAGCCATTATCTTCGTCCTTCAGTACGTTTCTCAGCACGACAAGTATATGTTATCGCACCATAATAGCAACACGGGAACTAATACATCTAGTGCGCTGGTGGAATCCATCCATGCAACTAGAACATTCTTAAACTTGTTTTGAATTACTATTGTCCACCTCTGGAATGAGCTACCCTGCACACTACATACGATTCAACATAATGTTGCATTTAGCGAAACTGGTGAGCTACTTTCTTTTGTCGTCCTCGTAATTTCAGTATAAGAAATGAAATTACTGATTTTCTTTTTTGTCACACTAGAGCAATGCTCATTTCTTTCTTAATTACTTGCTGTTTCGTTTTTCGGTCAGTTACCTCATTTTTATTTTCTAGCTCTTATCTTCGTTACGAATGTTACACCACTTCCCTACGTTCCCCTCCCTGTTCTTCTCCCATTTGCTTCGAAGTTGAAAAGAAGATAGAAAATTTATACAATACGTAAGCACAGCTCACATAAGGGCTACGTTTGCATCATCTGCCATTCAAACGTTCTAACACTCTCACTCGTCGCAATGAGTTCGGACTACAGGGCGCTATTCGAATTAAATTCGATAAATTTTTTAACTTAGCGTCAGTGGTGGATGAAAACGTTGGCCGGCCGCGGTAGTCTAGCGGTTCTAGGTGCGCAGGCCGGAACCGCGTGGCTGCTACGGTCGCAGGTTCGAATCCTGCCTCGGGCATGGATGTGTGTGATGTCCTTAGGTTAGTTAGGTTTAAGTAGTTCTAAGTTCTAGGGGACTGATGACCTCAGATGTTAAGTCCCATAGTGCTCAGAGCCATTTGAACCATTTGAACCACAGATGTTAAGTCCCATAGTGCTCAGAGCCATATGAAAACGTTGGATTAGTACGCAGCCATCATGTAAATATCCCCGCCGTTAATGCAAGCCTGCAAAATCAAGGCTGCCACCTCTCCAACCCTCAACATCCTTGCCGGTTGTTCCCGCGAGGTTAAGTGAATAACGTTCTAGCTATACTACCAAGAAAAATACGTCAACTTCGAGTATTGCCATAATGTCATTTTATGGCAGTCAACCCGGCATATCGATCAGTGAAGGATGCAGTAAATCAAAAAAAGATGAATGAGATACTATGAGCCAATAACCCATACCCAGTCGGTATGTTTAATGTAGTGCCGATTACTGATAGAAAATATCTGCACACCTGATTGTAAAAAGGAGTAATTGCCATCTGATTCTGAGATACGAATATTCATGAACCGAGTGGCCCGATATAATTTTCATGATAGGAGACAAACTTGCAGGAAACACACGCTTTTTATATTACTTTAACCCTTTTGTCTTCACCGACATTCAGTCTGTTTTACACACAATCTGAAGCAATATCATACAACACAAACGAACTTCTTAAAACAGTGTAGTGAGCATACAAACATAATTTAATATGAGCTTCAATTCCCTGTGACAATGCGAACTGTAATTCAATAACAAGCAAAGCTTCAGACGTGTTAATGTTCTTAGCGGAAAGCTATTTCTTTCCTATATGCACTGAAGCATAGCTTATACCCACCTTTAATAACATCGTTATCTTCTTCCTTTTGACGAAAGAGTTCTGAAAAAAGCCGCTGACCGTTATTCCATACGTAGGTGTCGCGCATGTATTTACCTTAAAAATAGGTTTTGAAATGGGATGCTGATGAAGTACTAATAATTTACACATTTCTTGGATAAATTAAAACGACTGTACTGTGTTTTACAACAGAATCTGAATATTTTAATGGGTTTTCAAGAACAGAAAACATCATCTTTTAGTTACTCAACAGGAAAGAAAAACTTCTCTGAGCTCAGTACCATTACAGACGGAGTATTAGCTCCGTTATATCGTGATAGAATGACGTATCGGCCGTAGTCTGGCTGAAGAGAAACGGAGAGAAAAGATTTTGTGAAACTAAAAGCAGGAAGGATGATCGGGAAATTACCTGCCCTCCGGGATATGAGCTGTTATTTAAGAGCGAACCCGCATGTTTGCTAAGTATCTACATCTTTACATCTCCACTGCAGCGCGAACGAATGACGTTTCGTAGGAACAGCAGGCACTTCCACACTGAAATCATCATGTATATGATGGTATTGTGTTTCAGCTTACACATTGCTTAATTGTTTGACAAGTACTGTCACCTTGGTTTTTAACCATTGGAACACTACTTTGACTAAATTTATAAAGCAAGTAACTTCCTCCTCCCTTGTTAAATGTAAAGAATTTCCTCAGAATTAACTATGAGACGATTTAAATTATGAAAATGTGAGCAGCAGCAATGGGTACAACAATTTAATGCACGGATAAAAATGTTGGCTTTGTTTAGCAAAGATACATTGCAGTGAACACCTATCCTTACTCGATTCTAGTTTGACTCCCGTTTCACCTCTGTCGATAACGAGAAAAAAAATGACGAAATGCGTGCTCAGAGCATACATGTAACAAAGATGAAATCTGGGAAGTCAGCGAGGCGAATAATAAATTGCAGAAAATAGTGAGGGCCGGTTCACCACCCAGTTATAGTGATTTAGGTTTAACGGTGTCTCCCTATACCTTGAAGACACTGGTATTACCGTTATTTAACTAAGTCTCAGCGATGCTTCTCCCTCATCCGGCCACATTTCGCTAAGTAAATAGCTTTTACTTTCGTCGATGTTGGTCTGATAACCTGTTTTTGAGACGCTATCTATTCCGTTCAACTACTATTTCAAGACCTTGGCCTTCTCCGACAAAATTAAATTGTCTTTGGCAAACCCTAAAGTTTTTATGTGATCTTCCTGATATGTAATTCCCTTTCCAATTTTCTCCTTGGTTTCCTTTACTGCACTCTCAATGTACAGACTGGATAGGCAGGGGATATGTTACAAATCCGTTTCACTTTCGCAACTACTAATCCTATTTTATATCCGTCGACTCCGACAATAGCAGTCTGATTTCTGTAAAATTTGTAGGCAATCCTTCTTCTCTGCATTTTATCACTGTTGCCCTCATAATTTCAAAGAGTGTGTTCCATTCAATATTGTCAAATAATCTTCTAAATTTACAAATGCTATAAATTTTCGTTTGCTTTTCTTGAAATTATCTTCATAGGTATGTAGCAGGGTCAATATTATCTCTCGTGTTCTTACATTTCTGCGGAACCAAAACTGATCCTTCACGAGGTCGGAATTTACCGGTCTTCCATTCTTCTGTAAATAATTGGTGTCAACAGTTCGTATCAATGTCTTATTTAACTGACGGTTCTTTAATATTCACACCTGTCAGAACAGGCTTTCTTTAGAAATGTATAACTATTACAGTCTTCTTGAAGCCTGATGTCAAATATCCTGCAATTCACGTGGATAATTGTCATGGCGTGCTTTTCTAAGCATCGCAATAATTCTGAGGGAATATCGTGTACTCTATGTGTCTTATTTCAACTTTGGTCTTTCGGTGCCTTTCCGAATAATTCTCGCTTTATGATCATCTTCCGTGTCATATTCATTTGCATCCTCTTCCCTTTAAGTAATATGGTCTATAAGTTTGTTTCTTTAGTACGTACATTCATTCCACCTCTCAGCTTCCCCTTGCTGGCTCGATGTTCGCTTATCAGTTCAGCTCCTGATACATTCTCTTAGCTGCTTCACTTTTCTCCTAGTGTTTCTTTAATGTGCCTTTAGGCGATATCATCTTTCCCATAACCAAGCATGATCTGGTGTTTTGTATTTCTCCTCTAGCTAGTCCTGTTTCGATATTGTGTTTTTTTTGGCACTGTCAGTTTTCAGACGACATTTTTCCGTTTTGACTGCTTCGTTTTCTACCTTTCTATCTTTTCTCGATTCGTCAACTAAATTCAGTATCTCCTGCGTTATCTCACTGGTCCGTGTAGTTTTGCCAAATTTGATCCTCATTTATCTTACTAATTTGTCTCTGAAAGCTATGCTTTCTCCTTCAATTGTATTCCTTCCTCCTGTTTCAGTCAATCACTGTCTACCGCTTCTGCCGAAACTCTCCACAATCTGTGTCTTTTTCAGTATTCATGTTCACATCCCTAATTTACTACCTCTCTGCAATATCTTCAGTTTCAGTTGGTATTTCATAAATATTAAATTATGGTCAGAGTCCACACTGACCCTTGGAATGATTCTGCAGTTTAAAATGTTGTTTCGAAATCTCATTCTAATGCTTACAGGATCCATCCGAAACCTTTCTGTGTCTTCAGGTCACTTCTACACATACAAACTGCTATGATGAATTTTTAACTAAGTGTCAACAATGAATAATTTGTGCTCTGTGCCAAATTCTGCGAGACAAGATTTGCTTACATTTCCTTTCCCCAGTTCACATTCTCCTACTATTATTCCTTTCTTCCCTTTCCTATTGTCGATTATCACTCAACCACTACAAGTAAATTTTGGTCTCCTTTAATTAAATGAACAATTTCCTTTACATCACCATACACACATTCTTTTAATCTTTTCATCACCTGGGGGGCTAGATGGCAAATAAATTTGTACTACTGTTGTGGGTGATGGCTTTGTGTGTATCTTGGCTACGAAAATGCCTTCAATATGTTGGTCATAGTAGCTTCCTCACATACCTATATTCCTATTCGTTATCAGAGCTACTCCTGCGTTACCACTACTTCGTTTTCTATTTGTAACCCTTTACTGACCTTAGCAGAAGTCCTGTTCTTCCCGACACCTGATTAAGAGACTGACCTACCATACTCCGACCTGAAGAACGGTAGATTCGTTTTTCGTGACGACAGCATATGCCTTAGTAGTTCCCGCCCGAAGATAGCAATGGGGAACAGTTTTATCTCCGAAAAATTTTACCCTAGAGGAGATCATCATCAGTAAACAATACAAAGGAGCTTCTTATCTTGGGGAATTATAGCGGCTGTAGTTTATTCTTGCATTCAGCCATCTGCAGTACTAACATAGCAAGGCCATGTTGTCTAGTGTTGAAAAGACAGATCAAGAAATAATCCAGACCTCTTCACAGATTCCCCTCTGATGTTGTTGCTCCTACGGTACGGCTACCTGTCTCGATGCAAGATTAGTGGTTCTTGGGGCTAGTTACAATAGTGCCCCTTCACTCAACCACCTGTGTTACGTGAGTAATGGAGATGGATGAGTAAAGGGCCATCACTGATACCTTTACATCAAAAGGAGTCATACAGAAACAATAATAGGTCAAACGACTTACATGAAAGTGTGTAAAAATGTTTGGGGGCAGGTC
The DNA here is from genome assembly GCF_021461395.2 of Schistocerca americana. Taxonomy (NCBI): domain Eukaryota; kingdom Metazoa; phylum Arthropoda; class Insecta; order Orthoptera; family Acrididae; genus Schistocerca; species Schistocerca americana. The sequence continues at coordinate 705,703,379 of NC_060130.1, read as the reverse complement.
TTTAATATTCCTCCACTAAAGATCAGGCTGTTAGGCACCGCAAAATTTATGTTAAGTGAGGAAAGGTATAAGCAGAAGGTAGTAGCTCTAAGGCTGAACTGCCGGCCGCTGTAACCGAGCGGTTCTATGCGCTTCAGTCCGGAACCGCGCTGCTGCTACGTCGCAGGTTCGAGTCCTGCCTCGGGCATGGATGTGTGTGATGTCCTTAGGTTAGTTAGGTTTAAGTAGTTCTAAGTCTAGGGACTGATGACCTCAGATGTTAATTCCCATAGTGCTTAGAGCAATTTGAACCATTTTTGAAGGCTGAACTTTTGCCTTTTTTAACTTATTTGGATGTAGAATCCAGACAGTAGTATGGCCATCTTAAGTACTCAAATAACCACTCATTTGCATGGTAAATTAATAGCTACACAAGCATGGACAGACAAGTGAGAGTTGTTGTTACATGAAGGAAGGAAGAAGGAAGAAAGATCAACCTTCAAAGTCCCGTCGAGGCCGAGGTGATTAGAGACGGAGGATAACGTCTAAATGATTCTTGTGTTCAACGTTACTGTGACAACTGCTTTCTTAACTAATGGAATATAGCGCCTACCCAACGGAACTTTTTTGTTTTGTTTTGATCACATCCTTCTTTTCCACTGTGTGAAATATTAAACTATCAGTGAATCTTCTTATGTCCTCTTGAGGACATTTGGGAATAGTTCGCTGAACTCGACATTTCCTGTTAGGTTCCTATTACCGTTTTCTTGAAAATAATAGCTTCCCCTTTAATAGCTTCTTCGCTCAATTTGAAATTTTTCACATCTTTCAGCGCAGTAAACCAAATTTTCTACTGATATTTTCTCTCTTATGACCAAAGAGGCCCTCTTATAATGTTATTTGGTTAATTTTTGTGTGTCTCCTCAGGTCGGTTCCCGTTTTGCCGTTGCTTTGATCTGTAGCCCCACTGCACTGCTGCATATCATATTCCGTTGGCTCACCCTCGTTACATAACACGATATGCGCCGCTGGTATATGAAGTGCATGCGATTTGATTCTAGCACGGTCTGCTCGCCACTCCATATTGACCAAGAGGAGAGCGTGGTGGCGCTACGCCAGAAGACTCCGGTTTGCTTACAGATTCAGTCCGTGTTTCGCTCTTTTCCTCTCACTTCGTCGTGAATTCCAATTATCTATGGTGAGTGCTGTAACTCGTTAAAACTATTCGTCAGAGCCAAAGCGTTCACTGTGCCGTTCTGGAGTGAGAGGCTCTGTTCAATTGTCTCGGTAAACCAATGGCTTTTACAGCCAAGGAGAGTGTACTCTAGAACACTTTCAAAACTAACAAAAACGTCTCTATAAATTGAAAGGAATCAATATAAAACCGATCTCATCTCTCATTTATTCGCAGAATTGGTTACCAAATTGATAAAAATCGTTTCAAATCAGAAAATGCCTCGTTCGTTCGTTACGTACTGCTTCATGAAGCGATTTTAGAGAGGTATGACATGACTGCTTTGGGACGAGATGGAAGAAACTCTTTACTATCGGGAAACAGTGAGCCTAAAACTATCCATCAACCGGAGAAACTGTAGCAGTATAAAAGCAAATTAATTCATTTACTTAAGTGACCATGTTAAAAAAAAACGGAAAAGAACCTAACACTGAACATGCTTGTATATCTCTATTATTGTGCTGAAGACGTTTGAGAGTATTTGCTATGAGCCATGCTGGGCTTTCTCTTTGATTACAACTACCGAGCGAGATGGTGCAGTGGTTACCACACTGGGCTCGCTTTTAGAAGTAAAACGGCTTAAACCGCGTCCTACCATCCAGATTTAGGTTTTCCATGATTTCAATAAATCGCTCCAAGCAAATGCCGGGATGGTTCCTTTGCCGATTTCCTTCCCCATCCCTGACACAATCCGAGCTTGTGCTCCGTCTCTAATGACCTCGATATCGACGTGACATTAAATCCAATCTTCTTTTCCTTCCTTCGTTCGTTCTTTGATTAGAACTGCCACCAGGCCGAAGTTGACTTCGACTTTAGTTCTTCTGCCCCAATATATTGAGTGTTCAGAAAAAAAAATTCATGTAGGTCACGGGTCACCCAAAACTACTTACGTACCAATAGAAGTTTCGCATCCGAAAAACGACGTTTTCCTTGTCGATAATGTGGTAGCTTCGGTGTTACACATATAACATGATGGAAGCTTTGCTGGTCAACGGCGTGTATGTGCAAAGGGAGTTGCTACTGCCCCAAAGTCGTTCGAACTTCCATCCAAACACAGCATTTTTTAATATAAGATGGACCACAGTTGGAAACAAACGTGGCTCCGTTGGTAGTCTAGTTTAAACAAATGTTTTGTGTACTGAACGTCTTTGCAGTGAATTAATTGCTTTAAACCCATCTATCACTTTCCGACTGGAAGTCCGTCCACTCCCACTGCATTTCCTCCAGCTCAAAAGAGTCGCATAAAATAGGGACCCCACGTGCAGAGTGATTACGGCTACCCTCTACACGATTTAGATGTAGGTATGCAGGCTTTCCCAGTCGTTGCCAATGAAAGGAAATCCTTCAGGCGAGTATGCCGCATCATTTTTATCTTACATTCTTTGACTCCTGGAGAACGTCGAAGCAAAGATTGCGATATGTCGAGCTGAAGAAACAAAAGTGGAAAGTAACGCTGCCTTATCAACCAAAACATATTACTTTCGTCTTTTATTGTACTGCCTCTGAAACATATGACATGTTAAATATGTTATCTTCACTAACGAATTAGACAGTTTTGTCTGTCGACGCAATTTATTCGTTACAGTTTGCGTTATCCCAATAACAGCTAAGTCGTTGCTTCTGGCCTACAGTTGCATTAGCGGTCAACATGAAAATTTCATCTCCAACACTGGCAATGTTGAACATCAATGTACAACGTTACAGAGTATTTCACAAAACGCTTTAGACATGACGAGCAAAACTGTGAGGGATAGCAAAGCAAATTTAAATCTATCCAAAGCCTCACAGACAAGCAAAAACTGGAAGAAACCACAGTCAACGTAAGGAGAGCCACGCCTTAAGCACTTAAGCACTTTGGAAGCAAAATCCTATCTACCGTCTTGACAGAAAATTCTATGAAGTACTTATATCATGTTAAATCAGTAAACGGATCCAAGCCATCTATGACCACAATGAGATCGAAACGATGGGTGACAGAGAGAAGGCCGAAGTACTAAACATCTTTCTCCAGAACTTTTTCACGGAAGGAGATCGTTCTGTAATTCCTCATTTAAATCGCCACAAAACTGTGAAACGACACATACGGAATTAAGAGATCATGGGACGGAAAAGCCACTGAAATTTCTCAACATAGGAAAGGCCACTGGACCTAACTGGATATGAGTACGTGTCAATATAGAGTGCGCAAAAGAACTTGATCCCTTTCTAGCAGCAGTGCACTGTAAGCCACTGGAAATGAATAGAAAAAAGAACGCAGATCATTCCGTTTTTAAAAAGGGTCAAGGAATAGATACACAAAATTACTGGTTAATATCTTTTGATGTTGGTTTGTTGTAGAATTTTGGAACTTGTTTTAAATTCGCGTGTTATGACACTTCTTGAGACAGAAAATCTCGTCTTTAGGAATCAACATGGGTTCTGAAAACAATGATCGTTTGAAACCCAACTCGCTCTGTGCGTCTGAGAGATTCGGGCTGCAGTAGATACCGGCACCCAGATTCATTTCGTGTTCCTTGACTTCCAGAAGACACCTAATGAACAAATTACGAGTATAGGGGGAATCAGACCAGCTGTGTGACTGGACTGAACAGCTTCTAATAAACACAACACAACATAACATCCTCAATGTAGAGGAATCCCTAGAGATAGAAGCGTCTTCGGCCGCATCCCAGAAATATTGTTTTTGGCCCATTACTTTTCGCAATATCTGTAGATAACTTAGTGGCTAACGTCGGAAGTCAATAAGGCATTTCGCGGATGATGCAGTTGTAAATAGTGAAGTCACAAAGCTAGAAAATTGTAATAAAGTGCAGGAGAAAATGCAGTCAATCAACGCTTGGTGCAGTGGTTAGAAGATGACTCTCAGAATAAACAAGTCTAACGTATAGCGCATAGATTAAGTGGAAAAATGCATTATTTGATGGCAACACTTATGCAGAACAATCACTTCTGCCGTCACATTCATAAAACATCTAGGTGTTTACGTGTGCAGCGATTTAAAGTGAAGCGATCACATTAAAATAATCGCATGTAAGGCAGACGACAGACGGTGATACATTGGAAGATTCCTCAGGAAATGTAGTCCACCCAGAAAAGGAGCTAGCGTATAAATGCAGGTGCTGCAGAGGAAAGCAATTCGTAAGCACAAGAATTATTTGCTGCCGTTTTTTTATATTTTTAAGACTTTAATGCTGCTATCGTTGATGGCACATATGCCGTCACGGCGTCTCCCAGTGCGCTGACTTCCCGCCCGCCCTCGTAGGTGAGCGTGCGGTACTGCGGTGGTAGCTGCTGTGTATCGGGTGTCACGCCGGGCCGCAGCGTGGTCAGTTCGGCTAATAACGGCTGTCACTGTGGATATTGGATATAGTAGGCTGCGTCTTGCGTCAGTGGTACAGGGCGATGAATTTCTCGGTTCACACCTTGGCAGTGCTGGGAACGGTTGGATTCCCGCGTGGTAGTTCAGGGAACATGGTGGAGTGCTGTGTTTCCAGAATACCTGTGTACTCCGGTCGTGGACAGAGGTTCGAAGCCCGGCGATGGTAATCGTGTTAGTGTCGTCGGTACGGTGATGTAGAGCACAGACTGGAAGTCAATAATGAAGAGCGAAAGAAATTGGAACACCTGCCTACTATCGTGTAGGGTCCCCGCGAGACCGCAGAACTGCCGCAACACGACGTGGCATGGAATAGGCTAATGTCTGAAGTAGTGTTGGAGGGAACTGACCCCATGAATCCTGCAGGGCAGTCCACAAATACATAAGAGCACGAGGGGTGGAGATCTCTTCTGAGCACCATGTTGCAAGGCATCCTAAATATTCTCCATAACGTTCATGTCTGGGGAGTTTGGTGGGCAGCGGATGTGTCTAAACTCAGAAGAGTCTTCATGGAGCCTCTTCGTAGCAATTCGGGGCGTGTTGGGTGTTGCATTGTCCTGCTGTAATTTCTCAAGGCCGTCGGAATGCACAAGGGGCATGAACGTATGCAGGTGATCACACAGGATTCTGGCCGGACGGGGTGGCCGAGCGGTTCTACGAGCTACAGTCTGGAACCACGCGACCGCTACGGTCGCCGGTTCGAATCTTGCCTCGGACATGGATGTGTGTGGTGTCCTTAGGTTAGTTAGGTTTCAGTAGCTCTGAGTTCTAGGGGACTGATGACCTCAGAAGTTAAGTCTCATAGTGCTCAGAGCCATTTGAACACAGTATACTTACGTACGTGTCACCTCTCAGAGTCGTATCTAGACGTATCAGGGATCCCATATCACTTCAGTTGCACAGACCCCAGACTATTAGAGAGCCTCCACCAGCTTCAATAGTGCTCTGCTGACATGCAGGGCCCATGGATTCATGAGGTTGTCTCCATACCCGTACATGTGGATGCACACCATACAATTTGCACGAGACGCGTACGACCAGGCAACAAGTTTGGAGTCATCAACTGTCCAATGTCGGTGTTGACGGGCCCAGGTGAGGCATAAAGATTTGGGTCGTGCAGTCATTTAGGGTACACGAGTGGGCCTTCGGCTCCGAAACCCATATCGATTATGTTTCCTTGTATGGTTTGCACGCTGACACCTGTTGATGGCCCAGCATTGAAATCTGCAGCAATTTGCGAAGGGTTGCACTTCTGTCACGCTGAACAACTGTCTTCAGTCGTCGTTGGTCCGTTCTTGTGAGCTCTTTTTCCAACCGTAGTGATGTCGGAGATTTGATGTTTTACCGGATTCCTGATATTGACGATACACTCGGGAAATGGTCGTACGGGGAAATCCCCACTTCATCGCTACCTCGGAGCTGCTGTGTCCCATCGCTCGTGTGCCGACTGTAACAACACTTCAAACTCACTTAAATCTTGATAATCCGCGATTGTAGTAGCAGTAACCGATCTAACAACTGCGCCAAACACCGGTCGTCTTATGTCGGCGTTTCCGATCGCAGCGCCGTATTCTGCCTGTTTACATATCTCCGTATGCCCATACCAGCTTCTTTGGCGCCTCAGTGTACTACCGCCAAGCTGTTCGACGATGATGCTGTGGGCTGGGGACAGGAGGGGAGGAGGATTTAAAGGCAGCTGCTCCGGCCTGACTTCGCAGTTCTGTCCACACGTAGACCGAAATTACTGCGCAAACATCAACACAGTAGACCGATAACACTACATACACGCCCAATACGTTTCCGAGAGGAAGCCAGATACCTAGGTGTCTGGCTGGACCAGAAACTTACATGGGGGGGATCACATCGAGTACGTTGCCAACAGAGCGCGCGCGAGGCTCAAACAGCTCTACCCAGTGCTCAACAGGGAAAGCACACTGAATAGGAGGGCGTCGACGTCCATATACATGACACTGATTAGACCTCTGATGACGTACGCAGCTCCCGTCTAGGGATATGCAGCTCCTACACGACTGCGCCGCCTGCATATCATACAGAACAAGGTGCTACGAATCATTAGCAACGCTCTACGCTACACACGCACAGTCGATCTTTACCAAGAATACCGCCTTGACACCCTCAAGGAAGTATTCAAAAAACACGCCACACGACTATACAGGAACTCGAGACACTCGAACAATCCTTTCATCCTCACTCTGAGAAACTACGATCACAACCATAGATAGAAGCACAAGCGGCCAAAGACACTACTAGCTATGGCATAGCCACCTATGTTAAACTAACATCCACTAACAAGCGACAAACGTCGGCAAGCCCCTGCATATCAGCAACACTGACTGGTAATTACCAACTGCCATTAGAGCCGACCAACAGGCCACAGCAGGGACACCAACGGGCTCCCCCACTGACGCACAAACAATTCGCCAACATCACCCTACACTGTGCATCCGATATATGACCTATCGGACACAAAAACGATAGTAAACCTAACTGTTGCAGGTTGCTGACTCTGAACGAGAGCTCTACACCGGCAACCAGCGGCAGCCTCCGAGCAACACCATCACACAACGTCAAAGGTATCGACATGCATGACACCCACTACTAACAAAGCCTACCCTTGCACGACCTATCACAGGCAGCAAGACATCCGCTACTGCTCTTACCACCCGACCTAACTATCGCAGAGGTTTTTTTTTTCCTTTGGCTCTTGCCTTGGCACTTTTTTTCCTCTGCCCTTCAAACCGCTACCCTTCATTCGACTTCGACCCAATCTATCTCCAAATGAGCGCGTATTAATCGTTAACCTTAACCAGACGTACGCAAACATCGCAGTATTCACACCCTGCGACACCTAGATGGCAGTAGACCTATTGAGTTGGCCATCATGCCGGTGTGGGCGTGGAGGGGCTCCACCTCTACTTTAACTAAAAAAAAAAAAAAACTGACTTCGCGCAAGAGGCCACGTTTGCGTGTCACGCAGAAATGTCTGGAACAGAGGGCAATGACGAAGGTCCAGCTATGGTGATAACGGCATTCATTCGACTCATAGAAGCTTCAGAAACGCTGGTCCGCTCTCAGGGCGTTGACACAAGGAAACGGCGTCACAGAAGTTGCTCGCTGCTGCTAAAGGTGCTGAAGAAGCAGATCGACTACTGGCGGCAGCCAGTGCCCGGTTCTGGAAGGCTGCTTTCGGCTGTACGTACTGCTGTTCTTTATCTCGTTACAACTCCTTGCCCCTAATGAAAATGTCTCGGTCCGAATTCCAACTGAAAACTGTCCCTGACTTAAGCAACATTCACTTACAAGTATTTACACTTTGTGGACTCTACTTCACTACAGTGACCTTCATACTGCTTACACTTCTTGACCGACCTTGCTAACACTTACCGTACACACGGAACTTTCGTTCATGACTGATTCTGTACTTTATCAGATTGGTCCTCGTTGGTGCCGTTATACATAGTTTGAAGGTTGGCAGGAATGGGAACTGGTCAACTTTCCTCTTGAGCCTGTAGTGCGCAACACATATTATGACTACAGTCACACAGGCTGCTGAGGTTGAGGATCCTACAGTTACGACTTGGCTATGATTTTCTGTATGAAACATTTTTATGTGGTCTAAAAGGTGCTCCATTGATATGTGGCCACTTTGCGCAGTTTACATCTGATCTAGGAGGAGAGCAGGGCCGGGTCACAAGTGTTATTCAAGTTTTTTCAACAAGTAGGATTCAAACGGTAGGTCGAGTAGGTAGACCAGCATGTTAGCAATATTTAGGGTGTCAGTTTCAGCGATGGTGACGGGTAATCGAAAAATTGGTCTCGAGATATCGCATCGCGTGCCACTGATCCTACAGTAATATCCACTGTGTTCCACTGTAACATCCTTGCCCATAACATGTGAAAATAGTAAACACTTTTGCTGTCTCTGCAAGTTTACGGTACTTGTATTTCAGTTTTCAGCCGGGTACCCTCTTGCGTATCAGTGACGGTAGCCTTGTGGTAGTACAGTGATAGTGTTTCTTACTTTCATTGTTGGTAATAACCGCTCGCAAGAGCAATTCCGGTTGAGTCTTACGCAGTCCTTCGAGGAACTGATCCGGAGTTAGGCGTATCGGTGTTAAACGTCCGCAAACGGCGGGAAATAGGACTTCCTGTAGTTCGGTGGATTTTATATGTACGTTAGTAACACCATTAGCGCCGGCCGTGGTGGCCGAGCGGTTCTAGGTGCTTCAGTCTGGAACCGCGCGACCCCTACTGTCGCAGGTTCGAATCCTGCCTCGGGCATGGATGTGTGTGATGTCCTTAGGTTAGTTAGGTTCAATTAGTTCTAAGATCTAGGGGACTGATGACCTCAGATGTTAAGTCCCATAGTGCTCAGAGCCATTTGAACCATTTTTTGAACACCATTAGCGAGGGTCGGAGTGGTTTTCCTACATTATCCCAACGATCCCTATGCATGTCCCAAAAGTAGTGAGTGATGTCCGCCGATGCACAAATGTGGGAAATTGGCGTTGCAGCCAAGGAGCGAAGCTGTCTAGTAATGTTCATTCATCCTTTCCCAGACCGACGAACTGCTTAGAGAGTAGATCTACTGATCCCTAGTTGACTTCTACATCCACTTTTGAATGATGTAATGCCTTACTGATCTTTTCTATTCCCTCTATGTCGGCAGCACCGAAAACGGTTTTCAAGATTCGACAGCCTGCGTCTAGCCAACCGGTTTTTCGTCAGATGCTCGGGACTAACTATTTAGTTTGGCCTAACAGGTTCTATTACCGTCAAGCTGACTGTAGTAACTGGTATTCTCCCTGCGTCTCGTTGAACCTTGTCTCGTTTTTCATTATGAGTTGTAATTTACAAAAAAAGTCTTTTAAGCGCCGCATTTCTTTCTCCATTGCCCAAATATTGCTATCCAACCTTTGGGTGCACTGATGATCTGACAGTACGACGTCCGGTTGTCATGTGAACAATATGCCACTCGTTGGGGGACGTACCTTGAGGGCTCCTGCCAGTATGCAACCGCACAGCATATTTACTATTGACCAGGCTTCTCCTGTTCTCTTTCCCTTACGTCCTGCGCTCAATACCTGGAGCTGGATCTGCTTCTACTTGTACTGAGGTGGAACCGTATACTGCCCCAAAAGACTAGGAACTGCTGTTGTTAGTTTATTGTGCCTGCTCTTGTCCTAACTGCATAGCGACGTTTCTGAATAACTCCAGGTATGTCTGCTTTTATTGCCTGATTTTACCCTTCTTTTCCTTTTCCCCAGGCACTCTCCTATCCCCGTCTTAAAGCGCCGCCAAAAATCTAGGCAGCGTGTCTGGTGTTCTTGTAAAAGGATGGACATGACTTAAATGAACCATTGTGGCGCATCCTGGAAGCTATACAATGAGGTGAGAAAAGTTATGGGATAGTTTTTTCCAATTATTCAGATGGCGGTAGTATCGTGTACAAAAGGTATAAAAGGGCGGAGCATTGGCGGAGTTGTCATTTGTTATCCGGCGATTAACGTGTGAAGGTTTCTGACGTGATTGTCGCCGCACGACGGAAATTAACAGACTTTGATCGTGGAATGGTAACAGGAGCTAGACACATGGGATATTCCATATCGGAAATCGTTACGGAATTCAATATTCCGAGATCCAGAGGGTCAAGAGTGTGCCGAAAATACTAAATTTCAGACATTACCTGTCACCACGCACAACGCAGGGGCCGATTCCCTTCACTTAACGAGAGAGAGCAACAGCATTTTCGTAGAGTTGTCATTGCTAACAGACAAGTAACACTGCGTGAAATAACGGCAAAAATCAATATGAGGTGTCGACGAACGTATCAGTTACGAGCGTGCGACGAAATTTGGCGTCACTGGGCTATGGTAGCAGACATAGCTGCTAAGGTTCAGTGACCGTGTCAGAATTATATTAGAACAAATAAGCTGCATGGTGATCCGACTCCTAAATTACAGAAAGAAGTGAGGCCAGCCATTAACAATGTAAAATTTCCTATATAACCTTTCCAAAAGAAACTACTTATCAATTTGAAACCTCAGCCCCCTAAACTTCGGTCCCAGTTCAAAATTCATAAACCTAATCATCCAATACGTCCAATCTCCAATAGCGTGAATAGCGCTTATGACGATGTGGCCCGATTTCTACACGAAACTTTGAAAAAATCTTTCGTTTTCGAAAATAATTATTCCGTTCCTAACAGCCACGTTTTGGTCCAAAATATTGAAAACTTAGTATGCAGTTCAGACACCAAGCTCTTTTCCTTAGATATTATAAATCTTTATACCAATGTCCCGGTATATGAGACGCTCATCATTGTGGAAGAAAATTTACGTCAATTTAAAAAAAAGATCTATCAGATGAACAGATTACCGATTTTATGAATCTCATTAATGTCTCCAGAATGAGATTTTCACTCTGCAGCGGAGTGTGCGCTGATCTGAAACTTCCTGGCAGATTAAAACTGTGTGCCCGACCTAGTCTCGAACTCGGGACCTTTGCCTTTCGCGGGCAAGTGCTCTACCAACTGAGCTACCGAAGCACGACTCAGGCCCGGTACTCACAGCCTTATTTCTGGCAGTACCTCGTCTCCTAACTTCCAAACTTGCCCGCGAAAGGCAAAGGTCCCGAGTTCGAGTCTCGGTCGGGCACACAGTTTTAATCTGCCAGGAAGTTTCATATCAGCGCACACTCCGCTGCAGAGTGAAAATCTCATTTTGGAAACATCCCCCAGGCTGTGGCTAAGCCATGTCTCCGCAATATCCTTTCTTTCAGGAGTGCTAGTTCTGCAAGGTTCGCAGGAGAGCTTCTGTAAAGTTTGGAAGGTAGGAGACGAGGTACTGGCAGAAGTAAGGCTGTGAGTACCAGGCGTGAGTCGTGCTTCGGTAGCTCAGTTGGTAGAGCACTTGCCCGCGAAAGGCAAAGGTCCCGAGTTCGAGTCTCGGTCGGGCACACAGTTTTAATCTGCCAGGAAGTCCCATTAATGTCGTTGTCAAGTGCAACTACTTTGAATTCAACGAACAACTGTACCAGCAGTCCGATGGGCTCGCTATGGGCAACCCTTTAGCCGGCATCCTTGCCGATATCTTTATCAATTACTTGAAAAAAAAGCTGTTGAACCGTGTCTCAGCCGCTTCACTAGGTATCATTTCTTACAGAAGATACGTTGATGACATTCTAGTCATCTATAACGGGCCCGCCGATAGAACCGATCATATATTTAAACTTTTTAACGACCTCCATGAAAAAATTTCTTTCACTATTCAACTCGAAAACGAAAACCGCCAATTACATTATTTAGGCTTGACGCTTACAACAGAAGACAATAACATCACTTTCAATATTTTTAGAAAAGAAACATATACTGACCAAATCGTGCCTGCTTCCTCTTTTCATCGGCAGTCTCAAAAAATGGCTTTTTTTCACTCTGCCGTCCACCGAGCCACCTCTATACTTCTTTCAACAGAAAAGTTTAATAAGGAGATTAATTTACTTAAAATCATAGCAGTCAATAATGAATATACGCCTAACATAGTAGACGATATCCTAAAAAAGAAAACTGCAAGAACTGCCACGCTCAACACCTCATGCACTGAAATTAACTCAAAAGAACGTTTTTTTATTCCTTTCATATGACCCATTTCGTATCAGATTCAGCGCATCCTTCCCAACAAATACAACTGCAATGTTGCCTTCTCCACTAATAATAATCTGAAGAGAAACTTCATTCATAATTTGAAATCCATTCACTCCCTACAGAAAGTTCTGGCGTTTATAAGATCATCTGTGATACCTGCTCCTCCTATTATATAGGGCAAACTGGACGTGCTTTCACCATCAGATATAATGAACATCTTTTGAGAAAGAACGGCACCAGTCCCCTAAATTCATCCTTTGCCGATCATCTCTTAATTACTGGACACGTGCCTAAAGCCATAGGCGATAGCAATATTCTGCATACCGAAAAGAAGGGGCGTAGGTTAAATGTTTTAGAGGAATTGGAGATTTTCAAACATCTCTCTCGTCATGATGGTTCAACGAACAGCTGCAGCTGCGAAATAAAAACTTTTTCGACTGTATAAAGCCATTGCTTGATCTTTGATTCAGATTTCCTCATGCAGTTTACCGAAATGGTGTTTTCCTGTTACATCTTTGCTGTTTTCTTGTATGTTATAACTGACGTTTTTTTTACGTTACAAAATGTATCTCTGTTTAAAGCAGACAAATATGTAACTTCATCCTATTATTATTAGTGCTTAGGTTATGCCTGAATCAGCTGCATCACAATTTCATGTGTCTAATTTTGAATGTACGGTAGCCTAGTTGTTTCTGCGGCTACTAGATGGCGCTCGTAGCAACACCATGTTTACTTGCCCACACTTTCTAACGTGGGCACCTCAGTCTTGTTGCAACCCTTGTTCACTCAAGTACGAGCAGCCCTTAGCGGCTCGCCATCTTATTTACAACTATTCATGACGTCGCCTTTCCTGCTTAGATTTTTTTTAAATGTGACTTGTAAGCACTGCATTTCTTTCCAGTCAGTAAAAACTTTAATTATATTTATGTATTATATACCTAATATGTTTTACAACAGTTAGTTCAATTCTGAAGACGACGCTCATAGTAGCGTCGAAACCTGGTCAATTTTGACTTAATATTTGTGACCGAGGGCTTATTTGTTCCTATATAATTCTGACACGGTCACTGAACCTTAGCAGTTATGTTCAAAGGAGTAAGTAACAGTGGTACACAAGAAACACTTCTTCACTCACCGTAAGGTGGCTTTCAGAGTATAGATGTAGATGTAGATGTGTAGACATATCGAGTATGGGTCGTTTGGCTGCACTAGTTACGCATACAATGCTGCTTAAAATCAGAAAATCTTGGTTGTCAATGTTCAGACAGTTTCACATACACAAAATCTTTGTTTGCAGTGCTGCTATCACGAAAATTTGTCAGGAAGCCTTACCACTAGAGCACCCTACACTAGATGAAGTCATGGTAACTGATCAGATTTCGTAAGTGCAGCAGGAGCAAAATGAATGTACGAACAATTATCAGATGTAGCAGTAGTAACATCTGTACTACAGAAACATAGTGAGTTTCGTCATTGTCAGATATTCGATGCCTTGACGTTGTTCATAATTTTCTGCGTAGTCTGGCTCTTCCAACCATACCGTGTTGACATTTAGCCGTGTTAGCGCAGCCAACGTTGGTGCATTGAGTGCTTCTGAAAAACCGACCGAACCCGCATCTCGTAAACACACACTGTATGCTGGTTTTGTCCCGATCGAACGTACGTGACTGTCATCTGCCTGAGCAGAGCTCAGCACTCGCTCACAGAGACAGAAGAAATCCCGAGACAAGTAAACAGTGAGTGAGCTTCGCCACTCCTGGAGAACTTTTTGCCGCAACAAATACGAACACCAATGCAAGTCGGTCATAAATCAAGTAAGCCACCGCCCTCTGGGATTTCTACCATTGTCGGCCGTTAAATGTTATTTGCTGTGTTGGTGCAAGAAACTATACCCAAAAACGTACATTTCAGAGTCGATGCTGTCCTCAAAGTCACTCAGTTACCCGCATTAGATATTTTAAAAAGAGAAATTGTTTTCGTATCGATGATTCCACTTTCTTCAGCTTAATAGTTAGGTGACCAACGACATTTGATTCCCAGATTGCAAAGACCTGCATTCAGAACTTGCAGTACTCTTTAATCCGAAATTGGTTTGTGTGCCAGATTGCTAAGACAACTAAGCATTGAAACAGACAGCAGTGCCATGATTCTGCCTAGTTAATCCTATACAGTTCGAATAAAAATCATTTAAAAAAACTTTGAGAATAAAGATGCAGAGATGCGCTGAAATCGTTTTATCTAAACAGTAAGTACCTCCCTTGGTTGTTGAAAATCAACAGAAGCTTCTTTCTTGTGTGTAGACTTGAGGGCCATAATCAATGTCCGAAAGATCGTTTATTCTCACATTACCCCACTGTAAGAGGAACTGCAAGAAAAATTAGCTGTCGCGCCTGTATTTACGCCCCTCAATGAAGCTTCTCCAAATGCTATATTCTTAAACGCACTATTCGGCCAGTTCATTATAATGCCATACTTTTTGGTGTAGCACTCTAGCTAAAATATTCAGAAAGAATAATGTAATTAACTTTGTGACGCAAGCCTTGATTACCTGTCACTGTAACAAAAAGCATCACAATGCAACACCTCGTGAATCTAGAGGTGAGAACAAAAAGAAATTTGCAATACTTAGACCAAATTCTACTGAAGGAAGCTATAGACAAATGAAATATATCTAGGCCATGATTGAAAATCTACCATACCTTTGAAACATTAACTAGTTTCAAACTCTTGCAAATTGTTTATTCAAGCTGCAGAAATCGCATGACAGCTAAATAGGCCTAAATGACAAAAAGGAAGCGCCTGTCAGGTGGGCAGCATGAATAGAAATGTGGAGATGGATTAATAATTGCTTGGTAAAAATATCAACAATAGCGTGTGGTACGAAATAATCACTGCAACCACTAAAATTGTCGATCTGTCACACGAAGCACAATATCTTTAGTGTAAGTAAACCAAGTTCAATAGATGCCTATCACGTCTGAGTCATTACCTTCACATTAATTCCATTGTGTTTAGTCTTGAGGGCCGCTCCTCCACATTATTTTTATCTGCAACGAACCTCTTGATGCTGGATCTCGGCGGCGAGTGAATGATGGACAGATAGGATATGAACTTACAACTGTGCGAATAAATATTCCTTTTCTAATAACTTTTTATAATACTTTAAATGAACGGTTAAATACACATTTTTAACAATTCTGGTACGACGGATCCAAGCATATGTCCGTACGCTACCGCTTCCCGAAACAAAACGTGGAAGACACGTGAATAAAAAATTTAAAAGCTCATTTCTTACTTCGCTTCGTACAGATATTTCACTATGTATCAAAACATTATCCTTTCCACAAAACAACTCGTTATTTTACCTTAGGCTGTGTCTTTGGTTAACAGCTCATTCAGTTTACATATAGCTTATATACAGGATGTTTCGAAGGGATGGTCAATATTCAGGAATACAAAAAAGTCAAGTTAATATAGGCTCTAAAACGCAGGCCTTAAGAACTATGAGCAGTTCTTGCTCTTTGATACTGTTCAACAAATCTCTTCTACTGCAAGCTCTTGGCTTTCCATATTTTGGGTAGCATGGACAAAAAAAAAAAAGAAAAAATGTCCAGTAAACATGTGCCCTAAAACGCATAGCTTAGTAGTTATGAGCTCTTAATCATTAGAAGAGTTATGTTTCAAAGTAGCGAAGATGAACAAGTGCTCATAGCTATTAAGGTATGCATTTTAGAACACATGTTTACTGTGTAACCTCCCCCTCACTTATCGACCCTAATGACAGTGAAAAATTAAACCGCGTGTACCTAATGGAAATTTGGGAAAAGCAATCGTCACCGAAGTTAATCTGTCGGTAAAGAGGGAGGAAAGGGTTACATCTAAATGAAAGGAAAAATGCAAATGAAACTGGTGGAAATTAATTTTGAAAAGGGGTAAAGTTAATGAAGAAAGTAAATGTGCCGCCGTTACGTTAACAATTAACTAGCGGTAATTAGATATTTGAGATTTGGGGGAAATTACGGTCGCCAGTCCTAAGGACAATTACTATAGTAACTGAAAAAGAAAGGTAATTACACGTATAATTAGCACTAGAAGCGTGGCAACTGAAGGTTGACACGTGTAGTGTGAAAACTGAAAGTTTGTCAGAAGTAATAACCTTCGCTGCACTCTCACTTAATTTAGCAAAAGAATTAATAAAACCGGAAAACTGAAAGTTAATTTAGTGACTGAAATTAATAAGAAGCTTTCTTTCTTAAGCACATCGAAATTCAGTAAAATACGGTTAGTCTTGGACTACCTCAACAATCATTTCAAAAGCTACTTGAATCTACGCAATTTAGAAATAAGAGATTTAGCTTTGAACTTGAATTAAATGATTCTGAACAATTAACAATAGTAAGATTTAGTACGTACCAAGCTGAGCTGCAGTCACAGGTAAGCTAAAATACGGTAACTAAACTCGCACTCTTAATTTGTGCTTGCGTAATCTAAATATTGTAGCCAGCTATGAATACTTAAGCTGAACTTTTAAATTAAAGCAGTGAAATGGAATTATGCTGGCGTTTGAATTTCAACGACACTCGGGTTCATTTCGGAAAAGGAAGGGACCCTGCTTGATAATGCACTTGGGACAATGAGCAACAAAGGTTCATGCTAAGTAGCTGTAATTTTGTGATGCAACAATTTTAAAAGTTTGAAAAGCTGAGGTCTGCCATACAGTTCTAAAACTTTACGTGCTTCCAGTCTTCCTTGTTGGTTGATTGAAGGTTTGAAGCCGTCGATCGAGGATGTGGCGACAGTCACTCACTGTCGGCCGTCGCTGTTGCAGAAGCTGGATGTTGGCGCGCCTTCTTCTCGACACGGTCACCAGACGAAACGGGCTCTTGATGTGCGCCAGCTAATGCTTCCCGTCCGCGACACCATGTCAGAAACTATCATCGCAAGTCGAGCGCAATTACATGCTGCCAAACCCCGAAAGCGCGGCAACTCGCGGGAGCTTCACACCACACACCTGCTCCACTCGCTACTCCAGCCAGACTCTCTCTGCTCTGCCCGCGCTCCACGCGGCAGAGTTAGCACTACCAAAGATCCTACACACTTTGATTCTTCACACGACCTATCGATGTAATCGTTCGATAGCAGTTTTCCCTAGGCAAGACCCAGCGTAAAAATACAAATAAAATTTACGAAACAAACCAAATATACATCGACATAAATGCATAAATATATATATATATACAAATAGTAAAACAATTACAATATGTAAAGACACAGAAATATCATATATTCAGGTAGCAAAAATAAGGAAAACAAATTATAGTACAATAGATGGAAATAGGAGGATATGCATTTCCGGCGTTACAACTGTACATTTTTTCTATGTTTTTTTTTCTCCATACTACCACCTGCCAAACTATGGCAAACAAAGAGAATGTGGTAGAAGAGATTTGTTTCACAGTATCGAAGATGATGAATTGCTCATAGCTCTTGAGATATGCGTTTTAGATCCATGTTTATTTGACATTTTTATTTCAAATGATCATCCACGTCGCATCCATGAATATTGACCATCACTTCTGAAACACCCTGTATAAGAAATGAAAGAAAAATAATATGATTCAATGACGGCATACGGAGGCGCACAGTGGCTGAGCTTATTTCCCTTTTTGTGGTTTGATAATCCTTGCCGGAATGGTCATAGCCTTTATTTTCGGCCATTGCTGTTATCCTGAATGCTTATCAGTTCATATGGCCATGCCAGCTTCTTTTAACCCATACATATATAAGTTTTCTCTGCTAACAAAGTGCACGCCTTAACCGCATGGTCCCGTTATTGTGAGTCAGCATCTGCAAAGTGTTCAGCTTGTGAAGTACGGGCGCGCAGCCCAACATCCGTTATCGTCACAGTTCGCTTTCACATGTCCAGAATGAGGCCAGTGTCGATGTCGTGCTTTTACAGTGGCTTTCACTGCACAAATTTCTGAAGCCTGTGTTCAGCGGCGTGATCCTTTCAGAAATCTTTGGTGTGGTGACAACTGGTTTCCATATCAGTGGGCCGAGGAATTTATTTCACCTCGTCGCTCTCAGTTATTCAGTGGAGACACCAGCCGTACATCCGACATCCGTCGACAAGGTAAGTTCCTTGCTACTTTTACGACATTGTCGAGCATAGAAAATTCGTGTTAGACGAAGTACTGCCATTTTAAATTTAACACACGCACACTCACGTATTGTTTTAACACAAATACACTTAACACTTTGCAGCCAGGCTTCGTATGTTTTTGCGCTGTTTTTGAGCGCCTTGCATACCGTTGCATTACATAAAGTTTTTGTAGTGTCCCTTTCACATATTGTACACATAACATAATAAAATACAAATACACTTACGAAATCACTTATCCTATTCATTTGCTGACATGCCACTATCGTCGCTCATATAAATTATAGTCTGTAAGACATTCTATCGCCTTTTTATACATAGGGTCATTACTTGTCATTTTGTTTCAGTACATTTTGTGAGACTTCATTTTCATTACATTATTCGATTACAATTGTACGAGTGCACACTTTGCCCTCATTGGGTTAGACATGCTTCATATAACATTCATACAATAGTGGATTCTGTTTCCATTTATATTATAAATTGACATACATTTCATTTCAATTTACAGTGACTTGTCGGAGCATGTTTATCAATTCAAAAAGAATCAAAAAAGTTAGCAATTGTCACTACAATAGATACTAAGTGCCGCTTAGATAACTATGCATGGCCTCGCCTCTCTAGCATTCTCCAAGAAGGATCTACACACTACAAGGATGTGAAAATTCCCCGGAAAGTCATTTATGTGCTCAGTTACATCTCGTTAATAGACTTAACTGTGACCCCAAGAATAAAATATTTTGTTGTATCTAAGGACAACTCAAATCTGACGATACCAATCGTATCAAGTACTTAATCAGTGTTTAAAAGAGCAGCTCAGTATTTCCTTATTATGTTCATTGTATAAAGGATAACCATTTCAATTGCTTAGGTATACAGAGTTGTATCATCAATACGATATCTTACGTAAATGAGCGTAAAACAATGTTTACATAAGTAACAAACGTGTATAAAAATTTCAATATAATTCAGGTGTTTGACGCTTTCGTGGGTAGTCGACACTCACAGTAGTTACGTTTCGACCCTTTGATTATTTGGTAGTACTCATCCTAGTTCAACATCGTGATATGTGACGTACTGCAACTGTTTTCTTCTTCACATACTTTTGCACAATCACAATTCATACGTAACGTGAACATGCAACTATCTTTACTTGCGGTGCGGTCCTTTCTTTTCTTTATATGGTACCTAATACTCTACAAGCATTTATCTTTATTCACTTTAGGACGTGTCGATGCATAGTTTCCTGGAAGGAAAAGCTTAATGCTAACTTAAAATTAAATCTTCACAGATAAGTGTATGGTGGCTCGATGGCTACTCATACTTGGTTCAAATGGCTCTGAGCACTATGGGACTTAACTGCTGTGGTCATCAGTCCCCTAGAACTTAGAACTACTTAAACCTAACTAACCTAAGGACATCACACACATCCATGCCCGAGGCAGGATTCGAACCTGCGGCCGTAGCGGTCAGGCGGTTCCAGACTCAAGCGCCTAGAACCGCTCGACCACTCCGGCCGGCACTCATACTTGCGTTGTATTTTCAACCATGTATTCGTTCACTTCAGTTTGCAGTCGTGTTATCACAGAACTTATTTCGTGTCATGTCTGCATCTCTACGTACCTTATAAATCTAAAAGGTAAAGTGTATTAGAGGCATGGTGCTACTTCTTATTCAGTTTTCCACTTAAACTGTACTCGCTTATTTACGTTCTGCGAAACTTTTCTCGTCTTTTACGTATGATTAGTGTGTGCACTTTCAATACGTAAATTTGTAAATATTATACATATATACATATAATGGATATAGTAGCGTAGCTTAATTAAATATTTCGTAGTTTACCGTCCCTTTCCTGTGTATATATGAGTAATACCTTATTGTGTAGATAGTAGTAGTTGTAGTATAGACTCTCCCTTAATTTTCTGTGCCTCTGTTTATTCGAAAAGCTTTACAAATGCTAGTGCGGACTGTAGCTCATCAGGCTTGTTTGTTTTGGGCGCTCCAACATTTCCAGCGATGCCTGTCTGGCGTACACGACCTTGCGGTTTGTTGACCAGCTTGCTTCCCAATGCGCATGCGGTGCCTCGCTCTGGTACTACTCGCGTCGCGGAGAGTTGTGTATTGCATTGCACGCTACCGTGCATTTCCCAAGTTCATTTATTTGTTTGCAACTGGGCTACGCGGAAGGCGAAGCTTTGTACTTAGGGTTATGTCGTTTCTAGACACATAAAAGTACAATTCTTCCTTTTTACAACCACTCATCTTATAGTTTACACATTAGACATAGGAGAACAAAAAATTTCCTTAACAACTAACAACATAAATTCTGGAATGTGACTTTCCAGCAACCTGAATCTAATAGTATTATAAATACGAGGGTTATTCCAAAAGTAAGGTCCGATTCGCCGTAACTATTGAA
Source organism: Schistocerca americana (assembly GCF_021461395.2). NCBI lineage: Eukaryota > Metazoa > Arthropoda > Insecta > Orthoptera > Acrididae > Schistocerca > Schistocerca americana. The sequence continues at coordinate 705,682,548 of NC_060130.1, read as the reverse complement.
ATTTGGCGCCAATGACAAAACACGCATGCGCGCCGACTCCCGGCAAGCCTTGCGCGTCAAACGCCGCCATTCGCTTTGTTACTGTTGCTGAGTGTAGTTCACAGTGTCACTTTACAATGTTTAAGACAATTGATCAGCCCGCCGATTGTGAAGTAAGGGCAGTGATACGGTTTTTGTCTGCAAGAAACAATTCAGCGGCGGAAATCCATCGGCAGATTACTGAAGTGTACGGTCCTAACATAATGAGCGACAGTAAAGTGCGCAAGTGGGTGCGAGCTTTTAATGAAGGACGGGATAATGTGCACGATGAACCACGGTGTGGCCGACCATCAGTGATTTCAGACGATTTGGTCAATGCGGTTGACAAAAAAATTCGTGAAGATCGCCGATTCACTATTACAGACGTAGACATGCATTTTCCGAATGTGAGTAGAACAACTTTGTACAGAATTGTGTCTGAACATTTGAAGTTTCACAAATTGTGTGCCCGTTGGTTTCCCAGGCTGCTTACTGAGCCCCAACGAATGAAAAGAATGGCTTTTGCTCTTGATTTTTTGGAGCGATATCATAAGGAAGGTGACAGTCTTTTAGACAATGTTGTCACAGGGGATGAGACATGGGTTTCTCACATCACTCCAGAGTCTAAACGTCAGTCAATGCAATGGCGTCACACGTCATCGCCAGTCAAGGTCAAGGCAAAGCAGACAATCTCAACACGTAAGGTTATGGCGACTGTGTTCTGGGATAGACGTGGAGTATTGTTAGTCGACTTTATGGAGAGAGGAACAACGATTAATAAAGCCGCCTACTGCGCTACCCTGACTAAACCTCGACGTGCAATCCAGAATAAGCGACGTGGTCTTTTGTCGTCTGGAATCTTGTTGTTGCATGACAATGCCAGACCCCACACTGCAAATGCAACGCAAGCTCTGATCAAGAAATTTTGATGGGAACAGATGGACCATCCTCCTTACAGTCCGGACCTGGCGCCAAGTGATTTCCACCTGTTCCGTTACTTAAAGGAGTTTCTCGGCGGCAAGCGCTTCGACACAGATGATGAAGTGAAAGAAGCAGTTAAGGACTGGTTATCGTCACAGGCGGCCGATTTCTATAACATGGGCATTCAAAAGCTTGTTGAACGATGTGACAAATGTTTAAATAAGTATGGAAGTTATGTAGAAAAATAGATAAAGATGTAAGGAATGTTAATAAAACAATTGTTTTGAAAAAACATTTTAGTTTTGATTTTTTTTTTTATAACCGGACCTTACTTTTGGAATAACCCTCGTATATATACAACTTAGAGGGTATGCAGCCCTTCTTTCAATATATTTAAACGTTTCCGCGTCTTTCCGTTGATAAAGGCACTTGTCTTTACCCGTGTTCGTGTGTACTAAACTGTACGCCCCGGGGAGGTGATTTTAGTAATTACGTGTATAGTAGTTGCCAGTTAAGGTTCAAAAAAATGTTCAAATGTGTGTGAAATCTTATGGAACTTAACTGCTAAGGTCATCAGTCCCTAAGCTTACACACTACTTAACGTAAATTATCCTAAGGACAAACACACGCACCCATGCCCGAGCGAGGACTCGAACCTCCGCCGGGACCAGCCGCATTGTCCATGACTTGAGCACCTGAGACCGCTCAGCTAATCCCTTGCTGCAGTTAAGGTTCAGTTTTCCAATTTTTGTGGATTTGGGATGTGTTGTAAGTGAAACCTTTTGTCCTATATAAAACTGTGTTGTACGTTTCAGCTTTCTGTCATAAATTCCTTTCCTATATTTAGCCCAAGTTTCAAGGATCGTATTTTATCCTCCAGTGATAATTCCTGTATCGGTATCTTGAGCAAAGGTTTCTCCTACTCGTCTACTTGTTTGCAATTGAGCATCAGCTCATTTGATGTAAATCTAGTTTATGTATGGGGAAGGTTGTTAATAACTTGTAAGAAGGGAGTGACACATTCATTCCACTTGGTATGTTTACGAGGTATATAGGTCCTAACAAAGCTGCTGAATTCCTTAAATGCCCTTTCTATGGGGGATGCTTCGAGATGAAATTTGGATACTAAAATGTGTTTGATTTGGTTGGAATCTACAATCTCTTTCCATTTATACCCAACAAAATACGAGGAAAAACCTCTTTGATTTGTCTTATAATTGAATTGGCTGGAGTGCTCTGTACAGCATACAATTTTACGTATTTGGTGAAGATATCATACAGACGTACTATACACTTTACACCACCCTTAGTTCTGGGATAGGTTCTAGCCACATCCAAAGATACCTTTTCTAGAGGTTTTTAGCCACAATGGAATGTAGCTGAATTTGTTTGTAGATGTTAGAATGTTTTGTTTTCTGGCAGACAATACACTTTCTTACCACCTGTAGTACTCTTCGTCTAAGGTTGGGGAAATAACAATATTTACCTACTTTGTCAGTGCAGCTTGCAATGCCATAATGGCCGCAAGTATTGTGTGTGTGCAAAACAAAATCATACACATATTCCTCTGGCAAACACACACGCCATTGTTATTTTTCGAGATGGTCCCTATGGAACAGAACACGTTTGTGAATAGTGAAAAACCATTTTAACTTTTCATCACCGTTTTGACTAATTTTCGCTCTTATCATACTCCAGCGTGTGTCTTCCTGCTGTAATTGCTCCATGTGTTTACACATGTGGACACAGTATGGTCGGAGTATTTTGCCTTCGATCTACATAGCTCTTATTTCACCTTCCTGCTCTAAAAGATTGCTAAATTTCTCTAAGCCTTGTGGTAATCGAGAAAGAGCATCGGCTATTATGTTTTGGTTTTCTCTTATGTACAATATTTCAAAACTGAATTCTTGAAGGTACGTGCGCCACTTGGTTATTCATTGGTGTAGCAATTTACAAGTTAAGGAAAACGATAGGGACTCATGGTCATAGTACAGTTTTGTGTGTTTACCCCAAAGGAGGTATTCAAACATTTTAAAGGACCAAATTACAGCCAAACTCTCCAACTCCATAACTGAATATGAACATTCAGCTTTGGATAAGGTGCGACTGGTGAAACTAATTACTTTACAGATGAGTTTTCCCTCTTCTTCTACCATTTGAAAAAGGTATGCATCCAAACCTTGAGAAGACTCGTCGGTGCATAAGCAAAAATCCTTCTTCGTGTCTGGTTGAGATAGAATATTATCATATAATAAGGCTTCCTTGATGTTCTCGAAATCGGTTTGGCATTGCTTGTCCCATAACCAAGGTCTATTTTTCCAGAGAAGATTGAGTAAAGCATCACTGTTCACCAGCTGGTTAGGGATGAATTTCCTGAGAACTGAGAAAGGGACTTGTTTTGAGGAATTGGACTGTTCCTAATGGCATCAAGTTTTTTAGGATCTGGCAGTTCTGCTCCCCAGAACACGAGAAGAAAGCAAAGAAGAGAAGCTTCCACTGGTACACTTACCATATGTAAAGGGCGTCAGTGAACGGCTAGGCAACGTCCTCCGCCGACGGGCTTCCAAACCGACTTTTCGAAGCAGTCACAGGATCCACGAAATGATAGGTTCCACCAAGGATGTAGTCAACACAATCTAAACACTGCAGGTGTTACGAACAACGGAGTGAGTGCGGCGCTGCCTACATAGGAGAAACAGGGAGACCTGTCAGCTTACGAGTAGCAGAACACGAACGCTATGTACGATTACAACATAATAAATCGTCGATAGCGGAACACCACCGTGACTGTGGACAACCTATCGGGTTCCAGGAAGAAAGAATCGTGGATGCGAGAACGCAAAATAAGGAAGGCGATCGAAATTATTAAGCAGCCTGACAACATCAACAGAGGAGATGCCTACAAACTCCCGGCGTCCTGGCTGCCGGCCATCCCAGTCCAACGGGCCGCGAGCGGTCGCGGGGCAGAAGCTGCACGGGACACGGACGTATCTGTACAAACAACTGTAGAGCAACTGTCAGTCCACTTCCGCGAACACCGGGAGGAAAACTTGCTGACCAGAAGCCGAACGCTGATTGTCGGACAGCTACCAATCGTTGACGACATGGACATCCATGAATAGCCTGTTTCCTTCCATCTTCCCTTACGTTATGACTAGCCAATCATATTAGAGGGCCAATTAAAATTTTTACAACAGTGACGTCAGACATCGATAGTCTGTAATAAATAGAAGCATCTACCCCAATGCAAAACCAGTCGTGCCCTGATGAAGGCCGTTGCAATTCGTCCGAAACGTTGGTTTTAGTTTATTATTGTTGTTATCTTTTAGCAATGACGCGGCGTAATACCCAGAGGAATTTTAATCGCTATGACACCGGTTGCGGAAGCCTACGTTCTTATATCAGGACTATGTGATTTACCAGTTGAACCTCAAAGTCGTGAGTAACTTCATTTTTACGCCTCCGTCTGAGACGTCTTGCCACAGTTCGCGCGGCTCACCCCGTCGGAGGTTCGAGTCCTCCCTCAGGCACGGGTGTGTGTGTGTTATACTTAGCGTAAGTTAGTTTAAGTTAGATTAAGTAGTGTTTAAGCCTAGGGACCGATAACCTCAGCAGTTTGGTCCCATAGGAACTTACCACAAATTTCCAATTTCCAAATTTGGTATGTCCTAAATGTATCAATATCGATTAAACAGTCAACTACTAATTTCTCTACTATCAAAAATTTGCATCGGACAGAAAACTGTTCTAATTTGACGGGAGTTAAAGGTTGTATTTTGATTCCTTTCGATTTTTGAACATTCGCAGTGTGTACCTTGCAGTATTGCACTGGCAGTGTCATTATACGTCCACGTTTCTTCAGTTCTTGAAAGAATTCCTGTGACATCAAATTAATCGTAGCACTTGTGTTAAGCGCAATGGGTACATCAAGGTCAAATATTTTGGCCCCAATAGTACCTTGTACCTTGCCCTCAGCCAGGTTTTCCTGTGTATCCTCATTACTTTGATACAGATCATTTTTCACATCACTACCTTGATCGTATCTGATGAAGCAAGTGTCGATCAAGCTGGTGCCCCCACTCCCCTCCCAGGTCACCGAACGGGAGCCTACCTTGACCGGTTCAAGTTTACTGGCCTCGTGGTGGCATCGATCTCTGGGCGTTAGGCATAACGTCTACTATACGGACTGTTGGTGTTTGATTACGCCATTTAGTATCCTGTGAGGCTCTCGACTTAAATTCCCTTTGCCTTTGCGTGTTATTCGGCATGTGTGCGTTACTTTTCTGGCCGAAGTCCGCTGGCTATGGATTACTCGGCTGTCTGGTATTGTTTGTGTTTGCCAAGCGATCGGCTGATTATTGCCGGTAGCTTGTGTCTATCCATACTGTACAAACTCGCCAGACGCTACTTGCCCGTTCTAGTTGTTTTTGTTAAAATTTTTGCCTATTTCTTTTATACTCACCGTGAATTTATGACTTTTGCCATTGCCGTTGTGAATACCAGTACCGTTATGACAGGTCTGTGTGGGGTGAGGTTGTCAGCCGTGTTGTACTACAAATCCGTTGTTCTCTTGTTAGTCAGTAAATCTCTATGGCACAAACTGCGTATTAACAGTCTTGGGTTGTGTTGATCTACATCTACATGGAAACTCTGCAAATCACATTTAAGTGCCTGGCAGAGGGTTCATCGTACCACCTTCACAATTCTCTATTATTCCAATCTCGTATAGAGCGCGGAAAGAATGTACACCTATATTTTTCCGTACAAGCTATGATATCCCATATTTTACCGTAGTGATCGTTCCTCCCTATGAAGGTCGGTGTCAACAAAATATTTTCGCATTCGGAGAAGAAAATTGCCGATTGGAATTTCCTGAGAAGATTCCGTCGCAACGAAAAACGCCTTTCTTTTAATGATGTCCAGCCCAAATCCTGTATCATTTCTGTGACACTCTCCCATATTTAGCGATAATACAAAACGTGCGGCCTTTCTTTGAACTTTTTCGACGTACTCCGTCAGTTCTATCTGGTAAGGATCCCACACCGCGCAGCAGTATTCTAAAAGAGGACGGACGAGCGTAGTGTAGGCAGTCTCCTTAGTAGGTCGGTTCTTTTTTCTCAGTGTCCTGCCAATAAAACGCAGTCTTTGGTTACCCTTCCCCACAACATTTTCTGTGTGTTCCTTCCAATTTAAGTTCTTCGTAATTGTAATACGTAGGTATTTAGTTGAATTTATCGCCTTTAGATTTGACTGATTTGTCGTGTAACGGAGGTTTAACGTATTCCTTTTAGCACTCATGTGGATGACCTCACACTTTTCATTATTTATGGTCAACTGCCGCTTTTCTCGCCATCAAGATATTTTTTCTAAATCGTTTTGCAGTTTGTTTTGATCTTCTGATGACTTTATTAGTCGATAAACGACAGCTTCATCTGCAAAAAACCGAAGACGGCTGCTCATATTGTCTCCCAAATTATTTATATGGGTAAGAAACAGCAAGAGGCCTATAACACTACCTTGAGAAATCACTTCTGTTTTACTCTATGACTTTCCGTCAGTTTCTACGATCTGTGAACTCTCTGATAGGAAATCACAAACCTAGTCACATAACTGAGATGATATTCCATAAACACGCAATTTCACTACGAGCCGCTTGTGTGGTACAGTGTAAAAAGCCTTCCGGAAATCCAGAAATACGGAATCGATCTGAAATTCCTTGTCAATAACACTCAACACTTCATGTGAATAAAGAGCTAGTTGTGTTTCACAGCCGGCCGCAGTGGCCGAGAGGTTCTAGGCGCTTCAGTCCGGAATCGCGCGACTGCTACGGTCGCGGGTTCGAATCCTGCCTCGGATATGTATGTATGAGATGCCCTTAGCTTAGTTAGGTTAAGTAGTTCTAAGTTGTAGGGATGACCTCAGATGTTTAGTCCCATAGTGCTCAGAGCCATTTGAACCATTTTTTGTTTTTTGTATTTTTGTTTCACAGGAACGATCTTTTCTAAACCCATGTTGACTGTGTGTCAATAGACCGTTTTCTTCGAGGTAATTCATAATGTTTGAACACAATATATGTCCGAAACCCTGCTGCATATATCTCTTCGTATATGAAATCTATCGAGTCCAGTACAGATAGAAAGTATTCGGTGTCGTGTTCCGGAATGGTAATGAGTTTTTCCCTAATGTGAGCAGTTAGTTTGCTCTTTAAAATTTTCTGCATGTCTACTTGAGATACCGGGTTCATCCAGGTATCAGGTTTTATTCAAATATTCTTCAAAATAGCACCTTAAGCTTCCATGTCTGCTATGGAATGAAGCTGGGTCTAATACCTCACGTCTGAGCCTCTCTTGTACGGCCTCAGACCAATATTTATTCGGAAAGGCTCTCTCAAACTGTTCACAGTAGTGGCAACGTTCCTCATGTCCGTAGCCCATAGCAGAACGGCACCCTGTGTGTATCCAACAACAGATCTAGCCTTCTGGGC